>NC_089267.1:23924436-26324436 GCF_963930625.1 Muntiacus reevesi
ATTTTAAACAAAGAGAGAGAGGGGGTTTATTATCTACCTAAAGGGCTTAAATGTCAATACCAGACAAATTATAACTCTGGGTTCTGAAAATATTTAACAGTCACAACCATGGGAAGCAATTTCTGAGAAATTCTAGGGAAAAAAAAAAGTTGTCAAAAGATTTTGAGAAAATGCCCTGATTCCTGAAAAGGAAAAAGCAGATTGCAAAAATGATATCTGACAATGGATCAATAAAAATAAAACCATTAGATGATTTGAGGATGTTCAGAAAGGAAATAACATGTTTGTAATGAGGTTTAGGGCTCTTACTTCTTCCCTTTAAATATTAATTTCATAAACATTTTTCTCCTTGGTTTTAGGAATACAAATTTTCAATAGGAAACAATATACTTTATGTTGAACACCTAGGTGTTTTAAAATTTTATCAGTTTAAAACAAGGCTAAATATTCATTTTCATAAATATCTGGCTTTTTCCAAATTTCAGATTATTTCTTTAAGACAGAGATGCAATAAACAATATTATACCCAGAGATGTGGAAAATTGTATGGCTTCTTAAAAGTACATATGGTCAAAATACTTAAAGAATTGTTCTAAGTTATAAGGTGAGAGTATCAATTTGCCTTCACCACTGTTCAACTGGATGCTGTACTGTTTTTAATTAATTAAATATATGAAAAATAGCACTTCTGTTGTTTTAATTTTTTGATTACTTGGATAGAAAATTATTTTTAATATATGTTTAAAAGTTGCATTTGGAACCATTCTTCCTCTAGAAAATAAAATCATTAGTTATGTATTAATTTATAATTAATGAAGGCCAATAATAGAATTTTACTAAATGTCAGAAGAGAATCCTTTACAGATTAAATTTGCTGTCTTGTCCAGTTAATTAGATGAATAAATATATGTTGAATTAAAAAACAGACAAGTGATTGGGAGCATCACTATGGATTAATTGAGTAAGTACAAGTTATGGTAAGTTAACCTCCTTTCTGGATAAAATTATAGAACTAGAAAGAGAATACAACAGCTACTTTAAAAACATGAAGTATGCAAAGTTGAAATCTGTTCAGACAGTTTATATAGCCTATGAAGCAAATACTCTGCATTGGTAAACACGAGATAAGGATACAAACCTTGTAATTTATACTGCTAACAACTTTTATCTCCTCAAATAACATAAAGCAGGCAGACTCGCACTCTGCTGGGTGGGTCTTACACAGGAAGAAACCTAGTGAGAGGGTGCCTACGATCCCCTTTCCCCTCAGGCAGGGGAAGGAACGATTAGCATCAAGCCCTCCGCCAGCCCTGGTCACCAGAGGAGAAAGTCCACCCAGACTATGAAAGCCCTCCACCTCAAAACCAAGGAGAACGGGAGGCTTGTGCAACTAGCGCCTTATCTGTTTTCCTTTTGTCTGTGCAACAAATCTTTTTCTTAATCCCAGGTACTTAAGGTTCTGCATTCACTTGAATCACATGGACAGACCAAGAACTAGCAGAGACTATCAGGAAATCACTGAAGGTAGTCCAGTAGTTGGAGAAGGCGATGGCACCCCACTCCAGTACTCTTGCCTGGAAAACCCCACGGACGGAGGAGCCTGGTGTGCTGCAGTCCACGGGGTCGCTAAGAGTCGGACACGACTGAGCGACTTCACTTTCACTTTTCACTTTCATGCATTGGAGAAGGAAATGGCAACCCACTCCAGTGTTCTTGCCTGGAGAATCCCAGGGACGGCGGAGCCTGGTGGGCTGCCGTCTACGGGTCGCACAGAGTCGGACACGAGGGAAGTGACTTGCAGCAGCAGTCCAATAGTTATTTTGCAACACAGGTGACACAGATTTCAACAGGAGGCAGCACTCGACCTCAGAGGCAGGCCACAATTTGGTGGCCAGTTCTTCCAAAGAGCAGCTCTGTGATTGTATACAAGAATCTTAACTCCCTTAATTCCCAGTTCCCTCATCGATAAAACAGGACTCAGCTACCTCATAAGGTTAAGGAGATCTATAACAAAAAGAGCAAAGAACCTAGGCTGTAATTGAAGGAATCAAGAGAGTGATCACAACACTGTCCTTGAAGTTCAGTGAGTCAAGAAAGCAAATAAGACTAACAATTATACTACTTAAAAGAAAAAATGAAGTTATAGATTAAGTTTCTTGGCCAAGAATGATTATTGTTCACTCCTTTTTAAAGCATATTATGAATTCATAACATGAATTCATACATTCATAACATACTTTCAAAACATGAAAGCTTGCTGCTCTTGGAATACAGTTAGAAATGAGCAACAGGTTAAAGCATAAAGGTTCTAAGCATTAAAAAAAAAAAAAAAAAGTGAGGATTATTTGAAATTTTATGGCATAGGATTAGCACTATTACCCAAAATCTAAGAAATGACTCAAAAGTCAGAGTAAATGTGATAATCCATGCTTCAAACTGAAAAGGAAAACATGTATTAAAACTATCACATCAACCTACTTGGAAAAAGCAAAGCAACAATTTTATTCATCACATGGCAAATTTACTTTTCAGTTGAGAATCTTTTTACATCAGGAACAAAGAATTTAGACATTGGATACAAAAATATGGCATGATCTGGTACATACCTGATGCATTAATTCACACGAGCTTTGCAGTTCTTTTAGCCACTCACTTTTTTATCCATTTATCCACTTCAGAACCAGCAGTAAAATCCAGGTGTCTGAACTTTACTTTTAGTACAATAAGGCGGCTGCCAACTCAAACTGGCCCTGATTAACTGCACAGAGGCAAAACCAGAACCATATTTGCACTCTTAATCTTCCACTTTAAATCACATAGGCAGCTACTCATTACAGCTTTCCTGTCTGACAGTTCTAATGTGTGTGTGTGTGTATGTGCGTGCGCACGCGCGCGCACGCACACACGCACACTCAGTCAAATCCAACTCTTTGCCACCCCATGGACTGTAGCCCGCCAGGCTCCTCTGTCCATAGAATTCTTCAGGCAAGAATACTTGAGTGGGTAGCCACTGCCTTCTCCAGGCGATCTTTGCCATCCAGGGATCAAACTCGCATCTCTTGTGCCTCCTGCATTGGTAGGCAGGTTCTTTACCATGGTGCCATCTGGGAAGCCCTCTAACATTAGATGGGTCCAAAAGCATCCTTTTGATTGCCTTCCCCAAAGAGATCCTATTTCACTCAATTCAATATTTATTAAATGACTAATATATGCAAGGCATTGAGCTGTGTAAAGATACATACTTACCCTGAGGGAGCTAGGGTCTAGTAGAACTAACATTTACCCTAGCAACTGAAATGTGAGGTGTACAACAGTGAACGCCCTTTAAGAAGCAAATAACAATAATAATAATATACTAGAGTACAAAGGAAGAAAAGATTGCTTCAGTTTTAGAAGAAAGTTTCAATGGAAACTCACTTTAAGCCCTGAAACACAGGGAAAATCTATACAGAAAGAGAACTTTCACTTTCAGTGATGGCAATTCAACTCAAATCTAATTCAGGTAATTCAGATTAAGCCTCCTGTTGAGAAGAATTTAAAAAAAAAAAAAAAATGACCTCTACTTGAAGGCATGAGAGATGACAAGAATTAGCAAATCAAGATCCAGGACGGGGCAGAAATCTCAAGGTAAAGTCACTCTCTCCCTGGGAAATATATCGAATCCAAGAGTAGCGGTGAAGGTGGACAGCTTAACAGAGCCAGAAGAACAAAAAAGAGAACAGGGCCAACAATGGGAAGGAAAGAAAGTTTGATAAAACCACCCAGTTTAGACTGGAACCCCCCAAAACTACGCACATTATCAAGTGTGTTCAAATCAGAGCAGAGATAGACTCAAGGCCTGAAAACAGGTTCGCGCAATCCTGGAGTGTTAATGCTCCTATCGTCAAGAGCATTCGCATCATCCCAGCCTTCATGTATTTCTAAAAATAAATTTAAATAAAACTATATTAAACTTCATTAAATAAATTTAAATAAAACTGTATCTGGCATATATTTTAAAAACACCCAGCACACATATGAAAAAGAAGCAAGAGAAACAATACATGAAAGAAACTGACCCACAGGACCCCTTTTATCAATTACATGCTTTAACTTAACAGTGCTTTCTACATTGAAGAGGATAAAAGACAAAACTAAAAATTTGGGCAGAGGACTGAAAAAGAAAAAAAAAGAAATTGCACATTTGAAAAAGAATCAAGGAAAAAAATCATAAACCTAAAATAAACAAGTGTGTGGGCAAATCTAAATGAACACTGACTATACAAAATCAATAGATTGAACAGTGGCAGAGAAAAGACCCAGACAAGACGGTGGGAATGCCAGGGAAGGGTATCTGGCTGCACCGTTTGTGGCGGGAGGTCTGGGAGGGCGCAGAGGAGAAAATCATGCAATGGCAGGCTTTAGATGCCAGACTCGAGTTTCAGCCTTAGGACAATGGAGACAGAAGACAGGACCGAGCTCTGCGGAGATGAAACTGGCACGAGGGAAATACACTAAGAAGAATTTAAGAAAGAAGAAACGGGTTAAAAATCAGCAAATACTAGGGACGCTATTCTCAAGACTGCAGCCTAACCACTCCATTCTCCCTGCATTACCTGACTACAGGTGCTCACCCTCCTTGGCTTCTCTCTAGTTCCACCCTGGTGGATTAGAATCCTAGAGGATTCTCAGTGGTATCCCTTCTCTGGTACTCCAGCATTATCTTTTTAAAACACAAATGACTGTGAGTCACTTCATGATTTAAAAAGGAAAAATGTTTGCTACTTCTTGGCTTAAAAAGGCAGGGGTGGGGGGGGAAACCAGTGGTTCTCCATAAACTAAAATAAAATCCAAATTACTTCCAACAGTCTCAAAACGCTCCAGAATCTGGATCCGAGCCACCTCTCCAGCCTCACTATCTGTTACTTCATCCTCCTTCCCCACACAAGCCACACCCACACCATAAACAACCATCCCTCTGGGCCTCTACACTTGGTTTTCTCTCTCAGTGAAGTGGGCTCTCGAGTCCTCTTCATCCCCAGAGTATCTTATCAATTAAGATCTACCTAAAATGTTACTTCCTCCATAAGACTCTATGCCCTTGCACCTCATCTTGCCAGCGCACCTCCTCAGCAACACATTAGTCCTGAATCAAAGCAGCAGTCTTCCTCGTAAACTCGTAAGGCCGCTGAACTGAACACAACTGAAGAGAATCACAGAATCTTGGCACAATCACAAATACGTGCTCTTCACCCCAGCTGACTTTTCAGCATCACTCTAACACCCGAGTGCTTCTCTACTCAATCGTTTAGCTCTTCAGCTCCCTCTTTGCTTTCAATGATTATTTCAAATTTTTCTCAATTTCTCCATTCAACTGCTTGGTCCTCTATCTTTCAAGAAAGTACCTTGACTCATTCATTACCTAGAAAATAGCCCTTCAGGCAACTACCCACACCTGCCCTAAGTCTCCTCTGCCCAAGCTCCCTTCTATGGAAAGGCCAACACCCTCCGCTGTGTCCATATACCCACTTTCCCCTTCCCTCCAGCCTACAAACACACCAATTCCTCCAACAGGGAAAGGGATTCTCCCTCAACTCTAGGTCTCCCTCAAACTGTTAACCAATCACATACTTTCCACTCTAGGTCTCCCACAAACTGTTAACCAATCTCTTACTTTCCCTTCTTTTGTTAAGAGCAGCTATTTCTGCTTTCTCATTTTCTAGAGCTCACTAAACCAAATAATCTGTTTCCCCCCTAAAACTATACAACCACTCTAGAAAAATCCTAAAGCTTTACCCACTTGATTTCTTTGGTCTCATATTAAAAAACAGAGACATCAATTCGCGGACAAAGGTCCATACAGACAAAGCTACGGTTTTTCAGTAGTCATTTATGGATGTGAGACTTGGACCACAGAGCCTAAGCACTGAAGAATTGATGTTTTTGAACTGTGGTGTTGGAGAAGACACTTGAGAGTCCCTTGGACTGCAAGGAGAGCAAACCAGTCAATCCTAAAGGAGATCAGTCCTGAATATTCACTGGAAGGACTGATGCTGAAGTTCCAAAACTTTGACCACCCCATATGAAGAGTCGACTCACTGGAAAAGACCCTGATGCTGCAAACATTGAAGGAAAGAAGAGAAAAGAGGTGACAAGAGGATAAGATGGTTGGAGGGCATCACTGGCTCAATGGATATGAGTCTGAGCAAATTCCAGGAAATAGTGAAGGACAGAGAAGCCTAGTGTGCTGCAGTTAATGGGGTCACAAAGAGTCGGACACAACTTGGCGACTGAACAAGAAGAAGAACAACTCTCTTCCTATTCTGACGCTTGCCTATCTTCCTCATGACCTTCTTTTCCCACTTCCCCTTAATATCAATCCTTCCAATGCTGTACTTGGCCCACTACTCTTTTTGATGCTATGCTTTCTCTGAATAATTTTGTTCTCTCTCCTAGAGTTCATACACAAAAGACTTCTAAATATTAGTTACCAGCCCAGGCAGCTCTATTCAGATCTGTGCATACTCATATTCACTGCCTCCTCGTCATCTGTTTGCTGTGATACAAGCATGTCAAATTCAGCATAACCACAGTTTAAACCTTCCTTCTGCCTGTGCTATTTTAAACGGAAACACCTCGATAACCATCCCAGGAGTCATTCTTGATTAATCCCTCTCCCCCTCACCTTCAACCAGTCATCTAACCTTCAATTCCCATCATCAAGCCCTGATGATTTTATCACCGAAACATTGTCCCAATGTATATAGCCATTCTAATCCTTGCCCTAATTCAGGCCTTCTTAATTTATTAACAAGACTATTTCAACAGACTCACCTCCTAGCTCCTGATTATCCTCAAATCCATCCTCTGTACTGCTTCCAAAGTGATTTTTAAAAAATCTGATTTTGTCACTTCTTTAGTTAAAATTCTTCAATAAAATCTCGTTCTAAGTTCCAGAGTATTTAAGGCTTTGCATTTTACGAACCCTACCCTTCTCTCCAATATTTTGGCCACCTGATGTGAAGAACTGACTCATTGGAAAAGACCCTGATGCTGGTAAAGACTAAAGGCAGGACAATGGGATGACAGAGAATGAGATGATTGGATGGCATCACTGATGCGATGGACATGAGTTTGAGCAAGCTCCAGGAGTTTGTGATGGAGAGGGAAGCCTGGTGCACTGCAGTCCATAGGGTCGCAAAGAGTTGGACACTACTGAGTGACTGAACTGAACTGACCCTTCTCTCCCAGGCTTCGCTGGTGGCTCAGTGGTAAAGAATTCGCCTGCCAATGCAGGAGACACGGGTTCAATCCCTGGGTTGGGAAGATTCCATGGAGAAGAAAATGGCTACCCACTCCAGTATTCTTGCCTGGGAAATCCCATGGACAGAGAAGCCTGGTGGGCTAGAGTCCGTGGGGTTGCTAAAGAGCTGGACACAACTTAAGACACTACAACTACAATCTTTGTCTCCCGCTCTCTTGTCACTTTTTGCTACATATTTGGTAATTCAGTAATAATGAATAGCTTGTAATTCTAACTTACTTGTGTCTCTCCCTGGCCTGGCTAACTTCTACTCATCTTTTAAGTTACAGTTCAAGTGTCATACCCTCCTGAAAGCCATTTCAATGGGAACATCCCCCACCCCTCATATTTCCCTTCCATATGTTGGTATTTCACTGCATTTCTATCACTGCACTTACCAAAATTATTTCATAATGCTCTGTTTATGCGTCTGGTCAACCTTTGGCCTAAACGGTAAACTCCGTGAAGACAGAAAGTCTGTCATCGTTATATCCCCAGTGCCCAGCACATTCTATTACATGTATTCTGAAAATCTTTCTTGAATAAACAAAAATTTCCCCAACTTTTCATCATTCAACCCTAGCACCCACATTCACCACCACTACTCCAACCCCCATGAAATTTGAGCCGCATATTCGATACTTAAAATACTACCCTAAGCATTTCTGTCCGCTGTCTCTATTTTCCCATGGACCAAGAGCTTCAGCAGGAAGAGGACGGGTCATATTCACCTGCCTGCTGCTGTTGCTAAGTCGCTTCAGTCGTGTCCGACTCTGTGCGACCCCATGGACGGCAGCCCACCAGGCTCCTCTGTCCCTGGGATTCTCCAGGCAAGAATACTGGAGTGGGTTGCCATTTCCTTCTCCAATGCATGCATGCATGCTAAGCCGCTTCAGTCGTGTCCGACTCTATGCGACCCTATGGACAGCAGCCCACCAGGCTCCTCTGTCCACGGGATTCTCTAGGCAAGAATACTCGAGTGGGTTGCCGTTTCACCTACCTAACTCCGGTTAACTGGCACAAGGACAGAAGAATGAATAAATATGCTTAGCGAAGCTGAGAAGCTGTTTCGGACTTCTCTCTCACATCCTCCCGGGGCTCAGAGCTGTCTCAGGGGCCGAAGGACTGGTGGGGTGGGGGATGAGTGATCTCCCCGACAAGCACAGACCCCCAATCCCCGCGGGCTCCGACTGGGCGGGTCGCCTCCACCCGCACATCAACCCCCACCGCGCCGTCCTCTCCCGCCAGAAGCAGTGGACGGCCCTGTGGGCTCACCGGAAGGCGGAACTCCAGGTGCTCCTGTGCCATGAGCAGAAGATACCTGTTCAAGATACCCGGCGGCGCCATCGCTGCAGGCCACGACACGCCTGCGCGGTCCAGAGTGTCTCACCGTTTTCTTCCCCCACAGACCACTTCCGCTGGGGCGGAGTCTGAGCCGGAAGCGGAAGTAGGGCGAGCCGGACTCCGACCGGAGTTTCCCAGCTGTTGAATTTTGAACTCTGCGGCTCCCGGGGAGGCTTCCTCCGGTGCTAGGTGCATGCTAGTTGAGGCCAGCTTGTACCAGGTGCTTGTGTGAGATGCTGCGTTGTGTTCCAGAGCAGGTTGCGATGAGACAGTGTAGTTCCCAGTGATCCTCCATCTGAAATGTACTTTTAACTTTCCCTGCTACTGCTGTCAGTCGTGTCCGACTCTGTGCGACCCCATAGACGGCAGCCCACCAGGGTCCCCCGTCCATGGGGTTTTCCAGGGAAGAGTACTGGAGTGGGGTGCCATTAACTTTCCCTACAACTCTGCAAATCCGAGTTCTTCAAACTGAATTGAAATTTCACTTATTTCCGTGCAGACTTATCCAGCCACTTTAGGCTTGGGGACTTAATTAGCTGGACCACAGACTCAAGATTTAGTATGCTTTTTATATTTTCAGTAACTTTCAAAGATACATGCCTTGTAAGCCAATTAGAGTCAGCTCTTGAGGAATGAGGTCATCTCTTAAAGATCCATTCTGTCCCTCACAGAAAACAATGTTCTCCTCAAAGTAAGTACAGTTGATCTTTGAACAAGATGAATTTGTACTGCCTGGGGTCCAGTTATATGTGGTTGTTGTTTTTCCACTGAGTACTACTGAAGTACTACAAGATTAGAGGTTGAAAGGCCAACTATAAATTTTTACACAGATTTTCAACTTTGCAGGGATTGGATACCCCTAATCCTTCCCCAAGACCCCACCCACCCCATCTTGTTCAAAGGTCAACTGTACTTGAGTTGTGTTGTTACTCACGTGACAAGTCCACAGCCAACTGTATATTAAAACAGTGATGTGCAGTTCTGTCGCTCAGTCCTGTCTGACTCATTGCGACCGCGTGAACCTGCAGCACGCCAGGCCTCCCTGTCTATCACCAACTCCTGGACTCCACCCAAACCCATGTCCATCGAGTCGGTGATGCCATCCTACCATCTCATCCTCTGTCATCCCCTTCTCGTCCTGCCCTCAATCTTTCCCAGCATCAGTGTCTTTTCAAATGAGTCAGTTCTTTGCAGCAGGTGGCCCAAGAATTGCAGTTTCAGGTTCAACATCAGTCCTTCTAATGAACACCCAGGACTGATCTGGTTAGGATCTCCTTGCAGTCCAAGGGACTCTCAAGAGTCTTCTCCAACACCACAGTTCAAAAGCATCAATTCTTCGCCCCTCAGCTTTATAGCACAACTCTCAAATCCATACTTGACTACTGGAAAAACCATAGCTTTGACTAGACAGACCTTTCTTGACAAAGTAATGTCTCTGCTTTTTAATATGCTATCTAGATTGATCGTAACTTTCCTCCCAAGGAGTAAGCATCTTAATTTCATGGCTACAATCGCCATCTGCAGTGATTTTGGAGTCCAGAAAAATAAAGTCAGCCACTGTTTCCACTGTTTCCCCGTCTATTTGCCATGAAGTGATGGGACCGGATGCCATGATCTTAATTTTCTGAATGTTGAGCTTTAAGTCAATGATGTAAGTTGCTTCTAACTATTCACACTGGCACAGATTTGATAGCAGATAGTTTGTAAGTTCTATTAATTTATATATTCTATGTATATGTTGTTGCTTTTGAGGATACTGAGTCTATCATGCTTTTGAGACCTGTTTTACATTCTACATAATATTGTGCAAAGTACAAAAGGGTTGGTATTCTGCATATCCCCAACATCAAGTGACAAGATCATAGTTGATGCTTAGTGGAAGCGATTAAGAGCATAGGCTGTTGTCAGTCTTAGGGTCAAACTTCAGTTCCACCATTTACCATCTATATGCTCTTAAGCAAATTTCTTTGCCTCTTTACATTCAGTTTTATCAGAAATGGAATAATACTGCCTCCCTTAAGGGATTGTTCTGATTGAGATAATGTACATTTAATAAATTTACATTTACATAATAAATGTACATTTAATGTAATATTAAATGTACATTAAATGTAATAAATGTACATTTAATAAATTGTATGGGGCAAAGGGGCTTCCCAGGTGGTGCTAGTGGTAAAGAACCCACCTGCCAATACAGGAGATGTATGAGAAGTGGGTTCGATCTCTGGGTTGAGGAGAGGGCATAGCAAACCACTCCAGTATTCTTACCTGAAAAATCCCATGCACAGAGAAGCCTGGTGGGCTACCATCCGTAGGGTTTCAAAGAATTGGACATGACTGAAGTGACTTAGTACGTGTAGGGAAAAAAAAAAATTTGAAAATATTTTTCTTCTCATAAAAAAAACTGTATGAGAGTTCCTCTTAACAAGCCATCTACTTTTTTAAGGTAAAATGTCTTGATAAGCCCACTTGAAGTAAGTAAGTCTCTGAATGTCTCTTGGCCAAGGCTTCAGAGGAGGATAAAACTACTAGATGTGAAAAGGGAGTTGTTGACTCCTTTGAGAAAAGAGGCCAAGGTAGACACAGAACTGATGAAATGTTACGGCAAGGATGTGCAGTCCTTGATAAACCCCCATCCCTCAAGTTTCTCAGAATGATTAAATACTATACATGAGATTTTGATGGAACAGCTTTTTAAGTTTTAAAGAAATGCTGATTTTCACAGCTGGGTTGATTTGGTACTGTGCAGAAATAGCAAGTGAGAATACTGGCCCTAAGAGAACCCAGATGAATTCAAGTTTCCCAGATTTTTCACGTTGAGATCCTTTGAGCTAAGGTTAATAACTAAATCACCACTAATTCTTCACTCCAGAAATGAGCAGGAGAGCATCTGCATCATGAATCTCAAAGCATTGGCTACATGGTCTGGGGAGATAGAAATTAACCCTGCATAGGCCATTAGGGTTTGTGTGGAACTACTCTGAGATCAATTAAACTGCCTTTGGAGGAATCACAGCTAGGACTCTTCAACATTTTGGGGCCTTCTAGAGTAGTTAAGGAGCAGCAGAAAGGTATGGACTTGGGAATTTGGTGTTCAAACTAGCATCTAGAGACTTGCAATTTTTAAAAAAATCATTTTGTTGAAGTAAGTTCATTTACAGTATTGTGTTAGTTTCTTGTGTACAGAAAAGTGATTCAGTTATACATATATATATTCTTTTTCATATCCTTTTCCATGGTTTACTATCAGATATTGAATATAGTTCCCTGTGCTATTCAGTACGACCTTGCTGTTTATGTATTCTATATATCATAGTTTGCATCTGCAACTAAAAAAAAAAAAAGAGTACTAGAAGGAGTTAAGAGGTTCAAATTCTGTCTTCTGGGAGCTGATTCAAAGCTCCATTTTTGTTTCATCTATCCAGGCAGATCTCTTAAAGACCTGGCTCCTCTTGTGAGATTGGAACCTCTGGGATAGGCTGCTCATATTAAAAACCCAGAGGTATTCCTGGGAAGTCAGGAGAGGAGAATTTTGAGTTGAGGTCATAATAGGTCACCACAGTGTTGAGACTAGTAGGACATAGTGAAGCTAGGAAATGAGAGGTAACAGGCCCAGCAGCAGAAGTGGGACCATACAGCTAACTGAACATCTAACACTTGAAAATCCACAGGGATTTGTGAATCAATGAGAAGGAGAAAAGTATGTATTAAGACTAGATTTTTGCAACAAATTAAAAGCAAGGGGATTCTGAGCAGTTCAAAGAGTACAGATTTGTTGTAATAAGTCATAGAAGAACTATGAAAACGTCACTATAGTGAAGCAATCCTGAGGGAGTTGTTTCACAGGATTTCAAAAGAATACTCGGCATCTTCAGTCTTAATGAAGATAATTCAGGAAGAAAAGGAAAAAAAAAAAAAAAACTGGCTGCTTTCAGGAAACAAAACTGAACAAAGTGGGACTCTGAGTTCAAACTCAGCTCCTGGAGATTAAATTTCCAACAAGCAAGATCTCCAGATGAGGATAAAAGTAGATCCCATCTTCCGGTCAGAAGACTCCCCAGAACAAACCTGAAGTCCCAGCTGCAAACTAGACCAACCAATTTGCTTCCTGTGAAACACAATCTGTGCATAGAGAAAAGTGTGACGGGAAACAGGCTGGAGATTCAGCCTTCTCTCTTAGTCATCCTGCCGCTTTCAAATAATCAAGGGCCATACACTTCCAGGCAGATGTAAGATGGCAGCATGATTGAGTTAGGCTCAAAACCAACTCTCCCCAACTGAGCAACTGCATGAAATCTAAACAATTTTTCCAAAAGGAGCCTAACCTAGGGCCTGCTGTCAAAATTAAGGATGCCGTTCCTCTTTGGGCCTGTCCTTACTTTCTTTTGTTTGCAATGAGATCAAGATTGCAAGATACCAAAAAATGGTTTCAGTCTTTTACTCCACTTCAAATACAAGGCCATGCAAGACCTGAGTATCATCTACACTGCTCCAGGCTTCAGCTTTGCAGCTTAGGTGGCTCTGTACATCTTTGAACAAATGCCATTTATTACTGCTCTTGGGCGGAACTTGTGTACTAGGCCTAAGTTCACAGTGCATTTGCTTTATCTGAGCCAGATTTTTCGTCTGTCTTTTTTTTCCTCCTCATTTTCCTTCTCTCACTTCCTTCTTTCCTTCCCAAAATATAAGAAGCAAAATATGACATCTAAATAAAGGCTTTTGACAAGTGTACATGCTAAGTTGCTTCAGTCATGTCTGACTCTTTGCAACCCTGTGCATGGGATTCTCCAGGCGAGAATACTGGAGGGGGTTGCCATGTCCTGCTCCAGAGGATCTTTCCAACTCAGGATCAAACTCTTGTCTCTTACATCTCCTGCATTGGGAGGCAGGTTCTTTACCACTAGGGCCAACATTTGTTTGCAGATATTAAGTAGGTGTGCAGCTTTCCCAGGGGAAAAAAAAACACAGAGATTCTTATTTAGGCACAACTCCCAATAATCACCATCTCTTGACCCTAGTTGCTTCCCATGAGTAGGAAAATAATCATATATAGTGTAGTCCTAGAGAAAGGTTTTCTTGAACATCTACTGTAACAGGGCCCAGAGAAGTTTTATTCAATCCCATAGGACACAGGTTCTCCAATTTAACTGCACACTGGAATTACCTGAATACTTTTTAAAACTACAAGGCCTGGAATCTATCTCCAGAGACTCTAATTTGTCTGGCATGTGGCCTGAACACAGCTATTTTTTAAAAACTCCTCAGCTTTTATTTACTGGGCAGCCACCAGCTTATCACCTGGGAACCACTCAGAAATGCAAAATCCTGCCCCACCCTACATCAGACACTCCAGTGTAGGTCTGTTTTCAGTGAGCCCATGAGGTGATTCGAATGCACACTGGGGTTTGAGAAACACTGCCCAGGAGAGAGTGGCATGGATGATGGACGGGCTTGGGGTCCCAGGTACCAGAGATAATAGCATGTTTTGCCTTCTTCGCACCCACCTTTGGGAAGAGAATGTATGTGATAAATTTGCAAAACACTGCAAATATTTTCTCAGAAGATATAACAAGAAAATATTCCTCTCCTACTAGCCAGAATGAGAATCAAAGACAAATCTCCTTAGCTGAGAAAGTACCTAGTATAGCCTCCTGTGCTAACTCACTTCAGTCGTGTCTGACTCTTTGTGACCCTATAGACTGTAGCCCGCCAGGCTCCTCTGGCCATGGTGATTTTCCAGGATAACCTCCTAAAGTAGGTGATGTCTTGTGGCCCAGGCATGGTGATTAGAACTGAGGCTTCAGAGCAAGTTTTAAAATTTCAGAGTGAAAGTGAGATAAATGTGTCCCCAAGGCAAGGAGAGAAGATGTAAAGTGAGTCAAGATGGCAGGAGCTAGATAGCACTTTCCCCTTGCCCTGCAAATGTTTGGTTGTTAGCTGCATGAAATGCTTGATGGGGGTGGATTCTTTGGAATCGCAGAGACTTCACACCTGAGTTATATTGGTCATGGACACTGCCATAATGCCAGGAAGGTCCTGACATCTAGGTTGTACTCTTGATTTTTGGATTGAAAACTGCCTGAAATCATTATCATGGTGCTTGACCAGATTTTGGTTTGTTATGATAACGTTTTAAGAGATGCAGAAATTAAAATACAGTATTTCCTGACTGGTATTATGCATCAGTCACTGGGTTAAGGCAGTGGGAATACAAGGTTAAAAAATCATCCAACTAAGAGTTTTAAATCCAATGGCAAGAAATACACCATATATCCTGGCTAGACTGTGTAAGGTCTATGCTAGGAAAATAAAATGTCATGGACCACAGCTGATGGTACATTTAATGATGCTGTGGTTGAGGATGGGAAGTATCAGACATGACTCCCCTAAGGAGGTAACATTTTAACCTGGTCTTTAAAAGGGAACAGATTTTCAAAGGTGTGCTCAGTTTAGTTGAAATAGTAAAAAACATCTGGGATGTGGACTATGAGTACAGGAGATAAAGGTGAAAAGGTTGATGAATAATCTTGAGAGGAAATAGGACATTTTCATAAGAAAGAAAATTGCATAATAAGGTCAGTAATTTAGAATGAACTCTGATGTAGGCTGTGTTAGAGAAGAACCAATAATGGAGGCAGAAAGCCCAGTCAACAGATTCTAGTAACACTCAAGGCAAGACAGGATGAGTGTCTGGAAAGGCAGAGACTCTGGACACTTAGAGGAATGAACTGATTTTTGTTTCAGGGTCCTTCAAAATACACAGTCTGTATGATACCATAATGATACATGTCATTAGGGAGCGTCTGTGTGTGCTCAGTCGTGACTGACTCTGCAACCCTAATGGACTGCAGCCCACCAGGCGAGAATCCTGGTCTGGGTTGCCATGCCCTCCAGGGGATCTTCCTGACCCAGGGATTGAACCGGTCTCTTGCATTGCAGGTGGATTCTTTACCCACTGAGCCACCTGGGAAGCTCCTACATGTCATTCATTGTATATTTGCCCAAACCCATAGAATGCACAACACCAAGAGTAAACTTGTTTTTAAGATAAACTATGAACTTTGGATGGTGACTGCAACCGTGAAATAAAAAGACGCTTACTCCTTGGAAGGAAAGTTATGACCAACCTAGACAGCATATTAAAAAGCAGAGATATTACTTTGTCAACAACGGTCCGTCTAGTCAAGGCTATCGTTTTTCCAGTGGTCATGTACGGATGTGAGAGTTGGACTATTAAGGAAGCTGAGCACCAAAGAATTGATGCTTTTGAACTGTGGTGTTGGAGAAGACTCTTGAGAGTCCCTTGGACTGCAAGGAGATCCAACCAGTCCATCCTAAAGGAGATCAGTCCTGGGTGTTCATTGGAAGGACTGATGTTGAAGCTGAAACTGCAATACTTGGGCCACCTGATGCGAAGAGCTGACTATTTGAAAAGACCCTGATGCCGGGAAAGACTGAAGGCAGGAGGAGAAGGGGATGACAGAGGATGAGATGGTTGGATGGCATCACCGACTCAATGGACATGAGTTTGAGTAAACTCAGGAGTTGATGATGGACAGGGAGGCCTGGTGTGTTGCAGTCCATGGCATCAAAAAGAGTCAGACACGACTGAGCGACTGAACTGAACTGATGAACTTTGGGGTGGTTCTGATGTGTCAATTAAAGCTAATCAGTTGTATTAATAACAAATGCACCTCTCTGGTGGGGAACCTTGATAATGGGAGAGGCTTTGCATGTGTGGGGTAGGAAGTATAAGAAATCTACGTACCTTTCTCCCAGTTCCACCATCAACCTAAAACTACTCTAAAAAAGTAAAGTCTTTCAAAAACAATTTTTTTTTAAAGTCCAGAGAGACAAAATTTCACACAGTATTTTTCCGTATTTATTTAGCAGAAATTTAGCTAAGTAAACACAGTTTGAAATAGTTCATTATTAATAATTTTACCATTCTGCAGTTACCAAAAATAGTATCACAACATGCATAAATAATGCTCTTGATACTACTTTAAACATTTTTAGGACAGGTTATGAATTAGCATTTGTACTGAGCTAATGTTATAACTTTAGTAGCTAGAGTTACCAAATATTAATAATTAAATAAACATAATTAAACTATATACTTAAATAAACATAATAATTAAACTATGGCAAAAGCTGAGTGAATTTCAATTGGCATAATTTGATTATTAATCTTGACAGGAGAAGTGTCACTAAAAATTTAAGGCTCCAAGGGTTTTCCAGAAAAGGAGAAAAGCTTACTATGAGAAGGTATAATCCCATATAAATTAAATCAAATGGCTAATCAGTATTTTTTAAGAAACCCATACGGCATCTGAGAATTCTGAGAACTCCTTAGATACCTTACATGTTATTATCATAATACTGTCCATTATGTCACTACAAGGTCACACAGTACAACACGTTGCACATGTTGAAAACTCCTTTTCTGAAGAAGCTGCTCCCGGCTGAACTGATTTACAGGAACATGTAACTGCGAATCTGTGTAGGTGCTCAGCAAGCTACTTAATACAGTAGTGCCGAAATACTTGCAAATATGATTTTGAGAGCCCATAACCCCTCTCTCCACCTCCAGTGAACACAATGGAATCTGGATATTCAATTGTAACATCAATAATAACGGAGGCAAAACCCAAGGAAAGTACACGTTGATCTCTCGGCCTTAACTTCCACTATCTACCTGCCTAACTCTGAGTCACAAATGCTTAGCTCTACTGCCACCTGTCTCCAGTGTTTCCCTCTTCACAGACTCTGCTATGGACATTTTGATACTTAACATACAAACTTGTACTCACTGGTTTTGTCTGATCCTTGTATTAGCAATTAAAGGCAGATGGTCCTCTCTCACTTCTATATTTCCTGATCCTGGCAGTGCCTGATACAGTTAAATGCTCAGCAAACGTTTATTGAATGAATAAATGAACCAGGCAATATTGATTCTAGAGATTGTAACTAAACATTGTAATTATAGTATTTCATGACTTAAAACTATGTTTAATATATTGCCCCCCAAAAAGGAAGGAAAAAAAAAAAAAACTAGTCTTCTTGGATTATTTCTAAGATCGATACTTTAATATACTTTAAACCTTATGTTCATTTATATTCATGTACATGGTACAATTATACACTGGCACAACGTAAGATTAGCTTTCAGTGCTTATTTTTCATTCACATTCGCTGCTATTAGTATAGATTAGCACCAAAAGACAATTCTTAAAGAAATATGTCTCATGAAATGATTTATTAATAACATTAATATACTATTAAAGTAAATTTTCTCATCCAAGCCTATCCATCTCTACTTTCAAGTCAGGGCTTGTTCATGATAAAAGACAGGTCTAATCACTTTTTAATTCTAATTTTCCTTTGGTATAGTAAACAAGCTATCAAGCAGCAGGTTCCTCCAGTTTTTAATATTTTAATAAAACCACTTCATGTTTCTTCCCCATTTATATACTTACAAGTAAAATTCTATTACGATGAATTCTCTTGGATAGCCAAATTGATTTGTTGTAGCAAATTCACTGTTAGAGAAAAATTACTTTATATATACTTTATAGCTTTCAGTACCAATTTATTACAAAGATGCTAGGTTTCAGGAAGTGAAAACCAGCATCTGAAATCTGTAAGTGACAACATATACAATTCTTTCCATCAAGATCAGAGATCACTGTGTAGTATGGTACTCTTTATTTTGAAATTAATTACAGAACAATCAATAAGTAATTTCTTTTTCTCCTTCATATAACAAAGGTTACAACAAAGTACTTTTATACCAGTTTATTCTTCATAAATAAATAATTATTATAACTACTTACTGAGAAATAAAAATATTTGAATTTCCTAAAAAAATACAGAGCCCTTCTTGATTAACAGAATTTGTTTTAATCGGATTTTATCTATAGTATCTTATACCTTAGACAAGGAACCATTAAAACAAAGTCAATGACAAAGAAATTATATGACCATATCACACATTTCAGGAAACAAACATGAAGAAACAATTTAAAGCTACCCAGTAATAGCTTCTCATAAAACCCAGTGATCCTTACAATTGTGATTAGACTTCAAAGAGACCAAAATATTAGTCTATGTTAAGCCAAGATTAGGAAATCTTCCACGTTGACATTTTCATGTTCTTAGTTTTTCAATCAAATAATCGGCCTGTAATTAAAAAAAATAACATATCTTTATTCTAATTATCATAGCCTATATGAAATAATTTTACTGGCACTCCTATTATAATAAGCCACAACACAAGAGCTGGATACTACATATTCTTTTCCTAAGAATCTTACAAAAAACTCTCAATTGTTTTTAAACTATAGTAAAGGTGTTCATTTAATATTTTGTACATAAATAGGCAGATTTTTATCCACATTGCCTATTTGTCAGAAATTTTCAAAAAGAAAAAGAAATATAACACTAAAGTATTATAAAGTAAACTAGGGGGGCTTCCCTAGTGGCTCAGAGTAAAAGAATCTGCCTGCGGATGCAAGGGACAAGGGTTCAGTCCCTGGCCAGGGAGGATCCCACAGGCTGTAGAGCAACTGAGCCTGTGTCCCACAACCATTGAGCCTGCTTTCCAGCGCCCAGGAGCTGTGATTCCCGAGCCCATGGGCCACAACTGCTGAAGTCCGTGCACCCGGGGGCCTGTGCTCCACAAAGAGAAGCCACCGCAAGGAGCAAAGAGAGTGCCTCCCACTCGCCACGACTAGAGAAAAGCCCAGGCAGCAACCAAGACCCAGCACAGCCCAAGCGCAATAAGAATTATTTTTTTAAAAATCAAGAAGTAAACTATATATGGAGGAACTTGAAATGCATTTTACTAAGTGGAAGAAGTGAAAAGGCTACATACAATATGATTCTAACTATATGATATTCTGGAAAAGGCAAAACTGGAGGCTTACCAAAAAAAAAAAAAAAAAAATCAGTGGTTACCAGAGGTTAAGCAGCAGGGAGAAATGAATGATCAGAGCACAGAGGATTTTTAGGGCACTTTAACTACTCTGCATGGTACTACATGGATATATGGATATACATATGGATATATGTCATGATACACTTGTCCAAAGCCACAGTATATACTACACAAAGAATGAACCCTAATAAAAACTATGGACTTTGAGTGATAATGATGCATCAATGTAGTTCCACGGATTATAACAAATTTATCACTGTGGTGTAGGATGCTGATAGCGGGAGAGATTGTGAGTATGTGGGGACACAGGATATATGGGAACTCTTTGAACTTTCCATTCAATTTTGCTGTGAACCTAAAATCCTTAAAAAAAAATCTATTTAAAAAAGAATAAAAACTAAGGTCTTTTAGTTATATTATTTCAGATATTTTACTCAATCATCTTATATATCTGGAATACTATATAAGATTTCAGAATAAATGTTAATATCTTTACTTTGATTTTTTCAAAGTCTCATAATATATACTTAATATCTATATTTAAGAAGAGTTCGATTCCTAGGATGAACCATTAACAGATATCATAACTTTGTTCATTCGTTTTTTTCCCAACCAAAAAATCTTATAAGGAATACAGTTTAGAAGTAATAAAAAATATATTTAGATTATTTTTTATTATAAAACATAGTATAGAAAATTAGAAATACAGATTTTAAAAAAATACCTCTTTTTTGTCATACCAATCTTTTAAAGAGATCACACCAGCTTCCTACAAAATGTCCCATTTTGTAATCTGAAGTACACATAACGTCTTGGCTTCCCAGCTGGCACTAGTGCTAAGGAACTCATCTGCCAATGCAGGAGATGTAACAGACGGGTGTTCGATTCCTAGGTCAGGAAGATCCACTGGAGGAGGGCATGGCAATCCATTCCAGTATTCCTGCCTGGAAAATTCCATGGACAGAGGAGCCTGGCAGGTTACAGTCCATGGGGTCACACAGAGTCGGACATGACTGAAGCAACTTAGCATGCACACACGTACATCTTAAATATATTTTTAATTAAAGAAAATACTCTGGACAAGCTGAAGAAAGAGAGAATAAGTCTGAAATGTGAATTTTCTAAAAATCAAATGTTTTTTCATTTCTCCTGTAATATGACTATAATAATAATATATATTAACTAATGGTAATCACTTAATTTATAATTTGATGGTTTTTCAGATATAGCTCCTACAGGTCACCTTGTCATCATGGACATATAAGAAACCGGTAAATTACTAGTCAAGTGGCCCTGGAAAGACAGAGTCATTTAATAACAAAGTTTGACTGTCAGATTACAAGCTTATAATCAGTAGAATTCTATCATACTGTTGCTCTAGCAAAGCAGAATTCTGCAATTTTCGAAACTCACAGCTTCAACTTCAGGTTTAGTAGCTGATGCTACTTGCCTCTGTTTCTACAAAGAGGCTAATGATGATAGAGGCTGCCTTTACTGACCCTTACTATCTGCAAGGTACAGTTTTAAGCACTTTGTGCACACGTGTGTGTTTATGTGTGTGTGTGCTCAGTCGCTCAGTGGTGTCCAACTCTTTGCAACCCCATGGACTACAGCCCACCTAGCTCATCTGTCAACTGAATTTTCCAGGCGAGAATACTGGATCGGCTTGCCATTTCCTTCTCCACAGGATCTTCCTGACCCAGGGATTGAACCTGCATTGGCAGGCGGACTCCTTACCACTGCACCATGTTAATTAAATCATCAATCCTCTTCTGAACCCTAGAGGCAGGCACGATTACCCATAAGTCAGTAGTAGACAAAAAACTTGGGCCTTAAAAACTTTAAGTAACTTGCACGTGGTCACCTGAATAACTAATGGAGCCAGAATTCAGAACTATTAATGCCACGAACTTCTATATCATCTCCTCTGCTTACAATTCAGAGACGTCACCACGGTGCCTCTTCCTACAGATTTGATGACCTGGAAAGTCCCCCAAATTAAAAGGATTGTTTTGGATATGTGCAAATAGTATGTTAAAACAGATGACCAAATCTAAGAGGTTATAAGTGTTTACTGTTGCCAAGAAAAGAAAAACTACAACCAAAAGGACAAATGTTTTTGTATGCTGCTAGCGTAACATAACATTAACACTCACTGTGATAAACCAATAGGAATTCACTCTATAAACCAATCTTGACATGAAGCTCAGCTGATCAGCTGGTGCCAGAACATGAAGGTGCAAGTGGGAAATGGAACAGAAGGGGGACACATGGAAACCCATTCTGAAACACAAAAGTACGAGATAACTGACAGATTAGTTCTACCATGGTTTACAACTATATTTTCAGGTTAAAACACAAAAATATCAAAGATACCCAAAACAGGTTACCTAAAGTAGACTCAAACAACTCTTCCATTCACCCAGTTCTTTCTCATGTTGAAGTTCACAGTAAGATAAACTCTTCATCAAGAAAAGCTTTCACAGAATATTATGGCACTGTGTAACTCTTATGAATTCTGAGCTGGCATTATGTCTTACTTCAGTTCTTATCATATTATCTTTAATTCTCCTAAAAACTGCTTAGTCACTGGACACTGATTAAAGTAGGGGGTCCTTAGTTCTAAGACATGACCAGTAGATGGCATGCTTTCTCCTGAATAACGTAGTCATTTCCTTACCATCACTAAAAAAGCTTTGTCATCACTTTAAGTTTCTTGAATACTAAAAGTAAGTTAGATTTTTTTTTTCATAAGGAAATTCAATTTATACATAATTTTATAGGAATGCACATACTAAACAAAAAAGACTAAGTAAGTTAACTCTACCTGCCCACTGCTTGAATATACTTGTCTGTCCAAACTGTAAGTGGAGATTATTACACGATGTTGAGATGTGAAAAGAAGTTTTGTTTATTAAATTTACCAATGAACAATATGTTCACTTTCAGGAAAACTGCATTTAAACCATGAACTCTGCATCTCTACTTTCATTTTCCCGAGGAAATAACATTTGAGAAAAACCAACTGTATGTATTGGTTTCTATCTGCAAGTATACATACCTTGTATTTTCAAAGTCAGTGAAATTATTCCTTTCTAGAATGGCTTTTCCAGCAGTTACCATGTTCTCAACTGCAAAACAGGAAAGAAACTACATTATGCTATAGGAGACGTTAAGTTCATTACCTAGTTATTAACCCGAACTTTTAGATCCTAGTAAAAAGTCGTATCAAATGGATACACATTTAAAGATTTCTTCAACAGCTCTAAGTTACTGAGACGTTTGCTGATCAACACTTGAATGAAGGTTCAACCTATCACAAGCTATCACATGTGAGCTGACTCTAAACAGCTCTTGAGGGATATTATCAAGTGATACTATTTAGGACATCTGATCCTACTGTGGTCTAATTCTAATAATAAGGAAACCAAGTATCTACACAAAAACTGTCTGAGTTAAGAAGACAAGAAAACTTTGAGCTTGTCTTTGAACTCAAATTAGGGATGTGACACCCGTTTATACTAGCCCAGCTGTGACTAAAGGTTTGTTTTGGCTTCCAAACTCTCATCTGCCTTAGCATCTTGGTCTCAGTGTTTCAGGGTCTTCAGATGGGATGTGCTTCCCCATTAAATTAAAACATTTTTGGCAACCTAGTATCTTCAGAGCACAATGCCAAACTTTAGATCCCTTCTGTTTCTGAATGGTGTAATCAAGCATTTATAAAGGGAAGGAGTGAGAGAATCTGCAGAGGATAGTTGTCACAATGAGGTTTAAAAAATCATTGCTATCAGTGCTTCTCGTAAGTCAGGCTTGAGTGGGAAGGCTTCCATGACAAGGTCAGTACCACTGTGTCAAAAAAAAAAAAAAAAAAGCTCAAGCCAGACTGTATCTTGTTTTCTTTCAAAAGACTCCCAAGATTCGAGGGGGTGGGGTAAGGTTAAATTAGGAGGCTGGAATGAACATACATACACTACTATATGTAAAACAGATAACCAACAAGGACCTACTGTATTAACACAGGGAACTATACTCAGGATTTTGTTGTAACCTGTAAGGAAAAAGAATTTGAAAAAGAATATATATACATACATGTATAACTGAATCGCTATGCTGTATTCCTGAAACTAACACAATATTGAAAATCAACTACACTTCAATGAAAAGAATTTAAAATAAGAGAGAGATGGTAGAAGCACGCTACAGTCCATATAACAAGATAGAGAAGGACTTTCAGCACCATAAATCTTGTCCCGAGATTTTAACTGGATGACAAGTTAAACTGAAAATATTCAGAAGAGTGTTGCCTAGTTTCTTGTTCAATATGGAGACCTGTGTGATTATTCAACTTGCTTTTGCTTTCAACATAAAACTATTCTTGAACGTATAATTTGAAAAAAAAAAATACCCCCAAGATGCCAAAGATCTGAATAAATAAAAAAGACTGTTTTTTCTTTTAATTTCTTTAAAGGACATATGACTATTTAATCATTTTAACAGTCACATGGCATTATAAAGTATATAGATGAAATATAAATGAGAACATCTGATACAATGCTAACTCTAAGTAGGCTGTTATAATTGCAGGATGTATATTTTAATTTCTCTATAGCAATTACTTTAAAAAAATACAAAGAAAAATGGCTAAAATGACAGGAGATAAATTAAAGTGGAATATTAAAAGTATGTTTGGAAAAAAAGTATGTTTGATCAACCACAGAAAGGCAAGAAAGAAACAGGGCAACAAAAAGCAAGTGGGACAAATAGAAAACAAATGGCAAGATAGTGGACCTAAATCCAACTTATGTCAATAGTTATATTAAATGTTTCTGAACTAAACACTCCAATTAAAAGACAGAGATTTCCACATTACATTGTTTTTTTAAAGTGCCAGATACAATAACATTGCTATCTTCACGTCTTTAAATATACATATTCAATTTATTGTAAGTGAAGGATAGAAGCGGCTTCCCTGGCGGCTCAGAGGTAAAGAATCCGCCTGCCAATGCAGGGAACACAGCTTCCATCCTTGGGTCGGAAAGCTCCTGTAGAGAAGAAAACGGCAACCCACTCCAGTATGCTTGCCCAGGAAATCCCATGAACAGAGAAGCCTGACAGGCTACAGTCCATGGGGTCTCAAAAGAGCTGGATACAACTTAATGACTCAACAACAACACAAGGATAGAAAAAGATACCCAAGGCAAACAGTAAGTGATAAGAAAGTTGGGAGTATCTAAATCAATATCATACAAAATAGACACAAGAAGTATTTCCAGAGATTAAAAAGGAACATTTTATAATGATAAAAATAGATCATTGAGAAGACAATGCAATCATGTTATACATTCACTTAAAATCAGATCCAAACTACATTAAGCAAAACCAATTGTCTTTTTCCTATTTCATTGATATCTACTCTATTATTTCCTTCTTTATACTTATTTTGATCTGATTTTGCTTGCCTCTTTCTAGTGTCCTAAACTGAAAACAGGTCATTGGTTTTATACCTCCCTTTCTAACATAAGCACTTAAAGCTATAAATTTTACTCTATGCACTTTAGCTACCTTCTATAATCCTTTGATATATATTTTTATTACTAATCAATTCAAAATATTGTCCTTTTTGAACTATTTAGAAGTTACTTAAAATTGTGTTAATTTTAAAATATTCAGTACTATTCTAGATTTTATTATTTCTTCAATTTAATTCCATTGTCATCATACAACATATAAGATTTTGATCATTTGAAAATGTATTGCGACTTATTGTCCAGAATATATCTTGGTGAACATGTGCTCATAACAAAATATGTATTCTATAGTTAGGTAAAGTTCTATTAATGTCAATTACAGTCACAGGGCTTGACACTGCTACTAAGCTCTTCCATATGCTTATTATTTTCCCAACTTTAAAGACTAAAAAAAATTAATTGCAAGGACTTTTAAAGGTTTATTATGAAGATATTCAAATATACACAAGATCAGTGAAAACAGTATTATATAATGAAATCCCAAACATCTACTCTGCTGCTTCAAAATTAGTAACATTTGATTTGCAACAGTTATAAAAGCTTTTAAGAAGAAAAGAAATATTAGAAAAAGAAAAGCAAGCATAAACACATTTCTCCCTCTTAAAAAAAAAATTAGTAAATACTTAAGGGGCTTCCCTGATGGCTCAGTGGTAAAGAGTCTGCCTGCCAGCGCAGGAGAAATAGGTTCGATCCATGATCTGGGAAGATCCCCCATGCCACAGAGCAGCAAGGCCCGTGTGCCACAACTACTGAGCCTGGCTTCGAGTTAATAAATGTTGAGGTTGGATGATAAGTACATAAATATTATACTAAATATTTTCTTTAATTTTGCATATATTGGAAATTTTTCATAATGAAAGTTTAAAAAGCCACAATGCTCCTTTATCACAATACCTGGCTAAACTATTTCAATTGTCACTGCCATCACTGATGCCTGTTCAAGATGATATGACCGTGAAGAATACCACCATCCACTTACTGAGTTCTATCTGATCTTTCTTTAGATATTTGCAGTTTTCAAAATGCTTCTTTGGTACCACAAGATAATGATGAGGTGCTGCTGGCTTGATATCTTTGAAGCAAACTAGGTCTTCATTCTGAAGGAAAAAAATGTGTCATTTGTTAGTGAATTTTTAAAAAGAATTTCCTAATGCGGTTGAGGCACATGTTAAACATCATAAATCTCAGTCTGATATGGAAATGGTACTCACATTACAACTAATCTCCATTGGGCAATTTTGTGACTATGCATTACGTCCATAAAGACAAGCTTTAGCTTCCTTCATGAGACACTCATTTATCCCAGAGAAGAAAAGGACTTATATAAAGTCAATTTCAAGGAAACAATTATGAATGAAGCTATTAAATCCATTACTATAATCCCAGAATTTTTAAGATTTCATTATATATTTCTCAATCTCTACCCTAAGGTTTTTCTCCTCCTAATATGTACTTTTAAAGGTTTGACTACAGAATCATAGCAAGTTTGATAAATTCTTTTTTAAATTTAGTTTTTTTCCAAAGTCACGTTTTCTTCAATTATAGCATCATCTAGCAACTACATGGGATTACATTTTAAAACTTTTTCTACAAAAAAAATTTTTTATTTGCCACTTTACAGCATTAAAAAAGACTCAAAATATTGAAAACAAACTCCAGTATATTGTGCTAAGATATGTATGGCATCAGTTTTCTATTTTATAAACTCTACACAGTAATGTAAGGAAAAAAGGAAACAAAACAGTGAGTCTTTCAACCTATTAACATTTGAGTTTCAGGCTTTTCCAAGAGAAAAATCTATATTCCCTAAATAAGCTTATTCAATTTCTTATACCTAAAAATTAAGTAAAAACTAAACAAAATCAGTATCAATAATCATAGTTTCCCTCAGAAACACTGACAGAATGCACTGTTGCTCATTAGTTCTCCACTCCAAGAACTAAAATTCAACTGGGACAAGAGCCTCATATGCATCCTAATAATCTCGATTTCAACAAGAATGATGATGAAAGGCAATACAGGTATCATGAACTTCCTTATCAGTATCCATCAGTTCAGTTCAGTTCAGCCACTCAGTCGTGTCCGACTCTTTCCCCACCCATGGACTGCAGCACGCCAGGCCTCCCTGTCCATCACAAACTCCTGGAGTTTACCCAGCTCACGTCCACTGAGTTGGTGATGCCATCCAACCATCTCATCCTCTGTCGTCCCCTTCTCCTCCCGCCTTCAATCTTTCCCAGCATCAGGGTCTTTTCAAATGAGTCAGTTCCTTGCATCAGATGGTCAAAGTACTGGAGTTTCAGCTTCAGCATCAGTCCCTCCAATGAATATTCAGGACTGATCTCCTTTAGGATGGACTGCTTGGGTCTCCTTGCAGTCCAAGGGACTCTTAAGAGTCTTCAACACCACAGTTCAAAAGCATCAATTCTTCATCACTCAGCCTTCTTCACAGTCCAACTCTCACATCCATACATGACCACTGGAAAAACCATAGCCTTGACTAGATGGACTTTTGTTGGCAAAGTAATGTCTCTGCTTTTTAATATGCTGTCTAGGTTGGTCATAACTTTCCTTCCAAGGAGTAAGCGTCTTTTAATTTCATGACTGTAGTCACCATCTGCAGTGATTTTGGAGTCCCCAAAAAGAAAGTCTGTCACTGTTTCCCCGTCGATTTGCCAAGAAGTGATCAGTATCCACACTGCTCATCTAAGCTTTAGGTGACTGACAAACTGGTCTCCAGTGACACCACATGATACTTGAATATTATAAATATACTGTGGATCTGTCATATTCTACATGACATTGCTGTACTTTATAAAGAATAAACCATATACTTTGCTCCTTTTCCTTCTTCAGAGCTTTATTCAAATGACACTTTCTTTTTTAAAAAATTTTTTTAAAAATTGATCTGGCTGCATCAGATCTTAGCTGTGGCACACAGGATCCCGGCCGTGTTCTACGGAATCTCCCGCTGCGGCATGCAGACGTGGGCTCCAGCTCAGTAGCTGTGGCGCACGGGCCCGGTTGTTCCAGGGCACGTGAGGTCTTAGTTCCCGACCAGGGATCAAACCTGTGTCCCCTGCATTGGCAGGCGGATTCTTAACCACTGGACTACCCGGGAAGTCCTCAAATGCCACCTTCTTAGTGAAGCATTTCCTTACTAAAAGTTTAAAACTGCATCCCTTTTCTCTTTTGTTGTTCCCCATCTAAGAAACTATGCATTTTATTTATTATGTTGCTTACTGTGTATTTCCTGTGAGTAGAATGTAAGGGCCACAAGGACGGGAGGGTTTCGCTCATTTTATTTGTTTCTGTATCCCAATGCCTCCGGCAGTGTCTGGCACAGAGAAGGCACCCATGTAAATACTGAGTAATGGACGGGTGACTGAGTTTCCTCTTTCCCAGGGACAAAGCTCTACCTCTTGGGGCCGGTTTAAACCTCTGTCCATTGGCACCTGCCCATCAGCATTTAAGCATACCAAAGACTTCCTTGTTTCAAAAAACTTTCTCTTACTTAACTCCACCTCCTCCCGTAGTTACCACTCTCTCTCCCTTCTCCCCAAAACTGCCAAACTTCCTTCAGAAGTTGTCTGTATTTGCTGTCTTCAATGTTTTAGATTGACTCTCGGGGTTTTTTTAATCAACCATCTGCCCTCTGCCCCATCACTGCACTGCAGTTGTTCTCCTGAAGGTCAATGGTCATCACCCTGGGGACAAAACCAGTTCTAATCTAAGTTGGCCTCTCTGCATGCATACAGGAGAGTCATCCAACCCAGATATGAGGATGAGGGAACGTGGATATTGCTACCAACCCCTATCTTCTCAACAAATTCCTTTCTCTTTGCTTTCCTAGCTTCCCCTCTGTTTCTCTGTCCCCTTTCCAGGTCTTCATCCTCCACCTCTCTTACGGTGGTAGTGTTCTTTAGAGTTCTGTGCAGGGATCCCTTCCCTACTCTACAAATATGTCCTAGGTGATCTTGTTAATTTCCCTCTTTTCAATTTCCACCTATAAGCTGGCAGTTCCTATCATCTGGGTTAGAGATGCAGACCTCAGCATTGTCAGACTCCTAATTATTCCTAAATTGATCTGCTTTTCTTCATCTCCATTACTACATCTTATGTCAGGCCATCATCAGGCTGGATTACCTCAACAGCTTCATAACCAATCTCCATGCCTCCAGCCTGGTCCTCTCCAAATCATTCTCCCCCAGGGTACCAGATGATCTTTCAAAGCTCAAACGTTTTCATGGAATTCCTCAACCCCTTTCTTCCAACCCAGCATGAACAGCAGCAATAAACGGTGGAGTTTCCTTCCCTTCACTCTACAAATAAAGCCCAAACTGCTTAATATGAAGTACAACAGCCTTAATAATTGGCCCTCGCTTACTTCTCCACCCTCATCTTTTACCACTCACCCTTTCAAACTCTATGTTCCAGTTAGATTGAATTTCTATTTGCCTGTGGCAGAGACCAAACCGCAGAAAGTTCTCTTGACCGAAGACATTCTTCTCTCCACCTCCTCACCTGATCATACTTATTTTTTCACGTCTTACTTCCTCTGGAAGGTCTTCCCTAACCCTTCAGATCTGGTCAGGTGCCCCTCCCACGGGCCTTGCAAAATACTGCAGGTGGTAAAACCATCTCACCGTAGCAAGGAGTACTATCAGCTGCCTCTGCTGTCTGTACTGACTCCACCCTTTAGATTATAAAATGTAAACAGGGACTACTAGCTTTTATTTACCTTGTTCACCACTGAATCTCCAACAGTGCTTAGAAGGAATTCAATTTACTTTTAACAAATGAATGATTACTACAAAACAAAAACACAGCCCAGAATCTTTGGAGCTCTTTCAAATGACTGTTTCTCTAAAGGCGAGTCAAGCTGGTAGACGAAAGTGCCTACCCGATATCTGTTTTAAAATATCTAAGCAGAGTCTAAATGCTCTGAAAATTTCCACATATCCCAACTGATAATAACACTTCTAAGGAACTGGACTCTTTAGTGGAAATCGGAATCTATTAACTAATAGCGTGACCACGGACCAGTTCTGCCAGCCTATTTTCAGTCGATCTAACAAATGGGCTTTTCACAATCACCATTACCTATCTTCCACTAGTTTGTTTTCAGTATCAGTATTTGCAGAATGTAAAGGCAGTGTCTAGAAAAGTGAGGTGGGGGGCGGGGCAGGGCGAGGTTCCTTTAATAAAATCAGAGGTCACTATTGTCTACCGACCACCTAGGCAGCTGCGGAGAGAGATTTTCTCTCTGCCTTTTCTCCCCTTAGAACAGTAAAGGAGGCCGGCGGCACTCCCGGCGCCTGGAGAAACCAGCCTGTCTGTATCACTAGGACACCCAGCCTCCCCCAGCTCCATTTACGCAGGACCGTCCCCACCGGATCCACGCCGGCGAGGTCCCCCTAAGCGGAGGCCCCCCTAAGCGGAGGCCCCCTAAGCGGAGCCCCCGGGGCGCTCCGGATCCACCCACGCCCGGGCGCGCGTCGCAGCCCACCTCACAGTGTAGGAGTTCGGTGCCGGGTTCCTGGTGCGCCGCGATCCGGCAGAACACGCACTTGCTACTGTAGTTCGCGAGCTCCGGGGACTCCGCGGCGACCGCGGGGGCCTCCCCTGGGGACCCCGCGGGCTGGGCAGCCGCCGCTGCCTCAGAGCGGGCACACGACTTCCCTAAATCGCATTCCTGCTCCTCCATCATCGCACCCGCTCTTCTGCGCCGCTGAGAGGCCTCTCCGGGACGACAGGGCCTCTTGCAGAGTTAGCCTCCTGTACCTCCTAGATTTTACCTCGAGGTGTCGCCCCTCGTCTGGCGCTGGGCCGGGCAGGGAGCTGGGCACAGCGCGGATTCAGGGCGACCGGAGCCGCAAGGCGACTCGCCGCGGAGCCGCAAAAGCCAGAGGCTGGCCTTCACGCTGACTGCCACGCGGGGGCGCGCAAGGACGCGACACGGAAGAGCAGCCGGCGGCGGCGGCAGTCGCCCATCCCCGTGCGTCTCGGTGGTAACGACGCAGGACTTCCGCCACAACGCCGGCTCGCGCCCCACGTCGCGATGACATCACGTTCGCGCTCTCCCCGGCAGGCCAAATGAATTTGTTGACAGTTCTGAACGTCTTCTCCCTGAAGCCGGTAACATAAAGTGCATCGAGTGTATAATGATGTCTTTAAAAAAAAAGTTTTAAAAAATTCGTAGGTTTTACGAGAAGGAACATTTCTAGAGCTGTTTTCTACACAGACTATATTTGATGCTTTGGGTATGCATTTTCAACCATGATCATTTTAGGCGATAGGCTCAAAATATCAAACAGAACTTCACACCTGTTTTTACCTTTTGTTATTATTGACAGCACCAGCTAGATCAAAATAGTGGGCTTTATCTCATTCTTCATACACAGGTAAATGCGGAATCCTGTAGTTTATAGTCTGACATATTCCAGAACTTCATAGAAATTCACAAGGAATTGACCTAGAAACTTAAAGAAACTGACGAGAAATTCAGGCAGGGCTTTCTTCTGAGTTGTGCTTCGGGAAAGAGTGAAAAATGAGTAACACATTCCCTTGCTGGCTCCCTGGGTTGGGAGGGGTGCACAGGTTGGTCCCTTGGATGAGGGTCAGGGCAGATCTGTGGGTCTATCTGGAAAGGTGGCTTAGGAGGCCTGCCCACCCATCCCCACACTCTTGAGGGTGCTGTGTGCAGGGATCATGAGTAATACCCTCTTATTGCTCAGGAGATGGCAGAAGTGGCATTTGGGTTTTTGGTTTTTATGTACCTTGTTGTTTATAATTTGCCCAGGCTGTACTTAAATTCAGTTCAGTCCCTGAGTCCTATCCAACTCTTTGTGACCCCCCCATCACCAACTCTCTGGAGCTTGCTCAAATCCTGCAGGCAGTTACTTTTAGTCCTTTAGTTTCTTTATATTCTGTTGCTCAAGGAGACATTTGTCCACATGCAAACACTGTAGCAAAGGGTCCCAAGTCCCCAGTCTGCCTCATTCTCCTGCTGTGAGCTTTTGCACCCCTTATTTTTAAGGGTTAAGGGGCTGAAGTTTTCCTCTTCTGAAGCATCTTCCTGCTGGACAGGGGTCTCAGACCCTAGCTTACACTAGAGGCATAGAAGTCCCTTGCTGACTGTTTCAAGCACATGTAGGGACCTGGGTCACCCTCTGCTGGAATGGATTGAAACCCTTGAGCCATAATGAGCCTTACTTGAAATTACTGGAGCCTAGAAGATACAAAGTTAACCAAAAGATTAACCAGACAAACCAAAAACCAAAAAGAGCAATAATAGCTACTAAGGGACCTAGAAATGGAAGGAACCAAGTTAACTTTGGGAGTAGGGCTCCTGTAACTGTTGACCAGACAGTGAGATTGTGTTGCTCTTGCCAAAGCTGTGAAGCCTTTCTGCATGGGCGAGTATTTCTTTAATATTAACATCCACCTGTCCTGTTGCATTGATCCAGGCATAGCAGGAAGTATTAGTTACCAAACAAACTCTGCCTTGTACTGCCAGAAAGTAACAAAGAGCCGGGCGATGATGAACAACTATATTAGCCAAAGAAACAAGAGCGGTCTTATGTCCCTTTAAGGCTTGTTCTATCAGTTTCATCACATAACCACACTGTCTGTCTGGGTGAAATTTCTCAGTGTTACTTCATGATAAGTTTTCACATAGAGTCACCAGTCCTATTGCTAGCCCTGCCCTATGCTAAGATTTTTCCTCTTGCTGTCTAGGTTCAAGGGTGAGCCAGCCTGGTCCTGTTACAGATAAAATCCCTCTTATCCCTATAGACCATACAGGACAGTCTCACACAAAGTGGACATCATCAGTGCATTTACAGGCCATAGGATGAAGGCCTTGGGAAAAGGGCAGGTCCTGGCCATAACTCCATAACATGATGTTTTGGGTATCTGCAGAGGAAAAGAAACCCTTCAGGGGGGCAGACCTGAATGTCTCATGGTTGTTCAGAGCTGATAGTCCTTGAAGGACATAGCTGTTGCTAGTACCTATGCAACTAGGAGACCACAAATCGTTATGTTGGTGATTTAGATTATATCATGTTATAAAGGTCTTCATGAAATGCTCGAGGGTGATCTGGTTGGTTTTGTCAGAGTTGACAACTGTAGGCCAGCTCACCCACAAGTGGGTTGAATTGGATTGACGAGGTGGATGAGATGTTTCTTTGAATGGTTCACACTCCCCTTCCATGTTGTTTAGGAAGACGGAGCCATAGTTTGAAACAGGACACTGGTGGGGGAGGTTGTAAGTACAGTTTCTCCCTACATAAGAGGCAGAATATCTAGTGTAATTCTGTTCCCAATTGCAGGGGGGCCGAGGGGGCAGGCATATGAAACAAGTGCCATTTGTGCAATTTAACCTAGCATGCGCGGTGCCTTGGGTCGTTGTATAGGGGATTCAGATTAAAGCATTGTAATAGCCCCCTGGAAAGTGCAAGCGTGACTAGCAGAGAGGAAAGGGGTGGCAGTTGCCCCTAATTTAGTTTGTTAATCAATGTTGGAACTGGCAGAATCAGGGGAAATGTAAGAGGAAGGCCAGTAGCCAGCCGGGAGGAGGGGGGTGCAGTGGGAGGGTGTTGATGGCATATCCAGCATTATTTTAAATGTTCCCTTTTGGACATGATTTTTGGAAAGTTTGGAAATGTTGCTAAGTAAGTGTTCTTGCTATTGTTCCCTGGCTACAAGGACTAGTAAGGCGCACACAGTCAATAGCAGAACATTTTTGGGATGGAGAATTTTCCCTTAAATTAAACCCAACATGGACAAGGGGGTTACTTCTCTGGCGAGGGTGGCCAAGAATAGGATGCAATCAACAGCACAAGAGCAAAAATGGCAAATAAGGAGGCCAACTCACCACACCGTTTTACTTATCTGTGGATCGTGCCTATGCTTGCAATAGGTTTTCCACTGGCTCACAGATGGATTGCTCTTCTCTAGTTGCTTGTGGGGTTTTTGGAGGTAATAGTTTTAGTCTAGACAAATGTACCCAACCAAATTTCCCTTGCAGTCTGACAGCAGTCGGGATGGCTAAAATTACCTCACAGGGGCCTTTCTATTTTGGTAATAGTTAGTCTTTGGGGGAACCTCTCTTTCCAGGTTTTAAGAAGAACCTGGTTCCCAGGGTTTATTTGTGAAGGAACTGCCCCTTCCCGTGTGTTTTTAGTGGGGGCTGGCAGTGCCTTGTGGGCATAGTCATAGATTGCCTTGTGAACTTGTCCTAGATTAGTAATATACCACACTGTCCAGCTCACTTCCTCATCTAGTACAGTGTCAGTAGTAAGAAAAGACCTCCCACTGGTCATTTCTGAGCTAAGCCTCCGACCACTCCTGGGGGCTACATGGACCCCAGGACTACAAAAGGAAGCAAGTGTCATGAGTCTCTTGGCAGAGCTTTGCTGAAATATGGTTCATTTTCTCCACCTTCCCTGAAGACTGGAGGTCTTCAAGTATGGAGGCCAAGAATTACATAGCTTGTAATCAATCCCTAGGGCCCTTGTGAGGCCCTGTGTGATTTTGGCTATTAAAGGGGGCCTGCTATTGCCCTGAAGGGAAAGTTCAAACCAAGGAACTGTTTCTTTTAAAAAGGACTTAGACTTCAGTAGCCTTTTCAGGTAGAGTGGGGAAGGCTTCAACCCATCTTGTGAAAATACCAACAAATAGCTTCTTGTGTAAGAAGATACAGCCTCACCATGGGGGCATTTGGGTGAAATCTAACTGGCAGCCAGTCTTCCCTGTGTGTGCCCTTAATGTTGAACTGGCCTGAGTAGCAAAGGGTGGATTGGATGGATTTGCGGGTTACTACAGGCACACAAGTCGTAGGCAAGGGTTACTTGTTTTACTGTCTTTTGAGCCCCTTCCCTGACAGAGCCTTTTGCATCAAGCCCCATAGTGCATCCCTGCCTCAGTGGGTGGCATCAGACAACCTCTTAGCGAGTTTCCATTGTTGAACCTTAGGGATTAGAGCCTTCATACCAGCCTGTGCTTCCTTTCTTTTCCTTTCCCATTTCTCAGCATTTTCTTCTTCCTGTGGGAAATACTGGGGAAACCCAGGACATTGAGGAGGGCCAGTCACTAGGGTCATAACTCGATCAGGCTCTTGTGGTCAAGCTGCCTGTTTTTGCAGTTTGATCAGCTTTGCTGTTCCCCTTGCTCACAAAAGATCCATCCTTCAGTGGATTACTGCTACCTGGCTTGAGAACTGCTCTGTTTCTAGAAAGCCAGAATTAAAGCTTTATGATTTTTTTTCATTTATTTTTATTAGTTGTGTCAATGTATGGTAAAGCTTTATGATTTTAAAGAGAATTTCTAGCAGTTAACATTCCCCTTTACTAAGTATTGGGGAAAATATACAGTTAGCAAAATAAGTCTCAATTTTTTAATAGAACCTGGTCACAGGTCATGGAGCATCTGATCTTTATTTAAGAATAGATTGCAGCAATAAGCTTCAGAAAAAAAAGCTTAGAATGTATTTTTAATAACTCAAACTACAGGAAGGGGCTATCTGGGAGATGAGTTTTAGGCAGTAAATACAGATTACTTACATAAGTGTAATTGATCATACAGTTTCTTTTAAATTGTCTATGCTGGACTTTTCATAAGGAGGTCTCAGACTAAACTTTTAAAAGACCTCTCAGGACCCAGGAAAGCAATGCCAAGGGTTTATCACAGATTTTGCCTAATAGATTTGAAGAAATTCCTCCCTTTCTGTGGTATTCCCCAAACTACCTTGAAATTCTTACATTTGTTTGGAGGTGGGCTTCCTTATTTACTGGATAAAGTTCCTGGGAAACTCTGAGTTTCCAGTTTCTGGAGGGATCAGGTAGAGAGGAAATATAAATGCTTCAATTCTACTTAGCGTTGTAATTTACCAAACTGCTGTAAATCATAATTAGCTTTAGGGGAAGGGTTTTCTTATATATGTTGAACACAGAATAATAAGCTAATAATATCTCAGACAAAACAAAAAAAAAAAAAACCATATCCATCAGTTTACTCAGTTCTATGTAATTAATAGTTTTATAGAGCCATCAAGTTTACTCAATTCAGCAGAACAGTATGAAAGTTATCAGAAACCTGTATTTGTCAAAAAACCCTTTTTTTGAATCTTCCTGAAATGAAACATTTTTGGTTTTTTAAAATTTACATTATTGAAGCATAGTTGATTAACAGTGTTGTGTTAATTTCTACTGTACTGCATAGTGACTCAGTTACATATATATATATATATGTGTGTGTGTGTGTGTGTGTGTGTGTGTGTATACACACATTCTTTTTCATATTCTTTTCCATTATACTTTTTCACAGAATATTGTATATAGTTTCCTGTGCTATATACAGTAGGGCCTTTTGTTTACCTTTTGTTCAACATATAATAGTTTAATCCTGTTAAACTATTGATCCTGTTAATCCTGAACTCCCAATCCTGAATGCCCTGGCTTGGCAACCACAGGTGTGTTCTCTATGTCTGTAAGTCTGTTTCTGTTTTGTGGGCAATTTCTTTGTGATACATGGTATTTGTCTTTCTCTTTCTGAACTACTTCACTGAGTATGATAACTTTAGTTGCATCCATGTTGCTGCAAAAGAATCATTCTTTTCATGGCTGAGTAGTATTCCATTGTATATATGTACCATGTCTTCTTTATCCATTCGTTTATAGATGAACATTTAGGTTATTTCCATGCCTTGCCTATTGTGAATAGTGCTGGTGTGAACATAGGTGGAGTGGCAGCTGTCCTGCTTATATCCCTAGTGATACCTATAATTGCTTTTCTCACTTAGCTGGTATTTTCAAAAAGCTGCTTCCCATTTCCAAACCTTGGACTTGATACAGGTCCCTGCCATGGAAGTGGGAGGAGCAGAACAAGGTATTTGAAAATTTCCTAGAGTATGTGTCCTAGTGTGGGAGCAGACAAAAATATAGGCACTGTGTGTGTACAGGCAGAGCTGATACCAGCTGGTATTCTGGATAGCTGCCCTGGGAAACAGCAATTTGAGTTGTGTGACTGTAAATGAACTTTAAATTTTATTTGCAGAATGGAGTGCTGTTTTCTAATTTCGAAAGGGCACCATATGGGGCAGTAGCAGCCCTGCTTCAGAACAGGCTCTGGAGTTAGACAGCTGTGCAACTTACCATCTGTGAAGACATGGGATCAGTTTTTCTCTCTCTCTCTCTGAGATATATATATATCTCATATATATATATATATATGAAATACTTTGCTGTATACCTGAAACTAATACATTGTAAAATTAGCTAGAATTTAATAAAAAATAACTGATATCAAAAATAATATACAATATGGAGTAAGTCACATTACTGTTATCAGTAGCAAACATTTATTAAGAGCCAACTTTGAACATCGTATCACAATAACACAAGCCTTCATTTGTCCATGCTTTCCCCATCACTGCCTGATCCCTTTCTCGGCTCTCCTTTGCAACCAAACTCCCCCTCAAGAGTTGGCCATGCTCTTCCCAATCCCTCCCCGCCGCCCCGCTCACACTGTCTCCCATCAGGCTTTCACGGCCATCATTCCATCCAAACTATTCTGCCAAGAGGACCAGTGACCTCCATGTCACCAAATCTAATGGTTCAGTGCTCATCTTTTCAGCAAAAGTTATTATCTTCCTCTTAATGAACTTCTTCTCTTGTTTCCAGGACACCACACTTGCTCAGCATTCCTCCTCCTTGGTTGGTGTTCCTTCTCAAGTCTCTTTGGCTGCTTCCTGTTCTTCCAGACCTCTCTCATCACTGATGGGCTTTGGTCCTAGGTTTTCTTCTCTCTCTGCCTCCCGCCTTCTCTCTCTCATTCCCTCCCTCTCACACATAAAAAGCTGTACATATTTAACATGTACAACTGGATGATACTCTTCCCTTTAACTGGACTCACTCTCTTGGTGATCTCCTGCAGCCTAATGTCATCACATTAGTCAGTGACAGAGCTGAGACCCAAATTCAAGCAGTCTAATGGGAACATGTGTTCTTAAACCATAGTCTTTTGACATAGACATGTGTTCAGTAGGTTACAAGATGATACATCTAGTATGAGTCCATGTTTATCATATATACATATGAATTTATAAGAAAGCTGCCTGAAAGGATATATACCAAATATATTTGCACTGTGATCTCTGGATGGATAAATTATGACTCAATGGTTTATCTATATATTTTACATATTCAGGAATGAAAACATAGTATTTTTGTCATAAGGAAAACATTTTGACAGATTTAAAATTCAGGATTCCAGATAAACTTCATCATCCTCTGTTTCATAAATAATCTCATTTCATACATTTTTTTGAGTTGTTCAACCATGATGGCAAAAATAAGAAGGCATTTTTAGGGCAGATTTTTTGGTGTTTCTGGCAGAGACAGACAGAGGAGCTACTACAGCCCTGTGTCTGACACAGCACAGTGCTGAGACCATTTACAGTGAGGATATAGACAGTGTGTTGGTGAGTCTGTCTAAATCTCATGAAATACCATCTCAACAGCAGACACCCCTTTTCCACATCCTAAATAGAAATTTCCTGAATATAAATACAAAAACCTTCTCTGGCTTACAGTGAGTAGGAATAACTTTTTACTGCTTCACCAGTGTCTCAAGAATTTTGGATTATTCTGGAGATAAAATTTAAGCATGGGCACATTTCCCCCTCCCTAAGAAAACCAGTGTAAAAGCAAGTGTATGGGTAGGTGCAAAGTCACGTCTGACTCTTTTGAGACCCCATGGACTGTAGCCCGTCAGGCTCCTCTGTCCATAGGATTTTCCAAGCAAGAATTTTGGAACGGGTTGCCATTTCCTTCTCCAGGGATCTTCCTGACCCAGGGATTGAACCCATATCTCCTGCATTGGCAAGCGGATTCTTTACCACTGAGCCGCCTGGTATGCCCATAAAAGGAAATACTTAAGGCTAAAGTGGCCATTGCTTGGTACTAAGTATTGCATGATGCTGGCCTCCAACTGTTGGATGAGTGAAGCGTCTAACAGGCAAAAGAAGGGGAGGAAGGAGTGCTTGTGTGTGGGAAAGAGAGAAGTTTCCAGTTTCTGATTACTAAGCTGCCTTATTTAGAGCTCTCTTTGAGCAAATATTGGCATGTGGCCCAGGGTCCTAACTTGTGACTGTTTGAGCTCTGCTTATAAGAGAAGCCCTGATCTGCTGTTCTGAAGTAGAAACTTGGTAAATTGTTTGTAATGGATATGATGACAAAAGAAAAAAAAAAAAACAACCCATCTCCTTATAGCAACTTTCCCATTCCTTCTATTTCCCTGATATTTTGTTTACTTGTCTACAGAATATAATGCAGACACTTCTGCTTTTTGCTATAATCCTTTCCTGAAAGCCATGTTGTCAAAGCATTGACAGTAACTTCTACTTTTATCAGAAACAACATTACAAGTTAGACTTTGCATTTCTGATAGAGAATGCAGAATAAACAAAGTTTGATGTGACTAACACCACAATAGCACTCCCTTACCTTTGTCTGGCATTTTGCAGTTTTCTAAGGCACTTCCATGCCTGCAATGCAGGAGACTTGGGTTCAGTCCCTGGGTTGGGAAGATCCCCTGGAGAAGGGAATGGCTACCCACTTCAGTATTCTTGCCTGGAGAATTTCATAGACAGAGGAGTGTTGTGGGCTACAGTCCATTGGGGTCTCAAAGAATTGGACACGGCTGAGCAACTAACACTTTCACTTTTTCACTTGTTTCACATATGTAAATCAATTTGATTCTCTTGACAAATCAGAGAAGAAGATATTATTACTTCTATTGTGGAAATGGAGAAAATGGGACAGAGGAAGATGAATCAGCCTATTCAGGATCACTTAGGTGGTAGATAATAGAGGGGTCCATCTTTCAGACCTTTTAGTAGAACCAGAAACTTTCTTTCTTCCTCAAATCAACAGAAAACAACTGTCACGTAAATCGGCACACTCCCATCATCTTGAAGTTAACGTCAATTTTCTCGTCAAATCACACCTGTATGTTTTCATAATCTCAAGGCCAGTTAATCTCATCTTTACCATTCATTCTTTTTCTTATTAATTTTTTGTCTTTACTCATACCCAAACTGTCTTAATGCTTCCTTTTCCCCTTTTTTCCCCACCTCTGGCTTCTTTGAATCTTTTTCCACTCTAATAGCCACAATTTCTTTGTAAGCACCCTAATCTATATCCACAACTTCCTCACAGAACCATACTTTCACCTTCTTGCCTTCACTGAAACCTGGCATTCCCCTAAGGACATCACTCCCCTTGAGCCCTGACAAGCAAAAACTGCTTTTTCTGCCTCCCTTCCAACATTCCGAGAGAGATCTGGAAGCAATGTCGCATTCTCTAGCTTCTCACTGCCAGTCCAGGTGATCCCCTTCCTACCTGTATGCACCTCCCCGCCCTCTGCGCCCTTTGGAGGATCATGTTGTAGCACGAAGCACAGCCACGTCGTGCACCAGCTTCTTGGCCACTCCCTCAGATAAACAGAGTGTTCAGCACCTGGCCCACAAATGCTGCCAAACCCCCTGTTATCTCGGACAACCCAGCACCCGTGATTCATAGCTTCTCCGTCACACAAAGGGACGGCGTTTGCCTCCATCCCTCTTTGACACAGCTCATTCCTGTGGCAAAATCCCAACCTGACATCTTCCAGATGCTCTGAAAAACCTAAACTTTAATGACTCTTCACGACTCTGAAAGCACCCGTCCTTGCAACTTTCACTCTCTCCTGACTTCTTAGTGATTTCTGTTCTTCTGTTCTTGATCTCCCTTCAACGCTTTCTGTTGGATTCCCATCTTCACTGCTCTCCCTTCCCAGCATAAACCCTCAAAGCCCATCATTTCCCAGAATTGCTTCTGGGCACCCACCATGCCCTCCCTCTTATTTTTGCTGTACTGCCGACTAGCTTGCTATTGCCTGTGGTTATCTCAGTGGTTAAAGGCACGAGCTGGGGAGTCAGACTTCCTCAATTTCTACCAGTTAGTAGTGATTCCATCTGAGACAAATCATTAATTTTTCAGGGCTTTCATTTCCTCAGTTGGGAAATAATAATAGAGTACTTATGACCATCACTAGTTATGATGAAGATTAATTGAGATAATATACGTGAAGTGCTTACAACAGTATTATGCCTCACACATAAGTGCTCAAAAATCTCTACTGTTATTACAAATAAACTGCTTGATGCTGCTTCTTAAAAGAATCACATAATCAAAAAAAAATCACATAATCAAATTAATAAGTGCCAATATATGCCCACATCTGCAAAGCAAAACACAAATCAACAAGCACCCCCTTTTTTACCCCTCTTGCTAGATATTGCCCACTGAAAGGAGACACTTGAGAAAATGCCTTTGTAGGGCCTGAGGACCTCTGAGGTGTGTGTTTGTGCTTAGTCACGCAGTCCTGTCTGACTCTTTGCGACCCCCATGGACCATAGCCCACCAGGCTCCTCTGTCCATGGGATTTCCCAGGTAAGAATACTGGAGTGGGTTGCCATTTACCTCCTCCAGGGCATATTCCTGACCAGGGATCGAACCCATGTCTCCTGCATTGGCAGGCAGATTCTTTACCACCTGGGAAGCCCAAGGACCTCTGATATCATCATGTTAACTATTTGTCCTCCTCATCAAAGGTAGATGGGATTAACAGACTGACTAATTTCTGTTATTCTTAAGGCAATAACAGCAAGGATTTCAGGTGACTACTTCCCAGAAGACAGACTAGAAGAAACAGGCATTGACATGAATAGACATCTCACAAAGGAGAAAACATACATGGCTAAGGAATGTGTTAAAAGATGCATATGCTCATTAATAGTCAGGAAAATGCAAGTTGGAACTACAATGAAATAACATTGCACATTCCTGAAACTGGCAAAAACTAAGAAATTTAGCAATGTCAGGTGTTGGACAGAATATTCTAATAGGCATATGAATGGTACAGTCACTTTGTGAAACATTGAGAGATTATCTTGTAAAGCCAAATACTTACTCCATAGACTAGCCATTCCATCCCCATGAACCTCTTTCTTGTGGGCGTCAGGACAATTTTCAGAACCAGACAAAACTGCCAGCAACTCTATCCACTGATAGAATGGATTAAATAGTGATACAGTGGTATATTCACAGCAAAGAATATTAAACACACAGAGAAATGAAATAGAGAAGCAATAACAACATGAGAGAATCTTAGAAACAATGATGAAAGGAAAAGAAAAAAGCACATGTCTAACAAGTAAATAGTATAATGACATTTTACATATATCAGTCCACTTAATTCTTCCAAATGCTCTCATTTGACAAGTGAGGAACTGGAGGCACAGAGAGTTTAAATAACTTGCTGGCAAGGGGAAGTTTCCAGGATCTAGCTAACATTTATTTCATGCTTACCATACCATGTACTTTCCTAGGTTATTATTTTATGAGAAATGCTCCACATAAAATGTCCTTGATTTTTTTTTTTACCTGACTAATCTTTCTTCCAAAATCAACACCTTGAGTTAGGAGTGAATTACCCAGTTTATCATATGCCGTTGCACTCCTCCCATACCCCTATCACCAAACTGCAAACTCACTGGATAGTTGGATCTTTACTTAGATGGTCTTCTGAACTATTTTCTAGATTTCTCACTTGGAAACAGTGTGACTCACTGTTAACACCCTAAAGCCCTGAAGCCTTGAACTTCCCTTTAATCTACACTTTTCAGAAGACCAGTAACTAAGAGATCTGAAAACGAAGGAATTTTATTCCCAGGAAGCATTCACACACCACCCTGCCCGCCAACCCCAGACTTTACGTGACACTCCTGAGACCCAAAGGATGGAACTTGAGCAGCTAGAGGAAGGTCATTTCTTCTTGCTTCACAATCTTAAGAATGATGTTTGTAAACCTGTGACTAAGCACTATATTGCAGGAAGGGGAGGAGAGCCAGGAATCTAAAACCTGTATTTTAATCTCAAGTTCTACTACTTAGCTGTACAACATTGGGCAAGTTCAAATTCTCTGGTGTTCATTTACTTTAGTTACGCACTTAGTTCAGTCAGCCTTGACAGGCATTTATCGAATGCCTCCTAGGTGCCACGCATCCTGCCAAGCATGACACCCTGACAAGCGCTGGGAATACAGGGATGCATAAGACCTTTAGCTACAGATGGCCGCCCAGCCATTAAGGAGCTTTCTTTCTAGAGTGAGAAACCATGTTATCTTGGTGCCTGGGATGGTTAAGCAGAGTGTGGGTAACCTTGTGGTGGAGATGTAGAGACTGGACAATGTCAGCATACTCTTGTGGTTAAGAGCTTAGCTCTGGGGTCAGTTATAACTAAATATATCCTGGCTTTAACTGATGAACTCTGTGATTTCTGGCAAGTTACCTAACCTCTTGAAGAATCAGTTTACTCATCTCTAAAACAGATAATACTATATATATTGTATTATACTGAATAGTTGTTTAAACAATGACAGATCCATGCAACGAATAATGAGGTAAGTCTACATATATTGATTAAAAAATGCTATTCATAGTATATTGTTAAATTTAAAAGACAAAGAACTGTGTGCATAGTATGGTTCTGTTTAAAAAAAGAAGATATAAACAAAGATATATGCATAGACATGCTCCAGAAGGAAACACAAGGAATTTCTGTGGTGGTTACTTCTAGGGATATAGGAAGGAAATGTTTGCCTCTTACTGAATTCCCTCTGTACTGTTTGAGAACTTTACCACGAATATGTTTTACTTTTTTTTTTTACTTGTTATTTCTTGTCTTTTTGATAATAGCCTTTCTAACAAGTGTGAAGCTGTGGTTTGTTTTTTTTTTATATTAGTTGGAGGCTAATTACTTTACAATATTGTAGTGGTTTTTGTCATACACTGACATGAATCAGCCATGGATTTACATGTATTCCCCATCCCAATCCCCCCTCCCACCTCCCTCTCGACCCGATCCCTCTGGGTCTTCCCAGTGCACCAGGCCCGAGCACTTGTCTCATGCATCCAACCTGGGCTGGTGATCTGTTTCACCCTAGATAATATACATGTTTCGATGCTGTTCTCTCGAAACATCCCACCCTTGTCTTCTTCCCAAAGAGTCCAAAAGTCTGTTCTGTACATCTGTGTCTCTTTTTCTGTTTTGCATATAGGGTTATCATTACCATCTTTCTAAATTCCATATATATGTGTTAGTATACTGTAATGGTCTATCTTTCTGGCTTACTTCACTCTGTATAATGGGCTCCAGTTTAACCCATATCATTAGAACTGATTCAAATGGATTCTTTTTAATGGCTGAGTAATATTCCATGGTGTATATGTACCACAGCTTCCTTATCCATTCGTCTGCTGATGGGCATCTAGGTTGCTTCCATGTCCTGGCTATTATAAACAGTGCTGCGATGAACACTGGGGTGCACGTGTCTCTTTCAGATCTGGATTCCTCAGTGTGTATGCCCAGAAGTGGTATTGCTGGGTCATATGGCAGTTCTATTTCCAGTTTTTTAAAAAATCTCCACACTGTTTTCCATAGTGGCTGTACTAGTTTGCATTCCCACCAACAGTGTAAGAGGGTTCCCTTTTCTCCACACCCTCTTCAGCATTTATTGCTTGCAGACTTTTGGATAGCAGCCATCCTGACTGGCGTGTAATGGTACTTCTTTGTGGTTTTGATTTGCATTTCTCTGATAATGAGTGATGTTGAGCATCTTTTCATGTGTTTGTTAGCCATCTGTATGTCTTCTTTGGAGAAATGTCTGTTTAGTTCTTTGCCCCATTTTTTGATTGGGTCATTTATTTTTCTGGAATTGAGCTGCAGGAGTTGCTTGTATATTTTTGAGATTAATCCTTTGTCTGTTGCTTCGTTTGCTATTATTTTCTCCCAATCTGAGGGCTGTCTTTTTCACCTTGCTTATAGTTTCCTTTGTTGTGCAAAAGCTTTCAAGTTTCACTAGGTCCCATTTGAATATGTTTTACTTTTATAATTAAAGAAAGAAACAAAACCTCAGCTTAAAAATTCTAAATAGCAAATGGGAACCATTGCAGTATGTCTGAAAGTAGTTTTCATTACTAAATAAGTTCCTGCCTTAAAGATGAACTTTCCTGTGCAACTCTCACATTAGTTGATTCCTCCACTCAAGGGAAGTATTTCTTCATTTACTTATCTAACCCTGAGCTGTGCTTGCTTTATATCAGACACTATTTTAAGTGCTCTCATCATGATACAATCATGAGGTGGTTGTTATTATCCCCATAGTGGGGATCAGGAAGATGAGGCACATAGAGGTTAAATTACTTAACCAGGGTAATGTTGCTAGTAAGCTCTAGACCTAAGATTCAAACCCAGACTGTCTGGCTCTAGAGAAGCCATGCCTTAATCCCTGCTTTTGTTGCCTTTGGAAGTCTAGAAGCTTTGAGTTCTTGCCAGGTAATCTGGTCGTATGATCTGCTGAAAGGAATTTATGCCATGCATACCCCCCAGGTCCAACCTACCCACATTTCTGACCCTTTGTAGGATCTAAGAGGCAAACAAATGCTATAGGAGTACAAGACAGCCCTGCTGGGCATGGAGTAATAACAGGACCTTTTAGCAGCTCTCAAGGTCAACACAGTACCTCAACACAGCGTTTATCTTTGTAGAAATATTCTCACTGTTAATTGGCATCTTCAAAGATGAAAGGGTTGGTCTCAGTCAGCTGTTAGGTAAAATGTGGCTGACCCATTACCCGGTAGAGACTGTTGAACCAAGAAGGACTGCTGTGGAGATTAAAGGCTGAAATGATCAGCTGCATTCCAATGTTTTCAACATATGTCAAGGTAAAAAGGATTTTTTTAGCTGGAGAGACATGAAAACGCATGCCTTATCATCCAAGTTTGTTGAATGTGAATGTTCCTTGTAGGTGTTTCTTGGTTACCATTTTCTTCAGTATAACCTCAGAGTTGTGTTAAGCTCTATCAAGGCTACTTTTTGTAACCATAAGAGTGGATTGGTTGATGAAATGATGGGTTCTTGTTGATGGGTAAATAGGACACCAAGATTATCTGACCGTCTCTTTTCTTATGCTTTTTGATTGCCCTTCATTCTAATAGGTTGATGCTGAAAGCGTTCTCCACGGGCAGCAGGTTCTCTGGGTGTGCATGCAGCCACTGGGCCACCCCAGCTGGGAAGCTCAATGAGGAAGACCAGTCATTGAGCGGAACTGTTTGAGGCATTTTGGGTGGTTCATTGTTCCTTGAGGATTCTGAAACTGGATGCACAACTCTGGGTAAGAAATAAATGCTTTTTCCCTCCTGTGGTTCATTGTGCATTGTGGATATGTGCCTGTGAGGGATATGTCATCCTATAGGACTGCCATGGGCACCAGAATGTCCTGGATAGGAGCGAAACATATACTGATGGCCAAGGAGGAAATTTATTTAAGACAAGGTCCGGGCACTGGGAAAGCTTTGTTTTTTTTTTTTTTCCTTAAAGATGAGCATCATTTATCCTATAGAGATCTAGGTTTTCAGGGTGAAAAGACTCTCAGGGAAGTGAACCTTCTGGTTATTTTATTAGCGGACCACCTAAACAATGAGACACACTATTACTTTAGGTGGTACCTAGTTTTGTGAAGATCCATGATGGTAGGGACAAATCAAAGTACTTAGAACTAATGGTTCCCTTCTGGTGATGGAGTAACAGGCTGAGTTCATTGCTGATAACATATGATTTGGTTTTGCCAAATCTTGATCCTGAGCTGTGCTGTTCAACATAGCAGTCACTGACCATATGTGGCTAGATTTAAATACTTTAAGATTAATTAAATGAAATTAACAAAAATTTAATTAAAAAAATTCAACTCCTCAGTCATCCAAGCCACATTTCAAGTATTCAAGAGTAGTATGGTAGCTAGTGGCTACCATAAAAGACAATGCAAATTCAGGGAACAGTTCTATTAGAGTAGAATGTTCTGTTGAACTTCACTCATCTAGAAAATAAATAGGTCTCAAAAAATAGTCTATCAAAAAACACCATTTAGATGCTTGATTGGCCACACCAGGGAGATTCTATCTAGTTTTTATTCTGAATCTCTAGATGTCTGAAGGACTGCTAGGAGGGTGGAGGCAGTATGATTTTAGATTTGGGTGTGGAATGTAAAGCCCAATTTTTTCAGTAAAGATAACCTTCTGTTGGCAGATCACTGTGGACACGGGTCATAGGCAAGTAGGTAAGAGGATGCTGAAAGGTTAGGGCTTACCCTGAATGAGGAGTGTGTGACTGGGCAGGAGGAAGTGCGCAAAGGTACTTTTGATACTTGCACAAGCGAGAGTGTGGCTATTTAGTTTCTGGAACTTCCTTTGGTCTTTGACCTCCTTACCTTTCTTTATCTGATTATATTGCTAAAAATAGGTTAGGCATCTTAAGAAGGTGAATCTCCGCTTTCTTTTCTGGTTTAAAAGATTCTTAATGCCTTCCTCAAAGGCATTAAGGAAAATACTTCTTTTATTAGTCCTGCTTCATATGCGTCTAAAACTTTAAAAGGATTTAAGGAAAGGGAAATCAAATGAAGGCTGATAATACCTCTCACAAGAGTTCAGGATTTCCCTGGCGGCTTGTCACATGAGGGTGTATCTAAGCCACTTTCAACAGTGGTGAGACATTTGGCTGCCCCCTCCTGTCTACGTCTTTTGATGTAGCCTCATGAACTGAGGAACTGGGAAGGAAAGAACAGTGTCTGAGGTCTTCATCTGCAGGGGCTAGGAGACAGGATGTTAAAGAAACTTGATCAGAGGGTAAGGTGTCTCTCATGGAAGTTAGGAAGTAGGTCAAGAAAGAGATGTTAAAAACTAAGTCACTATTCAAAGAACAACTAGAATTAAGAACAGAGGAACTAGCAACAGAGCCAGGAGTTGTCTCTAGTAACTGTAACAGGAGCAGTTTCCTGAACTGAATAGGAGTGTGGGTACGGGGAACAAAGAGGGAATTTCCAAGGTGGCAATAAAAACATGAGCACTGGACCTTACTTATTTAGTCTTGATTATTTCATCATCCTCTCATGCAAGTCAAAGCTCCAGCATGCAATAAATACTTGCTAAATGAATCCTCCGGAAAGAAAATCACATTGAATGCATGAATTCCTTTATTGAAAATATTGGGCTAGCACTGCATTACATACACTCATTATCCATAAATGAAGGGCCACACATGTCTGATTGGACAATACTGTTTTAAATAGAGAACACAGCATCTGAATATGCTCTCACAAGTATAATATCATGGACTAAAGTAGATAAGAGTGAACTATATGCAAAATGACCATTTTGTTAATAGCATATGGTTGCAAATGGCATAAATGGTAAACGTGATCATACTGAGACATTCCTGGAATCTCACATAGGCACATTATGTAACAAGCAGATTAATAAGGTTCAACTGCCAATAAGTTGTTAATGAAGAGTTCGCAATAGAACTTGGGTAAAAGTACACCCAGGCTACAGATTTAAGATTTTATAGCATTCAAAGAAACTTGTATGGAATGTGAGTGTAGTAAAATAATTGTTGATCTGACAGGAGGCCACATGACAATTTGTCTGTTCTCTTTTATAAATAGTCTAAGAGAATAAGCTAAAGGAAGTATTCCGCCAGCTTAAAGCCAACATTCTAAGCACTGTTTACATTTTTAAAATGCAGGTCTATAAACGACTACTTTCTATTAATTTTTCCTTTCAAATATCACTGGAAATGTAATTTATGACAAACAACTTTCTCAGCTTTGGCTATTACTTGACTTTTTTTTCCATTAGCAGTCTTTGGCTTTGTAAAAGTTTGACAATAATATTTGTTAACATTTTATCAAGGTTTTATTATTAACTTTCATAAAAGAGTGTTTAATGATGTGAAAGTGAGTTGATATTTAAAAACTGCTCTTTACTTTTTATTCCAATTGTGGTATAAATGCATTTCTTTGCACTGAATTTTTTTCAATCGAAAGTGTAGAAACCAAGACAATTGGGATCACTGACATTTTTCATTTGATATAAAATATACAGAAATTAAAACATTCAGTCTCATTTAAAACAGAGGCCTGTCAATGTAAAAACTTGGGGAAGATTATGCAAAAAAATCCAATAAAAATACAATTTTTGTTACTAACACATGAGATTTTATAAGAAGCAAAACATTTCAAAAGCAGGGTTCTAAATCCAGGATCATAAAGGTATACATTACTGTAAATATCAATTTATGACTGTGAGAAATGGCTTATTCTTCTTTACACAATTATGTTCAGAGTAAATAACTAAAAATGTACTTTTTCAATGGCAAAATGGAAAGATGGCCTACAACAGGCAAATCAATAAACATTGATAATGAGTTTTTAAAAAATTCAGAATTGTCTGTGGGTATATATATGTGTGCGTGTATATATATATGGACATTAAGCAGCACATACATATACAGATCACCCTAAACAATCAGGGCAAAAAAAATTTAATATAAAACTATATAAATCAAATGGATTTGTTGCCAAAACAGCACAAAACGTATACATTTCTTTACTTTAAGATTTGACACATTAAAAGAAAAAAATTGCCAACACATTTCAAACAATATACTAGAAATAATAAATAAAACAGTTTTAAAAAATCATATATTCCCTTTAAGTGCTGTGCACTTTCAATTTTTCTAAATGAGACTAAACTTTTCAATGGCAAACAATAGTATGCTGTACATTTTGGTAATGAAAATTATGTTGATAAATATACAAGGAATGTATATACTTCTACAGTATTTTCTTTTTCACAGTTACCAAAAATAAAAATTGCATTCAACTCACATCTATAAATATTCTGACTCCTCACTCTATGGGTTTGAAGGAAGTGAGAGTATAAAGTCTTTCAACGATCTGAACTTCAAATTCTTTCTTCATCGTCTGCCTTCCACATGTACCTTTCAGAATCTCTCTGCAATGTAAGTGCGCTCTGAGATGATGGCAGAAAGAAAGCACTATGATGGGATGAGGCAGTCTGGGCTGGGGCTTCGTCTTCCAGCTAGCTTTAGCAGGGCTGACCGAACCCAGTCTTTTTAAATGTTCTATTTTAAGGCAGTCTAAATTTCACTCGAATGTCCATACCTCGAGGTCTTGAACTATGAAGTCTTCCTTTTTGGAAAGAATATCATTATTAAAAGTGCTGCAGGAGTTGCTTCGTCCATGGTATAAATCGGCATCTAACCATAAGCCAAATCGTCCCCTACAAAGGTTAAAAAAGCAAAATGGTGAAAACATCCCAATTTTATGTACACACTTTCTGTCCTCCCTTGCCCCAACTTCTTTCTTTTATGCTATAGTCAAAACCCTAAACTGCTTATAAAACATTTCCTTTATTTCATTTAAATGACCTGTCTTTCAGGTGGTCCCTCATTTGGACACATAAATAAGTCATTTTATCTTCTATTCTTAGTGTCATGTGTTAGACCACACTGTCCTAAATAATCGACTAACTACACATGGACTAACTACAATCAGTTGATACCAAAGTTTCAGTTCCCTGGATTAAAACAGACCCACTCTGGTCAAGTAGTAAATTAATAACAACAACAAGAACCTTACCCTCCACCACCAAGTTCCAAAGAACTTATGTCTCCATTGATAAAGTATGAGTTTTCTCCACTCCACTTAAAGACCTTAGGTAGAAACACAAGACAAAGAGAGATCAGACATTTCAATCTGGAGAAGTAGCAAAGAGGGAGGGGACCACCCATAGGCTGAGGAAGCTCCTGACTTCTAGACCTTTCCCACACCAGGATGAGCTCTCTGAAGGGGTGATGAGGCAGGAAAGGTCTCTCGCACACATGTTGGCTCTGAACTGCAATTCCACCCTGGATCTCAGAAGTTACATGCAAAAGTTCCCAAGGCCCAGGAAGGGAACCAAGCGGTTTCTATGCTGCGATCATGAAGTGCTGGGCAGGCTAGGGTGAGGCCAAGTGAGGTTATGGGATGGGACGTCTACCGCTCCAACCACAGCCCCCCACCTCCAGCCCCACTGACCCTCCTGACACCATGATACGAGGACGACAGTATTCCTTTCATCTAGGTACCTTGAAATGAGGGCTAAATGTGTAGAGAAAAGTTTCGCCTGTGCCATAATAGTGATCACTGAATTTGAAAGGATGAGTCGCATATGCTCCAAAGATCTGTCAAAAGAAACCAGAAATGTTAGTAGCTTTCAAACACAAACCTCCCAAAGAAAGCCCTTCTGAAATATTTTAGCATAATCCTATTCTGAGGTCTCATTATATCTCTTTCAACATGATTATTATGAAGAGCATTACTAAGTCAGAGTTTCTAAGTAAAACAGACCACCAACCAACAAATAAAATGTCCCTGGTTCTTATTAGTACCCAAGGGGCTCAGAGAACTTATCGGTCAAAGGTCAACAACTGCTTCAATTTAAAAAGACTTCTAAAGCCCACTGTAGAGACAAATGTCTTCCAGTGAATACAGGTCACAGACTGGAACATTAAACAACTACAACATACATCTTGCACACAGAAATGAGTGGTCGGGAGAATGTGGGCCTGTCTCTGATGTGTTTTGTAAGTAGAATCACGGTCAGATATTTCCCCAGAGAAAATAAATTTTCCTCTCCCTTGATTCGTAAAAATGAGTTTTCAATATGCTTAATAGAACTGTATCCGTAACGTGACTGATCCAATACATCTTAGTTCAAAATGACTTTTAAGAAAAAAGTAACAATTCCATAATACTGTGGGCTTTCAAGGTGGTTTAGATGTATCTGAATCAATGATTTTGTCTTGTTGGGGTTGGAAGGAGCAGTGTTTTCAGAATGACCATCCCACTGCTTCAGCCTCCTATCCTCCTCAGGTCCTGACCAGTACTTGCAGGGGTGAAGACTGGTAAAAACAAGCATGCATATTCTGGAATTGTCCCTAGGTGATTCTGATATATCTTCTCCAAATCCCACTTGAGAAACAATGCTTCAAATGGAGTCTATCTGGAAAATGTCTTATAATTTTTCAAAATAATTTAAATCTGATTATTATCATCATGGACTCTCTGCTTCAGTTCCTAGCTCTTTAAAATACTAAAAATTAAGCAGTGTAGAAATCTAGAAACTCTTTCTAACCCATGTTCCTCATACCAAAATCTCTCCCTAGAGCTGCTAAGAGCAAAGAAAAAAACAGTAACAAATTTTCATAGCAATCATAGAAATTTTTTTAAGCACTGGAGATAGGATGATGCTAAGAAATGACAGTTAATTTTTTGGATATGCAGCATAATGGTTATGTAAGAAAACATTCATTTTATTTTTTATATTTATTTAGAAAGAAGTTGTATAATATGTACATAATTGTACTGTTGGGTCTATAGCATCTAAAAATTTAATATATTTGACAATAATAGAACAAAGGAATCCATGGAGGGGAAGGAAGATAGCCAGAAGCGGAAAAAGGAAGGTTAATATGACAAATGCATAATTGCTCTCCTTCTCCTCTCAGCTTTCTTAGTAAATAAAAATCACACAACTATATAAATGACAGTTTATTGTTGACTTTGTAATATATATCCGTGTTATACCACAAAATTACTATAAAAAGTGGAAAGATGTAATAGAACAATATAAGAGTAACATTTCTATACCTCACTGGAACTAAGTTAGTATAAATCAGACTCTGTTACTTGATGATTGCTCTATTATTTTCCATAGTGCCTTGTGGTATAAATTACTCCATGGTAATTCTCATTCAATTATATTTAGGCCCCTTTGCCATGGTAGTTTCCTCGGCCAGTCTATGTAATTTATCCTGACTCCAGGAAGGCTCTCCTCAGCTGTCTCTTGCCCTGGTTCTTTCTGGAAGGTCTGCAGCTTAGTGTGCGGCCTTCATTCAGTTACTAGCCTCCTCTTAATTGTTTACCACCAAATTTGTATTGTTTTCTAGACCTCCCTTTAGCTTGAACTTCCCCCACGTTCTTCTAAATAATGTCAGGTCCTTAGGGGAGAGCTTCTGAGCTGTATGTTTTATGGTCTGCCCATTCACCTAGAGCTGGGAGCTAGCGATTCGACTTGCTTTATGAGCAGAGTGCTGGGTAGGGGCAGTAGCGAGTGGTCTTGGCTCCCCTCTCCTGACGTGTAACTTCTGTTCTGTGCTGAAGCAAGGGCAGTAGACACCCCAGTATTCTCAGCCTGCTGTGCTGAAGGTAGACCAACCGGCCTCCGAGAAGGGCTGGTAAGGGGAAGAGCGCCCCCTACTTCCAGGCCGCCCTTGCCTGCAATTCAGCCTCTGAAGCAGAACGGTGGGTAGGGCATAAGAAATGCTAAGCTAAGGACCTGCCTGGGGGCTGGGGTTGATGGATCCTCATCTTCTTGTCCACGCGTGCCCAGAACGAAGCCTGTGTCTGAACAGGGACTGGTCGGGGGGCAGGGGGGCCGGGAACAAGCTATACTTCAAGTGCCACAGAATCTCACTGTTATTACCGAGATTCATTAGATATTCTTTAAATGAATTTTCACTTGCCGTATGCCCTTAGGACAATATCCAGAGACTTTAAGCGATTATTGTTTTTATATTTCCCATCAGTAATGGCTGTTTCACTAGGGATTGGTTCTGTAGAACTCCTCATGCATGCCAGTCTGCATGTGTAACGCTTTTATATTAGAATTGTATATGGTTCATTTCCAGATAAATGTACAGATGTTGTGCTATCACGTTCCCAAACACAGTGGAGCTGCATCCTTGCCTTGGGGGTAGATGGGATGGGGAAAGCAGAGTTAGTGTTCAGCTGCCTTCAAATAACACAAATGCCTTTCAGTAAGATAACACCTCAGAGACAACTAGTGTAATCTTCAGGAATAGGCAGGCCTCCTTTACATACCTCTGATAGGAAGCTGAGTAAAACCATGCATCATCAAAACCTGCTCTGTGAGGCCAACAGATTTCCCAACAAGTTTGCTATCTATTAGTAACTTAATAGCAGAACTAATCTATACGTACAGTGCAGGTTTGTGTGTGGTCTAACACCACCTAGCCCTATCTCATCTAAAATGTAGCACCTAACTTTGCAAACATTTCACTAAATCTCCAAGTAAATTCCATTTTAAATCTTTGTTGTTATTATTTAATTTTTTTTACTTTGCCGCTCTCTACTATTCAGCTTGGACTATGATTAAATAAAGTGTTCTCAATCTGTAAATAACAGTAGTAACAGTGATAATAGCTAAACCATTCCCCACAACTCTTAACCTATAATTATACTGTAACCTACTCACAGGAAAGATCACAGTCGAGACAGACAGTGCCTTTAATACTGCTCTCTCTCATTTTTCCCAAATTATGACAGCAAAAATCTATTTCCCCTAAACTGATCCTAATTATATGGCATCTCAGCAAGCTCCTCAATGTATAATAGTGCCCCACACCTAACAGACATTCGTGCGTTTTCTCAATGGATGCATAAATAAATGGTTGTCAAATAAACCCTGCTTCCAAATGCCAGAAATAGAGAATAATGATAACTACATCTTAAAAAAGCAAAGAGATTTCTTCTTGCTATAATACAGACCAAATTGAAATGGCCTTGAAAGATGAAAAAGCAGACTTGAAAGATTTCTTCCTTCTGTAATGCCGAAGTCGCCCTGGATGGTATAGAAAAGAAACCCGGACAGATTCCACTCAAACTCCCAGCTGACTGAGCCAAGAATTATCAGTATAGGGTAGATGGGAGTGATATCTATTAATAGATTTCATCAGGGCCTCCAAGACCAAGAGAGATGAAACAGAGATGAAAGTGAGAGAGATGAGAGTGTAATAAGCAATGGCCCAGAGCATTTTCTCCTGTTTCATAACAACTGGGCCCATAGGGTACAACACACCATGTGCCTAACCAGCTCTCCATCTCAGGAGCTACGAAGACAAGGTTGGTGGGCCCTACTTCAGCTACCTGAAAAGAATTCTGGGATGGCACTGGAGCTTCTTTCTGCAACTATCTCCAAATCTCGACTTGAATTCTTCCAACTTCTCCAGTTTCAGCTTGCAGGATATCCCTGTAGCTTCCTACTCTATGACGAGAACAGGGAAAAATGCGACTGTACCAGGAGACATGCTCCATTTTCTTTTTCAGAGATGCATTCTGAAGTAAGTAGGGGTAAAACAACATAATAATTGGGGATTTACTTCAATTCTTCAGGAAAGAAAAGAACCGAGTGTCTGTGGCAAAATCCTGCTAACTGTGCGGTCTGGCTGATGGGAGTTCATTGTATCAGTCTCTCCTGTCGAGTAGGTTTGAGAAACTTCAATGAAAAATTGTTTCTCTATAAGAGGAACAAGCCTCACCTGATTATCCATATCTTTGATGACCAATAGGACAGGACTGTCTAGGGCTGCTGACTTCCGGTAGAGAGTTTTCAAGCTGGTCCCATGCTCCAGCGTGCTGTAGGCGAGTCTCCATGGATACCCCTGCACCCTTGCTGGAAGGCGTCGGGCCAGCTGTGAATCCAAGGATGGAGATGTAAATATACACGCTGCCTGAAAATCATCACGCATGACCTTGTAGCACCAAACAGACGCCTGTGGCTCAAATTCAAAAATCACATGACTTTCCACATCGTTCCCCTTTACTCTAGCAGATACTTGCCACTATAAACTGAGAAGGCAACACCATTGCTTGACATTGTTTACCTTGGCAGGGATGCGCCCCAGAGCATGTATTCCCTCCCGGGGATGATGCTGAAGGGTTACTGCGCCACTATACTTTTGAAGATAGACCACCGAGCTTGATTAAGAGGTATGAATTAGACTCATGCTGTCTTGTGTACACTTCAACCTGACTTTCACTGAGTATTTTACCAGCTGATCTTTCTAAACATGCCAAGGCTCAGAGCTGTTACTGACAACTGAAGTGTCTCACCAAACTGAGCACAAGGAAGCATGGGTATTTTGTGCCAGTAATCAGATGTAGTCTGTCCTCCTTGCACTTGTATTTTTCACTAATTTTAATATTTAACTTGATTTTGGCTGTCATAGGGCTTCCCCGGTGGTGCTAGTGGTAAAGAACCGGCTTGGCAATGCAGGAGATGTAAGAGATGCAGGTTTGATCCCTGGGTTGGGACGATCCCCTGGAGGAGGGCATGGCAACCCACTCCAGTATTCTTGCCTAGAGAATCCCATGGACAGAGAAGCCTGGAGGGTTACAGTGCATAGGGTCACACAGAGTCAGACACGACTGAAGTGATTTAGCACAATAGCTGTCATAAATATCAATAATGCATATCTTTTAAAAAATACAAACAGAGGCTGTAAAATGTTGAAGTCCTCTGAATGCTTGGCATAGTTCTAGAATCAGCATGAACTCTGTTTCTGTAACTGCTTGATCAAGTCACTTAGCTTTGCAGGCCATCACAGATGCTTTTATAAATTGAGGGACTTGAACTTGGTGATTCTCTAAGGTCTCTGAATTTCAGTTTCTAAGCTGATTGATGGGGGAAGTACAAGAGGTCCCTTCCTAAAGTTCAAACTCAAGCACATAGTATTTCAAGAAAATGGAATTAAGAGATGCTCAGGAAATAGAAAGTAAACAAAACAAAACAAAACTAAGAGAAAGAAAAGTTACTCCTAGTAGTGATAGATGGTTTTCACAAAGCAAGTTAAGTGTACTATGTGACGTTTACTGAGCCTGATCAATTAAAACCATGGGAACTCTTGAGATAAATAATCCTTTTAAAACATGTTAGGACTATAATAGGACACTTTAAACATTATTCTGAAGACAAGAAATGGCTTTTTGCTCAGGTCTCGGGAAATGGATGTAGGTGTCTGGCCAAGTCCTCCTTCTCCCAAGAGGGTGGCAGGGACCCTGTCTTTCTGAAACGGGAGGCCTTGGTCAGGCTGCTGGGGTTTTCCTTTAAAACCGGACTCACTCTCCACCCCAAGTGAGAACAGCAAATGGTCTTAAGGTTTGGAAGGCCCCTACCCTCATCCCCAGGGAGAGCCCACCTGCTCAATGTGCATGTTCTCCAGAAGCGAGCTGTGGGGCTGCAGGGTCGGCAGGGCGGCCTCATCCTCATCTTCATAGTAGCTGCACGTGCTCTTCCGGCGTTTTGCCTCCTCAACCGTGATGATCTGAAACAGAGAAGCCGGGTAAACCAAGGAAAAGGATATTCTGGCTTTTCCTTCACCTGCTATTAACAAAAAGGACCTCAGTTACATGACTGCTTGTAACCAGTAGGGTTTTAGCAGGACATAGATTGAGCCAAGACCCTTGGGGGCAACAGCTAATTAACATCTGGATTTCAGAGAAAATGCAGAATTTAACAGTGTGGCTGCAGCACTTAGTATGTACAAATTAAGTCACAAGTTTTCCAGTTTTGTTGCTCTCGGTGATCAGGTAAGAATTATGTATAATTTCACAAGCAATTCATACCCTTGAAATGCCCTAAATGATTCTCCATTAGCTTGCATCTAAATTTGAATTATTAAGGGGGTAATTACAGATCATAGTATGAGTAAGTCTTCTATAAATAGGGAAATTGGGAAGATTAAGGATGGCTTTTTAATCAAGACTCCTAATGTTTCCTCTCAAGGCCAGGCACATAGCAACCAACCTGACAGAAACAGCAAATGATAATATCTACGGAAAATAACAAAACAAAGAGGCATCAAGCTTTAGTCTAAATTATAATTATGTTATGATTCCTTATGGGCAGTTCAGAAGCCATCAAAATAGTATTTCCTTTAAAGCTGAGAACAGAAGCATGATGTCGGTACACACAGCATTTATTTCACTGTAAATACACTTATCAAGTACCAGGTTCGAATCTTCTCGCTTTTTGCCTCTCTGAAAATCTGGATAAGTCACCAAATTATTTTGAAATTGAAGGGTATAGAGAGAAGGTAACTAACACACTAAAATACCTGAGTACAAACAGGAATGATTTTTGCAATATAGAGAAAAAGCATTTACGTTACCTCAGTGAAAAGTTGCCAGATAGTGACTACTCAGTTTCCAGAATGCTGTCACCTGAGCCTGATTTATAGGTAAGAAAATTGGCCCTTAAATTTTACCATTTTCTAAGGGGCATTTACTTAAAGAACACACTGTCAAAGAATCACAAATTCAGCATTTTAAATGTGTTAAGTAAAGCACATGTTTCGGGGGACCTCTGCGTTTAACACAAGTACAAAATGGGGCTGCAGAATGAAAAAGTAAAGTGTGGAATTTTGACTCCAAAGGGAATGGGCAAACCACACCAGTGTCTCTCTCCCAAGTGAATAAAAGAATAAAATCTTTGAATAAAATCTTTGAATAAAATCTCTCTGGCTGAGAGAGCAGCCTGATCCTTTCTAATTAGAAAGCATTTCAAAGCGTCTGAGTGGCAGAGCGCAGAGGGTCCGCAGGCACCTGCCTAGCTACCAGGACTCCAACATACCTTCACGAAAGGCTCTTGGTCCGGTCTGGCACAATAGAAAATCTGAGTGTCCGGAGGCAGTCCTCGGACTCGCATGGTGAAGGGGTGGGAGCTGCCTGCTTGCTCTCTGAAGAGGAACAGGTCTTTGCCTGGCTGCCTCCACAGCACTGTTACAGCCTCGCGGAGCTACAACTGCTTATGCAGGATCTAGTTTCCTGCATGATTTGAGTTTCTGTTTCCCTCAGGAGAGCGTTCGATATTTCTACAGGAACACACCCAAATTAGGATTTCGAGCAAACACACACTTCCTGTTAGGCATAGCTGTGAGGCTGTAAAACGACACTTTCACCTTTGAAACGGTGGTGGTTTCCTAACAGCACAACAAAACCTCATTGTTGCGCGTTTTTTTCTTTTTCCCCCTTCTTCATCTTGAACTTTTCTTCCCAACTATCCTCAGGCTGCCTGAGCTAGCTTTTTTCTAGCCCTGCCTTCTCAGATTTTTTTTTTTTCCTGCATCTTCTCTGAAGGGAAATCTCCATTTTAAAACTTTGAGTGTGCTCGCTAACATCAGTTTGAATCTCAAAGGAAAGATGAAAAGGAGGCTTTACCGGAGATAGGTTCATTATATTTAGAACAATGACATTTCACTTCAAGACCCTGTTATGTTTGCTGGGTATGAGAGACTGTCAAAAAGAGGAAGAACATCTGGTTTATACGAGGCTGAGAAAAATGTTACTTTCGATTCGGGTTTTCCAAAAGTGTTGGCAAAGTGATATTTACCTTTTAACCTTTCAAAATATTAATCTTAATGACAAATAAGCATGACGAGTCTTCCTCTACTGCCCAGATCAGATTTCTAGGGGTTGGAAAGAAATGCAGATCACCGCTGGATCAATTTTCAAGGATCTTTCTGTGAGTTTTCCAGGTCAAAAATGGCCTTTTGGTCTCCGGTACCCCTGGGGGATTGAGCGCCACTACACAGATCATCCCAGGGGTCATGAGGCTGTGGAAGATATTTGGTGGCCAGTCTCAGGCTGGCCAGAACTTATTCTCAGTGCAAGAGTCTGGACATAATCTAGAGCAGAATCACTTGGACTCTGTGCCAGTGAGCTGGCATGATCTTCAGTGCCTGACGCTTTGTGACAGCTAACATTTGGTGAGTGCTTTCTATATGACCCCAAGTGCCAGCTGCTTTGCAAGGCGTGACACAAGCAATTACAATATATCACTTGTCAGCTTTTCAAATTAGCAGAAGTCTTAAGAAAGGAATAATAGTTAATAAGGCTTTCCGTTAGCAGAAGCACAGTGAGAAGGGTATTCCTCACATTTCTGGCAAATTGTCATTAATATACAAAATTAGGAGCCTTAAAAAAGTAATATACCCTTATGCTAAGTAATTTCACTTTCAGGAAATTTTAGGAAAAGAGTCAGAGTTATACATCATCTCATCCTTGTGAAAAACTTGAATGAACACGATTTCTACAAGTGGCGGAATTGTTAAATTTTGATTGAGGTTTAAAATACGTAACCATTAAAATGAGGCTTCAAAATCTTTAAATATGATACAATTCTCACAAGATGTCAGGTAAGAAAAGCCAGATACCAAACTATACATAAAAATGATCTCATTTTGCAAAAATAAAAAAGACTCACTCTCTCTACCCTTACCCCCTAGAAAAATACTGTGATAGAAAGAGTTTAAAAAATGTACAAAAGTGTTGTGTGGTTAGATATTATTTTTAAAATATTTTGCATTGTACTTTTCTATAGTTTTCAAATTTAATATAATAAGCAGGTATTACTTTTATAAAATCAGGTAATAAAGCTTACTTAAAGAGCTTGGTATGGACGGTGGACTGGTGGTTGGGTTGGCCGGAGGTGCCCCTGTAAGGGTGCAGACAGCTGCTTAGGGCAGTGGGCCCCACCCCGCATAAGATCAGAATCAACAAATTCTAACTAAAGTTGACTGAGGATGAAAGAGAAGAAGCTGGGATGACATTTAGGTTTCTGACTTGGGGAACCACTAATTAAGATGGGAAGGCATAAGGACAAGCGTGTTTCGGGGAAAGATGACGGGACTTTATGGATAGGCTGAGGATCAGACACCTGTTAGAGGAGTGAAGAAGGTTCCTCTTCCCCACCCACAGAGGAGAAGCAATGGGATGCCAGGGGCCCGGCTTTAAGGTAATGCTAGTAAGCCGAGTCTGCTCCTGCACACGGAAGGAGTCTGGCCAGCACTCTTCTCCTCATTGTACTTTTGGACTTTCTTGTCCATGTGGCAAGAAACTGGGATAACAGTCCAGTCACCTCTGTCTCCAGGTATCTTTTCTTTCCATGTGCCCCAAGTGTTAACAAGAGCACTAGGATCTTGGAAGAGGCCACCTCCCCATTTCTTCCTCCTCCTCCATCCCTTCTTCTTTTCTTCCTCTTTCACCACAGGTCTAGAGACACACCTTCTAGAGGGATGTGCTCTTTCATCCTGCTCAGCGGCTCAGTCCGAGCGGCTCACTCAAGCCCACTCGACTCTAGACCCAGAAGCACACCTTTCTCTCTCTGCATGCCTCCTTAGCGCCTTTTCTTCTGTGTTGGTGGGCATGGCCGCTTCTCCCACTGGAGTTGTCAGGAGCTGAGATTCCAGGTTGGGATTAGTGGAAAGAGGCAGAATAGGCCTAAACGAGGGCTGCTTCAATTCAAGCTATCCAGACCTAGTTAGGAAAGATTTGAATTCCCAAAGCAATTGAAACCCTCTCTCCAGGCCTCCATAATGGGACAAGAGACCATAGCCTTTGCAAGAAAATACGCCTTTCCTAGCTCTGCTGCCTCTGCGCACATATCTCATGGGGGCCTCCTGGGTTAGATGAGGAGGACAGGAATTGATATTCCTTGATACCTTAGCCAGAATGCCAGTGCCACACCATCTCTGCCTCGTGGAGACCCAGGGGTGCCCGTGGGGCAGGTTGAGCAGCAGGTTGGAAAGAAAGAAGCGTGTGAAGCAGACATGTGGGAATCCGCAGCATAAAGCTCAAAAGCTGATGAGCTCATCCAAGAAAGATGTAATAGATGAGAAGAAAAAAGAGTCAGAGAAAAACCCTTGGGGAAGACCATGAGAAAAGGAACAAGCAAAGTATATCTGAGGGACCTCCCTGGTGGCCTAGTGGTTAAGAATCTGCCTTCCAATGCAGGGGACGTGGGTTTGATCCCTGGATGGGGAGCTAGGATCCCACATACCCCAGGGAAACTAAGCCCATGAGCCACAATTACTAAGCTTGAAACTACTGAGCTCGCATGCTACAGCTAAGACCTGACGCAGCTAAATATAAATATTTTTTAAAAAGTATATTCAGAAAGACCAGAGATAGAAACAAAATAAAACAAACAAACAAAAATCAGAAATGATAAGAAAAGCCAAGGGAAGGAGAGTCTAATAGGCTTGTGCTGTGCTGCGCTAAAGTCGCTTCAGTTATGTCCGACTCTTTGCAACCACAAGAACCGTAGCCCGCCAGGCTCCTCTGTCCTTGGGATTCTCCAGGCAAGAATACTGGCGTGGGTTCCCATGCCCTCCTCCAGGGCATCTTCCCCACTCAGGAATTGAACTTGAGTTTCTCACATCTCCTGCAGTGGCAGGCAGGTTCTTTACCACTAGTGCCACCTGGGAAACCCTATTTTTAATCAATGGTTTCAAACAAGAAGCTTACGAACAATGTGAAGACAAACATGCAAACGAGTCAAGTGCTGGGCCACAGACCACAGAGCTAGGAACAGGGGGCCGGGGGAGCACGGGAAGAGGAATCGACCTAAAGCCTCACAGCAGTGACCAGTGAGCTGGACCTTTGAAGGATGACAGGAGCCTGCCACAGCAAGCTGTGTGTGTGTGCACACATCCGTGTGCACTCGGTGGGAGTGAGTGAATGAGAAAGGGATGAGTGAGAGCTAACACACACATGAAGGGACCAGGCATGTCAGAAGGAGTTAGACCCAAGGGGCCGGCTTCATCACCTTTCACCATCCCAGTCTCACAGAGCTCCAGTCTTGGAAGATCCAACGGCCGCTTGAGGAATCTACATCCAGGTTGGGAGTGTTGCTGGAGAAACCTCACCCCCCGCCACTCCCCACTGCAGCCTGATGCCAGACCCCACCAGGGCCTTCCAGGCAGCCGTCCTCCTGCAGTGCGTCAGCTGGCATCATTCCTAATTTCTACAGCTCCTACTCAGACCTTCTCCGTATTCCTCCAAGTCCTCCCTTCTTCACTTCTAGGAGACGCCCCCTTCTGCTGTTACCAAGAAATCATCAAATGAGCAAAGCTATGATTTATATAATACCACCACTGAATCTGCATTCTATTCACATCCTATTCTTTTCTGCTGCCCAAACACCTAAGACCAACCCTATCCCCACCCCCACATTCCCTGCCAATTCTTAGGGATCCAGTCCCCTGCTTAGCCCTCTCTTAATCTCTTATCTTCTGAACCCTCTACTCCACTGTCCCTGCTGACCTCTTCCGAAAGGTTAAAGTCTCTCTTACGAGAAGGAAAACCTCCCACCCTCACATTCTCACCCAGCTTTCCATCTCATTTTTATTCTCCAGAACCAAATCTGAGTGGTTGGCCCACAGCCACCAGCTCCATTCACTCATCCTGGATACATTCACTGAATGTTGGAAGCTAGGTTTTGAAGCTGCCACTTTAATGAATCTGCTTTTTTTGCCAAAATCACCGACTACTATCCCTTTGGTTTTAGGTCCACAAGACAAACCTTAGTTCTTTCTTGTTGACTGATCCCTGGGATCAGAACACAGAGCATTTTCTACGTTTAGTAAAAATCTTCTTGCTATGCTCCTTATCACAATGAAGGGCTGGTACCTTGATCCTCTCAGTTTCCATTCTAAAAACCAAGAGATCAGTCTTGACATCTTTCTTACTGTCCACATGTAATTAATTACTCACAAAATCCTATCTTCCTCCTCCTATCTTTCAAAAGCACTCAGTTTCCACTGTCATCACTATCATTCTTTCAGCAACTGCTCGCTCTCAACAGCGACTACTGCAAGAGCTCCCTAGCGTGTCTTCGAGTGTTGTCCAATTCCAGTCAACTGAACATCTGCCGGCAAGAGCAGGCTCTCCAAAATGTGTGTCTCTGTTTACTTCTCCAGGCTCAAAACAGCTCAGTGCCTTCCTAGTGCTCTTAGGAAAATAACCAAACTCTTCACAAGCAGTTCATAGGTCCTCTGTGATCTGCCATTTCACTATCTCCAGCTTTGTTCCTTGCCACTCCCTCAGCCTTGCACTCAATGAACCAGCCATGCTGAACTCTGTATTAGTTCATCAGAAGCCCCACACTCTCTGTTCCTCCCTCGGGTCGTCCTTTGCACAGCAGACTTTTCTCTATGGCCAGAACATGTTCTGTGTCCCACTTCCACCCCAGCTGCCTGTCCCCCCACTTCTGACCTCAGCTCAGATTACTCCTTCCGGGTCACTTCCTTTGATCCCCTAGCTCCACTCAGGTACCTGGGTACATGCTTCCCTAGCATGTGGCACTTCACCTATAATGGCAATTACCTCATTATATTGTAATGATTCTTTACCAGCTGAGCTATCAGGGCTCAGCTGGTAAAGAATCCTCTTGCAATGCAGGAGACCCCGGTTTGATTCCTGGGTCGGGAAGATCCTCTGGAGAAGGGATAGGCTACCCACTCCAGTATTCTTGGGCTTCCCTTGTGGCTCAGCTGGTAAAGAATCCACCTGCAATGTGGGAGACCTGGGTTTCATCCCTGGGTTGGGAAGATCCCCTGGAGAAGGGAAAGACTACCCCCTCCAGTATTCTGGCCTGGAGAATTCCATGGACTCTACAGTCCATGGGGTCACAAAGAGTCAGACACGACTGAGCACCTTTCACTTCACTTCGCTACTGTAATGATGTATCCATACTCCTTGATGGTAAATTCTACTTAGCCCAATCACTGTGCTCCTAACAAGAGAAGGGCTTGCTAAGTGCTCAAAAAATAAATTATGAATGGTTTTTCAGGCCAAATTAAGAAGCTTGACTTTCATCATGTACATAATGGGGACCCTGAAGCAGTTTCAAAAAAGGGAAGTGAAATTACTGGCTGGTAGGTGTGGTGATAAGTGTCTTTGTGATACACAAAACTAGTTTCAACCAGAGGAATAAGGTTTTTCCTCATAGGATTTCAAAGGTGCACAGGAAATCTTAACTTCTTGCCAGCCATTAGCGCTTGGATTTTGGACACAAGAACATTCTGTGTGTGCCTTGTACTCTAAGGACAACAGTCTAACCCTCCCGAGTCTCACCTCCCAGCTCTTCGTGGTCGGCTCACTGAAGAAGTTGTCAATCATATTCAGTTCTTCTTTCTCCACCACCACAAAGCCTTGCTCTTTGGCATCTTTCCCATAGACGTCAGGAGACCACTGGACAAAGAACGTGTACAAGTGATCCACCCTGAAAAACACGTTTGCCATAGAGGTTAACACCAAATCTACAGGCACGAGTAGGAACTTGGTCATGCACAAGTATCTTTTTCCTGCTTGGCAAGTCCATGTCGTTACTCGGGAAATCTCCCATGTTGAAGACAATCTCTACCTGTGAATTCCAAATTTGGAAAATAAGTCAATAGATGCAAGTAAAAGTCCACAGACACTGAGAAAATGTCCTTCAATCTGAGGTAAAGATCAAGAAATGGAACTTAAAGATAGAAAACATAATGAAATATTTACACCAAATGTTTTTTTTCTTCATTGGATCCTCATTTATTGGATGTCTCTATTCACAGGGGAAAAACTGACCTGAAACTTTAGATGGGAACAAAGCAATATTCCAATGGGTCTTTATGTAGACTGAAACATTATTATATCATAATTTTAATAAAATATCTTTAATAACTAGAAAATATCAAGGATAATACTAGCTATCATTTTAACATTAGAAACAGACTTAATTTTACCACTACTAAAAGTGCAGTCTTGCCTTCAATATCTCTGTTCTCCTATACATATTTAACATCTGAAGCATCTCTCCAGACTTAATCAACAGACAGGTGGCTAGTTCCCAAGAAAAGACTGGGAGCTCTCAGTCTTAGCACCTAAAATACCCCCCACCCCTCACCCATGTGGAAGAGTCAAAAGCTCTCTGACCTGCAACCATCACAGTGGAGGTGTAAAAAACAGATAGGATCAAATGATTCTTAGAGTCTTTAATAATTACAACATGATAATGTCAATTTGAGTCTCCTGTTTGGCCCAGTGCTACCTCATTGCTATGTTTATAAAAGTTATAACTGTAAAAATATTGTATGTGCCACATAAGAATGCAGTGCAAAGACAGCCATCTATGGAACCAGAGCAAGCCCTCACCAGACACTGAATCTGCCAGCACTTTGATCGTGGACTTCCAAGACTCTGGAACTGTCGTGAACAGATCTCTTCTTTAAAAGCCACCCAGTCTATCATATTCTGCTATAGCAACAAACTGAAGGAGTTCCCTGGTGGCTCAGTGGTAAAGAATGCCCCCGGCTGCTGCAACAGACTCAGGTTTGATCCCTGGGTCAGGAAGATCCCCTGGAGAAGAAAATTGCAACCCACTCCAATATTCTTGCCTGGAAAATCTCATGGATAGAGAAGCCTAGTGAGCTACAGTTCTACGCAAAAGAGTCAGACACAACTGAGCAACTAAACAACAACAAACTGATAAATACTAATAGGATTAAAACAAACAACAAAAATGTCACCATAACTCTAACATTCCAATGGATCAAATTGCCTTTAGGTTTCTATAGTCCTAACCTGTTCTTGATCATATGTACAAGGTTTTCTTTCCTTTGTTATCAGGGCTAAGACATAATTGTTTGTTATATGTAACATTAAAGAGTGCCTATTTGCCATTGTTGCTAATCTTCATACTGACTTGTAATGGCTACATTTCACAGAAGAAATAAACCATAATTACCCTTGTCCTTGGGAGGTTTAGTTTGTTTCCAATTCTTTTTCTTTGATTGTACAAATAACATTGCAATGAATATCCTCATGATCCATGCCTTTTGTCATCTTTTGAATTATCTCCTCAAGATTAGTTCCCAGAAGAGGGATTATTAGGCCAAAGGGCATGGTTTTATAGCTTGTGATCCATCTTAACAAACTGCTCTTGAAAGCCTGACTAATTTACTCTGACAGGAGCATTGCAGTTTGCATCTAAGGTAACAATCTTGCTTATCCTTTTTTTCCCAAATGAATTTAATATATACTTTAAGTTTTATCCCACTGATTCTGTATTTCTTTGAGTGGTAGTGGGTTGAACATTTTTCAAATGTTTTCTTCCTGGCTGCCTTCTATGAATTGGCTCTGTGATTGTGGAGTCATTGTTTTTCTTTTAAATATATGGGAGACTTTATACAATGTAAACATTAACCACGACCAAATGTTTTTCTAAGCTGTTTTTTCCCTTTTAAAATAATTATGTCTTTTCTTTCATAATATAAAATTCTAATTTTCATATATTTTAAAGGTATAGTTCCTTTGAGAACTATACAAAACAAGGGAAGTTGGCACCTAAGACAAGGTGTGTATCAGTGTGCTATGATATGCTAACCATTTCTATTTTTTTCTAAAAAAAAAAAAGAAATATAGATATATGTTATAACTGTACATGGCTGTGATAGTTAATTTTATATGTCAACTTGGCTAGGCCATGGCCAGCCTTTGGTCAAACAGGAGTCTAGATGTTGCTGTGAAGGTATTTCTTTTTAAAGATGTGATTAACAAGTAAGCAGCCTTTCAATAAAGCAGATCACTCTCCATAAAGTGGGTAGGCCTCAGCCAATCAGTCAAAGGCCTGAAGAGAAAAAGACTAAAGTCCCCAGATCAAGAAGGAATTGTCTCTAGATGCCCTTCAGGTTTGTGACTACAATATCAACCCCTCCCTATTCCTCCAGCCTACCAGCCTACCTTGCACATTTTGAACTTGGCAGCCTCCATAGCCATGTAAGTCAATTCTTTAAAGGAAATCTTCCTCTGTATATGTGTGTATCTGCATACAGACATATATACCTACACATACACACATCCTCTCAGTTCTCTTTCTCTTGAGATCCTTGACTAAGACAACGGACAAGTCTGAAAATCTATGTAAGAAACTGAGGTGAATGGTTATCTCTGGGGAATGGAATGGGGTAGAAGAAAGATACACTATATATAGCTTTCCTTATTTAAATTTTTGGACTTGATAGTACATTTTTATAATTTGAAAATTAAAATTACATTTAAAAAAAGCAAATAATGGGAACTTTCCATCTCACTCACATCCCTGTCCGTCACCTTCTGGGTCCACCTTTCCCCACTTTAGGTGACCACTTTATTATCTCCTTGTGTGTTCTTGTGGTGCTATTTGTATGTTGTTCATTGTTGTTCAGTCGCTAAGTCATGTCTGACTCTGCAACCCCACAGACTGCAGCACACCAGACCTCCCTGTCCTGCACTATCTCCTGGAATTTGCTCAAACTCATGTCCATCGAGCTGGTGATGCCATCTAACCATCTCATCCTCTGTCACCCTCTTCTTTTTCTGCCTTCAGTCTTTCCCAGCATCAGGATCTTTTCCAATGAATCAGTTCTTCACATAAGGCGGCCAAAGTACTGAACTTCAGCATCAATCCTTCCAGCGACTATTCAGGGTTAATTTCCTCTAGGACTGACTGGTTTGATATTTATATCTATTTTTATAGCTAGAAATAAACATGAATATAGATTCTTTTCCTCTTTCATTTCTATGAAAAATAGTACTATTCTCTAGCTTTTTTTGTTTAACAGTAGAGCTTGGATACCCTTGCACAGCAGTATAGAGATGGCTTCCTCATTCTATCTTTTATAGCTACACAGTACTTTACTGTGTGGATTTACCCTAGTTTATGTAACCATCCTCTCTAACCTGGTCACCTGGCTTGTTTTCAAGACAGTGTTGTCATAAACTATGCTATGAGTAACTTGGAACGTCATCTTGCATGTGTTACAGATAGAGTCTACGATGTATTCTCAGAAGTGAGACTGTGTTATCAGAGGAGCAATTCACTTATGGCATCAGTTTTTTCCCTCCCACCAGCAATATGTTTGCTCTTTTGACTCTCCAAACTATTTTTATCATATAATATGACACTTCCTATTAAAAGTTAACTTAGAAACAGTAAACTAAATCATGACTCCAGAAACGTTGATAAGTATACAATTCTAACTCTTTTTGAGCTTTCTAACACTTAAAATTTAGTCCATCTTCAGTGTATTTTAGAAGAAAGTTGAGAAGCAAATATGCTTCACTCTAACTTTTGTAAAAGGACACGTTTATTACATGCCTACCCACCTCAGATAAAATAGCTTCCTAAATATATGTGGGTTAGCTTATTTGTGAGAAAGAAGAAAGCAGTTCCTGATACATGGGAGCTGGTCTGTTCCTATCGGCCAGGTCCCAGTGGTAAGAGGAGCTGGCCTCGCACTCCCAGCTCGGCTCTGGTAATCTCCCGTTGAACATAAACAATTCCACAGAACATTAACATCAGGCAAAGACACTCTATGACCACGATGAATCACGACAGAGACGAGACTGCTGAGGTCTTATATCTGAACACAAATAGTGTTCAACCACAAAAATGACCAAACATCCCTCTAATCTGGCTAATATAAATGACTGTGCTACTTCACCAATTATGGCATTAGCCTCTCTAGTTTTCCCTCCCTCAACATGGGATTTCTGCTTCTAATCCAGTGCAAAGTCCAACTTAAAGTTCTCCCTCGAATCACCTAACATACATCCTGTGACCCCTTTCTAGCTCCAACTAGAAAGGGCCCCAAGATGGCCTTAAGTCCCATGCATTCTACTTCAATGCAATAAGTTAAGCCAGCTCATTCAACTTCAGGGGTGTTCCTGGTGGTCCTTGGCTATGGGGCATCGCTTCCTTAAACAACACTCTCTGTGCACCCACTATGCGCCAGTGACCTGGCCCTGGAGGAGCTACCTTCTGGAATATCAGGGTTGGAGATATAAGGTATCATTTAATCCAGCTGACTCTTCTTGATATAAGAGAATGAGGGCGTTGAAGTCTACTATGAGCGTCACAGCCAGGACTAGATCTCCTGAGGTGACAATCAGGGTTCTTCGAATCACACTGCAAAGTCTTCCCCATATGTATCCTACATTGATTTCTGCACTGGTTCCCAGTTAATGTCCGGGTTATGACACAAGACACATTTCCTTAATCACTTTTTGAACCAACTGTCCATGAAGGACTGCTCATTTATTTATCCTCCAACAGGTTACTCTCAAAGGAGAAGTCATTGTACAAGTATAAACACTGAAGAAGCCTCCTAAGAAATGCTAGAGGCTCATGCTGGCATATGTCCCTGTGTAAGACTGCAAGGGAATGAGGGGTGAGGCAGAGATTTGAACTGAAGATTTTATTTCTAAGAAAATTTAATATAATTTTATTTCTCTTACAAGAAAATATATAAATTGTGACAACTGCAGGTAAGTGAAGATTTTAAGGTGAGTTCCTATCTCAGCAATTGCCAGTCACTGCCCTTTTTGGTGACCAAGACAATAAATTGCTTGGGAAACCATTTGAGCAATTCTTTTTACTATGCTGATTCAAGGTGAGTTGGACACATTATTTTAGAGGAGGGTAGAGTTGAACAGTTCCTGTTTGGTGACCACAGCCTGTTCCCATAACCCACTGGGCAGGTGGGTGGGAAGGAAGATCCATATGAGGGCCAAATGATTTCCTAAAAAGGAGGAATCTCATGCCTAATACCTTCTTTTTCAAAGTTCAACATTATCAGAGCATCTCTGTTGAATTAAGCTGGTCCTAATAGTGGTAAGCTCTCAGAAAAGGATAATATCCCCTCTTCCACCCCTTCCTTCTGGAAGAGAAACTTTTCAAGGGGGTGGGGGGAACAGTCTGATCTAGACTGATGACCTGGGATCCATATGAATGCCATGGTTATTTCAGGAGCAGATTAATTTGGGCATGTTGAGTTGCTGATGGGAAAACTTAGGTCAAACCACTTGCCACAATGGACATACAATGGAAAGCAAGGGCTACACATGTCATACATACATGTGTGAGTTCCCTTCATTGTTGTTCACTCAGTCGTGTCTGACTCTTTGAAATCCCATCAACTGCAGCACACCAGGCTTCCCTCTCCTTCACTATGAGATCCCTAGGGGCTGTAACAAGTGAAGGGCTGGGGAGGAAAAGGTGAGTTTTGGCACAAATATTCTTGCCACCATGCTCTTTTCTCTCTAGAAGAAATATGTCAACCTGGGGCAAGAATCTGCAGTGATCAAGTAAGAGAGGTTTATTCCAATCTCTTCTCTTGGGATGGCTGGATTTCCTGAGAGGTGAACCAAGCCTCTGGGATCGTTGGTTGACAGAGTGGTCTATTTTGTAGCAAGGTCAAGAGCAGCCAGGGCCATCCCTTTAAACGGACAATCCCCGGGCTTGTTGAACTTACCGCAAAAGGAAGTATCTAGAAAGGAGAGTAAAAGGCATCCTCAAAATACCACAGAAAAGAAGGTCAGTGTCACAGAAATTTTACTGTTAAACGCAGAAGAGACCTTATGTTTTAAGCAATGCTGATGAAATATATCAACTACCTATAAAGAAAAGATTGGATTCCCTGCCTTGAGGACCTCACATTACACAACAGCTCTGAGAGTCAAGTGTTATTAGACCCTGTTTAAAGATCAGAAAACTGAGGCTCCGAAGACTGAGTGATGTGCCTGTATACTCCATCACTGGAAATGTTCCAGCCAGTCTAAGCTGACTGCCTCCTCTTTTATGAATGCTGAGCCCCAAGGGGGATGGTGCACTTTTATACCTGTCTAGCCAAGGGTCTCATAGTATGGGTCAGCTACTTCCTTGGTTTGGGGTTTTATGAACGAAGCTAAAGGAGGCATGAGATGCCCTGAGGGGCCCTTAGGTCACATGGGGGCACACCCCTCATACCTCCTCCTCCACGCTTGCACGCACTGCACACAGCACTCAGCTCCAGGCCTGGGGAACGTCAGGGCAACCCACTCTGCTCAGCCAAACCGGTGGGAACGGTTCTCTGCTGGCTGTGACGGGTGGGGCAACAGCCCTGGACAGCCTCCCGCCTCTCTCAGGGGGCAGGCTCTCTGTCTGCAGCCAACAGCCTCCCCAGCCTCCAGAAGCCTCAGGCGATATGGGAAACCTCCAAAGGAGGTTGTGCAACGGGGCAACCTGCTGGGAAGTGCTCGAGTCTCTTCTCAGATGCCCAGAACCCTGGCACACTTCAGCATCCTTCAACCATAGCCTCCCACATGTAAATAAAACCTCCTCATTGTCTCACGAAGAGAGGTTTTCACGCTATGCCTCTGAGTGGAAAGCAGGGGTGAGCAGTTAAAAAGGCCCATTCTACAGGAGAAAATTAAAGCTCATTTGGAGCCAGTTTGATTGCTTCATTCTTCGGTCCTTGGAGACCAAAGAGAAGAGGATGTGACTTCATTTTTTTTTTCTCCTTCTAGATTAGAGCGGCCCTGAGTTTATTTAAGTTTCTCTAACCTAATTCCTGGAACAGTTCTTTTTGGCTAGCTCAACTGGATTTTCCTGGAGGTTAGTTCCCAGAACCAAACCCTGCCCTCTGGAAACAGGCCTGAAGTTCTGAAAACCCCCTCCCTGTCCCTCTGCCCTCCTCTCGCCCACGCGTTCCTCACGACCACGACCACGTCGGTTCTGCTCTCTCGTTGACCCTCACCCCTTGCCCTTCCCCAGCATCAGCCCCTCGGGAATTCACACGCTTCCAGGCCAGTCTCTGCACCTCACCCCTACCAGGGCCTCCTAAAGGCACAGAGCTTTCATCCTCCCGTTGCACCTGCCCTTCCAAACACCTATGCACAGAAACAATCATCTTTTTAACTCCGCTAGTGAGACGATGGATGTTGCTGAATTTGCTTATTTTGGTGCTTAATGGGTCCATGACAAGTCAAGGGCACCCAGCATGTGTCACAAGAAACCCGCCCTCGTGGGGCTCTCTACTCCCCTCCGGCATCCCTCCCCTGCGGGTCCCCCACTCAGCAGCTATTCCAGATTCAGCCCTCAGCCCCGATTCAGTCCCTCTTCTACCCACCCCGCCTCTCAGAAGACTCTGTAGCACCATTCTAATAAGGTGCTCCCCTCCGGCCCCTGTGAGTGAGCCTTCTCTTCAGAAGAAGTAACTGCTCTCCTGTTTTAACCCCCCTCTCTGAAATTCAGATAGTCCCACCCCTGAGTGGACTCCCTACATTATTCCCATCTCACTTCTCCACCACTTTATCTCCTTCATCTTAATCCATAAATTTACTTGCACTTCCCCATTCTTAAAAATACATGTATAAGCTTCTGGGACCTCGCTGGTGGTCCAGTGGTTAAGGCTCCGAACTCCCAATGCAGAGGGTATGAGTTTGATCCCTAGTCAGGGAACTCAGATCCCCCACATGCCTTGCTTTGTGGTCAAAAAACCAACAAATAAACAAAGAAATAAGTCTCAAGATTTTGTTTCTCCCTAAGGCTTCCTTCCCATACCTCATCTTCCCTTCAGGTTAATTGTTAACACTTGGGTTAAACATTTTTCTCGCAATTCCTTTTTATTCCTGATTCTATTAACCTTCTAGTATATGCCCTTCGTCCCAGGTGGCACTAGTGGTAAAGAACCTGCCTGCCAATGAATGAGACATGGGAGATGAGGGTTCAATCCCTGGGTCAGGAAGATCCCCTGGAGGAGGGCATGGCAACCCACTCCAGTATTCTTGCCTGGAGAATGCCATGGACAAAGGAGCCTGGCGGGCTACAGTCCATAGAGCGGCAAGGAGTCACACACGACAGAAATGACTTAGCACACAGCACAGCAGAAACCTGCCTCAGAAACTGTGTGGATGGAGGCAGGGTTTTTACATCCTGTTCCCTCCCTCACTACTTTAGCTGATTTCCTCCAACTTGACCTACTGTGAAGAAACTCAATGGTATCTCATTCATTATTTGTCTTGGCCTCTGATAGCCCACTGATGGCTTTTATTTTATTTTTTATTTATTTTCTTAAATTATTTTATTTATTTTTATTTTTTATTTTATTTTTGAAGCACAATGACTCGCCCTGAGGTTTCCGTGAGTCACCAAGCTTCGGCCTCAGTTACCTCAGAACACTATCTGTGGCCTCTGGCCAAGCCAACACAATTACTGCATTACCAGTAATTACTGCCCTGCTGGCTACCATGCGGTCATGAAGCAATAAGGGTTGAACACCTGTGAGCAGAGGACTCACAGGCAGGTACTGGGTCCTGGAAAAATCTGGTATGTGAGGAAGAAGCAGTAGAAGTCCTGGAAGGAAGCCAAGAGGAAGAGGCAGAGAAGTAGAAGCAAGGTGATAAAATACAAGTCTGAAAAAAAAAAATGAAAAAAAAAAAAAAAAAAATCTGAGCACTTGACCCAGCTGTGCAAAATCCTTCCACTGTCTCCCTGGAGGTTTTAGGATAATTTCAAACTCCTTAGGGCTGCCTGAGAGCTTTGTTTTGGGTCAGTTTCCCTAATGGGCTCTTTGCTGCAGCCACATGCTCTTGTATCTCTGCTCCAACATCCCACTCTACCTCCACGCTCAATCTGTTGCCTTTCTTTCTTTCTTATTATTATTTTAGGAAGAGTGACAACAAAGGTAAGCCCGGTGGAGAATCATTTCATGCTGGGTTCAGGGAAGGCCTCCGAGGGGCCCAGGTCTAGCTGTGTTTGGAAGAAAGAGTCAGTTACAGGAGGAAGGGAAGCAGCATTCCACTGGAGGGGACGTGTGCAAAAAGACCTGGCATCGTAAGGGCAGGGTGATGCTGGAAGGAGGTCAAACTGGACATGGCAGAGGGAAGGAGGGACAATGCAATCACGCCCCCGGTGGCTTCTTGATGCAGATTCTGTAATCGGGACAGGCTGCTGAGACACAGTGCCTGCCCAGGGTGATCCAGCCCCAGCCCTCGAGCGATGAGGTTGAGAGAAGCCAACAAAAATGCCTAACACAGTTCCAACAACACAATGGCAGAAGCCAGAGGGCATCAGGGCTGGGATGTCCATGTAGGACAAGAACTCATCAGGGAGGGGGAGAATTCCTGACAGGTGGGAAAAAAGAGAGAGTTTTATCCTTTGTTATTGGACTGGCAGGAGAAGGGGGGAGAAAAAGCCAGAGGAGCTGGGTCACTGGGTCACAGCAAATCCTGGGCACAAGCTAATATGCTTTGACCTTATTCCGAGGCCACTGTTCCCCAAAGTGTAGCAGGGGCAGCTCCAGTGACTTCAGAGGATGCCCAGAGGAACCTATTTCCATGGTTATACATTTATTTAAAGAGTATTGGGAGTCAACACAATTAGCATATTATTAGCTCCTAAATTTCACAGATATTACTACTCAGGAAAAGTCTAAATTAAAAAAAAAAGAGTTGATCTAAATCCTTTGAAGATAACTCTTAAGGAAACAGTAGTACAGATGGTTTGCAGATATGGGGGTATTTGGAAAGGAAGTGAATGACCGAAGTTTGAGAAGCACCACTAGGCAATACTCAGGGCTCCGGCAGGAAAGTGGCACAGCCAGATCTGCAGTTTAGACAGACTGCTGTGGAGCCAAGGAGGGAAGGTCAGGAAGAGATACGATGGAGTAGAAACAAAGACTTTGTGGAGAAGGCGGCAATGGCAATCCAGCCAAGAGGCGATCAAGGCCAGAGTCCAGAAGGGGTGGACGTAGGGGGAAGCTTGCCATGCACACTGCTCCAGGCACGAGAAAAGTTCCCACCCATCCAGCCACTGGTGACACCAAAACCCGGCACTCAGCTTTGTCCAGGCTCCCTGTCTAACTCCAAACTGGGGCTTAATCAGATTTCGTCATCTGCAGCGATTTTGCATGCAGATGGTGACTGCAGCCGTGAAATTAAAAGACGCAAAAAATAAATAAATTAAAAAAAAAAAAAAAAAAAAAAGACGCTTGCTCCTTGGGAGGAAAGTTATGACCAATCTAGACAGCAGATTAAAAAGCAGAGATAATACTTTGCCAACAAAGGTCCATCTAGTCAAGGCTATGGTTTTTCCAGTAATCATGTATGGATGTGAGAGTTGGACTATAAAGAAAGCTGAGCGCCAAAAGACTGATGCTTTTGAACTGTGGTGTTGGAGAAGACTCTTGAGAGTCCCTTGGACAGCTAGGAAATCCAGTCAGTCCATCCTAAAGGAAATCAGTCCTGAATATTCATTGGAAAGACTGATGGGAGGCTGAAACTCCAATACTTTGGTCACCTGATGTGAAGAACTGACTCATTTGAAAAGACCTTGATGCTGGGAAGGATTGAAGGCAGGAGGAGAAGGGGACGACAGAGGATGAGATGGTTGGATGGCATCACCGACTCAATGGACATGAGTTTGAGTAAACTCCAGGAGTTGGTGATGGACAGGGAGGCCTTGCGTGCTGCAGTCCATGGGGTCACAGAGTCGGACACGACTGAGCGACTGAACTGAACTGAGATTTCGTCATAAGCCTCAAGGCTCCTTTAGAGATTCACCCCAAAGAAGACACCATATTCAAGTTACAAATGTGCAATTAGCAGATAGAGTTGTCATCTCTGGGAAAGAAATTCAAAGAAGGGAAATGATAAAGGTTCTTAGAAGGCAGCAGGCTTACCTTAGAGGCAACAAAGTATGGCCAACTGTAGGCAAGGAAGCCACAGAGCAGGAACAACTGGCTTTCATTTAGAGAACAGACAAGCTCAGTTATTTCTCACGATAACCTCAGGGGCTATCCACCATAATTAGTGCTTCTAGTTAGTGCTGGTAGGAACAGATGCTTACCCAGGTTAACTAACTTGCCCGCAGCCACACAGTATGTTAGGGGTGGACCTGGCATTAACCTCAGGTCAGTTCATGGTCTCAACCCATATGTTGCACTGTTTCCCTTATGCCAGCCTTGCTGTTCTGGTCTTACTATTTCATAAAAGCCCATTATTGACCAAGCTGTAGGGTTGATGGATATAAAACATGAGGACAAATCAGAGATGATGCTTGGAACAAAACACTATTCCAACTATTCATAGTTTAGGTATAAAGCTTTTAGGTATGATTATCATTTATGCTATCAAACAAGACTACTAGTTATGGTGGGATTTTATTTACTGTTGCTTTTTTTTTTTAAACATAATTGTGAGGTAAAGGACAAAAGTACCATTTCTAAGTTAAAGACCTGACCTCCCGAGTTAGTTCCACTTGTTATCAGCTGGAGGCTTTGGGAAAGTTCCTTAACCTCTCTGAGCTTTTATTTTATTATTATTAATCTATTTATTTATTTGACTGTACTGGGGCTTAGTGGCGGCACACGGGATCTAGTTCCACGACTAGGGATAGAACCTGGGTCCCCTGCTTTGGGAGTGAGGAGTTTTAGCCACTGGAACACCAGGGAAGTCTCTCTCCGAGCTCTGAAAAAATGAAGGTAAGAAAACCTAGCTCCTCATTCCGGTGTATGGAGTGTTAAATGCATAAGTTCATTCTACTCTTAAACAGATCTTTTAGAAAGTCCCCTATATGTGATTCTCTGAAATCGTGCTACCACAGAGACCAACAAACCTGACCAAAACGACCCAGAAGCAGTTAGGCACTCTCGTCTTATCAAAGGTCACTTGACTGGTACGAAAAGAAACTGGGGCAACCCACAGCAAGAAACAACCCGCAAACCACGCACTTAATTTAAAAACTAAGCAGGAACCATTAAACAATTTAATGGCTATTACATTAAAGATATACCTTAGAGTACATTATGGTACAGAGAATAGGAAATAATACTACAAGAAGGGGGAGAAGGAAGAATGTGACCCAGAGAGTATGGAGGACATATCTAGTCCCACTGTTCACCTGTATTAATGGTAAATTATAGATATTCTATGCACTTCAGCCTAAAACCTCCCCAGACTTTTCCACTCTGAATATAGCCACAGAAACCCAATAAGGCAAAGCACTCTTTTCCTGTTTGTTTTTAATATCTTGCTCTCTTCTTATCCAAGCGTTTTATTTAAATCATTAGAGAAATGTATAACTTCTCCTGATTTAAATACAATCACAATTTTTTTTTTTTTTTTTTTTTGCTATCTATTAATAGAAGAGCTGTGAGCTCTAGAGCAGACTGGTCATTAAAAAAATAGAATGCTTTCATTTTTTTTTTAAGGCAAAGCACTCTTGACCACAGAAGTTATTACTGGAAAACTATCACCTAATTTTAAAACTCACCCTCAATGGCCTGACCCTGAGGTCCTGATATGGTGAACGGTGTCAGATTCTTGATCTCCAAAGAAAAAGATTTAGCTTCGGGACCAGGGACCAGGAACCAGGCTTGATCGCTCAAGAGCTTTTGTGTAGCAGTTTTATTAAAGTATGAAAAGGAGAGAGAAAGCTTCTGACGTAGACATTAGAAGGGGGATGGAGAGTGCCCCCCTGCTAGTTTTTAGCAGGATGTTTTATGTCTGTTAGAAAGCTATTGATCAGATAAGAGGGACACCTCAATGCTGAGGGTTTCATCAGGCCCCTCTCCCACAATATGCATTTTTGAAATACGATGGCATGAGTTGTGTCATCCCCCAGTCACAAAACAAATGATATGAATACTGGTCTGTTGAGCTACTATCAGTCCAAAGTTTGAGAAGAGGAAAAAAGTTAGTCTTAGGTGGAACCATTTTGAAGAAAGGCAAATTCCAAACCAAATACATAGTTTCATTAACATAGCTTAAGAAAAACATTTCCATAATAAAAACGCATTGGTTAGCTCAAGGTTTGAGAAAAGTTAAATTCAGGTGGAACCAGGTGTTGTCATGGCAACACAGAATTTTAGGAGACACCTGCAGCCTATTTCCTCCATTTGGAGACCCCTGGCCTTCCTGCCTGTTACCCTCTCAGTCCTTATATGAAAGGGGTCATTTTACTTGCTGGTAAGGTCCCTTCTGGATTCAACATTCTACAACCTCAAATGAAATCAATGGTTAGGAATGCTCTGATGTAATGTCCATTCTTAAAGGGTCTTTGTGTCTCTACAAAAGGAAACTTTATTTACAAAGCACCAACTAAATAAGCTTCTTTGTTCTAGTTCACCAAAAATAATAGGAAAGTCCTTTTGACAATCATTCATCAAAACAAAAGTTACAGTTACAATACAGATCACTCACAAATAAGTAAAAACTGAAGGTTTATATTAATATCAATTCTGGAGGCCTTCAGTCGGCAGCCTGTCACTTGGACGCAGCAGCAGGGAAGTGCTTTTTGCACTGCTCACTACTTTTTTTTCCCCATAAACAGTGGCTAATATTGCAAAAGCGGGGAGATTTGACATACATCATCCGTAACTCAATTTCTTCTGAAAGAGATGAGAAGATTTAGCAACGCCAGGCTCACATTCCCACATAGCAGGATTAGGTTGGAGGTACCAAGTTACTCAGCCGCTGATTCCCAGAGCAGATAATTAACACGGGCCCTTGAGCGTCCCTCCCCCCATCCCTCCATCTGACCCCTGCAAATATGTAGGCTGCAGTAATTACTGTTTCTGCATACTTACTCCCAAACACTGTGTGCGGCACCCATTGGCCGGGATTAATTATCCTGCAGGGGAAACAGGCAACAAACTACTCTCCAAAGTGTTGGCTCTCACTCTTCCACCAGAAAACACAGTCACCTGAGTAGAGCGCTCACTTTAAAAGGGGCGTTTTTTTTCACACGCTTAGGCTCTGCTGTAGAGTCACTGATTAACTCAAGGCACTTGCCAAAGTTGGTTAGTGAAGTTACTGAAGGGTGGCTGCCTACCAAGGTGCTTCTGGAAAATGATGATCAATTGCTAGAACTTTAAGTAGGTGAAACAAAAAGTAAAATGACCAGGAATAGAATGAAAGGAAGAAATACTTTAATTTGAAAGTATTAAAAAAATTAAAGAGAATATTTACATAAGCAACCTAATTATCCTATAACTTACCTTTTTTTCAGTAGGTTCCCCAAAGTTAGAACTTGTGTTAAAACAAAGAGAGAAACATAATCCCTTTAGAATTATTTTGGAACTCTTTTTGAATTTTTTCTCTATTAGTGATATGCTTACCTTAAAACATTATTATAAACTACAATATAACATAAAAATCATCAGGTTTGTATTCTGCAATATACCTGGTTTGGCTAAGTAGAGCCTAGATTGTTCTAGAAAGTATAGTAAAGACTATTGAGAACTATGGTCTTTTCGCACTGACCGTTATTAAAGATTTCAGTTTAGCTCTGATACCCTTAAAAGCAAGCAAAAGATAACTTTTGATCAGAAAACGCAGCATTAACTATGGCTCAGTATTTCGTGGGGTAAAACTAGGTCAGTCTGTGATTCCTTTAACTCACTCTTTTTTCTCTAAGCAAAATGTTAAGAGCATTTTTCTTAGTCTTCATGAGGGTCCTTAGGACTTGGATTATCTTCCCACTGTAAAGTGAGTTTAATAGAAGAATCAATTTTTAAAGTTTTATATCTCATTAATAAAAGTAATGCGTGCTCACTAAATGCATGCAGATAGGATATTTAATGGCAGAGAAGTAAAAGCAGTTTACAAAATAGTGTGTATGTGTATATTGTGTATTTGAGTGTATATAGACTTACTACATTAATGCCTGCATAGAAAAAAGGCTGAAAGGCTACAACAATGAAGATAAACTGTAGTTAGCTTTGTGTAACAAAATTATGAGCTTTTTATTTTCCTTTTGCTTTTTTATATTCTTCTAAATACTATATAAAGTATGCATGCATGCTCAGTCGCTTCAGTCATGTCCAGTTCTCTGTGATTCCATGAAACACAGCCCACCCGGTTCCTCTGTCCATGGAATTTTCCCAGCAATAATACTGGAGTGGGTTGCCATGCCCTCCTCCAGGCGATCTTCCCAACTCAGGGATCGAACACGAGTCTCCTGCATCTCCTGTCTCGGAGGCAGGGAAAACAAAGAAGGTTGCACACTCAATTGTACACAGTGGTAGTGTAGATAAAATATGTATAGTGAACTGATGCTGAAGCTCCAATACCTTGACCACCTGATATGAAGAATTGACTCATTGGAAAAGACCCTGATGCTGGGAAAGATTGAAGGCGGGAGAAGGGGATGACAGAGGTTGAGATGGATATGGCATCACCAACTCAATGGACATGGGTTTGAGTAAGCTCTGGGAGTTGGTGATGAACAGGGAAGCCTGGTGTGCTGCAGTCCATGGGGTCGGACACGACTGAGCGACTGAACTGACTGACTGAAAAATACTCATGGACTGTCCCTTTCTCCCTTTCCCTCTCTTATTAGCCTACTTGTTACACAAATCACCCTTAACAGTTACTTCATCCTTGATTGATGAGTTAAACATTCACACATGATTTGGCCAATTCTACATAATTCCTGCTGTTTCCACCTTACTGATTTTAAAAGCTGAATAATATGAAATCAATTATTATGAAATATTTCAGAGGTTAAGAGACCATAAATAATTGGAAAAAGAGAACATTTTTAATTTGAATAGGAATTATTGGTTCTTTCTAAGAAAGGAAATAATCTCAGTAGAGGAAAAAGGACAAATGTATTTTTTATTTAGAAGAGTATCCAAATGTTTGGAATACAGTTTGTATTAAGCCTCTAGGTAGTCATTAAGTTTCAACACATGCTAAAAGGTCTGCATCTTTACCACCACCTCCCTGGCATTTTGTGTTTTGATGTCATATTTTATATCTTGTATCTTCTCTTGTTTTCCCTTAGCTGTTAGCTATAGTTACAGTTGATTTTACAATTTTTTTTCTCTTTTAATCTTCATACTGGCTTATGTAAGTGGTTGATGCACAGCCTTTACTATATACTTGCCTTTACTAGTGGGCTTTTTCCTTTCCTATAAATTCTTACTGGAGTTTGGAGCCTACTCTTTTCCACTTAGAGAAGACCCTTTGACATTGCTTTTAATGAGTTGGTATAGTGTTTATGAATTCTCTTAGTTTTTGCTTCTCTGAGTTTTTTATCTCTCCTATCCTGAATGACAATCTTGTCAGGTAGAACACTCTTGGTTGCATAGGTTTTTCTCTCATAGCACTTCAAATTTAACATGTCACTCCTTTCTGGTCTGCAAAGTTTCTGCAGAGAATTCATTTGATAGCCTTACAGGGATTCCCTTGTACACGACTTTTCCTCTTGTTGCCTTTAGAATTCTCTCTTCAAGTTTTGCCATTTTAATTATGGTGTGTTGGGGTGGATCTCCCTGGGTTTATTTGAGACTCCTTTGAGACTCTTCTGTTTCCTGTACCTGAATATATGTTTCTCTCCTTCAGGTCTGGAAAGTTTTCAGTCATAATTTTATCAAATACATTTTTAACCCTTTCCTCTGTCTTCTCCTTCTGGGACTCATATAAAGAGGATGTTAGTATGCCAGATGTTGTCCCAAAGGTCCCTTAAATTGTTCATTTTTTCCTTTTTGCTGTTCTGATTGGGTGATTTTCATTATTCTAATCTTCCAGGTTGCTCATGTGTTCTGTATCACCGCGTGTGCCGTTAATTCCTTCTAGTGGGTTTTCCATTTCAGTCTCTGTCTTCAGTTCTGATTGGCCTTTGTTTTCAAGTTTCTTATTAAAATTCTCATTCTGTTCATCTGTCTTCTTCCCTAGTTCAGTTAGCATTCTTATTATTAATGTTTTGAACTGCTTATCTGCTAAATTATTTATCTTTGTTTCGTTAGTTGTTTTTTCAGGGAGTTTTCTTGTTCTTTTGTTTGCAACGATTGTCTCTGTCTCTATGAAATTAGGGGTAAACAGTTACCTATCCAGGTCTTGAAGGGCTGCCCTTGTGTAGGAGCATTCTGATACAGTCTGCCTGTGGCTCTGTTGGGAGAGCAGGATATGAAGTCAGCACAGGTCATGTTTTTCCCCAGGTGTCCAGGTAGCTCTCACTTTGGTGGGAGGTGGAGCTGGTGATGGAGGAGACACAGCTAGAACCAGGTGTGAGCTGGAGTTTCCCCTGTGCCTAGTGGCTGATGCTGTCTCATTGGGTGCGGGGTTAGGTGGTAAGGTGCTGGAGCAGGTATGAGCTGGCTCAGTTCCTCTAAGTGTGTGCTCTCTCTGCTCCCACATTGGCACCTTTGCCCCAGATGGGAGCAGCACTGGAACAGCGGGGTGGTCCGAGCATGCCAGTCAGTGCTCCAGACTGCTCTCCATCTGCTGGGTCCATGGGAATCAGGAATGGCTACTTACTCTCTCCCCATTCAGGAAACAGTGACAGACTTTAATTTCTTGGGCTCCAAAATCACTATGGATGGTGACTGCAGCCATGAAATTAAAAGACGCTTGCTCCTTGGAAGAAAAGCTATGACAAATCTAGACAGCATATTAAAAAGCAGATTACTTTGCCAACAAAGATCCATCTAGTCAAAGCTATGGTTTTTCCAGTAGTCATGTATGGATGTGAGAGTTGGACTTTAAAGAAAGCTGAGCGCTAAAGAATTGATGCTTTTGAACTGTGGTATTGGAAAAGACTCTTGAGAGTCCCTTGAACTGCAAGGAGATCCAACCAGTCTACCCTAAAGGAGATCAGTCCTGGGTGTTCATTGGAAGGGCTGATGCTGAAGCTGAAGCTCCAATGCTTTGGTCACCTGATATGAAGAGCCTACTCACTGGAAAAGACCCTGATGCTGGGAAAGATAGAAGGCAGAAGTAGCAGGGGATGACAGAGGATGAGATGGTTGGGTAGCATCACTGACTCAATGGACATGAGTTTGAGCAAGCTCCAGGAGTTGGTGACGGCCAGGGAAGCCTGGCCTGCTGCAATCCATGAGGTCGCAAAGAGATGGACACGACAGAGTGACTCAACAGCAACACAACAACATTTGGGGGTGCATATTTCTTTTTGACTTTTGTCTTCTTCAAATAAATACCCAGAGGTGAAATTGCGAGACTGTGTGGTACTTCCTTTTTAAATTTTTTGCAGAACCTCCACACTGTTTATCATAGTGGTTGTACCAATTTGCATTCCCACCAACAATGCATGAGGTTCCCCTTTCTCTACATCCTCGCCAACTCTTGTTGTCTTTTTGATGACAAGCATTCTGACAGGTGTGAGGTATCAAGATTTTGATTTGCATTTCCCTGATGATTAGTGATATGAGCATCTTTTCCCATGCATGTTGGCCATCTGTATGTCTTCTTTGGAAAGATGTCTACTCAGACCCTCCGCCTGCTTTTTAATTGAATTTTTTTGATACTAAGTTGTATGAGTTCTTTACATATTTGAGTTCTTTATGTGTTTTGGACATTAACTCCTTATCAGACATATAGTCTGCAAATATCTTCTCCCTTTCAGTAAGCTGCTGCTTCATTTTTCCTTCACTGTGCAAACACCTTTTAAGGTTGATGCAGTCCTATTTGTTTATTTTTGCTCCTGTTGCTCTCACCTAAGAAGACGTATCCAAAAAAATATTGCTGAGACTGATGTCAAAGAGCTTACTGCCTATGTTTTCTTGAAGGAGCTTTCTGGTTTCAAGTCTTACATTTATGCCTTTAACCTATTTTACTTTTCTATGTGGTGTAAGAAAGTGATTCAGTTTTCCCAGCACCATTTATTGAAGAGACTGTCTTTGCCCTATATTCTTGCCTCCTTTGTTGTAGATTAACCGACCATAAAAGTATGGGTTTATTTTGGGGCTCTGCATTATATTCTATTTCCCAATCTTAAACTAAAATGTGGCTTCCCTTAGGGTAGGTAGAGACGGAAATATATAAAGAACAACTGAAAAAAATTTCCCAACATCTACACATAAAAAATCATTAACATAGTGAGATATAATATTTCCCAGAAAAATATTTGGTCAATTAATGATTAGTTTAAGAAAGACAATTAAGTATGCCAGGTTATTTGCTAGCCAAAGACAAGAAAAACAGGGACACTATAAAATACAATATAATGGAATTCAACAAGTGACCTACTTTAAAAAAGCTCACAACAACTACTTGTGTGTGAGGACAAAGAGAAGTGCTATTTCAGCATTACAGACTTATCATGGCTTAAAGAATGACAATAAAATAACTACATGTGTGAGACTCCAAATAAATTACTCTATAATGTAGATTCCTTGGTACACATACATCTCAAAGATAATAAAACTGAAAAAACCTAAATTCTTTATATTATAAACACTACATTTTTCCAGAGAGAAAATGACACAGGTAGGTTTCCCAGTAGACCAGGAATCCACATAACTTAAATAGAGCTGAAAGAGTCAGTACTTTGTTTTCTCCACCAATAAAATCAGGAATTGGTTGGCCTAAACGTCTATTATACATCTATGACATATGATTTTAGAACTCTGATTTTCACAGGGCTTCAGAAATTACCTGTAAATATTTCAAGAAGAAGAAATGTAAAAGACACACATTTGCTTTGTATCTCCTCATTACCTGCAAACTTGGAAGGAGTCAGTGTTGGGGTTGCAAGCACAGGTAGAGGATTACACCTTGTAAACACAAACCAAATTACATTTAACGTCTATGTTTAACATGAGTTTGTATCCCAAACAGAAAAAATATTAGCAAATTCCTTAATTAAAATTCTATTAATTAGCTTCACATTAAACTACGAATTCTTAAGCTCAGGAAACTCTTCATGAGAATTACCATTCTGGGCACTAATCAGCCAGAAGTTGTGCTCGTGTTTGAGATTTAATTTTGCTTTATTAAGAAATCATGCTGGGGAATTCCCTGGAGATCCAGTGGTTAATACTTGGCTCTTTACAGGTTGGACCTGGATTCGATCCCTGGTCGGGAACTAAGTTTCCACAAGCTGAGTGGCATGGCCCAAAAAATAAAGTAAAATGAAATTACCTCTTCAATATTGAGATATCTGGGGAAAAGTTCATTTAAATAAATAAACATTCATGCTTAAGGAAGCTGAGTATTTATTCTTGGCAGGTATGTTAGCCAAAAAGCATGCCTTGAAGACTAGGAAAAGGAAAAATGTGTGTGTTTAACAATTTTGAAGACTAGATGCAAGGCCTCTGTGAAGAAATTTTTATTCAATCACAAACAAAAGAATTTTTTTTCTAAAAAATATTTTAGAAATATTTGTCCTAAATATTTCTATTATAAAGAACTCAGTGATGTACTGCTGAAGAATGTCATGCCACTGTCCCTGCTGTTCCAGACAGTCACATCACCAATAAAACATGTTTGGCAATTTAAAAATACAAATGTCTTAAGAGGCCTATGTAGCCCCCTAAGCACATCCAGATGATTTCAGTCACATTTCTCATGCTGCTGACTCACAGACACTTTCTCCATAAGGGGAAAGCAATCTTTAGTCCCCCAAGAATAATAGGCACTTTAAAATTAAAATCATGCCTTTCTGCAGCACTTGGGATTTAGCTCTGCTCCATCATATTCCTTTATTCCCAACAGAATAGCACTTCCACTTACTGGCACCTGAAAATACCTCAATCTTCCTTCATTTAAAATTCAACTGGATAGAAAGTTTTGAAAGTGGTTCATCACACAGGACTGAAGATGACTTCAAATTTGCTATATTGAAACCACCCTTAAGCCCAAAGCTACTGAAATAATATCCTTTTAGAAATTCTAAGATGTACCACGAAGAGAAATCTCTTATTCAAGAATAAAATCAAGAATTTTAAGACTAAATTAAAAATTGAGATGCAATTAGAGTCTACTTGACCAACAGATTTCCTATTCTAGCCCACACTCACCTCTCCCGAGGAACAGCAAACCAGTACTCCGGTTGCTTTCTTCGTTTGCCATACTGTTGGACTACGGCTGTCGTGTGAGTGGCAAAGGATTTCCTCATTGGTTTTCCCACTTTAATGCACAGAAACATGGGTGGAGTCTTGCTTTTCTCTTCTTTTGAAGGAAGTATATCTGAATCACACATGAAAAAAAAAAACTCCATTACTAATAATATTGGTGATACCGAAATATTTCAACTTAGAATTTCCAGTCCCCTCTTAGTGGTGGAAAGTCAAAGCATATGGCATAAACATCATATAACATGATCATGTTAGATTAGGACTAACTAAATCTTTCAGACCTTCTTAAGCACAGAAGGTGAAAGTTCTGGATGTTTCATGTTGGTCTACATCACCTGAGATGCTACAAACTAGGAATAAGGATAAAACCCAACTCAACAGCAAACAGTAGAGATTTGTGACAACCTGCAAGAATACATATCAGTAAATGGTACTGAGGACCAAATCATACCACAATGCCATTCAGTTTAAAACTGAAATACCTTCAAAAACCAAAGTGAAAAAGGAAAAGTTCCTCGAAAGATTTTTTAAAAAGCACACCACTTTCATTATAGAATTCTGTGTCATAGTTCAATGTTCAAAATAGATACCGTATATTGCTGATTCTTCCCAATTACTACTGACCCTTGAATAACAGAGGGTTTAGAGATGCTGACACTTCTGCAGTAAAAATACACATATAACTTTAGAGCTGTCTCTTCATAGCCCTCCTCCATGGATTCAAACAACTATGGATGGTGCAATACTGTATTTCAAATTTTTGGAAAAAAAGTCTGTATACAAGTGGACCTGTGCAGTTCAAACCCTTCTGTGTATCAATAAAGATATGCTCTATTGAGGAAACATTGTTCTCAAATAACTGTACCACTTTTGCCATTGCATCTGCAAATTTTAGAATGGCAACTATACAGGCACACCTTGGAGATATTGTGGGTCTGGTCCCAGACTATCACGATAAGGCAAATATCACAATCAAGTGAGTAACACAATTTTTTTTGTTGTTTCCCAGTGCCTATAAAAGTCAGGTTTATATTATATTGTAGTCTATTAAGTGTGCAATAGCATGATATCTATAAAAGAGTACAATGTAATTAGAGAATCCTTTATTGCTAAAAAAAAAAATGTTAACCACCATCTGAAACTTCAGGGGTAATATTTAAGATCACTGATCACAGATCACTACAAATATCATAATGAAAAAGTCTGAAATATTGCAAGAATTACCAAAATGTGAAACAGAGACATAAAGTCAGCAAATACTGTTGGAAACAGGGCGCCAGTGGTCTTGTTTGATGCGGGGTTGCCACAGATCTTCAATTTGTAAAAAAAAAAAATGCAGTTTCTGTGAAACACAATAAAACAAGATATGCCTATAGAACAGAATAGAAAGAAATTAAAAATGGCTTACCTTCAATGGGTACCTGAATTCTCTTTAATAGCCATAACTGAACTTCAGATTTATTATCCATTTGTGCACCTTGGCAGCTATTGTCCAGAATAGCTTCCAAAGAAGAGTCTGGATACTCTTTATTCATACTTTCTTCTGTAGAGGAGCTCAGTTGCAACGGAAGGGGTGTTTTTTCTTTTGCCCAGGTTTTATCTGGCTCTTCCTTGTCCTCAATTGGGGGATCACCTGTCTGGGGAAGAGAACTACTAAGGGTGATGTCTATTCCCACTGGCTCAGTACTTTTGCCATCGCTTAATTCTGCCTTCTGCACGTTATCAGGTAACTGTGACCCTTCTTTGTTCTTATTAAGGTAATATTCAATTAGTTTGACTTTATCTAAATCTTCATGGATGTTCAGTGTGTTGTCCATCTGGCTCTCTGGGGACCCAGACCGCTTGTCCACCTCTGGCACCATATCTTGTTTCTCACAGGCTTCTAAGTCTAGAGCTCCCTTCAGTTCAGCATCACACCCTGTTCCCGAAAAGTTCAGGGCTGACCGAATTTCCGTAGAGCTGATTACTTGTGATTTAGTCTTCCTTAGTTCCTCTGGGTCAAGAGAAAGGCACTCCTTTGAGGTGTCTCTTTTGTCTGTTCCACCTTTAGTTTGAGAAGAAAGTTCTTCCAAGTCAACGAAGTCATCATCTTCCCCTAAAAGAGAATTTTCTTTGGCTACAGATTCGAGCGCAGCCCGAGTGTCAGAAGGTTCCTTGCGGACGTTAGCTAGTGCGGGAGACTCTTGGGTTGCCTCTGCAGCGGATTCCAGTTTCGTTACCTTGTCTGACACAGAGCTGTCTAAGGGCTTCGGTTCTGTGTATTCTGGTGACTTCTCTGAAGGTCCCATTGGTGTGGAATCTGAAGGGATGGTTCTCTCTCCACTCTGCTGCCGTTTTTCTTTGTTGAGAGATTTGAACTTACTGAACGGGTTGATATCCTTTTCTGAAGCCAGGTCTTCCCATTCTCCAGGCCTGTACAGAGGACAAAGATCCTGAGGTAGGTCACTGCGGGGGGAAAAATTGTGGGTGCACATGGAATGTTAAAAGCAAAACCAAAAGCAAAAGGATGAAAGGCAAAAAAAGACTGAAACAAAATCCAACCAAAAAACCAAAACATAAATATACCACAACTCAAATTTATGTTTAAGGGACTTTAAAGCAAGGAAATAAAATCAAGAGATTGACTTCAAAATGAAAAACTAAATCAACCATAAAAAGTGGCAAAATAAAGAACCAAGAGAGTTGCTTGCATATCCTATTAGAAGCAAATGAATGGTATTTGAGGTCACTTATGAACATGGAGATGTCACCCACCAGATTTTTAATGATGAAATAAAGTTTCTGATTTTCATGAAGGACAAAGGAGAGGGAATGTTGTAGTACTATGTCTAAAATTCCTTAGATATTCAAGGCTTTTCCTTTTTTCATAAAATAGTACATAAACCAACTACATTACTTTTTAAAAATATTTTATTTTTTAAAATTTATTGATTTTAATTGGAGGTTAATTACTTTACAATATTGTAGTGGTTTTGCCATACATTGACATGAATCAGAATGGCTCATTGATCAAGTAGCTACTCATTTAACTGCTCTGTAAAGTAACTGACATGGAACCACAATTTTGGTTTCATGGTTTAAGATCCAACGCTTTCAAAAAGAGACATCCTTCTACTCCTAAAAGAGATACAAGGGGATTACTTCCACTATTACTGAAGGTATATAGCACCAGCTCCATTTTACAGTTTAAAAATTTATGAAAATAAGTCAAATAAGCTCTTATAACAATCGGTTTACATTTCTTATCTCTTTCATTTTATTACACTATCATTTTACTTTATGGCAATAAGCAGCTGTTTTATCAGCTGAAACAGTTTCCTGGGACAAGGTCAATTATTTTTCCTTAGTGACAGATGCTTTATTATCCAGATTTAAATTATACAAAAAATATTGATTAAACATGTTTTCCAAAGTCCTCCACAGTTTACTTACCTTACTGTCGATACGGACTAAAACAGATATGAAACCCTTTTTAAAAATAACATGTTTAGATTTCAGAACTAAATTTTCTAAAAAGGCTAGATCATATTCAGGTAATACTTTATTATTCTGGCTTTGAAATAATTATGACAATACTCAGCAAAGTCCTAGGAAGTTCAAGTTACAAGACTGTCTCCCCAAAGTTACTGAATAAATCACTTGCATGGAGCATCCAGGTTTTATCCGATATAAAATAAAAGCCTATGTAACTGTTAGGCTCTGATAAATGCTTTAAAGTGAAAGTGAAGTCACTCAGTCGTGTCCGACTCTTTGCGACCCCGTGGACTGTAGCCTATGAGACTCCTCCGTCCATGGGATTCTCCAGGCAAGAATACTGGAGTGGGTTGCCATTCCCTTCTCCAGGGAATCTTCCCGACCCAGGGATCAAACCCGGGTCTCCTGCATTGCAGGCAGACACTTTAACCTCTGAGCCACCAGGGAAGCCCGATAAATGCTTTAAGAGGCCTCTAATTCATAATTCATTTCAATTCAATAACCATTCGCTGAACCCCTACACACTATATACGCTAAAAGACAATTGTGATAGTGTCTCTGTTTGGAAGAAGCCTGCACACACAAAAATGTTCTGCTCACCATGAGCATCTCAAGAGATGTTATAGATACTTCAATCTTAGAGTCAAGTATAATGTAGCATAATTTCCATTTTCAGAACCCAAATTTAATTTGGTATGTTAAAGACCAAAGTCAGTCCTATAACAAAGAAGCCCAGCTTTTCACATACTTAATGATCAAACTGATAAGCAAAACCATCTTCCAATGAACACTTAAGTCCCTTCCTCATCTCTTACTTCCCTGGCTAGCTTAACTTCCACAAAGAAAGCATATGACTGCACTCTAATCAGCCTCCTATATTACCTTCTCATCTACCCCTTCCTTCTTGTTCTACGTAATCCAAGCCAGGACTAATTTAGCCATCTGTTTTTGTTTTTTTTTTTTGTATTGCAGCTGCCAAGCTCTTCTGGGGCAATGTACACAGTGGTGTCAACTGGCTCTGCTGTTAATTAATGTTTTCTAGACTCAACCAGGGACCTAATGATGACCAATAATCCCTTCAGTTGTTCCTTTCCTAGTCTCCATGGCAGCTGGAGCTACAAAATATCTTGCATAAAGTATATAAGGCCTGAAGGTGAAGATTGAGAGGTTTTACACACACACACTTTTATTATCCTCTAATAAAAAAATTTTGTTAATAATAAAAATAAATAAAAACTATTTGCACATGGCAACCAGATAATTTGCACTTCTTGTTTTAACATACAACTTTAAATAATGAAATTTAAACTACTTTAAACTTTTCAACAGTTGATGGAATTCTGAGGTCAGTACCAAATTCATTTGTCACTGATTCTACTACCTCATTCTATTTTGCTCATTGGTGCACATACTCTTCATTAGACTAAAAACGTCTTTAGGTCCCTGCATCCACAGGAACAATCACTGTACAGCTCTGAAATAATTTCAGCACACCAGGAGCCAATTCTCAACTCCTCCCTCTTCCCCCAGCTACAGCATTAGCCTCGGATCATGAAACACAATCTCACAATGAGAGAATGCTTTCTGTAAGGATGTATCTTCCCTATTACTAAAAGAACACTTAACATCCTACCCTGAAGATGTGCAATAGAATTGCTCCATTAAAAGCCATCACTGGGGAGGAAATGCCCCTAACTGCCCACTTCCAAACTTAACTGTTTCTTTACCTGTTCTTGTCTTCTTTCCTCTCATCACAAAGAACCCCATGTTCATTCTTTCCAAAACTAACTCCTTCATTCCCTTTCCTCCCTCTCATCTAAAGATTCCAAGATGGCTGGACACTCCCTCACATGGTTCTCATGGAACGCTGTGTTCATGTCTAGGTCTACAGTGCTATTCAGATACCACTCCTGTCCGCCTGTTGTACCCAGCAGACGGCGCGACAGTGGCTGTGACCCACTCGTCAACATATCCCTGCCACACAAGCGGCGTGCACTAAGATGTATTAGAACCCTCAATCTGCAGGAATAGAAGATTCCCACAGAATAATCAAGAGTTTCACATATGCACGGAAGGTTCAAGTAAACAATCTTTACATATTAGGCAGCAGGCTATTTTCTAAGAGTTTTGGTATATCAACCCTTTTAGTTCTTGAAACAGCTCTGCAGGCTAAAAAATACTATTAATTCCATTTTACAGATGAGAAAACTGAGGCTCAAGATTGAGTTACTCAGGAAGGTAGTGGAGTCATATAGTGACAGAAAATCCAGGCATCGTCACGCAAAACTGCCTGGCCTGCTGTACTGCCTCCTAGAACCTCTCACTTAGACACTTCAGCCAGGACTCAGAGACCTCAGTCGCCCTGCTTCCATGGTTCCTTCAGCGGCTAGGCCACTGCAGGGTTTAGTGGATCAGTAAGGACTGCAGAAGTGCAGGGGAGCCTGCCGGCATAAACCCCTAGGGACTCTGTTTCTGGGTCAGTTCCCAGTTTCCTTTCATTCTTTTTATGAGTCCAAGGGGCAGGTTTCCCTTTGTACTGTTGGACCCACTGCTGTCTCTTCCTTCCTACCACTGAGAGCTTCCAAAGAAGTTTACTGCGAGCACATACACAGGACACAGAATGAGGCACGCTGACAAGATGACAAAGAATCAGATTGGCTCTACAAGTGAATCGATTCTCTGAGTTTCCTTCAGCTGTTTCTTCATGGGGAGCTTCTCTTTTTTTCAATCAAAAAACTCAATTTTAGAAGACAAAAGTAATCAGAACTAAAGCAATATCCACCTACACTTCAGAGACAAAATAAACTACTATTCTCTCTTTCACACCATTTAAGGTAATCTGGCTACAAGACAGGGTCTCTGCACTGTCCACTCCAATCTCTCTCCACAAAGGATTAAGGAAAGACACAAGCTGAGGAAGAATATAACTCTGCTTACCAATTAAGCTGAATAGAAAATCCTGATTAACTCTTGATAATCAGACAAATTCTTTCAGAGGAACTTCACTTATTCTTTCGTAAATTAAGAACACACATTCAGGAAAATAAGCCAAAGAAACAGCATTTTTACATGCTGACTTTTCTGATTTTCTCATCTGTGAATGTTCTACTCTTTCCTATTACTGATTTTATCACTTCCATTTTCTCTTTTTTGTATTTCTTAAAAATTTAGTACACAGATATTCTACCTTCAAATTCACCTCTACAGTCTCTCACTCCCACCCATGCCCTCACTTTTTAATTGCATTTAATTCTCCCATTACTCCCTTGGCTGGTAAACAAAGATAGGTGTCTTACGATGGCAAGGCATCTTTGATCTTCATGTGGGAGATGTCATTGTAGAGGGCGATGGAAACGACCTCTTCCATGGGGCAGATGAGGCCGTATTCCTCACAGCCATTTTCAATGACCAGGGGATCGGACTTGTGAGGGTCGAACATGATGTTGTTAGGAGTGACAATCATGACGCCTCCGACCACACCCTGAGGAAAAAGACAGAACAGAGTCGCTACAGGCGAGACAAGATGCAGCCGGCATAGTAGCTTTAGTGAACCCATGATGCCATTCCACTGACTTCGTGAACCCCAGTATCTGACAGGACAATTGCAACCCTTCTACTGGAAAAACAGGCTGAAGAAATCGCATCGTTGGGTGCGGAGTGCAGAGTCAGAGAAACAGACATGCCTCGCCGTGGCCGTCAGCTGAGCCTGGTTCGAGCATGGCTGCTCAACAGAAGAGGGATCTTGGGTTTCACATGTATGTCTCAGATCCCCAGCTCCCTGTTGGTAAAATGAGAAGGGCTGTCCCAGGTGTGTTCTGATTGAGAACTGTGGACTTTACAATTCACTCAGCACGTATTCATGTGTCCAGCAAGTGCATGGTACTGCGCTCTGGGGGCAGCTATCTCAGTCTCGGTGCCAAGGAACACCCCTAATATTTTGATCTAAGATGCTCAGAAAGCCCACATTCAGCAAACAGGAATATGAAATTTTTACAAACAGAAGTGAATATATTCCAACTATGGAAACTGAAAGCAAAGAACAGTTGGGAATTCCCTGGCGTTCCAGTGGTTAGGACTTAGTACTTTCACTCCTGAGGGCCTGGGTTCAATTCGTGCTTGGGGAACTAAGATCCCACAAGCCATGGGGTGTGGCCTAAAAGAAAAAAAAAGAAAGCAAAAACAGTAGCATGGTGGGAGCTTGTCTGAAACTTTGTCGGTTTACATGGTAGACCATGTTGACCATGGGGATATTGTCTACCAGGCACAGTAGGATACAGACGACTCCCTTTCGGTAAATTATTTATTTTGATACTCTTAATGAGTTTAGTGATCACCTTAGCAAAAAGTTTTGCCTTTCAGACATTACTCATTCTTGGTTGCAAAAGTTTTTCCTACCATTGGAACCTAGCATTCCTATGAGCACAGGAATTTGTGTTATATCAACATTACCCCTCCTTCAGAGGCTCATTAAAAGTCAGATTTGTTTTTTATACAAAACACCAACAAGCAAAAAATATAAAAAAATTATATAACAGACATTTTCAAACCAGCATCTCTAGTGGCAAACAAGTTGATAACTTAGCATTTTCCAGGTCAAGTGCTAAGCTCCTTAAATGAATCATCTTTTTTTGCTTTTAATTATTTTTTTAAATGCTTTATTTTGCACTGGGGTATAACCAATCAACAAACAATGCTGTGATGGTCTCAGGTGAACAGCAAAGGGACTCAGCCATAAACCCCCCTCCCATCCAGGCTGCCACATAACACTGGGCTCTCTACACAGTACATCCCTGTTGGTTACCATGAATTATCTTCTAATTAGCACACCCTACTAATTAAATTTTATTATTATTCCTACTTCATAGATGAGGAGAATGGAAGCTTAGGAAATGTAAATATTTTGCCCATGGTCTCAGAGCTAGTGGCAGTAGAGTTTAGTTACTCTGACTCTAGCATTTGCTGTTAAAACACATTCTATACTGTCTCCCTAAAATTTCATGGGCTAAGACCTGAAATATAAGTGATAAACCCAAGATCACAAAGAATCACATTTTCCGCTCAATGGTTACTATTCCCTTAGTAAGTAAAATGCCAGGCATCCAAGAGGAAAAAACAAATGCACAGCTGTGAAATCTTGCAGCTGAAACTTTGGGTAAGATATTTTTAAGTAGTCTGCCTTTGGTAATTTGGAACTAGTTTAGTTTTCCACAGATTCTAAGAAAAAAAGAAAAAAGAAAAAAACCAAATTGCATAGCTATATACCTTTCCATCAGTGAAGTACCGGCAATTCATTTTCAAAAATTTTACCACTCCTGGCTCGTCCTCTTCTGAAGTGGATGATAAAACTCTCTCGATGGGTTTTAAGGCCTTTCTTGCTAAGTCAGCATCCTTTAGAAAGCAAAAATTTCCACAAATAGAAGCACTTTTAAAAAATATTATTTATTTATATGAATTCAGTTATCTAAGTTTCCTTTAAGTAACCTGTTTTTATTACACTTGAATATTTATAAAAGGCAAATGTCTTCCATCCTTCAAAAATAATCACCCAAGTCAAACTAAGATTTTTAAAGCGTATATGTATGTATTTTATGTGTATGAACATATAAAAATCCCTCATCACATCTTTAGAAAATACCTTAAATGAAAGAATTCATATTGAACTCATTCAAATTCTGTAGAAAGGAGTAAAAGTATTACAAATAAACTACTGGCCTCACTGAGAGTTTAACTTCTACATAAACAAGACATGCATTTCTGCCTTTGAGACCTTAAATGTGAACAGGTTTCTTCTCTCAACTAATGACAAATTATTTTAACCCCACCTCTTCAGTGAGGGAGGAGAGTTTTCAGATGAACTCTTGAGAAAAATAACGCGAGCTATTTTCTATAATAACTCAAAAACCGATGCTGATAGATATGAGCTTCAGTGCAGGAATGAAATACATACAGGCAGTTTATCGTATTCTGCATCTGATGATGAAGGAGAGACAGTAGCACCAGGACTGGAAGATGATAACCTTAAGGTACTCGAGGGAAAGTTGGCATCTGGCACAAAAAGAACCTGAGAATGGGAAAGAAAGGCTAGGTGAGTCCCAAGACCCAGGGCAGTGTTCAGAGCAGTGACTCTCCACACAGTTATCACGCTGGGTGTGCGATGAAGACCTCATTGGCTTGCACTGAACTTCTGACTTACTTGGGGTCTCCCAGACTAATCTGTGAAATAATATTCAGCAATAGGAATGTGTGCGGTACAAAGGGTGTTGAACATACTGCAAGGCGCTCACAGGACAGAGAAAGGTGGGGGGATATTCTGCATAGGCTATGTGAGGCAGGTGAGTCCAAGTGAAGCCGTGGGCAGCAGGATTTGGACAGGAAGGGAAGAGCCTTCCAGGGCAGGGTACGATAGTACAAGGGCATAGACGCGAGAGTAGCATGGCATACTTCTAAACATAACACCCGTGTCAGGAACAAACAGGATGCATCAAGGCTTCCTGACTCCAAGAAGGCCGTGAGGGCTAATGCAGTAAGGTCCTTATGTGAAAATCTATGCATGGCAGCATCAATAATCTCAGTACCTTCTCTTCCATCACTGTTTGGCTTATCTAAAAATCCCCTAAGTTGGTGGCGCTGGTGGTAAAGAACCCACCTGTCAATGCACGAGACACAAAAGATGCAGGTTCAATCCTTGGGTCAGGAAGATCCCCTGGAGTAGGAAATGGCACCCCACTCCAGTATTCTTGCCTGGAGAATTCCATGGACAGAGGAGCCTGGCGGGCCACAGTCAATGGAGCCACAAAGAATCGAACACAACTGAGCGAATGAGCCCATATTGCACTAAACTGCTTTCTTCTGCAAGATAGTCTGGTTCCCAAATGCTATTACGATTCTGTTATTCAACACTGTTTTAACAACACAAGCTACATTCTGACATTATGTCAAATACTATCTTAAAATGACCTCTAATGTTATAAAACATGTGAAAGTGAAAGTGTTAGTCACTCAGTCATGTCCAACTCTTTGCGACCCCATGGTCTGTCCACGGGATTCTCCAAGCAGGAATACTGGAGTCGGTTGCCATTCCCTTCTCCAGGGGATCTTCCTAACCCAGGGATTGAACCGGGGTCTCCTGCATTGCAGGCAGGTTCTTTACCATCTGAGCTACTGTAATTCACAGCTTATCATGTAACAACTGTTCAATATGGTTACTGAACACTCTGCCCCATCTTCTAGTCATATCTCTATTTTATTATTTATTTTTGAAAGTTATGTTTTATTCAGTGGGAAGTTTTAGGACTTAAGCCCAGGAGACAGCATCTCAAGTAACCCTGAAAGAACTGCTCTGAGGAGGCAAGGGGAGGAGCCAGGTTATACAGGAGTTTTACAAAGGGCAGGTAGTTTGAACATCAATAGATTATTGCTAAAGAAAACCGGATATCCCAGGTTAAGGAATTTAGCACTTTTCTTGTATGGGAAGATGCAAGCGTCTGGGCTCACTCAAATCATTCCTTTGCATATCTCAATTTTAACTTTGCTGTTCAGTAGCCCAGTTGTGTACAACTCTTTGTGACCCCATGGACTGCAGCACGCCAGAACTCCCGGTCCCTCACCATCTCCTGAAGCTTGCCCAGGTTCATGTCCACTGCGTCGGCGATGCCATCCAGCCATCTCACCTCTGACACCCTCTTCTCCTCCTGCCCTCAATCTTTCCCAGCATCAGGGACTTTTCCAATGAGTTGGCTGTTCACATCAGACAACCAAAATACTGGAGCTTCAGCATGAGTCCTTCCAACAAGTATTCAGGATTGATTTCCCTTAAAGTTGACTGGTTTGATCTCTTTGCTGTCCAAGGGACTCTCAGGAGTCTTCATCAGCACCACAATTTAAAGGCATCGATTCTTTGGCGTTCTGCCTTCTTTATGGCCCAGCTCTCACAACCGTATGTGACCACAGGGAAGACCATAGCTTTGACTATACGAACCTTTGTTGGCAGAGAAATGTCTCTGCTTTTCAACACATTGTCTAGGTTTGTCATAAGCAAATTTTAACTTTAGTTCTTTTAAATCTCTCTTCAATCCAGAAAAAAAGTGAGCCAAGAACAAAACACACCTTAAGATAAGGTGGAAAAATCATCATCAAGGAGAAATAAGATGAGGACTGATAGTACTGAAAATACGAGCTTCCAAATTATCAAACATTCATTAAGAAGTGGGCCATAAAATTTGGTCTAAGTTTCCAAATAACCAATGCAAAGAGATAGACATCATGAGTCAACAGAATTCACTGTCCATAAAATAAAAACAAACCAGTTTCTTATTAGTACAAGTAGTCTCCCACGAAGCCTCATTAAAAAAAAAAAAAATGTGTCTCACAGTGAACTCTTTGTCTTAATAACACATTGACAGTAAATGCAATAACCAGTTTTGAAGGACTGTTCTTTGTAACAACATCAAAATGGGTCAGTGGCAAATGTCAAAAGGTTAGAGTTTCATGAAAGTAATTTACAGAAGGCTAAAATTACATGGTCTTAGTATAAAGCTCTCATTTATTGTATGTTTCTGGGCTAGGACAGAAACAGATTTCTTCCAAACATATGTCAATTCTCTATTAATATTTTCTTTTTGCACCTGAGCTCTTGACAAGTGTTAGGCAATGTAGGTTGAGATTCTATTGCCTGACTTCTAAATTTCAAATCCAAGAGATAATTCCTATGCTTAAATAGCCCATTGTACTGTAGATAGAAGTGACAGTGTTAACATGGAGAAGTCCAGTCACTGTATGTCCTCCTAAAACATGCAAGTGAGTCTGGATCACTCTTCTTAATTCCTCATCTTTGCCAGAAAAATCATGACCACAGCCAGATCTTGGGACAACTAACAGCACATAACTGTTTAGTTATATGAGGGCTACACAGCACAGCAAAGGCAAGAAGGACCGTCTGAGTAAATGTAGGCCAACCACTCATTCCAAACCAAGGTCAAATGAAATGAAACCAAGGTCAAAAAGGAAGTGACTTGCCCAAGTTTAATGGCTATTAAAGGGTCAAAGGAAATGAAGCTTTGAGGCACCTATTTTTGTATTATTACCCTTAAGGAGGCATATTAAGATGGTTAGATGAGATGGTTAGATAGCATCACCAACTCAATGGCCATGAATTTGAGCAAACTCCAGGAGATAGTGGAGGACAGAGGAGCCTGGCCTGCTACAGTCCATGGGGTCACAGAGTTGGACATGATTGAGCAACTGAATAACAACAACAGGGCATATGAAGACAGTTCCTATACCTCCTATTAGCTGCTGGACCTTAATCCAGTACCAATAAACTATTTTGTTCATGGACTTGGTAAAAGAATAATCACCCTAAATTATCTTAGTAAGTTCCAGTGGCTACAACTTGAATTAGTAAGGATATGTCTAGGTTCTCTGCTATGGGTCAGTTAACACATTATTCAGCAATATCCCAGACTATAAGAAACCCAATAAAAATGACTAAAATCTATTAATTTCCCAGAGGTAAAAATGTATTACTTTTTGAAAAATTTTAATTCATATTTGCCCTCAATTACCTGGTACTAGTAGTTTACTAATTTCTCTCATTTATGACAAGAACATAAATACCAAAAGCATGACTGTTCAAACTCGCCAATTTATAGCTTGGTGGCTTCATTTGCTGCCCTTGAAATAAATGCAAAGAATACTACCATTGCCCAAATGAGGTTCTTCTGAGAAGTAGCAGCATCCACCGTGGAAGAACTCAATGTCACTAAAATTTATTTATTTCTAAACTTTTTGATGGCTACCATTCTGACCAGTGTGAAGTAATACATCATTGTACTTTTATTTGCATTTCTTTAATAATTAGCAATGATGAGCATCTTTTCATGCGTCTGTGGCCTTTTCTTAATGATCCTGCTGAAGGTCTCCACCTTTGGCCAGATTGATTACTTTTGTCATGGTATCAAATGAAGGCCAAAATGACAAAAATTTTGCCTTATTTAAAATAAAACGATGGCCATAATATACCCCATGAGAGGACTAAACTGAAACTTGCAATTCTAAATTAAACATTTGAAGAATATCTGTACGAAATTCTACAGGGTAAAAAGTTACATTAATTTAACTTTTCTTGATGGAAACATCTATTAACGCAAAGGATAGTTTAATCACCTGTGTTAATCATTTGCAAAGCATTTCTCTCTGAACAGTTCATAAGCATCAGGATGCTTTCAGAAGTCTTGGATCTAACAGACTGAACCAAGACACAATAACAATGATGACAGTCCTGAAACACTAAGAGCAAGTCATTAAAAATGGCAGTGAAAATAAATTTCTAAAAGCAAAATGTTTCTAAAGGAAAATTCAATAAGAAAATCGTTACCTGGCCTGGAACAATAGTATGCGTGAAAAGCTTATTCAGTTCCACTAATTTATTGGGAGTGATGTTAAATTTCAGTGCTATGGAGTTCAGGGTGTCCTGGCTTCCAGCCTAGAATAATCAAACAAACAAGATTCAATACACAAAACAAAAGACAGACAAAATCTTTCTCCTGATAGTCACATTAATCTATTTTTGATATGAGTGAATAAAAAAGTAACACATACATCCAAATGTATTATGAAAAAAGCAAATACATTCTCAATTCTTAACAAAAAAGTCTTAAACATTATTCATTTGTGGGCTCCCTTATTTGCAAATTTCACTGTCTACTAATAAATTTCTAAGCTTACTCTGGCACAACTTAGGTGTGTGGAGCAGAGGGTCTATGAGTTATAATATAAAGCTAAGAAGAAAAGAAATGTTACACATAACATTATTCATAGGGGAAATGGAGCTAGTTTCTCTCTTTGCATTTTTCTATTTGCCTGTCTCTTTACTGTACTTTAGGCTCCTGGATTGTGGCCTGTTAAAGACCATTTTCCCCACAGTGCCTGACACATAGAAGGCATTTAAATATTTGATGAATGAATACAGTGAAAGGCATGGAAATCTAAAAGGACTCAGACTAGCGACCAAAAACTGTCCACTGACATTAACATGACAATTTCCCACAGTCAGCCAAATTAGTGTTATTCTTTAAATCCATAAAATTTGTGGGATGTCTCAGCTGTTCATGTCTCTGTCCTTTTCTAACAGAGGAGGAAGAGGAATAAAAAGAGGAAATAAAAAGAAACCACCCGCCAACGCAGGGAGACACAGGTTTGATCCCTGATCTGGGGAGACCCCACATTCTGTGGAGCAACTAAGCCCTCCTGCCACAACAACCGAGCCTGTGACCTAGAGCTCGGGATGCACAACCACGGAACCCACGCGCTGCAGTTACTGAAAGCCACGTGCCCCAGAGCCTGTGTTCACAAGAGGAGCCGCTGCAGTGAGGAGCCTCCACACTGCAACGAGAGAAAGCCCCCAGACAACGAAGACCCAGCACCGAGATGCTCCCAAATACAGCCCTGAGTCAACACCGGTGGCTAACTCTGTAAGCACAACGGGCTCCGCCAGGCGAGCCTTGAATTACAGGCGGAGATCTGAGGTGGCTGAAGGAATTTGTAAGCAGCTGAAATGAGATAGATGTCGAGTTCCACTTGCCATTCATTGCCCTCAGGTATCAAAAGCCCACCGACTAGATGCACTTGTCCCAGTTCTATAACTGTCCCAGAACTATAACCAAGTTCATAGTTACAGATTACACTAAAACTACCTCAAACATTTCTAGAACAAGATAGGAATACATAAATTTTTAAAAAGTTACTGAAAACTTAAACAGATGCCCCTACCTTACCCTGAGCAAAATCATCAATACTAAAGGTTAACAAAAAAGTTTTCAAATATTTTTTCAAGGAGTACCTATTAACATAATATATTCAAACCCACGGTTTTTCAAGGTCTAGAGTCAGTAGAAGACACAGATTGACAATGTAGACAGACTACAGTCAGACTATTGGACCTGAATTCCAAATCTGCCATTTGCCAGCTGTGTGACCTTGGGTCACTTGCTTAACTTCTCTGTTCCTCAGCTTCTTCATCCAAATGGAGATACATATGACAAGTGATCAATAAACTGGCTTCATATTTTTACAGAAAAACTTGAGGATACTATGTACAGGGGCCTCTGGGAAGGAGGAAAACTTAAATGATCTGCAGGTATTACACAAGCATAAAACATATATACAGAACCAAGTTACAGAACCGGGGGAGGGATACTTGTATCATTAAATGTTTGAAACTAAACAGAATGCTTGAACATTCACAGCACTGGAACAATATAAGCAATCGTGTAAGTGGTTCTGGTCATGGTTCTCTAAACACAAAGTTACAGGGCACCTTTTAATAATGAGAAGTACACAAAATACTGGCCAACTAATCTCCATAACATGAATCAATCAGGTGGACAGATCTGCATTACTAATTTGATCGTCTGTTTATATGAATTAATTTGGGGTTGATTTTTTACGCTCACTGCATCGTTTAGTACACCCTGTGTGAAGCATCTCCTAGCAAAGACTGCTTCTCATATCCTTGGAGGTGCTTGTGAGTCACACTGTAGGATATACACATGGCTTTAGAATCAATGATGTTTTTAGTGATAAACAATCCAACACTTTCGCAAGATCTTACAGGAGGTAAAGGCACTGTGCTAGGTGTTATGGGCATCAACAACATACTGCAGCCAGTGGTGATGGGACATACATAATCACCCCCAAATCTTCCTGGAAAGGCCCAGGCCTATAAACCATAGAAAGATGTCTAGAAGGATGTCCACAGAGCACTGTGCATGAAATGCCAGTGCCAGGGCCTCCGGTGTGGGAGGTAACAGGCAGGAAGGCCAGGGGTCTCCAAATGGAGGAAACAGGCTGCAAGTGTCAGACATTTTTTCTCTCTCTCTTAAGCAGCAGGAGGAAACAAACTAGTGTTATATTTTTTTCCCCTTCTCTATACAAGTTTAAAAAGAGGTTAGTCTTAACATACTGTGTTGCCATAATGACACCTGGTTTCACCTGAACTTAACTCTTCTCAAACCTTGAGTTAACCAATGCATTTTTCTTATGGAAATGTTTGTCTTAAGCTATGTTAATGTACTATGCATTTACCCCAGACTCTGTCTTCAAGCCGGTTTGCCTAACGGTTCAGAACTGACCTGACAAACCAGTATGTTATACTCATACACTGTTCTCTTAATCTATGTTGTTGAAACTATATATTTGTATGGGAATCTGCCTTTCTTCAAGATTCACGTCAATCGTTTTATGGCCCAGGATGACTCCCCCGGTGCCAGGATTATCTCAAAATGCATCTTGTGGGTGAGGGGCCTGGTGCCATTTTCTGAGTTTTGAGACATTTCCTTCCTTTAATTAGCAGACTGCTAGTAGCTATATAACATCCAGCTAAAGACTAGCAGGGGGGTATTATTTCTGCCTCCTTCTGATGTCTATGTCAGAAGCTTTCTCTATCTCCTTTATACTTTAGTAAAACTTAAAAAGTTTTACTAAGCCTTGTCTCTGGCCCTGAATTGAGTTCTTCTCCAGAGGCCAAGAATCCTGGTGTCTTTCCATGGTTCAGCAAGAACCTTTCAAATGTGATGCTTTACAGAAGCTTGGAGAAGATTCACCATTCTAGAAGAAATGCCAGGGGGGGACAGGCCTTGCTGCTTGCCTTATATAGAGAGCCAGGCATTGCACACAAATAACGAGTAGAAAATAAATATACACGAGGAAAACACAGGGGCAGGGGCAACAGCACTTACTTTCTTTCTAGAAATCAGAGACCACTCCTCAGCAATGCCAGTTCAAAGTAATGAAAACAGATCTATAACTGAGTGCCCACTTCGTGCCAGGTCTGGGATAAGCATGCACAGCTGCTGGCCTCCAGAAACTCATGGTGTGATGGGAGAGATGAGTACATAATGGGGAGGTGCAGTCATGGACACATGCACTGCATCATTCGTCTGCTGATTCAACCATATGGAGGTCTAATACCCTGCTAGCACCAGAATTAGAATGGCAACCAAAATGGGATCTGGTCTCTCTCCATGGGTATATGAATTAAGGCACAGACATTGAAAGGTAACAATTACACTAGTGGATCAACACTGTTAAACTGATAAAGATTATGCAAAAAAACACAATTCTATGAGACGGTAAAATGAACGGATCTGCCCTAGACTTGCAGGATGGTCACAGAAAGGAAGAATGAACGTGGAGAGTGATAGGAAGATGATGTTCAGGCTGAGGTTCTGGTTTGTAGAAATGTATGGATGATGGAGTCACTGCTTCTTGAAAAAAGGCCAAGCCCGAAGGTCTAAGTGAATGTGTTGAGTGGACAACTGAATGTATGGTTTGGGAAGTCAGAAAGCATGTCTAGGAAGGAGACCTAAAATTACTCATCACTGGCAGGTCAGAGGTAATTCAAGTAATAGGTTTATTCAGATAAAAACTATAGAAAGGAGAAATGACTGAGGTCTTAAGAAGCTTTGCTATTTAATGGCTACACAAGAGGAAGGCAGCTAAGGGGCAGGATGTGTCAGGAGAAACATTATGTAAATCTAGCGGTGTTAACAAACGGTTGTACTACTTGTTTATACTTACAGTGTATTCCACAGTACCATGGGGCTTCTGAACCACCATCTTCTTCTCTTTTTTATCATGTGTTTTGTTTGGATTGTCATCTGAGGAATAAAATGATATAAGTGAATGATTTCACTTTCAGGAATTGAGGATAGGGTAAATTACAGTATATTAAAACCCATTCTCAAAATGACTTTGAAAAAACAAGAAGACACTAAAAGAAAAATGGGCTGAAGAGGCACAAATAGACCAAACTCATAAAAACATATTGGTCATCAATGTATACATGAATAAATGATTAATGCTAACCAAACTGAACTGAACTGTAATTAAATAGTATAAATAACAAAGAGGTTATGCCTTATAGTTATCCAAGTATTTGTTTAAATGATAATGTATAATGATGAAGTTAAACTGGTATGGTGATATAATTGATATACAATGTAAATCAGTACAGCCCTTTTAGAAAGTGATTTGTCAATATGTAACAATAGCCATAAAAATGTCCATAACTCTGTAATCTTTCCCTTACTTATCCTAAGGAAAAATCAAAACAAGGAAAATGCTAGGCACAGTATATGGTTACTGCAGTATCATTTATAATAATGAAAACTTGGAAAGACCTTTATGTTCAATAACACATTAATCTGGACCACAGATCAAGCTGCTTTTAAAGGTCAAAACCAGTCAACGTAGTAGTTTGGCAGCTACAAATGATTCAACCTGTTATGACAAAATATCTCTTAATATAATCAACCAGGACACTGAAAACCAGAGAGACATATATCAATGGATATACATTTAAGTGACAAAAAGTACAAGATTGAACTATGAAAAGATGCTCTAATTTGTATGAGATCAGAAAAACGCAAATTAAGACGAGCTATCATTTTACAGCTATTAGCATGGCAAAAATCAGAAAGTTGGATAATTCTAGGGTTGGCAAAGATGCAAGCTGCTACACGGAATGTAAACTGGTAAAACCATTCCAGCAAATTAATTATACACAGCCTGCTGCTGTTGTTTAGCTGCTAAGTCGTGTCTAACTCTTTGTTACCCCATGGACTAGAGCCCGCCAGGTTCCTCTGTCCATGGGATTTCTCAGGCAAGAATACTGGAGTGGGTTGCCATTTCCTTCTCCACGGGATCTTCCTGACCCAGAGATCGAACCCAGGTCTCCTGCATTGGCAGGTAGATTCGTTACCACTGATCCACCAGTATGACTCAGCAAATTGACCCACAGATACACATCCTCTCCCAGGAGATATCAGAAAGTGGGTGACCTGCTGGAGGGTGCATAGAACAGAGTTATCTGTGGCACTGGGGAGCAGGAGGGTAAGCAAAATATATCTAAGTACTGCCTAGAATCCCAGAGCATAACAGGCCAGAAGCATACACCAAAACATGTTTAGAGAGAAACAGAATGGTATGGACAGAGTGGTACCATTATGTGTACTAAAAACAGCTGCACACAAAACTGCACACATTTAAAAAAAAAACAAAAACTTTTATTTATTTATTTGACTGCACCTGGTCTTAGTTGTATCACGTGGGATCTAGCTCTCTGACCTGGGCCCCCAGCACGGGGAGCGTGGAGTCTTAGCCACTGGACCACCAGGAAGGCCCTGTGGTTGAACAGTTTTATCAACCTGTTTCTTGCCTATAGAATTTGGGGAGTTGATCAGTCTTATTTCATCTTCTTTCAGTTCCTTGTCTATAGAATTTGAGAAGTCAATCGGTCTTATTTCATTTCAGCTTCTTTCTATGCCCCTCAGTCCAATGTGGCAATGTTCCTGCTGGTATAACACTCAAGAACTTGGAGGGTCTCCTGTCCATTAGACAAAAGGCTCATTTACAGATCTTTTCAAGAAATTCCATCTTTGTTTCTGACTTCCACTGGGATGGCTGAGGGAATCCATGAATTACAGCTCTGATCTCTTCAAAGAGCCTTCTGACAGCTAGACACATTTTTTAAGGCTACGTCCAAACAAAAGCCCACACGTATTGAACACAACAGAATGCAGTGAAGGGGGAGAGAAATAAGAGCAGGAGATGAGGACCCTCTCCATCTGAGACCCTACAGCCCCCCATACCCACATGCAGACCAACAGTATCATTTCAACTACCCAACAAACAGGGATGAGCTGGCTGAGGACGGAAGTGAACACAGGAATGTGAAGATAGTTAACGTACATGGGATTCTCCGCCTTTCAAGAATTTCCTTTATATTATTTAAAATTAAGAACCAAGAGGAAAAAAAATAGATTATTATTACAGTCATTTTCTAGTCCTTTATAGAATCAGAGACACTCTGAAAACCTATTATAAGCTTATTCACTCAGCTGTGTCCAACTCTTTGTGACCCCATGGACTGTAGCCTGCTAGGCTCCTCTGTCCATGGAATTCTCCATGCAAGAATACTGGAGTGGGTTGCCATGCCCTCCTCCAGGGAATCTTCCGAGACCAGGGATAAAACCCAGGTCTCCCACATTGCAGACATATTCTTCACTGTCTGAGCCACCAGGGAAGCCCCCAAATCTTCTAGACTATGTTAAAAAAAAAAATGGTTTCTCTTCCTTTAGGTGATCAATCACATCTAAATTATTTCAGGAAGATGAGACTCTACTGACTGTGGTCTTCAGATCTCCAGATTCTGTAGGAGGAGAATCTGGAGGTTCCATACAGCCTAGTGAAAAATCGAGGAGAGTATTTTAAAACTCTCATCATCTGCATGGTGTTCATTCCTTTTAATACCTTAGCTCCACTCTCCGCCCTACATCCCTGCCTTTTTCTTTGCCGCCGTAATCAGCTGTCCCTTTAGGTCCTCCTGCTTTCAGCACCGTCTCTTCATATCCTTCTGTAGGTGCTTCCTATTTCTAGAGCCTAATCTGCTGCTTCTTCCCATCTGTGGCAGCTTCAGCTCATGGCCTTCCACAGGCTGTACATAGCCATCTCTGGTCCAGTGGGGGTCCTGTTGTATGCCAGCAAATCAGGAGAGTTTCCATATTATTCAGCTGCCAGAGAAAGCCAGGTGCTGGCTGAACTTTTCAGGATAAACTTGACTATGTGCAACTGATTTACTACAAAAATTACTTTTCTTCAGCACAGGTGGATAGCCCAGAAAAACGGCAAACACGGTAATAATATATTTAGAAGGAAAAAAAAAAAAACTTTCCTCCTGAGTCTAAGATTTTGAAATTTTTGAGGCAAGGACCATGATGTATACATCTTTGAATGTCTTGTGCCCTAGTGTGATACCATTACACACGCTTGCATGAAATTTTCCAATACAGATCAATGGGCCTGATGAGTCTGAATATGGGCAATGTTTTCACTGATAGAACATAACATCAGGAACATCATCTGAAGCAAAGCCACAAACCAAACATTAGGTTTTACAGCTGAGTGAATACAGAAAGCTGAGAAGTAACTGACACATTCTAAGGACCCAATCTCTCTTCACCTGATTACAGCCCAAGGTAAGGATTCATCAGTTAAGTTCAGTTCAGTCCCTCAGTCATGTCTGAATCTTTGCGACCCCATGGACTGCAGCACCCAAGGCCTCCCTGTCCATCGCCAACTCCCAGAGTTTACTCAAATTCATGTCCATTGGGTCGGTGATGCCATCCATCCATCTCATCCTCTGTCGTCCCCTTCTCCTCCTGCCCCCAATCTTTCCCAGCATCAGGGTCTTTTCAAATGAGTCAGATCTTCGTAACAGGTGGCCAAAGGACTGGAGTTTCAGCTTCAACATCAGTCCTTCCAATGAATATTCAGGACTGATTTCCTTCAGGATGGACTGGTTGGATCTCCTTGCAGCCCAAGGGACTCTCAAGAGTCTTCTCCAACACCACAGTTCAAAAGCATCAATTTTTCAGCACTCTGCTTTCTTTATAGTCCAACTCTCACATCCATACATGACCACTGGAAAAACCATAGCCTTGACTAGATGGACCTTTGCTGACAAAGTAATGTCTCTGCTTTTTAATATGCTGTCTAGGTTGGTCATAGCTTTTTTTCCAAGGAGCAAGTGTCTTTTAATTTCATGGCTGCAGTCACTATCTGCAGTGATTTTGGAGCCCAAGAAAATAAAGTCTGTCATGGTTTCTACTGTTTCCCCATCTATTTGCAATGAAGTAATGGGACCAGACACCATGATCTTAGTTTTTTGAATCTGAGTTTTAAGCCAACTTTTTCATTCTCCTCTTTCACTTTCATCAAGAGGCTCTTCAGTTCTTCTTTGCTTTCTGCCATAAAGGGGGGTCTCATCTGAATATCTGAGGTTATTGATATTTCTCCTGGCAATCTCGATTCCAGCTTGTGCTTCTTCCAGCCCAGCGTTTCTCATGATGTACTCTGCATATAAGTTAAATAAGCAGGGTGACAATATACAGCCATGATGTATTCCTTTCCCGATTTGGAATCAGTCTGTTGTTCCATGTCCAATCCTAACTGTTGCTTCCTGACCTGCATACAGATTTCTTAAGAGGCAGGTCAGGTGGTCTGGTACTCCTATCCCTTTAAGAATTTTCCACTGTTTGTTGTAATCCACACGGTCAAACTGTTTTCTAAATATTTTTTTTGCAGTAAGTTTTCAAGACAGCCAGCTGTTCCTCTCAGTAAGTGACGTCTTGGATACATTACCTCCACAAGTTCCACAGCACATGGTCCATGAAGCTCTGGGGAGAGTGGGGCAGAGCCCTGGGCTGCCTGGGGACAGAATTTCTCTGCTGGGTTTCAGGAGGGGCTCCACCGCCAGCATTTCAGGTGAGGACTCAGGGCCACCCTCAAGGATGCAGTTATCTCCCAATGACACCTGACACCTCTATTTCGAGCTTCAGGTGTCCTTAGACCTTTCTGTTGTTCAGCTGCTAAGTTATGTCTGACTCTTGGCAACCCCATGGCCTGAAGTATGCCAGGCTACCCTATACCCTTCACCATCTCCCGGAGTTTGCTCAGATCCATGTCCATTGAGTCGGTGATGCCATCCAACAATCTCATCCTCTGCTGTCCCCTTCTGCTTTTGCCTCAGATCTTTTACACCTGCCCAAATTCAAATTCTCCCCCTGCTTACATTTGCTACATTGAAACAAACAATGTAGAAGTATCTACTACCAGAGGAGAACAAAATTGGTCATGTGGTCCTCAGAAGCCATTCAAAGCAAAGTAACTGTACCTCCTGTTTGCCCCGTCTCTGAAAAGTTTTCAGAGACAGTTTTTCCTGGTCCAATAAGTGTATTGAAGAAAACCTGAGGTCTCCTGCATTGCAGGCAGAGTCTTTACCAGCTGAGCCACAAGGGAAGCCCAGAAGAATGAAACACAGGCCCTTTTGCCTAAACTGTCTTGTTTCCTCATAAATCCTAGAAGGGTTGAAATGGGCGATGGGGGGAATCAGCGTTGACCCGGTACCCTGCCCACAGGAGGCCCAGGGGTGTCTGGAACACACGCCTACTGGCTCCGGCATCTGAGGAGATCCTAGAAAACATTTGTTGAAAGACTTGTTTCTCTCTCCGTGCGTTGGGGCTAACAGCAGTTGATGTTCAGGAGTCCAGGGCCTGGAAAGGCAGGAAGGCTGGATATAAAGGAATCTTACCATGGCCAAGGAAATACATTTTAAGAGAATACCTGAGGCTTGAGAACAGAACCTACAAAGTCTGAGATTTGGAAGAGGGGGAGGTAAAAAGAAATGTGGTTGATTGAGGGGGTGGGGAAGGTTGAAAAGAAAGGAAAAGATCATTACGTCACAAAGGCACAGAAACCAAGTTAAAGGAAGGTTGTACTGACACTGTCAAATGTTACCCTGAGGATGGGAGATGGAAATCTGGAAACAAATACCTGGGAGATCACAGAGGTCCTGCGGTGAAGAGTGATCTCAGGACAGATGTGCTGACCCTTTCAGAAAGTAGGGATAAGGTCATCTGCTAAAATGTAAGGAGTTTGAAGACACGACTGGGGGCTTAAGGGGCTGTGAAATTTGGAAGAGTTATTGCGGCAAAGATGAGGCTTCAATGATAGAAATACTGAAAGAAGCAATAGGAAGAAGCAGTAAGGGTTTCCCTGAGGGCTGGGTCTCAACACCAAGGTGACAGACCGTGGAAGGAATAAACAAACCCCCCCTGTCACGGCCACCCGTGTTAGGAGAACGGCATGATGCCTCTGCTGCTACTGTAAGACATCACAAATCGAGTGGTTCCGAATTTTAAACAGTCACAAACTTATGATTTTATAGGTCTACATGTTTCAAGTCTGACATGGGGTGTCACTGGGCAAAATTCAGGGTGTCAGCAGGCAGCTCTTTTCTAGACGCTTGAGGGGAAGACTGACTTCCTTGCCTGTTCATCTCGGAACGAGCCCACCTTCCTGACTTCAGGGTCCCTCCCTCAATCGGCAGAGCCGGCAACATCAAGCCGAGTCCCCTCACACTGCTGTTTCTCCAGTTCTCTCCCTCCTGCCACCTTCCTCTCACTCTTTAGCACTCCAGTGTTCACACTGGGCACACCTAGGTAATCCAGGATGCTCTCCTCCTTCAGGTCAGCTGACTAGCAACCTTAATTCCATCCACAACTTGAATTCGCCTCTGCTGTGTAACCTAACAGGTTTCAGGAAAAAGGACAGGGACACCTTCTGTGCATGGGTAGGGGACATTATTCTGCCTACCAGAGATGGAGAACAGGCTTATGGGAAGAGACAAAAGAATTTCAGATCCCAAAAGGGGATTTTTGATGATTCAAGTAGTATCCCACGTATGTGAGTGTGCTGGGGTGGGGGGAGGGAGAAAGGGTAGAGGCAGTTAAGGAATGCAGCTCTGGTTATGTGTTTTGGTTTTGAAAAAAAATCCAGCAAAATTGAGATACTATCCATGACCTTGAAACCTGGGCATGTGGCTCCAGGCACAGACCACTGGGACTGAGTGAAGTCAGGACAGTGGACATTATCCATTACTGTCCTTGAAAACAGAAACAAGAGACACCGGTGAATCCCCTGGCTCTTGGTTCTGTAAGCTCTACATAGATAGAGGAAGTGCAGAAAAGACAGTATGTAGCTTTGTTTTCCCTCTTATTAGCTATCTGAACAAGCACAAATAGAATGTTGAAAATTACTAGGTTTTCAAATTTTATCAGGATCAAATTTGCTCTGGCCTTCCACTTACTGTCTATGTCCCTTCTTCCCATACTCCTCTTGAAAAGTCAGTTCTCTTCTTTCCTTGCATCCTTATCACAAGACCATCTGAACACGGGACACGAGGCTGACGGCATAGGACTCACTACACACTTGTCCAAAGAGGAAGGATGGCTTCCAGGACCACATCCAAAAGAGTGGGATCCAGTGCAGCGGTAATTGTCTATGTCTCTCTCATGGTAGTTTACTCGCTAAGTCAAGTCCGACTCTTGCCACCCCATGGACTGTAGCCTGCCAGGCTCCTCTGTCCATGACATTCTCCAGGCCAACAATACTGGAGTGGGTTGCCATTTCCTTCTGCAGTGTCTCTCTAGAGCTTTCTAAGAAAAGGCCATCCTGATACATAAACAGGAAACACAGCCCCAGACTGGAAAGAGATGGCATAATTTGATTTTAATCAGTCAGGTCATATACCATATTTCCCTTATGTCACCCCACATTTTTTTCTGATTACAATTTGGTTTTGGAGTCAAAACGAGCTGACTTCACCAATCAATCCTCAGAGCTGTGCAATGTTGAACAAGTCACTTAAAATCTTTGTACCTCCATTTCCTTATCTGTAAAATGGACATCTCACAATGTTGTTCAAAAGCTTAAATGAGATAATGGGCACAGTTTATCTCAGAGCTTGGCACAGAGTGTTTAACAAATGCTACCTTGGACAGCAAGGAGACTAAGCCAGTCAATCTTAAAGGAAATCAACCCTGAATACTCATTGGAAGAACTGACACTGAAGCTGAAGCTCCCACACTTTGGCCATCTGATGCAAAGAGCTGACTCAACGGAAAAGACCCTGATGCTGGGAAAAACTGAAGACAGAAGGAGAAGAGGGCAACAGAGGATGAGATGGTGGGATGGCATCACTGACTCAATGGGCATGAACTCAGGCAAACTTCGGCAGACAGTGCAGGACAGAGAAGCCTGGTGTGCTGCAGTCCATGGGGTCTTGAAGAGTCCGACATGACTTGGTGACTGAACACCAACAGTAACATTAATAATGTTAAAGTTTGAATACAGAAATATGAGAATGACATAGCATTAATGTGATAGATGATTATAAATTGTTTAAAGGAGAAAAGCCTTATCTGATCACTTCGGTACATGACAAAAAAAAAGCATCTGATGAAATTAAATAGCCATTATTATAAATATATTTTTTTAAATAACATTTTAAAAAATCCAACTGTTAGAAAATTAAGAATAGGAGTGAACTTCCTTAACATAATGGAGAATGTTTACTCTGTGACATTCATTAGAAATGGGCTTCTGAAAAAGCAATGAAACCCTAAAGGTTATATACACCAAGAGCAATTTCCCCATAAGAATGAAAACAGAATGACTTCATGACATCATTCAGGACTGCAATGGCTTGTTAATTACCTAAATGCAGCCTGAACTAACACACGAGTGAGGTCCCCACCCCCGCCTTACAGAGGATTCCGGGGCCTGCAGCGGGAGAGACACTCATTGGCACTGCACAAAGTCCATCCATTCTTTTTCCTGTTGTTCTGTGAAGATAAGTGCCTGAGAGCACTTCCAGCAAAGCTTTTAATGCTTCTGGGCAGAGTATCTTCCAGCCCACTAAATTACAACAAAGAGGTTAACCTAATGTGATGCAAGGCTAAACCACAAGTATTGGCGGTCACAGAACAAACTTTGTAGTGGAGATGAAAACAGAAACACTTCAAATATAAGGAGAGCCTGGAAATCCAAGAAGAGGGAATCCCTGCCCTTTACTGGAGGTCTCCTTTCAGAGCCCTGAAAGGCAACGCCTGTGCAGAATGAACACCAGGCACCCACTGATCCCCAGTGATTTCTAGAAATTAAGCACCAGAAGCCCTATTCTAAGCCCTCCTGAGTCATACCTGAATAAACTGAGAAGCATTCTTGTAGTAGAAATCGAAAGAAAATATAAAAAGTAAAACACTAACCAAAATACATACAGGAACTCCTACTATCAGCTTATACTCGACTTTTTTTTCTGGAATCTCCATTCAAAGCAACACATAAAAAAGTGTTAAATACTGAAAAGAAAGAAGTGAAAATGTGATGATTACCAGATAAGTTATCTACTTATAGAGCCAACATCACAAAAACACCCACTGGCGGTTCAGTGGTAAAGAATCCACCTGCCAACGCAGAGGCCGTGGGCTCGATCCCTGACCCAGGAAGATCCCACGTGCTGCAGGGCAACTAGGGCCGTGAGCCACAACTCCTGCGCTCTGGAGCCTGGGAACCACAACTCCTGAGCCCTCGCTCTGCAACAAGAGAAGTCACTGCAATGAGAAACCCACTCACCGCAACTAGAGAGCAGCTCCCACTCGCCGTAACTAGAGAAAAGCCTGTACAGCAACTAAGACCCAGCACGGCCTAAATAAATAAACTTTTAAAAAATCCAGGAACTGTAAAATTGTTCAGTAAGGTGACCAGATGTAACAGTCTTTTATACTTGCAATAGAAACTATTTGGAAAAGTCCCAGGCAAAATGGTACCAAACTAGAAAATATCTAGGAATAAATATAGCCAGACAATGACAAGAGACATAGAAAGAAAGTTTTAAAGGTTCTCTGAAGTATATAAACAGTGGTACATATAATGTTCCTAATAGGAAATATCATTCTTGTAAACATCTTTCTCTTCAAATTAACTTTTAAATTATATGCAACTTAGGTAAAAATTTAAAACAAAATTCCTGAGAAGGGAAATATGTCAAATTGATAACTAGCCATAAATATATAAGACTAGAAGCATAATACAGAAGATTATCCAAAATTATTTTTGAAAGAGAAATGAGGGTAGGTATATCATCCAAAAGGAAATCCTAAAGGAAATCAACCCTGAATATTCATTGGAAAGACTGATGATGAAGCTGAAGCTCCAATACTTTCGCCACCTGATGCAAAGAGCTGACTCATTGGAAGAGACCCTGATGCTGGGAATTGAGGGCAGGAGGAGAAGGAGAACGGGGTGGCAGAGGAGGAGATGGTTGGATGGCATCATCAACCCAGTGGACATGAGTTTGAGCAAACTCCAGGAGATAGTGAAGGACAGGGAAGCCTGGCGTGCTGCAGTTCATGGGGTCAAGAAGAGTTTGACACAACTGAGAGACTGAACAACAACACTGTATCATGTTAAAACACATGATTATAAGCCATAGCAATTAAAGCACTGCAGTGAAACAACCCAAAATCAGAGCTGTATTGAAAGTGTGTGTGTTAAATCGCTTAGTCGTGTCCAACTCTTTGAGACCCCCTGGGCCTCAGCCCACCAGGCTCCTCGGTCCATGGGATTCTCCAGGCAAGAATACTGGAGTGGGGTGCCATTTCCGTCTCCAGAGGATCTTCCCAACCCATGAATCGAACCCAGGTCTCCTCCACTGCAGGCAGATTCTTTACTATCTGAGCTACCAGGGGAGTCTGGTATTGGAAGAATTTCATGTAAAATAAAGGTACCTTTACAAAGCAGTAAGAAATGGCTCAGTTTTCACATAAATGTCTACCTTCATGTTACAATGGAAGCTCTGGCATCAGGAACATAGAATGAATCCTGGTCTGTCCCTGACTCACTACATGACCTTGGACAAGTGACTTAAGGTGGTTTCTGAGGGTGTAAAATGGGAATGCCAACTGGACTCTCCCAGAGAGTTACTGTAAGGATTAGATAAGGCAATTCAATCAGGCAAAGCACTCCACAAAGTGCAAAGAAAGAGCTCATGAAACCTTAAGGATTATTATTAAATGATAATGGTAAGCACTCGCTAATGTTTGGAGATAAAACCATATCACTCTGAGATCAAAGCAGATGATGGAACAAAGATTTAACAGTAAAATGTCAAGTCATAAATATTCTTGAAGAAAATATCGTACTTGTCTTTGCTTAAAGATATCACATTTCTCTACTGATGATACACACTTGCCGTATCACTAGCCTGCCTCAGTCAAGAGTGCAATTAAAATATTCAATATTACTGTTTAGCATTCTAAGGGTAATTTCTGGAATACCTGATCATAAACCATTAATAAAATTTTAGATAGCCATGCCATAAAAAGCCTGGAGAGGGTGGGAACGTGAGGAAGAACTCTGTGCTCAGTGTGAACACCGTGTTTCATCCTCTGTTGACACAAAGGGAAATGTCTTGCAATAGGTGTTATTTACCTTCCTTCAAGCACATCACAAGCACTATAGTCCTTGATTAACATGAGTCACGCTGAAGTAAAACCTAGGCTGGAAGAAGGGCAGAGGAGGAGCTGTCTCTCACAGAACATTCTACTTCAGAGCCCAGTACCACCCTCAGCTCTGATCACGCCCTCACCTGTGTGCAGAATGAATGAAGATTCACCACTATTCCACCAACACGATGCTGTGGAATAAATAAACTAGTCTCGTTCTGACTCCAAGGAACCAGTTATTTCTCTCAGCATTTGATTTAGTTGTAAGATCAGTGAGTGTTCTGAATGCAACTACGTATGTGACTTGGTCAGGTAATTAAGTGAGAACTTTCAACCTTTTTTTTTTTTTTTTAATTTTATTTTATTAGTTGGAGGCTAATCACTTCACAATATTTCAGTGGGTTTTGTCATACATTGACATGAATCAGCCATAGAGTTACATGTATTCCCCATCCCGATCCCCCCTCCCACCTCCCTCTCCACCCGACTCCTCTGGGTCCTCCCAGTGCACCAGGCCCGAGCACTCGTCTCATGCATCTCACCTGGGCTAGTGATCTGTTTCACTATAGATAATATACATGCTGTTCTTTCGAAACATCCCACCCTCACCTTCTCCCACAAAGTTCAAAAGTCTGTTCTGTACTTCTGTGTCTCTTTTTCTGTTTGCATATAGGGTTATCATCACCATCTTTCTAAATTCCATATATATGCGTTAGTATACTCTATTGGTGTTTATCTTTCTGGCTTACTTCACTCTGTATAATGGGCTCCAGTTTCATCCATCTCATTAGAACTGATTCAAATGAATTCTTTTTAATGGCTGAGTAATATTCCATGGTGTATATGTACCACAGCTTCCTTATCCATTCATCTGCTGATGGGCATCTAGGCTGCTTCCATGTCCTGGCTATTATAAACAGTGCTGCGATGAACATTGGGGTGCACGTGTCTCTTTCAGATCTGGTTTCCTTGGTGTGTATGCCCAGGAGTGGTATTGCTGGGTCATATGGCAGTTCTATTTCCAGTTTTTTAAGAAATCTCCACACTGTTTTCCATAGTGGCTGTACTAGTTTGCATTCCCACCAACAGTGTAAGAGGGTTCCCTTTTCTCCACACCCTCTCCAGCATTTATTGCTTGTAGACTTTTGGATAGCAGCCATCCTGACTGGTGTGTAATGGTACCTCATTGTGGTTTTGATTTGCATTTCTCTGATAATGAGTGATGCTGAGCATCTTTTCGTGTTTGTTAGCCATCTGTATGTCTTCTTTGGAGAAATGTCTGTTTAGTTCTTTGGCCCATTTTTTGATTGGGTCATTTATTTTTCTGGAATTGAGCTTTAGGAGTTGCTTGTATATTTTTGAGATTAATCCTTTGTCTGTTTCTTCATTTGCTATTGTTTTCTCCCAATCTGAGGGCTGTCTTTTCACCTTGCTTATAGTTTCCTTTGTTGTGCAAAAGCTTTTAAGTTTCATTAGGTCCCATTTGTTTAGTTTTGCTTTTATTTCCAATATTCTGGGAGGTGGGTCATAGAGGATCTTGCTGTGATTCATGTCGGAGAGTGTTTTGCCTGTGTTCTCCTCTAGGAGTTTTATAGTTTCTCGTCTTACATTTAGATCTTTAATCCATTTTGAGTTTATTTTTGTGTATGGTGTTAGAAAGTGTTTTAGTTTCATTCTTTTACAAGTGGTTGACCAGTTTTCCCAGCACCACTTGTTAAAGAGGTTGTCTTTTTTCCATTGTATATCCTTGCTTCCTTTGTCAAAGATAAGGTGTCCATAGGTTTGTGGATTTATCTCTGGGCTTTCTATTCTGTTCCATTGATCTATATTTCTGTCTTTGTGCCAGTACCATACTGTCTTGATGACTGTGGCTTTGTAGTAGAGTCTGAAGTCAGGCAGGTTGATTCCTCCAGTTCCATTCTTCTTTCTCAAGATTACTTTGGCTATTTGGGGTTTTCTGTATTTCCATACAAATTGTGAAATTATTTGTTCTAGTTCTGTGAAAAATACTGTTGGTAGCTTGATAGGGATTGCATTGAATCTATAGATTGCTTTGGGTAGACTAGCCATTTTGACAATATTGATTCTTCCAATCCATGAACACGGTATGTTTCTCCATCTGTCTGTGTCCTCTTTGATTTCTTTCATCAATGTTTTATAGTTTTCTATGTATAGGTCTTTTATTTCTTTAGGTAGATATACTCCTAAGTATTTTATTCTTTTTGTTGCCATGGTGAATGGTATTGTTTCCTTAATTTCTCTTTCTGTTTTTTCATTGTTAGTATATAGGAATGCAAGGGATTTCTGTGTGTTAATTTTATATCCTGCAACTTTACTATATTCATTGATTAGCTCTAGTAATTTTCTGGTAGAGTTTTTTAGGGTTTTCTATGTAGAGGATCATGTCGTCTGCAAACAGCGAGAGTTTCACTTCTTCTTTTCCTATCTGGATTCCTTTTACTTCTTTTTCTGCTCTGATTGCTGTGGCCAAAACTTCCAAGACTATGTTGACTAGTAGTGGTGAGAGTGGGCACCCTTGTCTTGTTCCTGATTTTAGGGGAAATGCGTTCAATTTTTCACCATTGAGGGTGATGCTTGCTGTGGGTTTGTCATATATAGCTTTTATTATGTTGAGGTATGTTCCCTCTATTCCTGCTTTCTGGAGAGTTTTAATCATAAATGAGTGTTGAATTTTGTCAAAGGCTTTCTCTGCATCTATTGAGATAATCATATGGTTTTTATCTTTCAATTTGTTAATGTGGTGTATTACATTGATTGACTTGTGGATATTAAAGAATCCTTGCATTCCTGGGATAAAGCCCACTTGGTCATGGTATATGATTTTTTTAATATGTTGTTGGGTTCTGTTTGCTTGAATTTTGTTAAGGATTTTTGCATCTATGTTCATCAGTGATATTGGCCTGTAGTTTTCTTTTTTTGTGGCATCTTTGTCTGGTTTTGGAATTAGGGTGATGGTGGCCTCATAGAATGAGTTTGGAAGTTTACCTTCTTCTGCAATTTTCTGGAAGAGTTTGAGTAAGATAGGTGTTAGCTCTTCTCTAAATTTTTGGTAGAATTCAGCTGTGAAGCCATCTGGTCCTTGGCTTTTGTTTCCTGGAAGATTTTTGATTACAGTTTCGATTTCCTTGCTTGTGATGAAGAACTTTCAACCTTATCATCACATTCATCATAGCTCAGAGGAAAGGGAAATTCCATCACAGTGACCTTTTTATTCCTCACTAAGATATAACAATGTTCTTGGGGCAGGGGAGGAGACATGAAAATGTTGTTTAACTCTTGCCTTATTTTTCTCTCAGTGTAGATTGGAGGGAAGCAAGAAAGCTGAGGGAGGCTTCACTCGGGCTTTGGTGCCACAGAGCTGGGCTTGAACCCGGCTTCATGCTGAGCTGCAGTGGGACCTTCTGAAAGTTTTTCAACTTCTCGATTTTCTCATTTGCAAAACAGGCTACTATTGCCTGCAGTAGATCGTGATGATCAGAAAATTAAATAATGAAATAAAGCATCTAGCCCACAGGAGACACTCACCCAAAACATTCTTTCTGCTCTCCCTCATGTCTGATGTTGCTTCTCCTCACCTTCCCACCTTCTTTCCTATCCTCTGAAAAAAAATTTCTCAAAATGTCTTCATTTCTTTTGTATAAATAGATCAAGGGTTTAGCTGAGTAAATTTCAGCCTTAGGAGAAATTTTAGGAAATGTGAAAAACAATTCTGTATGAATCAAAACTATCTGTGGTCATTTGAAAATACAGTGGAACAAAAGAAGAAAATACCAATCACCCATTTTACCCTGGTTCAGACAGAAACATCTGATTTCCTAAATGTACTTCTAGCAGCTCTCCTTTTAAACAAAAATGGAACCATAGTCTACACCCTATTGCCAACCTGCCTCTCCACTGTAACAGTATTTTGTGAAAATTTCCCACATTGTCAACTGTTTTTCTTCATCATTAAAAAATAGTACTCCATTTTAAGTTATTGATGTTATCTTAATTTTCCCACTATTTTAAACAATGCAGTGATAGTGTCTGTGGTCAAATCTATTGACACGTACCATCATTTCCTCAGGGTAAGCTTCTGCAAACAGAATTGCTGGGTCAAAGAGTGTGCAAAAGTAAAACTCCTGATAAAAGTGACCAGGTTGCCTTCCAAAAAGGACCCAACCACATTCCTCCTGTCAGTATTTTTCCCTTGCAAACTCTCCAGTTCACTTCTAATTTGATTTTTCGCAATCACTCAAACTGAAAAATCACTAACCCTGTTGAGTCTGAACTGCTGTCCTTCCCTCAGCCCAAATCACATTTGAGTGTTTCACCAACAGTGAGACTTCTCATAATACAAATGGGATATCACACACAATGACTGAGCAGGAAACAAGATCTGCATGACGCAGAGCACCATGATCACAAAAGGACTAGACTCTCAACCTGAACTCAGAGTGGAGCAGGTTCTGTCAGACACAGTTGCTATGTTCAGTGACTAGAATGGATTACAATACACTATGTTAGTGGGAGGGTTGGAGTGGTGAGAGGAAAAGGAAGGAGTGTCCCTTGAGCAAAACTCAGCCAGATTACCAGGAACTGGTAGCGTAGGGGAAAACAGGGAGAACCTGATCAGGGTACAAATCTCCAGGGATATGATAAGACAAATAGGTTCTGAGGATCTAGAGAACAGCGTGGTGACCACAGTTAATAATACTGTACGTTATACTTAAAAGTTGCTGAGAGAGTGGATCTTAGATGTTCCCACCACACAAAAGAGATGGTAATTATGTGACCAAATGAAGGCATTAACTAATGCCAGGGTGGTAATCATTTTGCAATATATCCATGTATCAACATATTGTATACATTAACCCTACACAATTTTATGTCAATTATATCTCAATAAAGCTGGAAAAAAGAACAGTGATGCCTTTTTATAGTCATACTTAAAAACCACGTTTACAATGATTATTATGTATTTTTTAATTTTATGTTTAATTAGTTAAAATACTGACCACCAACAATTTTTTTTTTACAATTTACAACAATTTTTTATACAATGACTTTTTCATCCTTGAGGACTACATTTCGACATGTGTCTCAGAAAAGAATATCACTCCCACACAGTAACTTTATTTTACGAAAGGTATGACACAAAAGGTCTGTTTCCTGAGACCTTAGTATGTCTGAGGATGTCCTGTCATCTTTGAACCCGGAAAACAACTTTCACTTCACAATTCTGAAGAAGTATAATTCCTGTACTGTTCGCTGCTATGGAGAAGTTCACGCCTCTCTTCCTTGCTCCTTTGTAGGGAACATTTTGTTAAGCTTTTTATTTTTTTGCCTATTTATTTTTACCATTAATCCATAACCTGCAAACATTTGCAACAGTTTTAAGTGCAGTTTTCCCAGTAATTCTGCTTGAATATAACAAGCTCTTCTGATTTTGAAGGTGTAAGTTTCTCTCATGAAAGCACTCGTCCATGGCACTTGTCAGACTGGACCTAGGCTTTCATGAGATGACTTCATTTTAAACATTAGTCTGATTTCCTTGATGGCCCCAAGAAGGACAGGCCCAATTATTTCCACCTTAATCATATCAATTTATTTTATACCCCAGTCCCTCAAGTATCCTGCTTGATTTTAAAAAATTATGAATTAGGTTCTTGATATCCTCCTTCCACACCAAAGTCCATTTTAACCCTTTAATTTGAACTCTGAAGTATGAGAATGAACATTATTTTTGAACAGAAGAGTAATGCTATTGTATGTCTGTGGTTTGACCTACTTCTATGTGTAGGAATTAGCTTATCAAAATAGCACAGCTTTGGCTTTCTGAACTTGCAAAGTTAAACAAAGATAGATGACAGATGGGAAATCTTCACACGTGTGGTTAAAAAATACCCCAAGGAAAAGTAACCTGCATGAGGAAAAGTGTTAGGGTTGCCATCGTGAGAAATAATTCACTAGTTGTTTACTTTTATTGTGTGGCAAACCCCAAAAATGTTTAACAAAAGAAAAGTGTAGAATTTCATTTCTTTTACTCTTGTTAAGTTCCTTCTGAACTCAGGAGGGAAAGTTACAATTTGAAATGCTTTCGACTTTACAGGTTTACTGTTGAAAAGCTAAATTCATTCTTTATACTGCAGAGGTTTTTTCTAAATAAATTTTTATTGCTATAACCACAAAACTAACCATACTCATACCTAAGTGCTTTCTGTTTGTCAAAATAACCTCCCAATTATCTCAAAATATCTACTTCACCATTCAGGATCCTTACTAATCTTCTACATAAACACACTACAAAAACAAAGTGATTTATTTTATTCCAACTTAGCCTTGCCTCCCATATTTACAAACCTTTTCTCTTTCAGGTCTTACATCTATATATCTATGTTTCAGTTTGAAGAACTTCCCACTGAGACAGTATCCACATTTATAAAATTCCCATTCCTATCTTCACTTCCATAGAAGCAAAGATGTATACTCTTCTAATGTGAAGGAATAATGTATTCCTTTAATATAAGAGAATTTTGAGATATATTTAATTCATGCCACTCAATATATTTTGATACTGTGATATGGACCAAACATCTTTGGAAACATATGTAAACATTACAACTACTTGTGTTAAATTCAACTATAACTTAACAGCAAATTTTGAAAAATACATTAACATATTAAAATATAAGACTGTAAAAATATACTGTGATCAAACAACTCCTTAAGGGTTTCTATAAACAAATAGAGTAACTGAGTAAGGAGCTCTATGTGTCAGTAAATACAAGGGCAGGCACAGAAGAATTGAGTTCACTTATGTCAGAAGCTTTTGTTTGGATGCTTACCACATTCCCGGTGCTACAGTAGGTGCTAGATCTCGATTTATCTGATGCCATCTGCCTCAAGGAAATTACTCCTATTTCCCCTCCTCAAAAACAAAGCACATTTGGAGGTGGGATCATTTTGTTACAGGCAATTCTCGTGATTCAATCTTTCCATAACATCTTTTATCATCATCTTAGCGCTTGTGTTCTTCTAAGTGGTAGGAGTAAGGAATTGCTATCCAAGGCTTACATGAGGCACAGATAAATCTAAAGAGCTAAAAATATTATTTTGTCAAAATATGCTTCCTTAAATCAAGTAGGTGATATTATAGATGTGGAAACAGATACTGACAGGAAGTAATTATTTTATATTGATGATAGAACTTTACATTTGTCTAATGTTCTTTTTCTAAAGCCCTTGGGTTAGCTCTGTTATATTAGTCAGTTCTCTATAATTTTCTGATTGGTATTAAAAATAACTTTAAACTGTGTCATGTGAAAAAAATGAAGAAAACAAAACTCTCTTGTAATTTCTGTACCCAGAGAAAACAAAAATCAGCGTACCTTTACAGATCCTTCCAGACTGTTTTTCTATAAACTCATTATCATTTCAAAAGTCATCCATTAACTTTTTGTTTTGACTTTCTGGGTTTGCCCTGGATTGTGTCTTTTATATTTATTTACCTTACACCTTGAAGTAGCAATTTCCAGGTCTTTCACCTGAAATTCAGGCCCCTCTGGACAAATCTACTTGGTACCTCTATAATATCTCCAAACACATATTCTCTATTTTCCTTCTTCTTGAGTTTTCAAGTTTGTCAATTCTTGACTCTGTCCTTTTTCTCTCTTATATACCGTAGCAAATAATGCTGTTTCTAGGAGTAAATTCTCTCTCTAGGGTTCCGATTCTCCTCTGCCCCAGTCTCCCACCTGCCTTCGGGCTCACTTTCACCCACTATCCTTAGACTTATCCTCTTAAAACAGAGAGTTACAGAGTTCCCTCAACGGCCTCCACAGATACAGGATAAAATCCAAATCCTTAATGTGGCTAGGGCTTTCACGGTGGTACATCTCCACTGCAGGAGATGCAGATTCAATCTCCGGGTTGGGAAGATCCCCTGGAGAAGGAAATGGCAACCCCCTCCAGTATTCTTGCCTGGGAAATCACATGGACAGAGGAGCTTGGCAGGTCACAGTCCATGGGGTCGCAAAGAGGTGGACACGACTTAGCGACTAAACAACAACAACAACACATGTGGCTTACAAGATCCTCCCATTTTAGCATCTCTCCTCCCTAGACTGGTGCCATCAAAAGAACTTAAACTGGAATTACTTTTGACTTGAAGTCTAAGCTCCACCTAGTGGTACAAGACAACATTTCTGGGTGGAAATTCAAGGAATATGAAAGGTCCACCATGTGAGATCAAGCAAACCTGCCGACACAGGTGTCCAACAGCTAAGAGTAAAATGTGGAACAGACAAGAAACCCTGGGACTCAACGACCCACCTAGTAGTTTTCTGTAAGCACTGGGTTCTCCTAAGGAAATGCCTGAATCCTCCAAACCAGTTATTAGTGCCATTCTCGAAAGAAGATGAAAAGTTATAATGGCATCTCTTTAGTTATTGTCACCAGATAAAATCACAGGATAATCCTGAATCAACTTTTTATTTGTTGCCTATATCTTTCCAGAATTTTCATGAAAGTCCAAACAATCACAGTATTCATTCATGTATAATCATCCACTCAAAACACATTTAAAGAGCACTTCTAAAGCAGATACTAACAAAGTTAATAATATAGGATCTAATCCACACCAGTCTACAAACAGGAAAGAAGCTAAATAAATCCATGATGATAATACAGAAGGGAAATTTAACCTGTCCAGGGAAAGAGTGGGGTTCCTGGAAGAAATGATGACTGTGGTAGTTAGTGAAGTCTAGTAAGAATTAAGTATGTACACCTATAGTTGATTCATGTTGATGTTTGACAGAAAACAACAAAATTCTGTAAAGCATTTATCTTTCAATTAAAAAATAAATAAATTTTTAAAAAATTAAAGAGTAGAGTGAACAGTACTAAAGAGTCTCTTAATGAAGATCAAAGTGAAAAGGCTGGCTTAAAACTCAACATTCAAAAAACTAAGATCATGGCATCTGGTCCCATCACTTCATGGCAAATAAATAATGAAACAGTGACAGACTATTTTTTTTTTTTTGGCTCCAAAATCACTGCAGACAGTAACTGCAGACCTAAAATTTAAAGACGCTTGCTCCTTGGAAGAAAAGCTATGACAAATCTAGACAGTATTAAAAAGCAGAGACATCACTTTGCTGACAAAAGTCCATTTAGTCAAAGCTATGGTTTCTCGAGTGGTCATTTATGGATGTGAAAGCTGGACTTATATCAAGAAGGCTGAGCACCAAAGAACTGATGCTTTGGATCTGTGGTGTTGAAGAAGACTCTTGAGAGTCCCTTTGATGCAAGGAGATCAAACCAATCAATCCTAAAGGAAATCAACCCTGAATATTCAATGGAAGGACTGATACTGAAGATGTAGCTGCAATACTTTGGCCACCTGATGCCAAAAGCCAACTCACTGGAAAAGACCCTGAAGTTGGGAAAGATTGAGGGCAGGAGGAGAAGGGGGCGGCAGGGGATGAGATGGTTGGATGGCATCACCGACTCAATGGACATGAGTTTGAGTAAACTCCGGGAGCTGGTGATGGACAGGGAGGCCTGGTGTGCTGCAGTTCACGGGGTAACAAAGAGCTGGACACAACTTAGCAACTGAACAACAACACAGTGAACGGTATTGCTTCAAAGTGCTACACACACAGCAGAGTGTAGCTGGTTAAAAAGCTAGCCTAATACATCAGCTGAAGTTAGTAGAGCATCATGAAAATAGAAATCTCAATGGAAAGGACTGTCAGCTTCCTTCAGGGAAACCCTACAGACCAAAATGTCTCGATTTTAAAATACTTTGTAAGCAGCAGTATTTAAAGTAGGATGAGAAGACAGTGTTTTAAACTGTGTGACTGCAAAAACCACACATTTTCAAATGCCCAATGTGTACACAGTAAAAGATCTGAGAAGCCATTTTCCTTACCCCTCTTTCTCTTTTTGGGATAATACTCAACACTGAAATTTTTAAGAGGGAGTTTATTAATCACACAGAAGTCTTTTTCAAAAGGTTTACAGCTACAGCTTTTTATAAAATGCTGGATGGCTTCAGATTAAAAGCATCCATGAAACTATGTAGTACATCACAAATCACAGGAACCCAGTGAATACTACAAGACACAGGCTTCCTGCTACAGATATCTCCCCTGCCTCTGTTGGAGCAATGTTAGCAAAACCTCACTTATAACCATCCCAGTGGCAACCCACCGGCTGCCATCGATGAGAACTAGTAGAAAGTTATATTAAACACACAGAGCAGATCTGTCCCCGGTAACTGGCATTAACTGGGACCAAGTGCCTGCTACCAGCCCAGGTTTCACATACTGGACTGCAGTTCATTCTTAGAGACCTCCTTAGTCTCTGAGCCTTGCAATCCTCAGTACGCCGTAATCTGTGTCACATCAAGTTTCGTCTCTGGTTCCCTTTCTTTAGGGGGTCTCCCTGATGGCTCAGACGGTGAAGAATCTGCCTGCAATGCAGGAGACCTCTGAACATACTCCAGGCTTGCCTGTGACGGGATCAGTAGGTATGAGAAGGTTGGTAAAGCAAAACAGGAGCATGACCTCCATCATGCTAGACAAGCCACTGGTGCTAACACGACCGCAGATGCAACGATCATCCTCAGACACTGTATGATCATCACTGTGGACTCATCTTAAGAGGCCTCTTAACTGCAACTTTCAAGTCATCATCGTCATGGTCTTTTGCTTTTTTTTAATCTAAGGATGACAGGCCATGTCTCCTCCATTTCCTATTGCCTAGCTGATACCAAACTGTGCAGGCATTTCTACCAAGACTTCTATGGATATGTCTATAAACATTAAGAAAAATACTTCTCATACAGGGTAAGTGACCATTATTTAATAAATATTTATGAGCAGACACTATGTGCTAGGCACTGTGTTAGATGCTGGAATATAAGATTAAATAAGACACATCAATCTTATTTAACTGTACTTCTCTTTATGTAAGATTTTATTGATAAAACAGGCCTGGCAGCACATAGAAGCTGCTCAATAAACTGTTACTATTGTTTCAGGCTTCGCACCTGGCTCAATGCAGAAGCCTCAGAAGATGTAGGTTAGATCCCTGAGTCGGGAAGATCCCTTAGTGAAGGAAATGGCAACTCATGCCAGTATCTTTGCCTGGGAAATCCCACGGACAGAGGAGCTTGGTGGGCTGCAGTCCATGGGTTACAAAGAGTCAGACACAACTGACAAATATCACAGTCCTCAAGTTCCACCTCTCGCTCTCCTTATTATTATAGAGCATATTATAATATTATATATACATTATTACTATATGGACTTCCCTGGTAACTCAGATGGTAAAGAACCTGCCTGCAATGCAGGAGACCCAGGTTTGATCCCTGAGTTGGGAAGACACCCTGGAGACGGGAACAGCAACCCACTCCAGTATTCTTGTCTGGAGAATCCCATGGCCCAGAGGAGCCTGGTGGGCTACAGTCCATGGGATCGCAGAGTCGGACACGACTGAGCGACTAACACTACACTACTATAACATGATATACTATTACCAGTTACAAATTATCATCTTTTAAAAATTACTACAGTTTGAAAATGAAAATACTGCAGAGTTGCCACCAACACTCACCAATACTATAATATCTCTTTAGTTCTGTACGCCTGATCTCCTTTAACTGATTACTTTTTCTCTTCTTTTTCTCATCAGTAGTGTACTCCTCTTCCACAGCAATGTTACACTTGTCTTGCTCTAAAATGACTTTGCTAGCATCTTCTTTTCCAGAATGAGTCCTTGCAGCCATAGCTGAGGCTGTCTCTGCATTTTGTTTGGCCTGCTTCTTCTTTTTCAATCTAAGGGTGAGAAGGAAAAAAACAAAAAGCATTAGAAAAATAATTTGCTAAGAGAAATTATATTAATTTCATGCTATTGGGCTTTGAGAAACTAATTAACTAATATTGAAAACACTTTATATTATTGGGTTTTTTCCCATTTTTATTTTTATATATTGTTAATTATACTTTCCTGTTATTTTTTCTTTTTTAATCACTTAAAAATTCTTACATGGAAATCTCTGGCCTTTCCTCTATTTTATGTCCTCAATATTGATGTCTCAAAAACATCACTGGGAAATGCTTTAGACCTGAGGAAATACTAGATTCTTCCATAGGCTATAAGACATTGGGTATGTTTTATACCAAAATGTACAGCTACTTTACTATCACGCCATGTTTAGTGTGTTACTTTTTTAAGTGTTTCTGGTCTCAAAGGTACCTTTAGACTGATGAGCAAGCATATTTATAAAAAACAAATCCATTATAATTGACTCACAAACTGAATATAAAGGTTTGTCAAGGTGTGAGCTGGTTCAGGTTTGAGTAATTCTTTTCCTTTATACCTATGATAGTAGTAAGAAAGAGCTGAACTTCTTGGGATAGACAATGCCATAATGACAATATCAACTTAGTATAATTACTAACATAAAAGCTAACTGATAACGTTAACTTTACATTTTCAACCTTTCACTCCTCAAAGACGTGTAAAAGGTTTACCATAATTCACTGAAATCCAGTAACTCAAAATATTTTCCAGTTGATGTATCATTCTGATTAACTGACATGTCACTCTGTACTCAGTAGTCCTTCTTAAGAATGTTTTTACCTCCCAGAATATAAAGAGTAAGGGCCTTGGCCTCCACTGTGTGAGACAGGCTGGTCACACATAAACATTTTTAAAATTAGGATCCTTTCCCCTCTTCTCTCTAGGCACAGTCAGCTTTCTCACACACAGTCTCCTTCCTTTACTCCCGTGAGCATCTACACAATTTGATGCTGGGCAATGGATGAGGGAAGGAGTTTTGGGAGGAAAAGGAGATAACTAGGATCAGAAAGGGACTACAGTTTGATTTTATGCTGCTTTGCTCTGTAATGTTGGCCAAATCAATTTAATAGTCTAAAGAGGTCCCTCACTGAGGCTTGGCTATCTGATGCAATCTTTTATCAGGATGAACTGAAATAATACATGTCAACAATAGAACACACACAAACAGAATATACCCAAATACAATCATATGATGACATGAGAACTAACTATGGCATGGTATATGACACGCTTAGATAACAGTCTCATGTTCTAACAGATATTTCAACTAGACTGTCAGTCACTGAACACTGAGCAGGCAAGTTCTTAGATTTTCATTGGCTAATAAATTAGTATATGGCCTAAGAGAAAGCACAGCTACAAAAAAAAAAAAATCATAGATGAATCTACTCCCCATCTCTGAGTTTAGCTATCTCTTTAGGTTTACTTGTTAAAAAACAAACAAACAAGTATACAATCTAAACAAAATTGGAAACTCATAAAAAGGGAATTATACCCAATAAACATATTTTTTATTTTGTACCCTCACATTCTACACTGCTTTTTTTTTTTTTCCAGGTAAAACACTATGTAGCTCTTTGCAAAGGTAAGTCAGATAATGCTCCTAATGAAACAATTTCTTGATCAAGATTTCTGTATGACGTTGAAATTAATATGGAGTGGTGGCTTCCCAGGTGGTTCAGTGGTAAAAGAATCCACCTGCCAATGCAGGAGATCAAATTTCAATCCCTGGGTCGGGAAGATACCCTGGAGAAGGAAATGGCAGTTCACTCCAATATTCTTGCCTGGAGACTCCCATGGGCAGAGGAGCCCGGTGGGCTACAGTCCGAGGGGTCACAAAGAGCTGGACATGACTGAGCACGCATGCACAACCTAGGTATCACACAGAGATCAGTTCTTTGCTTAGGGAGGTCTATGCAGACAGCTGACCTCTGTATCCAGAAGGACATGCTAATCTTGTTCTGATATATTGGTTTAACAAAAACATGCCTGAGATGAATGTTACTGCCCACTTCCTAAAATTATTCCTTCCAGGGAGGAGAGAAAAGAGAGTTCCAAAATTAGTTCTTCCCAGCCTGAGATAGTTGCTGCTTCTTAATCTTCTGAATTTTTCCACTGTAAATTGATCTAAATGTCCTCATTTCATTGTTCCCATTATAATTAAACTCACTCAGATCTAGGGCACATGTTTTGATGAACAGCAGCACTGTTTGGGGACATCTCATTAGAGACTGTTTTTCACAGGTGGAAATAACAAAATGGGATACATTGTTACATTCACTTTCCCCCTTTTCCATACAGACCTTTATTGTCAAGTCATAGAGCCAAACATATGGCTATTTCAAAAAAAAAAAAAGCTACATAATAGCAATATCAAATTTGCATAACAGAAGACAGAGTACAATTTAACACTTCGGTGATTTTACAATCAGTTACATCTTTTGTTTTGACTACAGAACTCAGGAGAATTTGCTTCTCTGGAGGTTATAAATATGAGTGGAGCATTCTGACCTTGTAACTGGAAATCATACTGTGAGTTCTGCAAGCCCACTGTAAAATCCTTCTTCAAAGCACAAAAATAGATTTTTAACATTTACCTACAGGAGAATAAAAAGAAAGGCAAAATCGCTATTTGAGAAGGCCTTACAAATAGTTGTGAAAAGAAGAGCAAAAGGCAAAGGAGAAAAGGAAAGATATACCTATTTGAATGGAGAGTTCCAAACAATAGCAAGGAGAGATAAGAAAGCCTTCCTCAGTGATCAATGCAAAGAAATAGAGGAAAACAATAGAATGGGAAAGACAAGAGATCTCTTAAAGAAAATTAGAGATACCAAGGGAAATTTTCATGCCAAGATGGGCACAATAAAGGACAGAAAAGGTATGAACCTAACAGAAGCAGAAAATATTAAGAGGTGGCAAGAATACACAGAAGAACTGTACAAAAAAAGATCTTCACAATCCAGATAATCACGACAGTGTGATCACTCACCTAGAGCCAGACATCCTGGAATTCAAAATCAAGAGGGTCTTAGGAAGCATCATTACAAACAAAGCTAGTGGAGGTGATGGAATTCCAGTTGAGCGATTTCAAATCCTCAAAGATGGTGCTGTGAAAATGCTGCACTCAGTCTGCCAGCAAATTTGGAAAACTCGGCAGTGGCCACAGGACTGGAAAAGGTCAGATTTCATTCCAATCCCAAAGGAAGGCAATGCCAAAGAATGCTCGAACTACCACACAATTGCACTCATCTCACACGCTAGTAAAGTAATGCTGAAAATTCTCCAGGCCAGACTTCAACAGTACATGAACCGTGAAATTCCAGATATGCAAGCTGGATTTAGAAAAGGCAGAGGAACCAGAGATCAAATTGCCAACATCTGCTGGATCATCGAAAAAGCAAAAGAGTTCCAGAAAAACATCTACTTCTGCTTTATTCATTACACCAAAGCCTTTGACTGTGTGGATGACAATAAACTGTGGAAAATTCTTCAAGAGAAGGGAATACCAGACCACCTGACCTGCCTCTTGAGAAATCTGCAAGCAGGTCAGGAAGCAACAGTTGGAACTGGACATGGAACAACAGACTGGTTGGAAATCAGGAAAGGAGTACTTCAAGACTGTATATTGTCACCCTGCTTATTTAACTTATAGGCAGAGTACATCATGAGAAACGCTGGGTTGGAGGAAGCACAAGCTGGAATCAAGATTGCCAGGATAAATATCAATAACCTCAGAAATGCAGATGACATCACCCTTATGGCAGAAGGTGAAGAAGAACTAAAGAGCCTCTTGATGAAAGTGAAAGAGGAGAGTGAAAAAGTTGGCTTAAGGGGAGGAGCCAAGATGGCAGAGGAATAGAACAGGGAGACCACTTTCTCCCCTACAAATTCATCCAAAGAACAATTCAACGCAGAGCAAACTTCACAAAACAACTTCTGATCGCTAGCTGAGGTCATCAGGCGCCCAGAAAAGCAGCCCATTGTCTTCGAAAGGAGGTAGGACAAAATATAAAAGATAAAAAGAGGGACAAAAGAGCTAAGATCCGTCCCAGAAAGGGAGTCTTAATAGAGGAAGTTTCCAGACACCAGGAAACCCTCGCACTGGCAGGACTGGGGAAAGTGTTTGAATCTCGGAGGGCAACCTGACTGGGAGAGGAACGATAAATAAAACCCACAGATTAGGAGCCTAAAAGCAACTCCCAGCAGAAAAGTACCCCAGACGCCCGCATCCGCCACCAGCAAGTGGGGGCGGAATGGAGAGGAGCGGGCGGCATCGCTTAGGGTAAGGGCCGGGCCTGAGTGCCCTGAGGACAATCGGAGGGAGCTTTTGTGAGATAGCAACTTAAACTGTGGGAGAGCAAGAGAAAGAGAGAAAATTAACCGGCCTGAACACACTGCCGGCCGTTCGCAGAACAAAGGGACCGAGCAAGTCCAGAGAAGAGCTCGCAGGCTGCAGACCGGCCCAGCCCCGCCGGAGGCAGGGGGGAGGGGAAAGGGGCAGGCTCGGCCCCAAGGACCGCATCCCCTACTGCACTGCAAACAGGCCTCCAGTTTCTAACCAAAGACCTCCTGAGATTCTGGATGGTCAACATCCGCCGGGAGGGTCGCGGCTAGACACAGGGCTCAAGCACCCGACCGGCGCTGGCGGAAACTGAGGCTGGGGCCACGGAGGGGAGAGGCTGGGGCCACGGAGGGGAGAAGGCGCGCCGCACACTGGGTGCGCCAGTCAAGCTCCTGGCTGCCTGAGCTGCTCAGGCCGGGGAAGGCACAAAACGCAGGTGCAACCGAGTCCGCGCTTTTGTGAAACACCCGAAAACTGGAACCGCACGCAACGCAGGGCACCTCCATATAGAGCAGCCGGGAGCCTGAGCCGCATAGACGGGGAAAACAGCACCGCCCCACTCCCCGCAGAGCAACGGAACTAGCAAATCTGAACAAAAGACCACCTCCGCCCGCCTGTGTCAGGGCAGAAATTGGACACTGAAGAGACCTGCAAACAGAAGCCAATTAAACAAAGGGAACTGCTTCAGAAGGGACCAGTGCAACAGATTAAAATCCCTGTAACTCTGTGAACCTCTCCGGGTGTCCCTCACGGCTGAGAATCTTTTCACCATTAACCTAGAAGTTTTATTACCAGTGCTGTATAGTTGGAGAAGCCTTGAGACTACTGGAAGAATAAAACTGAAATCCAGAGGCAGGAGACTTAAGCCCAAAACCTGAGAGCACCAGAAAACTCCTGACTCCATGGAACATTAAGTAATAAAAGACCATCCAAAAGCCTCCATACCTACACTGAAACCAACCACCACCCAAGAGCCAATAAGTTTTAGAGCAGGACATACCATGCAAATTCTCCAGCAACGCAGGAACATAGCCCTGAACGTCAACATACAGACTGCCCAAGGTCACACCTAACACATAGACCCATCTCAAAACTCACTACTGGGCACTCCATTGCACTCCAGAGAGAAGAAATTCAGTTCCACACACCAGAACACCGACGCAAGCTTCCTTAACCAGGAAACCTTGACAAGCCAATCGTCCAACCCCATCCACTGGGTGAAACCGCCACAATAAAAAGGAACCACAGACCTCCAGAATACAGAAAGCCCACTCCAGACACAGCAATCTAAACAAGATGAAAAGGCAGAGAAATAACCAACAGGTAAAGGAACATGAAAAAAGCCCACCAAGTCAAACAAAAGAGGAGGAGATAGGGAATCTACCTGAAAAAGAATTTAGACTAATGATAATAAAAATGATCCAAAATCTTGAAAACAAAATGGAGTTACAGATAAATAGCCTGGAGACAAAGAATGAAAAGATGCAAGAAATGTTTAATAAAGACCTAGAAGAAATAAAAAAGAGTCAATTAAAAATGAATAATGCAATACATGAGATAAAAAACACTCTTGAGGGAACCAAGAGTAGAATAACGGAGACAGAAGATAGGATAAGTGAGGTAGAAGATAAAATGGTGGAAATAAATGAAGCAGAGAGGAAAAAAGAAAAAAGGATCAAAAGAAATGAGGACAACTACAGGGACCTCTGGGACAATGTGAAACGCCCCAACATTTGAATCATAGGAGTCCCAGAAGAAGAAGACAAAAAGAAAGGCCATGAGAAAATACTCGAGGAGATAATAGCTGAAAACTTCCCTAAAATGGGGAAGAAAATAGCCACCCAAGTCCAAGAAACCCAGAGAGTCCCAAACAGGATAAACCCAACGCAAAACACCCCAAGACACATATTAATCAAATTAACAAAGATCAAACACGAAGAAAAAATATTAAAAGCAGCAAGGGAGAAACAACAAATAACACACAAAGGGATTCCCATGAGGATAACAGTTGATCTATCAATAGACCCTCCAGGCCAGAAGGGAATGGCAGGACATACTTAAAGTAATGAAAGAGAATAACCTACAACCTAGATTACTGTACCCAGCAAGGATCTCATTCAGATATGAAGGAGAATTCAAAAGCTTTACAGACAAGCAAGAGCTGAGAGAATTCAGCACCACCAAACCAGCTCTTCAACAAATGCTAAAGGATCTTCTCTAGACTGGAAACACAGAAAGGCTGTATAAACGTGAACCCAAAACAACAAAGTAAATGGCAACGGGACCATACCCATCAATAATTACCTTAAATGTAAATAGGTTGAATGCCCCAACCAAAAGACAAAGACTGGCTGAATGGATAAAAAAACAAGACCCCTATATATGCTGTCTACAAGAGACCCATCTCAAAACAAGAGACACATACAGACTAAAAGTGAAGGGCTGGAAAAAAATATTTCGCACAAACAGAGACTAAAAGAAAGCAGGAGTTGCAATACTCATATCAGATAAAATAGACTATCAAATAAAGGATGTGAAAAGAGACAAAGAAGGACACTACATAATGATCAAAGGATCAATCCAAGAAGAAGATTTAACAATTATAAATATATATGCACCCAACATAGGAGCACCGCAATATGTAAGGCAAATGCTAATGAGTATGAAAGAGGAAATTAATAGTAACACAATAATAGTGGGAAACTTTAATACCCCACTCACAACTATGGATAGATCAACTAAACAGAAAATTAACAAGGAAACACAAACTTTAAATGACACAATGGACGAGCTAGAACTAATTGATATCTATAGGACATTTCACCCCAAAACAATCAACTTCACCTTTTTCTCAAGTGCACACGGAACCTTCTCCAGAATAGATCACATCCTGGGCCATAAATCTAGTCTTGGTAAATTCAAAAAAACTGAAATCATTCCAGTCATCTTTTCTGACCACAGTGCAGTAAGATTAGATCTCAATTACAGGAAAAAAATTGTTAAAAATTCAAACATATGGAGGCTCAATAACACGCTTCTGAATAACCAACACATCATAGAAGAAATAAAAAAAGAAATCAAAATATGCATAGAAATGAATGAAAATGAAAACACAACAACCCAAAACCCATGGGACACTGTAAAAGCAGTGCTAAGGGGAAGGTTCATAGCATTACAGGCTTACCTCAAGAAACAAGAAAAAAGTCAAATAAATAACCTAACTCTACACCTAAAGCAACTAGAGAAGGAAGAAATGAAGAACCCCAGGGTTAGTAGAAGGAAAGAAATCTTAAAAATTAGGGCAGAAATAAATGCAAAAGAAACTAAAGAGACCATAGCAAAAATCAACAAAGCTAAAAGTTAGTTTTTTGACAAAATAAACAAAATTGACAAACCATTAGCAAGACTCATTAAGAAACAAAGAAAGAAGAACCAAATTAACAAAATTAGAAATGAAAATGGAGAGATCACAACAGACAACACTGAAATACAAAGGATCATAAGAGACTACTACCAGCAGCTCTACGCCAATAAAATGGACAACTTGGAAGAAATGGACAAATTCTTAGAAAAGTATAACTTTCCAAAACTGAACCAGGAAGAAATAGAAGATCTTAACAGACCCATCACAAGCAAGGAAATCGAAACATAATCAGAAATCTTCCAGCAAACAAAAGCCAAGGACCTGATGGCTTCACAGCTGAATTCTACCAAAAATTTAGAGAAGAGCTAACACCTATCTTACTCAAACTCTTCCAGAAAATTGCAGAAGAAGGTAAACTTCCAAACTCATTCTATGAGGCCAGCATCACCCTAATTCCAAAACCAGACAAAGATGCCACAAAAAAAGAAAACTACAGGCCAATATCACTGATGAACATAGATGCAAAAATCCTTATCAAAATTCAAGCAAACAGAACCCAACAACATATTAAAAAAAAATCATACACGATGACCAAGTGGGCTTTATCCCAGGAATGCAAGGATTCTTTAATATCCACAAATCAATCAATGTAATACACCACATTAACAAATGGAAAGATAAAAACCATATGATTATCTCAATAGATGCAGAGAAAGCCTTTGACAAAATTCACACCCATTTATAATTAAAACTCTCCAGAAAGCAGGAATAGAAGGAACATACCTCAACATAATAAAAGCTATATATGACAAACCCACAGCAAGCATTACCCTCAATGGTGAAAAATTGAAAGCATTTCCCCTAAAATCAAGAACAAGACAAGGGCGCCCACTCTCACCACTATTATTCAACATAGTTTTGGAAGTTTTAGCCACAGCAATCAGAGCAGAAAAAGAAGTAAAAGGAATCCAGATAGGAAAAGAAGAAGTGAAACTCTCGCTGTTTGCAGACGACATGATCCTCTACATAGAAAACCCTAAAAAACTCTACCAGAAAATTACTAGAGCTAATCAACAAATATAGTAAAGTTGCAGGATACAAAATTAACACACAGAAATCCCTTGCATTCCTATACACTAACAATGAAAAAACAGAAAGAGAAATTAAGGAAACAATACCATTCACCATGGCAACAAAAAGAATAAAATACTTAGGAGTATATCTACCTAAAGAAACAAAAGACCTAAAAAAAAAAAAGAAAAGAAAAAGAAACAAAAGACCTATACATAGAAAACTATAAAACACTGATGAAAGAAATCAAAGAGGACACAAACAGATGGAGAAACATACAGTGTTCATGGATTGGAAGAATCAATATTGTCAAAATGGCTATTCTACCCAAAGCAATCTATAGATTCAATGCAATCCCTATTAAGCTACCAACAGTATTTTTCACAGAAATAGAACAAATAATTTCTCAATTTGTATGGAAATACAGAAAACCCCAAATAGCCAAAGTAATCTTGAGAAAGAAGAATGGAACTGGAGGAATCAACCTGCCTGACTTCAGACTCTACTACAAAGCCACAGTCATCAAGACAGTATGGTACTGGCACAAAGACAGAAATATAGATCAGTGGAACAGAATAGAAAGCCCAGAGATAAATCCACGAACCTATGGACACCTTATCTTCGACAAAGGAGGCAAGGATATACAACGGAAAAAAGACAACCTCTTTAACAAGTGGTGCTGGGAAAACTGGTCAACCACTTGTAAAAGAATGAAACTAGAACACTTTCTAACACCATACACAAAAATAAACTTAAAATGGATTAAAGATCTAAATATAAGACGAGAAACTATAAAACTCCTAGAGGAGAACATAGGCAAAACACTCTCCGACATAAATCACAGCAGGATCCTCTATGACCCACCTCCCAGAATATTGGAAATAAAAGCAAAACTAAACAAATGGGACCTAATGAAACTTAAAAGCTTTTGCACAACAAAGGAAACTATAAGCAAGGTGAAAAGACAGCCCTCAGATTGGGAGAAAATAATAGCAAATGAAGAAACAGACAAAGGATTAATCTCAAAAATATACAAGCAACTCCTGCAGCTCAACTCCAGAAAAATAAATGACCCAATCAAAAAATGGGCCAAAGAACTAAACAGACATTTCTCCAAAGAAGACATACAGATGGCTAACAAACATATGAAAAGATGCTCAACATCACTCATTATCAGAGAAATGAAAATCAAAACCACAATGAGGTACCATTACACGCCAGTCAGGATGGCTGCTATCCAAAAGTTTACAAGCAATAAATGTTGGAGAGGGTGTGGAGAAAAGGGAACCCTCTTACACTGTTGGTGGGAATGCAAACTAGTACAGCCGCTATGGAGAACAGTGTGGAGATTTCTTAAAAAACTGGAAATAGAACTGCCATATGACCCAGCAATACCACTTCTGGGCATACACACCGAGGAAACCAGATCTGAAAAGACACGTGCACCCCAATGTTCATCACAGCACTGTTTATAATAGCCAGGACATGGAAGCAACCTAGATGCCCATCAGCAGACGAATGGATAAGGAAGCTGTGGTACATATACACCATGGAATATTACTCAGCCATTAAAAAGAATCCATTTGAATCAGTTCTAATGAGATGGATGAAACTGGAGCCCATTATACAGAGTGAAGTAAGCCAGAAAGATAAAGAACATTACAGCATACTAACACATATATAAGGAATTTAGAAAGATGGCAATGATAACCCTATATGCAAAACAGAAAAAGAGACACAGAAGTACAGAACAGACTTTTGAACTCTGTGGGAGAAGGCGAGGGTGGGATGTTTCGAGAGAACAGCATCGAAACATGTATATTATCTAGGGTGAAACAGATCACCAGCCCAGGTTGGATGCATGAGACAAGTGCTCGGGCCTGGTGCATTGGGAAGACCCAGAGGGATTGGGTAGAGAGGGCGATGGGAGGGAGGATCAGGATGGGGAATACATGTAAATGCATGGCTGATTCATGTCAATGTATGACAAAACCCACTACAATATTGTAAAGTAATTAGCCTCCAACTAATAAAAATAAATGAAAAAAAAGAAAAAGTTGGCTTAAAACTCAACGTTCAGAAAACTAAGATCATAGCATCCAGTCCCATCACCTCATGGCAAATAGATGGGTAAACAGTGGAAACAGTAGCTGACTTTATTTTGGGGGGCTCCAAAATCACTGCAGATGGTGACTGCAGCCAGGAAATTAAAAGACGCTTACTCCTTGGAAGAAAAGTTATGACCAACCTAGATAGCATATTAAAAAGCAGAGGCATTACTTTGCCAACAAAGGTCCGTCTAGTCAAGGCTATGGTTTTTCCAGTGGTCGTGTATGGATGTGAGAGTTGAACTATAAAGAAAGCTGAGCACCAAAGAACTGATGTTTTTGAACCATGCTATTGGAGAAGACTCTTGAGAGTCCCTTGGACTGTAAGGAGATCCAACTAGTCCATCCTAAAGGAGATCAGTCCTGGGTATTCATTGGAAGGACTGATGTTGAAGCTTAAACTCCAATACTTTGGCCACCTGATGTGAAGAACTGACTCCTGGAAAAAACCCTGATCCTGGGAAAGACTGAAGGCGGGAGAAGGGGACGACAGGATGAGATGGCTGGATGGCATCACCGACTCAATGGATATGAGTTTGTGACATGGAGACTTTGTGACTCTCCTCTGGGAGTTGGTGATGGACAGGGAGGCCTGGTGAGCTGCAGTCTATGGGGTCACAAAGAGTCAGACACGACTGAGCCACTGAACTGAACTGAACTGAAGGGGGAATAATTGCCAATCTGAGAAACGTGGTATAGTTAATGATCTTCAAACATTCCTTTTCAGGACTTTTTATCTTTGAGGCCTTTCCTTTTGTTCTTCAAATCAATATCACTGCAAGACATTCCCACAGAAGGGTTCTGTTATCACTAAATTAAGGTAAACTGGAAACAAAAAGTTCTACAAGAAAATAAACTCCCTTTACTACACCAAAACTTTTTCAATGACCCCAAATGTACACATTTACATGGTGGACTAAAAAAATTACTTGGAAAATTATCTTAAACAGATAGGTGATTGAAAATAATGAAACATGTTTAACATTTAATGGCTGTGAATGTAGGGGGGGGAACCCTAAAAAACAAAAAACCTCTTGTAATGATCTATTTGTCTTAAAAAAATAAGCAAATAAAAGGCCACAGTGACATAAAATGAGTGTTTATTTCTAAATCTCCTGTCACTTCTGTAACCTAGGCCTGTCAATTCTGTTTCCTGAGTCTTTCCTCAAGTTCACCTCCTCCTCTTGGTCTCTGCCCCCATGGAATGATTTCAGGCTTTCATTATCTCTCTGACTGAACTTCTTTTTTACAATATAATTTATTCTTTGTTTTATTACGAAAATAATACATGTTCATACTAGTAAATTTTGAAAATGCAGCAAAGTAAAAGGAAAGAACTCTAAGATGAAATGCTAACACTGAGAAGGAATCACTGCTTGGGGGAGAAGAGGAAAGTAGGGGCGATTACACTAGTCAGACTTTCCCCAAGGGCAGAGGAGTGATCAGGCACTATGGCTTACCATCAGGATTCTGAGCTTCTTCTATGTACCTTTCCATAAAGGAGTATTAAAGAACTACATAGAAAATGACCTACTGTATAGCACAAGGAACTCTACTCAATATCTCATAATAATCTGAAGTGGAAAAGAATCTGAAAATTTATTTGTATGTATAACTGAATCACTTTGTTGTACACCTGAAACTAACACAACATTGTAAATTAACTACAATCTTTTTTAAAAAGGAATATTGAAGGGCTTTGTTGGAGTATCTTGGCTCTTTTTACATTAAAATTGTGTGCACTTGTAAGACATATGCACACCTCATTTTTCCCCTACTCATATCCTAACCCAGAGCTAAACAAATAAAGTGATACTGTGAAAGAAAGTATTTTTGGTAGCTCAGTAAAAACTGTTTTCCTCCAAAGCTTTTTCCTTTACTAAAGGAAATACGTTCAGAGCACAGGCAGCCATCAAAGTCAAGGACCTACGGCAAGCTCCTTTCTTTGTCTCTGCAAGAGGTCTCCTCTGCTGTTTGCTGACTTCCAGTGGAATGCAACACAAAAAGCCACCAAATGGAGAGAGGCTTTCATTTGCAATAGAGCGAAAGCTTCATGAGGGCAGGGGTTTCTCCAGGTTTTATTAAATGCCATATTCCCAGGGTCTACGCATGGTACACATTAGCTAGTCAATAAATACTTCTTGAATAAATAAGTGGAGAAATGAGGTTATGTTCTGATTTGTTTGAGATTTGCTTTCCTGCAAATATGCCATTTTACAGCTTTGATTAGCAATGTGTTCTCAAAAATAAGCTCTCATCTCTTGATCTGTTGGTAAATTACTACCTTGCTCAATTCTTTAGTTTCTTCCTCTGTAATACAACCCAACTTAGAGAAATATGAGGAATAAATGTGAAAAGTCATGAAAGAACCTTTTATCACCAAATTACTATTTCCAAAAGTTGAGGGCTATTGTACATACAGCATTGATTTTTAAAAAAATTTTTTTATTAAATCTAAGTACAAAAATGTTTATTTGATATTATGTTATTCTAAGTGGCTTCAATCATGTCCGATTGTTTGTGACCCCGTGGACTGTAGCCCACTAGGCTCCTCTGTCCATGGAATTCTCCAGGCAAGAATACTGGAGTTGGTTGCCACTCCTTTCTACAGAAGATATTCTCGACCCAGGAATCGAACCCAGATCTCCCGCATTGCAGGCAGATTCTTCACTGTGAGGAACCAGGAAAGCCCCCTCTCTTTATCTAGATACTTAAAAAGAAAATATATTAGCCATATATAATTAAAAATATATAAAATAGATTTCTTTCATTAATTTAAAATTAGTGGTTTTCTATGACTCTTACTTAGACAAAATAGAGTAAAATTTTAAATAAAGAAATTTAAATTCAGTTCTTCAGTTATAAGAGCCATATTTTAAAACCTCAACATGGGAATTCCCTGGCAATCCAGTGGTTAGGACTCTGCCCTTTCACTGCAGGTTCAATCCCTGGTCAAGGAACTAAGATCCTGCAAGCCACAGGTACGGCAAAACAAAACAAAAAACAACCCTATTAGCAAGAGACAAAGAGTGAAGATAGAAATGTTTTCATATTTAAAACTTATTGAGTATATGCATGGAATACAAGATCTACAAGGTACAACAAAAATATGGTAAAGTGACTTTCTAACAAAAGAAAGGTAAAAGTGGTAGGGAAAGAGTAAAAAAAAAATTAATTTCTCTTTTTTATATTTTAGATTTTAAACCATGTGCAATAGCTAGTCAAAAATTTTTTTAAATATTTAGTCTTTGAAGTCTCCTTCCTACAATAATTTAACTTACATATTATTAGATTTTAAAAACTGAGTTTACATTTTAAAAAAGATTATCATGAAAGTTTGAAAGAACTTTTTTTCTAACAGCAACTGCTATTGAGCTGACTAATGAATCAGGCACTATGCTACACACTTTCCAAATATTATCCTATCCTCATAAAAGTCCAGGGAGGTAGGCAGTCTTATCTCCGTGTTACAGATAAGAAAAGGACAGCTGAGAAAAATTAGGGCCATTTTGCAAGGTCACAGGGCTTAGTTCAGTTGTGGAACAGGAATTCACAATGGCCACAGGACCTCCAAGCTCTCTCCTGAAAGTATTCTGTGGCAAATGTATATATACTGCGACTTTAAAATCCACTGGACTTTGGAAATTCTCAGAACTACTTGGGGAAGAATGGTGTGGCAATCTAGTAGGCTGATATGGACAAACATGCTCACGGGAAGGAAAGAGTTAGGTTCCGGGCTTGGCTGTCTCATAATCAGTCATGACCCTCTTTGGAAATAAGATAAACTCTCTAGGACTTCTAAAGTAAACAAAAGCAAGAGGTTGACATGATTTTCAAGGTCTGTCTCACTCTAACAGTTGGCTGAGATTTAGGAAATGTGCTAACACTATTTTTGAGGTTAAAAAAAAACTCTTATATCCAAACTAAACCTTCCTAAGAGTTTGCACTTCCCTGTGCTCCGTCATATCTGATGACATCTCCCTTCCATGATAGCGCCTTCAGCCCTGGAAAAATCCAGAGGTCAAGAAAGAACACCCTTTGTATACAAAGGATGTTTAAAAACAACAACAAAAATAAAACTAAAAAAAATTTTAAAGGCAAAGAGGCTCTGTTCTACAGTTTGGAGCTAATAGCTCCATGAAGAAAAGTAGAAAATGAGAAAATTGACCAGCCATGGAAGCAATATAATTTTTTTTTCTTTTCCTTTTTTTTACTTCTTTCATTTTTTAAATTTTCTTAAACAAACCCTTTGGTGTCTCATTTCATCTAGCTACAGGTGAAGAGGGGATAAGATCTGGTCTGTGGAACTCCAGAGAACATATTAATGAGCTATAGGAAGTTACAGAGAAATAAACATTAGGTCAGGGTAACTGTCTAACAGAGCAATCTAATAATGGAACTGGCTGCATCACAAAGAAGGGAACTCCCTGTCACTGGAAGTATTCAAGCAGGACAGGTCCAAGTTGTGACCTCCCAAACCACATGGAATAACCCTGTGCATTTTTAAAATTGGGATATAATTGATATATTATATAAGTTTCAGGTGTACAACATAATGACTCAGTAGATATATATAGTGAAATGACTACCATAATGTCTAGTTATCATCTATTAGCATGCATAGCTACAAATTTTTTTACTGTGATAAGAACTTTTAAGATCTACTCTCTTAGTAACTTGCAGATATACAATAGAGTACTATTAACTATAGTTACCAGGCTATACATTATATCCATAGAACTTACTTTATAACTGAAAGTTTGTACCTTTTTGACAACCTTCACCCATTTCGCCCATCCCCCAATACAGTCTTCTTTAATACAAGTAATTCTCCTCAAAATTTCTTCCATAGGGAAATAAAAGTACTAACATAAAAGATGTAGATATGTTATTATTTCCTTTAAAAAGTCATAGAACAGTATGATCGCTTCAGTTCAGTTCAGTCACTCAGTCGTGTCTGACTCTGCGACCCCATGGATTGCAGCACACCAGGCTTCCCTGTCCATCACCAACTCCCGGAGTCCGCCCAAACCCATGTCCATTGAGTCGGTGATGCCATCCAACCATCTCATCCTCTGTTTTCCCCTTCTCCTCCTGCCTTCAGTCCTTCCCAGCATCAGGGTCTTTTCAAATGAGTCAGCTCTTCACATCAGATGGCCAAAGTATTGGAGTTTCAGCTTCAATATCAGGCCTTCCAATGAACACCCAGGACTGATCTCCTTTAGGATGGACTGATTGGATCTCCTTGCAGTCCAAGGGACTCTCAAGAATCTTCTCCAACACCACAGTTCAAAACCATCAATTTTTTGGCACTCAGATTTCTTTATAGTTCAACTCTCACATCCAAACATGACTACTGGAAAAACCATAGCCTTGACCAGACGGACCTTTGCTGGCAAAGTGATAGTATGACCCTATTTTTGTGAAATAAAAAAAAAAAAGAAGAAAACCCTCCAAGACCAACAAATATTCCATTTAGCTATATATATATATGCATGAAATTTAGATATATAGATATGGAAAAATGGTGGGTCAATGAGGAAGAAAAGAAGAGGGGCAACTCTTGACTTCTGCTGTTCAGTCACTCAGTTGTGTCTGACTCTTTGCGACCTCATGGACTGCGGCACACCAGGCTTCCCTGTCCTTTACTACCTCCTGGAGTTTGCTCAAATTCATGTCCCTTTACACTTACATAATTTGGTGCTGATTTTTTTTTGTACAAGAAGGATATATTACTTTGTAATTACGAGCCAACTTTTTAATTAAAAAAAAATGAAACATCTGCAACTATGACAAAATTTCACTGCATCTTGTTCAGCGGTTCACTCCTTCTCCTGAGTCCAGCTATCACAGTGAACTGCTGCACTGCAGCCCCAATCCCCTTCTTTATCAAGGCAGAGCTGCTCTGTGGCCCTCAGGGAACCTTCTCTTAGTTCTTGTTCTCAGCTGTTCCACTGCATCTTTGTCCTTGTGCTGTTCTCACCTTCAGAGTTTGGCTGTTTTCTTCCCTGACTGCCTAAACGTGACTCTTGCCATCTCCAGATTCAGAGAATGGGCTGTTGCCATGGAATAAGCTCTGTCTGTGGGCTAGAAACATCTATGTGTGAATACTCACTATCTTTATTAGGTATGCATCCTCAGTTGTTATTGTTGTTTAGTCCCCCAGTTGTGTCCGACTCTTTGCAACCCTGTGGACTGCAGTCTGCCAGGCTCCTCTGTCCGTGGGATTTTTAAGCAAGTTACTAAATCTCAACCTCAAGTTCCTTGTCTGTGCAAGGAAAAAAACGGCCTCAGATGGGGTATTTTTGATGGTTAAACTAAGTAGTTCAAAGAAAGCTTGCTTGTACTATTAAACACAACCTGTGTCTGGCTCTCAGTAAGAGCTCAACAACCAGATGGTACGATTCGGTTGGCCAAAAAGTTCATCTGGGTTTTTCCCAGATGCAAAACCCAAATTAACCAAATTTGGTAAAACCAAAAATGAACTTTTTGGCCAACCCAGTATGTGGTTATGCCACTGCTGTTGTCTCTACTTGAGGATTTCTAAGAATCCAAGAAAATGAGGTAACATATAAAGTAATATAATAAAACCAAGAAGGCACCTAAGGCTAGACATTATTCTTCTCACTATACATAAATATTAATTTTAGTTAATACTGTGTTATGAATTTAGACAAGAGCACAAAGCTAGAAAGCTATTTATTATTTCTAGGAGAACATCACTTCTGGTATTCCATTTCACTTTGTGATTTCACAAATGGAAGGTCAGCTTCCTGTTTCCACTGCAAATTGCCAACTGGGATAAATGCCAAATAAAATCAAACTTAAAGTGTGTGTGTGGGCGGGGGGTTGGGGTGGTGGAGGTGGGAATCATTGAAAAACAAAACAAACACCTAATGAAAATCCTGTCTTGGAATTATGATCAAATAAAACCAAAAAGTTCCAGTAATCCCTGTGGTGGGGGCGGGGGGGAATCTGTAGCTGTTCCTGATTGAAGTGCCACCTTTGAAATATGCATTCATTTATTCATTTAGTTTAATTTTGATCTTGAAATCTCCCTTTCCCCCCAAGAGAATTTATCAAGCTCAAATGGAAATATTCTGGCTCCAAAGAACCTACAGTTAGAAAAAGAAATCCTTTGGCTTTGGGTTTAATAACCAGCAATATGCCCACACAGGTGAACACCACAACAGAATTTCCCTTGGCCTCAAGAAACAAGTGCATTCCAATAAAGACTGCTAAATAGAACACCAATCAGGGACACATCACAAAATTTTCCCTTTTCTAGGATTTCTTTGTTCTATAACAGTGTGGAATCTGCAGATCTGAGGGGACTCTGGTAATCCAAGTGCAGGTGCCAGGAGTGGATGTAAACAAACTGTCACACTTTCAGAGGAGCCTTGGGGTGGGTTCATAATGGATGTTTCAGAGAACCTTCCATGCTTCCCCCCAGTGCCAGGATGATAATGGTACTGCCACAAAATGGAGGCCTACTGTGTAGAATGTGTGCCTTGTATTTATAAAACAAGACAGGCTTTTGTTGCATCTATAGATTGCCCGTGTGGGAGTCTGGTTCCCTTTTCGAAAAACCAGGATGCTGAGTCACAGCCTGAAAAAGTTCCAGGGGAATCAATAGCACCGACAATAGTAATATACACCTCAGCTATAAACCGAAGAAAGGGAAGCAGAAATGGGAACTTGCTTCGGAAGATAAGTGAACTGTATTCTGCTAAGAGTAATCAGCCAAGTCCTATAACTATAATATTTAAGTATTAGGAATTTTTACTGCTTGTCAATTAAGAATAAGCTGATAAATATAGCAAGGCAGAAGTTAACCAAAATCTGCAAGTACAAATGTTAAGAAATGACTAAGTACTTAGTAGCTTGTAAACTCCCTTTTGGTTTACAGTGGTATTATGTATGTATTGATAGTTCATTTAACTTAATACTATATCAACTAATTAGCTGTATTAGCTTCCTATGGTTGCTGTCACAAATGACTACAAACTTCGTAGCTTAAAACAACACAAACATATTCTCTCACAGTTGCGGAGGTCAGAAGTCCAAAATCAGTCACACACTCTCTGCAGACTTCCTTCCCTTGCCTTTTCCAGCAGCGAGAGCTGCTTTCTTCCATCTTCAACGCCAACAGTGCATATATGGTTTCACTGTCATTCCTTTCTGCAGTCAAATCTCCCTCTGCAGTCAAATCTCCTCCTCCTGGGAACACTGAGACTGCATTCAGAAGCCCACCCAGATAATCCAGGATAATCTTCCCATCTCAAGAGTTTTAAGGTAATCTTATTTTCAAGGTCTTTAAACCAGAGAAGGTTAACATTCCCAGGTCCAGGGATTAGAACCTGGGTATCTCTGAACAGGCTTCTCCAATGGCTCAGTGGGTAAAGAATCTGCCTGCAATGCAGGAAACACAGGAGACATAGGTTCGATCCCTGGGTCGTGAAGATCCCCTGGAGAAGGAAACCCACTCTGGTATAATAGCCAGGAAAATCCTATGGACAGAGGAACCTGACAGGATACAGCCCATGGAATTGCAAAGAGTTGGACACAACTGAGCAACTAACACACATCTTTGAACAGCAAGAAGATCAAACCAGTCTGAGCACCAGGGCCAGCACCAGGGAAGCCCCAAAGGAAATCAACCCTGAACATTAATTGGAAGGACTGATGCTGAAGTGCCAATACTTTGGCCACCTGACACGAAAGAGCCAACTTATTGGAAAATACCCTGAGGCTGGGAAAGATCGCAGGCAGGAGAAGAAGGCAACAGAGGAAGTGATGGTAGGATGGCATCACTGACTTGATGGATATGAGTCTGAGCAAATTCCAGGAGACAGTGAAGGACATGGAAGCCTGGTGTGCTGCAGTCCATGGGGTTGCAAAGAGTTGGACATGACTCAGTAACTGAACAATAACAGTCTTTGGGGGGGTCATTATTTAGTCTGCCACACTGATAAATTAGCTTTTGCGTCATAAATAATTGTAAAATGAGCACCATATCACTGCAGTGTCTTAGTTACCCATATCTAATCATTTCTGCATCCACACACTGTATTGTCCATGTTTAAGTTCACTCCTGGCAGTGACTGACAGCACATATTTCTCAAGAAAACACCTCAAAATTTTACTCAGAACTATCCTGAAATCTAAAGGAGCAATGAAAATACTACAGACATAAGCTCTCATTTTATGTTCAGTTGACTCCAAAATAGCTTCCTGGAGGTGTGGGTATTAGAAGGAAAAATTTTAACAGGACGGATTTCTAAAGAGTTCACCTCATTTTCATATCTGATTTCTTTAATTGTCACTGAAATCAGTCACTGTTTATGATCAAAGCCATAAAGTCCTCCAAATATTTTTTTCTTTTACAAGAGCCCTGCAGCATATCCAGAAATCTTTTAAGTCGGTTAAATATTTTTTTTAAATATCTTTTACTCAAAATGAATCATATGATCAGACTTTCCAGTGACATTTACAGAAAAAAGCACTGGGATATATATTTCAATGATGTACATATTTCAGCATAACAACAAAATATTTCAGAGATACAGTTCTTATCAAGAAATAGAAAATTTTTATTTATTCAAGCCATTTAAACAAAACAAGCAACTAAAGCATAGCTACTTCGAAAATTTTCAAGCAGAAATATAAAGATGCCAGGGATCTTATTCTCAGATCTAAGTCTCTAGAGAAAAATGGAGGAAAAATAAGGCTGAAAAAATACAATCCTGAAAAAAATCAAGTTCAGTATATACAGTAATGTTCTCCTAAAGGCCTAGTGAGTGAAACACAACATTTATGATCAGCAGAAATGATCTGCTGACAGAAAACCATTATGAGTGGCATGAAATTATAATATGTTCTACCTCAACTTCTCTCTTCCTTCCAACTTTTAAAATATATTCTAATAACTTTTAACTGCTTTTAAACAACTTTAGACACACACATATCCTTTTCTGATAACGTTATTTCAATGTCATAAATTAGACATGGCATCACAATTCCTCCTACCATTATGGATTTGGATTCTTTCAGAAAGAATAACCTTATATCAAGGATACATTTTTTAAAAATTAGTTTCACAGATGCCCACAATGTAGTTGTTTTACCATCCAGTATGTAGATGTATTTTTTCCAATGAATATATACCATCTGTGTCCTTGGGAAGTAACATTGCTCAAAACTAGGATTTAGGGAGTGGGAGAATAGTATTATCTACTTTGAATTATTTCCCTTCTAAAATTAGTGTAGAACTCTGGAGTAATTCATTTGTGTGTCAGGGTGAACCAAACACAGATTTTTGAAGAAAAATCCTGGCCTTGCTTTTATTTATCTGAGGGCCCATCTCTTAGGGTGATGATCTTCCAACCACATGGCAGTCTCTGTCTGGGTATTAAAAAAAAAAACAAACAAACCTCATCAGTGGTCATCTCTCAAGTACAATAAGTCCCCTACACATGAATGAGTTATGTTTCGAGAGTGCATTTGAAAGTCCAACAATGTTAGCTAGCCTAGGTACTGAACCAACACCATCGGCTATATAGTACTGTACTGTAACAGGCTTATAATACTTTTCACACAAATATCACCAAAAAACAAACACAAAAAATTAAGAAAACTTTTTAATCTTACAGTACAGTACCCTGAAAAGTACAGTAGCACAGTACAACAGCTGCAGGGGCTGGCATCCAGCGAACAGGAAAGAAGAGGAATTGACTGGAGGAGGGACAGGGAGTGGGAGATGGCAGAGCCGAAGGATCATCAACAGCAGGACATGGAGGGCAAGCTGCAACTTCACTTATGCTTGACTTGATTCACCTCTTGGAGAGTTTGCAACGTGAGGGTTCACATGCAGGGGTCTTATTATACACTAGTCTGCTCTTAACCAACCAAAAGAACACCTGTGGTTTAATAAAAACATAATATTTGATCTTTTTTCCTATCTGGCTCAGAATTCTCGGAACATTTGGCAGTCTCCTGAGTGATGCGAGTTATCTCTGTATGCTAATGAGATGACTCCCGGTATGTGTGTGGAGGAGGCATAGGGAGGGGAGCAGGCCAGATAGCTTCAAGACAGAGGCTGGTCCCCAGAAACACCACAACCTGATTAGAGGCTTGGAACTTTCAGTCCCACCCCCAGACCTTGAGAAAAGAGAGAAAGAGGAGAGGGGCAGAGGAAAGTTCAACCACCAAAGGCCAATAATTCAATTAATCATGCCTGTGTGTGTGTGTCCATCTCTCAGTCGTGTCTGTCTCTTTGTGACCCCGCGGACTGTAGCCCACCAGGCTCCTCTGTCCATGGTTTTCTCCAGGCAAGAATACTTGAGTGGGTTGCCATTGCCTTCTCCCAGAGATCTTCCCAACTCAGGGACTGAACCTGGGTCTGCCGCATTGCAGGCAGATTTTTTACCATCTGAGCCATCACGGCAGCCTACCAGTGAAATCTCCATAAAAAGCCCTTAGATGAGAGTTCAGAGAGCTTCTGGGTTGGTGAACACATCAACGTTCTGGGAGGGTGGTAAACCCAGAGAGCATATAGATGCTCTATTTACCCCCACCTGCATCCTCTGCCTGACACTTCTCTTCCATCGGGATGTTTCTAAGTTGCATCCTTTATAATAAAGTGGCAAGTGCAAGTAAAGTATCTTCCTGAGTCCTGTGAGTCATTCTGGTGAATTTAGACCTGAGTAGAGGGTCATAGGAACCAAACGTGTGGCCAAGTTGGTTTTATATATGGGTTGACTGGGGATGTGGAACTTACAAGTAGCATCTGGTGAGAGGGCAGTTATGAGACAGGGAGCCCTTAAACTCATAGAGTCCGACACTGACTCGGGGGTGCTGGTGCCAGAAACGAATTGAATGGCTGGACACCCAGCTGGTATTGGAGAATCTGAGAATACCAGAGTCTAGACTTTGCCAACTTTGAACACAGCAGAGACGATGGTGCTGAAATTGATAAAGATCGGCACAAAAAACAGGCAGGCTACACTTTCTGATGAGAGCTGGATGACTGACTGAAGGCATGCTGGCAAGTTCTGCTCAGCCCAGGTGGTGGTTTCCTTGTTAAGTCATGTCCAACTCTGAGACTCCATGGACTGTAGTTCTTCAGGCTCCTCTGTCCATGGAATTCTCCAGGCAAGAATCCTGGAGTGGATTGCCATTTCCTTCTCTGGGGGATCTTCCCCACTCAGGGATCAAACCTGGATCTCCTATACTGCAGGTAGATTCCTTACCAACTGAGTCACCAGTTTGAAAGCCCAAATGACTTAATGACTGAGCATTTAAACTGGGGATATTTCACATTAAAATCCAGAATTCAGGGGGCTTCCCTGAGTTCAGCAGTTAAGACTCTGTGCCTCCAATGCAGAAGATGTGGGTTCAATTTCTGGTTAGGGAACTAAGATCCCACAGCTGAGGTAAGAAAATAAATTGGGTTTCAGGTTCACCTTGAAGCACTGGAAGACACAGTGGCAATGGACTAGAGCCCCAAATGGCAAAGCAGGATGGCACAGAGAATGAGCAGCTATCCTCTGGGAGAGCGTCCGTGTTGCGTAGTCACCAGTCCCTTCCATCTGTACAGTGACCCCAGGCCCAAGGCTGGCAGCTCCCACTTGGCACCCACTCATCTGTACCACCACTTTGGTCCCTAAAGTCACTGTCTGCGTGTTGTGCTACAGAGACCATAAGGTTTTATTCCTGGGTCAGTTCAGATCCTCAGGAAGCTGCAGTCTCAGACTACATCGTGTTGGCCTACTACGGAATGTCTTTGAGTCATGTTTTGGCATCAGATCCTCTATTTCACTCACTGGAATAAACTGCTATCATGGACATTAAAGACACTAAACCTACATTTTTTTTTAGTGTTCCTTTTATCTAGGTTGTAAATCGTATATAATTTTAGAAATAAGGGCTTTGTCATCTGGGGACCTGGTATGTGCTCCACTGATGATTAGGGAGCACTATGGAAGGGAGGATGAGATGGTTGATGGCCTCACAGAGTCCATGGACATGAACTCGGCAAAACTCCGGGAGATAGTGAGGGACAGGGAGGCCAGGCATGGTACAGTCCATGAGGTCACAAAGAGTCGGACACGACTTAGAGACTTAACAACACAGAAAGGAGTCCCTTTATATCACCAACCATCAAGTACTCTTCCCTCATTATCCTAGGGGAGTGGTTTAGGATCGGCAGCCAGATGCCAAAATTCATGGATCTGCAAATCCCACATTTGGCCCTCCATAGTGGCTAGTTCCGCATCCAGAGATTCAACCAACCTTGGATCCTGTATTAATTTTTAGATCCACAGTTGAGTGAATCCAGGGGTGCAGAATGTGCAGATTCTGAGAGCTGATGGTACCTTTATTTTTAAAAAATCTGCGTATAAGGGGACAGAGCCATTAAAACGCATGTTTGCTCAAAGGTCAACTGTAGTTCTCAGTCAACTATACAACTGTGCTGCTTAGTATTCTATTTTTTCTTCTCAATTTATATGTTCCCTGACCGGGATTTGCGGTTTTTAATTAATATTTTACAATTTTTTTATAAGGGGGACAAAGAAAAAAATATACTAATATGTGGATAATTGCAACCTCACTCCCTGTGGTACCTCCTAAAGGGAAATCTGGGTTTGAGTCTCAGTTTTTCCCCTTTTCTTTGGTTCTGGGTTTATTGACAGAAATGTGAGAAATAAATTAGAAGAAGGAGAGAAATGGAGAAGAACATACAGTGAGAGAAGAAACAGAAGAAAAGACACCTAAGAAAGAAGGGGAAAGACAGGACTGCCTGGATTTGCAGAGGCCCGTGGTGACTGTAGCCATGTAGAAGACGATTATTTCTTGGCAGGAAAGCTATGACAAACCTAGACAGTGTGTTCAAAAGCAGAGACATCACTGCCAACAAAGGCTCGTATAGTCAAGGCTATGGTCTTCCCAATGATCACGTACAGTTTTGAGAGCTAGATTGTAAAGAAGGCTGAGCGTCAAAGAACTGATGCCTTTGAACTGTGGTGCTGGAAAAGACTCCTGAGAGTACCTTGGGCAGCAAGGAGATCAAACCAGTCCATCTTAAAGGAAATCAACCTTGAATACTCTTTGGAAGGACAGATGCTAAAGCTCAAGTTCCCATCCTTTGGCCACCTGATGTGAAGAACTGACTCATTGGAAAAGACCCTGATGCTGGGAAAGATTGAGGGCAGAAGGAGAAGGGGATGACAAAGGATGAGATGGCTGGATGGCATCACCAAGGCAATGAACATGAACTTGGGCAAACTCTGGGAGATAGTGAGAGACAAGGAGGCCTGGCGTGCTGCAGTCCATGGGGTCGCAAAGAGTCGGACATCACTGGATGACTGAACATTGTGTTTCAAGAAGTCAGAGAAAGTTTGGGAGGATAACTGACAGCCATGTTCAGAGAGATGAGGAAAGATGATTTCTTAAAAGTTCTATTATATATAATGCATTTACTCCCCTCTTGGATGTTTTCTAAGAGGTGAAGTAAATACTTGAATTATTTTTAATTATTTTCACAGTCATACTTATTTCTTTGAATGTGACTTAATGCTGGGACTGGACCAAAACAAGTCTGCCCATATAGATGGGGTTCATAAAAGTAGTTTTTATAAGGTATCTGAAATTTTTGTGGAACAAGGTGAGGTGTGGATGAATGAATGGATAAGAAATAAGGGCTCCAATAATAAAGCAGGTTGATTATAAGTTACGTATATCACATTCCACAAATTGTTATAATCCTTGAGTCCCATCATGTCACGTACACTAAAAGGGACTAATACCACAAGTGAAGTTGCTCGATATTCATACCACAGAAATCAAACTCCACTCAACATCAAGGTACTAATGTAAAAGACTGTAGGTGCTTAGTGGGAGACAACTACACTGAGACCTAACAACTCCCTCATTACTTGAACACTTTGCCCGTTTCCCAGAGAAAGAGAAGTGGACTTTATCAGCATTAACTCTTCTTCATACCTAATACGTCACTTGGCACAGGGAGGCAAAACAAAATTCATTATATGCCATTAACTGAGTAATCAAACCATCCTCTCTCCAAGGGCAGTCTTTACTAAGAAACTTTCACTTTGATTTTATTACATTTTCTTTTTGATTTTTTAATAGTAGTTTATAAAAGGCAGTTTCACATATATATTTGCCTTTGTTTATGTAGTTTTAATATTCTGATCTGAGAAACTCTTCTTAATTTTCATACATATTATAGAACTCTTTTACATGTTTATAATATTAGAATAATAATCAATCAAATTTCCTATGGATTTGCATGTTCCTGTGTTAAGCCATAAGAAAACTCAACTGGATTTTATTTTGGCTGAGACTGAAAGAAGGCTTCTGAACAAAATCAAAATATCATGACAACAACATTTCATAAGATCATGGAAGATAAATATGTTTTTTAACTCTCACTAAGACTCTCAGCAGGGGGTATACTAGTTACAGTTCAAATGAAAGTCAAATAAAATTTCACTGCTATTTACATGGATGAGAGCAAAGAAGCCCCAACCAGCAAAAAGCAAGGCCCAATATTTAACCCATGTATTACAGATTACAATTTTATAAGAACATGGGCAAAAACTAAAATTCAGTATTTATCAATTATTATATCCTAAAAAAAATTATTATATCCTTAGTAAAACTATTATACACATAAAAAATAAGGTGTTTTCATTAATATATATTATTCCTCTATATTCAGATATTGTTTTAGGGGACTTATGACACTAAAGAAAACACTAAACTGAGTTTCAGAATTCTACAGAAAGCTGTCAGAATATTAAAATTCTAAAATGGTAAAAGAGTAATAATTTAAAATGATAAAATAATTATCTAAGTCAATAAAAAAATTATCTTTTCTATTTTGTTTTCCAAGAAGCACAAATCATAACATTTCAGGTAGGAAAGCTCATTGAATTATCCAATGATGGGATTAACTATTATATTGACAGACTCCTTCAATACACTCCAGTGCCTAGAAATTCACCAAGATTCAACATGTATTATTCTTCGTTTTAAAACTTCAAGTCCAGCACCTAGTTCAATATCTGACATGCTACAGATAATTATAGTAGACTTTTGTTGACCTCCCCTATAATCTTTTCCTCTTTGTTTTGCTATCAAGAACCAATTTTCAATAAATATACCCGCCTCCCCATACTTTTAATACTATATCTGGGGAAGCTTCCACCCCAGCTCCAAGGAAAAAAATACAAAAAATACAGTTCAATACAATTGAACAATTTAAATTTGGACTGTACGGGTCCACTTATATGGGGGTTTCTTCAACAGATAGTCCTATGTCCTACATGATGCGAGGGTGGGAGAATCCATGGACGCAGAACCATGAATACAGAGGAACTGCAAATGTGGAGAGCCAACTCTAAGTTATATAGGGTTTCTGACCACATAGAAGGTTGGCGCCCGTAACTCCTATGTTGGTAAAAGGTCAACTGCATCCCACCCAGGCCTATCAGACTACTGAGGCGCCATCTACACAGCGGCCAAGAAATAGCACATGACTTTAGCTGCTCCAGTCAGAGTGAATCTCAGGACTCACTGGTAACACACTCACTTTGCCTACTGTTACACAGAGGAGATCCTGCGCTGTCAGGGTTAATCAAGTAAAACCTGGGAAGGAAGGCAAAAGAATGGAAGAACTTATCTACAGAGAAACTGAGTCAGGATAACATTATTTGGATCCCAAATCAAGATATTCTTTAAGTCAAATATAAAATCTATCCCAGAACTTTTTAACTTACAAAAATGAAAGTGAACGTGTTAGTCGCTCGGTCGTGTCCAACACTTTGAGAACCCATGGGCTGTAGCCCATCAGTCTCCTCTGCCCATGGCATTCTCCAGGCAAGAATACTGGAGTGAGTTGCCATTCCCTTCTCCAGGGGATCTTCCCGACCCAGGGATAGAACCCGGGTCTCCTGCATTGCAGGCAGATTTTTTACTGTCTGAGCCACCAAGGAAGCCTTACTTTTTTCCCTCTAAGCTGGTTTTATGCTTACTTGACATCACCACATGAATGACCCCAAAACGTGGACTAGCTGAGTTGACGTTGGACAGCAGCTGGGAAGTTGGCCATCTCTGTCATGTGACAATAAAACGGATGCCCGCTGTATCCTAAAACTAGATCATGTGTCTATAAGGACTGCATTATTAAGGGACTTGAGACAATTTTCAGGATTCTGGACTAAACTGTCCACTTATTAGCCTTACAAAAAGAAACAAATTTAGGCTATAACTGATCTGCTGAAATTAGAGCCAGATAAAAATACAGTTCCATTGAGAGAAAATCTTTGTTTGTGATTTCAGTCACTAAGAGTATATGTGTGCTAAGTCAGTTCAGTCGTGTCTGACTCTTTGCGACCCAATGTACTAAGAGGGTAACAGGCAGGAAGGCCAGGGGTCTCCAAACGGAGGAAATAGGATGCAAGTGTCAGACATTTTTATCTCTCTTAAGTGGCAGGAGGAAACAAACTGGCGATATTTTTTTCCTTCTCTATACAAATTTAAAAGGAAGTTTCTCTTAAAATGCTGTGTTGCCATGACACCTGGTTTCACCTGAAGCTAACTATTCTCAAACCTTGAGTTAACCAATACCTTTTTTCTTATGGAAATATTTGTCTTAAGCTATGTTAATGTACCCCAGACTCCGTCTTCAAGTTGGTTCAGCCAAATGGCTCAGAACCTACTTGACAAACCAGTATGTTATACTCAGATATTGTTCCCCTAATCTATGTAAACGAAACTATTTGTATGGTAATCTGCCATTCTACAAGATTCAAGTCAATCGTTTTATGGCCAGGGATGAATTATCTGGTGCCATTCTGAGTTTTAAGACATTCCTTTCTTTTCATTAACAGACTGCTAGTGACTATATAACATCCAGCTGAAGACTAGCAGGGGGGTACCCTCTCTGCCCCCTTCTGATGCCTATGTCAGAAGCTTTCTCTATCTCCTTTATACTTTAATAAACTTTATTACACAAAAGCCCTGAGCGATCTAGCCTCGTCCCTGGCCCCGGATTGAATTCGTCTCCTCCGGAGGCCAAGAATCCCGGGTCTTATCGTCCAGCAACAACCTTTCAGTACCATAGCCTGCCAGGGTCCTCTGTCTATGGGATTCTCCAGGCAAGAATACTGGAGTGGGTTGTCATGCCCTCCTCCAGGGGATCTTCCCGACTCGGGGACTGAACTCGTGTCTCTCAGTCTCCTGCACTGGCAGGTGGGTTCTTTACCCCTTACCACCTGGGAAGCCACTAAGAGTATGGTGACCTGGAGTCTTACAGAGGCGGGAAAGCCAAAGTATCTAAAGTTGCTACAAGGAAAGTAGGGGACTCGCCTGTTCTCCCATGAGTGTTTGTGAGAAGTCCTTCCAAATACCTCCAACTTATTCCCTCTGCTAGACACATGTGATGATGGCCCCATGGCACAGATGCAGCAGAAATACAGTCCAGGGCTCCTAAGAAGGACATCAACAGTGCCTCTCCAACTCAGGTCACTGATTTTCACTGCCCTGAAGCAGAGACTCAGTTGTTTCTGTTGTTCAGTTGCTCAGTCATGTCCGACTCTTTGTGACCCCATGGACTGCAGCACATCAGGCCTCCTTGTCCTCCACTATCTCCCGGAGTTTGCTCAGATTCATGTCCATTGAGTCAGCAATGCCATCTAACCATCTCATCCTCTGCCGTCCTCAAGGGTAAGGAAATGGGCTGAGGCCCAGCTCACAGCTGTACAGTGAAAGTCACTCAGTCATGTCCGATGGACTATACAGTCCATGGAATTCTCCAGGCCAGAATACTGGAGTGGGTAGCCTTTCCCATCTCCAGGGCATCTTCCCAACCCAGGGATAGAACCCAGGTCTCCCACACTGCAGGCAGATTCTTTACCAGCTGAGCCACAAGGGAAGCCCCTGAGAAACCCAAAATTCCCAAGCCAAATTCTATCTTCACCCAAAGACCATGGCTCCACCAAGTCTATGGTTCTAGTTTTCAGCCCTGGTGCTCGGCCAATGAAAACATAATGAAAGCCTGTTAAATGTTTTAATGGAATTGTATTGCCAAGAAAAAAAAAAATCTGTGATTTGTCAAACAAAATGGACTTGTAATTGCTCAACTCCCAAAGGAAGTGCTTGGTCCCCGAATCTCTGCCATCAGAAGATGGCTACCAGAGAAGTCCGATTCCCAGAAGACTCTTCCCCGCTGTTGTCCAAACAGTGGACAAGTGGCTCTGGGCAGAACTGGGGCTGCCCTCAGGCTGTGCAGGGAACTGACCCGCTCCCAGAGCAGCAGAACCTGCTCTTCCTGTCCAGCAAGACGGGTCAAGGACAGCAGACCACTGGCCACCGTGTGCTCCTTCCCAGCTGCCTTTCCCAAACTCGAGTTGTTTGGTTTTTATCTTTGATTTTTTTCCAAAAGGGAGTTTTCAATGCAGTCCAGCCAGGGCAACTCTTGAGTTGAACCACTAGATGAACTCTCTCCCACCCAGGAAGACGTGAAGCTAGAGCGGAGGCAGTCTGCTCGTCACCACATAATGAGGGTCTACAGCCACGCTGGCAGCTCCCTGTGGGGTCTGAGAGTGAAGAGGAACAGCTGAGAGATGCGGTGGCTGAACCCAGAAGTCCTCCATTCTTCGTGTCCTGTCTACTCTTGGAGTTTTTTCCCACTTGCGTGAAAAAGAACACTAACTGAACAAGAAGGACTTGTAAGTAAGCCAAAGGCATTTACAAAGTTCTTCATGAGACTGAGCATCAGAACCTGCCCCTGAAGTTCCCATGGTCTGACTTCTCCTTCTACCGCAGAGAACTGAGATTCCTGCTCTTTGTGGCAGGCCTTGCAAAATACGAGACAGAGAGGACACCCAATCTCACACTAAGCTTTTTTTTTTTTCTTCTTCTGGTTAAATATCTCCAGTCCCTTCCATTTCTCTTCATACAAGATATGCATGTGTTTCTATTATGCCCACTGCTCTCAAACACAGTTGAGTGCCTGGAGAATCTCCTCTGGGGCTTGGGCAGGCAGGCATGAAATCCGTTTTCATCTCCTCAAAGAGATACTGGGCCATTTAGGGCTGTCACAGCACTGTCCACTGTGGAAGAGCCTCTTAGTACATAATGATGACTGGATGGATGGAAAAGGAGGCAGGGAAAAAGAAAGGAAGGAGAGAAAGAAGAAAGAAAAACAAAAAGAAAGGAAAAGGAAAGGAAGGAAGAAGGAGAAAAGTAACAGGCCAAGACATTTCCAAGTAACTACTTTTAAAAAGCATGCGTTTCATAGACGAATGGTAACATTCTATGCAAAACACTGCTTGTGGGAGTGCAAACTCAGACAAACTTTTTGGAGGGCAATTTGGAGTCATTATCAAAATTTTAACTATATATAGGCTTTGATCACTGCTAGGAGTTGATTCTACAGAAATATTTGCACAAAAACACAGAGATATGTATACAACCCAATCCAATGCAACACTGTAATAACAAAAAAAAAAAAAATGGAGGCATCATGGAGAGATGACTATACATAGTATTAAGTTTGAAAAAAGGAAGCTATAGCGAGTAAGAGAAAACATGCTGGGATATTTCTGAAAAGATAGGTATAATTCTATTCTCCAAGTTACCTTTGGGAAATAAATTGCAGAGGAGAGGGGGAGAAAAGAAGGTCAGAGGACTTCAAAAATCATGTGTGCTACACTCTTTTATACCATTTGAGTTTCTTATTAGTATCACTGTTATTTCTAATCATGAAAAAAGGGTGAGCCTCTGCACTTGGTAAAAACCGAGGTCTTTCTCACTTACTCCTTTGCTCCTCTACTCCCTATTTTTTGTTCCACCAAGAATAATGCTTCAGTGTGCAGTGACCTTGACCAGTTAGGACACCAAGGTTCTTAGAGGCACAGGATTACATACTCCTCCGGGGGACAGTGCAGTCACAGCAGCTGGCTTCAGGAAATGCCCCCCAAAGGGCTCAGCACTGATGCTGCAGCCAGCAGGGGCCAGGGTTTGTGAGGCCTCAGTAGGTAGTTTCTAATTCTGGTCTCGTTTGACCCTTCAGCTATATCTAACACTACTAACCAGATGCTTTCTAGCCTTCTTGACACCTCCCCTCCTGGTGAGGAGGGACCTCTTCATCTCTATCCCCCTACGTGTGTATTCAGGAGGAAGTTCACCAGCAACAGAGAGCAGATGCCCAGATGAACACTGATAAATAAGATCAGAGAGGTCAGAGGCTGAGACATGCAGGTTTGATACCAGAGTAAGGCGTTTAGAGTTTATGTCAAGGGATATGAAAAGCCACTAGAAGATTTAACAGAAGGAGATGACCTGATGTGTGTTTTGTAAGCTTTTTTCTGGCTCCTACATGAAGAATGGGTTGTTAAGGGCAAGAGTGGAAGTGGGGAGGCTAGTCAAAGGCTACAGCAGCAATCCAGAAGACAGGCAGTGGGAATTAGGAGATGAAGTGGACAGATTCAGATTATGTTCTAGAGGTGATGTCCACCAGCTTTGCTGAAAGACAGTGAAAGTGTTAGTTGATCAGTCATGTCTGACTCTTTGCAACCCCATGAACTGTAGTCCACCAGGCTCCTCTGTCCATGGGGATTCTCCAGGCAAGAATACTGGAGTGGGTAGCCATTCCCTTCTCCATGGGATCTTCCCAACCCAGGGATTGAACCCAGGCCTCCTGCATTGCAGACAGATTCTTTACCATCTGAGCACAGAAAGGTTAAAATGGACTCCCAGATTTTTGGCTTAAACTAATGGGTGGTCTTGCTTAGTAACTGTGATGGAGAAGATCAAGAATAGATCAGCTTAGGGACTTACCTCCTCACATTCTTCTCAGAAGACCCACTGCCCATGGCTTCCATTTTTATTCCCCAAACACTAACTCTCAACTTTATACATCCAGCTCAGAATTCTGCTCCGAGCTGCTTCTCTGTGGATCCCATCACCCACTATGTAATTCTATGCACTCTTCTCACAGTACAGCAAGCTCAAGATGAGCCAAATTGAACCTGACAGCTTGTCTCCCCAGATCCTGGTTTCCTGGAGGTGTTTCCTATCTTAGTGGAGGTACCACTATTCATCAAGTTTTTACATGGAAACTGGACCCTGGATCCTGCTCCATTTCAATCTCCACATTCCACTCTTGCTATTTCCTACTGATTGCACCTTCTGTCTTTATACAAGCTCTCCCTCCACCAAGAATGAATCCCATCTCTCTTTCGCTACCTCATCTCTCTCATCCCTCAAGAGATCAAACGTCACTTCCTCAAGAAAGCCTTCCCTCACGCTCAGATTTGGTTAGGTCTCCCTACCAATGACTCTATGTTGCCATCTACTTTTACTATGCAGCACTTAGCAAATGTTTAATAGCTGATTCCCCCAACAGAATGCGAGATGAGGGACAATGTCTGTCTTAACTACCACTGAAGACTCAATGCTTTCTTTGCAGAGTATCCAGGATACACAACAGAATCAAAACATACATTTGTGGAATGAATGAACGGAAATTCCCTAGCTAGTCACTAACTGATCCTGGTTAAATAACAGCCTCTCAAGACTCAGGAACTCATCTCTACCAAGAGATTAGCTTAAGTAGTTTCTGAGGTGTTTTTTAGCCCTGAAGGCCTATAAAAATAAAAAAGTAAATAACAAATTTAAATCATATTGAGGGACTTCCCTGGTGGTCCAGTGGTTAAGAATCTACCTGCCAATGCAGGGGACCTGGATTCAATCCCTGGTCCAAAAAGATCCCACATGCTGCAAAGCAGCTAAGCCTATGTGCCTATAGCCCATGCTCCACAAGAGAAGCCACCTCAATGAGAGGCCTGCAAACCACAAATACTCCTGTTCACCGCAACAAGAGGAAAGCCCATGCAGAGCAGTGAAGACTAGTACGTCTAAATAAATACATGAATAAAATTTTTTAAAAATCACATGGAGATGGATTACTCAGAAAACCAAAAAAAATCTTCATTATATATTTTCTGAAGTTTCTTAGAATTTTCTTACAGCTGCAGAGGACTGTCCTATGTCCACACATATTTAATAAGTATTATTTGTATTTTTAAGTCACTTTAGTTGCATCTAGTGATTTCAGACACACAGCTATGTGTTTTCTGAGCACTTGCTTTCCACAGTTAAAGCCAAACAGTTTTACTTATTAAAAAACAAAAATAAGCCACCTACACGTTCCTATTAATACTCTCCTGCTGCTGCTGCTAAGTCGCTTCAGTCGTGTCCGACTCTGTGCAACCCCATAGACGGCAGCCCACCAGGCTCCATCATCCCTGGGATTCTCCAGGCAATAACATTGGAGTGGGCTGCCATTTCCTTCTCCAATGCATGAAAGTGAAAAGTGAAAGTGAAGTCACTCAGTCGTGTCCTACTCTTCGTGACCCCATGGACTGCAGCCCACTAGGCTCCTCTGCCCATGGGGTTTTCCAGACAAGAGTACTGGAGTGGGTTGCCCTGCCTTCTCCGAATACTCTCCTACTATGTATCAAAGTATATCTTATTTTTAAAGATTCTTTATGGTTTCTCGATAATCTGCTTACCAAATATATTTGTATGCATTATGATTTTTAAAAAACAATGAAAACGTTGCCAGTTTTTTGTTTTTTTTTTAAAGGCCATTATTATTTCTCAGAGGAAGCAACTCTGTGGAATCAACAAAAAGGAAGGAAGAAAGAGAGGGAAGGAGGCCTTACTGAAGCTAGCAATAACTTCATAATTTCTCTACAAGCAGGACTGAGGAGCAGAACTGAATTTTGGAGGAGTTAAGGAAGACTTGGGGAGTTGTCTTGGGCTTCCCTGGTGGCTCAGATGGTAAAGAATCTGCCTTCAATGCAGGAGACCCAGGTTTAATCCCTGGGTCAGGAAGATCCCCTGCAGAAGGGAATGGCAACCCACTCCAGTATTCTTACCTGGAGAATCTCATGGACAGAGGAGCCTGGCAGGCTACAGTCCATGGGGTGGGAAAGAGACAGACACAACGGAGTGACTAACACTTCTACTTTTCACTTTTGTGAAAAGTTGCACAAAAGTGGAGTTGCCTTAAAGTTGCACCTGCTAAACAGGCAGACTTCTTTTAGCAGGACTGGATGTTTATTCGAGTGGCACGGGGGCGTGCTGATGGTAGCGGGCATGGGGGAGGTTACCAAAGCCCCCCTGAGCAGCTCCTGCCTCCACCCTCATACAAAAGACCTGCCCCTCCTTACTCCTTTCAAAGGTTTTAGCTGTCTGCCTACACAACAAAATTTTTTATGTGTCTACGTGTGATCACACTTGTCTGTCCTGGTTTCTGCTTTTTGCTTAATTTATCACTTTCTCCACAATGAGGTCAAACTATGAGGCTCCCTTAAATTTACGACCTCAAATTATTAACAAGTCACTGAATTTCTAGGACCAACCAATTCACTCTATAGTAACAAAGATGGGAACAAAATTTTATCTTGAAAAAATTAGTTTCCTTCATTAATTTCTAGAAGTTGGAAAATCATTTATATGAGATGTAAGAAAGAAAGTTATTCAGTGGCTCCAGACAGAAGCAAGACTAGGAAGGGAACTTTGGTGGGCAGAACAAGCGGCAGGGCGGGAAGTGGGGGAGCAGGCTCAGAGGCTGAGCCACGTGGGGGCCACAGGGTGATGACGTCACACTGGTGTGAGAGCTGGACCAGCCCGACTATGGGAAGACAACAGAAGCTGCTGAGAGCCTAGCAGTCCTTCAGGAGTCCTGCCAAAGAACTTCCCACTCGTAGCAGCACTTTCCCAGCAGATAAACTTAGTGCATTGTTTCACTGTAACTGGCTGTGAATTTTGAGCAGTCCATCAGCCACAGCTGATTTTAAAAACTCAACTTCTAATCAGAAAGAGAATAACAAATACTGTACGATATTACCATTTACATGTGGAATCTAAACTATGACACAAATGGACATATCCAAGAACCAGACACAGAGAACAGACTTGTGGTTGCCCAGAGGGTATGGGGTAGGAGGAAGGATTGGGAGTTTGGAATTAGCAGATGCAAACTAGTATATACAGAAGGGATAAGCAACAAGGTCCTATTGCATAGCACAGGGAGCTATAGTCAATATTGTGTAATAAGCCATAGTGGGAGAAAACTTATGAAAAAGAATATATTTATTATAACTGAGCCACTTTGCTCTACAGCAGAAATTAGCACCAGACTGTAAACCAACTATGTGCCAATAAAATTTTAAATACTAAAAAAATTAAAAACTCAACTTGTGAGCAGCTTTGGTACACTAGACCCTCATGGACCACAAATGAAGCCTCTTAACTGATCAATGACAGAGGGGTGTTGTTAAAACCAATGATTTGTGGGCTTATTCTTCCTCTTCAGCAGGCAAACTTCAATCCTTCATTAGCATTACCAATGAATTAGTGAATGATTTCTTATCTAGCAAGTAATAAATTAATTCAGTGCTTGCTTTACTGATTGCTATAATAGTTAAAAGAGAAAAAGTAAAGCACCAGGGGCTCCCTGCAGGGGAGGGGACTTGGAAGCAACCAAAAATTGACCAGGCTGGGTTAGTTAGAACAAAGTGTCTGCACAGAGATCCTCCTAACACTTACCAAAACCATCAGTCAGGAGGAACTTGTCCAGACACATGGTCAAGGGACTGATCTACAATGGGAGAAATCCTGAAACAATTCTCGAGTGACTTGGAAGCAGGGGAGGAATCTTGTGAATTTGGATCTTCAGCAATGTTTTCTCCTTACCTTTCAGCTGAAGATTGTGAATGTAACTCAAAAGGAAGATACTGAAGTATACAGTTAGATACTGATGCAACTAATCTAAGGAAATCTCTCTGTGTCCCAGTCACATGCAGTCCCAGCCACATTCACCTGACCATCCATCTGCACAGCATCTCCTCCCTCACTCTCTCCTTACGGTATCTGAAGACAGCCCCACGTCACCTCTTTGATGATGATACCCTGGCTCTTTTGAGCAGTCACTTCTGCCCCATGCTCAGAGCACTTGACAGTCACATTGCTTCCAGTACTTATTCCATTGTTATTACTTTACAAGTATGCTGTTATTACACTAGATTGTGCATTCCTACAAATGTCTGCTGAGGGAAAGGACAGATGAACATGACTTCAAGGCCAGAGTCTAAAAGGGAAATGGCTCAAGAGGCATATGCTCTTTCAAAACAAATTCTGCCAGCTCTACCACGGATGAGCCTGTTGAAGAAGCAAAGCAGAAAGCATCTCCAGAAACAAATGCTTCCTGATGAACCCATGTTTTCAATGGACATAAATAAAGGATGCAGAAAGGCACATAATGAAACGCAAACAAAAGCAAAAAGCAAGCGACAGAAACCCATAAGAACAACGATGGACAGCTGAAGATCAGAGTTAACAGAAGTCTGTAAACAATGCAAAGGAAAAAGTTATAGGAAAATTTCAGGGATGTTGAGAGAATGAAGAGACAAGAAGTAATAAGCCCACTGCCTATGGCACCCTGAATGAAGTTTTAAGATAGACAAAGTAGATCTAGTTCAACCCTAATTTGCAGCTCTATCAAACAGACTAAGTATAAAACTAAAAGCATAGAGCACCCATGGCTAAGGAAAAAATGACACCCAGGATGAAGTCTCTAGCCCTATAAGCAGTAACTCCTTGAGTGGTAAAACTATTACTAGTAATCACCAAAGAATCATGGAGAAAGATTAGAAGAAAAAAAAGATCCTGGTTTTAAAAAAAGAACAAAACAGATTCTAGAAATGACACAGTAAAAGCAGCTTGATACCAACTCCCAGAAAAATAAACTGACAGATATTAGACAAATCATTTGTGATAACTTGAAGATGGATTATTGGCTGCTGGGAGACACCATGGGAATGCTAAAATGAATGAATACGAACTAAAACAATTCTCTCTTTAACAGGCTGCTAGATTTGGCATATTGATGCTCGTGTCACAGGAGGCAGTATAACAAGTTTTCACTTAGGCTCTTGAAAATGTCTGTGGCTAGCTTCTTATTAATGAAAGTAGGATGGAAAGAGCTGAGCTAGAGATTTCGGTTAAGTGAACTGAGAGAAAATTGAGTTACAACAAGTTGAAAGACTTAAAGATAATTATTTAATTACTAATAGTACAAATATGCCATAATGCATACAGCTCTCCTTCAGCATTTTTATCAACTATGTGGATAAGGACATAGCAAGCCTGTTGTTCAGCCTGTATAATTTGGCCCAAGCTAGAATGGACAGAAAATATGTTTGATGTTAAAAATCAGGCTTCAAACTTTCTGTAAAATTAGAATAATGATGGAAAACAAGATAAAATTAAAATTCTAATTCACAAGGAAAACACTCTTTTCCCTCAGTGTGAATGATTGTCAACAAACTAATGAAGTATACCGCTGCATAACAAAAGTATAACAAGTAATATTTCTTCAAATACATTAATCAAAACCATACCAAGATAGTGAAGAATCTGAAAACTATTTTAAGTAAGAATACTTAGAAACTTAGTATAGTCAGCCTGAAAAAGAGAGGGTTCAGAGAGAATACTATGTTATCTTCAAATACATACAGTGATAATATATGAAAGAGGGATTTGATTTATTTTGTGTGGACTCTAAGTAACTGGCAAAGAGTAGAATAAGTTAAAGTTAGCAGGAGGAAAGAAATCATAAAAATCAGAACAGAAATAAATGAAAAAGAAATGAAGGAGACAATAGCAAAGGTCAATAAAACTAAAAGCTGGCTCTTTGAGAAGATAAACAAAATCACAAACCCTCAGCCATACTTATCAAAAAAAAAAGAGGGAGAGGACTCAAATCAATAAAATGAGAAATGAAAAGGAAGTTACAACAGACAATGCAGAAATACAAGGATCATAAGAAACTACTATAAGCAACTATATGCCATAAAATGGACAACCTTGAAGAAATGAACAAATTCTTAGAAAACTATATCCTTCCAAAATGGAAACAGGAAAAAATAGAAGATATGAGCAGACTAATCACAGGCACAGAAATTGAAGCTGTGATTAAAAAAATATATGCATTTCAACAGACAAAAGCCCAGGGCTAGATGACCTCATAAGTGAATTCTACGAAAAGTTTAGAGAAGAGTTACCACCTATCCTGCTCAAACTCTTCCAGAAAACTGCAGAGAAAGGAAAACCCTTGAACTCATTCTATGAGGCCACCATCACCCTGACATCAAAACCAGACAAAGATGCCACCAAAAAAAGAAAATTACAGGCCAATGTCACTGATGAACATAGATGCAAAATCCTCAACTAAATACTAACAAACAGAATCCAACAACACGTCAAAAGGATCATACACCATGATCAAGTGGGCTTTATCCCAGGGAAGCAAGGATTCTTCAATACATGCAAATCAATAAATGTGATATACCATATTAACAAACTGAAAGATAAAAGTCATATGATCACCTTAACAGATGCAGAGGAAGATTTCAACAAAATTCAACACCCATGTGTGATAAAAAGTCTCCAGAAAGCAGGCATAGAAGGAACCTACCTCAACATAATAAAGGCCATATATGACAACCCCGGTCAGGAAGACCTCCTGGAGAAGGAAATGGTAACCCACTCCAGTACTCTTGCCTGGGAAATCCCATGGACGGAGGAGCCTGGTGGGCTGCAGTCCATGGGGTCGCAAAGAGTCGGACACGACTGAGTGAGTGAGTGAGCATTCAGTCTTACCTGGCCTTCCCAGGTGGCTCAGTGGTAAAGAATCCACCTGCCAGTGCTGGAGACATGGGTTTGATCCCCGGGTCGGAACGATCCCCTGGAGGAGGAAATGGCAACCCACTCCAGTATTCTTGCCTGGGAAATCCCACAGGCTATGGCCCATGGGGTCGCGAAGGGGCAGACACAAATGAGCACATGCACACACATGACAAACCCTCAGCAAATATTAATCTCAATGGTGAGAAGCTGAAAGCATTTCCTCTAAGATCTGAAAGGATATAAATTTTAACTAAAAATTTAAAAGCAACTGTCGACTAGCAAGAGCTTTTTAAGCAAGAAACATCCTTAGGAGTCCCTGGGACATGCCTCTGACTGAGAAAGCTCAAATCGAGGCTGGAAAAGGCCAATTTGTTGGGTGGAGTGGGGTTTCCAGCCATGGTGTGGTAGCCCAGATGACCTCTGTATTTCAACTAAAAGATTTTATGTTTCTGAAGTTAGTTATGGTGCCTGTGTTAAGAGGAGGAATGGAGGAAGAAATGAGATATCAAGATAACATAAACCTGACACTTATATTCTTGCTCATCTCTCAATCACTTCTTTCAAGTCTCCAGGGCATTACCAAGTTACTATATAACCTGTTGCTTCTACATCTCAAACCGACTCAGAGAGGGACTGAAGATTCTCATAAGATGTGCCTATAAAATTCAGTTGTTATGAAACTGTGCATTAAAAGAAACTCATGGAGGGGCTTCCCTGGCGGTTCAGTGGTAAAGAATCTGCCTGGCGATGCAGGAGACATGGGTTCTGTTCCTGGTCCAGGAGTATCCCACATGCCTGGAAGAACTAAGCCTATGGGCCAAAACTGTTGAGCCTGTGCTCAGGCCCCGGGAGCCACAACTACTGAGTCTACCTTACCCCAACTATGGAAGCCTGCTTGCCTAGAGCCCCAGGCTCGGCAGCAAGAGAAGCCACTGCAATTAAAAGCCTGTATGTGGAAACAAGATAAAAGCTGTGTACCAAGGAAGAATGAAACTAAGTAAATAAATAAATGAAGAAAATTATTTTTTAAAAAAAGAAAGCCATAGAGGCATTCATTAGATTTCTGAATGCAGGAAAATAAACTTACCAGCTATTATCTGAGTTGAGCCCATCTTTGCAGGCCATGATCTCTTGGTATCTCCAATTTTCTTGAAGAGACCTCTAGTCTTTCTCATTCTATTGTTTTCCTCTATTTCTTTGCATTGCTCACTTAAGAAGGCTTTCTTATCTCTCCTTCCTATTCTCTGGAACTCTGCATTCAGTTGGGTATATCTTTCCCTTTCTCTTTTGCCTTTTGCTTCTCTTTCTTTTTTTTTTTTTTTTTTTTACCTATTTGTAAGTCCTCCTCAGACAACCACTTTGCCTTCTTGCATTTCTTTTTCTTGGGGATAATTTTGGTCACCACCTTATGTACAATGCTATGAACTTCCATCCATAGTTCTTCAGGTACTTGTCTACCAGAACTAATCCCCTGAATCTGACAGAAGCAGAAGAGATTAAGAAGCAGTGGCAAGAATACACATTTCTAACAACAAAGCTAGTGGACGTGATGGAAATCCAGCTGACCTATTTCAAATTCTAAAAGATGATGCTGTTAAAGTGCTGCACTCAATATGCCAGCAAATTTGGAAAACTCAGCAGTGGCCACAGGATTGGAAAAGGTCAGTTTTCAGTCCAATCTCAAAAAAAGGCAATGCCAAATAATGTTCAAACTACTGTTTGAACTCATTGCACTCATTTCACATGTCAACAAGATTATGTTCAAAATCCTTTAAGCTAGGCCTCAGCAGTACGTGAACCAAGAACTTCCAGATGTACAAGCTGGGTTTAGAAAAGGCAGAGGAATCAGAGATTAAATTGCCAACATCTGAGAGATCACAGAAAGGGCAAGGGAATTCCAGAAAAAATCTACTCCTGCTTCATGGACTATGCTAAAGCCTTTGATTGCATGGATCACAACAAACAATGGAAAATTCTTAAAGAGATGAGAATATCAGACCACCTTATCTGCCTCCTGAGAAGCCTATATGCAGGATAAGAAGCAACGGTTAGAACTGGACATGGAACAACGAATTGGTTCAAAATTGGGAAAGGAGTATGTCAAGGCTGTATACTATACCCTGATTATCTAATTTATATGCAGAGCACATCATGAGAAATGCCGAGTTGGATGAAGCACAAGCTGGAATTCAGATTGCGGGAAAAAATATCAATAACCTCAGATATGCAGATGACAGCACCCTTATGACAGAAAGGGACAAGGAACTAAAGAGCCTCTTGATGAAAGTGAAAGAGGAGAGTGAAAACCTGGCTTAAAATTTAACATTCAAAAAACTAAGATCATGGCATCCGGTCCCATCACTTCATGACAAACAGATGTGGAAAAAATGGCAACAGTGACAAATTTTATTTTCTTGGGACTCCAAAATCTCTGTGGATGACCATGAATTTAAAAGACATTTGCTCCTTGGAAGAAAAGCTGTGACAAATCTAGACAGTGTATTAAAAATCAGAGACATCACGTTGCCAACAAAGATCCATTTAGTCAAAGCTATGGTTTTTCCAGTAGTCATGTATGAATGTTAAGAATTGGACTATAAGGAAGGCTGAGCACCAAGATGCTTTTGAACTGTGGTGCTGGAGAAGACTCTTGAGAATCCCTTGGACAGCAAGGAGATCAAACACAAAATCAACCCTGAATATTCATTGGAAGGACTCATGCTAAAGCTGAAGCTCCAAAACTTTGGCCACCTGATGCAAAGAGCTGACTCACTGGAAAAGACCCTGATGCTAAGAAAGATTGAGGGCGGGAGAAGGGAGCAACAGAGGAGGAGATGGTTGGATGGCTTCACCGACTCAATGGACATGAGTTTGAGCAAACTCCGGGAGACAGTGAAGGACAGGAAAGCCTGGCGTGCTGCAGTCCGTGGGATTGCAAAGAGTTGAACACGACTCAGTGACAGAACAACAGCAACAACAAATAAAGTCTGCTTTTGATTACGTGAAAGAACTGGGGGATGTCTTACTTAAGACATCTGCTTGTGTCAGATAATATGGAAACCAAATTCAAAGTAGAGAAAGATTTTCCTATGTGTTTAAAATAAACAGGAAGAAGGTAAAGATTACATTGATTAGGTTTATAACTCAACCAGTTTTATTATTTTAAGTTTTCAATGACCTGTTCAGACAGTGCAAATTGCACTTAAAGGTAAATATATGTGTTTATAACTAATTCTTTTATTTTAAAAATCCATATACTCTAAAAGAAATTATGTTTTCATATACCTAATGTGTACATATTGCTCACTTTTACATTTAAAACACAACTACTCTTATAATAGAAAAATATCTTGAAATTCTGATTATAGAAGATCAGAGTTATGGTTAAAAGAAATTAAATTTCTCTCGTTGTCTAGTGAAAGCAGTTGATTTAGCAAAGTAAAAGGAAATACCTCCCACTTGAAAAAAATGATGGAGCCATTGAAATGGAGATGGCTCATTCCCCAATGACCTCACCAGCATCTGCTTCAATTACCTTCTGAAAATGAAATAACCAAATTACTGTTCAGCTTTCCACTGTGCTAACAAAATTAACCTGAAATATCAAAATTCACCTGCTTTAAATTATACATTACACAATTTATAAACCAAAACCTCTTCACATGGTGAACCACACACACCAAGGTTGTCATAATCAACAGTAACATTCTCACATGCACAGGAAAAATTAATGGAAAGATGAACAACTTAGCTCAAAGCATCCACGACAGGAATTGAATTCAAATCATGCCACCTATTCAAAAGCAGGATCAATCCATTTTGAATCTAGTCTTCTTTGTACAACAGATGTACTCCTGGACATGTATGTATAAACTGTATTTAAATGCCATAGAGTGATTTAGAAATAGAATTAGGGTTCATGGTTTTTTTTCCCTAAGTATAGAAAAGAATATTTTAAGCATGAATAACTGGCCTCTAATTAACTGTTCCCTACCTTCCCAGGTTCATATTTTGGCTATCTAGTTTGTCAAGTATTCCGTAAGTACTTTGACAAATACTACTTTTAAATTTTGATGCAATCCATAGCCTTGTTTTCTGGTTCCTCTATATGCACATCACACTCTCAGTCCATACCTAAAGAAACCTTGTCTCAAAACTAGAAAGCTACATTTCTCATTTCAGTACCTGATGTACCCAACCTCGAAATCACCTTTACAGGTGCAAGTGAAATCAACTGCATCAACAGAACCATTAAGAAAAGCCCTCCTTCATGCTTGCCACCACCTTCTGCCTCAGCAGATGCTAGACCATGTCTTGCTCTGGGAAGAGATCCAGGAGGTTCCCCAGTTCAACTAGCATCTTCCTTTCTCTGGGACACTCTGATTCAGGCTCCGTGGTACTGACTCATCGGTCTGCTTTATTTGGTGCTGAGTCACAACTGCAAACCATAGGCCACCCTATGTCTTGCTCAGTCTCTTTAAATCTGGCCCATTATCCTTTTCAATACTGTTTACATTTACATGTGAGAAGCAAAAAGCTAAAACAAGTAGGCAGGCCCAGTGCATGTTCGCTGGTATAAGACAAAAATGGGTACAGAAAAAAAAAAAATGGACATTAACCATTTTGCTTATGCAAACTTTATTTAAAATGGTACATGAAGGAAGAGGGAAATAAAAATGCATCAACAGGGGCTTCCCTGGTGGCTCGGTGGTAAAGAATCTGCCTGCTAATGCAGGAGACAAGGGTTCGATCCCTGGTCTGGGAAGATCCCACATGCTGCAGAGCAACTAAGCCCATGAGCCACAACTACTGAGCCTGTGCTTTGGAGCCCAGGAGGCACAGCTACTAAGCTGAGGTGCTGAAACTACTGAAGCTCATGTGCTCTAGAGCCCAAGTCTGCAACAGGGGAAGCCACTGCAACTGGAGAGAAGCCTCTGCTCAATAGCTCAATATAGCTAGAGAAAGCTCATCCAGCAATGAAGACCCAGCACAGCCAAAAAAGAAATAATCACTTTTGAAAGTTTTTGAAAAAAATGTATGAACACGAACATGTCCAGGGGCACAAGCACCAGGTCACTGCCTCCACAACAAAAGTAAACGAGCTGGGAGACCTTCACCAACTGTGAGGGCCGCCAACTCTGAATCAAGAGAAGAAATCATAGGGGAATCCTTGATATACGCCCCAAATGCAGAGGAAGTTCGGGAGACTGCTGACTTTTTCATTGGTAGGTAGGGACTTGCAAACTTACCCTGAAAGCACAGAGATTTCCTAGCCTGTTCCAAAGTTCCTAGTAATTCCTTTACAGTGGAAAGCAGAAAATATCAGTTTTAATTATTGTATCATTTAGATCAGTGAGTCCTATTTATCTTTATATGGGTAACTGATAAGGTTCTATGAAATTCAATTCAACATAGTTTAATGAAGAATACAACATAATAATTAAGAACATAGTCTGTGAGGTCAGGCATACCAGGGCTGAGTCCCAGATCTGCTATCTCATCGTTAAGTGACCCTGGGTCAATTACATAACATCTGTGATACAGTTTAGCATCTTTGTAATTGGGATGGTAACAGAGCAATCATGAGACTAGATGCGTACACAGATCAGTCTCTGTTCCATAGTACATGTTGGTTATCCTTCACAGTGAATGACTGTAAAAATGAAAAAGAACTGACAATAAATAACACAAGCAAATAAGGCAGAGAAGATCAGAGAGCTACTGGGTGTATCCAAAGAGAATGGTGTTAAGGGCTCCAAGAGAAGGGATTAGGAAGCCTAGCAATGCCTTGGGTCAAGTGGCAAGGGAGGGCACATCTAGTTATGTGTGTGGGTGGTGGTGAAGGATTAAATGAAACAGGAAAGGCCTCAAGGAGATAATTAAAGATGGGGTTGCCAGAGTTATGAGTTTGTTGTCACTGTAAATAAAAAGTGGATCGTAAAGAGCAGTTCTTTGCACAATGAAACCAGAGGCTTGAGGAGGCAAAGAGTAAGAAATGTACAGAAAATCAAAATAGGAGATACAGACAGAAAGGTAGGAATGAGCCACTTTGTTCAGAACCTCAAATTCAAGAGAAGACTGGGGGTGGGGAAGCGACATATCTGAAGTGTGCCTCGCTGGGAGGGTATGTGGGAGGGTGTGCAACCAGCATCTGACTTAGGAGTTAGAGGGGGTGAAGGCTGTAGAAATTTTCAGATAGGAATTTGAGGGGGAAAGAAAGGAAAACTGCTACCAAAATCAATGACAGCTGGATTACAAGCATAAGTGATGAACTTCCTGAGCTGCGAGCACAAAGCATCCTCTAGTTCAGAGCTCAATTTTCTCTCATGCAAGAGCTGTTGTACCAACAGCAATTTGTTGTTGTTCGCTCACTCAGTCGGGTCTGACTCTTTGCGACCCTGTGGACCGCAGCATGCCAGGTTTCCCTGTCCATCACCAGTTCCCAGACCAACAGCAAGCAAAGGTTTCAAACGCATGCGACGAAAGTCTCTGGAGCCAGTAGTGAGAAGTTTAAGTTCAAATTAGGAGTCAGTTCAGCTGAAGTCTTTCTTGACTGTCAGCAACAACATTTACTTTAAATCATTTACTTTCCATGTGCTTTGGTCTCTGTGTATCTTGGAGTCCTTTCTTGGGTCTTTCACTGAGAGCCGTGACTAGGGCCCGGAGAAGTTGCAAGGGATAGATAAACTCCCCGAAGGGTATACAAAATTCATGCCTGTATAGTATATTTATTCTTGCTCTTTCTCAATCTTTCATTTATTCATGTATTCCTTACTTAGTATAAATTTATATTAAAATTCATTAGTGCTTATTTTTCAAGAGAGCTTATTCCAAAGACTTCATGCATTTTAATTCAATCAATCCTCTCAACAATCTTAAAAAACAGGTAACTGCTATTATTATTTTCATTTAAGAGAAAAGAAAACTATACAACCCCACAGCTAGTAGTCTTACAGAGAAGAAATAACCCAAGGAGGCCCCAAAGCAGAAGCTGCATAAGCTTAGTTTCATCAGGTAGTTTTGCTGAATTACAGTCTCCTTGGGTCTCACTCTAGGATCTGGGACACTCCAGATCAGCAAGGGAATTTCAGGTTAAACAGGGACAAGCTTGTCACTTATCCTTAAAATTGGTTAGACCCATTACACTGCACTGTGGGAAAGCACATTTATATCATCACAAGCATTTTACGTACTGCTCTCTTTGAAAGTGACAGTGAAAGTGAAAGTTGCTCAGTCGTGTCTGACTCTGCGACCTCATGGAATAGTCTATGGAGTTCTCCAGGCCAGAATACCGGAGTGGGTAGCCGTTCCCTTCTCCAGGGGATCCTCCCAACCCAGGGATCGAACCCAAGTCTCCCGCATTGCAGGCAGATTCTTTACCAGCTGAGCCACCAGGGAAGCCCAAATTGGTTAGAACGATAACACTGCACTGTGGGAAAGTGCATTTATATCATCACAAGCATTTTGTGTACAGCTGTCTTTGAACAATTGCTTAATGTGTGTTAGATCAAAGAAATTTGTTTTTCAGGGAGGAAAAGTAACTTCACTGCCAGTATACCAACCACTGAAGAATTTTCTAAATCAATGAGTCACTGTTCAATATGGTACAAAATAAAAAAAAAAAAAAATTTAAATTGAGATTCAATATAAACATCCTTATAAATATTTAAAACAAGATTTTCATGAAATAATATTTATTTTGACGACATACAACACACACTGATTATTTTCTATTCAGTCTAGCTCAGTCTTGACTGATCTTTTCTATTCCATTCCATTAAAATAATGCTGGTTCCTATCCACTAAACTGATTTCATGATGCCCAATAGGTTGGTAACCTACAGCTTAAAAAGCAGTATTCTTCAATTAAATCAAGTCATTCTGCCTGTTCTTTAAAAATGAAGTAAAGAACACGAGTCTGCTACTGGCTAAATGTTTATATGTCTTTTTTTTAATCTGTAAAAAAAAAAAGAAAAGCTAATGATTTCCTGAAAGCATTAGCAGATCAAACTCGACCATGGCTGTTTTTCCCAGTAATGAATGACAAGCAATATGTAAATATTCCCTTAAGAGCCACTTGCTCTGAATTCAAATCAAGAAAGTAGGAAACAGGAGCTTTAAACAACATTGAAGCTCACACAAGAGTTTAATTGGTAATTAGGAATATTTTCAAATAAAGCATATGCAGTTTTTTCACAGGAAATGATTTGAAAGGATTCTTAATTTTTTAAGGTTAGTAAAATTTTGAATACTGAAAAACGTACGGTGATAAAAAATTAAGACTCACAAACCTTTTATATCCTACATTAAAGAAGCGGTTTTAAATGAATATTCTCAGTCTGTTGATTGGTCAAAAAATACTTAACACTTCACTGACTCAATGGGCATGAGTCTGAGCAAGCTCTGGGAGATGGTGAAAGGCAGGGAAACCTGGCGTGCTACGGTCCACGGGGTTTCCAAGACGAACATGGCTGAGCAACTGAACAAGAACATATGTCAACCAAAATTTAAGAAGGCATAAGGAAGGAGGCATGAACTATTGCTGAGTCGCTCCCCTCCAGATGGTTCATCTAGCAGGAGAAAGACTGTCAATGTATAAACATAAATAGGAGCTAAGAACATCACACACGGGAGTGTTCTTGTGTAGGGCTATGGATACTACAGGCATGTGTCCCCAACAGCCCTCTGGGACGGTTCTTAGAAGCTGAAATCAGATACCGTTTCCAGTGAAGTCAAATAGAAAATTCTACTTCCACATCTACATATAACTTTTCCTACGTATCACAGTATGATGCTACAAATATGTTCTAATCCCCTCCCAGACAATGTAAAAATGAACACTTAATGCCATTTAAACGGAAACAGAATGAAGAAAAACAATCAGAGATACAGATGAAGCAGACTGGGATACAGGGTCCAGACCATCCATTTAAAGGCTCAGTGATTGGAGGCAAGTTATTTAACCTTCAAACTATGGCTTCATCATCTGCATTTCTATCTACTCATACAATCATAGTAAGATTGAAGTGAGGGAATGCACCTGAAAGCACTTTATAAAGCACCACAATGCTATTATTATTAACTTTTATTAGAATCAGTAGGCAGAGTAAAACTGAAAAGATATTAACCAAATATTCAGAAGGTTTAGAGTTAACACATAACAAGCACTGAAAATGGATCTGTTTGCTTTTCATACACCAGCTCAAGTAAAGCCTGCAATATGATAATATCTGAATCCAACAACTGGTAATAATAAGGTTTTCCCTCAAATCTGGGACATACTAAGGTTCTTCTCTAATAGCCCTTGGCCAGCAGGAAAAAACAACCTAGAGACTGTTAATTAAAGGAAGGGCAAGAGTTCACATCACACCACTCCACCCATGTGGTATACGCATTCTTAGCCCAGCTGTACCACAAAGAGACGGCTCTTTCCTAAGGTTCAAAGAGTGCTTCTCTGGGGCTGGAGCCGGGAGCACTCCCTGGGTCCTCAGCGGTGCTGCTGATCAACTAGCCAGACCCACCTAGGTGACGGTTTCCACTGGATCTTAGACTCTGAACTTGACCAAGAAGGCAAGCTAAGATTATCTGTACAAATGTAGCTCTGCATTCATTTCTATTATGGGCAACTACTCTTTTTAGACAAAGTGCAATTCTAGGGTATAAACTGGATCACTGTAATGCACCCACCTGACTTACACAGGTGGGGTATACAGACTGTATGTTTCATATCGCCCTGGTTGGTTAATACTCTGACATTAACTGTATTATGGATAGATAAAGTAGATCCTAGGTGGCGCTAGAGCCCATCTGCCAATGCAGGAGACACAAGAGACACGAATTCGATCCCTGGGTTTGGAAGATCCCCTAGAGGAGGGCATGGCAACCCACTCCAGTATTCTTCCCTGGATTAACCCCATGGACAGAGGAGCCTGGTGGGCTACAGTCCATGAGGTCGCCAGAGCTGGACTTGACCGAGCACACAGCACAGGGATGATAAGACAAGGATTATGGGACAGCTTCAAGTTATAAACAAGTTGTTTTCAGAAAAGGTCACTTATAATGCAGATCTTTAGAATCCATGATGTGTTTCTGCATATTAATTTACAGTGGCATAAATTAATGTTAAGCTGCCAGACTGCCCACAGAAATCTACTCAGCCCAGAATGTGCGTGGCAGCAGGTCAGGTGCCTGTGTTCTGTGGGGGCCATTCTGCCCCCAAGCTGCCACACAGCCCTGGGCAGCCCTGGTAAGGACAAAACTGGGCTCAAACGCTGCCTCCTCTGCCTGTTATGTAATCTCACTGAAGCTATTCAAACCCTTTTGAGTCTAAATTTCCACAGCAGTCAATCATATTTGGGGATGAACTACATGCACAAAGAGCACAAAAAGGAGCCTACACAAAAGTCACTGAAAGGACACTAAATTCTGCAGGGGCCAAATAATGTCAAAATGAGTGTGAAAGGAGGGAGCCCTGTGGCACGACTGGGAAGAGAAAAATACAAAATACCTGCCTTCTAACCGTGAGAGGAAGAAAGACGGAGCAGAAACCACAGGGAATAATGATCACCCTGGAGATAGTACAGAATGTATAATTTCCTTTAATAATGCAGTTTTTTGTTTGGTTTCAAGACTTATCAAGTATCACAGAGTTAACACCCATACATATAATATATGAATTGTATATATATAAAGCATTTGCAAAGGCATGGGAAAATGTCTCATGAGCCATGTGATCAGGAATAAAAAACTAGAACAAAACGCCAAAGATGCTGAGAAACCAAGTGCGCCAGAGCCAGGAGATCCTGAAAGCTCCTTAAGGCTCATCCAGGACAGATCCATCGAGCAGTGATGCTGACTCACGCTTCCATTTAGAGCTACACAGCACATTTCAAGATAAAGAAAAGGAAGGACTGGGTGATCCTCAAGTAACTAGCTTCAATCTTAAACTATTAAAAAGGGGTCTTTTTAATTTAACTTTGCTCTGATGTTAATTTCAGAAAGAAAGAGAACCATAAACAAAGGGGGTGGGTAAAGGATTATTGACTAAACACAATCAAACAATGTTTATGAAACCACAAGGTAAAATAGCATACCAATAAACAGAGGCTATTTAACTACTCAGAAGGGTAAAGGGGTGGGGGATGAGAGTTTGAAAGCAATTTTTAGGATTTCTGATACATATTGCAGTAGCAGGCAGAAATCAGGGCAGATCTTGCTTTTGCTCTCCTCTGCACACTAGTAAGTTGAGAAGGAAATGGCAACCCACTCCAGTATTCTTGCCTGGAAAATCCCATGGATGGAGGCACCTGGTAGGCTACAGTCCATGGGGTCACAAAGAGTCGGACATGACTGAGCGACTTCAATTTCTTTCACTAGTAGAGGTTTGTGTAAAGTGGTGTGGCCACATCACTGCGGCTGTACCCTTGGCTTGACTTTCTGACCTTCCCTAGAGATCTTGTTTGGAGCACCCGTAAATACATATGCTTGGAGCACACTGCCCTAGGTGGTCAGAAACTTGCTTTCAAGCAGATCCTGTTGGTAATTCCACTTTATGGAATTCTATGGTTTGTCAGAGGCAGTTGAAACGATTTATGACTCTGGCTGCCTCCTTTCTGATAATAAAGTTCTTCAGGTTTCTGTTTGTTTATTTGCTGTTTTAATTGACCATTTGGGGCTGCAACAGCATCATAATAGCTAAACTGCAGGTTGAAATAGTTTAAACTGTTCTCTCTTTCATTTCCTAATAACTCATCACAGTGATTTACTATTTAATAGTACCACTGACTTTTGGCCTTGTTCTGTTATTTCTATGGCCCTAGGATCACACCCCATTTTTGAATGTTTTTCTTTTTCACTGTTAGAATACTTTCCACAAGAGGTCAAGGCAGGCATGACAATTAACTTTTGCATTTCTGAGTTGAAAACTACTAGGCTGTTCTTCCAGAAGTTTCACCTTGCATTCTCAGTTTAAGGGGCTCCCCTCCCCCTGCATCTTAGGAAGAAAACACAGGTAACTCTGAGCAGGTTGTTCATGAACCACAGTAACCTTTACTGTTGATATCAGTTTGGACGCAGCCTGAGAAGGCGCTACAGCTTATGGAATCACTATTTAGAGCATCCGTTGGCAAAAGGAAAAAAAGAATCTTGACCTAAAGTCACATCTTATACAAAAATTAACTCAAGATGGATAGCCAACCTAAGTATGAAACGTAATACTATAAAATGTTTGGGAAAAAAATGAAAGAAAATCTTCAGGACCCAGGGCTGAGCAAACAGTTGTTAGACTTAATGCCAAAAGCACAATCCATAATAGGAAAACCTAGTAAATTGAATTATTAAAATTGACAACTTTTGCTTTGCAAAAGACTCTGTTAAGAAGCTGAAAAGAAAAGCCACACACTGAAAGAAAATACTGGCAAACTATCAAAGGACTAGTATCTAGAAAGTATAAAGAACTCAGAGCACTAAATAATAAGAAAACAATCCAGTTAGAATGTAGACAAAAAATAGGAAAAGACATTGTGATGAAGAAGATGGAGAGATGGCTAAAAAACACATGAAAAGACATTGTATCTTATTAGTCATTAAAGAAATGCAAATTAAAACCACAATGAGATATCACTACATACCTCTCAGAATGGTTCAAACAAAAAAAGTGAGAGTACCAAAAGATGAGAATCCTCATCCTGCTGATGAGGATGCCAAGAAACTGGATCATTTACACACTGCAGATAGGAAGGAATGGAAAATGGTATAGCCACTCTGAAAAAAGAGTATGGTAATTTCTTATAAAATTAAATGCACTTATCATTTGACTCAGTCACTCCACTGAGCGTTCATTTCAAATAAATTAAAACTGATACTCACAAAAAGAGGTTTTTTTACACAAATGATCCTAGCTTTATTTGTAATAGTTCCAAACTAGAAACAACCCAAATGTCCTTCAATGGGTGAATGGTTAAAAAACTGCAATACATCATGGAATACTACTCAGCAATAAAAAGGAAAAAATATTACATAATACAAGCAACATCTTGGGCAGATCTCAAGTGCTGTGATCTGAATGTTTGTGTATCCCCAAAATTCATATGTTAAAACCTAGTGCCCAGTGTGATGGTATTTATTAGGAGACAGAGGTCTTTTGGATGTGACTAGGTTATGAGGGCAGAACTCTCATGAATTGCTGCCCTTATATAAGAAGCCCGAGAAAGCTCCTTGCCTCTTTTACCACATGGAAATCACAGTGAGAAGACAGACATGATGGCTCCCTGGTCCTGGACTTCCAGCCTCCAGAATTGTGAGAAACAATTTTTGTTGTTTATAAGCCATTCAGTATGTGGTATTGTTGTTACAGCAGTCCAAATGGACTAAGATATCAAGGGGATTGAACTGAGTTTAAATAAAACAATCTCAGAAGGTTAGCGACTGTATGATTCCACTCATATAATATTTTTGAAATGACAAATTATAGAGGTGGAGAACAGCAGTGGTTGTCAGGAGGGATGGGCAGAAGGAAGAAGGTGAATCGGCTTCCAAAGGGTAGCACACGAAACCTTTTTGAAGGAACTGATCTGTATCTTGATTGTGATGGTGGCCGCACAAATTTACATGTAATAAAACTGAACAGGACTAAACACATGCATGCTCACCCATACACAAATGAATGCTTGTAAACCCTTGTGAAATCTGAATAAGGTTAGAAGACTGTATCAATGTCAATTTCCTAGTTGTGACAGTTATTATACAATAGTCACTTAAGGTGGGAAACTGGATGAAGGGTGGAAGACATCATTCTATTATTTTTTAGAGCTACATGTGAATCTAAAATTATCTCAAACATTTAAAAAATCACTATATTGTTGTGTTTATTCTAAGTGTCCTGCCTTTCTATGGTTCACCCATTAGATGGCTGATTTCTTTCTTCCCTAAACAACCTTGCTACTCTCTAGGGTCCTAACAGTGGAAAACAATTCACTAAAATTGGTAGTTTAATTCTTGCTTTCCGAAAATTCTTATTCATAGTTTAGTATTACTAAGTGAAACATGTCCCCTGGATATAAACCTATATTTGAATACTGACACTTACACTACATGAAATGGACAAAATACTTACTTTCTGAGTTACCTCATTAATAAATGGGAGTAAAACCTATTTCATAAGTCTATTGTGAAGCTAAATAAAATAATAAGTAAAGTACTTGGCACAGAGTAGATCCTTAAATGCTCATTCCCCTCATTCTCCCATTAACAATCTATCCAGACATAAACATATCAACAAAAAGTTTGGTTTTCAGTTCCCAAGACGTTTATTTGGAAAACAGGAGATGCATCTTCAACAAGCATGCTAGGAGTTGGGGATGCGGTGAGGCTGAATTGGTTCTTAAGAAATATTTCGGTTTAGGAGATTATAATCATCATTTTAAACCCAAGTTCTCACTCTGAGCTTGAAAACAGTCCAACCATCAAAATGGTTTATAAATGTTTTAGTGTACCTTTCATGTTATTATGAATAGTGACTGGCTGCCATATAGATGTTTAAATCTATCAATAATAACCAATCATACGGTAGATTGTTTCCATTCAGATACCAACACATGTGTATATGTTGGATGAGTTCAAGCTTTAAAAATGACAAGGACTACAGTGGTATAATTTCATCCATTCCATTTACCTACAAAAATACTTTTTAGTAATAGACACCCCACAAGGTTTTTAGTCATAGCTCAACTAATGAAGCTAAAGAGCAGTAGGAAATAAGTACTTAGAATTTAAAATGCAATGCAGTTTGCTAAACACAGGATTCTGAGCAGTCTGCAGTGTGATGCATACAGACAGCTAGACTCTGAGCAGCACTGGCCTGAGAGAACTGTCAAAGATAAAAATAGAAGAACCAAATGTTATTTCTCTAGTAAAAATAAGAAAAAGATGAAACAAAGTCCATCTAATTGCTCCTGGTTACGTGCCCTCTTTAGAAATAGTCACAAATCAAAAAAAAAAAGAAAAAAAAGCCAAATGTCCTTAATACTTAAGGACAAAGTCCCCTCAAACATTTTTCAATACTGGTATAAATTTGCCAAACAAATGCTTACCGAGCAAAATAACTTTGTTTCCGTTCCTTCTTCTCTTCCTTGGTATCCATAACATGCGATCAAAAGTGCAAAATATTTGGAAAATTCCTTTTTAATCAATGAGTCATAACCCTGGTAAAAAAAAACACAAAAAATAGAGTGACTGTAAATTAAGAAGTTCATAATGGCCAATGTGAAGAAAGAAGCAAAATAGAGCTACATGGCCCCAACAAATAGAAGCTAAACTTTAACCAGTGAGTAGAGTCACATGAGTCATATATGAAATACAAGTGCCCCTGGAGGAAGTGGGGGGGCAGGAAACTATAATTAGAATGGAGGTGTTAAAACATTTTAACAAAATGAAAAGTAGCTGGAAAAATAAATTGAAGTATTTTCCTCATAATTAACAATTATTTCAAAGTGTGCTAAAGTAAAAACTGCTGACTTTGGAAGATTTTAGGCTGGCTATGCAGAAGCTAATTTTTTAAAAAAATCTTTGAATTCATAATCACTATTTTCAAGCCATTAATGATGACTATGTCTCATCCACAATGATGAAAAAAATGGATCACTTGGGTGTTTTACAAGAATGTTCTTCCTTTAAAAATAAAAATAACATCAGCATTCTATCTTATTTTGGAAACATGTCAGCAAGTATCAATACATCTCACTCAAGCAAATGTGGAAATGAAAGCACAGAGCCTTGGGAAGCTATCCCTCAGAAAGGTTTTATCTGCTTGCCTCTTCCTCACTATCTCACCCATGCAGCTCTCACCTCTGCTTCCCAGGAGTAACCTGGTTTAAACCTATAATAAGAGGTGGTCTCCAGATCAGTCTTCTTTAAATACCATTCTCATCATGCCATGCCCCTGCTCAAAAATCCCCAAAGTCTACTTACTGCCTGGAGCACTAATCTAAATTTTCTGCATAGCATTCGCCTTTCCTAAAATCTTGCCTTTTCACCCTGAATGAGTCTCAAAGTAAAAAAAAAAAAAAAAAAAATTCATCAATCAAAATTATTTACTAATTTATTTCAACTCCATAAACAATGTAATTCACAATCCCTATTACAGGGAAGATACTGTGATAAATGAGTGAAATGAATGAGTGAAACTCGCTCAGTTGTGTCCAACTCTTTGTGACTCCAAGGACTATAGCCCACCAGGTTCCTCCATCCATGGGATTCTTCAGACAAGAATACTGGAGTGGGTTGCCATTTCCTTCTCCAGGGGAATCTTCTCAACCTAGGGATGGAACCCGGGTCTCCTGCATTGTAGGCAGACTCTTTATTGTCTGAGCTACCAGGGAAGTCCCACTGTGATAAGTATCAGAGACCAAAGATAAATAAGACATGGATAGGAAAGGAAAGTCAGTCACACAGTCGTGTCTGACTCTCTGTGATCCCATGGACTGTAGCCTGCCAGGTCCTCTGTCCATGGGATTCTCCAGGCAAGAATACTGGAGTGGGTTGCCACTCCCTTCTCCAGGGGATCTTCCTGACCCGGGATCAAACCCAGGTCTCCTGCACTGCAGGCAGATTCTTTCCCGTCTGAGACATCAGGGAAGCCCCACAAGACATGAGACTCGCCCTAATGGTGTTCACTGTCTTGCAAGGGAGACACTCGGGATTTCAGCTCTGTGGGATACAAACAGCTGTGGAGAAGAAACAGACCCCAAAGGAAGAAGACTGAGGCTTCCACAGGGCCCACCCTCCTGCAGCCCCCCACACACCAAGATCTGAAGGATGAGCGCGGGTTCCTAGTTACAGGGCATGGGAAGCAGGTCCGGCTGAACAAAAGCGACATGTAGACACGGTCTCTCTCTGCTGCTCCAGGATCAAACGTGAAGCAGGAGAGCGGTGGAAGCTGAGGATGAAGACATGGACAGGATTCGGTCGTGAGGACCTTTCAGGTCATGTGAAGAGCTGGAACTGTGTCCTCGCCGCCCACTAGGCGCTGCCTCCGCTCCCCGGCACCTTCCAGCACCATGACACCAAGGGCTCAGGCCGACCCCACGGCCGCCCTCCCGACAGACCTCCCCGCAGGGAGGGAGGGCGTGTAACACCCACCAGGTGCAGAGGATGGACTTCAGAAGACTGACAAGAGGGCGAACAGACTCTTGCCCTATCACAGCGGACTTCCCTAGCGGTCCAGTGGTTAAGAATCTGCCTGCCAATGCAGGGGACACAGGTTTGATCCCTAGTCCTGGAAGATTCCACTTGCTACAGGGCAACTAAGTCCATGCATCACGACTACTTAAGCCCGAGCACCCTAGAACCTATGCTTTGCAAGAAGAGCAGCCACGGCAATGAGAAGCCTGAACACAGCCATGAAGAGTAGCCCCTGCTTGCTGCAACTAGAGAAAGCCCACACACAGCAATGAAGACCCAGCACAGCCATAAATAAATTTTAAAGATGATAATAATACATGATTTTTTTAAAGAAGATATCACAGTCTAACTAGTTGAGAGAGGGCCCACACTCAGGCCAACAGTATTTACACAGAAAGAGAAGGCATGAGTTCAAGACATATTAAGGAGGCAAGTGAGTCCAAATCTGGTGACGCACTCCACAAAGACAACATGGGATGGGAAGGGATGATGGATGCCTTCCAAGTTTCTGCCTCAGGGGCTGGATAGACTGGGATACCACAGATAAGATACGATCTACAGGAAAAGGGCAGGCACTTGGCAGGGTGCAGAAGCAGAAACAGATGAAAGATCAGTTTTGGGCACACTGCCTCTGACGACCCACGGGACTGTCAGCTGGAGACATTCACCAGATGTTTGATTTCATAAAGCACAAGAGTGCAGAGAGGGCTAGAGAAAAAGATTGAGAAATTAACAGCATATGGTTGTACTTGAGGAAAAGAAAAACAATATGATGATAACACCCTGCACATACAACAACTATGCACAAGGCCCTGTACGGAAACAGTGAAGGACACGGGCTCAACTCTCACTAGTTTATCTCTGAAGCCCTGACGTGGGGCTGCCCTCAACAGATTGACCAACCAGTAGGAAAAAATAAGATGTGTACCCATAACTAAAATGGAGAGTTAGTAACTTAGAGCTGTCCAAAATAACACCAAGAATCCAGAAGACACAAAGTTCAACCTGGAGGTAACGAAGTAAACCTTTCAGGATGGTGAGGATTTCAACAGGTAAAGAGGGAAAAGAGAAAGGATTTCAGGAACAGAGAACGGCCAAGCATGAAGTCTGGACATGGAAGGACAGAGTGGCCAGGGCAAGGAAAGAAAACCACCTTTCCTTTCCACAAGTCATCATTTCAACGTTTCCCACATGTTCTCTCTTTTCATCCCTACACCACATTATGAGTTAGGCATCCTTACTTCCAGTAAACTGAAGCTGAGAGATGCTAATTTCCCTCGTTCAACCCTCCCAGCCTTGGTGGAGCAGAGATTTAGATCCAGTTTGGTGTACCTTTCCATGCCTTTTGATAACCTGTGAGGCCAGAAAGCATTTGGAGATGAGTTAGGGAAAATGGTCTGGAATCAGCAGCATCTAATGCCTCAGGGTATACTCTTCAGGTTAAGACAAACGTACCCAACACAGTGGAGGGGCAGCGGGTCAGTGAGCCCTCCAACAGGACGGCCTCAGTGGAAAAGACCCTGAAGCTGGGAAAGATTGATGACAGGAGGAAAAGAGGGCGACAGAGGATAAGAAGGTTGGATGGCATCACCAACTCGATGGACATGAGCTTGAGCAAACTCTGGGAGATGGTGATGGACAGGGAAGCCTGGCGTGCTGCAGTCCATGGGGTCGCAAAGAGTTGGACACGACTGAGCAACCGAACAGCAAAGTGGAGGGTGGGGGTGGAAGCCACGCCTTCACCAACGAGGACAGTCCTCATTCGAAAATCCGGGGAGCAAAAGATGAAAACGACAGTAGCCAAGTGTCCCAAGTCTCATTACCTCCATTTCACATGTGGCCTGAACCCACGGGGCTCCTCGCCAGCTCTCTACCTTCATCCTTACTGTTCTCCAAGCTTGAGGTAATCTTGCTACACTTCTTCTTCCCCTGACCGGATCCAGCACAAGATCCAGTTGTGCTTCCCTGGCCACTGTGCGCCCTTCTCTCTCTGCCTTATAAGTGCATCTCACGTGTCACTTATCACTTACCGTGAGGCACTTGACCCCACACGGCGCGACAACGCCACTTCACTTAGCCTCCGCAGACCCAAACGACCAAGGTTCCCTCAAGTCAAAAACCATCATGCTTCACACTCTGCTTATACGTCCCTAAATACCTAACACAGAACTAGGCAGAAAAACCACATGCAAGCTAAGCAAGGAATTAATCCAATCCTGGGGATAAGATGAATGACATGGTAGACAGACATCAATCCAAGGATTCCTCCCAAAGTAACGGTTATTTGGGGACTTCCCTGGTGGTCCAGTGGTTAAGATTCTGTGCCTCCACTGCAGGGGGCATGGGTTCAATCCCTGCTTGGTTTGGCAAAAAAAAATATATATATATATAAAATTATTATTTGGAAATGGGGACTGTAGGTTCAAGCCAGCCCCTCTGGAACTCCAGAAAGAATTAGAACTCTGGCTCTCTGCCCTGCCCTAGGCCAGGTAGTTTATTTTAAAGTCTTGCTTCTGCATGCCATCATATGTGATGATCTCTATTTATTAGATTTCCCCTCATGAATAAAAATGAAGCCATAACCACCTAATTGGAAAATTTTTATATTGCAAGCTGAGCCAGAAACTAATATTTGGTTCTAGCGGAAAAATATTGAGAAAAATAAACACAAGGAAAAAAAAAAGATTAAATGATCCAAGAACTGACATCTGGTGCTGCTGTGTCTGTTTAGAACTAGAGGAGTTCTTTTTCCATTTTCTATTCAACAGATAAAAAAAAAATATCCAAATCTTTGGTTTCTTTTAAATTTCTGGGAACTGATCTATTTCTTAAACCAGATGGATGCAGCCCTTTCAGGTACGGACACACCAACAGATTAACCAGGAAGAGATCGGCAAAGGATGCTATAAAAATGATTTGCACAGAGCACCACCCGGCAGCCTTCATGCTTCACTGAAGAACCAGAGCCCCTTAAATCAATCTTTAATGGGAACTACATTCTCCATTATAAGTGGTTATAATGGGCTTCTTAAAAGCCCTTCTTCCATTTAATGTTGACTTTCTCCTCACATCAATAAACCCTAGACTCATCCAAACACTGAATTACAAGAGTCTCCTGCTTTCAGGGTGCATTACAGACCAAGAAGAATGCTATGAGAGAGTACAAGATGTATCTTCTACCTAAATATTTCTTTTTGTGATCTTAAATCAGTACAGTCAATTTAAATTTAGTTCATTATTTTTTTAAAAATGACATATACAAAACCCTTAACCCTGTAAGAGCTGTGTTAAAGACAAAGTATTTTCTGTATCACCAACAAATGTCTGATGCTCCCCGTGACGCCACTTAGAAGGAACTTAAGGACAGAGCTATCAGACACCCTAACTCCATTGAACCAGTGTGGACCCACACAGCCCAGGGTGGCTTTTTGGCTCCGCACCGAACACACTGCAGCTCCTTGCTCATTCGGGTATGACCAGTGGGGACTAGGAAAACACCAGAGCACACATAATGTCCATCAGCTGTTTTCCCAAAACATGTTTCCTATTATACAAATGATGTAATGACAACAACACGCTGTAAGGCTTGGCCACATAAGGCACAGGCGAAAATGTACTTTTCTATGCAAACATTTCCTCCTAGAAAATACTTACACTTATGTTGAAATATGACAAGAATTCAGTCCTTCTCAAAGCTCTACTGTCATCTAAACACAAAGGGTATTCAGAAATATAGGTGTCAAACAAAGGTCAGAAACTTGAATACTCTAACAAGAAATCTGGGAAGAAAGACATAGAAATAGAACAAAAGCAGGCTGCAAACATGTAAGGGAAACATCTAGGAGATGACGTTCCCAATAAGCAAAGGTGTGTCACAGAAACAAAACAGAACTTAATAGCAACAAAGAACTACAAAGTTAAACTAGAATCAAGGTGATGATCAAGGACAAGCTAGAGGTCTACCACTTGAATGGGACAAAGTCAATGGATGGCGAAATGGAGACCTCATCAACTCCTATTCCATTATTTTTTGTCAAGGGAACTGAAATTAGATCTGAAAAGAATTAAGCAAGTGTGGGTATCAGTGCTCTCTTACCCAAAATGAGTACAGAGATTTCATCAAATCTCCTTGATACTCTAAAGATTAAAGATCCACCTCTGGGCTTGACAGTCACTTTGTGTAAGTTCCCTCTAGGAAGAGAATGTGCAAATAAGATTTCTAACGCATCACTGGCAGGGTCAGGAATCGCTGAATATGTGGGAAAGGCCAAAAGCCTGACAAGATGCAAATACATTTTAATTTTCAACAAAAGTTAGAAAAGGAAGTATGCAAATTACACACTGGAGAACATCATACGAATCCCCAGCGAAACTTTAGACGTGATACTTACATGCAGCTTGGGAAGGACTTAGAAGAGGAGGGAGTGAACCCTGGGATCCACGATGTTCACAGAAAATCAACCATTCAACGGAACAACAATAAACAAGCAGATCCCTATTTGAAGCATCTCCCAGGGACCAAGTACCCCACTGGAGATACATAGAGGAAGACTGCATTCACAGGCCAGGATGCTCAGGTGAAACAGGCAACTGACACCCATCAGGTGGTAAGGCAAGCGGCAAGCAGTCTGATACTGGTGGTACAAGGAACCACAGAGCACCGAGGGGAAGCGCAACTACTCCGCCAGGAAGGGAAGGGGAGTCTGGGGCCAGAGCCGGACTGCGAGGGAGGAGCAAGAGTTTGATGCTGAATGCAGAAGAGCTTGGCCTCAGTAGGCAGAATGAGGATGTACAAGCCACTGGCAGGGAATGCGTGGTACTCAAGGAGGCCCGGTGGTCTGGTAGAGAGAAGGAAGTTCACGAATGGGGTCTAGTCAAACTGTACTGACTTAATTTCCCTCTTGTACAGAGTTACTATTCTAGTGCAACAAGGAAATGAGGCAAACATAGTGTAACTGTACTTATAAGGCACTTGGTAAGTTTCTCTTGATTTGCTTATGCATAAGATTGAGAATGTGGCCTAGACATGAATGACTGCCCCCATGATTGGATTGATTACAGAAAGCACTGAGTCACTATACCAAGAGGCATGTGCTCACCAACTGCCTGGTCCCTATCTGGAGCTGGGAGCAGACCTCCCACTTCAACCTAGAGGGAGGATGTTAACAGCTTAATGCAGTGTTCTTTCTTAAGTCTTGTCCTCATTAATAAATTTACCAATGACTCGAATGAAAATATGCACTTGATAGACTTTTGAATAGATAAATAACATCTTGGATAACAGCATTTCAATTCAGACAGATGTCAGCTGTCTGTAGATCAACTGAGGGCTCTACATCTGGGAGAGGTAGAACCTAGCATTAGTACAAATGAATAGGACAGGCATATATCATGTTTGGGGTGACAGTAAGATTCACATACCCAGTGGTGTGATTCCACTGCTTCACAACACCTCCCCGCACCCACCTAGACCAAAAAATAAAAAACTAATGCAGTCAACCCAGAATAAAAGACTATGATGGTCTGTCCCACCGTCTTTGAGGGTTATAATATATCATGACTATTGCATTTAGCTCTGGATCTCCTCACACAGGAGAAATAGAAGGAAAACTGGAACAATCAGAATGATTAAATAACCCAAAACTAAACTTTAAGCTGTGCTGTGAGCTTAGTCGCTCAGTCGTGTTCGACTCTTTGTGACCCCATGAACTGTAGCCTGCCAGGCTCCTCTGTCCATGGGGATTCTCTAGGCAAGAATACTGGAGTGGGTTGCCATGCTCTTCACCAAGGGATTTTCCCAACCTAGGGACTGAATCCAGGTCTCCCTCATTACAGGCAGATTCTTGACCATCTGAGCCACCAAATTTTAAGAATGTTAGTCAAAGGAGCTGGTCAGGGTTAGCATGGAAAGAGTTGAGAGGAAAGGATGTGAAAGAGGAGTTGTCAGGAAAGGAATTTCCCAGGCAAGAATACTGGGGCAGGCTGCCATTTCCTCTTCCAGGGGATCTGCCCGACCCAGAGATTGAACCAGAGTCTCCTGCATCTCCTGCATTGGCAGGTGGGTTCCTAACCACTGAGCCCCCTGGGAAGCCCTAGAGGAAAGGACAGTTATTGTCTAATATTTCAAGGATCCTATTTGGTAGAGGATTTAAGCTTGTACCAACAGACCCTCAAGGGTCTACCTAGAACCAGGTACTGGGTACTGAGAGAGAGGTGTCTTGACTCCACATAAGGGCTTGATGCAAACAGCGGCCTCCAGAGAGAGCAGCTTCCTAATCTCCAGAGATAACGGCACAAGCTGGACCACTCTGGGGGATGGCTGTGGACTGGTAGATTTCAATTGTACCAAACACCAACACTCCTCACCTGATAAATACAGCTGACCTTTGAACAACAGGGGTTTGCACTTCCTGAGTCCACCTACACTCAGATTTTTTCAGTAAATATACTATAGTATCACATGATCTGAAAATACGAAAGAACTGCATGTACAAAGGGCCCATGCAATTTACACACATTTTTTTTTAACTACACGGAGAGTCAGCACCCCAACTCTCACAGTTTTCAACGGTCAATTGTATATAAGTATTTTATAACATGACCTTTTTATAATGCTGAGATGAAGCTGATAAATAATATAACCCATTTAACACAATTTTGTGAAGGTGACATAATGCCTTAAAGGAAAGTAACTGATCACAGGTAGTTCAATATCTAAATTCCCAGGTTTCAAAAATCAATATAATGTCAAAAGACAAGTAACTTATAACAGGTAAGTCATAAGTGAATAATTTATGATAATGAATTCTCAAGCACAAGTTTATTAGAAGACACAACAAATGCTCAGATGCTTATACCACCACAAGTTTAGCTATAGGTGAAATGAGATCAGAAATAATTTCATAGGGGGAGGGGGCATATGTATACCTATGGTTGATTCATGCTGACGTATGGCAGAGGCCAACACATGGATAGACTAATATTTTTAAATTTTTAACAGAAATTTTTCATGTCAAAAATTCCTTCAAAGCTGAGATTTTACAAACTTCACACATCTGAGTAGTTCTGTTTTCAGGATTCTCTGTGCTTTACCTGACTAAGCCCTCTGACTCATATTAAGGCAGCACAGCACCTTTAAAGGGGCCTCCCAGGTGGCGCGAGTGGTAAAGAACCCTTGTTGATGCAGGAGAGCTAAGGGATGCAGGTTGGATCTGTAGGTCGGGAAGATCCCCTGCAGGAGGGCATGGCAACCCACTCTAGCATTCTTGCTCAGAAAATCTCATGAAAGAGGAGTGTGACAGATTACTGTCCATAAGGTCACAAAGAGTCAGACACGACTAAAGTGACTCAGCAGGCAGGCACCCTTGAAGCTGGACAGACCCCACTGGAATCCAGACTCCAGCCTTTCCAAGGTATAGAACCTTGAGCAAGTTACTCAATTTTTCTAACTTCAAGTTTCCTTTTCTGTGAAATGGTTGGTCTAGAGATAAAACATGTCCAAGAGGTGTTTATCGAGTCTAGCACCCCATGGAACAGAAAATTCCCTTCACTGAGATTTCAACAAGCCCAAATGTTCCTGTGTTCATGAAAATTACACCTATCTTCATCAGCGCCTGCAGAGTTAGATTCAAATTTTCCCCTAAACAGACATGTTAGATCATGAATTAACTCAAGCCAGGCAGCCCAGGAGAATGTAGAGATGAGAGCAGGCAGCGACAGTCAAAACATTTACCGAACATTAACCATATGCACCAGATTTTTTTGTTCAATGCTATCATACACACAGTTTAATCTTTATGGCTCTATGAGAGTTCATTTTCTCAATCCCTTTTAGATAAAGAATCTGAAATTCAGAAAGGTTAAAACTTTTATTCAAGGTCAAACAGCCATAAGAGTTGGAGCCAGAAAGATCAGCTTTGTCTGACACCAAACTCAGAACCATTCATAATGGATCTCTAATGTGAGGCTGTAACACTACACAGAATTTTCACATCAGTTGCCTGATTCTTCCTGGCAGTTGGTTCTACCCACCATTAAAAAGAAGAAGAGAGTGAACACCAACATTCTTGTCATTCGTCCTTCAGGACATTGATTCTGAACCACATCCAAGTTAGTCATCGCTATTCATTAATAAATGCACTCCACTAAACATGCTCACCTATTTAATAAACATTTACTGCTTTTAAAAAGCTAACTGGAATGCACATTCCCTTACTTCATTAAGTGAAATACCTCTTAAATATTAAGGACTGAAGTAATGATATAACTGACTATGTCAGAAATATATCCCTTAGCAGTTGGCATATTTTTTGTTTCTGTGGTTATGAAAAGTAACTGCCTGCCAATCCAACTATTTCTCCACTGAAATTAGTAAACATACAGCATCAGAATTTAAAAACGGAATTTTGATCTTTTAAAAAAATTTCCTTATGGATTTTAAGTTACAAAAGTACCTTTTTTTTCCCCCTAGGGACTAAGACTGATGATTCTTTTTAGAACTAAAAGTTATGATTTTATAAAGCTTCTACCAAAGGTCTTTAATATATTGCATGCATTTTCTCATTAATACTTAAAAAGATATAGATCTGTACACAAATTAAATGGGGAAAATATACAGAAAGTCATGTAAAAAGTTATTGGAGACAATGAAAACAGAACAGAGTCTGCTCTTCTGATTTCATGTCTCAACCAGAAAGCTTCCTCTTTCTCACCACCAGTCACTATTTATTGGGTGTCTGCTCCAGGCACATGAGTGTCCAAAGCCCACAAAAGTTAGGAGAAAAAATAGCTGGTGCCTGCAATGTCACGAGGTGATTTCTAGGGACACCCCCTATTATTGCTTCAGCACTGGAAGATGACTTCAGATCATCTCTAAGAGGAGTCCAAAGGTGGCAGGCTCCAAACAGCAGCAGCAAACAAATAGGTGAGGGACTTCTCTGGTGGTCCAGTGGTTAAGAATCTGCCTTGCAATGTAGAGGATGCAGGTTCCATCCCTGATCAGAGAACTGGGATCCCACATGCTGTGGAGCAACTCAGCCTGCGTGCCCCAAATAGAGAGTCAACTCAGCTTGGGTGCCACGATTAGAGAGTCCATGCAACAAAGGATCCCGTGTGTCCAACTAAGACCTGATACACCCAAGTAAATAAATAAATATTATTTTTTACAAAAAATGACACAGGAAGAAAAATATGTCTTCAATTACTTCTGGCATTCATTTTAATATTATTAGACAGATCTACTACTAAAATCCTAGGATCTCTGGCCTATTTGCTTTTTTTTTTTTTTTGCAGGTATCTTTCTAGCCCTGGCCCAAAAGGAAAGAGTCTTCTGGAGTCTCTATCTACTAGTATAGAACTCAAGCCTATTCCCCAAAGAGTAGGCCTTCCAAAGAGCAGGCACCAACATCATTCACTGCATCAGCTGCCTTTGCTCACAGCAAATGCCATCACTACCACAGGGGTCCTGGTCTTGCATCATACTCCAACTCCTTGAATTTTAGGACAGGAATAAGCATGGGCAGTGGTTACTATGTCTATTTCTTCTTATTATTATTACTATTACTATTATCAGGTGGGAGCTGTCTGTTACATGAATCTGAAACAGGGTTAACTGACGCAAACAAAACCAATAAAATTTGACAGATGGAAGATGTAATAAATGAAATGCCTTTACAAAGAACCTATAGCTGTAAGCATTAGTTTTCAAGAATTAAATCTGGGTGTCTTTTGAGACAATCAAGAGACATAATGCTCACTTTACCAGGTAAACTGCCATTCTACTAAGGGAAAGCCACATGCTTCTTTGTTTTCATGTGGACGGTATTGGCAACAGAATGCCATCTGCAAAATACACTGGCATACACTCATAATGTGAAAATGCCAAATGAAAAATAATTGATTTATCACTCTTTTTAATATGCTTTCAGTATATTTACATACAAGTAAGCATACAATATAAATATACAAGTGGCAATAAACAATTTACACTTACTCCAAAACTGTCCCTTGTCACATACTGACAAGCCATCTCTTCAGTGAGGAAGCATTTATAAAGAGCCTGTTTTATCCCTACCACTGGACCATACATCTGAAACCTACGCACATAGAGAGGACTCAATACACTAAGAAAACTTCAATTTTTAACAAGGAAATAAAACTGACATAAATAAAATAATCAGCAAAAAAGGGATATGATAAAAAGTCGTGCCAAATAAAACTTGTTTCACACAGAGAAGTAGCAAGCCAAAGGAAAGGGCCGGGTCACATGGGCCAGTGTTCCTAGGGAGGTGTGTAAAGTGGGACATGACCAAAACAACCATTCATGGTGGTAGTTCAACAGTGCAACACAATGGACAGTCCCATTTGTAATCGAGAAAGAGCTGTATCCTTAATGGAAAAGTTCTCTACCAGAGCATGCTCAAGAAGACTGAAATTCCACCCTCCTTTCAGATATATGGGACAAAGATGGAGAGAAGCCTGTACTGTTTTGGTTAGCACAGTACAAAATGTGGTAAAAATGCAAACATGCCTTCAGGAAGAAGGCAGGATGAAAAGTGTCTTCAGAGCAGGAAATCTGCCCAACCCAAAGTTAGACCAGCATTGGGAGGTTCTGTGACCTCTTCCTCAAGAAAAAAATGATGCATATAGTAGTCAATACTAATTTTCCAAGAGATCTGGTTAAGAAACCAAGTCTAATTAAGTACGCTTTCCTTTAAAGGTTTATTCAGTTGTTTGATATAAAAATTCTTGAAGAAGGCCAAAGGAAAAGGGCATTTGGCCAGACTGGATTGTTGTCCTCAATTATGTACTCCTTCCTTGTAACAATCACACACGCACAGCTTCCGCTATGCCATTCAGTGGTACTCTGCACTAGCATACAGAGGTCATTCTGCTCTAAGCCAGTTGGCTATGTGGCTTGTCTTAATCAACAGACTGAGGACAGTGTACCCATTCCAACACAAGGGTCTAAGAGGCCTGCAAGTTTCTGCTCTCTATCAGAAAAGTACATCCCAGGTAGCTACTTATCCTTCTTTCACACGGGTCCCAGGATGAAGACCTATGGAACAGACCTGAACTCCTGCCCCAGCTTTGGAGTCCAGCCCAGCCCTTCTGGACCCAGTCAATGGTTGCCAATCTGCAGATTCATGAATGTGAAATAAATGCTTGTGGTTCTGAGACACTAAGCTTTGGATGTTGTTAAGCAGTAGTATCGGGATTCCTTGGTGGCTCAGATGGTAAACAATCTGCCTGCAATGCAGGAGCCCTGGGTTCAGTCCCTGGGTCAGGAGGATGCCCTGGGGAAGGGAATGGCAACCCATTCCAGTATTATTGCCTGGAGAATCCCATGGACAGAGGAGCCTGACGGGCTATAGTCCGTGGGGTTGCAAAGAGGAGGACACAACTGAGTGACTAACACTTTCATTTTCACATGCAGTAGTACCACCACAACAAAAACAAAGTCAACACACCTTTAGAAGTATCCTGATCCACAAATTACTTTGTGGATTTTTACCAAGAAGATCAATGCCACATAGTACATATCACTGTCCACATGCATAATTCTACCAAGGTCAGGAATACCAAAGCCCAGAGACAAAAGCAGTCAATTAACAAAAACAGCCAAGAAAGCATCCCTTCGTTCCAGTTCTCATTTATCCCATGACCATTGTGCATGGCTATGCAAGTTTAACTATAAGAAGACATCACTTAACACCAAGCAAGACTTATGTACATCTTGGTACATTCATCTATCTGTGTGTGTTAGTCCCTCAGTCATGTCCAACTCTTTGCAACCCCATGGACTGTAGCCCGCCAGGCTCCTCTGTCCATGGGATTTTCCAGGCAAGAACACTGGAGTGGGTATCCATTCTCTTCTCCAGGGGATCTTCCCAACTCAGGGATTGAACCAGGGTCCCTCCCACACTGGAGGGAGATTCTTTACTATCTGAGCTACCAGGGAAGTTCAAAAGTGAGTGTTAGTCAAGTCCAACTCTTTGTGACCCCACAGACTGTAGCCCTCCAGGCTTTTCTGTCCATGGAATTTGATATTATTTATCATTAGGGGTCGAATTGCATCACTGCACACTCCACAATCCTCCCAAATACAGTGACGCTGCATCCACTGTACTCCAGGATATGACTTTATTTGGAAAGAGGGTCATTGCAGTTACGTTCAGTTGAGATGAGATCTTATGAGTACTGTGGGCCTCTAATGACTGGCGTCTGTATAAGAAGATAGCCATATGAAGATCAAGACACACAGTGATACCAACACGTGAAAACAGAGCAGAGATCAGATTTAGGCAGCGATAAGCCAAGGAACGCTAAAGGCAGCCAGTAAATCACCAGAAGCCAGAAGCAAGAAAGGGTCCCTCTACAGGTTTCAGAGAGATCAGAGCCCTGCCAACACCCTCATTTTAGATTTCTACCTTCCAGAATTGTGAAACAATGAATTCCTGTTGTTTTAGGCTACCCAGTTTTTGGTACTTGTCAGAACAGCCCTAGGAAACCAATTCACTTGTCTTAAATCTTACACACTCTAACTGTTCCAAAAGGATACTGCATCAAAAATATGACTTCCCCATCATGTCTATTCTGCCACTTTCCCTTATACCTTAAAGGAAATCTGCACATGCAATTGAGAGCATTGATAAATATTATTTTGAATATTAGAGCAGAACGCTCACACAGTTAACATTTGTACCCAGGAGGTAATTCAAGTATACTTTATTGAGTCGTGGACTAAGAACTCACCTAATTATCAAGGAAAATTCTCAACAAAAAGGGAGTTTTGAAATCTGATAATGTAGCATCACCATGTATTATGCCACTCATACCGGACTTCAGCGATTTCAGTCTAACAGACTCATGCGACTAGGTTTCTCACCCACTTATGCTATCCTGTACCACTTTCTACGCAGAAATGTCGAGCTAAGCTATAAAGCAAAGTGAAAGTGTTAGGTGCTCAGGGTGTTCAACTCTTTGGGAGCCCACGGAAAGCAGCCCACCAAGTTCCTCTAGCACTTTCAATTTGCTTTATAGCTTAGCGCTACCGTAAGCTGATAAATGTGGAAGCATTAACCACTCAGTCGTGTCCAACTCTTTGTGATCCCATGGAAAGTAGCCCACCAAGTCCCTCTTGGAAACAAGTTCCTCAAGTTTCAAATTGCTTTATAGCTTAGCACTACAGTAAGCTGATAAATGTGGAAGCATTAACCGCTCAGTCGTGTCCAACTCTTTGTGACCCCATAGACTGTAGCCCACCAGGCTCCTCTGTCCATGGAATTCTCCAGGCAAGAATACTGGAGCGGGAAGCAATTCCCTTCTCCAGGGGATCTTCCCAACCCAAGAATCAAACCTAGGTCTCCTGCATTGCAAGCAGGTTCTTTACTGCTGAGTCACTGGGGTGAGCTATAAGCTCTAAAGCAAATCTGTATTTAATTTGTAGTACAAATCATTAAGCGCCGAAAGAAAATGAAATTAGGGGTAGAGTAGATGTCCTAGAAAGTGTTGATGGAATTAAGTATCAACCTGGTAGTGAATACTGGCTTTCAAGGAAGAAAGGTATGAGGAAATTCAGATAGAGCAGCCAGTCAGAAGGGTTACTGAGAAGCCTTCTGATCCCACTGACTTGCTGAATGTATGCAGGTGGGGCTAGGGAGATAAGGTTGGGTGCCCAAAATGTGCAGATGATATAATGCCAGGATACAATGCCATCATTGCCTAAGCAGCATTCCCTGGCTTAAGTTTCCATGAGAAAGCCACCACCATGAATATCTCATAAATCATTTCACTTGGTCTACTTATTCTTGAAGAACTAGCCTTGAGGCTGATCTATACATAAAACAAGCAAGCAAGCTAAATGCAAGAAAATATCAAGCAGATGGCGTGTAGGTGAACATGTGGAGGAAGTGAAATATTAGCAGCTTTGAAAAGAGGAAGAGAAAGTAAAATATGTCAAAATGAATATGCATTTTATAAAGAAAACTCAAGAATATAAGTCCTATGATATATTGATTTCAATTATTTGTAACAATTATCATTGTAATACTTATGATAAATAAATGTGAAATATTTCACAAATAAAATGTGAAAATGAAAAAAAAATGTGAAAATGGAAATTGCTATATACCATTACTGGGGACAAAAGTCTCAATATTTTGTCACTTTCCTGTCTTTTCTGCTATGCAGCTGCATTTATTAAGCAAATTAGGGTCTTTTGCATATAGAGTTTGGTATACTATCTCTTAAAAAAAAACTCCAATTTTTACAATATCAACCTTGCTAATAACTAATACTTATATAGTTGCTTATCCTGTGACAGAATTTCAAGTACTTTATATATATTAACTTATTAGCTAATTCTCAATACAATGTGAGAGGTGGATACTATTATTATCTTCATTTCACAGATGAGAAAATCAAAGAGAAATTAACTTGCCTAAGTTCACCTACCTGATAAAAAGTGAAAAAGAACTTTAAGCCAGGTAACTGGCTCCAGCATCCTCACTTTTAACCCATTACCATACCACCTGCCTCCCAGAGACAACGTGCTTATCACTGAAACTAAGCTTCATCTCTGATTTTTTTAAGGATATACTCAGAACAGAATCATGGCAATCCATTCCAGTATTCTTGCCTGCAAAATCCCACGAACATAGGAGCCTGGTGGGCTACGGTCCATAGGGTCGCAGAGTCGGACACGACTTAGCAAGTAAACAGCAACAGAATAGAATCACAGGAGCCAACGGAGTCTATGAGCTGAACTGCTCTCCATCAAAGGCATAATACCCCCATATTACCTCTTACCACCTGTGAAAAGGGAAATGACCCAACTTCATCATTGTTATGGACTTCAACAATCTAATTATAACCTGCATTTCTTTGATGCAGTGAAGGTGAATATTTTTTCACGTTTTGGCCATTTGTAGTTCCTGTTTTGTGAACTTTCTATTCCCACCATGTAAATTGTTTATGTCCCCATCCCCACCCCCAAATTCATACACTGAAAACCTAATGTTCTAGGGATGGTGAGAGGCAGGGCATTGAGAAGGTGATTAGGTCATGAGGGTTCCTCCCTCATGGGATTAGCACGCTCACAAAGCAAGCCCAGAGAGATGACCAGCCCCTTCCATCATGTGAGGACACAAATAAGAAGCCCCTGAGTCTACAACTCAAAGAGGCCTCTCACTAGAACCTGATCATGTTGGCACCCTGATCTCCAAATTCCAGCCTCCAGAACTGTGAGTAAGAAATTTCTGCTGCTTATAAGCCACCCAGTCTATGGAATTTCGTTATAGCAGCCCAAATGGACTCAAATGATTCCTTCCTAGAATGCTTGGTACAGCAAGTTCAATTGAAACTATTTTAGAATATACCAGAGGGTTGCTAACTAGCTGTTTCAGTGGGAGCCTATAGATAGGCAAGTACCTCAGGGGAATCACCAGGACCGAGGGCTGAAGGCTCAGCTGTAAACACCTGGGGCCATAAGGACTGAGCAGGCTCTCCCAACAGACTAACAGCCTGCAACTGGGCTTCATACCACACAGCAGGGGCTGTACTTATCTGAAGGCTGGCACAGTCATTAATGGTACTCGAGACACTCAATTTCTCACATCAACATGTCTGGGAACACAAATCAGTAAATCTGATGTTTGCTTCTACGTGTGTGTAGGTTGCTCAGTCGTGTCTGACTCTTTGCAACCCCATGGACTGTAGCCTGCCAGGCTTCTCTGTGCATGGGATTCTCCAGGCAAGAATACTGGGGTTGGATGCCATTCTCTTCTCCAGGGCATCATTCCTGACCGAGGGCTCGAACTTGGGTCCCCTGCATTGCAGGCAGATTCTTTACCATCAGGGCCGTCAAGGATGTTTGCTTAGTGAGATCAGAATTACAGAAGGAAAATGAAAGCTTTCAAGGGATCTCACACCTACGGAGCAGTCTCACAAACTTTCCCTATTTTCTACATGGCTAGCGTGGTTGGTGATCAGAATCATCCACTAGTCAGAGGATTCTACCCGAACAGTGCTGAACCAAAGCTATTAAATTCTTACCCGCTAAACCCTGTTAATCAGTTAACGATTTACCTCATGCCAGGCACTCTGCAATAAAATCGAGCACCTAGGACACCCTCTGATTACCTGGCTTGGAAAGAAAAATACCACATTTGCATACTTAGAAGTCACTTCTTAGGATGAGCTACTGTCTCCAGACGGTTCATGTCATCTATCAGGATTAATGGTTAACACTTTCGATTTTTTAAGGGTAACCCCACACTTGGAGAGTTTCACTCCTTTATGTACCAGCTACAGAGGCAGAGGCAGTACATACACACACATGCACACACACTCTTTCTCAGGGACATAATAAATATGGAGGTTTTTAAAAAATGAGTGTTAACACAAAGTTTGAGAAGAGAATTAGTAAAGTAAGGTAGGGATGCTAAAGAAAATAAATCATATGGACATGCATTTACTGAGCGTTGGGCAATGAGCAGTAGAGGAGAGATGACTAGTTAAATAAAGCTTCAACCTTCAATTTTTTTTTTTTGGACCCATCAGAGCACTTTATCCAAAATCAAAATTATTTTTCTACTAGAAAGGCAGTTGTGCTATTGATGAGAAATGCCTGTTCTCAGTATGGACGCCTACTTGCTACACTACATATAGAAGGCTCTGTGAGTTTCTGGAATCTCAACCAAGAATGGTCCATAGAGACAACACCAGAACTGAATGTGGCCTGCTAATGAAAATAGTAGGACAAGTGTTCCACGCAGAGGAAATGGCCTGGAAAAGAAAAATCATATGCAATGCATGTGCAGGAAGTGACAAACAGTTCTGTGTTACCAAAATAGAGATTCTGAACTTGGGGTCTGTAAACAAGGACACAGAGTCAAAGCAGTGTAGTCAGTGTCTGATGGGACCATGAGTTTTCATCAGATATCTTTTTTTAAGCATCCCTGATTGGGGATGGGGAGGTGAGTTAAGAAAAACTGTGTGGGGAAAAAAAAAAAAGAAAAACTGTGTGCCAAATGCATGACAGGGAGGGGCAGGGGACAAGAGATGAATTCCTCGGGGGTCACAAGACCAGGCTGAGTCATGCTGGACTCCCTTCTGTGCAGACTGGGATCCTTTAGTAGAATGAAAAGGGATGTGTAAAAGGAAGACTGGCTGAAATGTAGGCGAAAGTAAAGTGCAGGCAACAGTCCAAAGCATCTCAGCAGCCAAACAAGAGCAGTGGGAATGGAAAGAAGGGAATCAGAGAAATGATTAGGAGACAAAACAAGCAGGCTGAATATTCACGTTTGCTTGTATCAATGTATGCACAGAATGTCTCCGGGAACATTATCAATTAACTGATAACACTGCTTGCCAGTGGACAGGAGAGGCGGGTAACCAAGAAAGAGGATGAGAGGGCATCCTTCCCACTGTTTACCCATTTGTACCTTTTGAATCACACGAAGGTAATGCCTACTATAAAAATAAAACGTTTTTTAAAAAGACATGGAGTTTATCGTAATGAGATGTCTCTATTTAAACACTTAAATTTTTCTCTCCAAACCCCCTCTCAGTGTTTCAAGTTGCACTTCTGAAGTCAGATTATTTTTACCTCAAAGGCTCCTGGACTGCACCCATGATTGTCCCTTAAGAAGGGCCAATCTCTCTGTTGACCAGGGTGATAAATGTATGAAACTGAAGTGGACACCATACAGATGTAAATAAACAACTATTTCCCTGGTTACATTCAACCAACTTAACACGTAGTTGTCAAAATACCAGAATGAAGAAAGTCTGATCGATTAACTCAGGGAGCTCAATCTTCTCAATTTTAAGATAAGAGCTCAAAGAAGAATCTCTATGATTTACAAAAAACAAAGATGAATCAAATAAATTACTGATGTGAAAGAGATCATATGTGAGGTCCATTGTGGTGAGTGTTAAGCTAATATAGCCTAACCCTTTCGCTTATATTAGCTTTTTTTAAATTAAATAGAATGAATCTCCTATTCAGCCTGATAAAAGCATATAAAGCAGGTACTCCAGAAATAACTGACTTAAAGTGAATGGTTTGACCAATTTTAAATTAGCCAATAGCAGACATAAATTTAATAGTTAAAAAGTAAATGGATCTTAGCTTTGCAAAACTAAATAAGAACACTGTTTCCCATTTGGCCATATAAGCTCAAATATACAAAACCTGCAATACTTGTTCAAAGCATATTTAATGGTACTTATTAAACTTATTAATCAAAACATACTGTGTCCAAAGATCAATTCTGCAAATGTTTCCATTCATTGCTTTTATGTTTTATATTTTGACTTCTTCTACAAAAGATGTTGTGAGTCAGCTTAAAATAATAAATTCAATAAAACAGGAAACTCTATTAGGTAAAAAAATCAGAATAAGAAAAAAAGGTAGAACAGAAACTCAAGACCAAAGGGAGAGTTGGATCATCAATATTAGCTCATAGGTTTTTATAGGGTTATTAAAATTAAGTTGCAAATTTGACTCTGCGGTTCCTAGTGGCAAAGCAGAAAGGGAAACTTAACCGAATTCTAGTTCTGCATGATGAAAAGAAAAAAGGACACTCAATAACTATTCAGGGGAGGTAAAGCTTTTCTTTGGCATTTAGAGTTGAATGAAATTTCTTGCATGAGTCTTCAATAGGGCCTGTAGAATGAACTATGATCTTAATAACCACATCTCTTAAGTAACTTAACAGTAGGTTTCTTGTGACTGTCTTTATTAATAAAACGCTTCCTTGTGAGCACAATTTGAGGGGAGGACTGCAAAGAATGCAAAACAAAGTAGACAAAGTACACAGTTTCTGAAGATCTGGCCTAACACCTAGAACTGGAGGAGAATGGGTGGACATCATAGCCTTTGTTTAGCCAACTCTCTATATAAACATTTCTCTCCTATAAGCTTCTGATCAAATTTATGAGCAGACAAGTCATAGTCCCTGGCATTCTATACCACCATTAAAGGGAGATTAGCATACAACAATTATTCATCATCCACTAGTTCTCCACATTTGAAACTCAAGGTTATATAAAATTTCTTTTCTCCACTTTTTCTGCAACTATAACAATGTTCGTTCTAACACAGGTGAATTGAGCGGATGTTACCGGATGTAAATAATAACAAAATTATGGATTGGGATTTTTTTTTAAAAAAAGGACACTAAGAACATTTAGTGGGCTTCCCAGCAGACGCTACTGATAAAAAACCCGTTTGCCAATGCAGGTGGCAAAGGAGATGCGGGTTCCATCTCTGGGTTGTGAAGAGCTCCTGAAGGAGGGCATAGCAACCCACTGCAGTATTCTTGCCTGGAGAATCCCATGGACAGAGGAGCCTGGAGGGCTACAGTCCATGGGATCGCAAAGAGTTGGATACAACTGAAGCTACTTAGGACGCACACATGCAAGCGACATTTAGCAAGGAAGGGATAGGGGTTTTAGTAATAAAACCTTAGGAAAGATATAGAAAAATAAGATAGAGTAAATCAGGTTTTAGGACTGAATTCCAGCCGTGCATGTGGAGGCAAGGTGCTCAGTGGCTCAGTGGCAAGTGGCTCAGAGGTCAGGACCCAGGTAGTGAGTCATTCAATTGCAGAGATATTGTGGGATGCAGGTCTCCGAGAGAAAAATGCCTCTTTCATTCTGACAACAGGAACTGATTCCAAGGCCAAGAGTGCCAGCACAATCAAGCTATCTGCAACAAAGTGAGTTTAATGTAACTGCCGGGGAGGGTTCTTTTAAGAAGTTTAGAATGAGCAAAGAAGAATGATGTAAATTAACTGCTCAATATCTCTGACTACACAATTAACATGCATAAAATGTAGCTATCTTTACATCATGGGAGAATTTTTGCTCTGTTCAAATAAATCATAACGTATTTTTCAGAAGCATCCTCCTACTGTTGATTTGCCCAATCTTGCCACCTTTTACATAAAAGTGTTATTTCCTCACCATCTAGGAAGAGCCCAAGCAGGCTGGAGGAGCAATAGTAAAAAACTAGGGCTTACCACACTTTTGTGGAAATAAGTCTTTGGGGTAATATGTAATAAGGATGGTGAAGAGTATTAAAATGATAAAAAAGGAAAGTAAGAAAAAGGAAAGATAATAAGTGACTGGATCATTCCCAGATAATTTTGTTAAACAAAGTGAAAAAAGGTTAATACTGACTCATAAAACTTACATAATGGAAAAATAAAAACAAAACTGGAAATACCACAGTGCAAAAATAAAGCAAGTGAAATGTAATGCAGTTATCCTTGATTATTTCAAGATAACATAAAATTAAAAAGGAGAAAGGAACAAGCCTTCCAAACCCTTGATTTCACAACCACGTTGGTTGTCAAACTTGAAAACTGATATGTTTATATACTGAGGGAAACCCATATTGTTGAAAATGTGTATCTATATCGTGTTTTTTGAATCATTTAGGAATCACATACTCTTCTAAATGTTTTATTTTCACCTTTACCTGTAATAAATACATTATAATTAAGTCAACCACAACAACTCAACCCTAAAATAAGTTAATATGTCACTTATTAACCAAATCATTGTTACTCTTGGAGTAACCTGAAATTTCCTTTAAACAAGTTGCACTTTTTAACTGTGTTTTAAATTAAAACAGGTTTGATTATCCATTAGAAAAAAAATGCAACCTTAAAAATGAAATTAACTTATATTAGCAGTTGGAGAGAATTATCTTATGTAACAACACATTAAAGAAGGAAAACATGTGGTCCTAAAAATGTCAAAATTCAACTTAAATACTGAGATAACTGATTTTGACTATTTATGCAAAGAAGTAATTTTTAAAATACAGTTAAACTTCAACCACCATGGAGTAAACAAGATGTTTTAATCCTAAACTGTCTTTAGATGAAGCCTGAAACACAGCTCATTCAACAAATAACCCATGAGCACCTATTATGCATCAGACCAGGGGATTAGGAGACTGAACAAGGGGAAGTCTCTGTCCTCCTGGCGCTCTCAACCTTAATACGTTAATAAAATTGGAGCGTACAATGATCCATTTTCCCAGACTCTAAACTTTACTGCTTAATACGAAATTTAAAAATGATAGCCTATGAAGAGATAATCTTGCCAAAAGGTTGTCGTTCGTTCTGATGTACGAACTTTACACATGGGAGAGAAGAAACAATTTATAGCCAGTTTCTCAAAAGTACAACCCGTATTAACATCTAGCTGGAAGCTAGGCTGAGCCCAAGGCTGCCTCTGCTGGCCGACTCCGAGCATCCTTCCAGCAGATTCTAAACTCCCTACACCTGTATCAAACTTGCCATGCTCCCAAACACATCCCTTCACGAAAGCTGCAGGCTCGCTCCCAGGTAGACAGCACGAGAATTCCCCAGCCTCATCTAGCTTCTGAATATCTGATTTCTAAAGGGGCCTTCTCCAACTGGCCCTAAATGACTGACTTTAAGAATCTGAGACGTCACTTTCACGTATCAACCAGCTAGCTCCGAAATACACCAAAATCCAGAGTGATTTGTACCTGCCGCTAAATAACTCTTTGCGTGGCTGCACATTGGGAGAAAACAGGAAGAAGGCATCTGTCCATCAGGCCGAAAAAATACGGTGACATTTATCCACCTGAGTTGCAGAAAATTCGGCGGTGCCCTCACTCTCCATCCCCCAATAATCCTCACACCAGTCCATCCTCCCCGCCCCTGCAAGCAGCGCGGGCCCCTCCGGGCCCAGGGGCTGGACGGGGAAGGGTCACGCTCTCCTTCGCCACCGCTCGGCCTCCCGAGCTCAAGAGGAGGCTGTCAGGTTAACAGGGGGGGTGCTGCGCCCAGCGCCATTAGAACACCTCCGAGCGCCGCACCGAGCTCCGGCGGGAGGCAAGTTTCGCGGGTCCCGGCCCCGGCCCCCCGCCCCTCCCCAGCGGCAGCATCAGCCGCGGGTGGCGGCCAGGGCTGGTCCCCGCCTAGCCACCTACCTACTACAGGGCGGGGGCGCCGGCTCCTCGGGTCCCGGAGAAGGGCGTCGGGAGCTCGCATTTCTGGGAGCGGTGGCCTCTGCCGCTGGGCGCGGGGGAGCGCATCCTCCGGGGTGGGTGGGAGGAGGGGTCGGGGGAGGACCGCGCGGTGACGCGGAGCCGGGGCAGGAGGGAGGAGCGCCCAGGCGCGCGCCCCGCGGGACCGGCGTCCCGTGCTAGTGGACGGACGCGGCGGCCGCCGCCGGGACTCCTCAGGCCTCTCCCCTTCGCCCGGCGCCTAGCCAACCCTGCGGGTACGCCCGCGGGTCAGGACATCGGCCGCGACAGGCTGCCGGGCCCGGCCGGAGGCGGGGAGCCGCGGGTGGCGCGACGCGGTGCAGACGCCCGCCTCTAGCTCCGCCCGGCCCGCGCCACGCTCGGCGCCCCTCCGCCGCGGCGGGGGCCGGGGAGCTCGGCGGTTCGGCTCGGCCGCTCGGGCTGCAGCTGCTGCATCCTCCCCGCCCCGGCGATCTCGGGGATGGGAGGCTGGGGGCACCCGCGACGGCTGGCAGCCTCGGCGGCCCCGGCGCAGCCCCAGCCCCGGCCCGGCGGAGCCCCAGCCCCGGCCCGGCGACTCCGCCCCGGAGACCTGCGTGCGCGGCCTCCGCAGGCCGCGGCCCTTTGTGACGCCTCCCGGGAGCGAGCTCGAGGCGCTTCGCGCGGCCGGCCGGCCGGCTGCGGGACCTAAGGAGGTCTTCTTACCTCGCCCAGGCTGGCCGCCACTCTTAGAGTGAATACGGCTCTGAGAGCAGAGCTCGAGTTCGGGTCTCCCCGCGCTTCAAAGCCTTGAGGTTCCTTGTAGCTCGGGGACCGCTGGTCACAATAAATTCATCCTCTGTCCTTTCCGGCGTTGTGTTTCGCATAGGGGCCCCCGTGTCCTCCCCCTTCCGCTCCCATCCTCTGCACAGCATCCAGGGTGCTGCCACGTTGCTATCATTGCAGCAGTGGGGACCGAGCAATTGAGCCCTCCAGGCTGACTCTTGGCACAGACCCGGGGGAGCCTGGGTTGGGAAGCTTGGCATCAGCTGCGGGCCGGTGCCTGTGAGCTTCCCATCCCCGCTGGGCAGCTGTTCCTTCTAAGGTCCCATGACAAGCACCGCAAGATGACTGGGAGGATTTGGCCTTGAAGTTGACCCTTACGTAAGGAAAAGACTTAATGGAGCCTGCAGCTGGTGCGATAACATTGGTGTGTCAGAGGCCTGACACACAGGCCCAAGAGATAGCGGCCTCCTCTGGCTTCTTGTTGCTGCTTATGCTGTAACAGCCTCTCCTGGAAGACAAGCGAAGCATTTCACAGAGATGGTTTGGAATTTCAGTTGCAAATGGTCGCCTTATACTGTCTTGCAAAATACGGAATAATTACCCAATTCTGCACTGAGCATGTATAAAACTGGACCTCGGGTCTACATCGTTTTGGTTTGAATGTGAGGAATTGGAGATTTTCCTCTTTTTTTTTTTTTTTTTCTTTAGGCATTATGTTATTTGTAAACGATTTCCAAAGGAAAACAAGGCTCCTGCAATTTAAAGAGCGGATTTCATTGAATCAGAAGAACGTGGTTTGGGACCTCCAGAGAAACGGAGAGGCTCTCACACTTCTTTGATGTTTTTGAAATCTAAGATTAATGTAAAAACTGGCAAAGACACGTTCCATAGCAGTACAAGCTGTGATAAAATCGTGATAAAATTTTTGAGATGAATTCTTCTGGGTAAGTAGACATCCAGCGGGGTAGGAGCTGCGTTGTGCATGGGTCAGGAAACACAGGCCACAAGACTTGGTCACATCCGGAGACTCTGATTTGATCTACAGGCCGATTTTCTTTTCAAAAGTACCTGTTATTATTCATGATGTTTTTCACCATATTCAGAACGACTTGACTAACATTTGTATATATGTGGTGAATAAGTCAAAGAATGAAGTCATCCAGTGAGGTTTGGCAGTTGCTTACTCTTAACAACATGTGTAAAGAGAGGTCTGCTTTAGATTGTAGTTTGTGCAGGAAATGTCCCTTGAGTGCAATTCTGGACTGTTTCCATCCTTCCACCAAGAGTCCCCTTTTGTTTTTCTCTCTATGGACCCCAGATTTTGTCAAGAAAAAATTTAAACAGTGATCTTTTTTATTAGCAAAACATTTAAAAAGTACTAGCCATCAATTATAAAATGTTTCTCAGCCTTTCAAAAGCATTGCTTCTAATTTATGGATCCTCTTTACTATCTTCATGAACTGCTCTAGAAGTACTATAGGCTATATCACATGCTTATTATAACATTTTATTACAGTGAAAGTCTTGGTAGAATAAAGACTTCTGCCCTTTAGTTTAAAGAGGGAGAAAATTTCCCCTTAACTATTGTTCATTCTTTTTCATTTACTTGATATTTATTAATTTGCCTAAGCCTTGTCTTTACAGAGAAATCCAAAGAAATAAACCATTTCCTTATGCTCTGTGCTGTGTCATACATGCCCACTAGCCACATGTGCCCATTTAAATTTAAACTAAATTTAAAATGGAGTTTTTCATTCCACTAGCCACATTTCAAGTGCTAAAGAGCCATGCATGGCTAGAGACGACTCATTGGACAGCAGAGAATAGAAATTTCCATTATTTCAAAAAATCCTTTTGGACACCACTGCTCTAAGTAGAGAGTGAAATTTTAATTGAGATAAAAGATATAGTATATAAACTTATTTGGGAAATCTTAGTACGGTACAAATCAAACCTCAGTAGAATGTGTACTTCTTAACAGGGTAATCTCTAAGAGTTCAGACTCGTGACTTCAGACTGCAACTCCATCACATGCTGACCTTGAGTAAATAATTTAACCTCTGTTGTTGTTAATCTGTAAAAGGCAGATGATACTAGTACTAAATATCAGGATTGATATAGGGCTTCCCTGGTGGCTCAGATGGTAAAGAATCCACCTGCAATGGGGGAGACTTGGGTTTGATCCCTGGGTTGGGAAGAACTGCTGGAGGAGGGCATGGCAACCCACTCCAGTGTTCTTGCCTGAATAATCCCCATGGACAGAGGAGTCTGGCAACTACAGCCCATGGAGTTACAAAGAGTTGGAAACGACTGAGCTTCTAAGCACAGCACAGCGCACATAGGGATTAAGGGCTTCCCAGGTGGCTCAGTGGTAAAGAATCCGCCTGTCAATGCAGGAGAAGCAGGTTCAATCCCTGGGTCAGGAAAACACCCTGCAGAAGGAAATGGCAACCCACTCCAGTATTCTTGTCTGGCAAATCCATGGACAAAAGAACCTGACGGGCTACATTCCACTGAGTCACAGGTTCAGTTCAGCTGCTCAGTCGTGTCCGACTCTTTGCGACCCCATGGATGGCAGCACGCCAGGCTTCCCTGTCCATCACCAACTCCCAGAGCTTGCTCAGACTCATGTCCATTGCGTCAGTGATGCCATCCAACCATCCTCTGGCGCCCCTTCTCCTCCCGCCTTCAGTCTTTCCCAGTATCAGGGTCTTTCCCAATGAGTCAGTTCTTTGAATCAGGTGGCCAAAGTATTGGAGTTTCAGCTTCAGCATCAGTCCTTCCAATGGATATTCAGGACTGATTTCCTTTAAGATTGACTGGTTGGATCTCCTCGAAGTCCAGAGTTGGACACAATTTAGCAACTAAACAACAACAAATACAATAGGAATTACATGAGATAATCCATGAATGAGGTTTAGACTAAATTCTAGAACATGACTTCCGTGAAAGGTATTTTTACAGCAACATACATTATTATAAGAAAGTTTTTGTTGTTTTTTTAATTACACCCTTAGCACTCCTCACTGTACTTGGGTAATAGAACGTGCTTGGCAAACACTGAGTTGATGAGAAATTATAAGGCAACACTGATTTTATGTCTTTGAGGGCCTCTATTAAATATGAAAGCAGACTTTTCCATCTCTCTTGCAGGGTAGAGGCCATTATAGAACAATTTAGGTAGAACTATCGTGTCGCTTTTCCTGGGGTAAAGAACCCTGTATGGTGATACTTTGGAGCAGATAGAAGCAGAGATTTCTTCAGCCCTTAAAGAAGAAAAGAGAGTCACTTGCCCGCCTCTTTTTTGCCCCTCAGGGTAGGAATGGGATATAGTAGGGGGCAACTGGACCCCAGAGTTCAGGCTTGAGGTGTTCTCCCAAGGGACTTTCCAGAGGAGTGAGTAGGAACTCCACAGCTAAGGGGGAACATCAGCAAACAATAGTAACCATTACTGCAAATGTGTTCTGAATTTCTGATATAGCTCTCCAAGAATAGTTCTGTAATGAAGTATGACCAGCGTGCCTGGTTCTCACCACAATACTAGTAACGGCTCATGAAACGGGAATTCCAGAAAGATCGGCAAATACTGCTGCAGCACTTTGTCAAAATGAAAACCCCCGGGTAAGTAATGAGCTCACAGCCACAGAAAGAACTGAAACTTCTTTGGGAGTATTCTCTGGAAAGGAGTTGAAGAGATTTTTTTACTGGGTAGTAAATTTAATCTACCAGCACTAAGACAGTTCAGTCTCTAGTGGTTAGACCAATCCTGCTTTTTCTAGCACAAAGAGAAAAACATACCTGCTTTCACACATCTGCCTTAGGCTGGCTGAGACACAGGAGTTCCATAGGAGGGAAATAATACCTCTGGGAGGTCTGTTGGAAAGTTAACTTGCCCCTAAAGATGCAGATTAGAATTCACTGTTTAACAGTGTTGAAGGCGGTGGCTCTTTTTCACAGCTGGAGTCATTGGTCCAGAACATTAGAGATAACCATCTTAAATTTTGAGGAGGATGCAGCTTCTTTTGTGGGTCGGCCTAGGTTCAGGGCTTCTCTCACCCTGTTATAAAGAGGAGGTAGAAATCGTGTCTAAAGAGAAGGGGTAAATTTTGTCATTTTAAAAGAGGAAGAGCCTGCCAGAGCTCATTGAGAAAGAAATACTGACATACATAGGAATGAATTGTCCGGGTGCCTGTTAGCAAGCAGAACTTATGGCTGATTATTTAGAATAAGTCCAGATAAAAGAATTCATTATATTTTTCAGTAATTTCTGAAAAACTTATTTAAATAACATAGTGCTAAGATAATCAGTTGAGATATAATTGAAAATTCTGAAATGAATCCCTAAACTCAAAGTGATGTTAAGTGGTAATTAGTGTTTGGACTTATTTGAGTCAAAGAAATTTACAGTGCGGTAAGCTAAAAGGGGGACTTCCCTGGTGGCTCAAATGCTAAAGAATCTTCCTGCAATGCAGTAGACCTGGGTTCCATCCCTGGGTTGGGAAGATACCCTGGAGAATGGAATAGCCACCCACCCCAGTATTCTTGCCTGGAGAATTCCATGGACAGAGGAGCCTTGCAGGCTATAATCCATGGGGTCATAAAGAGTCAGCCACGAGTAAGCAAGTAATACTTTCACTTTTTTCAAGCTGAAAAGGGAGTTTTTCAAAAGAAATAATTAGAGATTCATAAAAAGTTTCAAAAAAATGTACAGGGAAGGCCCGGGTTTTCCCCTGTTTATCCCCCAAAGATAACATCTTAGGTAACTACAGTGCTATATGAAAACCAGAAAATGGCGCTGGTTTAATCTTTAGAGCTCATTGCCTCTGTGTGTTTATGTATGTGTGTGTGATTTCTATGCAGTTTTATCATTGGTACAGATCCTTCTACCACCACCACAATAAGATATAGGACCAGTCTATCAGTCCCACAAAGGTACCACACCTGCCCTTTACTATCACCTCCGTCTTCCTCCCCACCACATCTAATTCCTGTAAATCACTAATCTGTTCCCATTTATATACTTTCAAAAGTTCTATATAAATGGAATCTATAGTATATAACCTTTTATATTGTCTTTTTTTTCCATTCAGCATAATTCTCTTGAGATCAATCCAAGTTGTTACATATATCAATCATGTTTCTTTTTTTAAATAAATATTTCACTGTGTGGGTGTTCACCCACTGAAAGATGTTTCATTGGTTTTCAGTTTCAGGTTATTATGAATAAAGCTGGTTTAAACACTTGTGTGCAGATTTTATGTGAACCTAAGGTTTCACTTTTCTGGTATAAGTGCCTAAGGGTACAACTGACTGGGTCATTATATTATGTGCATACTTAGTTTTATAAGAAACTGCCAAGCTATTTTCCAAAGTGGTTGTACCATTTTACATTCCTATCAGCAAAATATGTGTGATAAATGGTGCATTGATGATCTGTTAAATGAACTTATTAAACTGAAGTACAGTCAAATGTTTCTTTTTTCAATACTATCCACTACTCTACTAACCGTAATTGCTTGTTTTCTTGAACCCTGACAGACTAAACTTCAAGATCAGGCATCCTGGGCCTAACACAGTGACTAACATATATTAGACCATCAGTAAATATTTGTTCAGCAAATCAACAAATTAATGAACAGAAAAAGAATAGCTGAATCAGTTTGAAATCAAACTGAAAAATTGATTTGTCCATAAATTATAACTAGAACTGAATTTGAACTGGATACCATGATTTTTTTCCAATATATAACATTTTCCAGTTAGAAATTGGCACTCTATAAGGTAAGTCATTTGTGGGTCAATTAATCAATAAAAAAATACATGCCAAATTACATCAGGCCAAGGTTATTTGCTGTAGTACTTTAATAGCAATAAGTTGAATATACTCTAAATGGCCAATGATATAAAACTGCTTTGGTAAAATATCTATACAATGGAATACAATACAGTTAATAAAATAATAAAAAAAACTATGTAAAGAATGGACACCTTTCAAAAGAAATTAATAAAAAGGTTACAGAGAAGTATGTAGAGGATGCCCATTCGTATGTAAGAATTTAAACAAGTTTAAAAAGATATAAGCATTAAAGATGTTAATATTTCAAATCATTTACAAAGTATTGGGTGTGCCTGAACTACCTTATGTCAGAAAGCAAATAAATGCTAAAAAATTTACAGGAACATGTTGAAAGAATACAGGAGAAAGTTTAAAGGGACTCATTGTGGCCATATTTGGGACAATTATTAAGTGAATAACAACAGCAGGAGATCATAACACATTGACTAAAAACACAAAAATAAAAAAAGAATGTGAGTCCAAACTGTTATTTTAAAAATAAACAACAAAAAGACAGAGGAGAGAAAGCAAAGTTCTTGACACGAGAATGATAAAATAACACTGATTTGCCGTCACCACAGTAGTAACTGATTCATGCAAGGATCATCAGTGGATGCTAAAGCCATTGGGTGAGATTTTGCAGGGGAAGAGAAATTTCATACATTTTCAAAGTATTACTTCCATGGCTGATGTTTGCTTTTTTTTTTTAATATTTGTTAATTACAAGTGTCAAGGGTAACTTTACAATGGAGAAATATAGCACACAGCTTCACCAAATGATCCAACTTACTGTGTTTGTTTCTTATTGGCACTGTGAAAAAATCAAAAACTTCCTGGCTTACAACAACACACATATATTATCTTATGGTTCTGGAGTCCGAAATTCTGACATGGGTCTCACTAGGCTAAAATCCAGGTGTTTGTTGGCAAAGCTGTTTTCTTTCCGGAGGCTCTGAGGGAGAACCTTTCCCTTGCCTTCTTCAGCTTCTAGAGGCCCCTTGCATTCCTTAGCTCATGGGCCTCTTCCTCCATTTTCAAAGCCAGTAAAGGCTGGTAGAGTCTTCTTGGGATCACATCACTGGAATTTAAAAGCCCTTCTGGACTTAAAAGGACCCCTGTGATGATTCTGGGCCCACCCAGGTAAAATCCAGGAAAATCTCTCTCCCTCTCTCACAAATTCCTTAATTAATTACAACTGCAAAATTCCTACTGTCACATGAAGTAATATCTATGTGTTCTGGAGCTTAGGACAGGGACATCTCTGTGGGGTTCATTATCCTGCCTACCACAATTACCATTAGAGATAACGCATCAGCATTATTTGAATTATGATGTAACATACTGAGAATAACATATCACTTAAGGTAGTTTCATGACAAAAGAAATACTTGTCTAAACTGAAGGACTTTCTGAAACAACTGGCCTCCACTATTCAGTGCTGTAAAAAAAAAAAAAAAAATTGGGGAATTGTTTCAGATTAAAGGAAGACTACAGAAACAAGACAAATACAATGTATAATCCTTGAGTGGATCCTGGATTAAAAAATATAACAGGTGTCACACAATTGGAAAATTTCACTATCAATGGTAGGAAAAATAATATTGTATAAAATTCAAATTCCCCAAGTGTGATAATTGTATTGCTTGTTCTTAGGTATAGTATTTCAAAGTAAAGTATCATGGTGTCTGCAACTACCCTCAAATGGTTCAGAAAAAAGATCAACAGAAAGTAAACATGGCAAAATATTGCTCCTGCTGCTGCCAAGTCACTTCAGTCGTGTCCGACTCTGTGCAACCCCATAGACGGCAGCCCACCAGGCTCCCCCGTCCCTGGGATTCTCCAGGCAAGAACACGGTAGTGGGTTGCCATTTCCTTCTCCAATGCATGGAAGTGAAAAGGGAAAGTGAAGTCGCTCAGTCGTGCCCGACTCTGTGCGACCCCATAGACGGCAGCCCACCAGGCTCCCCCGTCCCTGGGATTCTCCAGGCAAGAACACTGGAGTGGGTTGCCATTTCCTTCTCCAATGCGTGAAAGTGAAAAGTGAAAGTGAAGTAGCTCAGTCCTGTGGGACTCTCAGCGACCCCATGGACTGCAGCCCACCAGGCTCCTCTGTCCATGGGATTTTCCAGGCAAGAGTACTGGAGTGGGGTGCCATCGCCTTCTCCGGCAAAATATTGACAACTGTTGAATCTAGATTAGTACTATAAATTAGAATATAATGCAAACTATAGGTATAATTTTAAATATTCCATCAGCTACATTAAAAACAAAAAGAGAAATTAATATTAATAATTTAAGTTTTAATATTTTAATTCATATATTCAATTCGCATTTAAAATGTATTCAACTATTAATGAGTTTTTACATTTTTTTCCATACAAAGGCTTCAAAATCTAGTATTCATTCAACAACTATAGAACACCTCAACTCTTCCTAGCCATATTTCAGTGCACAAGCCACACAGTAGATGCTGGTACTATTAAATTAGCACAAGATGGATTAAGGGTATATATATGTGTTCATTGTTCTATACTTGCAGTTTTCTGTAGGTTTGGAATGTTTCAAGGTAAAAAGTTTGAGGGAAAAGAAATAGATATTTCTAGGAGATAGAAAATAAAAACAATATAAAATAGCACAGACGATTTCCAGGAGGATACAGAAGAAACTGTTAACAATGGTCAGCTCTGGACAGAAAACATGAAGCGTGATTACAAGATGAAAGAGGGATGATGTTTCTTGCTGTACTCTTTCCAACACTTTGTACAAGATTGGGACCAAACCTATTACAACTTAAAATTATTCTATAAGTAATATCTGCTTTATCTTTTTATCCAAAACCAGATACTTATCATGTAAGCTCTGAAAATCCCCAATTGAGACGTAAGAACTCCACCTACAGCGCCCGATTTCCGAAAAATTTCTTGATACAGGAAAGGAGTGTGGGTCCCATCTAAAATATAGCAATTACGTTTAGAAATTTCTTCCGGTGATGTTTCCATCTTTATTTATTAAGTCACTTTAATCTTCCTGTTTGCGTATTATTAAATAATTTTTGAGAAATTTTATCAAGAATCTAAACTCCATTCCTGAATTGCTGAAAACAAGAAAAAAATCCTAAAGTCTACGGTGATGGACGAAGGCTGTAATTCACAGTGGCGCCGGATGTTGCGAGCAAGTTCATTACAAATTTATATCTGTTTTACTTAAGCCTCCTTCCATCTTGCAGCGGAGCGGGGTCTCTCGGGTTACATCAGTCCAACTGAACGGTCGGCCCTTTCAAAGCCGAGTTACATGCTATTGCCTTCTGCTCCTATTTCATGAGGGATTCTGAACCGAAGCTGGGCTGAAAGGTTTCTTGATTCCTTTGGTAATTGCATCATTCCCTGGCCTTTTCTCGACATAAGTGAAGCAACGGCCCAGATAATAACAGTGCACAGGCCCGGGTTCTTCACTGAGCAAGACACCCGCAGCTTCGTTAATCTGAGTCCCCAGTAAATAAAACCGTCGCGTCCTAAGAGGCCACGAAGCCCTGCATCGTCCACGTTGACACCGCGAGGTCGTGCGCAGGGTCGCACCGAGCTCTATACCGGGAAACGCTCTCTGCTCGCGGCAATCAAACCCTCGATTTCCTAAAAAGTTTAGTGGGATTTTAACAACTGCGTGAGAAGGAAAGACAGAAAGACATATACCGAAAGAGGTTAGATTTAGAAGGAGCAGCTAAATGACTGAGAAAATAAAAAAGCAAATACACGGTTCTGGGCAGTCCTTTTAACATTGTCCAGGTATAGATATTTACACGTCACGTAATTTGGATCCAATCCCAGGACGTCTTCGGCAGCATGGCAGTCAGAGCAGGATTCGATTTGGAGGCTCCAGCAGGTCCCCTTGGGTGCCGTCGCGGAGCTAGCCTGAGAGCGCCGAGGATTTCTCGGAGTTTGAGAGACTGAAATCCAAAACCGGAAAGAAGTAGGCAGGGTTTAGCGTCAACAATCTTACCAGCCATTGGTCCGGTTTACGTAGAGACTTTTACAGAACCAAATAAGCCTGGTGAGGACACTTACCCAAGTTCCCTGGTGGTCTAGTGGTTAGGATTCGGCGCTCTCACCGCCGCGGCCCGGGTTCGATTCCCGGTCAGGGAAACAGTTGTTTTCTTACTTGCAGTCCCGAGTTACTGATTCCCCCTCGCCCCCCATTATTGCTGTTCCGAGTTACTGATTTCTCTCCCACTATGGTTGTTACCGATTTTTTTTTTCCATTATAAAAATTCAATTCGTTTCTTTTTTAATATTACTAAACCTAAGAGTTAAAATACACCATACCTTTTAGCAGATAATTGCAATCAAACAACAAAGTTATCTCTAATTCTAAAATACTCTAAATACAACTTAAGCCACTTATAAAATTGCATTTTCCAGCTTTGGAAGATAATTTGGATGTGTATACAAACATTAATTTATTGAACCTTGTTCATATGGAGCTTCTTTTGACTAAGAAGAGGAGGAAAATAATTTTAGGAGGGATTCTATCTATTATACATCACACTAAGAGTCACGTTTCATATATTTGGATTATGTGTTTTGTAGATTGCATATAGTTGAATTGTTCTTATCCTGTTCTCCTTTATGAAGCTAAGATCTTTTTTGAGGTATGTTGTTGGTTAATTAACAAGTAATTGTTTTATATTTTCTCTTACCATTCTTCTACCTAACCATTATGGTTAATTATTTTACCTGTTGTATTTTAACTTTTCTCAAAGACATTCGCACAAATATGGCAAATTTCTTGCATCCAGTGTTTTAGTTCCCTGTAGATTTATCATATAGGCAAAGAAAGACTCTTGGGGGTTCCTCAGAAGAAAATATGGAAATGCTGGCATCAAAAAGAAGATAAAATGGTGTTATTAAAATATGTAGACATTACATTTTTTATCTAGAAATTTCAAAATCATTCTAACCTTTGCTATTTTTTAAGCTACTGTATTTTTTTTTTAAACCATTTCACGTTAAGCCTGAAGTTTCACAGTAGCATAGAAATAAACTAAGGGCTTGATTACAGCTCCTATGACTTTGTCTTACTTACCTTTAATTTGTACTGAGACTAGTTTGGAAGAGGAAAATGCTTATTAATGGCCCAGGGGTTGGAAAAAGCAGAAGGGTTTAAGGAGTGTTTTATGAAGGATTTAAGACACAAATATATTTGTTATTATTGTTGCCATTAACAACCAAAACAAGGCACCGTTTCTCAACAGTTTGTTATGTGGTGTGGCTCAGTGGTAAAGAACCCAGCTTTCAATGCAGAAAACACAGGTTCCATCCCTGGGTTGGGAAGATCCCCTGGAGAAGGAAATGGCAACCCACTCCAGTATTCTTGCCTGGGAAATCTCATGGATAGAGGAGCCTGGCAGGCTAGAGTCCATGGGGTCGCAAAAGAGTGGGACAGGACTTAGTGACTAAACAACAACAAACATGGTGAGGAAAGGGAGAAGGAAGTGGATATGAGAATGAAAATAGAACTGAAGACTGGTTCACCAAATAACCTAGAGGCCGGTAGCATCTGGAAAGCCTGAGAAAGGGAGCATTTAACCTTAGGAGGTCCAAAGCCTGGCATCTACACCAAGGGTGGCTGCACCGGGCTGGCTATAGCAGGGCACCTGGGCCAGGAAACAGTGCAGGTCCAGGTCAGGCAGGTGAGTGTAGCCACATTATGGAGGACCTGGAGACAAGCTACAGAATCACAAAGGGAATGCAAGAAGCCTAGGTATTTGATAGGACAGAAAAGCTTAAGAATAATAGAGAAGAAGCAGTAATGGCTCTGGAAGTTGTGTTCTGTGTGGTTAATAAAATTGGAGTGAAAAATAAATAAATAAATAAATAAAATAAAATGGGAGTGGCCTGAAATGTGATTAGGAGGTTGAGATGGGGAAACAGACTCAGGAGAGAAGTAAGTTCAGTTTGATCCCAATAGAGGCAGCACAGCTAAATGGTGGTTGGAAAAACAGGATGGCACTTAGGAAGGTAAGGGATTTTGGAGCTATTAGCTTAGAAGTTTGAGAAGATATGGGCTCTCTTTCAAAAAGAGAATCTATAAAAAGGACAGAAGACCAAGGAATGAACCAAGTGAAAATACATTATAGGAGAATGGGAAGAAGTAGAATAACTATGAAGGAAACAGCAAACGAGCAGTAAGAGAGTTTATAAGCAGATCAGAGAAATTTAAGAAGGAAGTAGCAATGAAGAGAATAGGATATTGCAAAAAGGTTGGAAATGTCAAGGAGAATATCAAGGAAATTAAGCAAAGACGGGTGATGAGACATGGCTGTTGGGTGCTGAATAGACCAATGGAAGCCAGACCACAGGCAGTAAGTCTATCTAGGCGGCCAGAGCTTTAAATGGGGCTTTCCAGGTGACACCAGTGGTAAATAACCTGCCTGGCAATGCAGGAGACTAAGAGACACAAGTTCTATCCCTGGGTTGGGAAGATCCTTTGGAGAAGGGCGGGGCAATCCACTCCAGCACTCTTGCCTGGAGAATCCCATGGACGGAGGAGCCTGGTGGGCTACATGCGGCTACATGGGGTCGCAAAAAGTCGGACAGGACTGAAGCAACTAGCACACACGTGCACCACATGCTGAAGGTCTGAACTAGTCTTAGAAACAGCAAACCTAGCAATAACTAGATGTCACAGAAGAGCAAATACAGAAAAGACAGAGAGGCCTTAGGAAAGCACAGAACACTCTTGTTCAGGAGCCAGAGACTGAATTAATCTTGTCTGACAATAGCAGCTGAGTTACTTGATCATTCCCTGGTGGCTCAGATGGTAAAGCGTCTGCCCGCGATGCAGGAGGCCAGGGTTCAATCCCCAGGTCAGGAAGATCCCCTGGAGAAGGAAATGGCAACCCACTTCAGTATTCTTGCCTGGAAAATTCCATGGAAGGAGGAGCCTGGTGGGCTACAGTCCATGGGGTTGCAAAGAGTCGCACACAACTGAGTGACTTCATTTACTCACTCATTCTACCTTGGGAGAGTGACTCAGCTTCTCTGAACCTCTGGATCTTTACCTGCACAATGGAAGTTGCTACTAGCTCCCATGCCTGCTTCACAGAGTTACTGTCATCCATTCATTCATTGGTTTAGCAAGCACTTATGGAATTTTTACTTGGTGTCAGTCACTGTTCTAGGCACCGGTAAGAAAGGGCAATAAGACTGTCTAACACAGTTGAGTAGGAATCAAAGGAGAAAGTGACTAAGGTTTTGATTATGGCCTATTAACTTGGAAAGGGTGCTGATTCAGATCGAGGCACAGCAGGAAGTCAAGTTGCCTTCAGGTTTGGACTAAGGAGAGGTCATTCAAGTGAAGCTGTCCTGCATGTAGGTTGACTTTTTTTTTTTTTTTTTGACTAATGATAGATTCAGGGGAGACTCAGCTTTGAAATGAGAACTGAACCCTCAAGAATGGAGATGCACACCAAGAGACTGAATGCAGCAAAAAAGAAGAGCTGAGTTTGCAGGACTAGCTAGGGGAGAATAAAGGAGGAAAGTCTGAAGGAGCAGAGTCAGGATAAGACAGGGTCAAGGAAGTCAAAGAAGAAAGATCTGGGAGATTGTAGGGTAGTCATTGATAGCAACAGCACATTTCTCTTTCTTGGTTTATTTCTTAATGGAGTTTTATTTTCTTTGCATTTTAATTGCATTTTATCTATTTTATTGTTATTTTTTATCAGTTTTTCTACACTATATTGTGATCTATTCACAAAAATATCACATATTTACAATAGCCAGGATATGGAAGCAGCCTAGATGTTCATTGACAGATGAATGGATAAAGAAGATGTAGTACTTATATGCAATGGAATATTACTCAACCATACAAAGGAACGAATTTGAGTCAGTTGTAGTGACGTGGATGAACCCGAAGCCTCCTATACAGAGTGAAGTCAGAAAGAGTAAAACAAGTATCGGATATTAACACATATATGGATCTTGAAAAATGATACTGATGAACCTAGTGGAGAACAGACGTGTGGACACAGCAGGGGAAGGTGAGGGTGATGAGAACCGAGTAAGCAGCACTGGCATATATACAGCGTCATGTGGAAAATAGCGGGAAGTTGCTATATAATCCAAGGAGCCTGCCTGGTGCTCTTTGATGAACTTGACGGGTGGGATGTGGGGAGGGAAGAGAGGCTCAAGAGGAAGGGGATACATATATAATTGTGACTGATTCACATTGTCATATGCCAGAAACCAACACAACATTGTAAAGCAATTTTCCACCAATTAAAAAATAAAAAATAAACACATCACACAACCTACACATAGCACAACGTTGTTTCTGTTGTAGAGACAGAATATTTTACCCCATTTCTTGCTTTTTGAAGAGTGGGGAAAAGCTGAAGGACTGTCTGCAGAAATACCCCACATACGAAGAGGTTTCTTAAGGGTAAAGGAATAGAAATTAGTTAATGTGCACAAAATATAGCAAGAGTTATTTGCTGTATACCAAAAGATGTATTTCTGTCAAGCTGCTTTATTTGAATAATCATCATTCACCCAAAGATGGACTTTGACTTGGGCTGACAAATTCTAAAATTATAAGGATGTCTGAAAGTAACCGAGGGTGGGGAGGAGGTGAGGAGACTTTCAACAGCAGCTAGTACAGTGCCTGACATATGGTTGGTGTTAAATGAATGAATTAACTAATCAGTTGAGCCAAGAAGTAGGTTGCTAGGTCTTCATTTAAAACCTAACCCCTCATAATACTCTTTTTTATGAATCACACCTTTATAGTTCCACTGAGAGCAGAAAGTAGAAAAAGAATTCAACTGAGTCATCCTGAATAATGGCTATCACTACTGTGTTCTTTCAGATGATTTCTAAATAATTTCTGTGAATTTCTATGACATATTTAACATAATAGTGCGTTTAATAATTTGCTATTATTTTGTGTAACTTATGGTTTTGAACACTGAATTAAGCACTTTACCCACAATATTAGAATCAATTCTTATAATTATCTTTGGTTTGTAGTTTAGGAAATTTAGAAAGTTTGTAACTTAGAGTCCACAATTATGTCAGGGAACCAGGATTCCAACCTGGATTTGCCCAGCCTAAGTCGTGTATTCTTTAAGATTCTCTAGTGACAACCGATTTTCTGGTCATACTATGGAGTGTTCTTTAGAGCAGTCTTTACAACTAGGGTAGTCCATGGGGGTGTTCCATAGAAAGAAAAAGAAAGTATTTGATATTTCAGGTTCTCTTTCAAATGTATAATTGAACTCTACCTATTACAACTTTAGTGAGAGTCAACCCTAGTAGCTGCATACTGGAAGCTACCAAATTCCCTAAAAACTTGGGGAAATCTTATCAAGAAATAAGTTTAACAGCAAACACAGTGTACTTGCAGTTTTTGGATAAACATATTGATTTGTGCTTTTTTCTCCCGTTTAATTTTTATTTAATTAAAACTAAATTTGCCACATCTCCATTTTGATCACTATTACTGACTTAAACAAAAATGGTTCTTTTTTTTTTTTTTTCCTCCTTTAATGAGTAGGCTATAGAAAAAAATGGTTTTACATTAGTTACATAAAACGAAAGTAATTTAAATTTCAACTATGGACACACTTGGTCAACTATTTTTTCTGCTCATTACATTCTCTCAATTTTTATAAAATATAACAATAATATATAGTACTTCCAGTAATTTGCTATTGTTCTGTGTAAGTTATAACTTTGTAAATTCCTTGAAGTCACAGTTCATAAAACATACTTCTGTCTTCCAAAGTGATAATCACAGAATTGTGCTTCAAATTATTGCTGTTTTCTTGGTCTTGGTAATTAATTAGATCCCTGAAGGCAATGAAATGATAACAAGTCAGGAGCTTCATGAGGAGAAGCTCTATGTCATCAGTTCACTTCAGTTGCTCAGTCGTGTCCAACTCTTTTCAACCCCACAAACTGCAGCACGCAGGGCTTCCCTGTCCATCACCAACTCCCGGAGCCTACTCAAACTCATGTCCATTGCGTCAGTAATGCCATCCAACCATTTCATTCTCTGCCGAACCCTTTTCCTCCCGCCTTCAATCTTGCCCAGCATCAGGGTCCTTTCCAATGAGTCAGTTATGTGTCAGGTGGCCAAAGTACTGGAGTTTCAGCTTCAGCATCAGTCCTTCCAATGAATATTCAGGACTAATTTCCTTTAAGATTGACTGATTGGATCTCCTTGCAGTCCAAGGGACTCTCAAGCGTCTTCAGCAACACACAGTTCAAAAGCATCAGCTTTTTTAACTTTATGAGCTTTTTGAACTTCAGCACTCAGCTTTCTTTATAATCCAACTTTCACATCCATACATGACTACTGGAAAAACCATAGCTTTGACTAGATGGACCTTTGTTGGCAAAGTAATGTCTCTGCTTTTTAATATGCTGTCTAGGTTGGTCATAGCTTTACTTCCAAGGAGCAAGCGTCTTTTAATTTTCACTCACGACCTGCAGTGATTTTGGAGCCCCCCAAAATAAAGATTGTCACAGTTTCCACTGTTTCCCCATCTGTTTGCCATGAAGTGATGGGACCAGATGCCATGATCTTAGTTTTCTGAAAGTTGAGCTTCAAGCGAACTTTTTCACTCTCCTCTTTCACTTTCATCAAGAGGCTCTTTAGTTCTTTGCCTTCTGCCATAAGGGTGGTGTCATCTGCATATCTGAGGTTACTATGATAATTCTCTCTGCAATCTTGATTCCAGCTTGTGCTTCATTCATCCCAGCATTTCTCATGATGTACTCTGCATATAAGTTAAATTAGCAGGGTGACAATATACAGCCTTGACGTACTCCTTTCCCGGTTTGGAACCAGTCTGTTGTTTCATCTCCAGTTCTGACTGTTGCTTCTTGACCTGCACACAGGTTTCTCAGGAGGCAGGTCAGGTGGTCTGGTAGTCCCATCTCTTTAAGAATTTTCCACAGTTTTTTGTGATCCACACAGTCAAAGGCTTTGGCATAGTCAATAAAGGAAAAAGTAGATGTGTTTCTGGAACTCTCTTGCTTTTTCGATGATCCAGCGGATGTTGGCAATTTGATCTCTGGTTCCTTTGCCTTTTCTAAATCCAGCTTGAACATCTGGAAGTTCATGGTTCACGTACTGTTTAAGCCTGGTTTGGAGAATTTTGAGCACTACTTGGCTAGCATGTGAGATGAGTGCAATTGTGTGGTAGTTTGAACATTCTTCGGCATTGCCTTCCTTTGGGATTGGAATGAAAACTGACCTTTTCCAGCCCTATAGGCACTGCTGAGTTTTCCAGATTTGCTGGCATATTGAGTGTAGCACTTTCACAGCATCGTCTTTTAGGATTTGAAATAGCTCAACTGGAATTCCATCACCTCCACTAACTTTGTTTGTAGTGATGCTTCCTATGGCCCACTTGACCTCGCATTCCAGGATGTCTGACTCTAGGTGAGTGATCACACCATTGTAGTTATCTGGGTCATGAAGATCTTTTTTGTATAGTTTTTCTGTGTATTCTTGCCACCTCTTTTTAATATCTTCTGCTTCTGTTAGGTTCATACCATTTCTGTCCTTTATTGTGTCCATCTTTGCATGAAAATTTCCCTTGGTATCTCTAATTTTCTTGAAGAGATCTCTAGACTTTCCCATTCTATTATTTTCCTCTATTTCTTTGCACTGATCACTGAGGAAGGCTTTCTTATCTTTCCTTGCTATTCTTTGCAACTCTGAATACAAATGGGTATACCTTTCCTTTTCTCCTTTGCCTTTAGCTTCTTTTCTTTTCTCAGCTATTTATAAGGTCTTGTCAGACAACCGTTTTGCCTTTTTGCATTTCTTTTTCTTGGGGTTGGTCTTGATCACTGCCTCTTATACAATGTCATGAACCTTCATCCATAATCCTTCAGGCACTCTACCAGATCTAATCCCTTAAATCTATTTGTCACTTCCACCATATAATTGTTAAGAAATTTGATTTAGGTCATATCTGAATAGTCTAGTGGTTTTCCCTACTTTCTTCAAATTAAGTCTGAATTTGGCAATAAGGATTTCATGATCTGAGTCACAGTCAGCTCCCGGTCTTGTTTTTGATGACTGTATAGAGCTTCTCCATCTTTGGCTGCTAAGAATATAATCAATCTGATTTTGGTATTGACTATCTAGTAATGCCCATGTGTAGAGTCTTCTCTTGTGTTGTTGGAAAAGGGTGTTTGCTATGACCAGTGCATTCTCTTGGTAAAACTCTATTAGCCTTTGCCCTGCTTCATTTTGTACTCCAAGGCCAAATCTGCCTGTTATTCCAGGTATCTCTTGACTTCCTACTTTTGCATCCCAGTTCCCTACAATGAAGAAGACATCTTTTTTTGGGTATTAGTTCTAGAAGATCTTGTAGGTCTTCACAGAACTGTTCAGCTTCTTCATTATTACTGGTTGGGGCAGACTTGGATTATCATAGTCATCTTTGTATCCTCTAAACAATGACAGTACTTGGCACATAGTAGCAATTAAAATGACTCTTGAGTGGATAAACAAAAGAATGAGGCAAAAAATCAGAACTGGCCCTTTTCAGAATAAACACAGGTCATCAATAAACCTTTGAAAAGAGGATGGACTTCTTGTGTCATCAAGAAATGTATATTAGAAGAAAAGAGATTCAGTTTATACCCATAAATTATAAAAAATGGAGCAAAATCTAACAATATTAAGTGCTGGTAAAGATGTTGAACTGAAATCTGAATACAATAGTGGTAGGAGTATAAACTGGTGCAATGAAACAAGTGAAAAATAATTTATTATCTAGTAAAGGCATGGAGGTTCTCATACCTAGCAATTCAAACCCCTGGAAGAAATCTTCACGTGAGCACCAGAGGATACATACTAGAATGTCCACAGTAGCACTGTCATAATAGACCCAAGCTGGAAGCAAGCTAAGTATCCATCAAGAGTAGAAGAAGTAGTTATGTGGCAGCGTGGATGAGAGAGGAGTTTGGGGGGAGAATGGAGACATGTGTAGGTTTGGCTGAATTCCTCTGCCATACATGCGTGAGACTACCACAACATTGTTAATCGACTATGCTCCAGTAGGAAATAAAGAGGTTAAAGAAAAGAGTACAACATCTAGATATATTGTGGTATTGTCATTTAATGAAATACTACAGAGTAGTGAAAACAAATGAAACACAGCCTCTCTTATCAACATGATGAAATGCAGAAAAATACGGTATAATTCCAAAAGCAAATCCAATACAGAATGATATCATTTCACTTGAAGCTTTAAGTGCTAAATGAAAACTATTGCTTAATGATATGTATATACATGTGTGCTTAGTCATCCAGTTAAGTCCAACTCTTTCTGACCCCATGGACTGTAGCCTACCAGGCTCCTCTATCCATGGGATTCTCCAGGCAAGAATACTAGAGTGGGTTGCCATTTCCTTCTCCAGGAGATCTTTCCCACCCAGGGTTCGAACCCAGGTCTCCTGCCTTGAAGCAGACTCTTTACCATCTGGGCCACCAGGGAAGCCCTGTTGATAGGTACATGGATGGTAAACTAAACATAAAAACAAGGTCGTGGGTATGCCTGGTTAATGGAGAAAACAGAGAAAGGATTCAGTGAGAGGCGCACAGGCACACAGGAGTCTTTCTAAGTACTGGCAGTGCTGATGTGGGTGGTGAGTACAGAAGTATTAATTCTCATTTGATTATTTATAACATACATATGTTATACTGTTTTTCTCTATCAGTTCAATATTTAATTAAAATAAAAACAAAAAGGAATGAATGATAATGTTTGAATAAAATCTTTGGGATAATGACATGTAAGCAATATTTAATTGACTAAAAATTCCACTCCTCTCTGCTGCTGTAGTTTTAATGGTGTTTGTTTGTTTTGCTGTTGTTAAGTATTAATAGAAAATTTCTGGGAAGATTGAAAATTATAAATGCGAAAATAAACCACAAGGTGGCGCGCTAGCCTCATGTGTTTCATTCAGACACATTTAATCCAAGTAACCCATACTCGGCTCAGGTGGTAAAGAATCCGCCTGCATTGTGGGAGAAGACTGGCAGCTATATAGTCCATGAGGTCTCAAAAGAGTCGGACGTGACTGAGCAACTAGCACACACAGACCCCATAGTTACTTCGAGAATTATCAGTTTAGTTCAATCGCTCAGACGTGTCCGACTCTTTGCGAGCCCATGGACTGAAGCATGCCAGGCTCCCTGTCCATCACCAACTCCTGGAGTTTACTCAAACTCATGTCCATTGAGTTGGTGATGCCTTTCAGCCATCTCATTCTCTGTCGTCCCCTTCTCCTCCTGCCCCCAATCCCTTCCAGCATCAGGGTCTTTTCAAATAAGTCAACTCTTTGCAACAGGTGGCCAAAGTATTGGAGTTTCAGCTTTAACATCAGTCCTTCCAATGAATATTCAGGACTGATTTTCTTTAGGATGGACTGGTTGGTTCTCCTTGCAGTCCAAGGGGCTCTCAAGAGTCTTCTCTAATACCATAGTTCAAAAGCATCAATTCTTCGGCACTCAGCTTTCTTTAAAGTCCAACTCTCACAATCCATACATGACCTTTTCCATAAGGAAAAGCCATAGCCTTGACTAGATGGACTTTTGTGGCAAAATAATGTCTCTGCTTTTTAATATGCTGTCTAGGTTGGTCACAACTTTCCTTCCAAGGCGTAAGCATCTTTTAATTTCATGGCTGCAGTCACCATTTGCAGTGATTTTGGAGTCCAAGAAGATAAAGTCTGTCACCGTTTCTGTTGTTTCCCCATCTATTTGCCATGAAGTGATGGGACCAGATGCCATCATCTTAGTTTTCTGAATGTTGAGCTTTAAGTGAACTTTTTCACTCTCCTCTTTCACTTTCATCAAGAGGCTCCTTAGTTCCTCTTCACTTTCTGCCATAAGGGTGGTGTCATCTGCATATCTGAGGTTATTGATATTTCTCTCAGCAATCTTGATTCCAGCTTGTGCTTCATCCAGCCCAGCGTTTCTCATGATGCATATAAGTCAAATAAACAGGGTGACAGCCTTGATGTACTCCTTTTCCTATTTGGAACCAGTTGAAAATGTTGAATCTAGTCAAAATCTAGAGTTTATTGTATTCATAAGGAGCAATAGAAAATTCTTTCTTTTAGCTTCTTTCATCTCGTTTCATCAAGTATGCTTGATTTTACCTGCATGTATATTGTGCTAGCAGATTAAAATTTGGGGAAAACAATTCAAATATACTCAATGCAACAAGAATGCAGGTCTAGTGTATGACATTTATTCACTTACTCCTCAGTCAGTCATGCATTTGTGTATTCATTCATTCAATGTTCACACATATTTTTTGAGCTTCTATTCTGTACCAGACACAGGGTAAAGAGGCCCTGCCCTGAAAACTTAATGGTGAACAAAACGTGTGTGCTGAGTCGTTAAGTCATGTCTGACTCTTTCAACCCCATGTATGTAGCCCACCAGGCTCCCCTGTCCATGGGATTTTCCAGGCAAGAATAGCAGAGTGGGTTACCATTTCCTTCTCCAGGGGATCTTCCTGACCCAGGGATCTAACTAGCATGTCTTGCGTCTCCTGCATTAGTAGGCGGATTCTTTACCACTGGGAACACAGTCACTACTGTTTGCTTTCCATGTAGTGGTGGAGATAGAGTAATTATATAGTAACAAATTTAAATTGCAACTTATACATTCAGTGAAGGAAAAGTGTGTGGTTCAAGCCATTCCACATGGTTTTGAACCAATTGGAGATTTTAGAGGAGTGATCCATCTCTCAAGATTTGAAAAGTAAGATAAGTTACCTAGGTAAGGAGAGAAAAGAACATTCAGAGTAGAAGGAAAATGTACAAGACCTTGTAGGAGGGGAGAGCAACGAGAAAAGGGCTGGAAAAAAAAGGCAGATGGCTGGGTGGTGAGTCAGAGGTAGCAGAGACAGGGGGTGTGTCTGTTTGCTAAGTCGCGCCAGTCACATCCAACTCTTTGGGACCCTATGGACCGTAATTCGCCACGCTCCTCTGTTCATGGGATTCTCCAGGCAAGAATACCAGAGTGGGTTGCCATGCCCTGCTCCAAAGAGAGGTCTAAAAAGTGGGCTGGGGTCTGATCTTACATGGCCTCCTGGCCTGGGTTAAGGATTTTGTCTTCATTCAAAGAGCAACAGGGAGGCACAGAAAAGCGGGTGCGAGCGGCTCAAACTCCCTGCCCAGTTACTGGTGAGATGGCTTCACCAGTGTGTATGACAGATTCTGCCTTAAGTGCTAGATGGTGGCATGACTCTGTTCACCTATGCGTAATTAGTTTTTCTATAGTGAAGGATGTCATTTATTTATTTACTTTCAGGCCATGCAGCATGTGAGATCTTAGTTACCCAACCAGGGATCGAACCTGTGCCCCTTGCATTGGGAGTGTGGAGTCTTAACCACTGAACTGCCAGGGAAGTCCCCTCATTAAAAAACAGTAATACGATTTCAATCTCAGCTGTGTTCGATTTCAGATTTTTCTTTTAAAGGAACATGACTCCATCATATTTATTTTGAATCAAACTAAAAACCATTGCTTTTGAAGACAGGAAATGTGAAGTGTACTTCTTAACAAATAAATAGGCTGATTTTGCACATCACAACAGAAAAACCTTTGGCATCTAAAATATAAAAGGTATGAAAGAAAAGGTTTAGTTTATGACCAGGTGTTAGAATTCGGGAGACCTGGGTTACATGACTGTGGGAAAAATTATCTAACTTGACTGAGTCTCTGTATTTTTCACCTGGTAAATGACGTACTGGTCTAAATTATGTTCTTCTAAGTCTGAAATTCTATCCACCTGTAAATATATTCAAAAAGAAACATGTACACGCCACTAATTTAATGTAAAGAGAATAGGTCTTGGTGGCCTACCTGGGCACGTATTTGAATAAAGTTGTGTGAATGGGACCAAGTGAGACTTGTTCTGGATCTTAAGAGATTTTTAACAAACTAAATTTGAATGAGCAACACTACTATTTACTGATAGTATACCATGTGCCAGGTCTTTTGAACATTATCTCATTTAACCCTCAGAAAATCCTTGTGAGATAGGTGTTTCTTTCTTGGTTGGGGGGCATTGCACACAGCATACAGGATCTTAAGTTTCTCCATCATGGACTGAACCCACTCCCTGGAGTGGACTTACCAAGTTTTAACTGGACTGCCAGGGAGGCCGCAGGTGCTGCTTTTTAAATCTTATTTTACTGATGAGAAAAAGCTGACAACAGATACACTCATTTGCCCAAAGTCACACAGTCAATACATCTCTTATATTTTGTCCTACCTCCTTTCAAAGACAATGGGCTGCCTTTCTGGGCGCCTGATGTCCTCTGCCAGCATTCAGAACTTGTTCTGTGGAACTTGCTCGGCGTTCAAATGTTCTTTCGATGAATTTGTGGGGGAGAAAGTGGTCTCCTCGTCCTATTCCTCTCCCATCTTAGGACCGGCCCAGTCAATACATCTCAAGATCTGACTTCAGAACTCGTCCTTTCAGTCATTATACTATGTATTCTAACTCAGTGAAGAGGTGAGATTTTATAAATGACTTACCAATATTGAGTAGAATAGAGAGAAACTGACTTATAAATATGAATTTCAAGTTATTTATAAGTGATTTGAGTAAGTACCAACATTTTAAATAAGCTACCACATCTTAAAACTGCTTACTAGACCTGATTTAACTAGTTAAACATATGGTAAACTGGATAGTGTTGTGGAGTGACACTCATTTAGCATATATATCAATATGTCTTTCCTGTATCAATAGGGGATATGCCTACAGAATTAAACCCCTATGCTATACATTTAAACTTTCCAGGTGGCGCTATGGTAAAGAAGCCATCTGCCAATGCAGGTAGAAATAAGAGACACAGGTTCAATCCCAGGGTCCGGAAGATCCCCTGGAGGAGGATATGGCAACCCATTCCAGTGTTCTTGCCTGGAGAATCCCATGGACAGAGGAGCCTGCCAGGCTGCAGTCCGTAGGATCGCACAGAGTCGGGCACAACCGAAGCAACTTAGCACTTCGAACACATACATTTAAAGGGAACATTAAACAGATAACTTTTATACTTCTCTGGCTTGTCATACCTTGAAAATAAACAGTGCTGAATTTTGTTTACCCTTCTGTCTTAAGCTCCTGATACCCAAAGCAAGAAAGCTGGCTGCCGGACGTCAGTGTCTTGGGAACTGCCTAAAGGCACTTACGCTGAGTTTTTGCTCCTGTGTTGCTCTGTCTGGGGCTCCCGCTGCTGGGCACACTTGGGGTTTGACGGTCACATCAAAGTCGGTAGACTGTGTGGTGGGACTTGGTCAGCATGAGCCAGATAATTCACAGGTTTTTTGCTGAGACCTGTTCTTCTGATAGTCACAGTCAGGTGGTACTTGGTGTTTAGGTAAGCTCTCTTGGTGTAACACGTATGCCTTAAGCCTGCTTAATGCCTCAGCAATTGTGGACTCCTGGTATCCTTTGGGGGGTTTTCTGTACCTTGAAAGAGGACTCCGTGTCCCATCAAGCCTCTTTATTGTAGCAGTAAAGGATGTTGTCACCAGAGACAATGCTTGCCCGATGAGCTTGACAATATCCTCATGAGATGACAGTATCCTTATCTGACGTCAGCAGGCTGTATGTGGGTTTTGACCTTACCACACTCCACCATTTGCACTATGCTGGGCTTATCTTTCTGCTGTCAGAAATATGTCAAAATAACAAAATAAATTTGACAGTGGCTGCCTACGAGACAAAAAAGTGGCTGGCTCAGTTCCTGTTTGGAAGGTGGCTGGTGACTGTGACTGAGAAATGTGTTATGATGATGATGACATGTGGTCTCTGCACCTCTGTGATTTGCCCTCCTGACTGCGGCCACGTCTCCATGGGAAGCTTATTTAAAGCAGGTATGCTGGGACAGACTGGCTAGGATGTGGGAAGATGACAGACTTTGCTGGCCCAGGAGAAAGTCTACACAAGCAGCAACATAAAGCTCTGGTCATGTTGTTTTGCTGGGGGAAAAAAAAGTCTTTGGTTCTCTGCACTTAAGTGAAAAGGTTAAAAAAAAAAAGCAATGAAAGACCTAGGAAGCAGTAGGAGTTTTAGTTTTATAATGTGGAAAATAATATTCAGCTCAACAACTTAGAACAGGCGGGATTAACTCAAAATACTCAGTTGTTTTAGGAATTTGTGAGCAATATAAAATTTATCATCCCACTTACACAAGTGAAACATTATGAATAATAGCCATTCTTCTTTGCAAAATAGCTTTTCTTCCGCGTGAGAAAATTTGACTTTGTTTTCACTGCAGTGAAAACCCAAAATGACTGCAATGCAAGCTTAAGGCAAGAAACTTTAGAGTTAACTTGCCTCTTTCGGTCCCTTAAAAAAAAAAGCTTATGAGGCATTCTGTTACATGCATATTTCATTTCACATGCATAAATCTCTTCATTCCCACAGACTAATAGAACAACAACAGAGGTCTAGGATACAGAATATTCAGTTCTCAGAAGACTGAGAATTTAGAGGCATATAAAAATGTCTCTGGATACAATATTTTTGAAAAATTATACACATATAAACTGTTAACTGTTATAGAAAGCATGCTTAACAGCAGGTGGAAATTTTTAGGTTAGTTAAAAAGCCCTTCCTGATAACAAGACTTGTTAAAGTGAGTAGATTACTGAACAGGTCTTCATAGGCCAAACGAAGAGTGTTGTTGTATGACATGATGGACCTGCAATGTATAAACATTCAGAATAATCCATCATTTTCCCCTCAAAAAAGAAAAAAATCCCTTAACTTCTATATCTAATGGAAGACAGGAATTTTTTTTCAAATTCAATTCTCTCAGCTATCTAGTCACTATTTTGCCTCACTTTTGTCAGCCACCTTGATCACAGAATATTTTTTGATAGCTTTTACAGAGGGTAACTTCACTGATTAAGATAAACAGTTTAAAATTTTAACTCTCAACTGCTTGACAGTTGAAAGTTAAAACCAGGGAACTGCCAAAATAATTTCCTTTTATGTTGCATTGTTATAAAGTGCAGTTATTATTTTTTTTTAAATTTTATTAGTTGGAGGCAGTTATTATTTTTTATCCTTTCATATATTAAACGGGAGAGATGATAGTGATTTTTATGCTAATTTGCTCCTGTCTTTAGCTCAAAGTGATCTCAGGCAGGTTGAAACTTTTGGTTGGTCTGAATGAATGAGTCCAAAAGTACTGCCAGAAGCTACTGCCTAGAGGTCAAAGGTAGGGGCTTAAGAATCAGAGAGGCCTGGGCTGACTCACAGATCAAACTGCTAGATTTGACCTTGGAAATCAACCTCTTCTCCATTCCTAACCTGTAGTGATAATAAGACTATCTCTTCTACAGGACACTTAACCAGGCTTCAGTGAGGTAACAGATTTCAAGCACTTGACACGGAGCTTAGCACAGAAAATGGAACAGTATTAATAGTATTATGTCTTATATTTGTTTTTAGACTAGTGACTTACAGTGTGTTGTTGATTCTGTCAGTCTTAAAAGAGGACCTGACTGCCTGACCAAGCAACCCCACACCTGTCTGTTCTTCTAAAGTGCCACCTGGTACCTGAAGAACCGTTTCCCATCTGCCTCTGGCCTCTTGTACAAGCCTGTCTATGGAAGCGAAGGGACTTTTCTTATTTTAGAGATATTTCATTCAAGTTCAAAGACTTATCCTTCATTCCGAAGAACACAAGCTATAGTCACAGTTTATGATGTCATATTTGCTGTAATGCTTTGTTGTAGTTGCTAAAATATTCACAACCTCGGTTATTGCTCAGATCTTAAAAGAATTACAAGGGGAAGTCAAACTCCTTTCTTCAGTATAATGCAGAACTAGGAATAGTCCCACTGTACAATAAAAACATGAAAAGCTTAAAAAAATACATCTATCTCTAGATCATTAAACCATTACAAGGTCAATCCAGATTCTTTGATTTAACTAAGACCCTTGCTGATATTTTTAAAGTAAGCTAAATCCCCCACATTTTAATCTATGTACATTTCTAGCCATGGATTTTTAAAATCACATTTGAATGTATTATTATTGTATCACCTCAAAACCAAGATGCAATTTGTAAAAAAGTTTCACACTTTAGAAACTGGGATATGTAAAATTATGTTGTGGTGGTTGGTACTGTTCCTTAAAAACTTAAACTAATAGTGTACCTTGTAATTGATGGAGTCTTGGACTTACAGAGATATGAAATTCTAAAATCATCTTGCTTTGTGACTACTTTTACCTTGCATTAATTATTGGCAAAAGGGACAAGTTAAATATATAATAAGAAAGATAATTTAAAAGGCATCTTTAAGACTGATGATACATTTGTACATGTGGATTATAAGCCAACAATCTAGTTAATATTTGGACTCTATGTTTAAACATTACTTTAAAAGTCCCTTAGATTTCTCCAAATATGATAGGATTTGTAATTGCAAAAGATCCCAAGGAGAGAAAGACCCTACCTAGCTAGTTTATAGAAACCCCTTCCCTCATTTTCAGGGCACCTGTTTCTTTTGAGGGTCCCGTGAAGAGCTCGGGTGGCAGTCGTACCCAACACTGTCAGGCTGCAAGATCACACAGCATTAGAAAGTGAGTGTACACAGCATGATGCTGGGCACACGGGAGTTATTCAATAAATACTTTCTTGTTCACTGATGTGAAATACAAAACTGGGTTCTAATTAGTCACACATATAGCTTTCATCATCTGGGTAAACAAAATTTCTAAAAATGTTCTCCTTTTTTTTCTTTTCATTTTTTTCCCCATCAAAAATCCTTTGAGTTAACTTTGGGACCAACTTTTACCCAACTAAAAGCCACCAATAAATAAAACCCTAAAAGTTCTTTTTCCCTTAAACTATAAAAACAAATTTTTTTTTTTTTTTTTTTACTATTTTGGTAGTGAACACTGAAAATTCCCACACTTAAATGCAGAACACTGCTTTCACAGAACACTGAATCAGAGAAGGAAAACTTAATGATAAAATTAATGGAATGAAATACAATGTTAAAAATTGAAGATGTAAAACATTGATTAAGAACCAATGAAATTTAAACAATTGAAATTACTGACTATTATCTTTAGGAATACTGACAACTCTTAGCAATCATGTAACATGTTGGCTGGCAAATATTTTAATCAACTAAATTGAAAAATAAAAACCAATAGCTAACTGGAAAGGAAACAGTATAAGGAAGAAAAAATAGAGAAAAAGATGAAAGGAAGAAGGGATTTACTTTCAATATTTAAATCAAATTTTAAAAAATCCTGATCACTAAAAGTTTACAATCTACAAAAAGTTATTTGAATGCTGTCATTACAAGAGGCATAGAATCAACTATTAGATCCTAAATCAAAATTATTTCTATGCCTGTTATCCACAAATCATGATTAAGAAACAAACTCCAAACACCACTAAACCCATTTTGTTATTTGTTACCTAATCCCATCAGAGCTAACTGACATAAAATAACCACAGAACTTGCAGACAAGGAATAAAGGTGATCTGTTTTGGCTCATTTTTTTCACCTACTTACAGAAAGAAAAAATAAACTATATGCTTGATTTTTCAAAATTAAAATTATTTAAGAGGTCTCCCACTTTTTTAACTCTAAGGATAACTGATAAGCATAATAAGAACATTAAAAATTCTTCTCATGTTTGGCCCCACAATTTCAGAAACTCTGAGTTGGTCTATTTTAGGCTTCAATGAAGGAGGGATCCCTGCATAGTTTCTACAGCATCAAAAGAATCTTGAGGTAGGTACAGAGGATTTATCAACATATATATATATACACCTATCATGTATGCATGTGATGTTTTAAAAACACTCTATAAATATTTGAGTTACAAAATGTATGACACAAACTTATTACCCTACGTTCAGTATACTATTATTTGACCTTCTGGTATTTGCACTTTTCCAAGAACTATGCTAAAAATAAAAGGCAGAGGAAACCAATCACTTCTTGCCTCCAAATAGTGTCATACTCACCTATATTTAATTTATTTACAAACTCAAATATCTGTTATTTTCAAGGCTGTGAATTATAGCAAATGACTTAGAAAAAGAAAAGCCAAAGCTTAACTTCTTAGTGAAACAAGGCCTTTCTTGAAATTCCTGTAAACTTTCATTCTGCAAAGCAACTCATCCACATTAAAATGATCAAAAAGGACTTCATTTAATTAGTGATATGTAGACTTTTGCATAGAAAAAGGTTACAAAGTAATGCATAGAAGACTAGGTACAGTAATTTTTAAAACAAATATTTAAAAGTATAATTTTGCATAATGTTTAACATTCTCATAATGTTTATTGCTTTCTCCACACAGCAGAGAAATGAAGTGCATAATAATACATGCTGTGTCTTTGTCTTTCAAACATAAAATCTCATGTGCTCAATTTCAAAGTATTAAGAGATTATTTTGTCGTTAAACAAAACAAGAACAACAAAACCAAAACACATTATGTAGCACTAGTCTAGGCATGGACAAAAATAATTTATGTACATCCCATTGAATACATTCATCTTGATTTGGGATCAAATGCAATCATAAGCCTGACAACGGACGTTCAAAAATTGTGGCTTTTCTCTTACCATCGTTCTCTCCCTGCCTCATCACTTCCAGAAATGCAACTTCTTTTCAAAAGGTGACAATAGATTTTACATGTTATTGGGATGAAATCAAGAAGATAAATATGTAAAAATTGTCCAAATGATACAGAATAAATTAAACTTTTACAACTGGAGAGTTTTCAAGTTGGCATCAGTCAGATAGCCTCTGGTGGGCACATAGTAAGCAATTGCTTCTAGGTACAATCTATAAATGCATGGTTTATATAAAGAAGCACCACGTTTTGAGCTATGAAAGAAAATGCCTGGGGGTTTGCAGGCAGGGCAGAAATGCTTGTTAATCTGAGCACTGATGTAATAACTGCTTACACGAATGCATTGCTAAATGTCACCACTTGGCAAGTCTGTACAAAGAAAGCAAACTAAGATAAATCTAGGACTTTCAACTTGAAAATTGTTTTCAGCAATCCTTTTGGCCAATAAAAACCTGCTGGTTTCAACAGAGTGCTCTTCTCTTGTGTTGTATTAAAGTATCTGCAGCCTAATGCAGGACTTCAGTCCCTTATCCTTTCTTAACCCAACCTCTACACTCTACTTGTGCAATGTTGTATGTTCAAAAGAAAACTTTACTAGCTCAGGCACTTATGAAACACAAATATTTTTTTCCCATCTAGTTTCTAGAGAATTGAGTCAGGTCATTTTTCTTCCCCAATCAGACATCCAGATGCACTGCTGAATGGTATGGTCCATATATTTTCCAGGAAACTTCTAAACGGAAACAAGTGTGAAGTTTTCAAAAAGTTGCTGGTCAAGTTACCAAATCGCCTTAAACCAAAACAGAGGGGAAAAAAAAAAAAAAGATAATACCACATTTCCACATGTGAGGTTTGTGTCTCAAACAGCTTGACTGTTCTCTGTGGGTCTGCAGACATCTCTATGGCTACTTCCAGGGTTGCAGAGGTTTTAAGCTGACTCGGAAATGAAGGACATTCAGTTGCTACTGCGAGGAGTTCCGTGAAAACTTAAAAAGCTCCTACTTCTGTGCCCCAGGGTCGATAAGGTTTACTGTTTGTCCCGCTGCCCGTCTGCTGAGGGCTGGCCGTGGCTGATACCGACAAGGGCGGGCTGATGGCTGTGGCAGCTGCCACGGCGGCAGCTGCGTTTGGGGGGAGCATGGGGAACGCCCCGGCGAAGGACAGAGGGAAGCTGTGCGCAGCTGCGGTGGCTGCGGCCGCGGCCGCGTGGACGGTGGCGGAGAGGGACAGCAGAGACGTGGAGAGAGGCGGCACGCAGGGGGCGACGCTGCCCGTCGCGGGCATCCGCAGGGCGGAATCCGCGTGGGCGAACGTGGCGGTGAGGAGGGCGGAGCCGTGGGCAGGAGGCACTTCCGACGTGGTGGACAGGCGGCAGGGCGTGGACTCCGAGGCGTGGAGTCCGTTGGGCTGGAGCAGGGCTGCCGGGAGGTGGTGGAAGGCCGCCGCCCAGTGGTGCGGGTGCAGCGGGTGATGGTGGTGGGCCAGAGAGGAGGTCATGGCCGCCGCCTCCCGCTGCGAGGCGCACGAGCTGAGGTGCGAGACCAGGCGCATGCGCAGTGGGTCGGAGGAGTCCAGGCCTTCCACGGAGCTCAGGTACCTCGCCACTTCCGTTAGGCACTCCCGGAAGCCGATGCTCATGAAGTCCATGGCAAGGGCGTGCGCGTCAAAGTAGCCTAAACGGGGGTTCAAGCACAGTGCGGGCCAGCAGAGGCAGCGAGGGAGACAGAATGATAACCGTTACGAAGGGTCACCACCAACTACGTTCCACCCTCTTCAGAGATTTAAGTACAACTAGCGATCCTCCCTGAAGATGCTGCCAGCTATTTATGGCCGTAATTTTTGCAGCCGTTAAGAAAGTGTACTTTGCAATTCACATGTGTGACAATTCTGGTAGTGCTATACACTACAGCTGTTCTTGCAACCAAATATCACAGTGGGGGGGAAAAATTAAGAACATCTGTGTTTCAAACACAGGAAAAAAAAATGGTGTCCCTCTTGTATGGTGGGACAGTGAAATTCTCTAGTAAACTTTTGCACGGCTATTACAGAGGACCCGTCTCTCTGTCTCTGTCACATGAGTTAGAGATTAAAGGGTTTATCGGAAACATCCTCACTCTCTTGGCATTTGTAGCAGAGATGTGAAAAGCGTACAAGCAGATTGAGGACTTTGTTAGAAATGTGCTAGAACTGCTTAATAAAGTCATACATGCTTCGTGACTCATGGTTGTTTTTTTTTTTTTTTTAATCGACAAAATGAAAACGCCATTCTTTGTATGAAAAAAATTTAAAGCAAAATGATTTTTAAAAATGTGGCTACTCCCACCATACCACACACAAATATGAACAGGTTATATAGTGTGTTGATTTTCAATTAGCCTGGTTGCAGGCTCCTCAAAGGCATAGTATTTTGAGTTTTCTGTCATTGTGCTGTTTCTCTTCAAGGCCAGTTTGTTGTAGTGTTTTAGTAGGACTCTCATAAATGGTGAGCTATAAAATATGGCATTTTTTTCTAATAAAAAATTCAATTCACACACACACACACAATGTGGCTACTAATTTGAAGGTCAGATTTTTCTATCAGGTAATATGAGGCTCCTTGGCTGACAGGAGGTTACTATAACTCCTAGCTTTCCTGAAGTTCAAATATAAATTTCTTTCATTGGTTAGCTTAGTTTAAGTTTTTTCTGGCATTTATTCAAGGAAAAAAATGCATGTTAATTATGTCAGTGTGTACGCATGTACCCCTAACACATAAGGCTATTATCATAAAAATGGCTAAAGTCCATCACATTTATGAGAATCTCTTTTCATCCAAAGATAATACATTAGATAGAAAATAATAACATCTGACTACTATCAGTGCCCATTTAGGGCATTCCCCCATCAGAGATTTGGGGAAATGTCACCATTTTGAATTAGTGACCTCTAGTATGTACAAACATACCCTTCTCAGATTTTTTTCTCATTTGCAAGTTTTTTTAAAAAACAATTTTTAAATTAAAATTTAGTCTACTCACTTTGGGGATGTGTGTATATATAAATGACAAATTCAAACAAGGTTACTTTCATCTAAGGCGTTTACTGTATTATCTTTTTTGTTTCTGTAGATCAAAGTATGACCTGTTTCATTTATCATCTATTAACATTTAAACTAACTTATTCTATAGTTTGACTTTGGAAAAATAGTAGTCACAGTATTCAAAGTCCAAGAGCTAGAATTCCAACAGAAACTTGGAAGTCCCAAAAAAGAAATTTTGGGGAAAATATATACATTAAGATAGTAACAACACAAATCTGACATAAGAGAATATCATGAAATGTGGAAAATAAGCAACAAAAATCGTTATTATCCCAGGCCTTCAGCACAGTTAGCAATAAAGCCCCTGACACTAGGAGGTAAAGTTCTTCCTGAAGAAGATGCCTCCAAAGAAAGATTTCACATAAAGTGTCCTTAGGGTTCTCTGTAAGGCTTTGCAGACTTCTGACTTCCATGAGAGAAGGGAGGTAATCATCAGAATAGACAAAGTCCAGAAATCCAGAGGGATCTAGAAATTTAGGTTACTCTAAATCTTCTCTAGAAACTACTGCCTTAGCAAAACAGACTAAAGAATAGATCAAAAGAATTGAACCCCAAGAGCTTCCAAGAATTTTTCATGACTAGGCACAAAGTAATTGAAATTGGTGATTTGCTGGCTACATGTTGTTGCACATGGCTGAGTTCTCTGTTGCATCTTAAGGCATATAAGTTATATAATTCCTATTCTATTGCTGACTGCAGAGGGAAACAATGATGAGCAGCTGTTTCCTGTGACTGGATCTTTGGCCAAAAATAATAGCAGAGGGGTCCACGCCACTTCCATCACTGCTCTATGGGCTTTAAGTGACTAAACTCACAACATTGTGAAGTAGACACTCTCCCTGTCCTCATTTTATAGATGAAGAAACTGGGCTTCAGAGAAGGTTAGTAACTCATCCAGGGTCACAGAGCTTTAAAAAAAAAAAAAAATAGCAGAGCCAGGATTTGAAACCAGGCAACTAACCGCAGAGTGTCTGCCCTTGGCCAGTACATTCTGAGGCCCCATAGCTGCTGTGAGTCTAACAATTTGCACCCACACTGCCAGCCCCCCTCCCCCGAAGGCCCACACATTCTCTGGTGAGGTGACCTCTCTAATGACCGGGCAGTCAGGCGACTTGTGTGGAACTTGCTCGCAAATGTCTGTTCACAGACTATTTTGGGACGGATTTTTAGGACTGTTCAGGTAGCCGAGAATAGCAACCAAGATGGAACTTCATTTTTATACTAAGGCATAAGAACAATATTACTCTTTAGAAGTACAGCTCATGCCAACTATTTGCAATGCGGATAAAAATTCTTAGCTTTACAGCTAACAGTGCCAAGAGAGGTAAAGCAATCACCCCTTTCCCCTGCAACATCTCTAACTCAATCAGTCTGCTAATATCTTGGGGTGGCACGTGTAGAGACAGAATCTTGGGGTTGCGGGGGCCCTTGAGAATTCAATGCTGCTAGTACAGGCCTCCCCATGTCACTCAGCACCTCTGTCTCGGTTTAAAGGTGGCTGCTAAGCTGGGTTGGATCACTGGCATCTACAATTTCATCCAGTTCTCTACCACATAAGAATATTTGCATGCTTTGCAGAGGGTTACATTTTAATGAGAAGAAATCACAATTCCATACCCACTCAGTATGTTCATTCATGCAGGACAGTTCCTTGAGCAGGGACAACAGCGGGTAAGTCACACTGAGTGTGAAGGCATCCCTTTTACCATGATCACCCTCCACCTGACACAGGTAGAAAGATGGTGATGCTCAGAGCTGATGTTCCTCAGGTCCTCAGCTGGAGTTAAATACTGAAATACTTGGGCACCGATTGGTCAACAGCTATTTCTCTCCTTGCCCTGCTTCTGCTCCGATCTAGGGAAGACTCTGGTGCAGTGCAATAAAAGGCCAATGCCGAACAGACAGAAGCCTCTAGGGTGTAGCTGCAGGACTTTGTCTTTGTGGTACCCTCTCCTCAGCCAGTTATCAAATAATATAGACCAGCACCCTTGGCTAAGATGAATACTGAAGGCCTTCTGGAGGGTGAAAAGGATACAAGGGGCAAAATTAAGTCTGATATGTGAGAAGCAAGATAACGAAATCTGAATGAATCAGCGTTCAGGATCTCCCATCCATTTATACCACGAAGTGAGGGTCCGTCCCTGAGTGCCCTGGGCTATTCATCCCTAAATCACTATCTGGTACAGAAGACATCTCTCCATGGCACGGGGCCAGGGCACCTGCTCCTGTTTGCTCTCTGAAGGAATGACTGTTGCATCAGTGGTTTCCAGGACAGAGACCCACTACCTGCACTTCAAATGCTCTGTGTGGTCTAAATCCAAGACCAATCAGACTCTGAAAACAACAATGAAAATTCACTTCTTTTGGACTAGCTGCTTGATACTGAGTCCTAGCCCTGATTTAATGGGTGGAGGGGAGGACGGTGGGGGAGGGAAAGAAGAAGAGAAAAAGCTTGCCTCTAACCTTCTGTTTATGTTTGGATGTTTGTGTGTTTGTTTTGTCTTTGGTACAAATTCCAGCATGCACTTCTGAAAGTCCCAAACAAACCTCTGACCAGGCTGCTGTGAATGAAGCCTTACTCCCACAGTACTATGAAAGCAAACACAAGCCCAGGGTCAAGTGCTTCTTTTGTTCCAGAAGTTCTTTCCCACGAGTTCAATCCTGCCATTAGCATTGATTTCCACGGCTTTAATCTGGGACCTCCTATCTCAGCTTGTTAAAGAACTGTTCAACTATGACTTCCTTACAATCTTAAGGAGAAAAAAATGAAAAGAGAAAGGCAGAAAGCGGGGGAGGAATGAAGTCACCAACTTACCTTTACCCCCAGTTGCCTGCAGCATCTTTAAGTGATCTACTGTCATTTGAAGTATTTCAGCTTTTTCTAACTTTGCAGATCCCTGAATAAACAAATAATGAAGTCTCATAAATCCTATGGAAACAAATTTGGAACAATTTATCCTGAATGTTCATTTTCCCTCCCACTAAGAAATTCTCAGTTTAATTTTTTCACAGAAAAAAAATGAACTCTTTCCAAATTTCCCATGAAGACACTAATTATGATACACCTAGTGACAGATAATTGCCATTTTAACTCTTAAAGAATAAAAAGGCGTGATAAGTAATTTTTAATCACAGAAATGATTACACTAAGCCACTCCACGCAAACTATTACAACTGCAGAATTCTCAAACTTTGCATCAATCTCTGCCCTGGTTAATAATATACTTTATTAGGCGATATGTGATAGTCTTCCCTGGTCGCTCAGGCGGTAAAGAATCCACCTGCAAGGCGGGAGACCCAGGTTCGATTCCGGGGTGGGGAAGATCCCCTGGTGGAGGGCATGGCTACCCACTCCAGTATTTTTGCCTAGAGAATTCCATGGACAGAGGAGCCTGGCGAGCTACAATTGATGGGGTCACAGAGTTGGACACGACTGAGCATCTAACACTATAGGGCAACTGACACTTAAGTCTGGATCAGTTGAATCCAACTCTGGAGGAAAAGGAGACAGGATCTCAGCAAAATTGTTAAAAACATATTTTTCAAAAATAGAATTCTAAGATGCCTTTAAGGTAATTCATACTACACTACTGTAAGTAGAACCCAAAGTGCAAAAAGAGAGACTTTCAAAGTTTTTTTCCCCAATAACTACCAGCAGGTGTCACTGTAAATTCCAAGATCATAAACAAGGAAGCATAATCTACCTCTTTTATCTAGTAAGCATCAAAACTGCTTAAGGATATCTGAACGCTTTAAAACGGCTCTTAATAAAACTGTCTTGGAAATATATTTTATGCCCATTCCCCCACTTTAAGGCACCTCTGGAAACCAACTGGAATACAAATGTGCCACTTCAAGCTGTCTCAGAGGGCTGTGGGTGGCTTCTAATTTCTTGGAAGAGCTAAATAATTAAATCAGTATGTTTTCTTGAAAAGGAAACTGAAGTTTATTTCAGGTTCCTATGCTTTACTTGTTTTGTGAAAATTGTCAGCACCCGGTACATGGTGAGAGTGCCAGAGTTATTTAAACTGCTCGAAAGAACATTCTTCTAATCATACTGTGACACAGCCAGCTCACCAGGGTTGGTCGCCAAGCTCAGCAAATGGGAAAGCCTGTGTTTATGGTAACTAACTGCCAAACTACTGAGGTCTGCTTTTAAGGTTGGTTTTAAGTCGACAGCTAAGGGGGAAAAAAAAAATCTAACAACACTCCCTCCTCCCCAAAAAAATCACCGAACTGTTCCTCGTAACTGTAGACATTTCAGTACTGAAAGTAAAAAAAGGTCATTGATTACTGATATTTTCATTTTCAGCATATTGTGGGAAAAGCCACTAATCAAAACTACAACTTGCCCATTATATTTAGCTTATCAGTTTTAGCATACAGAGTGGGTGCCTTTTTTCTTTGAAAAATGTATAATCAATAACATACGACACCTTGTACTTCTGTCCATGTTCAATTTTTCCATGAAGATGAACAGGAGTTTCAGTGAAAGTGACTAATAACAAAACTGCAGTTTCTGGATAATTTCCAAGGACTTTGTGGGGCTTGCTTTATAATGTTTGTGGTTCATGAAACAACAAAGTGGAATAAACAAACAATGGATGTCTTATATCCTATTTGAAGTTAATTGGAAGTATAACATCTTCAACAAGGGTATGATGCCATGCTGTTTGAAAGATGCTGTTAGAAATCTGATCGTCAACCATGGAGGCCGAGGGAAAACCACAACTTTTCCAAAATGACAGAGGAAGATTTAAACATTTGGCTTCCTACTTTCTCAAGTGTGCAAAATATTTTTTCCTTTTTTTTTTTTTTTTTTTGGTAAAGAAATACTTGAATTCTGAAAAGGGGAATTTATGGCTAGTTTGATTTTTACCAAACTTTCACAATATGCCTCAAAATAAACATGATTCTATTAACCCAGGGATTAAAAATGAAACCAAGTGGTTTGGTAAATAAATTTTGTTAGTACTATTATTTAGGAAATAGAACGAGAGATGTTACTTCCTCGGCTTTGGTTATTTTTTTTTTTTATTAAAAGAGCTTATTTGAAAGAATAATTAAAAATAGTTTGAGACAAAAATGAAATTTCATGTAGATATCTTTTTTTTTAAGAAGACTACTACATACAGCTCAGTTTTAAACCACTACTGGTATTCATAGAAAGAACAGAGAAAGCATGAACATGTTACCCTGAAGGGGAAAATAAGCTAGAGAATGGAAATGTTTTTCAACTTCATGATGGATTATGTTTTTAATAGTTTTGCCACAACAAAGCATTTTATTGAAATAGCTGCTGTGTGCCAGATCAGGGCACATACACTATTATTTTAATGAGCTTTAACAAGAACCCACATTCCCAGATGAGAGAATCAGATTTTTTGAGCTCTTTGGTGGGATGGTCAGGGGTGGGGGCAGCTTACTTGTTTTTCAAAAGCGGTTGGCACCAGTCGTCTCAACTCAGATAAACTGTTATTTATCCGATCTCGACGCCTTTTCTCTATTATCTATCCCCAAAAAGCAAAACAACAAGAAAAGTTTATGAATACACAGATGATAAAATGATTCATAATGGAAAAATACAACTGCTACACGTTAGGCAGGATTACAGGAAACAAAAAGAAAAAAAAAAGAATCACATACCCCTCTCCTTTTCTTTCTTGCCATAATCTGAGATGTTGTTGTTGGCGAATTCGACCTAATCACAGAGCTAGTACTTTGCCTACGAGATAAGAAGAGTTTGTCAGGTGCTGTATGAACACCACAATTGTTTCTTTTGGGTGCTTGAAGGCACCCATGAAATAATTCAGAGAGAGAGCATAGTTCAGATCAGTGTTATTTTATTCTTAATTCTTATTCTTAACAAACTTTGCTTTCAGCCCTTTCATATCTTTTCAGGAAAGAATCATGCCATTTTTTTCTTTTAATGAGTAATCCAGATGCCAAATCTACTGGCAGAAAACATCTCTAAACTTTTATTGGTCTCCCAATGAAATACTTATGGGCAGTCAGGGTGAGAAGTTAGATATTAGTACTTCCTAGTTCCACTCATAAATGTTTCTTAAAAGTCAGCTAATCTCTAATAACATCCCTCCTCCTCCCTGAGGTCAGACCCACTAAACAAAGCAATGCTATTGTAAAATAAAGGCCATGTTTAGCAGTATTATCAAACAGATATACAGTCACTGTATGTCAAACTGCTGTCCCTAGATGCAGTCTTTAAGATAAACAGAAGTTATCTATTTCAAAACTCCAATTAGTCATACGGGGGGAAAAAAAGACAAATTCAATGCTTTCTGTGTCAATTTTCCAAAAGAATGACCCCAGATTAAATATGTCAGTAACAGAAAAATTAGATAAACTATTAGGTGAATATTTTACTTTGAAAATAAAACTCTAGGTATCTCTCAGCCTTCAAGTTAAGCTTACAACTCTGAGTTGTATGTAACCCATCTTGAGTTTGCTAATGAAAAAATATTTTGTATCAAAAGTTCAATCAAATCACTGCACTGTCACATAATTTTTATGATGCATTCTAGTTGGTATCTGTTTCTCGTCATAATTCATGGATACTCTGCTTTTTCATGTTCTCAAATTCTCCAGGTTCCTGTTATTTGTTCTTTCATTTTAGAAATGTTGCGCACACCAGGTTCTTATTACCTCACCTTCTCACTTCTGGATCTTATTTCTGAATTAACTGTTCCCCTCATTCCCACCCCTTCTCAACTGGTTTCACCTTTCACACATCTTTTGTTTTCGGATCTCTTTTTTTTTTTAAGATGACACAACAACACTTTAATAATTATAAGATACTGTGGAAACAATATTTCAAGTAAATATCTTTGCTTTTGCTGATTCCAGGCTAAGGTCTGTACATGTTAGAATAATATTGAAAGAAAACCAGTTTTCCAAAGGTAGAAAGAATTCTACTCTTGAGTGACAGCTGCAGATAAATAATTAAGGTGCTTCTGGGGATGCCAATTAGAAGCAATTATCATTTGACCCGCCTTGGCACTAAAACGCCTCCATAACCTCCCTCTGTCACTACAGAGTTGAGGTCTGGCTTCTGTGATCACGACCCCGACCTTTTCCAGACTTAGGAACAAGTAGTCAGAGAGAGGATGCCCGAAAGACTTGTCACTTACACCTCCGTCAACCAAATTACACTCGACCAACCTGGAAATCTCAACCTACTTAGCCTTGCCATCGCTAATTGCTTTAACTTCTCCAAAAAGCAAGTCATCTTTTAGTGTCTTTAAATATTAAAACAATCTCCCCCCCCCACTTCGCCTGGCCCATTTTGAAAGTGCTCCCCAATACAGTTTCGGTGGCGGGGGCGTCGCAGGTCGCCCGGACTTCCCAGTCCGCGTGCTCAATGCTGACAGCCGGGGACCCTTCGCCAGCCCCTGCACACTTTCAGCCGCGTCCCCCGTCTTCTCGCCCCACCCCTCGAGTGCAAACCCACATGCCTCGCCCCACCCCAACACGCGCTCCGCGAGCGCCCACCACTCAAAAGTATTCCAGGCAAAACTTTCCCCCGCTCGGCTGGAAGGCGGCGGAGAAGAACCTCGGGATGTCCAACGAGCCGCTGGTACACAAAGCTCCCCGATGCCTCGGGCTCCGGACAGCTCCCGCCGAGCCCGCGCTCACCCCGAGTAATTGTTCTCGCTCCCCACGTCGATGGTCTCGTCCATGTCGCTCTCAGAGGTCGTCTCCTCGCAAGGGCGCTTCATCGCGGAGAAGACCGCGCGGGGCGCAGCCGGGCCGGAGCCACGGACGCCGAGCGGGACGCAGCGCCCTCCCTGCCTGCCTCCTCCCGCCCGCCCTCCCTGGGCCCCGGCAGGCGCGGCTCCGGCGGCGGCGCGGTCAGCTCCTCGCGGCTCTTTCCCACGCCGCAGCCCAGCTCGGCCGCAAGAGCCGGCGCCGGCCACGCCTCCCTCCGCGCGCGGGCGGGGCCCCCTCGGCCGCCACCCGCGCGCAGGCCCCCGCCCGCTCCGCCGGGCACCGCCTCCCCGGGGCCAGCGTGACCTGGGATTGGCTGAGGTGGAGGGGCGGGGCCGCGCTGGCCAATGCGGGCCGCGGAGCTCGGGCTTGAGGCGTGGGAACGCGGCCGCGCCTCGGCGGCCCGGGAACTGAGCGCGGGTGGGGAGGCGCCGCGGCGAGCGGGAGCGCGAAGTTGCTAACCCTAGATAGGGAGGCGCGCGGACGTGGGCACGGGCGCCGGCGCGGGCGCGGCGGGGGCGGGCCGGCGAGGGGCGGGTTCTGGACCTCGGGTTTTGGCGCTCCTCCGCACCCCGCCGTCTGCCCGTGAAGTTTCAGCCCTGTGTTTAAAGAATAACCCCAAGCGCGTGGCTGAGTGTGAGCGAACGTGTGTGACGTCGGGAGGCGCCGTGGCTTAACCGAACCGCCCCACTCGACTGTCCCTTGTCTGGACCAAAACTGCTGACTGATTGACCCTGGCGGTCACATTTGCCCTCTGGGGTTTTTGGAAACCCTAAATCAAAGTTGCTTTTCTCTCGGGCAACTCGCACGGCTGCTTCCGCGGCCTCTGGGCCGAGAACAGATAAGGACGCGAGTTTCTCCGACCAGGTACTTGAAACCGCTGGCGGTCGGAGGGTCTGAGAGACAGGCCACCAAACGATTTTCGATTTGCTCTGAATCAGTTCTTTCTATTTGGCCACCCGGGCTGTAGGTGGTAGAAAATAGATCCCGCTGAGTAGACCTTGGGTCTGAGTTGTGTCTACTCTGGTGACAGGAAGGACTGGAGCAATGATGCGGGTATTTTAAGACACAAGTTTAGTAGTTTTTCCAAGTTCGAGTTTTTCGGGCTTGGATGATCCAGGTAGTTGCAATTCTCCACACTCCCTGGTTTGGGTAGTCACAGGGGTAGAGTTAATTAGAATCCCTACGTGAAAGAAAAGAAGAAAAATCAGGCTTGGAAATTTGTTTTCTAAAAGACGAATTCGTGTCCAGTTTTTTTGTGCATTGGACAGCGTGGGTTGTATACCATTCTAGATGGGCCCTCAAACGTTTTCAAGCTGCTCTTTCTCTCCATGATCTGAAGTAGTATCTCTGGAACCGGCGGCTACGCGGATGTGTCTGCGAGGGCAGCCGGAGTCGGTTTGCCTGCCCGGGAGCCGCGATACCCGGAGGCGGGCGCCGGGTCGGTCCGGGTCAAGCCGAGACTGCAGTCACCGCGTCCGGGCAGCTCTGTGCTAAGTGCGGAAAAGCCTCTGAGAAAGAGGCGTCAATCAATCGCCAGAAGCCTGCGCCACGGATGGATTCTTATTTTTCTGGGGATCTGCTTAGGGTGTTCCTCTCCTAATGCATTCTCTCCTAACACAAGACAGGCGCGGGGCGGGGAGGAGATAGGGAAGGGACGCGACACGAGAAGGCCGATCCCGGGCGGGAGCTGGTCGGGCGGAGAGCGAGAAGGACCTGCAGTCCGCGGGTTAAGCCCTCGTTAAACCACACAACCCCTTCCCCACAAACCCTCGTCTCTTTCGTGCGGTCCCCACCGCGGCGCCTGCAATAACCGTGTGAACAGAAACCCGAAACGTTCCATCCTGACTTCTGAAACTTAACACCGGGCAAAGCACACAGTCTCGGGGCGGGGTGGGGGGGAGGTGGGGGCAGGCCGGGCGGGGCCTGATGGGGCTGGACCGGGTCAGCTCGGGGCCGCCGGGGACGGTGACCCCCCAGCTCGGCTGTGGGCTTCTGCTCTGTGCGGGTCTCCCGGCCTTTGCTTCGCTGCCTCTCGGCTGCCCAAGCCCGCTGCTGGGAGCCGAGCGGACTCGCGTCCCTCCGGCTCCGACCTCCCCCGACGCCACTCGGCTCCGGGTCCTCCAAGCCCCTCTAGGATGAGCGGGTGTGCGCGGGTGGCCAATCGCTCCTCCCCGGCGGGTGCGCCCGAGTCCAGTCTGCGCAGGCCACTGGGGGACACATCGCCTCCGACCTGCGAACTCAGCCTTCACAACCTTCAGCGAAGGCTGCGCATTTTTCTGAAAGTGAATGCCTACAGGTGCCATTAACCTTGGCCACGCGATCAAATTAGCGGGCGCTTCCAAACGCCCGGGGGTCAAAATCGTCGTCATTGAAAAAACAAGTTCTTTCTCACTATACGGCTGCATTTAATTATAATAATTGCGAAAAATTGCAAGGAGGGAAATGACTGGCTTGCAATAAAGTTGCAACTAGTTAAAGTTTTTCCGTATTTGTCTTTGAAGACTTAACCACTGTACCCATGTTATAAAGAAAACTATGGCAAGGACGTTCGAAATGCACATGCGGATTTAATGTCACTTAGAAATATTTTTAAAATCAAGGAAGGTCGTGTTTTAAAAGCGTTTGGAACAGTGTCTGGTATATGGTACGCGCTATATACGTCTGTTAAATAAACATGAATGCTTAAGGCAAAAGCCTTCGGCGTTTTGTACATAATCAAATTAGTAATATGCTCACTTATCTGCAACATACTTAATGGTAATTAGGCAGCACGAGATTTTTCAATTAGGTCTTTTATTCCCCTTAAGTATCCTATTTGCCTATCCTCTGGTTAGGCGCCCTAACAATGAAAGAGCTTCTCGGGTCAGAGGAAGAAACAGAGAAGGTGCCTTAAAACACACTTAGAAACGGTGGTGAATTGTCACGAGCCCGGGAGGTGGCGGGGAGCGGGCCGAGGTGTAGGGGTGGCGTCTTCGGAGAGAAAGAAAAGAGAATGAGAAAACCGCGGGATTTCAAGCCTCTTCGCTCCTCAGCGACATCCTTTTCAGCGAAAGTTGGTTGAAGGCTTAGTAAGAACCCCGGCAGAAGAAAAGATGTCCGCGCGCAGAGCAAACGGCAGTTCGTTCCCTTTCAAAAATTTGTACAATGAGATAATTAGACCGAAAGATGTGAGGAAATTCCCTATAAAAGAAATGCCATTAGGAAAGAAAGGCCAGAAAGACAAATCTGAACGAAACGGAGGAGGGGAGACTCAGCTGCCTTCTCGAAATTGGTCCTCCCGTCCCTTTTTGTCCTCCTGTGATTTAGCTCACTTAATGACGTGAGTGAGATGTCCAATGCCGAAATCTGGAAACATCAGACTCAGGGGTACCCATCCTCCCCAAGTCTTCCCTCAACCATTTAATATAAAGTTGCAGTTTTTGCACCAAAAAACGCCTGGCCGCCTTGACCCTGTTATTTCTTGTCCCACAAAATTTGAGTCGTTGCATAAATTAATGAAGTGATTACTTTGCAGCATTCTAAAATTCTTCTTGCAACATTTTTGGAAGGGATCTGGGATCTTTTTTTATTCTTGGTCTGCTTTTTCCCTCATCAGAGCCCTCAGATTTTTCAAGATCAGTGATCCCACGTCCTTATTTGTTGTTTCTCTGAATCCTTTGAGATGCGGCTTACAGTTACTTAAAAAGTGTCAGCCACTCCAGTGTTTGGGTTCATTAGAAAGTCACTAAGGCATGAAGCACTTTAAAAAAATGTTTTAGTCTAACTTCTTAGTGAAATACAAGCAACTTTGTCATTTAAAGACCCTTGTGTTAGTCTGAGAAGGCTAAGTGTACATAGTTCAAATTGAGAAGTCTAATATTTTGCCTTTTTGGAACTACAGTTATTTACACAACTTTTTCTTGCAAATGGAAGACAAGCAGGTCGTCTGAGATGTGTGTGCTAGTGTATTTGCAATTGTTGGGGCAGGTGACCCACATCTCCAGGCAGCCTTGCTGGGCTGGCTTCTCTGACTACAAGGTTATTGTGAGCTGGCAACACTTTATAGTGTGTGAGAATGCTGCACCCTGAGAGTGAAGGCCAAGGGCAAGATCCTTCTAAATTTCAATAGCTTTTCCAACATCAGACCAGCAGCAGGCAGGCCACCCTAGGGTCAGTGTGCGACTGGTATGTATTTGCAAGCCGGGAGAGCAAAACAAAGCTGAAAGCAAGGGTAAATTTAGGCCCACCAACCTTGAAGTCATCTCTAAAAGGGAGTTACCAATGACACTTGCCTGGTTAGCCACACAAAATGCATTGTATTCCTTGGTTTGACCCAGTAGGTACTGCTTATTTGTTACATCAGAAGCTTTAATGTAGGGAATCTTAAGACCCAAAACCCTCTTTCTTGGGAGTTAGAATGTTTAAGTTGATCTGTTATAAAGGGGCAATTTATTAAAAAACTTTTATTTCATGAGTGCTATTATTCGTACTTAGCACATATCTGAGTATAAAGACTGGTTTTATTCCAGGACCCTTGAGAAGAGGGTTGTGTAATTAAGTAACCAGTTTTCCATATCCATGAAAGCAACAATCTAAAGATAACTATACTGACTATATTAACTTCCTCTTTGTGAGGGTTAACTTGATGTTGGCAGGCTTTTCTTGTAAGAACATTCTTTTAAATTTTCATTTTCTTGAAATTTGTTACACTGACAAATTTTTCCTCTCTCTTATGAATACAGTAAGAAATATTCACTCCTCTCATGGACATCATTTTTTAACTAACTGCACCTCCATCCTCTAGACTAGAACAGTGCCTGACACCTAATGGATGCACAATAAATGCTTTGGAATGAATTTCTAATTGAAATGAATGAATTCTTTGTTTCTTTCCAAATATATATAATCTATTAGATACATAAGAATAATAAAATGGAAATAAACAACTGTGAAGTGAAAATCATGAAAAAAAAAAAGATGAGAATATACTTAAATATGAACAAGAAAGCATTTATTATGATGGGCCTTTAGTTCACCCCTGAGCTTCCTGGCAGCCAAGTCAGAAAGGGAAACATAGTGAGTTTTCTAATTCTTATAATCAGAAAAGAGAAAGCATATTATGTGTCAAAGAAAAGTTTATCCAACTGCTAAATTCTAAAACAACTACATGATTGCCTTGTTCACAGGTTTTAAGATTTAATTTTGTTGAGAGCAATTATTTTCTTTATCTAAAATTCTTCCCCAAGTATCTACATTAATAATTACATGAACATTCATCTGATGTATAAATGAAGACAATAGTTTATCTCCTACTAGCTGAATAAGTCATTTTCTATGCTCTCAAGATTAATAAAGTGATGTTAATAGGACCAGTGCCTCACAAAGTTACGAAAATGTGGATTCTCCATAGGAAAGTTTCTTTCAGTTTTAGAAAAAATCAAATCAAAGATTCCTGGATCTGGTTGGTTGGCATTACTTGATAAAAGTCAAAGAGATTCTACAGATTTCTGAAATAGCAAATCCTATGGAAAATTTTAGGACTAAAAGCATTTCCCACTAGAATGCAGACCACGTATATTTTTCTTCACACTTTTATTAGAACACTTTTATTAGATGTGTGCACATTTATGCCCTTATCTGTTTATTTTTAAAATGATAGAGAATTTACGGTGAAAAACCCCTCATAGATTTAAACAAGAATTTGCTAATTTTAGATTTATTATGGAAAAATACAGGCTATTTTTGGACCTTCATACTTTGTAAGCCTATTGAAGTAGTACTTTACAAGAAACATAGAAAATAGCAAGTTTTGGCATCTATTGGTTGAGCGGACAGCTCCGAAGTTTTTTTTTCTTTTTCTGACTTTAGCCTTCAAAATAATTTAATAATGCTATAATGGATTGGTAACATATGACTAAAATTTTTTAGAGGAAGATTTTGGTTTTAAGTAATAGCTCATTCTATTCCCAGGAAATGAATAAAGAAAATAACAGTTCTGTGAGCAACTGCAGTATTCATCAGGGCAATGCAATCTGTTTGGAAGCAAAGGTCATGGTGCTTAGTAGAGAGCAAACTTGCTCAACTGCAGCATGAAGAAGGGCTGTGTACTCTGCCTTGAATATGTAAGAAAAGTGCATGGAGTGTACATTTCCATAGCACTTTTAATCTGAGAATCCTTTATTGGGCTTTATTGAGTATGAATCTAAACTCACAGCACTGCAATACTTTTCAAGGCCAACTATCAGGATTTCGCTAGAATAACAGTCTCAATAGCAACATAAATAGAGTCTGAAAATAGTAGACCAAGTTATGGATAGAAAACAGAAAACCAACATAAAGGATGTTTGTGGGAGTATATGTATCTATCTATCTATCTATATATATACAAATGGATAGATAGAAGTATTTCTATGTTACACAGAGATTCTTCTAAGTATCTCTATATTATAAATTCTTCTAAGTATTTCTATATTATACAGAGATTCTTCTATCTACCCATTTGTATATAAATAGATATATATACTCCTACATACTTTGTTTATATTGATTTTCTGTTTTCTATCTATAACTTGGTCTTCTATTTGTAAAAATAGATAGCTGGTGGGACTGTGGTGTAAAACAGGGAGCTCAACTTGGTGCTTTGCGGTGACCTAGAGGGGTGGGATGAGGGAGGGGATATGTGTATACATATAACTGATTCATTTCATTGTACAGCAGAAATGAACACAACATTGTAGACCAATTATACTCCAATGAATATTATCTCTCTCTGTATATAGATATAAAAGGCACAAAATAAAGTTTTTTTTTAATTGACATGACTTGACTGTTAATTTATAAATGTCTATGGTAATAATCTGGCAATGACCAGTAACTCACATCTCAGGAAAATGTTGCATTTTGTGGTTAAACCACTATTTGTAGCATGAAATTTACAAACTATGTATTTTTGTGTGTATTTTCTGCACTTTAAAAAGTTACATTCACTGTATTCCAGTTGATATTATTTTAGATATTGAAATTTTTTTTATTTTATTGTCGACATTTCAAATGTTTCCTTATGTAATTTATAATTTATTTATTTTCGGCTGGGGTGGATCGTCATTGCTGTGCAGGCTTTTCTTTAGTTGTGAGCGGGAGTTACACTCCAGTTGCATGGGCTTCTCATTGCAGTGGCTTCTCTTGTTGCAGAAAACAGGCTCTAGGATGAGAGGGCTTCAGTTGTTTTGGATCCCAGGCTCTAGAGCACAGTCTCAACAGCTGTGGCACACACGTTTAGTTGTTCTGCGGCATCTGGGATCTTCCTGGCGTGTGTGCTTCGTCGCTCAGTCATGTCCGACTCTTGGTGACCCCATGCACTGTAGCCCACCAAACTCTTCTGTCCATGGAGATTCTCCAAGCAAAAAATACTGGAGTGGATTGCCATGCCCTCCTCCAGGGGATCTTCCCCAGCCAGAGATCGAACCCAGGTCTCCAGCATTGCAGGTGGATTTTTTGCCTTCTGAGCCACCAGGGAAGTCTGGGCCAGGGATCAAACTCGCGTTTCCTGCGTTAACAGGCAGATTCTTTAATACAGAGCCACCAGCAAAGCCCTTCATTATGTAATTTAAAAATGTAGATCCTTAGAAAAGTAGACTAGTAGTTGAGCTTCTTGGTGCAAAGTTATGTTAAAGGGTTTTGTTATGTTAAACGGTTGGGAGAGTGATTCTTTCTGGTGTTCAGGTGAACTGAAGAACCGTGTTCTCTTTACGTGAACTCATGAAGTATTGATAAATAACTATATTTGCATGCATAGCTTCTAGTTAAGAGAATAAAAATTTGGGCAAGATTTAAAATGGAAGCATACTAACCATAAATGTATTTGTGTGTGTCTATATGAATTGAGAAAAGCTTATCCATACTTTAATTTTAACAAAGAAACTCTTTATTTTCATTCAAAACTGTAGTTTGAGAACTAGGACATTAGGAACATCACAGTGGGGACTAAATAAACAGAACTGTGGGAGGAAATAGTCTGAAAGTAAAGCCAAAGAGATTATAGACAGAGATCACTGACAGAACTATTAGTGTGTGTACTTGAAACTAATAAGGCTAACTCATTAATCATGGCCTGATTTTTCAGACCATGCCTCTCATAATTCATCTCATAATTTGTTCTCATTTCCAGGCCACTAAATGTTGAACACCCACTTCGAGTGATGCTCTCTGTTAAGCAGTGTGGAGGATATCTGGTGAATAAGCCTCCAGTCCTGTTCTCAGGAAAGTGCAAGAGAAATAACACAGGCGTCTAAAGACAAACAACTGTTGCCAAGATGGGAGGCAGTCAAGGCCAAAGTAAAAGGAAAACCACATGCTATGCGCATGAAGTGAAAGAAGATTCATTTTTAAAGGGAGATGGAATCAGGGGCAGTAACAGATTTTTTGTATAAGATTAAGGGCAGCAACCCCATTGGAAGGGTGGGAGTGGCCCAAGGACTTTGGTGTTCAATTTCCATTTATGTGACACTCACACTCTTCTTAGTTACATACTGTGTTTATTGAGATGTCTTTGTATAGCTGTTAAATATTATGAGAAGCAGAGGTTTCTAAGCCCTCATCTATCCTTTGGTGCAATCATGAGATTAAGGGAGAAAATGAAAAGAGCCTTGAGGGGTGTGCAGAATAGCTACAGTCACAAATACAGTCTCATGGAGAGGGATCAGAATCGCCAAGACACCTGATGAGTGTAAGTGATTAAATTCTTAGGGTAAGATGGATGATTCTCTGTGGACATGAGAGAGAAGAAGGAAAGTAGGTGGGAGGGAAAGAGTTGTCTGGGGAAATGACTTAGGCTGTAGCCAAATCATGGTGGAGCTTGCATGCCAAATGGGTGTCTTGAACTCATTTGAGAGGCACTGGAGGTTTTTAAGAGAAGTGCCGTGTTTAGAGCAATAATTCATTAGATTGATCCAGTCAAGTCTGTTCCTTGATTTAGTTGTCACTAATTTGAATTGAAAACATTATAATAGAAGAAAAACTCCAGGGTGGTTTGTCCTCATAAATGGAATTCTTCATCTTTATTTCTCAGTGCATGTCATTTAACCACCAAAGAGCAATGTCAGATAGGACTGTTAACTCAGTCCTTGGGAAACTCATTGCTTTTAATTGGGTTCTTTGGGTTTATTTAATATGTCCTGATTTAGATGAAAGAACATGTTCACTACCTGTTTTCCGGAGTATTTACAGAATTATGCCAGGACTTGCACATCAATATTTATACATTTGTTCTGACAATCTGTCATGTCATAATTAAAATAGCACACTGTTATACTCTCAAGGATTAAGAGAACTTTCTAAAGTGAGGTTTCAGCTTCATTGACTTCAAAGCAACACATTACATGGAAGTTGCTAGCTATTTTAGATTTATAGAGATTGAATACTTTCAGTGAAAGATTGAGTCAAATTCTTTCCTGCTGCTTTCTTGCTGAAGGAGAGAAATAGGTTGTAGTTACATTTCTAGAGGATGTCATAAACAAATATTCAAGGATGTTACAACTTGAGTTTTGATTAACAATCTTTTAGACTAGTAAAATTCCATCCTTCCCTGAGAAGCCTTGTTGAAATGAAAGTAAGTTGCATTTAAATATTGGGTATGCTATCAGTAAACAGCAATAACGCTTGTTTAAGAAATGCAAGAGAATCTTAACATTGTGATTTTCTTTTAGTCACTGCCCAGCAGTTGAGAATAAAACAAAGTTCCTAGTGGTGGGCAAAGGTTAGCAAGGCAAGATTCTCTTTGAAATTGAATCAGAGCAGAGAACTTGAAGTGCAGAGACTTCTTTTCAGATAATACTTCACATTCAGCTTCAGTCCACTGAACAAACATCTAGTGTGCTCATTAGGAAATTCAAAAGCAATTTAACATGTGATTTTTGCCCTTGGAGAGTTTACTAACTAGAGAATACATTAATGATGTGAATAACTGCCATTTATCAAATGCTTACTTTATGTGAGATATTTAGCTATCAAAGTCCTACATGGATTCGTTTATTTAATCCTCACCAAAACTCCTTGAGGTAAGACTATCATTTTATGTACATATGTTTGCCTGCATGCTTGTGAGTTTAGATTTATTTATCTATTTATATTTTTTCTTCCAGTTTTATTGAGACATACTTTATATAGAGCACTGTATAAGTTTAAGGTACATAGCATAATGATTCAGCTTACATATATTTTGGAATTATTGCCGCAATGAGTTAAGTGAATTTCCATTATCTCATATAGATACAAAATTAAAGAAATAGGAAAAGATCTTTTTCCTTGTGATGGAGATTGTTAGAAATTATTCCCTTAAACAACTTTCATGTATAATATACAGCAGTGTTAGTTATCTTTACCATGTCATATATCACATCCCCAGTACTTATCCTGTAACTAGATGTTTCATTGTCTCTATCTTAATGGTGAGGAATCAGACCCAGTGATGTTAAATAACTGCCCAGGATTTTATGGATATTAAGGGACAGATCAAGCCAGGTTTACCCCAGGAAATCCTATTCTAGGCCAGTGCTCTTACTCATTACTGGACATTACCTCTGAGAAGAATTTACAGACACAGATTGTGCAAAACAGTAGAAGTGATACACACTTGAAGAAAATTTTGTTAACTGAACAATATTGTTAAGCAATTATACACCAATAAAATTTAAAAAATAAAATAAAACAAAAAAAGAAAAAATTGTTTCCCAAAGGCCATTTGTAAGTGTGTTATTTAGAATGCCAAAACATTTTGTCTTTTTTTTTTTACAGAAACTATGATATCTGGTGGTTAGTTTTCTACTGACCTACTCTCTAGTCTACTCTAGTTTTCTACTAACCTACTCGACTAGTCTACTCTCAAAAAGCCTAACTACTTCCTAACAGACCCGGGAAAGTTTGTGGTTAAGAACATAAGCCTTGGCATCAGACAACAGGGGGGAATTCCAACCTCTGCCGCTGGTTGCATGGCCTTGAACACACTCCTTTTTCTACACCCAGGACCCCATTCATGGGGTTAATGATACCTAATAAAAGAGTAAGGATCAAATAAAATAAAGAGTGCCAAATGCTTACTAATGTGCTTGACACAGGAAAGAGATGGTTTTAAAGCAGGTTAACATGGGTTCTGAGAACAGGGGACCAACTTCGTTATTTTATTTCTTTATTAAAATTAAGGACATCTTTCATTGCTTTTATATTATAGTAGCAGTATATATTCATTGCAGAAAAATTAGTAGATTTTATTAGTAATAACTACATTTAAATTGCCATTTAACCTGACAGTCAGAGACAATCACTATTGATATTTAGATAATTATTCTTTCAGTTTTGGTATTTTTTCCTTTTCACAAAACATGGAATCATTTTGCCTCATAACATTTAATAATCTGCTTTTAAACTCAAAAATATGATGAGAATTTCCCTCATTCCATTAGTCTATAACATTTTTTTTCCTGATAGTATAGAATTCTTTGTTATGGATGTACCATAAATTCACTTAACCATTCATTATCTCTGGACATTTAAATGTTTACAACTTTTTTTTTCTATTATGAACAATGCTGAAATAAACAACCTTGTAGGTAAAAAATGTGTATTTGTTTTAAATTATTTTTAGCTTAACTCATTAGAAATAGAATCAGGTGACCAAGTGGTATTCACATTTTAAACACTTTTGGTATTTCCTGACGAATTAACCTACATAACTGTTGGAACAATTTATATCCTTTCCACCTATGTGTGAGAATACTCATTTCTTTGAATCATCACCAACACTAGATAGTATGATAGTTGCCAACCTGATAGGTGAAATAGTATCTATCATTTTAATTTGAGTTTCTTTGGTTATTAATGATGTAAGATTTTTTCATAGTCTTTTTGGCTATTAGTAGTTTTTATGACTTGATACACTTTATTTTTCTCTTGAGATAGTTGTCCTTTCATTATTGAGTTAAAAGTGCTAATTATAAATCAAGGTTCAATGTTTGTCTCATATATGACAATTGCACATAAGTAGTTATTTAAATTTCTCATTTTCTCTTCAATCTTATTTATGCACTTTTGATGTGTATGTGTAGAGGTTTTTACTTTTTCAAGTTTATCACTATTTGATTTTTTTTCATGAAATTTGATTTCTTTAAAATGAAATTAAAATTTCATCTAAATTTTTCAGTTAAAATTGTATTCAATTGAGAATTTATTTTAGTATATTTTATTATATAGAAATGAATTTTAATTCATTCAACAAACATTAACTATTAATACATGCCTACAATGTACCAGGTATGATTTTGCTTGGGGAACAATTGGTGTACAAGACAGGCAGAATTCCTGCCACAGGAGGGGCTCCTCCTTTAAATGGCTCATTAGTTGATGTTTGTATATTACTTTCCTCTCACTGACTGAAATTCCTCCTTCATTACACACCAAATACATATGTATAATCAGGTCTGCTTATACACTTTCTATTTGATACCATTTATTTGTTTCTTTGTTTCTGTGCCAGTATCTCACTGTTTTAATGATCATAATCTTAAAACAATGCATGTTAATAAATAGCAAGGCAAGAACTAATTTCATTCCCCTTGCTTTGTTCTTTAATTTTTTTCTTGACTTGTCTCTTCTATTTATTTTTTAAATTTTTTTCTTGTGTTACAACATATATAACAGAAAATCTTCCATTTTAACAATTTTGAAGTGTATACTTCAGTGACATTAATTATATTCACTGTATTGTGATATCATCACCACTATCTTTTCCTAAAACTTTTTATCACCTCAAACTGAAATTTTGTATCCACTAAGCCTATCCCCAGACTCTCAGTTCAGTTCAGTTGCTCAACTGTGTCTGACTCTTTGTGACCCCATGGACCACAGCATGCAGGCCTCCCTGTCCATCACGAACTCCCGGAGTTTGCCCAAACTCATGTCCATTGAGTTGGTGATGCCATCCAGTCATCTCATCCTCTGTCGTCCCCTTCTCCTCCTTCTCAATCTTTCCCAGCATCAGAGTCTTTTCAAATGAGTTAGCTCTCTGCATCAGGTGGCCAAAGTATTGGAGTTTCAGCTTCAACATCAGTCCTTCCAATGAACACCCAGGACTGATCTCCTTTAGGATGGACTGGCTGGATCTCCTTGCAGTCCAAGGGACTCTCAAGAGTCTTCTCCAACACCACAGTTCAAAAGTATCAATTCTTCGGCGCTCAGCTTTCTTTATAGTCCAACTCTCACATCCGTACATGACCACTGGAAAAACCATAGTCTTGACTAGATGGACCTTTGTTGACAAAGTAATGTCTCTGCTTTTTAATATGCTATTTAGGTTGGTCATAACTTTCCTTCCAAGGAGTAAGCATCTTTTAATTTTATGGCTGCAGTCACCATCTGCAGTGATTTTGGAGCCCCCCAAAATAGTCAGCCACTGATTCCACTGTTTCCCCATCTACCTGCCATGAAGTGATGGGACTGGATGCCTTGATCTTAGTTTTCTGAATGTTGAGCTGTAAGCCGACTTTTTCACTCTCTTCTTTCACTTTCATCAAGAGGCTCTTTTGTTTTTCTTCACTTTCTACCCTAAGAGTGGTATCATCTGCTACTCTACCTTCTTTCTCAATAAATTTGCTAGTCTAGATATTTTATATGAAAGTGAAAGTGTTAGTTCATGTCCAACTCTTTGCTACCCCATACCTGTAGCCCACCACATTCCTCTATTCATGGAATTCTCTAGGCAAGAATACTGGAGTGGGTTACCATTCCCTTCTCCAGGGGTTTTATATAAGTGAAATAAAAATATTTGTCCTTTTATGTCTGGCTTATTTCACTTAGCATGTTTTTAAGGTACAACTGTGTTGCAGCACATATCAGAGCCTGATTTCTTTCTATAGCTAGATAATATTCCAGTGTAGGTAATATAACACTTTGCATATATCCATTCAGTGGTGGTATCCCTTGTATTATACTTCTGGAAGAACTTTGGAATCATTCTGCCAAACTCCTCTCCCAAAGTCCTCTCATGTCTTCTTAACATTCTTTCATGTCCCTTTCTATCTACCTTTTGTTATATTAAGCCTGTCTTCCCAGTTTACTAGTACAGAATGCCTTCATCCTGGCCCAAGCCAGCACTCTACCTTGATCCTTGAGGTTCCCTCAAGCTGCCTCATGCTTCACAGTTAACTAGTTACATCTTCATTCTCCAATAAAAATGGACAATATCTTATTTGCAATTAATCTCATAGAGGTATTAGGAAAAGAATCTGAATTATTCCTTAGTTGTGAAAATTAGATGCCTCTTGGTGGAATGTGTATTTTAGGAAAATGGTATTTGTGAATTTAAATGATTTGCTTTTTTAAAAAAAATTATGATAACATAGGAAAATATCTTTTAAAATTTTAGTCTACAGGAGGGTAGCTTATTTTTGAGTTGATAGCTTCTTAAGTCTGCCTGCCCATCCACAGTATGTTAAGGCCTCCCTGTTTTGTCAGCTATTTTCTGTGTGAAATATGAACTCAATTTTCTGTTGGACTTCCTACTATAGTCAGGACCATTATTGACTCCAGTGACAGTAGATGTGTTTGGATGTAGTTTGTGTGTCTGATTGGCAGTGAGTTGGTATAAACCAGGTACTATCTTAAAACAGAGATCTTTTGTAAACAATCAAATACTAAACTGTGTATTCTGGTAGATAGTTCAGGGAAGGAAAAGAGAAATGAGGACTGGCATGGTATGGGATAGCTTCATCGGTATTTCAAGAATAATTTATTTGAAAAAGATATGTTTCTTCTGGTCTTTGCAAAGGTAAGGACAAGCTTCTAGAAGAAAGAAACTATTAGACTGATGATGTTTATTAGTCCACTGTTGCATGAGTAGTGGAAAGATCAGTGGTTTTGGAATTGTGTATAAATGGCTTAAGTTCTTGGTTTGTCACTTGGTAGCCTATGTTATCTCAGTCAAATTAATGTTTCCTCTAAGCCTTAGTTTCCTCAACTATAAAATATACTTCACTCAGTTGTTTTAAAGCTCAAACAAGATAAATAGTGTGAGATCTCCTAGCAACATGTAGACCATTGTAAACGCTCAGTGAAGATCAGTTTCCTTTTCCTTCCTTCCCTGTGATGATGTGCTCTGTCACGGCTGACTCTTTGCGACCCCATGGACTGTAACCCACCAGGTTCCTCTGTTCATGGAATTTTCCAGGCAAGAATACTGGAGTGGGTTGCCATTTCCTTCTCCCTTCCTTCCCTAAATAACAACAAAAATAGTCTGTATAGGGGAACCATTTGTAGCACTGAAAATTCAACTCTTCTTGGTTAATGGCTGAATAAAGATAATGTCTTACATTTTCAAAATGCCTCAACTTTCCTATGTGTAGCTTTCATTTTATGCTTCGCTAAATTATGGTGCTTGCAAAGCGCCTTGAGCTTTTCCAGTACAAAGAACTCTGTAAGCAGGATGGAATTAACATTATCCCTGGTCTATAAAGTGTCGGACCTGCATTCTTAGTGATTGACAGGATACATGTTTATACAGTTGATGTCGCCTAGGGACATATTCTTGCCCGAGTCCTACGGTACTGTTTTGCCACCTGTAACTGTGCTAAATAAAAATGGTCCCATCTATCATTTCTGTAGCTTTTCCTCATAGAAGCAGTCTTGATAAAGATAAAAAACCCAGGACATCACAACATCAACAATCTTTTCCTCTTCAAAGGCATCTTTCAGACCAGGCTCTAGCAGTCCCTTACAAACATTAATTATATAAATCTTACACACTATTGCTTTGTGGGAGGTGAAGTGTTTAGTAAAAATGATCATCTGAACAGAGGTTGGCTCTGTGGGGGCAGGACGGAAATTTGGAAAGTGGGATGTGAGTACTCAGAGAGCATTCATTGCTAATACAAAGTCAGCTGCGTGCTAGGCTGATGCTGTGTACACTTCTGCTTGGATTTTGAGTAATACAGAAAATTCAGGCTATTCTTTGTGAGAGAGAAATTTGTTAGTGGTATGAGCTACTTAGGTCTTCCCTGGTAGCTCAGCTGGTAAAGAATCTGCCTGCAATGCAGGAGACCCCAGTTTGAATCCTGGGTTGGGAAGGTCCCCTGGAGAAGGGATAGGCTACTCACTCCAGTGTTCTTGCCTGGAGAATTCCCATGAGCAGAGGAGCCTGGCGGGCAACAGTCCATGGGGTTGCAAAGAGTCGGACATGACTGAAGTGACTAAGCACAGCACATGAGCTACTTACATATTAAAGATATTAAATCTTAGGGTTAATTCTGCATACTGTGTACTCAATGGCACCCTGACATCTGGGGTTGAGTTGTCCCACGTCATAGGATGAAGAAACAACTTCAGGTTCAACTCAGATTGAGTCCAGGTGGCTCATTTTGACTCCTGTAGGGAAGTAAATGGTAGATCAGAAATTTGGAAGCCCTTCGTCAGAGTACAACTTCCTGCTAGAGAATGATTTAGTGGAGGGTTGAACTTCAAAGTTAATACCAAGAGTGTATAGGATTTATGGGCTTCCCTGGTGGCTCAGTGGTAAAGAATCTGCTTGTAATGCAGGGGCTGTGAGTTCAAGATGCCGGTTTGACCCCTGGATTGGGAAGATCCTCTGGGGAAGAAAATGGCAATCCACTCCAGTATGCTTGCCTGGGAAATCCCATGGACAGAGGAGCCTGGTGGGCTATAGTCCATGGGGTTGCAAGAGTTGGACACAGATTAGCAATTAAACTACCACCACTATAGGATGTATATGATTTATGCATATTTATTAGTATATACCCTTTTTGCTTGTTTTATTTTGATTATTGCCCCTAATCTTGGGCCCTGTATCACTAGTGATTCACAATGATCATCATGAATATTTTTTTGGGGAGGGGGGAGAAACTACTTCTAAAAACCTAAGAGAAATCCTATACGTTATTTATTTAAACATTAATAATGCTTTTTAGGGTAACAGAACTTATACACTCTATTGTATCACAATGATACTGAATAGACTGATAAAAATATCAACTGTCTTCAGTGTTTCAGCACTGGTCATTGTTTAACATTTAGGACTTAAACAAATTTTTTTTTACACTAGGTCCTTGTTGGTTATCTGTTTTAAATAGAGCAGTTTGTATGTGTCAGTCACAAACTCCCAGTCTATCCCTACTCCCCACCTTTCCCTGCTAGTAACCATAACTTCATTCTCTGAATCTAAAATTGTATCATTTTCTTTTTTTTTTTTACCACTTAGGATATGTTATAACTGATGTGTCTGGTTAATCTTTGAAATGAGAAAGCAAGTTAATGCTTTTGTAGTTTATTTGATAGGTAATTTTTTTTTTGCAGTGTGGAATTAGTGTAGAAAAATTATGATGATATCCTTGGTGTCTAGAACATAGCACAGTACCTGGTACATGTAAATACTTAATATTTGCTAAATGAATCAGAGCTACTGACATAAATCACTTTCCATAGTTGAAATCCTTGCTAATTTGATTCTTTGATTGATTACTGATAAACTCATTGGTTCTGCATTTTTAAAAACATAATTTAGAATAGAAGGATCATTTTTTTTTTCTGATGAAAATCTTATACTTTCCCATAGTTCCATTTGCCCAGAAAATGTCAGAGCTGCTGTGACAGTTCATAGGAACTACTTGTAGTGAATGAACATCGATTATCTACCCCCTTTCTCTCCTTCCTTGAAGTACTCAGGTTTTCCTTGGAAGAACCACCCCTCCTCATTGCGTGGTGGCCCTTAGTTGGGTGGGATTGAATTGCTTGCAGTACAGGGGTTGGACCTGAATTGGTATAGACCAATCAGGACATCCCCTGACTGTTGCTTGCTATAGGCTTATATATGCATGTGCAGCAGCCCCCAGGTCACTGTTATTGTGCACCAGAATTTCAGTCTCAAGCTGATTGAGAGATGTGACTGAGAGCATGTGAAACAACCTTTCTGGGAGACTTGTTTTGGAGTCATGAGGGAAGGCTGAACTTGACCTTATGGAGAAGGGCAAAACCAAGAAAACTGTAGAAAAACAAGAATCATGTTCCTGACAGAGCTACACCTGAAGCCAGCCCTAACTCTGACCTTTACTCTTATGTGAGTCCCTTTTGGTTTTTAAACTAGTTTATTAGAGGTTGTCTGTTCTTTGTAAGGGAGAAAAACCACCTTAATTGATATATATAGGCTTATCTTAATTATATTATTTTACAGGGAAATGTTAAAAAATACTAGTTTCTCTGCAAAATAGTTTAACTTTTTGCTTTTAGAGAGGCACAATAATTTTCCTCTGACTAGAAGACAAAGATACTTCTGTGTATTTTAGGTAACAAAACCACTAGAAAAACAGACTGAAGTTTATGAGAAACTCCTAAATGCTGCCGTCCCCCCCCACCCCCAAGTACCTGAGATGTTATGAGATTTTGCATGGCACAATTCATCTATCATTACATGCACCTGATATTTATCACTGCACCTTTTAGGCATTGTCTGTTAGGGGTTAAAAACACTATTATGAAGGAGGCTAGAAAAACAAAAGGCATGTCAGCAATAAGTCCATTTAGGTAACCTTTGCAGAGTTGGTGTTTTTTTCATGTCAACAAGTCTTTTGCTTTATATTCTGCCTTGGTTTCCATCACTGTTCATTTCAAAACTTCCCCAAGTCAGACTTTTCATGAGGAATCATGCAAAACAGAACACATTTGGAATTCTGCTTCTTATGGCCTTGTTGTATCACAAGAGGGATCAAAGAGGTTTTGTTCTGTTTCTATAATCAACTATTTCTTTGAGAGGGCAGATTCATAAGAGTCTGAATTATGTTTAGAAATGCATACAAGGCAAGCAGCTACATGGCATGTTAATTACCTCCCTCCACTTCAGTGGGGGAAAAAAATATCAGGCAGAAACAGATGTCTAAGGTTAAATTCAGTTTGATTCTCTTCACATAGCAAATAATTGGACTGTTTCCTTTCTTTCTGGGCTTTTTCTTTTCTTTTCTTTCATGTCTTGTCTTTAGTCTATTTTCTCTCCAGCTCTTCCCTTTCATTTCCTAAGCATTCACCTTTTGCTCATGTTAAGATTTCTACTTGACAAATTCTCCTTGATGGACTCTATAGGACATAATATTAATACAAAGGGAACAGATGGCTGCCTGTGGAACCCACCAATTATAGTAGTACCTTGCTTAATCTGAATTGACTAATTAAAATTCTCAATTAATTGGAATTGATAATTCAGCATACATGACCCCTACAGTGACCTCAAGATATAGTGAGCTTGCTAATGAGTATGTAGAATTATTTTCCTACCCTTTGTTGTGAGGACATGAAAACAAAAGGCAAGGAAATTAATCCATTTACGGATTTATTAAAAGTCTAAGAAAATAAAATCCTGGTGTCTTATATTTGCTATGAAATCAGAATACATATAACCTAAGTTCTATATTTTCAGCACATGTATGTGTAACTTTGTTCTTGTCAGTCATTATTGACATTTGAATTAATCACTAGTACTTTGAGATTTTCCATTTTTCCATGCAATTTGATGAACATTTATTAACTTTCCAAAATATTCAAATTACTATGCTGTCAAGGTGATTAAAAAAAAAGAGTTTTCCAGTCACCACTGTCATTTAAGAAATCACTCCAAAACTTATGTCTTAAAATAACAGAAGTCATTGTATTATGACCACAGGTTCTTTGGGCAGGAATTCAGGAAGGGGCTTAGATGGGTGGTTTCAGCACTGGATGTCTCATATGGTTGCACTCAGATAGTGGTTGGAGTTGGAAGAGCAAGAGAGCTAGAGGAGTTAAGGCCTCTGTTTTCCTTCAAGGGGCTTTAGGGCCTGTCAGGGTCTCTTTGAGTGGGATAGGTTGGACTTCCTTACAGCATGGAAGTATCAAGGCAGTTGGATTGCTTACATGACAGCTCAGAGCAAGAGTTTAAGGTAACAAGGTAGACACTATATCACCTTTCATGACTAGCCTTAAAAGTCAGGTGGTATCACTGCTGCTTCATTTCATTGATTACAAGAGTGTCATCAGTCCCTTCAAATTCAAGGAGAAGGATATTAGACTTCCTATCTCATTGAGATTGCTACGTTTCTAAAAAAGCATGTGGAACTGGGTTGGGGTCATTTTTGGAAAATAAAATTTTCCATAATGAATGAAACACTATCTTTTCCAAAGAAGTTTCTACTCGAGTGACTACAACCATTAGACATTTCTTTTGTCCTAGTTATGCCATGAAAAAAATTGTAAAGACACTAGAAGATTACAGAGGCAGAAAAGTCTAGGAACCTCTTGGATAAAAATAAGACATAGACATCCAACTGCAGTCTTAGCAGGCCCATAACTGACATTTGTAGCGCCTGGGGTTTGATAGAAATGAAGCTCCTAGATTGTTGCTGTCTTTTCGCCTTACAACAGAGGCACTCCCCCTTTATATTCAAGCTCTGTACCTTCTCCCTCATTGCAATAACAACTTCTTCTTGGCTCTGGGAGTGAGCATACCAAAAGCAAATCAGCTCTCTGGAGGAAGAACCAGAGAATCTGCTTTTGCATGGGTAAGAGGCCCATGCAAAAGTAGATTCAGTGTAGATTTAAGTGAAGAATTCTGGAGTCCCAGGTATGTGATTTATGAAAGTAGACTGGGGCTGTGAGTGAACATGCCCAGCTGGGCCCACAGACTCCAGCCCATGTGGAGGGTTGTGGCTGGAGGGCCTTCTAAAATTCAGGGGCCTGGGCAAGACCTAGGCCAAGATAGCTACTAAGACTCAGCACAGAACCCAGTTTATAATTGGTCCTCAATATATATGTGACATATAAATTATTCCGGGGCAGATTCTGATAAGTATGATTAAAGAGGCAAATATTGACTGCTGTGGAAACTGCAGAAAAGAACCATTAATGTTGACTAGGTATCTAGGGAAGACTTCTGTGCCTGCTACCTTTAAGAATGAGGAATGAGGGATTGAAGAAGTAGGGGGAAGTGGAATGGGAAGTCAGGAAAAGGCAGGAATTAACAAATTCTAGAGGCAAGCATCAAAAGTAAATCTAAAATTATGTTCCCTGTCAGGCTGAAGCTGGGTTTAATGGCTTTCCAAAGCATAAACAACTCAATATCTCTAAAAAACACATGCAAATTCCAAATTTATTAAAGTCTATGAAGCCACAAATACCTAAAAAGAAAGAAAAAAAAAATCTAGAAAGAGCAACTTTTTTTTGTAAGTAATAAGTGGATGTATGTAGAGAGAAACATACTCCCCAGGCCATCTCAGAAGGCAGAAGTGGCCTTGAAATGTGAAGTAATTTCACAGGCTAATGAGTGGGAGGATTATTCCGACTATTTTGGGGAATGGGCAGAGAGTTCCAGGAGTTGGGTCCATGTTCCATTTTCTAGTCTTTGATGGTAGCCCTTGGAACTGTCATGGTGCCTGTGGGTGTGTCATGTAGCTCTCTGATGTGTTATACTGAGGTTCAAGGTCTAGTGGAAGTCGACTCCTTGCCATCTTAGACTTATTTGGTCCTAATGAGTTCATGTTGTGTCCTCAGTTTATCTCATTCTTTCAAAGGTTCTGCCCTGCCCCCTTCCCTCCTGTTTCATTCCTCCCTCAGAAGTTTTACTCCCGTATTCTTATGGGAAGCAGAGGGGTGATGGTCCATCTTCTGTAACTGCTTCAAGGCTAAGTAGGGATGTCGACCCTCCCTGTCAGGGAGTAAAAATCTCTGAATGCCTGATCTAGGGACCCCAGGGGCAGAATATAATTGGTCCTTGTTTTAAGGACCTTGTTTTAAGTCGGGATGGGCTGGAAACCTCCCGTAGCCAGCATCTTGGTGTGGAACTGTTGTAACTGCTTCCATAGCTATAGAAAGAGCTATTTTTAAATTAACCATATGCCACTCTTCTATACTACTTTTTAAAAAAATACTGTGTTGACTGTATGCTCTTTGCTTCTTTACTAAGTATCAATTTTATGTTCTGTAGGGAGATAAGAAGGATATTTTAGTCTTAATTGAATAGTTTAAAAAAATTATTGCTTAGTTAAAATTTTAGCACCATCATTGTTAGTAATGTCATAAAATTTTACAACTGTCGTAAAATTGGGAAAACATTTTGCCATATTGTTGAACTGTGACAAACCTGCTCTCTATTTTTAATATAGTTAAGGATTTGTTTAAATCTAGATTTCTGATAAATTCTATCTCACACCATTATCGTAAACTGTGAGAAATATGGTCTTTTTATAATTGTATGTTGTTGTTGTTCAGACTCTAAGTCATGTCTTACTCTTTGTGATCCCATGAACTTCAGCACACCAAGCTATCCTGTCTTTCAGTATCTCCCGGAGTTTGCTCAGACTTATGTCCATTGAGTCAGTGATGCCATCCAACCATCTTATCCTTTGTTGCCCCCTTCTTCTCCTGCTTATAATCTTTCCCAGCATCAGGATCTTTTCCAATTAGTCAGCTCTTTGCATCAGGTGGCCAATGTATTGGCGCTTCAGTTTCAACCCCAGTCCTTCCAATGAATATTCAGGTTTGATTCCCTTTAGGATTGACTGGTTTGATCTCCTTGCAATCCAAGGAGCCCTCAAGGGTCTTCTCCAACACCACAGTTCAAAAGCATTAATTCTTTGGTGCCCAGCCTTCTTTACGGTGCGACTCTCACATCTGTTCATGACTACTGGAAAAACCATAGCTTTGACTACATGGACTTTGTCAGCAAAGTGATATCTCTGCTTTTTCCCACATTGTCTAGGTTTGTCATAGCTTTTCTTCCGAGGAGCAAGGATCTTTTAATCACATGGCTGCAGTCACCATCCACAGTGAATTTGGAGCCCAGGAAAATAAGATAATTGTATTTAAATGCTTTTTAAAATGTATTCCTGATAAGAGAAAACATCTCTTTTTGATTAGATTTTAATGAGAACCAAATCCTCTGTTAAAATATTAGATACTTGATATCTGAAGAATTTTCTACAGATTAGCTTCTGGCTCCATACATTTCAACCTCATCACTCTACCATCACATGGCATCAGACCTGAGCTATGAAGGGATCAACCCCTGGTCCTGTACCTCTCTGTCAGGAGGCCAGGAGAGTTGACACAGTGGGTTGTAAGAGGATTCTTAGAATCTGTACCTGTACAGCGGTGATGACTTTCATGGGAGTATCTGTGAACCATCTACATACGACAATGTACTGAAACTGTATGTATCCCTAACTGAATCAACCACCCCTTAATCATATCCTCCAAAGGCACATGGCCATCCAGTGTTACCTAATTGGAGGGAAAGTTGGAGTGGAAAGAGACAGTGGCCTGTTAAAAAATATATACATATTACTTTGAATGTTTTACAAAGTCATGTACTCAGGTGAACTCAATGCTTTGGCCCTCTCAGTGCCTTAGAAAGGGCCCAAGCAAATTAGGTACTTGAAGCTTAAACTTTATCTCCTTAAATTCACTTCTGCTCACCGTTCTCTCTATAGTCACTAAAGAAAAGAAGTAGCCCAAAGTGAGCCAGGGGCTTTGTCCTGGTTCTCCCAACTCTGTTCCTATGGGCGACCTTTTGGGAATTACTCTTGTTATCACTTAAGTGTTGGCCCTTTCTCATCTGCAAAAGGAAGTGCAAAATCAGAATTCCACTCATGGGACCCTTTGTGGCCCCACCTGGAAGGTATATCATATTAAATTATGTCAGTTATGTACATTTTAATCTGAACTGTTTCCATCAGTTAACACCACCATTTCTGTAACTCACACTAATGTCAACATTTATGCAATGATGCAGAACTTAAAAATAGTTTAACTCAACTATAGAGAAGTAAGTATAGCACAAAGAACTTACAAAAAGGGAGAACAAACAGGCTATCATTCTACATACCGTCACTAAAAGTACGCTGGAACATTTTTTTCCCCAGTTTTAAAAAAGTCGGTCTTTGGAAAAAATTTGCAAAATGCATACAAACTTCTTATAAAAACAATTCAAGTGCAGAAATTTATATAGCAGAAAAAAAAAAAAAAAGCTCTCATCCCCCAATTTCACTCCAGAGGAGAATTACTGCTCACAGTTTAGACAAGTGCAGCCTTCCAGAACGGTGTATGCCCATGCAATGGTAAGATGACATTCTGAGATATTAACGGAGGATTTTTCCCCCCACTGTATTTCCTGGTGGTGCTGGCCTTTCACCCATTCCATAAACTAGAACATTTTGTATTCACTGCTTCAGGGAAAAGATGACCCAACTGAATGCTCGTTAAAAAGGAAGTCAACAACTTCTGAATCTCCACATTTTGAGCCTTTGTGGGAACAGAAAAAGAAACAGAATAAAACGAGATTTGGGAGAATATGTGATAAGTCCAAAGAAGCCTTAGAGCTTTCAAGACTAGATAAAAAAAGCTGTCAGTTCTTGGAAGAAGAGGGTGATTTAGAGAGGAAGAAAGGGTCTCTAGCAGCTTATACAGATTCATTCTGAAAATTAGAAAAAGACCACATTTTGGGGAATGAATTATAATAAGGTTCCTTGTTGAGCAGATCCTTCCCAGGGGCAGTGGCTTAGGTGGCTGACAACACCTTCATAGAAAGACACAAGCCCCTCCTTCTTCCAGCAAACTTGGCCCCATGCCATTGACTTTGTAGATTTCATCCCTACTGTACTCAAGCAAGTCCTTTTGTGTGGTGTTCGTCCCACACACCGTATTGCAGTATCTTTTCTTAGGGGTTCCTGGGAAAGAAGGTCCTCTGCCCTGACTCCTCAAGGCAGATGAAATTGGTGGTGGAGGGACAGGACTCAAGCAGGTTTAGCAGATCTGAAGGTGGAGAGGCCGTGCCTGCTGTCCTGGTCGTCCCTCAGGCAGGGCTGGTGTCAAGGCCCCAGGAAATGCCAGTGGAATGTGTCTAGACCCACTGGACTTTAGACATTCTCTCAGAATTTCCTACAGTGTAGCATGAATGGAATGACCCTTGGGAAAGGCATCGAAGTGGCTGGGAGAGCCAGACTCGGGAAGGGGAGGAGGCAGAAGTGACTGGCACGATCCTAAGACGGGTGACAGGGTAAGAATGGATCCCTGGATACCAGTGTGTGTATGTTATCGCTTAGACGTGTCTGACTCTTTGCGACCCCATGGACAGTAGCCCTCCAGGCTCCTCTGTCCATGGGATTCTCCAGGCAAGAATACTGCAGTGGGTGGCCATTTCCTTCTCCAGGAGATCTTCCTGACCCAGGGATTGAACCCAGGTTTCCTGCATTGAAGGCAGATTCTTTACCATCTGAGCTATAGGGAAGTCCTCAGGATACCAGTACTGATAAGAGGACAAAATCAAGGACAAGAAGTCTCTTTACCCTTATTTTGACCCTAAATAAATTTTTCTGGAGCACAACTGCAATATCAGGAATTAATTTTCTATGACCACATAAAAATAAGGCTAAAACAGAAAATAAGTTCATTGTTTTAAAAAAAAATGACATTTCCTGCATATCTGAATTTGTAAATCGAAATTCATACTTCTTTAGCATTGTAATGATAATAACATTGTATGTATATTTCACAACATATTTGGAACAATCTTTTTGACGAACACATATGAGTCAAGCTTCTTAGAAATATCCCTTCAAAATATGGCTCAGTGTGGCATTTATTTAACCATTTGCTGGATGTTTAAGTTGTGGTATCAGCATTTAACTCTTATAAACATTGCGGCAGTATTTATCCTTTAACATAAACTAACTATTGTTGTTAAAAGCACAGCCTCTTCAAATTTTTTTGTGTACCTAGATGCCAGATATTGAGAGCTGGAAGCGTGCATACACATTCCATCTGGAAGCGTACACACACACACACACACACACACACACACACATTCATATCAGTGTGAGAAATCATGTGCTAAAACTCATGTTTAGATCCATTTTCAAAATCTTTTTATCAAGTGAAATATTATTTTGCGGCAAGTGTGTATCTTAAAGCTATGAGGTGGAGGACCTCTGCATGGGTGGAGTTAGAAGGCTAGGAGATGGTCTACTCTGGTCAGCTCCCTGCCTCAGTGCCTCATCTTTTCCCTTCCTCCGCCTCTGAGTCAGTTTCAAGGTGTAGGTATGATACTTCATCTCTTTCCCTGTCAGTTTCAAGGTGTGGGCATGATACCTCATCCTTTTCCATGCTCAGGGGTCAGGAATACCATGGACAAGATTTAGGACATTGATCTGGAAAAGGTAGGTAGCTTAGGTGTCTTTTATGGCTTTTTTGACTCTTGCTTCTGTGATTTAATATCACCTGTTGTGAGGTTAATCATGCTCTCTTTTGTGTTTCCATAATACTTAGTATATAATTCAATTTTAACACTTACCATGTTGTTCTTTCCAGAAAATGTTGTTCCAGAAGAAGAACATTCCCTTTAGCTTTAAAACCTGTAGAACTTACCCGTAAAACTTGGGGAGTACTAGTTTTTCCATGAAGGGCTTCTGAATGAATGAATGAGTCATACACATTTTCACAGTACCTTAAATACAGTGTGGACAAACTCTTCTTCAAGTGTATACATACTTTTCAAAAAGTACAAATGTTCCTATTTTAGTCTCCCTTAGTTTTCTTTAGACCGACTATATAGGTGTCTAAGGGTTCCTGCTTTAGAATGGATTTATAGAAAAGGACTGGAATTGGCCCAAATGTCTCACATCATATTCTTGCAGCCACCTTTGGTAGATGACATAATGAGAGAAGCATATGTACCCATAACAACTACTACTGTGTATGAAGGATGGATTTGGTACATGTTAAATAAAAATGGGGCTGTGTCTGCTTTTTACATCTGAGAGTTAGGAGAATCAACAGGCTGCCCATCTGCCCAATTTTGTTACTGGGATGTCTAGGTGGATCCCATAGAATGCAATACAAAATGAAGTAGAGCAGAGAGCATGTGATAAGTGCTCTGTAAGTAATGGGGAGGATCAACCTCAAGAAGATAATTGTTTTCTTCTTATATATTTTTATTTTCATGTAATTTCAAACTTACAGAAAAGTTGCAAGATGATTTCAAAGGATTCTGTTATATCCTTCACTTAGAATCTCAAAAAGATAAAAACCGAAATTTGCAGACATGAGGTCACTTTCCTCTAATTATTTGTGTATCCTAAAATCAAATTTTAGGACATTTTAAAAAATATTTGTTTATTTGACTGCGCTGAGTCTTAATTGCAGCTTATTGGATATTAGTTCCCTGACAAAGGATCGAACCTGCACCTCCTGTGTTGGGAGTACAGAGTCTTAGCCACCTGATCACCAGGGAAATCCCAGGGACAATCTTTTACGTAACTAAGTGCGATTATCAAAATCAGGAAGTTAACATTGATACATCACTATTATTTATGATACAGACAGATTTTTCAAGTTGTCTAAGTAATTATCTTTATAGAAAATAAACTAGTGAAAACACAGTAGCAGCAGAACAAGCAAACAAAAAACCCTGCTGAATCTCACATTGCATAGAGTTTAGTCTCCTTTTTCCTGAACAGTTCTTCAATACTGCTTTTTATTTTATGACACTGACATTTTTGAAACGTGTGGCCAGTTACATTTTAGACTGTTCCTCAATTTGAATTTGCTGACGTCTTCTCATGATTAGATTTGGGGTATGCACTTTCAGCAGGAATTCCACAGTAGTGATGCTGTTTCCTTTCCAAGGAGGCATGTGATATTGATATGCACCATTAATGATAATGCCTGTTCATTTGGTTAAGAAGTGTCTGCCAGATTTCTTTACCAAAAAGTTGCTACTTTTTCATTGTAGTTAATGAAGAAACTTACAGGAGAAACTTAAGACTCTTCCTGGGCTTAACTTAAACACTTACTCGGCTTCCCTGGTGGCTGAGATGGTAAAGAATCTGCCTGCAATGCAGGATACCTGAGTTCAATCCCTGGGTTGGGAAGATCCCCTGGAGAGGAGAATGGCTACCCACTCCACTATTCTTGCCTAAAGAATTCCATGGACAGAGGAGCCTGGTGAGCTACAGTCCATGGGATCTCAAAGAGTTGGACCTGACTGAACGACTAACATTTTCACATTCTTTCAAACACTCTTGCTACTCATTAAATTCACGCACACTAGTTTAGCACCTGTTAATGATTCTGGCCTGAGTTAATTATTTCAATGATGGTTGCTGATAGTGACTTTCCAAGTCCACTATTTCTTCTCTATTTATTAGTTGATTTTCTACTGTAGAGAAGAGCTTTCTCTTTATATGTATGTATGTATAAATAACAGTATAGACTCACAGATTTTTATTTTATTCAGTGGGTTACAATAAGTTACTGTTATCATTATTTGATGCTCAGATTTTCAGGGTTTGACTCCTGGGACGTTCTTCAAGCTAACTTTTTTGTCCTTCTGGTATGCTCCCACCATCCTTTGAGCACTTCCTTATTTTCTGCCCCCAAAAGATTTTCCAGTTTCAAGTTGTACTTTCTCTGCCCCAGACTAGTTTTATTTTACAAGTGGAGAGTAGGTATTGCCTTTTGGCCCTCTCAGTAGAGAGAGCTGCAGAAAGCCACAGGGATCATTTAGACCTTCCTTCTTCCCACATATGTAACTCTTCATTATTAGTGAGGAATCAGGCTCCCACTGACCACCATAGGTTTAGTTTTTTGCATCATCTTAAAATATTCAGAAAATAGTTTCAAGGACTCCCCTGGTAGTCCAGTGGCTAAGACTTGGTGCTCCCAATGCAGGGAGCCAAGGTTTGATCCCTGGTCAGGGAACTAGATCCCACATGCTGCAACTAAGACCCAACACAGCTAAATAAATAGATAAATAACTGTTTAAATATTAAAAATATAAAAATATAAAAAGAAAATAGTTTCATACCTATATTTCAGTGATAACAAGAAACCCCTGCTAATTGGACTTCAATAATTGTTAACATTTTTTGTCTTTGGCCTGAAGGCATTAGTCCAGCTATTCCACTTAAAAGTTTCTTGAGTTAGTGTTCTCCCCTGTCGCCCAGTTTGGCTCATTTGTTTGTTTCTGCTTGTATTCCATTTTAGTTTTTCCTTCATCCTTGTTTTCTTGAATGTGTGAAGCATTCACATGATTCCATAAGTCAGGATTATATAAAAAGTGCTGTAATTCCCTACCATTCCTTTTATTATTTTCACCAATATCATTGGTTTCTTTTTTATCCTGTGTTTACAACAGATGAGTAGATATATGTATATTTTCTTTTTTTTTCTTTTCTGAATTCGTATATATTTACCTGTTTACATTTACCATTTAAAAACTGTAGTTCATAAGCATTGTTGGAGAAAATAAAGATAATATAGGAGCTTTCTCTGTCATTTTTTTTTACATTTGATCTATTTATTTCCTTATATGTCTGAGTATACATAGTGACTTAGCTGTGATGAGCCTATATATATATATACATCTTTTCTTTTTCTAAAGAGTTTATTGAGGTAGAGTTGATTTACAAGGTTGTGTTAGTTTCAGGGGCACAGCAAAGTGGATCTGTAATACATATATATTTACTCTTTTTAGGTTCTTTTCCCATATAGGCCAGATATATGTATATTTTCTAAATTTCTCTTCTTACACAAAAATAACTTACTATAGACATGCTTTTCTTTTTCTCTTAACAGTGTATCTTGGAGAGCACTCCATATTGTTTCCATAAGGATCTTATTCATTCTTTCTTATAGCTGCCTACTACTTCATCGTGTGGATGCACATTGTTTATTCAACTGTTTTCCTACAAATGGGCATTTAGGCTGTTTCCAATATTTAGACATTATAAACAATACTTCAATGAAGAATCTGAATGATATTTTACAAATATATTTTTATATTTTTGGAGGTGTATTTTCAGGGTAAATTCTTAGAAGTGGTATTGTAGGATCATAAGGTAGATACACATATAGTTTTGTTAGATATTGCAAATCCCTGTCCATGCAGGTTTTGTACATATCCATTAGCAATATATGAGTGTGCCTGTTTGATATCTTTGCATAGGATAGATGAGAAATAAAATCTCATTGTAATTTTAATTGACATTTATTTATTTTACTATGAATTTGGTTGATCATATTTTATTATTTTTATGGGCCATTTGTGTATCTCTTTTTTGTCAAGTAGTCTATTTATATTTTCTGGGGCCAATGTTCAGTTGTCCCGTGGAATAAATGAAGTAAGTGAAATAAACATGCTCATCTTTAAGCACTTTTTTGAGAGAGTAACCAACTCTATATTCAGAGGACTGTAGGTTTCCACACCTGTAATCCATTGTGTACCATTGATAAGCCTCTACCTTTCAGAGAGAGGGGAATACTTCGTTAAAAGGATATCCAAAGCAGAAGTTCCATAACAAATAGAGATATTGTTCTGATGTTTGCAATTGAGTTTGGGAAGTCAGGAGAGAAAGAATGAAAATAAGAGCTGGTTTTTCCACTTACTTGGGTGGTTGAATTAGCTGACCTTTAAGATCTCTTCCACCCTGAGTTTTATGATTCCATGAATCATTCCTCTGACTCAGGCCAAGTTAGTGATGAAATGGCTGGGGAGGTGTAGGGGTCAGAGGTGAGCTGGAGATGTGGTGAGTGGGTGAGAACAACAGGAAGAGGGGAGAGATTTTAAATGAGAATACAGAGTTAAAGAAATACAATTTTTTTTTTCCTCTTTCAAAACCTGGTATCAGAGACAGGAGCAAAAGCGCCCGTTGGTGAAAAGGAATATTGAACGGATAGAGGATGGCAGGGGTTGATAGTGTGGTTGTGGTAGGGAGAGTTGGACAGAATTGTAAGGATGAATAAGATGACAAAAGCATCAGGACTTCCTGGGCAGTCCAGTGGTTAAGATTCTGTGTTTCCAATGCAGGTTTGATCCCTGGCCAGGGAACTAAGATCCCACATACTGAAAGAAAAAAAAATGGCAAAAGCATCACCAGCCACTGTTTCAACAGGGAGAACAAAGCAGATATGAGGGTGCACAAAGTCCTTAGAGTGATTTTTCCTTCTTCCAATTCCAACTACTTTGTGTATACATATATTTTTTTAAAACTACTTTGGATAAAACAAACTAAGGTAAAACCTGTAACATTTTCTGAATAGAAACAAATTCATTGTATTTTAAAAACTATTTCAGATTTTAAGGCTGTCCTTAGAGGAGAGACATTAAGTGAAAATCTTCTATAGATCAAGGTCTTTATAAAGAAATGATGGAAATTATCTTGAAGTAACTTAACGTCATTTAGCTATTCAGTTGTAGAAAATATTTTCCTTCAGTTGACCAAACAGAGGTTGAGATTGCAAATCAATGTATATGAAAGTGGACATGCCATTTTCATTTCATCTTAAAGAAATATTCTGAATGGAGCTGACAGTTGGAAGGAGACCCCAGTCCCAGCAGCTAGGCAGCAAATCTGTCATTGAAAGGGCATCTCTGGGCCAGACCCTGGGCAAAGTGGAGGGAACAAGTGGGTAAGGAAGACACAGCCCCTTTGCTCAAGGAGAAACAGTTCCATCTGATCCATCAATGGTTGACTTTTTTCTTCAGTTCAGTAGCTCAGTAGTGTCTGACTCTTTGCAACCCCATGAATAGCAGCATGCCAGACCTCCCTGTCCATCACCAACTCTCAGAGTCCACCCAAACCCATGTCCATTGAGTCGGTGATGACATCCAACCATCTCATCCTCTGTCGTCCCCCTCTCCTCCTGCTCTCAATGTTTCCCAGCATCAAGGTCTTTTCAAATGAGTCAGCTCTTCTTATCAAGTGGCCAAAGTATTGGAGTTCCAGCTTCAACATCAGTCCTTCCAATGAACACCCAGGACTGATCTTCAGGATGGACTGGTTGGATCTCCTTGCAGTCCAAGGGACTCTCAAGAGTCTTATCCAATACCACAGTTCAAAAGCATCAATTCTTTGACCCAAAACCCTGGATGAAGGGCTTTCCTATTCATGGACAAAAAGTAATGATGTATTGAAAATAGCATGGATAGGCCTGAGTTTACCCTTGGAGAAGTCACTTTTCCTGAGGCTTCATTTATTTATCTACATGTTGAATATCACAATATCTGTTATAGTTCTAGAAATTAGACAAGGTCTTTATAAATTTCCTAGCAAAGAGTTCTAATACTTAGTAAGTATTCAATAAATGGTAGCTATTATTACTACCTTCCTCATCCTCATTGGATTCATGGCCACTACTATAAGCCTTCTCTATAAATCCATCATGATGGACTCAAGTCACCTTTCTCTTCCTTCATTTTGATTATAACATATCTTCTCAAATATGTCTGGGCCTTCACATCCTATTTCAAAGCACTTTAGCTCTCTGATTCTTGTGAGTTTACTAATGTCTATTTCCCCTACGCTTGCTGTTTTCTAGAAGAAAATTCCTTAACACTTCTACTCCATCCTTAAGTTTTATCTCCTTGGCTACAACTCACGTCTGTGGAGCTTGTACACTTCAGTTCAGCAGACATTCTTACGCATTAGAACATTCTTTTTTTCCATAGATTTCCCTGGGATGACTGGGAAAGAGCAGCAAATCTCACTGACACACCTCCCACATGATTCCCCCTTGTACTGTTACCAACTATTACTTACTGCATATGTTTTCTACTTGGATTATATGCAACATTCATAAAAATTTATTACCAGGGCAAAGCAGGAAGTAATCTCAGAAACTTTTGGCCTCACCGGTCTTATTCAGAAGATGGGGAAATGGTTCCTAGGGAAGTTAAGTTGCTCATATTCACAAGCTATTTAAGCAAAACAAGAATTCTGATAATAAAGGGTAACTCTGTGCTTCTGTCTGTTCCTTATTATCTGTGCCAATGATGCCATCTTAAGTTTGTATTCATAAGATATAAATAAATAAACCAATATAGTCAACAGAGAATTACTCTTTATGAGTTTAATAAACATATGAGTGGAGATAGTTCTCACTTACCCTTTGTTTTCCCGATTAGTCATCCCAGAATGAGGGGAAATGGGCCAATCTTGAGCTGGAAGCTGTTTTTGTCTCCATTCTCCTTTCTCCCATCTCTTACACCTCTGCCAGGCACCTCCTCAGCTAGCGGGGCTGTCTCTAGAGATGGGATGTTTCAGGAAAACTTGGAGTCCTCTGCTTACCTTCAGGTTCTAACCATCCTGCAATTCCAGATCTCAGATATCAATTTCCTGAGACCTTCTTTTATTTATTTATTTTTTGTTTGTTTGTTTTTTCCCCCATTTATTTTTATTAGTTGGAGGCTAATTACTTTATAATATTGTAGTGGTTTTTGCCATACATTGACATGAATCAGCCATGGATTTACATGTATTCCCCATCCCGATCCCCCCCCCCACCTCCCTCCCCACTCCATCCTCTGGGTCTTCCCAGTGCACCAGGCCCGAGCACTTGCTGAGATCTTCTTTTAAAGTGAAGGTGGGACCCTATCCTGCAAGTCTCAGAGCAGATATGAGATTCTACAGACCCAGCATGCCTGTGTGTTTGCTGAGTCGCTTCAGTCATGGCCAGCTCCTTGCAATCCCATGAACTGTGGTCCACCAGGCTCACCTGTCTGCAGGACTTCCCAGGCAAGAATACTGGAATGGGCTGCCATTTCCTCCTCTAGAGGATCTTCCCGACCTAGGGATCAAACCCGCATCTCTTCTGTCTTCCTGCATTGGCAGGTAGATCCTTTACCACTAGTATCACCTGGGAAGCCACAGACCCAGCAAGTGCTCTCAAAGATGTGCTGCTCAGAGGAATGCCCACTTAACCCGGGTTAGGGAAAGGGAACTCATTTCAGTGTTCTCCTGAGGAGGTTCTGTTGGAACTTGGAATTTTAAATACATGAATAATCCTTGGTTGTGTGCCCTCTCTCTAAAACAGCTCACAGAACTCGTGACTTCAGAGGGCTGTGGGGTTTTCCCTTGGTTCAAGTTCTGAGTCGTGGTGCTCTTTACTGACAGTTTAATGTATATTAGGAAAAATTCAGTTTGGCTTGGGCCAGTTCCAAACCACAGGCCTCTTTTGCATTCCTGCCCTCTCTACTATTTCCTCTGTGGGGTTTGTAGAGGAGGACAAGACGGTCTGGAGAAAAAAAAAAGATTTTGTATTCATTAATTATAATTATAAATTTGTCAAGTTGGGAAGTTTAAGTCAAAAGTTAGAGCCCAGAAACCATGGATGTGAGAAATTACAGATTATCTCAGGTGTTTCTGAAAGATGTAGTTTAGGCTTACACAGCTTTCTTTGAATAACTCAGCAGATTTTATTTTATTTTTTTAATCTTTGTATTTTAAATTGGAATATAACAAATTAACAATGTTGTGATAGCTTCAGGTGGATAGCAAAAGGACTCAACCATACAGATACATATAATCCATTCTCCCCTCAAACCCCCCTCTCATCCAGGCTGCCCCATAACAGTGAGCAGGTAGCTCAACAGATTTTAAATGGGGTATCCTTTCAACACAATGGTTGTTTGGAATTTTTTTTTTTTTTAATTTTTGAAGTCATAGATTCTGCAAACATATCTTTTCCATTGTTGTTTGAAACCCAGACATTGCTTTTGCTTATTAATTGATGATAAATTGGTTTATATTATTAAGAAGTTATTAAGAATATGACTGATACTTTGTAATTCTCAAAAGCCAAAAAATTTTAGCTCACTCTTCTTCATAGTTCCTAAACAATAAAGAGGTCATGGCACACTTTCCTCTTGTTATAAACACCTTTTCACAGGGATGGAATGGTGATTAAGGAATGAACTGTCTCTGCCCCCATGGAGTTTAAAGTCTGGAAAGAAATCAGACCTTGAATAGGCATTTATGTACCAGGAAGACATCACCTCCATAAGTACTGAATGCTGTTCTTTAATAAGATTACATGAATACCAGGTAAGAATGATTAGAACTGGCCAAAAGGACAAATGCACATAAGAATATTTCAATCTATGTTGAGTTCACTGGTGATTGCTTGGCAACCCTTACTTAAGAAGATTGGAGAAAGAATCTGGAAAGAATAGATATAAATATATAGATACATCTAAATTGCTTTGCTATACACCTGAAATGAACACCACATTGTAAATTTACTACTCTTCAATTTTTTAAATGATTAAAAAATATAAAATAAAATCTGGGAAAGTAAACGTGAAAAATAAAAAAAGAAGATTGGAGAAGTGAAAAGCTTTTACAAAGATAACTTTATTTTTTTATTTTTATTTTTTATTTTTCAGTGGGTTTTATCATACATTGATATGAATCACGAATTCCCCTACTTTTAAGTGTGTAGTTTCTCCCTTTCTCAGAAGAAACCTAAATAATGGCCTTTTGGCTTTGGTTCGGGGCATAGCTATTTCAATTGGTTGTTCCTGGAATGGTCTAAAGGGTGGTCATCGTGGGCATGGAGGGAGTGTGGGCCTGGCTTCGTTGTTGCTCGCACAGATTCAAAACACTGACTTCTTTTCAGAGACTCTGAAGGTATTTTATTTAGAAATATAAATTAATAAATAGCAACAATGGAAACTGCAAGAAAGGAGACTATACCTGAATGTCAAGATATCAGCCAGATCTGCCTAGGCTCTGGAATAGCATGTCTCAGGAAGTATAAGAAACCCTGTTGCTTGATATCATTTCAAACTAGGGTGACTTATCTGATAGTAAAACAAAAGAAATGATAGCTTACATCAACAAAAGAATAGATAAAAAGACTTGTTAAAGAGTTTCTACTCTAAGTTTTCTGCTATAGTTTTCATATTTGACTGACCGTTGCTCACATAATAATCATTTCCTAGTTTAATAGGTTTCTATTGGGTATATATTCTCATAAACACATAGCACAATAATAAAAAGCAAGAAAGTCTGAAATCATTACATGACAATAAAAGTATAGTGAGGCATGTTCTTGCTCTGCACATCTGGAATAAATATTCCCCAGAATAAAATAGACTATTGGGTGAGCTTTAAGTCTGTTTTAATTCCAGAAGCTCATGGTGGATAAACTGATTAGAATTCTCTTTTCCTTTGTAATAGATAGAAACACTCAAATGTGACACCACAGCATCAACTATAAAGTAGTAACTGGACTCCTTTGTCATTTCTCTTCCCCTGTCCATCCCAAACACTTGATAGCATTTCTAAAATTCAGCCCAGGATGCAAATGTTAGATTGCATTATAAACTTTCAGAATGAATTGGTCTCACTTTTTGATAACAGTTTAGATTTATTATTATTTATAGAATGAAGGTAGGAAGATATTTGTTTCTAATAATAAATATAGAAGCAAAGAAGTTTGCTTCTATATTTATTATTTTATAGATATTTACTTCTATATAGTAAATGGCAAAAAAAATAACTTTGTTTTTACTGGGACAGAAAAAGATGAACCTGACAAACTGGATAATATGGGTTTGGAGTACGTTTCATTAGCACAAGGAATTTTTAGCACTTAAACAAATGAGAAAGGATACAGCCTTTCAGGTGAATTGGGAGATAGTTCTGAAGTATCCAGACCAGGGTTTGGATACAGCAGGCCAGAGCAATTGGTCAAGTTCTAGAAACAGTGACCAGGATAGATGCTTTAGGTAGAAGACTCTGAGACAGGGAATGACTGGGCCTCTGAGCAGGAATGGTCAAGGATGTCTATAGACAGTTTCTGGGAGGCTGGTGAATCAAGAGATGCTCAAGGTGAGCAGTGAAAAGAACACAGAAGCGATTTGTTCTCTGCCTGTGTTTGAACTTCTGCTATGTGGGTGGGCCAGGGCTTGCAGGTGTCTGTAGCCAGGAGAGAAGGACCTCGCTAAGATCAGCTTTCAGTTTTCTGTTATCCTCACTCCTTGTCTCCAGCTATTCAGCAACATTGCATCTTTAATGGTTAAGCTCTGGGGCAGGTGGCTATTTGTAAGGCTACTAATTAGATAAAGAGACTAATCTGCACCAGGATGCAGATAATGCATGGAACTGTGCCAAGACCCACAGCTCAGGAGTTTATGACCCCCAGCTGCCATGGCGACCATGGCTATTCAGTCGGAAGAGCCTTTGTGTTGTGGGATGGGAGGCAGCCCACGGGGCAGAGCATCAGCTTCTGTGTGGTTTGAAAGAGAAAACTGAAAATGGAAGAGAAGAGACAAGTAGGCAAGAAGGCCTTTGATTTTTACCCAAATGTGTAGGTTATTCTGTGCGCTCACTTCCACTTGCTTACTTGAAAAAGTAGGGCTTTTCCTTGAGGTTAACTGTCTGGTAAGCCTGAGATCTGAAAGGAGACATGCTTTTGTGGGTCTTTTCTTCTTGTACTGTCTTCACACTTCACAACCCTTACCTCTCAACCTTTGATTTCTTTTTCTTATCTTTATTTTTTCTAAATGTTTGGTTGTATTCACTAAACAGAATGTATTCTAAACGTCAAGCTCATGACTTCAGAAGAAATGGAGATCTATATTCCGGTTTTAATGTATGTAATATAATCATATATTCCGGAGTGGGAAGAGGTTATAGTGATAGATGGTCACATGCTCAGTTGTGTCCTGATGTGATAATGAATAACTCCCCCTTTTCATCCTCAAAAGCAACCTGGATGGGGACAGTGATTATCCTACTTGTTTTATTTGCTCAATTGTGTCCTACTCTGTGTGACCCCGCAGGCTCCTCTGTCCATGGCATTCTCCAGGCAAGAATACTGGAGTGGGTAGGCATTCCCTTCTCCAGGGGATCTTCTCTACGCAGGGCTCAAACCTGAGACTCCCGCATTGCAGGTGGATTCTTTACATCTGAACCACCAGGGAAGCCCTACTTAGATTATTCTACTTAGAGATTATGTCATCCAACTCTTGATTTGTAGATAAAGAAAGATCCATGGTATTTAAGAAACTTGAACATTAAGCTGAGTCAGCACTCTTGGAATGAAGAGAACTCTTACAAAAGGGGGAACATAAGATGAGTGAAATGAAGGACTATTGAGTCTAGACTGAATTGGGAAGAAAGTAAATCCAGAAAGAGGTTGAAAGATGGGGAAAAGCAGGAGAGGGAGGGATCAGGAGCAGGAATGAAGAAAGAACAGACAGCTTGAGTCACGGAAACAGAGAACCAAAAGGACAAGAAGTTGTGGGCAAAGACGGAGATAGTGAGTTTATGATGGTAAATTTCAGTTCAGTTCAGTTCAGTCACTCAGTTGTGTTTGTCTCTTTGTGACCCCATGGGCTGCAGCACGCCAGGACTCCCTGTCTATCACCAACTCCCAGAGTTTACTCAAGCTCATGCTTACTGAGCTGGTGATGCCATCCAATCATCTCATCCTCTGTCGTCCCCTTCTCCTCCTGCCTTCAATCTTTCCCAGCATCAGGGTCTTTTCAAATGAGTCAGTTCTTTTAATCAGATGGCCAGAGTATTGGAGTTTCAGCTTCAACATCAGTCCTTTCAATGAATATTCAGGACTGATTTATTTAGGATTGACCGATTTGATCTCCTTGCAGTCCAAGGGACTCTCAAGAGTCTTCTCCAACACCACAGTTCAAAAGCATCAATTCTTCTGTGTTCAGCTTTCTTTATAGTCCAACTCTCACATCCATACATGACCACTGGAAAAACGATAGCTTTGACTAGATGGACCTTTGTTGGCAAAGTAATGTCTCTGCTTTTTAATATGCTGTCTAGGTTGGTTATAACTTTCCTTCCAAGGAGCAATCGTCTTTTAATTTCATGGCTGCAATCACCATCCACAGTGATTTTGGAACCCAGAAAAATAAAGTCAGTCATTGTTTCCACTGTTTCCCCATCTATTTGCCATGAAATTATGGGACCAGATGCCATGATCTTAGTTTTCTGAATGCTGACCTTTAAGCCAAATTTTTCACTCTCCTCTTTCACTTTCATCAAGAGGCTCTTTAGTTCTTCTTTGCTTTCTGCCATAAGGATGGTGTCATCTACATATCTGAGGTTGTTGATATTCCTCCTGGCAATCTTGATTCTGGCTTGTGCTTCATACAGCCCAGAGATTCTCATGATGTACTCTGCATATAAGTTAAATAAGCAGGGTGACAATATATAGTCTTGAAGTATTCCTTTCCCTATGTGGAACCAGTCTGTTGTTCCATGTCCAGTTCTAACTGTTGCTTCTTGACCTGCATACAGATTTCTCAAGAGGTAGGTCAGGTGGTCTGGTATGCCCATCTCTTTCAGAATTTCCCACAGTTTATTGTGATCCACACAGCCAAAGGCTTTGGCACAGTCAATAAAGCAGAAATAGATGTTTTTCTGGAACTCTCTTGCTTTTTTGATAATCCAGCAGATGTTGGCAATTTGATCTCTGGTTCCTTTGCCTTTTCTAAATCCAGCTTGAACATCTAGAAGTTCATAGTTCACATACTGTTGAAGTCTGGCTTGGAGGATTTTAAGAATTACTTTGCTAGCATATGAGATGAGTGCAATTGTGTGGTAGTTTGAACATTATTTGGCATTGTTTTTCTTTAGGACTGTAATGAAAACTGACCTTTTCCAGTCCTGTGGCCACTCCTGAGTTTTCCAGATTTGCTGGCATATTGAGTGCAGCACTTTCACAGCATCATCTTTTAGGATTTGAAATAGCTCAACTGGAATTCCATCACCTCCACTAGCTTTGTTCATAGTGATGTTTCCTAAGGCCCACTTGACTTTGCATTCCAGCATGTCTGGCTCTAGGTGAGTGATCACACCGTCATGATTATCTGGGTCTTGAAGATCTTTTTTGTACAGTTCTTTTTTGTATTCTTGCCACCTCTTCTTAGAATCTTCTGCTTCTATTAGGTTCATGCCATTTCTGTCCTTTATTGTGCCCATTTATGCATGAAGTGTTCCCTTGGTATCTCTAATTTTTTTTTTGAAGAGATCTCTAGTCTATCCCATTCTATTGTTTTCCTCTATTTTTTTTGCACTGATCACTGAGGAAGGCTTTCTTATCTCTCCTTGCTATTCTTTGGAATTCTGCATTCAAATGGGTACATCTTTCCTTTTCTCCCTTGCTTTTCGTTTCTCTTCTTTTCATGGCTATCTGTAAGGCTTCCTCAGACAGTCATTTTGCCTTTTTGCATTTCTTTTTCTTGGGGATGGTCTTGATCCCTGCCTCCTGTACAATGTCACGAATCTCCATCCATAGTTCTTCAGGCACTCTGTCTATCAGATCTAATCCCTTGAATCTATTTCTCAATTCCACTGTATAATTGTAAGGTATTTGATTTAGGTCATACCTGAATGGTCTAGTGGCTTTCCCTACTTTATTCAATTTTAGTCTGAATTTGGCAAGAAGGGATCATAATCTGAGCGACAGCCATCTCCTGGTCTTTTTTTTCTGACTTTATAGAGCTTCTCCATCTTTGGCTGCAAAGAATATAATCAATCTGATTTCGGTATTGACCATCTGGTGATGTCCATGTGTAGAGTCTTCTCTTGTGTTGTTGGAAGAGGGTGTTTGCTATGACCAGTGCGTTCTCATGACAAAACTCTATTAGCCTTTGCCTGGAGTGGCAGCTGAATGGTGCTGGAGCGCCTGTGAGGAGATACCCCACATCCAATGGCAAAGCAGAAACCCCAGCAGGACAGTAGGAGGGGCGAATTCACATTTACAATCAAACCCCATTCCTGCCAGAGATGCTCAGAGGGCTCAAACAAACCTTATGTGCACCAGGACCCAGAGACCCCACAGAGACTGAACCAGAACTGTGTCTGGGCGTCTCCTGTGGAGGTACGGGACAGCAGTGGACTGCCGCAGGGGCGGGGGCTCTGGGTGCAGCAGACCTGGCTGTGGCTTAAGCCCTCTTGGAGGAGGTCACCATTGACCCCACTGTGGAGCTGCCAGAACTTGCACAGGACTGGGGAAACAGACTCTTGGAGGGCACAAACAGAGCCTTGTGTGCACCAGGACCCAGGAGAAAGGAGCAGTGACCCCACAAGAGACTGAGCCAGAGTTGCCCGTGAGTGTCCAGGAGTCTCTGGTGGAGGCGTGGGTCGGCGGTGGCCTGCTGGAGTTCGGGGACACTCAGTATAGCAGTACCTGCACGGGCCCTTTTGAAGGAGGTCCCCATTATCTTCATTACCTCCACCATAGTTTGGCCTCAGGTCAAATAGCAGAGAGGGAACACAGCCCCGCCCATCAACAGAAAATTGGATTAAAGCTTTACTGAGCATGGCCCCGCGCATCAGATTAAGACCCAATTTCCCTCTTAGTCAGCCTCTCCCATCAGGAAGCTTCCATAAGCCTCTTATCCTTCTCCATCAGAGGCAGACAGACTGAAAACCGCAATCACAAAAAACTAACGAATCTGATCACATGGACCACAGCCTTGTCTAACTCATGGAAACTATGATGGCAAAGGTGAAGCATTAATAGTATGGGCTGTGGTTGTGGAAGTCACAGCAGGAAATAAACCACTAAGGATTTACCAGAGAGAGTTTAATAAAAGGAGTGTTTACAGAGATGTGAGCTGGTAAAACAAACAAACAAACAAACAAAAAACCCCAACAAAGGATGGTGATACATTTAGGAATGAGCAGAGCCAGGTTCAATTGCTGGGTCAGGAAGATCCCTTGGAGAAGGGAATGGCTAACCACTCCAGTATTCTTGCCTAGAGAATTCCATGGACAGAGGAGACTGGCAGGCTATTGTCCATGGAGTTGCAAAGAGTCAGACACGACAGAGTCACTAACACACACACAAAAGAGACAGAAAGCCAAGCCATTTTCATCCCTAGGCCTGAAAAATCAAGGCGGAGTGACATTTGGCTGGTGGTACAGCCATGTGAGAAGTACTGTTCCTAAGAACTCTGGCCATAACCAGATGAATGCAACTATTGGCAAAACCTTGGTTAGAAAAGAATGTGTGAGGATGGGATCATGTGTTCTTCTACTCTTGCATCTCCTGCCAAGGCCTCCTGTTGGTTAAATCTGAATAGGAGGCAGAAAGAAGCAGAGAAGCTCAGAAGATGGATCTGACAGGTACTCAGAAAATAAACACACTTTGAAGTGTTGTGAAAACAGAGTTGCACCAATTGTCTGTAGGTATTGGCTTCACCCAGGATGACACTGAGATAGTGGAAAAAGCATGTAATAGTCTCTCCCAGAGGAGACCACGGTTTGATTCCTGGTTTGGGAAGATCTGCTGGAGAAGGGATAGGCTACCTACTCCAGTTTTCTTGGGCTTACCTTGTGGCTCAGCTGGTAAAGAATCTGCCTGCAGTGTGGGAGACCTTGGTTCGATCCCTGCGTTGGGAAGATCCTCTGTAGAAGGGAAAGACAACCCACTCCAGTATTCTGGCCTGGAGAATTCCATGGACTGTCCATGTGGTTGCAAGGAGTTGGACATGACTGAGTGACTTTCACTTTCAGAGTTTTATATATATTCAATATCATCCTGTGGAACTACAGTGCACGATAACTGGTAGTTAGAAATATAACCAGAAGGCAATCTAAGATTTTGAGGTCTCATAAAAAGTAAAATTTACTCAGATAGTTTTGGTGTTATCTGTATTCCTCTTATTTACAAATTTTAAATCTTTGTGTAGGTCATTATAGAGTAAAGGGATAGATATACAGTGCACCTTAAACAACTAGAGAACCAGAGGAAATATATGAAGCAATTGTTTTTGGACAATAGTCAAAGGCAGCTCAGGACAGTAATCCCTGAGAGAAAGGGATCCAGTTATGAGATTGGTAGCAAAGGGGTAAGAGCAAAATTTAGAGGTGATGGAGATATTCTATATCATAGTTATGATGGTGGTTCTATGAGTGTATACATTTATCATAAATCATTGAATTGTTCATCTAGAAACAGTGAATGTTACTGTCTATGTCATACTTCAATAAAGATTTCATAGGAAAAAGAAAAATTTAGGCTACAGATGATTTTTTATAAGTTAGCTTTTAAAAATTATATATTTACATGCTTATTTAAAAGAAAAAATAGAATAGAAGGGTATAAAATGAAAAGCAAAAATCTTTCTCTTCAAATAACACTTCTTGGGCAATTTGTTGAAAACAATTTAAGAAAATTTTCAGAAATTTTCTACATTATTTCTATTGTTTGTTTTAAACAAACATTTATCAGATGTGCTTTATGCTTTAAATCTTTTCTTTCCTTTCTCCCTCCCATCTTCCCTCCCTTACTTCTTCCTTCCTTCCTTCCTCACTTTCACAAGAAGACTCTTATTTTATGACTTCAAAATTTTTTGGACACAAAAATAGGTAGATTTACCTTTTTCTTACTGGCTGCATATGCTTCTATTGAATGGATTATTCTAATACATTTAGTCATTCCTCTACTATTATATATTCAGATTTACTCCATGTTTTGCTAGAATGAAAAATGCTACAATGACTGCTCACAGGTGTATATATATTTTTATATCTTGTGCCTAACCATGTGGGGGTCATTGTTTATGCAAATTTTAAAATTTCATGAATATGATTGAATAGCATTTTCAAAAAATTACTTACTCCAAAAGTATCTATTTCTTTGTATCCACACAGATTCTGGGCCTTATCAAACTTCTTTATCCTCACTAATCTGATAGAGAAAAGAAAGCTACCTCCTTGTTTTTCACTAAGTAGTTATCATTTTCCTCGCTACCAAACAGAGCACAAGATCATAAGACTGTCTGATAATCCATAGACTTCTGAATGACCATACTTGCCTTCTAGATTTGATGAAGACCTATGTGGGGTTTCTGCAGTGGCTCAGTAGTAAAGAACCCACCTGCCAACGCCAGAGACGCTGAAGACGCAGGTTCAGTCCCTGGGCGGGGAAGATCCCCGGGAGGAGGAAATGGCAACCCGCCCCAGTATTCTTGCCTGGAGAATCCCATGGACAGAAGAGCCTGGCGGGCTACAGTCTGTGGAGTGGCAAAGAGTCAGACACGACAGAGCAGCTAAGCGCACGTACTTTATGTGCTCCGCTGCTGAGAGAAACCACTTGTTTTCACAAATCCCTCCTCCTTCCCCTTCATGATCATACTGCTGTTATGTTTTCTGTATACCCCTAACACTTTAGATCCTACAGGAGTAGAATATATATCCACGTATCTCTTAGAGTTCATGCTTTTAGCCTCTTCTTTTAAATGTTCTTGCTCTCCAAATGTTCTTTACCACATGGATATTTAATCATGTATACAACAAACCAGCCTTACATGTGACTCTCCTAGTAATGCCATATGGTTTCTCTGAATGAGGATAGATGGAGGAATTTATGGACTTTGATCACTGCAGTATAACAAATACAATTATGGCATGGGAAATTTCCTACTAGAGTTCAAGAGAAAATGGGATACACCCCTCCTCTGCATGATTTGTGTGTCTGAATGAATCAGGAGGTTTCCCCCACATCCCATCCTCTTTCATATGTAATCAGGGAGAGGATGTGCCCATATGCATTACTGCTGAAGGATTTCTCTCCAGCCCTGTTGTCAATCAAATAATCACTCCTTTAAAACAGAGGGAATGATTTAGCAGTTCAAGTGTTGGCTTTGAAACATTTAGACTTGGTGGCATCTTTCAAAGTTTCATCAGGATTGACTTAGTCCTTCATTCTGGAAATATCACAACCACATGGGCTCCTAAGCTGTTATAGAAGAGCTCTCTCTCTAAGAAACTCCAAACCTGGGGGCCCTATTTTCTCTGAGATTGTTCAACATACACAATATCATTTTCTGAATTTCATCCTTATCGGACAAACTATGATTAGACTCTGATCTTAGTTATCCCTGGTAGGTTTCAGCATTTTAAATAGTGAATGTAAACTAAATATTTAGTTCCATTCTTAATTCCCAATGCTATATGCATTTTCACAGAGTGCTTTTTATGCCATCCAATCATTTCAACCTCTAATGCCCTCCTCTCCTTCTGCCCTCAATCTTTCCCAGCATCACGGACTTTTCCAATGAGTAAGCTATACGTAGACATATATCCCTTGTTTTTTTGTTTTTTTTTTTTTTTAATTTCCTTTTTATAGTTCCATAGTCGTCCCTGTGAATAAATATGTCACTTTGCTTAGGTAATTCACCATTGGAGTGTTGCTTTCTGAAACTCTAGCAAAATTTAGCCTTTTGTTTGATCTGTGTTCTTAAAAAAGAGAAGGGAGGGAAGCAAAGTTTTCAAATTCAGGACACCCCCTTAGAATTGTCAGGAAGTTGGTTGCCCCCTCATCCTTGGCCTGGCCTCTTTGAGGACAGTCACTGTCGTCATTGTGACCCACAGCCTCAGTCAGAGCTTCCTTTATTAGAGGATGGAAGAAGTCGCGAGAGCCCACAAAGCAATGTTATACGTAGCTGAGTGTCTGAGGGAGGCATGCAGAGGTGGGACGCAAAGGGTAGAAGCAGAGGTCGCTGGAATACAAGGAAGTGCCTTCGTGTGAGAGGCACCCCCTGTTGTGTGATCACCAAGATCTCTCTGGAGGAGAATCAGCCCAATTTGTTCCCACACCTGGCGGGATAGGAAGGGATCTTGTGGGTTTGGCTCGAAGGTGGCTGGGTCACCAAGAAACACAGAAGCCCACTTGGCCCAGACCTGAACTAAAACCCATTACAATAATAAAAAATATAGCAGCTTGGCCCTTTCTTACAGGCTTCATCTAAGTGTCTACAGTTCTGCATCTCTTGTCAGCCCCAAGGCTTCAGTCCCTGTGGTCCCAGGAGTCTGGCATCCCCCAAGGTTCAAGAGCGGCTGGGACCGTCATCATCTGCCCTCCAGCTCGGAGGTAGTTATCTCCCTGGCCTCCCGGGGGCTTCTGGTGTGTTTTTCTTCTGTCCGATGTGCTTGTGTTCTTGTTGTTTGGTGAGTCTGCGGCAAATCCCCGAAGCCTTGGGAACATGGAGCTGCTGATAAGAGTCTTCAGCGGAAGATCTCTGTTAAACTCTACATGCCTTTTCCTTTTGTTTGTTTCTAGCACCCTGCTGGTTATCAACGGCACTGTGTCCCCCTAGTCCAGATGCCGCTGAGGAATGATGTCCTTGTGAGTTTTCTTTAGAAAGCAGCCTGTAGGTCTCAGTAAGGACTCTTTCTTAACATCAACCATCAGCCTGTTGAGAAGCCTGCGCAGACCATTGTTAAAAATTTAATTCTTATTGGAGGATAGTTGCTTTCAAGGTTGTGTTAGTTTCTGCAGGACAGCAAAGGAATCAGCTACGTTTTTGTCATTCATACTCTGCGACCCGTAGATTGCAGCACACGGGGCCTCCCTGTCCTTCACCATCTCCCAAAGTTTGCCCAAGTTCATGTCCATTGCATCAGTGATGCCATCCGGCCATCTCATCCTCTGATACCCTCTTCTCCTTCTGCCCTCAATATTTTCCAGCATCAGGGACTTTTCCAGTAGGTAAGCTATACATAAACATTTACCCCTTCTTTTTTTTGGATTTCCTTCCTATTTAGGTCACCAGGGAACACTGAGCAGGATTCTTTGAGCTTTACAGTAGCTTCAGATTAGTAATCTATACATAGTATCAATAGTGTACATATGTCAATCCCAACTTCCCAATTCATCCCATCCCTCCCCCCTGATTGAGGGCAAGAGGAGAAAGGGGTAGCAGAGGATGAGGTAGTTGAATGGCATCACTGACTCAATGGGCATGAGTTTGAGCAAACTCAGGGAGATAATGAAGGACAGGGAAGCCTGGAGTGCTGCAGTTCATGGGGTCTCAAAGAGTTGGACATGACTGAATCACAACAACTCTCCCCTGATATGTGTGTGTGTGTGTGTGTGTGTGTGTGTGTGTGTGTGTGTGTATTTGGCTGCACTGCATGGCTTGTGGGATCTTAGTTCCCTGACCAGGGATGGAACTTGAGTCCACAGCAGTGAAAGCCTAATTCTTAACCAATGAACAACCAAGGAATTCCCTGGGCAGACCGTTTCAATTGACCAGAACCAAATCCAGTTAATCATCACAGAAAATGAATGCTTTTAGGTTGGTTTCCCTTTGCACACTTACAGAGCTAAAGATAAAATATATAAACACTCTGTTTCTAAGATATAAGAAGACAAAAAATTTCAAGGATTTTTTTTTCATTTTAAAATTTGGATGAATTTCCAAGCATCATAATGAAAATATTCTCTATGCTAATAGAGGGTTCCATAGACCTTTAATTTCTCCTTTATGTTAGTAACATTGATGTAGCATGGACAGATGGTTCAGGACTCTGTATAAGTGGAACTGCAAACTTGGACACGTTTTCTAGTTTCTCTGAGGTTCAGTCTTCTCATCTGTAAAATGGGCATACGGACAGCACCTGTCTCCCAGATATGTTATGATGATTTAATGAAATAATCCATGCACAGTGCTTTCTATGTAGTGAAAAATACATGTTAGCTGCAAACATTTCCTTGGTATAAGTATGCAGAAATTTTACAGCTGGCTAAATGCATTTGATTAAAATAAACATGTAAAATTAAAGCTTTAAAAAATTACAGGGGGGAAAATTATAGTTGTAGCCCACATTCAGTGGGTTGTGTCATTATGCTGGGTTTTTGTTTGTAGTGCAGCGTGTGTGTGCTCAGTCGTGTCTGACTCTTTGTGACCCCATGGACTTTAGCCCTCCAGGCTCCACTGTCCATGGAATTTTCCAGGCAAGAAATACTTGAGTGGGTTGCCATTTTCTTCTCCAGAGGAATCTTCCCAACTGAGGGATTGAACCCACGTCTCTTGCATCTCCTGCATTGGCAGGCAGATTCTTTGCAACTTGAGCAACCTGTGTCATTATGTTAGATAGAATAAACACTTTTTTGCTGTCTCCCTACACCCTCTCCCCAACCCAGGGTTGATGTATCTGGTGTTTGTTAACTCATTGGGGAGAATTGGGAGTGTATATGATGGATTTTGCTGTCTCACTTCCTTCTCTGAATCCATGCCTCCCATGCATGTATCTCTCATAGCATTTTCTAAATTGTATTGGGATCATGCATTCATCTATCTGAATTATCCACTAAGATGAGAACTTTTTGAGAACAGAGACTGTGTCTTATTAACTTTGTCTTATGAGCAACTTTTATAGCACTTGGCACCTGGTACCATGTGGGTCCTGAGTAAATGTTTCACGATTGACCGAATGTATTTCTAAGGACTTTCTGCCAGCTGATAGCAGTACTTAGCTATTATTAACTACAACCAGAAATTTTTTTTAAAATAAAATTAAGTATAAAATGTGTTCAGGTTGAGAAAATATTACAGTAATACACGTCATGTTTTAATATCAAATCACTTAAAAATACTTTTTAAAATTTTGAAACATTTCAAAAATTGAAAAGTTTAGAAATTAAAATGACAGATGCATGTATACCAGTCACTAAAATTAAATAAACAGAGATGCTGCAGCTTTCTCTATATCTTTATAAAAGCGTAATGTTAAAGTTAGAGGCCTCCACCATCTACTTCTCTGGTCTCATTGCTTTTCCTTCTCTTCCTCTCTGGAGGTAACTGCTATCCTGAAATGGTATCTATTTTCTCTGTAGTAAAAGCACAAAACTATTAAAAAAAATTTTTTTTTAATAAAAGTGGAGACTTTTAAAATATAAAGTCGTTTTTTTAACTTCCTCTCTCTCTCTCTTTTTTTTTTTGGTGACATGATTTTTTCTCTCAGCTCTGAAGACCATGCTAACTAGGACAGTGGAAAATGTCACAGCTCCTCTTTGGCTAGAGGGCCTGACTGGGGAGGGGTACAGATTTAAAATTAAACATAACTGTGCCCTGACTTTTGCTTGCTTAATAAAAAAGTGTGATCTAGGTATCAAATCACCTTGCCTTTTTAGTCTTAAAACCACCAGTGGCATATGTAAGCACCAGTCATTTCATTTTTCAAGAAGTCTACATCAGTTCTGGAAGTAGTCACTAACCTCTTTGTCATAGGTGCCTAAGAATTTTTCTGCCTGAGGGGGGAAAAACTATTAATTTTGTTCATTTTTTAAGTGATAGACTTCTATCTGTCTTCTTCCACCTTACCCTCCCTATCTGTGTGTAACACAGCAGATACACTCCAGAACATACAGTTCATTTGATACATCTTGCTACACTCTATATTCAGATTTTTTTTTAAAACTTGAGGTTTAATTCACATATGACATATCATGAAATTCATTTTTTTAATTGTATTTAACCAATACAATTGATTGGTTTTTAATATATTCAGAAGGTTATCCAACCATCATTGCTAATTCCAGGATTTTTTTCATTATCCCCAAAAGAAACCCTCCACCCTTCTAGCAGTTACTTCTGATCTCCCTTCCTCCTCTAAGCAACCACTAATTGATCTTTTGTCACTTTGGATTTGCCTATTCTGGACATTTCATATAAATGGAATTATACAATCTGTGACCTTTTGTGACTGGCTTCTTTCCAGTTTCATTTATGTTGTAGAAATGTGTCAGTACTTCATTCCTTTTGATGATTGAATAATAATCCATTGTAGATCACATTGTGTTTAATCTTTTATCAGTTGATGGGCATCTGTATTGTTTCTACTTTTGGGCTATTATAAATAATTCTGTTCTGAACATTTACATACAGGTTTTTGTGTGAACGTATATTTTCAGTTCTCTTGGGTATGTATGCCTAGGGATGGAATTGCAGGGTCATTTGGTAACTCTATGTTTAACTTCTTGAGGAACTGCTGAATTATTTTCTAGAGTGGCTGCACTATTTATACTCCCAGCAGCAAAGTATGAATGTTCCAATTTTTCCACATCCTCAGCAACACTTATTGTTGTGTGTCTTTTTTATTATAACCATCTAGTGATTATGAAGTGGCATCTTGTGGTTTTGATTTGTATCTCTTTAATGACTAAAGATATTGAGCATCATTTCATGAACTTATTGGTCATTTGCATATATTCTTTGAAGAAATGTCTTCAAATTCTCTGTTCATTTATTAGATTGTCTTTTATTGTCTAACTATTATAAGAGTTCTTTATGTATTCTGGAAACTAGATCCTTTATGGATATATAGTTTGTAAATATTTTCTCCCATCTTGTGGTTTATCTTTTCATTTCTTGATAGTGTCCTTTGACAAAAAAATATTTTAATTTTGATGAAATCCAACTTACCTGTTTTTTTCTTTAGTTGCTTATACTTCTGGTATATCTAGGAAACTGTTACTTCATGATCATGAAGATTTAGTCTCATGTTTTCTTCTAGGTGTTTGATAGTTTAGCTGTTATATTTAGATCTTTGATTCATTTTAAGTTAATTTTTGCGTATAGTGTGAGATGGGGTCCAACTCCATTCTTTTAAATGTGTGTATCCAACTGTTTCAGCACCATTTGTTGAAAGGCTTATCTTCCCCCTCCGCCCCCTCTCCCCCATGAATGATTGGCACTCTTGTCAAAATCAACTATTCATGATTGTTTAGGTTTATTTCTGGGTTCTTTATTCTATTTCTTTGATCTGTTTATCCTTACACCAGTTCCATGCAGTCTTCATTACTATAGCTTTGTGGTAAATACTGTAGCTTTGAAATTGGAAATTATGAGTCCTCCAACTTTGTTACACTTTCTCAAAATGTTTAGCTATGATGAGTATTTACATACAGATTTGGGGATCAGCTTGTTAGTTTCTGCAAAAAAGCTAGCTGAGGTGTTCCATGACAACCTGGGGGGACAGAGTGGGAAGGGAGGCTGGAGGGGGGTTCAAGATGGAGTGCAGCATGTGCGCCTATGGCTAATTCATGTTGATACATGGCAAAAACCGTCACAATATTATAAAGTAATTATCCTCCAATGAAAATAAATAAAATTTTTAAAAAGCTAGCTGAGACTTTGGTGGGGATAGTGTTGAATTAATTTGGGAAGTATTGCTATCTTAATAGTATCAAGTCTTCCAATTCAAGAGCGTGCAATATCTTTTTATTTATTTAGGTATTCCTTAATTTTTTTCAGTGATGTTTTATACTTTTTCAATGTGTACATCTTACACCTTTTTTGTTAAGATCATTCCTTAATTATTTTATTCCTTGACACCTTTATAAATAAAATTGTTTTCTTAATTTTATTTTCAGATTGCTTATTGAAATTGTGTAGAAATACAGTTGCTTTTTGTGTATTGATCTTATACCCTGAAACCTTGCTGAACTCATTTATTGGCTCTAATAAATTTTTTTGTGTGTGTGGATTTCTTAGGATTTTCTGTATACAGGAGTATGTAATCTACAAATACACACAATTTTATTTCTTCCATTTCAATCTCAAGGCATCATATTTCTTTCTCTTGTCTGATTGCCCTGATTAGAATTTCCAGTCTCTGTATTTGTGAATGAGATATTGGTTTATAGTTTTCCTTTCTTATGATATATTTGTCTGATTTTAGAATAGTTTAGAAAGTGTTTGCTTCCTTGTATTTTTTGGAGGACTTTGTGAAAGGCTAATAGAGTTTTGCCAAGAGAATGCACTGGTCATAGCAAACACCCTCTTCCAACAACACAAGAGAAGACTCTACACATGGACATCACCAGATGGTCAACACTGAAATCAGATTGATTATATTCTCTGCAGCCAAAGATGGAGAAGCTCTATACAGTCAGCAAAAACAAGACTGGGAGCTGACTGTGGCTCAGATCATGAACTCCTTATTGCCAAATTCAGACTTAAACTGAAGAAAGTAGGGAAAATCACTAGACCATTCAGGTATGACCTAAATCAAATCCCTTATGACTATATAGTGGAAGTGAGAAATAGATTTAAGGGACTAGATCTGATAGACAGAGAACCTGATAAACTATGGTTGGAGGTTCATGACATTATACAGGAAACAGGGATCAAGACCATCCCCATGGAAAAGAAATGCAAAAAGGCAAAATGGTTGTCTGAGGAGGCCTTACAAATAGCTGTGAAATGAAGAGAAGCGAAAAGCAAAAGAAAAAAGGAAAGATATTCCCATTTGAATGCAGAGTTCCAAAGAATAGCTGGGAGAGATAAGAAAGCCTTCCTCAGTGATCAGTGCAAAGAAACAGAGGAAAACAACAGAATGGGAAAGACTAGAGATCTCTGCAAGAAAATTAGAGATACCAAGGGAACATTTCAGGCAAAGATGAGTTCGATAAATGACCGAAATGGTGTGGACCTAACAGAAGCAGAAGATATTAAGAAGAGGTGGCAAGAATACACAGAAGAACTGTACAAAAAAGATACAACCCAGATAATCACAATGATGTGATCACTGACCTAGAGTAGACATCCTGGAATGTGAAGTCGAGTGGGCCTTAAAAAGCATCACTACGAACAAAGCTAGTGGATGTGATGGAATTCCAGTTGAGCTATTTAAAATCCTGAAGGATGATGCTGTGAAGGTGCTGCACTCAATATGTCACTAAATTTGGAAAACTCAGCAGTGGCCACAGGACTGGAAAAGGTCCGTTTTCATCCCAATCCCTAAGAAAGGCAATCCCAAAGAATGCTCAAACTACCACACAATTGCACTCATCTCACACGCTAGTAAAGTAATGCTCAAAATTCTCCAAGCCAGGCTTCAGAAATACGTGAACCGGGAACTTCCAGATGTTCAAGCTGGTTTTAGAAAAGGCAGAGGAACCAGAGATCAAATTGCCAACATCCGCTGGATCATCGAAAAAGCAAGAGAGTTCCAGAAAAACATCTATTTCTGCTTTATTGACTATGCCAAAGCCTTCGATTGTGTGGATCACAATAAACTGTGGAAAATTCTTCAAGAGAAGGGAATACCAGACCACCTGACCTGCCTCTTGAGAAACCTGTATGCAGGCCAGGAAGCAACAGTTAGAACTGGACATGGGACAACAGACTTGTTCCAAATAGGAAAAGGAGTACATCAAGGCTGTATATTGTCACCCTGCTTGTTTAAGTTATATGCAGAGCACATCATGAGAAATGCTGGGCTGGAAGAAGCATAAGCTGGAATCAAGATTGCCGAGAGAAATATCAATAACCTCAGATATGCAGATGACACCACCCTTATGGCAGAGAGTGAAGAGGAACTAAAAAGCCTCTTGATGAAAGTGAAAGAGGAAAGTGAAAAAGTTGGCTTAAAGCTTAACATTCAGAAAACTAAGATCATGGCATCTGGTCCCATCACCTCATGGGAAATAGATGGTGAGACAGTGGAAACAGTGTCTTTATTTTTTTGGACTCCAAAATCACTGCAGATGGTGACAGCAGCCATGAAATTAAAAGACGCTTACTCCTTGGAAGCCAAGTGTTGACCAACCTAGATAGCGTATTAAAAAGCAAAGAGATTACTTTGCCAACAAAGGTCCGTCTGGTCAAGGTTATGGTTTTTCCAGTGGTCATGTATGGATGTGAGAGTTGGACTGTGAAGAAAGCTGAGCACCAAAAAATTGATGCTTTTGAACTGTGGTGTTGGAGAAGACTCTTGAGAGTCCCTTGGACTGCAAGGAGATCCAACCAGTCCATCCTGAAGGAGATCAGTCCTGGGTGTTCATTGGAAGTACTGATGCTGAAGCTGAAACTCCAGTACTTTGGCCACCTCATGCGAAGAGTTGACTCATTGGAAAAGACTCTGATGCTGGGAGGGATTGGGGACAGGAGAAGAAGGGGACAAGAGAGGATGAGATGGCTGGATGGCATCACCGACTCGATGGACATGAGTTTGAATAAACTCTGGGAGTTGGTGATGGACAGGGAGGCCTGGAGTGCTGTGATTCATGGGGTTGCAAAGAGTCAGACACGACTGAGTGACTGAACTGAACTGAAATGTGAAGGATTCATGTTAATTCTCTTCCTTAAAATTTGGAAAAAAAAATAAAATATAATTTGGTAGTATTCACCAGTGAAGCCATTTGGTTCTGGGCTTTTCTTTGTAGGAAGTTTTTAGCTATTAATTCAATTTCTTAATTTATTAAAGGCGTCTTTGCATTTTGTATTTCTTCTTGATTCAGTTTAGTTAGATTGTGTCTTCTTAGGACTTTGTCCATTTCATCTAGTTATTAATCTTTAGCATGTAATTGTTCATGGTATTTCCTTATAGTTTTTCTTTTATTTCTGTAAGACTAAATAATGCCCCTCCCCTTTTTTTTCTGATTCAAAATTTGAGTCTTTTCTCTTTTTTCTCAGTCACTTTACCTCAAGGTTTGTTGATCTTGTTGATCTTTTCAAATAACTAACTTTTGGTTCTGCTGATTTCCTCTATTTTTCAATTCTCTATTGTAGTCATTTTCTTTCTTTTTTTTTTTTTTTAAATTTTATTTTATTAGTTGGAGGCCAATTACTTCACAACATTTCAGCGGGTTTTGTCGTACATTGACACGAATCAGCCATAGAGTTACACGTATTCCCCATTCCGATCCCGCCTCCCACCTCCCTCTCCACCCGACTCCTCTGGGTCCTCCCAGTGCACCAGGCCCGAGCACTCGTCTCATGCATCTCACCTGGGCTGGTGATCTGTTTCACTATAGATAATATACATGCTGTTCTTTTGAAACATCCCACCCTCACCTTCTCCCACAGAGTTCAAAAGTCTGTTCTGTACATCTGTGTCTCTTTTTGTTTTGCATATAGGGTTATCGTTACCATCTTTCTAAATTCCGTATATATGTGTTAGTATGCTGTAATGGTCTTTATCTTTCTGGCTTACTTCACTCTGTATAATGGGCTCCAGTCTCGTCCATCTCATTAGAACTGATTCAAATGAATTCTTTTTAACGGCTGAGTAATATTCCGTGGTGTATATGTGCCACAGCTTCCTTATCCATTCATCTGCTGATGGGCATCTAGGGTGCTTCCATGTCCTGGCTGTTATAAACAGTGCTGCGATGAACATTGGGGTGCACGTGTCTCTTTCAGATCTGGTTTCCTCAGTGTGTATGCCCAGAAGTGGGATTGCTGGGTCATATGGCAGTTCTATTTCCAGTTTTTTAAGAAATCTCCACACTGTTTTCCATAGTGGCTGTACTAGTTTGCATTCCCACCAACAGTGTAAGAGGGTTCCCTTTTCTCCAATATTGTAGTCATTTTCATGCTAATATTTCTTTCATTTTTCTCAACCTGGGTTCAATTTGCTCTTTTCTGGTTTCTCTCATAAATTTTGTTCTGAGCAGTGCTTTCATCGCATCTCATTCATTTTGGTATGTGGTGTTTTTTTGTATGTGTGTATGTCCCCAAGATGTCTATGAATCTTTCTCTTAAAATTAACTTTATTTTTTTTTTAGTAGTCTATGATCTCAATGAAATACATTAAACTCTAGAGTGATTTAAATCTCAAATATCTTTTCATTGTTTATTTTCATAGTCACTTAAGTATAGTTATTGGCCTGGCATAGCTGAAGTTGTGTCTTTTTCTATTCTGTAAGCCAAACAACCACTTTTCCTAGAGATATGGACTTAAACTAAAGTCAGTCACACATTTCATACATGGCTTATAGGTGTTTTTATTTTCTTTAATTTTATTTTTACACTTTTTAAAGTCTTAAACACATAATTCAGATTTTTCAATTTTCTATTTTATTCATTTTCACGCTAATATTTGAGCTTTGAGTTTTTCAAAGTTCACCAATATCTTTATATTCCCTTGCTTTTGTGAACTATCATTTTTTCCCCCAAGTGACTTATTTGACATACCATCATTCTTCCAGTTATCATTTTTTTAATTAATTAATTTTAATTGGAGGATAATTACAATATTGTGATGGCCTCTGCCATACATCAACATGAATCAGTCACAGGCATACATGTGACCCCTCCCTCCCCACCTCATGCCTCCAGGTTGTCACAGAGCACCGGCTTTGGGTTCCCTGCATCATACATCAAACTCCCACTCCAGTTATCATTTATAAGAACCTGTGTATACAACATGAAAGTCCAGTAAACTTACGACTTTGGGGGAAATTTGGCCAAGATTGAAGGTGTGTAAAAAATGATTACCCTTCATTTATTTAACAGATATTAAAAGAACTCCTACTATGTTGCCAGGCAGTGTTCAGCAGTTCACAAAACTGACAAAGTTCCTGGCCTTATGGAACTTACATTCTAGTTATGGGAAAAAGGTAATACAGGTAAAGAAATAAGCAAATAAATATGTGTGTCTGGTGTTAATAAGTTCTAAAAAGAAAAATAAAACAGGTCAGGGGAATAAATAATATTTAAACAGAATGTATATTTAGGGAAGGCCTTTCTGATTAGAAGTCATTGATCTGAAATCAGAATAAAGTGAAGAGTGAGCTATATGACTATCTTGAGATGAAAAAGCAAGCCTTTGAGGTAGGAGTTTGCTGGGTAAATTCATGGAGCAACGAGGAGCCCTGTGTAGCTAGAGACAGAAGAGGTAAACCAGTAGGTGAAAGCAGAGAGATAACAGAACCAGGTCATTTCAGCCTTGGCTGCACATAGTAAGAACTTCCAGCTTTCTCTGAGTTGGGTGGGAGCCTTGGAGGTTTTGAACAGAGCCGTGACAAGATCCAGCTTATGGTTTAATAGGGTCACTCTGGCTTTCATGGGGAAAACGCGGTGTAGGGGGACAGGCATAGAAACAGGCAGACATATGAGGGAGCTATTTAATACTCCAGGCAAGAGATGATGCTGATTTAGACTATGACAGTAAAAGGGAAAGTGCTTCTAGGGAAACATTAAATTCTATTAGTTTGAGTTGGTGAGAGAAAAATGGAAGCATACAGCAGCTAAGTGACATACTTCTTTTAGTTTTGATTGCTTATAGAATTCACAGGAACAGTGTAAAGATTTATCCTAAAATGAACACTTGACTATTCATCAGCTAGGTTAAAAAATAGAAATATGACCAATACCTTAAAAACCTTGAAGTAATTAGCCTCCAACTAATAAAATAAAATTAAAAAAAAAAAAAGCCTTTGGGATCCCCTTCGCAATCATATCTTTATCCTGCTTCCCAGAGTTAACCATCATTCTGCCTTTTTTGATCATTCTCCTGTGCATCTTTATAGATTTACCAGTGATATATGCATCCCTACCCTAATCCTGCCACTGCGAGATAGAGGTTTCTGGGAGGAGATGAGTGACCAGGACTGCATGATCACAATCTGGCTACATCTTTCCTGAAAGCTGACAAGACCCTTCACCTGGAGAAGTCTTTGGGCAAGGTCTTGTGTGACTCTTGGGAAACACTGGGCCTACTGGAGTCGGGCCAGCAACCAGGACTGTGTTAGGGGCTGGGTTCTAGATGTCCAGCAGGAAAATCATAGTAACGGGAATTGCTTTTTATTTTTATTTTTTTGCTTCTCAGCTAATCACTGCTGCTCAGTTTCTAAGTTTATTTCAGCTCTTGAGAGCAGGTCAAAGCAGAACACTTCCCTGGAATGAACTGAGTATCTTCAGCTGATCTAGGCTCCGAGGCATGGGGTGGACAGCAGTAACTTACTCAACATATAGTCAAAAAAAGCCAAGTACAGATAACAATTTTGTTGGGATCACCCAGACATTCTCAGCTCATGAAGAAAAGAAGATCTTGAGTCACATTGTTCCAGTCTTAGCTAGTTACCCTCTCCTTCCATATAGCTTATCATCCTGGGATATCCCTTCACTCACCTTCTTGGAATGCCTTCGATTTTATCCTGTTCTCTGCATCCTATGTTTTGTGAGCTTTGAGCTTAACGCTACCATTGTTATATTCTTTCATAATGATTTAGGTTAACCAACATACCATTTTTTGGATGCTCTTTATTCCTTCTTATATCTTTATTTTTCCATCTGGGACCATTTTCCTTTTGTCTGAAGAACAGCCTTTGGAATTCCTTTGATGCATGTCTGCTAGTGGTGAGTTCTTTTGGAGTTCTTCTTCAAGAAGTTTTAAAAACGTCTTTATTTTATCTTTACTCTGCATTGAGAATGAGCAGTGTTTTTTAAAAAATTTCATGTGAGCATTTATTGACCTTCACCTGACTTTCTTTTTTTCAGCGTTATTTGTTTGGACCTATTTGGCCCTACATGACTGGCTCTTTTGTGTCACATTCAGCAATCTGGCTCTACTGAAATGGGAACTTCAGCAACTTTTCATCATTTGTACCCTCATTCTCTCTTCTTCACTGACTTTCTCTGTTCCATATAGAGGGTCTATCTATTGATCTTCTAGACTTTCATGTCCTTCTCTTCCTCTTACCTTTTGACCTCACTTCACATTCTCCTCTTCAGTAATCTTGCTCTGCCTCTTTAGACCAGGCTTGGCATAGTTTCTTGGCTACACTCTTGGTCCCCTGCTTGACTGTTACCCAAATTCTCTTCCAGCTCTGCTGCATCTAGCCACTCTGGAGAAATCTCTCTCCAAGTTAGGCTTGGATCAAGGAAGTTCTGACCTTGATATAGTTTTTATGGGAATGATTTGTTTGGTTCGGTTCAGTTCAGTTCAGTCGTGTCTGACCCTTTGTGACCCCATGGATGGCAGCAAGCCAGGCCCCCCTGTCCATTACCAACTCCCGGAGTTTACTCAAACTCATGTCCTTTGAGTTGGTGATGCCATCCAATCATTGCATCCTCTGTCGCCCCTTCTCCTCCCGCCTTCTATCTTTCCCAGCATCAGGGTCTTTTCAAATGAGTCAGTTCTTTGCATCAGGTGATCAAAGTATTGGAGTTTCAGCTTCAGCATCAGTCCTTCCAATGAATATTCCGGGCTGATTTCCTTTAGGATTGACTGGTTGGATCTCCTTGCAGTCCAAGGGACTCTCAAGAGTCTTCTCCAACACCACAGTTCAAAAGCATCAATTCTTTGGTGCTGACTTTTGGTAAGTTGATTCAAAAAATTCAGATTCTTTTTGATGACACATTTAATTAAAAAAGGAACAGAGAGGAACTTGGGGTGGATGGGAGAAGTTCTCTCACAATTTATCAAGTAAAAATTTAAACATAGAACAAACCAAATGAAACTCCCAACATATGTATACAAAATCTTGTTTAAGTAGATATACATTTTATCTGAAATATTTAAGTTGTTTCCCTGTTTTAGGGATTTAGGGCTATGCTTTATGATTTTTATGTCTCAATATTAAGAAGTAAAAACACTTTTTTTCTCGGAATAATTAGACATGATTATGCCGTGAAAATTTATTGAATCGTTGAAACTAGAAGATGAGTTGGAAAAGACCTATCAATAATTTTCAAATAACTACAAATTAATTAAGATTTGGCTTAAAACATATATTCAGAGTCCTTGTTACAATGATTTTATAGTAAATTTGTTTGACTGAGAATGGTTTTAAATGCTTCGAGTAAAAGTCAGTTTCTTTTTGAGAAAAGCATTCTACCACAGGTTACTTTTATAGCAGGTGTGAGAAAAGGAGGTGCAATTCAATTTGTGGCTTTGATTTTCTGTGTATTTGAAGGAATCACTTTACTGGCCTGGATCTCACTTTTCTCAGCTGTAATATGTGGAGACTCATTATTACAAAGTGTTATGAGAACCTTAAGTGGATTATAACCGTGAAAGTGCAAATAGCCAGACATTTTGCTACATTTCTGTTCATCTGATTTTGAAATTTGTGCTCTTTTTCCAGTTTGATAGAGGAAACATCATCTGCATATTTCATCCTGTTGTGATGAATTATAAGAAGAGATATGGAAGTCAGCTCTGAGTTTCCTTTTCTTTTGGTGTATGAAAACCAGGCTTTAATATTATTACCCTATTTTGTGGTTTTCCTTCCTCTATGTCAGCTGCATTTGTGTGAAGGGCTTTCTTCAAGATTAAACATTTGCCCTCTTGGCAGTTTTTCTGAATTTTCATCTGCCAAACTCTTCACATACAAACTACATAAAGCCATTTTTTTTTTTAAAACTTAAAATATGACGATGTCCTGACACCTCATCACTGTCAGGACCTTGATAGGGAAATAAGGCAACTGTTGTAATGCAGGATTGAATATAAAGATGAAATTGTGTTGTGGGGGAGAGAGATCAAGAGTATTGAAGGAAAGTTCTTTCTGTTAATATTAAAGAGAAATCCATTTTTTATCCAGTGACCTGATTGGACAGGAACATGGTGTCATGGATAATGAGACAGAGATACAAAAGTTAGCCAAGCTGAGAAGAGCGGGTGTGTCTGGGGGTATTTCTCGAGTCAAGAAAGCCACTGTCCTTTTGAAAATGGGAGATGGTCTCTGAATTTGTGAGGTTAATGCTACAGCTGGGAGGCTGAGTCTGTGGGCTCAGAGGTATGTGCAGAATGTGTTTGATCAGTTTCCCCACTTGGGGCTAAAGAAGGGGGCATAAAAAGAATATGCTCAAAACAAGCTTGAAAGTATGAGCCAAGTTCTGGGGAATAAATCTTAGTTTGAATGTAGAGTCTAGAGAATTTCTCTGTTGAAATCTTTTGCTACAGAAAAAGTGTGATTTGTTTTGAACTTTTCAACATATGAAAAGCACACAAAATATTTTAGTGCCTCCTTAAGCATTTGTGGGTCTCCTGTTCTTCTCCCCGCATCTCCAGGAACCTGGCACCATCTCTGCCTTTTGGGGAATGTAGTATGGAACTAAGCATGATAACAGTCTTTATGACCTCGTTGTGTCCTTGGAAACCAAGAGATGTGAGTCAAAAATGGCTTTGAGAAAGCAACGGTTGGAAACCTCAGTTTTTCTATTGAAAGAAACTTTGGTAGAAGTCTATTTATAAAGTTTATTGCTTTTATTCAAGGACTCCATGGATATTTGCTCCTACAACATACCCAGGCAGTAACATAACCTAATACCATGAGTATCCTCATGGGTGTAGATCTTTATTCCATGGGTGGATCACTAGCCCAATGTCACCCAGGATGTTGGAGGAGAGGTTGGGACCAAGTCACAGCCCTGGCCTCAAATTCTGTACAATTAACTGTCTGCAACTCCCCTAAAATGCTGATGCAAGATATCCTTGTGGGAAAGAAACAAAGGAGAAGTAATATGGCCAGGTACACACTTTAATTTGTGCAAAGAGTAGTCAAATAGGTTATTTTATTGGATTCTGGAGACCTGAATTCTTGAACTAAATCTGTTGCTAGCTGTACCGGTGCTGGACGAGTCACTTAGTTGTTGCGTGGCTCAGTTTACTTATCCAAAAAATGAGCTTGGTGATGCTTGACCTGTCTATCTGAATATGATTCTAAGGAGATGAGGTGAAAAGTGAAGTGTTATATATGATGTAATATTTGGCATTATGCGTGAGTGCTCAGTTGTGTCCGACTCTTTGGGACCCCATGGACTGTAGCCTGTCAGGCTCCTCTGTCCGTGGGATTCTCCAGGCAAGAATATTGGAGTGAGCTGCCTTTTCCCACTGGGGGGAGTCTTTCCATCCGAGGGATTGAACCTGAGTCTCTGACATCTGCTTTGGCAGGCAGGTTCATTACCACAAGCATATTGGCTCTATATTAAACAAGGGCAATGTAACAAATGATCTTTTCAAAGCAAACTGGCATTTAATAAACTCTCGGTGCCTAAGAGATGCAATGAGTTATATCAGAAAAAGCAATAGAACAGGAGTCAGGAAATGGGGGCATGACAAGTGCCATGAACAAGTTACGAAAGCCAGCTAAGTCCTCTGGGTCTTGAGTGTACTGAGCATGCACACATGCATGCCAAGTTTGCCAAGTGGATAAGGAATTGCAGAATGTTGGAGCAGGAGGAGACCTTGGTAATGATGGGAAATCAAGACCCCGAGGACTTAGCTGGCTTTCATAACTTGCTCATGGTAAGGTCCCTTGTCCTGCCCACATATTACTGACTCCTATTCTGTTGATTTTTCTGATATAACTCATTGCATCTCTTAGGCATAACCATAGTAACTTACACCCTAGATGCAGAATTAAACGATGCTGAATTCTAACTACAAGTAATATTTTTAAAAGGTTTTAAAATTACCTCTATGAGCTATTTTAAACTTTCTTAACCTGTTTTTTTTTTTTCTATAGCTCTACCCTCAGAGAAATACTTTAAACACAAGCTTGAAGAAACAAACATTTACTGTAAATTAATTATTGTTTCCATTTCAAAAAGTTGTGAAAGGTTTATAGAACTCCCCAAGATTTACTCAAGTTGGTTTCTAAGAATATTTTCCTATAATTATAAACATGCAATTATAGGAGTGGTTGGGAGAATAAGTTCAAACTTTTTTCCCTCTCATTTCTTCTTAAGGGCACAAAATCCCATTCAATAATGAAATGTTTATTATTGAAAAATATTGATGTAACATCAAAAGATATTAGCAGGAATAGGAAATGTAAATCTTGTAAATGCAATTAATTTACATTTATCAGAGTCAGGACTATACACTATTTAATTTTTAATACTTTATAAATTACATACAGAGGATTTAGAAAAGAAGCATGGAAATGTTTTAGACTTGTTTCTGGCCAAAAATGGAAGCAAAATGTTTTTGTGACATTCAGAAATGTTCATTTTTCAGTTAAGTTCCATCTACATTTAGGAGAGCCAGATATAGTTTATAGTTTTATCAGGGATCATCCCTGATAAAAATTCATCTTGCTAAACCTCTTTCAGCTCAATGAATCTTATGCCAGTTTTGATTCTTAATCATGAGGTGATTTTAAACCTCCTTAGTCCTAGTCAAGCTACACTCAAGCAACTGTTTTTTCCTTAATGACTTAATATTACTAGCAAATTAGGAAAATAATCCATATGAAGATGCAGAAAGTATTTACTTTAACTGAAGAGGTGCTATGACCTGTATGCCTCATAAAAACTAATATTCAGTTCAGTTCAGTCGCTCAGTCATGTCTGACTCTTTGTGACCCCATGGACTGCAGCACGCCAGGCCTCCTTGTCCATCACCAACTCCCAGAGTTTACTCAAACTCATATCCACTGAGTCAGTCATGCCATCCAACCATCTCATCCTCTGTCGTCCCCTTCTCCTCACACCTTCAATCTTTCCCAGCATCAGGGCCTTTTCAAAGAGTCAGTTCTTTGCATTAGGTGGCCAAAATGTTGGAGTTTCAGCTTCAGCATCAGTCTTTCCAATGAATATTTGGGACTAATTTCCTTTAGGATTGATTGGTTGGATCTCCTTGTAGTCCAAGAGACTCTCAAGAGTCTTCTCCAACACCACAGTTCAAAAGCACAGCTTCAGTGCTCAGCTTTCTTTATAGTCCAACTCTCACATCCATACATGACTACTGGAAAAACCATAGCCTTGACTAGATGGACTTTTGTTGGCAAAGTAATGTCTCTGCTTTTTACTATGCTGTCTAGGTTGGTCATAGCTTTTCTTCCATGGAGTCTTTTAATTTCATGGCTGCAATCACCATCTGCAGTGATTTTGGAGACCCCCAAAATAAAGTGTCTCACTGTTTCCACTGTTGCCCCATCTGTTTGCCATGAAGTGATGGGACCAGATGCCATGATCTTAGTGTTCTGAATGTTGAGTTTTAAGCCAACTTTTTCACTCTCCTCTTTCACTTTCATCAAGAGGCTCTTTAGTTCCTCTTCACTTTCTGCCATAAGGATCATGTCATCTGCATATCTGAGGTTATTGATATTTCTCCTGGCAATCTTGATTCTGGCTTGTGCTTTGTCTAGCCCAGTGATTCTCATGGAAAATTAATATTGCATGAAATATTAATATCTCATGAAAAATTGCATTCACCTAAAGACTCTTGGGTTTGCTTTTTTTTTGCTACTTACTGGAGATAATGAAAAATCTTGACCTCCTAGAAATTTTGTTGAGAGAGACACTAATTTAAATTAAAAAAAAAGAAAAACAAGCTAGACACATTGGAATTTCTTTGTTTAAACTTGTGAGGCAAGATACGCAATAAGACATTTATAACCACCACTACATTGTTCAAAACATTGTTTCAGGGTTGGATCTGACTCAGTCCTGAAGTGAGTTCACAGGACACCTCCCTTCTGGTGTGGCCAGAACAGAAGGAAAAATAAGCCAGTGTTCAACAAAAGCACTTCAAAAATGAAGATCGTACCACAGAGGCGTTTATTGAAAAGTTTATATGTTCTAAACCCTTTTAAAAACATGTTGAATCTACTAGTGGTTTGCCTGGACTGTTAGGGGCACAATTTGAGAGTTCAGTTGGCAACACCTGGGCTTTTAAAAGGCCTTTTTCTGCTAAGGTGAGTGCTATCAAGGGTGCAGTCCTTCAACTTTACACTTCCCATCTGGAAAAGCACGGCTGGCTCAGCAGCTGGGGCAGAAGGTGTTTGGATGGTCACCGTCTATTGTCACCTAATTGACTGAAGCACTTGGAACTTGAGGAATGTGGAAACAGTAGGGAAGGTGGATATCAGCAATACCCTTGAGACAGCTCCATCATTTTCTTGGATAGCTGATAGAACCAGATTCCAGAGAGAACAGATGAAAACTAACAGTAAAATGGGAGGAGATAATGTCCTGGGCTAAATATAGTCCTAAAGGCTCTATTTCTAAACAGAGGGTTTTATATGCCACTTGGGAGTTTTTCGGCATTCTCAGCGTTCTGAGGCACTTGTTCCCTGAGCTAGCTGAAATCAGCCTTGAAGTCTTCCCATCCTCTGTGTTAGGTAGCCTTCTGATCTTTGGTTGAGGATACAGACAGTGATGAGACTGGATCAAATGCGGCACACAGAGCTTTGAGGGAGAAATAAAACCAGAACAAGTGTTACCAGAACCAGGTATGTAATTGTAGAAGATGGACAGTGAGTCGATTTTGAGGATATACCAAGATCCCACCACAGACGTGGTCTGTATATTTGGAAGATAAAGCAAGAATAAATGATATGGGAAAGGGAGGCAAATCTAGAGAAACAAGTAACACTGAAATTGCTTCTGGGAGTGGGGACTACCAGTTGATAGCAGATGCTCGCGTATCTCCTTAAGTTGCTGTTTATTAAGATCCTATAGCAGAAGTTGTTGAAGAAGCTAGACACCAGATCACCAAGGTTTTCTTGTTGTTTATCCCGGTTTTGATGTTTTCTGGAAGGTATACTTAGCGTCACAAATCCCTATGACACAGATGTTTCCTCCATGTTTATGGAAGAGATGTGTCATAGTTTGGGTTCTCCTCATACAAGTACTGAGATTTATAAACAGTAAATGTGTTGGGGAGTGCTCTTGGCAAAAATGCCTTTGAGAGGTGAGGAAAGCAGGCTTAGGCAGAGAAGCAGCTGAATTACAATGCTTTTGCAATAAAGGCCTGGGCTCCTACTACTGGGAGTTCTGCAGCTGGAGTAATACTTGAGAGTTATTCCAAATGGGGGCCCAGATGTCAGTTCTGAATAAAAATCAGTCACAGGATGCACAAAAAAAGGATTTTTATCTCTATTATGCAGGTAAGGAGATTCAGAGTGTTAAAGTAAGTGCTGAAAGTTATACAATTTCTAAGTGGAATAGCTGGGGTCTGGTCCTGTTGCCACTGAACTCTAGACCCACGGTCACAGCCAGACAATACATCAACCCTGGTGAAAGAGGATGGAATAGGGTCTCCCACTAGCCTGACCTAAGAAGTAATATAAATGTGCCTCTGATTTTCTTTAAAGTTATCTGATATGCATGGTTTTTTGGTATAATCTAGGTAATAGCACATCGTTTATTAAAAATCATCTTTTGTTGATAAAATTTTCAAAACAACTTTCTTTGCCACTAAAGTTTTCCTTTATAACTTATGGTTTAAAAGTAACTTCACATAAGATTCTTCTTTTAGGTCTTATGTTAGTTGATCTTCTCTTAAAAATAGACCAGAAAACCATCTCAATGTTTGCACTAAATACTCTCACTTGAATTAATGTACTTCATAATGAATAATAAACATAATAAATGTTGAACTATTGTAGTTGAGAGTTTTCCACCCTCTCCACATAGTAGCTTTGTGGGTTTGAGTAAATGGTGGCCAGAACATAAATGTGGAATCTATGGTTTTGAGAGGTTATGAGATTTACCTGAGGTTACATAGTTTGTGCAGGTGATCTAGGCCTCACATAACCCTTTCTGGGATATGAATGCCCTGGGTGCTCCTTATACATTGCTTAACCCTAAGGAACGTTCCACCATGGTTCCATAGTATCTAGGAGGTTATGTGTCCTACCATATGAGTCAATGAAAGAACCAGGGCCAATATATTTTCAATGCAAAAGGTGCAGCCAAAACCACTGCAAAGAGGCACTGGAATTTGGATCTACCATGAGTTCTTAGGAAAAATAGTTGCTTTGGAAAGGCACTAAGAATTTCAATAGAACATGTTATCTGTTTTCTTTGGATAAACTCCATTATTAGTCAACGTGACCTGGGGTTGGGTACCACATTAGAACCAGTAACAAAAAAATATTGATCCTACAGCTTGTGAGAAGCATGAAGCAGGCATGGGTTTATCTCAGTGCTTCCATAAATGGCGACTATGATTCTAGTTATTTGAAGGCTTCTTGACTATTGTTATTTGAAAGGGATCCAGCTAAAACAGAATTTGCCTGGATTCTTGGGTCAACAATTTCACTTCTAGTGGCAGAAATATACTACTTAAAAGGATTGCGTCTATTTTTTCCAAACTTTCCTTTTTGGTCACTTAGCCAAAGTGAGGTCTTGGAAAATATTTCCCACATGCTTAAGTGTGGGGAAAATGTGTGTGTGCGTGTGTTTGTGAAAGAGAGAGAGAGCACGCGCACACTCTAATGAATTAGCTGCATCTGAGTGAATTATAACAGTAAGCATGGCTTGTTCAATAGACCAGACCTGTTAGGAACAGCACTGAGACTGGCTAAGGTTCGATTCGGGCTGCCGAGTAAGTGTTATTTTCATGATGTGTGGATCACATAGTGAGTGTTGGGAGATGTAACCTTGGAAGCAGTGGTTGAGGCAGTGACAGGATTCAGACTCTGGTCTTCAGAGATGTCTCACACAGTGCCAATGACCCAGCACACTGCTTGGTCTAATCTCTGGCGGGGTCAGGGTAGTGCCACCTTTGTTGGGATAGTGTCCAAAGATATTTTGCAGCCAGTAATTAAGACAGACATTTTTTAGAACAGATGGGTACAGGGAAAGGTGACTGACAATTCCTAAGTTCTACAGGGAGACTTGAGGTTACAACAAAGCAGTTTTTGGTAGACATTGAAATGTCCATGGTTATGCACATAAAGTTACTAGGTGTTGTCAAGAACTGAGAGCTCTGATTTTACCAAACAATCCCGAAAATAGGATATCATCATTAGAAGTCTTATCATTTGACAAATTTAATCATTTTAAGTAGAATTATTAGGTCCTGGGAATTGAGGGCCACAGAAAATATTCAGGACTGAATCAAATAATTGTGTTGAAGGTTGTAGTGCCAAAAACTTAAAAAATGTCCTGGACTTGGTTGAGCAATTGTTTCTAGGAATTTATCCTAAATAGTTAAAAATATGTGCAAATAATTTACTACAAGGATTCTTTGAAACTTCTCTTTGGTTAAAAATTAGAATAAATGAAGTATTGACAATCAAGAATTTGTTAGATTATTGTGAATCCACATAATAGAATCACATTTGGTCATTAAATGTGATGGGATAGAGGTATGTTTGTTATATATTTATATATAAAGATAAATATGTATATTAATTTGAAATATTTCAAATGCACAGAACAGTTGAAGGAATGGTACACTGATTATCTGTTAACAACTTGGAATACCTTCTCTTTCTCTCTCCCTATCTACTTATATATGTATATGCACATTCTTTTCTTTTGCTAACCCTACTGAAAGCAGGCTACCAATATCATGATGTTGTATCCGTTACTACTTCATTCATCATGCCTCTTCCAAGAATAAGAGTATTCTCTTTCACAACACCATTACCACACCTAATAAAATCATCATTAATTCAATTACATTACTCACAAGCTTTTAAATTATCCTAAAAAATTTCTTGTTGTTCTTTTTTTCTGACCCAAATTCCGATGAAGTTTCTCTCATGGCCTCAACTGCTGCTTGTCTTTAGTTCCCTTCAGTCTAGAACACTGTTCCCCTGTCTTTCCATGATATCAAACTGTTTGAACAGTCCAGCTCAGCCTTCTTACAGAAAGCCCCAAATTCTGGATTAATCTGTTTCTTTGTAATTAAATTCAGGTTAGACATTTCAGGCAAGAATACTTCATAGATGATGTATGTACCTCCTATAACATTATGTCAGGAGGCACATAATATGAGGCAATCACATTATTAGCAGAGTTTGGCTTGACTAGTAAGTGCCTTTCCTTAAAGGCACATTTTCAATTTAATGTGATCTGACATTTTGAAATGCAGATGTATGTTTATGATATGGAGTGATGTTCATGCTCTGTTAATTAAAGATAGAAAATTACAAAATGCAAAGTTCTCAATTTTGTTAAAATCGCTTACACATACACACACACACAGAGAAAGGTCTAGAGGGATATAAATCCCAAGGCATTTATAGCTGTTATGTCTATATGTGACGTGGTTGTCACATATATGTTAGATGTCACTTATATGTAGTTCTTGACTTTGGGTGATTTTAATTTTTTTATTTGATTGTTTTCCTTGATTTACACTTGATCTTAGCCAAAAGGCCGAGATGCAATGTTTCCCTTAATTTTTATAATGATTCCATTTCACTTGTATATTTTAAAAAGTTAGTAAAATGGATTGGATGCGACTGATGATCCAGTCTATCTTACATAGGTGAACATGTGTGTGGTCTCCTTTCACCCTGCCCTGTTTTGGTGAAAGTAAAATTAAATACATTGTCTGCAGAATTGGAGCTACTTTTATTATTACACCAGACCCTACAGGACATATTTCCCTGGGAAGGAGCTGTTAATTCAAGCAGAAAAATTTTCATTCTTCTTTCCAGAATTTCAACATGTATATTTTAATAAGCACAGTGTACTTAAATAGTATAATTTATAATTTAAAATAAAGTCATCACAGTATATGAAACACATTTATTTCTTGCTTCAGGGTAACATAAAAATGCTGTGATTTGGGCCAATTTTTATGCATTTGCCTTTCAGAGTGATATATACATTTGTGGTCTAAGGTTGCTCACCGTTTGCAGATATCCTCTGGATGTTTGAGTAAGGGTGTGTGTGCTTAGTCACTCAGTCGTGTCTAACTCTTTGTGACCCGTGGACCCACCAGGCTCTTCTGTCCATGGGATTCTCCAGGAAAGAACACTGGAGTGGGTTGCCATTCCCTTGTCCATTTGAGGAAAGGAAGTAACCTTTATTTAGCATAGTCCCAGGGAGCTGGTGAGTCAAGGAGGGGTGAACCTAGACTCTTCTTGACTGCCGAGCCATTAGTATGTGCCAGGTGGTAGGACCACTGAAGACCACAGGCTGATGGCTCTGGACAAGGTTTGGAAACCATCTTGGCTAAATGACAGAGTTGAAGATGGCCAGATCACAGCCTCCTGCCACCTTTGTTATGGATACGCAGCCTGTTGTTGCTGGAAGCAAAGGCTGCCACTGGCCTTGCAGCAACGCTGACCAGGCCAGAGGCAATGATATTGGGTTCTCTCCTTGGGGAAAGCTTCATTTCATCCCTGGGAAGGCAGACAAGCTGGTGCAAAAGGAAACCCACACCTAGTAACTGATACACAGCAGGGACGTCCTGCTGGGAGATCTGCAGAACAGGGCTAGATGGACTTCGGCATTCCATCCACTGTAAGCAGGATGTGAGAGATTAAAAGGGAGTTGGAGTGGGCTGCACAAGGCTAAAAATTATCTACTAGAATCACTGATATTTTCCACTAGAAACATCAAAAGCACCCTTGGTATATATACTTGCAGGAATAAATCCTCCGGAATACTATTTCTGGGGAATGGAATAAGGTTAGTGCTAGGCAAAACTGATGAGTAGGTAGTGTGATTTTTATAGTATGCTACTTCTATTTTTTTTTTTTTTTTTTTGACTGGGCTGGATCTTCATTGCTTTGTGCGGGCTTTTCTCTTGTTGTGGAGAGTGGGGGCTACTCTTCCTTGCAGTCTGTAGATTTCTCGTTGCGGTGGCTTCTCATGATGTGGACCACAGGCTCTAGGTGGCGTGCTGCAGTGGTCGCAGTGCACAGCCTAGAGTTATGGCTCATGGGCTCTAGAGCATAGGCTCAGAGTTGTAGCTGTAGCGCATGGGCTTAGTTGCTCCGTGGCATGTGGGATCTTCCCGGACCAGGGATTGAACTGATGCCCCTCGAATTGCCAGGCAGATTCTTAACCACAGGACCACCAGGGAAGTCCTGCTACTTCTGTTTTAATGCCCATCTCCACCAACCCTGGCATCCCATTTTTCTTAATACTATATTCCTTTCCATTGAAGAATCTGTTATTTTCTACCTTGGAATTCAAGGAAAAAATGCTCTTTGCTAAACCTTGGTGGAGCTGAAAGAACTCTAGACTAAGCTTCAGAAGACTTGGACTCAAGTTTCAACTGTATTACATACTGGATATGTAACTTGGACAGGTCTTTTAATTGTTTTTTTTTTTTTAACCATCTATAAGTGGGAGTCATGGGCTTCCCAGATGGCCCTAGTAGTAAAGTACCTGCTGGCCAATGCAGGAGACACAGGAGATGTGGGTTTGATCCCTGGGTTGGGAAGATCCTCTAGGGGAGGGCACGGCAACCCATTCAAGTATTCTTGCCTGGAGAATCCCTTGGACAGAGGAGAATGGCAGGTTACAGTCCATAGAGTCACAAAGGGCTGGACACAACTGAAGTGGCTTAGCACGAGCATAAGCAAGTGGGATTCATAATCCAACATTTAACCTATGTCTCAGTACATAGTCAGAGAAGGAAAGGAATGAGAACTACTGCTTGCTGGGCATCTGCAGATGTGCCAGAATGTGTGCTGGCTAACTTGTGTAGCAGGGTCTCAGCTTGAGCCCAGACTGCCATCACCATTTGGAGCCTGCAATGTCTAGGTGCGTTTGGTGACCTGGCAGAATGGATCTTCTAGAAGTTTGGGAGAACTTAGAAGCACCTGGGAAGAGAACTTTTCTTGAGGGAAGAACCAGTTCAATAGACAACTTGGTTCTCTAACATACTATTAGCAGAGAGGAGTTTCGAAGTCAAGTATAGTGTTTGTCATCCATAGATAGATATTTAAGTCCAGCCTCTCATGGATTTATACCTGAAGTCTATGAATAAGTGGACCTCTATGAGAAAAAAAAGCAACCCTTTCAAAATAAAACTTTGTAAGAAAGTGAGGCACAAATGACTTTGCTCTTTACACCTCTGTGGGAAAATGTGACGCTTGTGGAGGAAGTGTGGCATTCTCTCTGTGGTAGTTTATATCCAAGATGGCCACCCTCGATCCCTTTCCTTCCTGTGTGTCAAGCTCAAGCCACATGGAGAGACCCTGGTGACGTTATGTGGCGCGGGTCCAAGGAGCACGGAGTTACTAGATTCTAGAATGAAGACTCATTAAAGAAGAGGAAGTCTTAACTCTCAGCTTAATACCCCCACCAGGATGTCATCAGGATCGGAGAAGATCCACACAGCCAAGCTCTCCCCACAAAACTATGAGCAAAACAAAATGACTGTTTTTAAGTTACTCAGTGACCTTTAAAGGAAGGCTCTGTGCATGTTTATGTGTGTGTATGCATGCTTCAGGTGTCCTAGAAAATAGTTTGAAAGCTATTTCTGTGAAATAAAACATTTTTAAAAGCTATTTCTGTGAAACAGGGTAGAAAAGCTGCACGTGGGAGTGAAAGGATGATTAAGTTGGACACTAACAGGAAAGGACAAGTAGCCAGCATTTTAACCGTGAGCTTCTGGTTATGCATAGTTTTCTCTAGGAAGAAATTTTCAATTAAGACATGAGGCAGGTGGTGTCTGGGGAGGCTTGTGGATAAGCTTTCATGGATTCCCTTAGTTCAAATCAAGAAAACTTTGAGGGAACCTAACTCCTTCATGTCCAGATTGGATCTTGCCATTCCAAGTTATATAGGAAGGGGATTATATTAATGTGGGTTGAGTAAATGGATGCAAAGGGACTGGAGCAACAGGCAATCTCTTTAAAAGCCTATGACTTACTGTGTATACTCATAATAAGAGCTCCTTTATGTAGGAGACCCAGAGGAATGGGAGGTCTCTTTATGAGGGAGTTAAAATGAAAATAAAGACCATGTGATAATGATTGATTATAATGAAAGGCATCAGATTGTTTTGGCCAGGAACTTGGTCCCTGTGTAAAAGACTCAGGATAAGACTTTAGGCGTTCCATGGCTGGTGTACTAGATCTAGACCTGCAGGGCCAGGGTAGGCTCTACCCCACAAATGGGGTAGATTCATTGACCAACAGACAGCAGACCAGGCTGCACTAGCCCTGCTATATCCCAGGAAGGATATATATCTCCGGGAATTCAGGAGAAGCACTCCTGGCAAAAGGCACTTCTGTTTAGGACTGAAGGACTAACCAAGCGATAAGTCGACAATTCGGCCGCAATGTTGGAAGGGCTGTACAAGGGAGTCAATGTGCCAAGTGTCTGCAGACAGAGTGATGCATTTCTTCCTGGGGTCGTGGATAGGTTATCACAGCTCGTCTATATTACAAAGTTTACGTCAGGTCCCTTTTCAAGGAAACTTTCTCCTGCTAGCTGGGTAAGCAGTGGAGATATACAAGTCCTGAAGCAGGATACTCTTGGGCAGTAAGTGGGTTCAAGGAGGTGATTATTTGCTGACGTGTATTTCTTATTCTTTTTTTTTAATTTTTAATTTTTATTTATTTATTTATTTATTTTATTTCTTATTCTTGATGATGCTTTACCCTTGGGTGTTGTATGTGTCGAATCCCTTTCTTCTTATTTGCCATGCAAATAATCACGCTTCACTGGAGAGTCATTGTGTTCTATTTTTAGGTGATTTTAATGTTTTACAAATTGCTTTTCAGTAACTTAAAAAGAGCGTGTTTACAGCCTCCAGGCTGTCTGCCCACTTGTGAGTGGGGTCTTGGGTCGGGTCTCTCAGATTCTCACAGGATTGGTTACTTACCCACATTGTGGTCTGCAATGCACTCCACATGCCATGGAGGTAACTCTATAGCCAGCTTTTGTCTGCAATGAAGGGGCAGGAAATCAAAGGTAACAACTACTTCCTGACCAATTCAGCTCTCTGTCATGGAGTAGATGTTCGTTTGATTATTTAAACACGGGTGGGGGGTGGGGTACAAGTTCTAACCTCCAAAGGCAAGCAGCGGCCAGGACGCCCTCCACATCCTTAGGGGGCCACATGTCAGGCCTTGTTTTCACCCAAGTCCATTGAGGTGTAAGAGAAACTTTCTGTAGGAAATAAGTAACTGGATATGTTCATTGTCAGAACATGCAGGGAAGTTTGTTAACAATCACTGCACAAAATGGGGGGCAGTCAAAAGGAGACTTTATGCCTGCTGCTGCTGCTGCTAAGTCGCTTCAGTCGTGTCCGACTCTGTGCGACCTCATAGACGGCAGCCCACCAGGCTCCCCCGTCCCTGGGATTCTCCAGGCAAGAACACTGGAGTGGGTTGCCATTTCCTTCTCCAGTGCATGCAAGTGAAAAGTGAAAGTGAAGTCACTCAGTTGTGTCCAACTCTGTGCGACTCCATGGACTGCAGCCTACAATAAGGCTCCTCCATCCATGGGATTTTCCAGGCAAGAGTACTGGAGTGGGGTGCCAATGCCTTCTCCGTCTCTTTATGCCTGGTATCCCTGAATTCAGTACTAGGACCCGGGGAAGGCTCTGTCTTGCCTCCTGCACTGTTGTTTTAACCAAAAGTTTCACCTCTCTGAGATTTGAATCCACAAGGATGGGAGGCAAGGTTGGTCAGGTCTGCTCAGCCCAACAGTGAAGAAACAGCATTCATCCTGCTCACACATCTTCTAAAAAAGCAGATAAAATGGGACATAGAGAGACCAAGGCTTTCTATAAGAGGAAGATGGATAACTATGTGGACATACAGGGATGTCTTGCTTGAGCAGAAGAGAGAGATAGAAAGCTAAACCCTCACAATTACACAGAAGAGATGATCTCTTTGTAGAGAAGATCAAAGACCTGGGTCTCAGATGAATGTTCCTGTTTAGTTTTTGTGCAGAACCTAGCCAATACTTTGAGATTACTTCTGCGAAAACTCAAGTAAAGAAAACAGAAAAACTGCAACTCAGGAGAAATGCATGAGAGACACAAGAGATCTGAATTAACTGGCACAGTGTCTGGTGGGTGAAGATCTAAACTCCAAATTCCTGTGACTGAGATTCCCCTCCCCACCCCCCATTCCGGCAAGTTCCAAACAAATTTAAGGAAGGACAAAAAGTATTCTTTGGACGGAGAGGTGTGGAAGGAGATGGAAGATAAAGAAGAATGGAAAGGGAGCAGGAAGTTGCACTGAAATCTCCCATTCAAGACACAGAAGCAGAGGGTAGGGAGTAATGACACCCAGGTCCATTTATTAATACTCATCCATTCCTTACATCTGTCCATGTAGGAGAGAGAATAACAGAGACCAAGACTGGCTGCCACACACCAGCCTTTGAAAGCAGTTTGCTTATTTTAATACTTCCCAGATGGGTGCTTTAAAAGCTTCTCTGTGGTTCCTTCAAAATGTAGCATTGCAGTTGTTGGGGTGGGGTGGGGTGGGGTGAGCAGGGGAGGGGGTATAAGGGCCAGCATTTAGAACTGACAGCCCTTTTGTTGTTGGAAGGCAATGAGGAGAAGCCAGGAGTTGAAGGGCGAAAGGACACAGCTTTCCTTCTCCTTTAATGCCAGGACTGGGGACACATTTGGTGAAGCCCAGTGAGGAGACGTATCTCTCTCAATGTGGTGTGGGTCAACAGGGAGCTTTTGTCTCTTAGGATGTTGGTCCAGCACCTTCCATCAGAATTCAGCTCACTCAAAAATTTAAAACACCCACCCCTACCTCCTCTCCCACATCCCTGAAGGATTATATTAGTGTAATCAAAGTAACTGCAGATAGAAAAGACCTTGCAGGTTATCCAGTTCATCCTCTGTTAGTGCAGGGTTTCCTCCTTCAGCCTGGCCCTCACTGTCATACTCTGTCTGGTTCCTAATGTCCCGCGGGAAGGAGTTCCTCCCCCTTCCCTGGGGAGGCTGTTCTCTAGTCCAGCAGTTCTCACCGCCAGGAGTCTTCATTGACTCCCATCTCAAGTTCTCCCTTCTTCAGCTGGGTCCCATGACCTCCCGGCACTGCCTTTGTACCAAGTCTCCCCCTCGGTGGCTGCATGCTGTTTCCCACCTTCGAGACCACACAGATTAAAACCCCTTTTGTGTCATTCAGTCTCCTTTACACATTCTGTCCTCCATTCAGGGGAAAGCCAGGTTGCTTTCGGGGATTCCTTCTACCACGTTTTGTTCGTATCTTTCCTCATATGTGAGTAAGGAGTAGAAGTCTAATTTTCATTATACAGTGGGGGTGCTATTAAAACCTTGCTTTTATAACACCAGTGATTCTAATATTTTCCCAAATACTGTTAATGATTATAAAGCTCTTGTGTTTCCTCTCAATAGGCTTAATCTTCACAGATCAGCTTTGTTACACACTTGATGACAAATTATGTTTGTGGAAACGAGAATATAAGTTTAGAAAAGAAAGATCCATGTCCTTAAGCAACAAGATGAAAAGTCAGCTTTGGAAGAAGAGCTTGTAGGAACATCTGCAGTGTGGCTCGTTAGGTTGTGCTGTCCGGATTCTTGGAGTAAAAGTCTTGATTTTTTAACTTTTTATTTTTGATGGGGTATGTGCTGTGTGCCTAGTCATTCAGTCGTGTCTGACTCTGTGCGGCCCCATGGACTGTAGCCTGCCAGGCTCTTCTGTCCTTGGGGATTCTCAGGGCAAGAAAACTGGAGTAGGTTGCCATACTCTCCTCCAGCAGATCTTCCCAACTCAGGGATGGAACCCAAGTCTCCTGCGCTGCAGGCAGATTCTTTGCCATCTGAGCCACCAGGGAAGCCTTTTACGGGGTATAGCTGATAATAATGCTGTGATAGTTTCAGGCGGACAGCAGAGCAACTCAGCCATGCACATACACGTATGCATTCTCCCCCAACCCCCCTCCCATCTAGGCTGCCATGTAACGCTGAGCAGAGTTCCATGTGGTACACAGTAGGACCCTGCTGGTCATCCCTTTTAAATATAGCAGTGTGTGAAGTATATGTCCTTTATGCCAGAGTGGTCTCAGGGGCTGTTTGGTGCTACCACCTCATAGAATATGTAGTTACATGTGAATGACACCCTGAGCTCAGAAGACCACAGATTCAGATTCCTGAGTCTTTTAAGGCTGTCCAGGGTGGACTGTCTAATCAGAGAGGTTTTGTACATGTATCTGATGTGGCGGGAAATCCCCCTTTAAGTAGGGAGAATGTTAGAAGACATGGCATCATTCTAATGAAAAGTCTAGGCTCTGGGGGCAGACTGGATATTTTTGAATCTTGGCTCTAGCCATTTTTTTTTAACTTGGGCAAGATACTTACTCAGGTTTCTTATCTGTAAAAGGAAATATTAATCAGATTATCTCATAAGATTTTGGCAGGGTCTGAGGTAATGCTCGCAAATCACAGCCCAATGTCTGGCACACAGTAAACACTCCTAACATGCTCTAAGCTTACCTAGAATATCTTTCTGAAAGGCTTCGCCAAATTATGTACCAGGATGCTCTTGTAGCATTGTTTATGATGGTTAAAAAGACTGGACACAGTCAACATACCCAACAAAGGAGGACTGAAGTCTGGAAAGTTACATTAACAATTTAAGTTAATTTAGAAGAGCAGAATACGAAGATGTATAAACAGTATGATCCCAGTTTCATATTTTCATATATATATACACACACATACATACACATATGCTGTCTCTAAATTTACACTACATTTGTATCAAAAAAGATTGGATGTAATTTCACCATATTGTTAACAGTGACTTGTTAAGGGTAGTATAAATGTGGCGCTAGTGGTAAAGAATCGGCCTGCCAATGCAGGAAATGCAAGAGATGCAGGTTCTATCCCTGAGTTGGGAAGATCCCTTGGAGAAAGGAATGGCAACCCACTCCCATATTCTCGCCTGGGAAAATTCCCACAAACAGAGGAACCTGGCAGGCTACACTCCAGGGGGTTGCAAAGTGTCAGAAACAACGGAGCACAGTTACACAGTCAACTATAGCTGATTTTTTTTCCTATTACTAGCAGATATTACTTTTATTCTGCTATTTCCAGAGATGGAATGTTTCATTATCTGGGGAGATATGATCTCTGTGAAATAACCTATATAATTTATGTTTTTAATATTTTAGAGTAAGAAATATCCTTAACCTAAGCCTCTGCAAAGCCCTGCTTTATATTCAGCATCAGGACATACTTTTTTATAATCAGCAGAAAGGAGATATGGAAAGCGATGTTCTTTATCAGTAGGTCTTGCAGCCTGTTACTCTGTGATTCATCGGAAGTGACCCCTGGGGAGGGCTTGGTCTTGTTGATTCCCTGCCTCTGAGCTGTCTCTTTCTTGGCATGTTCTGAGTCATCTTCTGCTCAGGGAAGTCCTGCTCACATCCTCTGCAGAAAAAAAGAAAGATTATTCATTGACTTTTAAGTAAACAGGTCTGAATTTGAATTCTAGCCTTGGCACTGGAGAGTGGCACATATAGGGAGAGAAAGAAGCAGAGTCCGTATTTATGGCATGTGCCAGGATGCACTTTACATAAAAGTAAGACCAGAGAACAAAAAGCTGCATAGAGTGAGGCTGTCTTCTCACCCCACATCCTATGCTCTTATCTCCATCTCGCAGCTGGCTTCTTATGAATCCTTTATTTTTTCATCTTGGTTCAGTTCAGTTCAGTTGCTCAGTCACGTCTGACTTTTTGCAACCCCGTGGACTGCAGCACTCCAGGCTTCCCTGTCCATCACCAACTCCCAGAGCTTGTTCAAACTCATGTCCTTCAAGTCGGTGATGCCATCTAACCATCTCATCCTCTGTTGTCCTCTTCTCTTGCCTTCAGTTTTTTCCAGCATCAGGGTCTTTTTCAATGAGTCAGATCTTCGCATCAGATGGCCAAGATATTGGAGCTTCAGCTTCAGCATCAGTCCTTTCAATGAATATTCAGGACTGATTTCCTTGAGGATGGACTGGTTGGATATCCTTTCAGTCCAAGGGACTCTCAAGAGTCTTCTCCAACACCACAGTTCAAAAGCATCAATTCTTTGGCACGAAGCCTTCTTTATGGTCCAACTCTCACATCCATATATGACTACTGGGAAACCATAGCTTTGACTAGACAGACTTTGTCAGCAAAGTAATATCTCTGCTTTTTAATGTGCTGTCTAGGTTGGTCATGACTTTTCTTCCAAGGAGCAAGCGTGTTTTAATTTCATGACTGCAGTCACCATCTGCAGTGATTTTGGAGTCTAAGAAAATTGTTTCCCTATCTATTGGCAAAGAAGTGATGGGACTGGATGCCATGATCTTCATTTTTGAATGTTGAGTTTTAAGCCAGTTTTTTCTCTCTCCTCTTTCACTCTCAAGAGGCTCTTTAAGTTCTTCTTCGCTTTCTGCCATAAGGGTGGTGTCATCTACATATCTGAGGTTATTGATATTTCTCCCGGCAATCTTGATTCCAGCTTGTGCTTCATCTAACCCGGCATTTCACATGATGTACTCTGCATATAAGTTAAATAAGCAGAGTGACAATATACAGCCTTGGAGTACTCCTTTACCAATTTGGAATCAGTCTGTTGTTCCATGTCTGGTTTTAACTGTTGCCTCTTGACTCGAATACAGATTTCTCAGGAGACAGGTAAGGTGGTCTGGTATTCCCATGTCTTTAAGAATTTTCCACAATTTGTTGTGGTCCACACAGTCAAAGGAATATGGGAATAATAATGAAGGGGTTAAATGAAGTAACCTGTTAACCTTTTAGGGAGTCCGTGGAACATGATAGATGCCCAGTTCAGAATGGTGTGATGGAGATCTTGGATGAAGAAACTGAAAGAGACTGATTTAGAGCTGGAACAGAAATTCAGTGACCCAGTTCCTAGACAGGTACTCTCTTGACCGATTTCCAGGTAGCTCCAGTGGTAAAGAACACACCTGCCAGTGCAGGACCTGGGTTTGATCCTTGGGTTGGGAAGATCCCCTGGAGGAGGGCATAGCAACACACTCCAGTATTCTTGCCTGGAGAATCCCATGGACAGAGGAGCCTGGCGGCCTACGGTCCATAGGGTTGCACAGAGTCAGATGTGACTGAAGTGACTTATCACGCATATACTCTCTTTACCACCATGAACACATATACTCTCTGACACAGAATGTAATTATTCCATGAAAGAAAGAATTTAGAAGTAAATGCAGTGTCCTCTTTTTATTTTTTTAAGTAATATTTTATATTTGAATCAAAAGAAATTTTTGATCCAGGTAAAGCTTTTTGTCCCTACTTGGTCTACCCTATTTTTATTCAGAGTTCTAGCATAATGATATTTTTAAGTGAAAGAATTGACTGATACTTATAGATTTACAAGTGAAACCATGTGTCAAATCATACCTTATGAGCTAAGATTTGAACTCCTTGTGATGTTTTTGCAGCCTTCGTCTTGCTTGGCATATTTATTCACATAGGAAGAGTGATCGGGGCTGGGTCTTTTCTAGAACTTACTAAACCTTCAGACCATCTGCAGCGTGCTCCAAAAGGCTAAAGCCCAGGGATGTACTTACTGCAGCATCAAGGTAGGTAACCTGTACTTTTCTGGATCCTGTTCCAGGCTACCGTTAGCCACAATTTCATTTTCTCATCTCAGAACTGGAAACATTTGACAAGTTATGTTTTGGCCATGGTTATTTTGAGTAGCTGAGATGCCATATCTGATATGGCTCATTATCGTGATATTATGAGCAATATCACATTCCTTTTTCTTTTTTTTTTTTTAAATTACAATCCTTTTTTTCCTGCTAAATTCAAATGGCTGAAGGAGAGCCTCTGGCCCCCGCAGCGGCTCAAGGCTGCAGTCTGCCGTGTCTGCTCCCCTGACCCTGGGAACGCAAAGTAGGCTTCTAAAGATTCCACTGTTTGCTTTCAGCCTCACCCTGGGCCCCTGCTGTTGACCACATTTTGAATGTTTTTCTAATGATTTTTCAACTACTTCCTTGAGAAAAAGGTTCATTTCTGGAATCATCTGTTGGTAATTAGGGTGACCAGCTAGTCATCTTCTATTATGAGGCCTAGATCATGATTTCATGGGCAGTGGTGATCAAAGTCACCTGTGTATTGTGGCAGAGTATTGGTTCATTGAGAGAGTTTGGGAATCACTTAGAGTCTGTAGGCTGGAGGCTCTTGGTCATTCTATGGTTATGTTGTTGATAGTGAGGATTACTGGAATTTGTAGTGTTTTATAGTTACAAAGCAACTCGTGAATATTAATTTATTCAACAGAATTCTGGTTATACAGCAGAATTTCCTATTAGATTACTCAAATTCTGTTTATCTAACAAGTACAGTAGAGTTTTTCAAAGATCTGGGTACCTTGGATTTTAATATTAATAGACATTGGTTCTACTTTCAGAATGTTCATAGGAAAGTAAACTACAGTCATTTACTCACAATAACCCTGTATGTGGGATTTATTTTTCTGATTATTTAGGCTGCGAGAAGTTGTGTCGATATATTCACATTCAGAGGGGGCCATACAGATCCTCAAATACAGGCTTCTTTGCTCCAAACGCTTGCCTGGGCTCTAGACTCTGATGTCTACATTCTCATCCTGGGCTCTACCACTAACTAGCTGTGAACTTTCTTAAAAGTTACTTAGCCTGTTGTAGCTTTGGTCTCCCCAACTATAAAATGGGGGCAATAATCTTCTTGCCTCCAGTGCAATTGTGAGGATCATAAGAGATAAGCGTGTGAAACATTTAGTGCAGTGCCTGGTACTTAGTAAACCTCGACAAACGCTGCCGTGATGGGGATAACAAGAATCATCATGACTACAGCTGCAGTAGGAAGATTGCCTGTTAGACATTCTTAGAAGCTCCCAGATAAAAATGTCATGGTCATGTTTGCAGAAGGGCAATGGGACCAAGGAAGTTATGTCAGTTTCCATTCTTTTTTGCTAGTGATTATGAAGATATATATATACACTAATTTATCATTTATTCAATAATGAATAGTTGTTAAACATATATGCCAGGCATCAGTCTAGGTGCTGGGAACTTACATTCCAGGAACTACTTAACCTTCAAAATAATTGCTTGACTGATTATTTTCAATATCTGCGTTTTATGTGTGAAGGAAATGAGACTTAGAGAATTATATAATTATATATAGCTTCTCCTTCTCTCTCTCTCTCTATATATATCTATACATATATGCACACACATACACACACACACACACACACACACACACACACAATTTGCCTATAGTTACCTGGCTGGTAAGTGGCAGAGCTTGAATGCTAATTCAGGCCTTCTGCCACCAAGTCCAGTGCTGCTTCTACTACTATCTGGAGCAAGACAGCTCTTTCATCCTAGAATCTGCTTTACTTTCTTTGATGAAAGGATGGAAGTGACCACAGACCACCATGCATGTTATGTAAATCTAAAGTTTTAGGTTGCTATAATTATAATTTATTCAGAGAGGTCCAAACAAAATTTTTTAATTTAAAAAGACAATATATTAGATGAGAGGTGATATGATAGATTCTCCTCTTTCCAAATAGATTCATTCTATAGACAGGTAGATATTTATCCTTAAAGTCACTGAAGATACCGCATAGTCATTTTTTCCCTCACAACCAATTTCACTGTCGAATAACAGACATCCTTTTTTCTTGTATTGTACAATGTAAATATCTAACATAAACTTGAGCAGTCACAGGCTAACATGAAGCTTTTACATGGCACTCAGCATGTTTAAGTTGAATTAAATTCTTTCTCATTCTAGAAGCAATAGAATGAAATACCAGCTGATTACCCTCTTCTCTATATAATACCTGAAGAAGGCTATTTAATCCAGATTAGTTCCTCTTTCTTTTCATAAATAAACTCTAAATCCCATGCTTTTCCTTTTGGAACTTATTATTATTATTTTACCATTTTAAAGTTATTTAGCACGACAGTCACAAACCTAAGGTGCTTAATTTCGACCCAGGGATTTTGGATAGAATTGCTCACTGTCTGATAGCATCTGTACTTCCTCCTTCAGCTTGAGGCAGCAGGGTCTTGGAAGCCCCTCCTGAAAGTGTAGTCTTATCCAATACATTTGAAGGTGGGAACTTGAGAACCAATAAATAAAATTGCAGGGTGAACCTCATACACCTCTGAGAAAGAGAAACTTTCTCAAGAGCTCCTGTAGCACAGACCTGCTTCAGAATTTATTCATTCTTATTTATACTCCTCTACTTGGCCTTTTCTACAGAGCACTCTTAAAAATATGTAACCAATCTACCCACTCACCATATAGCGGCACTGCGTGTGTGTGTGTGTGTGTGTGTGTGTGTGTGTGTTAGTTGCTCAGTTGTGTCCAACTCTTTGCGACCACGCAGACTAGCTCACCAGGCTCCTCCATCCATGGAATTCTCCAGGCAAGAATACTGGATTGGATTACCATTCCCCTCTCCAGGGATCGAACCTGCATCTCCTGTGTCTCCTGCCATTGCAGGCATATTCTTTACATCTGAGCCACTGGGGAAGCCCGTAGCAGCACCGACTTCCAGGTAAATGTAACAGGATCATCACTCAGCTCCTATGGTTTTGAATCTTAATCCTGAATTCTAACCTTCAAAATCAGATAGATTTAAGTAGCATATTTTTTCTTACTACCTATTTTGCTGATCAGTGTCTCGAAACCATTTAACTGTATATCAGTGATCCAAAAACACTCACATGTGAATGAAATGATACCCCTTTGGAAGCAGAAAAATGAAAGAAATTAAACCATTTCTGAATTTCAAGATGATTAAATAATAATTGTATAAAATGGACAATTCTGCATTACTTATAAATGAAACTTCTACTTCATGAAACTCTATTTCATTGAGGTTTCCACATAGAGTTACAGTAGATGAACATTTATGTAGGAGATAGAGGAGTCTAACCCCTGGAGTGGCAAATGGCAACCCACTCTAGTATTCTTGCCTGGGAAATCCCAAGGACAGAGGAGCCTGGTGGGCTACAGTCTATGGGGTCACAAAGAGTTGGACACAGCTTAGTGACTACATAGCAAAACAGCAGCAGAGAAATCTAAACCTTATGCTCTGATATCTATTCTACATCAAATCTGTACATTTTAAAGTGGAATTTAAAAATTATTAATGGTGTAAAGTAATGGAGAATGTTTCTCACAAGCATTGCCTTTGACTCCCATGACATCACGTTTTGGGAGATGATAATGAACAAGCATAGACCTGATACCGTTATCCATCTGGGCTGAGCAGACTGCAATGGGTGTCAGGTTGTTCTGGGAGTGAGTGGATAGAAGGGCTGGCTGCCCTTGATGAACAGAACTGAAATCATCACTCAGGCAGTCACCAGCGAAAGCCTTGGGTGGATGCTCCTAAAACCCAAGTGCCCGTTTAAAAATTAATTGCGTTTGACATTGGAAACACACATCGTGGATCTCATGTGGATGACTTTCCTTTGAGGTCTTCAGTGCTCACTGCTGTGTGGCAGATGTGCTCAGCCCCTTGTAACTACAAAATGCAACTGGGATGATCCAGGTCTTTATAGTTGGATGATGAGGACCAATCATCAGAAATCAGGAAATGGGATGAATCTGAGATTTTTCCTTGGTGTGGGGAGGCTTAATCCCCCAAAGTATATAATAACACCCAATCAGTCTCAAACACATTCTCACTTTGATGGTAGCCTCCACAATCCTCTGTAGTAATAATGAAGAATTATTCTGGGTTAAAGTGTTGATTTTCCTCGAGAGCCTTCTTTTGGCCATTCTATGTTCATGTATTCCTTGCCCTGTTTCTTTGCTTTTTCATCTTACTTACAGGTTTATGGATTCAGGGCTTAAAAACTGCAACTTCAGTCCTGCAACTGGAGATTGAAATTCTGTGCTCAGTTATTTTTCTTAATTAAAAATTTGTGTTTGTGTCTATTAGTATTTCTTTAAAATGAAAGAGCATTGTTTCCAGCTTTATTGAGATACCACTGAAATTCTGTTCTTTACCATTTTTGTCAAAGCTGCTGCTTTTCCCTGTTTTGACCCTGTGGTGCCATATCATGGAAGGACACAGGGGACTCTTCACTCTCCACATGTGTACCAGTCATCCTTTCAGAGATTTTGTGCTATTTTCCCAAGGCAGCCCAGCATCGCTTGACTACTACCCTGGGTTCCCGACCACTATTCTGTTGTGTATTGTGACATTATTGGACTTTGTGTGTGTTTATTTCGGGTGTGACTTGCTGAACCTCTGAGCAAGTTGTTTTTGGATAGTGTTGAGAATTTGACAGATGCTTCTGCCAAAACATCTTTATGTTTTTGAACCGGGTAAGAAAATAAACTGTAAAGTTTGACTTAGTGATGATCCTATGCTTCAGTGAGTTTACAAAGTGAGTCTGCAAACTCAGTTCAGTGTTCCCCCTTCCCTTCTGCTAGAATGATAACACCATTCCTCTCAAGGACAATCACTGGAGCAATCAGTGATTTAGTTATTTGGGCAAAGTAAAATTTCTTGTCTTTGCCTAAATTCTAACTTTTTCTTTGGCACACTTGAGGCTTTTACACTGACTTAGTTACATAACCCAATCAATCATCTAGTAGTAAAATCTTTGCAAGATTATAGAAAGAAATAAAAAGAGAAAAAAAGGGAGAAAGGAAAGAAGGAAACCCCTTCTCCCTGCCAGCCTCCCAATCCCCAATATCACCAAAAGCTTCCAAAGTCTTAAATTTGCTTTCCATTAAGACAGTGGGTAGACAGCAGCTGTTCAGCTTCTTAAGAGAATACACGATATGGTAATAAACATCATTTCAGAAATATGCTTTTTGTCCACTTTACTAGGAAGCACAATAATGAACTCGGCATGTTCACTATGCTTTTTACTCCAGGCCCTGATTTTAACAAGGGGGGCTCACTGCAATTGGTTCACTCCCTACCTAGCAAATGGAAATGTTTGTTTTGTCTTTCAGTTCCAGCCACCCCTGACTCGAATTCTTTTATGCTGTGCATTGTAAAATGCTCTTTGAAGTTCATGTGTCATCCATTTAGAATGAACACCACAGGTTGGCATGCACAGCTCCTGTCTCCAATCGTGCCTGGTGTCCCAGTTTCTCTGGGGAAGGTTCAAATCTGACAATACCCTTCACTTAGGGTAGAGAAATCCATGCACGATGCTGGGCTTGCCAGATGGAATCTAAAATTTTATGGCAGCTTGCTTGCAGTTTGTGTAGGAAATTCAATTTATAGGGAAATAGAAGGGTGATGATTTTAATGCAGTCAAATGTCTTGAAAAGTACTTCCTGGATGTCTCCTGCTATACACTTAGCTATAACAATAGACGTATAGCAATCCATGTGTCTCCTCTTTCTCCATAGCACTGGGCAGTCCTGGGGAAGGTAGAGAGAAGACAGGTTTGGTTTAGGACAGTTGTTTGTGGGTGGAGATGTATGTAGAAGGGAGAAGGAATTGGAATTGAAGGATGCCCCCAATATGTTTTTTCAGAACTCTATTTGGGAGCCCACAGAAGGAACTAGATATCTTCTATATGATAATCTTGAGCCTGGACATTTTAAAAGCTACAAGTAACATGTTCTTTAGGAGACCATGCACTTTGCTCTATGTGGGCATAGTACTTTATGATTTACAAAGCTTTTTCTAAAAGACATTTTTTTTTCCCCCATTTAATCCTCACAACTTTATTCTAAAGTTAAGACTAATATTTCTGTTTTCTAAACAAGAACAGAGTTGTTGAGTCACTAAGTCATGTCCTACTCTTTGCAACCCCATGAACTGCAGCAAGCCAGGCTTCCCTGTCCTTCATTATCTCCTGGAGTTTGTTCAAACTCATGTCCATTGAGTTGGTGATAACATCCAACCATCTCATCCTCTGTCACCCCCTTTTCTCCTGCCCTCAATCTTTCTCAGCAACAGGGTCTTTTCCAGTGAGTCAGCTCTTGGCATCAGGTGGCCAAAGTATTGAAGTTTCAGCTTCAGCATCAGTCCATCCAGTGAATATTTGGGGTTGGTTTCCTTTAGGATTGACTGGTTTGATCTCCTTGCTGTCCAAGAGACTCTCAAGAGACTTCTCCAGCACCACAATTTCAAAGTTTCAATTCTTTGGGACACAGCCTTCTTTATGGCCCAACTTCTTTATGGTCCAAAAACAGATTTGGAAGAAAGATATTGGGTTGAGATTCCTATTCTGCTGTTTCATCTAAACTTCCTGGGCATTAAACAAGACAACTTTCACAAAGTGCCTGGCACACAATAAATATTTTTTCTTACCTTTTTTCACCTTCCCATCCTTACCAGATAAATAGGTTTACTACACTTTAACTGATTGTAAGGCTGAAACTGGGCTTCCCTGTTAGCTCAGTCAGTAAAGAATCTGCCTGCAGTGCAGGAGACCAGGGATTGATCCCTGGTTTGGGAAGATCCCCTGCAGAAGGAAGTGGCAACCCACTGCAGTGTTCTTGCCTGGAGAATTCCGTGGACAGAGGAGCCTGGTGGGCTACAGTCCACAGGGTCATAAGAGTTGGACATGACTTAGTGACTAAACCATCAAGGCTGAAGCTAAACACTATTTGTATACTGAATAATCAAAGTACAGAGTTCTTTAAATTTGACTCTGATCATAATCAGGGTAGTTCATAATGGGCTTTCACTTATGGATGAAAATAATCATTAAAGAGAAGCAAACTGAAGAGCTCCCAAGTAACTTGAGGGATGTTACTTGAAGACTTTGGAGATATCTATGAATGAGTTAATGAGTTTTATCAAATAATTAATTTTTCTATTGTAAATGTAAATCTATAATCCCCATAACTCTCTGATCTTGAGGTCCTTGTTTATAAAGTGGAATAGTCTAAGCAATCATTATTGTGTTGAAAGAAACTCTGAAAATTGTTTGCCCACCTTTATTTGACAGATAGAGAGAACATGACTTATTCAAGACCAAGAAGATGAAAATGTGTGGCCTACCACATTCATTTGTTCTTTCATTCATTTGACAGAGCTGAGGTGATGCTAAGGTGGCCTTCTTTGTTTTCTACCAAATTTGCATGAGCAGGGATTCTAGAAAATTTATTTTGGAGGCTACATGCTGCAGTGGTTAAAATTCCAGGAATTAGACTAGCTAGGCTTGTAGCTTAGCTTTACCACTGATGGACAAGTTAGCTTCTTTGAAGCTCAGTGTAAGCATCTGTACAATGAGTATAAGAAGAGAATTCACCTCTGTGGTGAATGTGAGCATTAAATGAAATTGGGCTTTTACTGCCATTAGATACCAGATGTGGTACATAGAAAAATATTTAATAGAGATTTCTTTTGTTATCGGTCAATAGCTATTGAATACCTGCTGTGTACTAAATGCTAGGCTGGGAAGGGAACTTGCAATGGGCTATCTCTTAATTTTGTCACATTCATTTTTTAAATCCAATAATTCTAATGTTTATCTTTTCCTGTTATATGTTACGTAATTTTAAAGCATTCATAAATTCTTTTTGAAATAAAGTAGGATATAAATAAAAATATTGTTTATGCCTGCAGAAAGTGAAGAGGAGCTAAAAAGCCTCTTGATGAAAGTGAAAGAGGAGAGTGAAAAAGTTGGCTTAAAGCTCAACATTCAGAAAACTAAGATCATGGCATCTGGTCCCATCACTTCATGGGAAATAGATGGGGAAACAGTGGAAACAGTGTCAGACTTTATTTTTTTGGGCTCCAAAATCACTGCAGATGGTGATTGCAGCCATGAAATTAAAAGACGCTTACTCCTTGGAAGGAAAGTTATGACCAACCTAGATAGTATATTAAAAAGCAGAGACATCACTTTGCCAACAAAGGTCCGTCTAGTCAAGGCCATGGTTTTTCCAGTGGTCATGTGTGGATGTGAGAGTTGGACTGTGAAGAAAGCTGAGCGCCGAAAAATTGATGCTTTTGAACTGTGGTGCTGGAAAAGACTCTTGAGAGTCCCTTGGACTGCAAGGAAATCCAACCAGTCCATCCTAAAGGAGATCAGTCCTGAATGTTCATTGGAAGGACTGATGCTAAAGCTGAAACTCTAATACTTTGGCCACCTGATGCGAAGAGTTGACTCATTGGAAAAGACCCTGATGCTGAGAGGGATTGGGAGCAGGAGGAGAAGGGGATGACAGTGGATGAGATGGCTGGATGGCATCACCAACTCGATGGATATGGGTTTGAGTAAACTCCAGGAGTTGGTGATGGACAGGGAGGCCTGGAGTGCTGTGGTTCATGGGGTCGCAGAGTCAGACACGACTGAGCGACTAAACTGAATTGAATTGAATTATAGGCATATTATAAGTAATATTTTGATGAGTTAAAATATTTGATAATGGAGCACCCCTGATAAGCATACAATTGAAAACTCAGAAAACACAGAAGTGGGAAAAGCTGGAGTTAATAAATGCTGAAATTTGAGAAAGAAAATAGCTTAGTTTCTAAATTTAAATTTCTCTATTAGTTGGCATTCATCTCTCCTTAACATAAATCACTCTTTTCATGTCTTCTACACTTCTTACATAATTTTGATCTTTATTTAATGTGTCCAGCTTTTAAAAATGTGAGCAGGGAAGCCAAGTGTGTCATTATAGAAACAGATCTCTAGATAGTTAACAACATATGAGCCACATATTATTGTACAACTGTTGACATTAGTATGAAGTCTACACCATATAGAAGATATTAGCTGTAGGATACATACACCCTAATATTCACAGCAGCATTGTTTATAACACAATAGCCAAGATATGGATGCAGCCTAAGTGTCCATCAATAGGAGAATGGATAAAGAAAATGTAGTATATATAGTAGTATATATATGTGTGTGTGTCTGTGTGTGCACACAATGGACTGTCACTCAGTCATAAAAATGAAAATCTTGCCATTTGCAGCAACACTGATGGGTTTGGAAGGTATTATGCTTAAGTGAAATAAGTCAGGCAGAGAAAGATAAATACTGTAAGATATCACTTACATGTGGATTAAAAAATAAAACAAACTAGTAAATACGACAAAAAAGAAGCAAATTTAGAGAACAGACTAGTGATCACCAATGTGGAGAGGGAAGAGGGAAGGACAAGTTGAGGGTAGAGGATTAAGATATACAAACTATTAGGTATAAGGTAAGCTACAAGGATATAGTATACAACATGGGGGATATAGCCAATATTTTATAATAACTTCCAATAGAGGATAACTTCTAAAAATTGTGAATTACTGTATTGAACATCTGTAGCTTATATAATATTTTACATCAACTAAATTCAAGTTAAAAGAAGAAAAAACATTAATAATTACAATTAGTACATGTTATCAATGCTAAATTTCCTGATTTTGATAAGTGATAATCATGTCAGTACTCTTAAGAAATGCATACTGAAGAGTTTAGGGGAAAAAGGACATGATGCTTCCAGTGTCCTCTCAAATGGTCAAGAGCGAGTGAGACAAAGAATGGGAAAAATATACGAACATTTCATATAATCTGGGTAAAGGGTATAGGAAGATTCCTTGTCCTACTCATTCTTACAGCTTTTGGTATATTTAATATTAGATCAAAATAGAAAGTTCTAAAAAGTAACTCCACCTGCCTATGAAGGAAACACAGGAGACAGGAGTTGGATCCCAGGGTTGGGAAAATCTCCTGGAGGAGGAAATGGCAACTCACTCCAGTATTCTTGCCTGGTGAATTTCATGGACATAGGAGCCTGGCAGGCTACAGTCTGTAGAGTCGCAAAGAGTCAGATATGACTTAGTGACTAAAACAACAAAAAAGTAACAATAGAATTTTTTGCTTAAAATGTGAGATATTTTTAGCAGTGATGTTTCAATCCGGAAAGTATTCTCTCCCCACCTCCCACCCCGACACATAATCACTATTAAAGATGTGCCCCTCTGTCCAAAGGCGAGGGAAAATGCCTATTAACATAGTACACTCTGGCATTCAATAGTAATCTTAAATTGGGAATGGAACATGGAAAAAGGATGCAGGATGTGTCAGATTTCTGGTGTTTCAAGGCCCAGTGAGCTCTTAATGGTAACCTCATAATCATTTAAACCGGTTACAAGGATTGTCCTCATTTTACAGATCATAGAGTTGAAAAGTTTAAATGAACCATTCTAGTGCCCCCTCTCCCATGGAACACACTGTCGTGTGTAGAAACAACAAGCCATATCCTCACCTAAGTTCATTGTGATGTTTGTGCCTGGCAGAGGCAAAGGGTCGCTTTGACCCTCCACCACTTTTTCAACAGCAAAGCTTCTCGTGTAAATTTCCACCCACATCTGATGCTTTAGATCAAGAAGGATTCCCAGAATGGTCTAATTACCTGATTTTCTCATCTTTGGGAAGATATATTGTGAGAGTAAAACAATTGTCACTTGACATAAACATTGGGACTTGTTGCTGTGCATTGGGCTCTTACTTTAATATCATTATGCCTAAGGACTTGCAGCTGGGAATTCTTTGAAAATACATGCAAATGGCCTGAAAAATTAGAGCAGTCTTGGACGCTGTTAAAATCACAGTGAAAGACAAATGAGTGGCAATTTCAAGCTCTTATGAGATTGCTGATAGCTCCACATGTATGAAATAAAAATCTATTGTATGAAGGAAATGAAAGGGGAGAATGATGCCTGATTCCTCTGGTCAGGTTGCTTGTGGTTCTAATGGAGATGTGAGATAAACAGACCAAGGCAACAGCAACCGAATTGGTGGGATGAGGAGCACTCATCCTAGAGATCTTGGCTTGAGTCCTGATGAGTGCATATGTGCTAAGTCGCTTCTGTCATGTCTGACCCTTTGTGACCCCATGAACTGTAGCCTGCCAGGCTCCTCTGTCCATGGGGTTCTCCAAGCAAGAATACGGGAGTGGGTTGCCATGATCTTCTCCAGGAGATCTTCCCAACCCAGGGATTGAACCTGTATCTCCTGCGACTCCTGCATTGCAGGTGACAACCTTTACTAATCTCAGTTCTCTTATTTGTGCAATGAGGGGTTGATTGGATTCCCTTCTAACTCAAAACTGTGTTTTCAGTAGTGACATTATCAAATTCAATCTCTCAAGCAGTCAAGACTTTGTTAGAAATTTGTTATATAGTGGAATAATTTTTTAAAATTACTAGTTTTATACAAGGAATTATTTCTGAGATTTTTAAAGTTAAAGAAGGTCAGGATCCTAAAGTTTTTAGTAATCTTTACTCTAAAAGATGAGAAACTCTTTGGACTCATATTTTTAGCTCATGCTGGCATTCAAGTCCTGAGTCATTCTATTTGAAAACAACATTGCTTTTTAAATGCCAGAGTATGAAATATTTATAAGGCATAGCTACAGTGATTGAATAAGCTATTAATATAATACTAACACAAATAAAACAAGGTGCATGTTATCACAGCCCTGGAGAAAGGAATGGAATTTAAAAATGCAAACGAGTCAGAGGAGTCAGAAGCTCTCATGAGAGGTAGCAGAACAATAATTACAGTAGTGACATTTTGAGAACTTGAGACTGGAGGGTGTGTGTGTGTGTGTGTGTGTGTGTGTGTGTGTGACTGCTCCTCCCCACAAACCAAAGAGAGAGTTGATAAATTATGCCTATAACTTCATAGTTTCATAGTTATGCCTTTGTATTTCAGATTAAAAATTTTGATTTGCCTTTTGCTGATTTTTATGGTACTAATAGGGTTATTTTAACAAATTCTGATCTGTAAAAATCCCTACTTACAAAACACATCACTTCTGGAATGATCATTTCTTTGCAATGTTACTTTAAATAAACATCTAGCTTTGCACATAGTATGATTTGATCGTCAAGCACATTTACTAATTAAAGTGAAGTGTAATCTTTTCTTGAAGAACCCTCAGATTGAACAAACAAAACTCCCAGGCATCAAAAAAAAAGAACACCTTCAAAACTCAGAAATGCTAAAATATAGAATTGCTTAGTAAATTAATTATATAGAGCGTTTCAAGACAAATTATTTTTAAAAAGCAGTATATTAGGTCCATAAGGGCTTCACCCATAGCTCAACTGGTAAAGAATCTGCCTCCCAGTGCAGAAGATGCTAGAGATGTGGGTTCGATCCCTGGGTGGGAAGATGCCCTGGAGAAGGAAATGGCAACCCACTCCAGTATTCTTGTCTGGAGAATTCCATGGACAAAGGAGCCTGGTGGGCTGCAGTTCATGGGTTGCAAAGACCTGGACATGACTGAGCGTGTGTGCACACACACAGATCCATAATCTCTTAGACACAGTTCTAAAATGCAAAAGGCTAGGAAAACTAGGTTTCTTCACTTTATATGATGGCAAAACTGAAGGTGACCTGAACAAATTCAGAAGAAAACCTGACTTGAACTTATGTGAGTTTATTTATAGTCTTATTTACTTCAGTTAGTATGAATTTTTCTGCTTTTTTCTGCAGAAATATTAATGGATTTGATTACAGAGAATGGCGCCAGCCTTGGCTGACTTGATATGCAACATGCAGTAGATATACTGTGTTACCTTTGTAAAATCCCCAGATTCTGAAGTTTGAAATCCACATGGCCACATGGATTTCAGCTGAGGGACTATAAATATAGTATTATATAATATAACATAATATAATAATATATTATAATATAATATAGCTCTTTGAACTTCCACTGAATCCGTTATATAGATTTATACAAAATTTAAATAGACTTTTAAAAAAATCAATAGTTCACAGTAACACTGTATATTTGTTTTATCTACAGGTATTTCTTCCTTATGTCTTTCATCTTCCTGAACAGTTGACTATAAAATGAATTTTTCAATATAAACCATATTTTCCTATGGGTTACTTAGTTCCCCAAAATAACAGAAACCCATAGGTACCACCACTATATGATATATATGACTATATAACCAGCTTTGGCCTCATTTTATAATAAAAATAACTTTAAATAGCTTAACATATGTATAAGATCATATAATTAAAGGAGGAAGTTAATATTATGATATTAATTAAAACAAATTGTAAAATCAAAAATACACTTATTTCTCAGAATCCAAAAGTTGTTCTTTGATATGGGAAAGAGATTTGCTCTCGCCTTGTGAGATCTTGCTTGCTGTTTCTATTATGATTCCAAAATGAATATCATCAGTACATAACCTGAGACTATTTTCATCATCCATAAAAGAAACCCTCTACGCATTGGCAGTCACTCCTCATCCCCACTCCCTCTGGCCCCTGACAACCTCTAATCTACGTTCTGTCCCTATACATTTCCCTATTCTGCATAGTTCATATAAATAGAATCATATAACATGTGTGTGACCTCTTGTGCCTGTTCCTTTCACTGAGCATATGGTTCTTAAGGTTTATCCATGTGGTAGCATGTATGGGTACTTCATGACTTTTTATGACTGAATAATACTACATTGTTTGGCTATATGACATTTTGTTTCTACATTCACCAGTTGAAGGACACTGGGATTATATCCATCTTTTGCCAGTTACAAATAATGCTGCAATGAATATTCACATACATGAATGTCTTTGTATGAACATATATTTTTAATTCTCTTGGATGTATCCCTAGGAGTAGAATTGCTGAGTCATGTGGTATCTATGATAAAGTTTTTGAGGAAATAACAAATGGTTTCCCAAAACAGCTACCCTGCCTTTCTGTTTCATAAAATATTTTTGGCACGTTTTCTTCTTGGACTTTCATTGCTTCTTTAAAAATATATTTAAATCTTATCTTTATCTTGAGCTTTGTTTTGAAATCAGAGGTGAAGTAAAACAACAAGTAAATTTTCCCCCCAACGTGGCTACCTAGTCATCTGAGCACTGTCTTTTCATCATTGGTTAAAAATATCATATATAGTAATTTCTTATAGGTAATTAATATCTAGTTTTGGACATTATGCATTTTATTTCATTATTGTCTATTTTATCTGATTGTCTATTTAGAAACCCATACCATGTTGTTTTAATTATTTTAGCTTCCTATGTATTATAAGTTTAGAAAATGTTTTCAACTCATTATTTTATCCATTCTTCTTGGTTTGATGAGTTCATTTGATACGAGGAGTTCTTGGGAGAATGAAAAAAATCAAGTGAGTAAAAGTTTCCATGGTGAAAGGAAGATAGTGCCACTTGCTTTGCTGGAGAAATTATGGAATATAATATTAATTTAAACATCAGCCCTTTTCAACCTGAGATCGTTCCTTCATCCTGATGATCGTTGCCTCATCAGTTTGCCATCTAGGTGGTGAGTATCTTGGCAAAGGATGGTCCATCTACATTTCAACAGTATGTCTTTCTTTTTTTCCACACTTTGCATATTAGGCTAATTATCCTAAATTTTTGCTTACAACTACACGATTTAGGTTTATGGTTTTGAAAGGACTCTTTTATTTCAGGACTCAATTCTCTGTGAATGATGAAACCAATGCTATGAAAAGGAATACATACAGTTTGCTAAGCATTTACCCAAATATTAATAAGACTAATTTAATAATCTATTGCATACTGTTTAGCTATTACATGCTGACTTATATGTAGATTATACCCAGATTCTATACATACAGTCCCTCTCCTCTTTCCTGAGAAGCAATGTGGGGCCATTATTCATTTTTGAGCAGGCCAGTTATTTAATGGAAATCATTATATTTTGCAAAGAAAATCTGATACTTGCACATGAAAGAGATGAAACGGAAGAGAGCCTGGACACAGGAAGGCCAGTTAAAATGTTATTGGAACAAAGTGCTTTGTGGCCTGGTGGTGGTAGGAAGAAAAAGCCAGGGTTGAAAAAAAGACTGAAGGTAGATTCAAAGAAACTGGATGATTTGAGTCATTTGCAACTTGGTGTATAGTACATGGTGGTGTTATCCATGATTTTTTCAGAACTTACCTCTTCTAGGAGGGCTGTTTACATGTCACTTCACTCTTTTTCACTTGTGCCGTATTGTTTTCCAACTTATAATGACATTTTACACTCTGGAATGCTGCTGCTCTCACAAAATGCCATGTTGCTCATGCTGGTGCGTGGTTGTTCCTACAATAGTCTATATGCTCCTCAAAGGCAGGGATTATTTTGCTTATTTCTTTGTATTTCATGGAATCTAATGCTGCTGTTTGGCCTACAACAGAATTTTAATAAGTATTGCTGACTGATAGGGTGACCTAGCAGGGAAAGAGAGTGTAAGACGAGGGGAACTGGTACAGCACAAGAGGATTCAGGAAAATTGACTGGATTCCCGTGTTTTTTTTTCTGATGACAAAAGTAGAAATAATCAAAGGAGACCCCCTGTGTGAAGTGAAGTCTTCTGGAGCAGACCACCCTGTCATCTCGTCGTGTCTGGTCAGGGTCCCAGGGAGACTGCTCTTCAGGCCACAACCTGCTGCACAACACCGGGCTGAGGGCCTCCCACAGTCTTCGTTAACACACGGGGCACACACACACATTACACACACACATGCGCACACACACACACACACACACACACACACACATGCACACACACATACACACATGCACACACACACGGACACATACACACATGCGTGCACACACACACATCCATACACATACACACATGCACACACATGCACACACACACGCACACGTGCACACACACACATAAACACACACACATATGCACACACACATGCACACATGCACACACACACACCACATTACACATACACACACATGCACACACACATTCACACATGCACACACACATTACACACACATCCACACACACACACATGCACACGTACACACACACACATAAACACACACACATACACACATGCACACACACACATCCACATACACACACACATACACATCCACACACACACACACACACATGCACACACACACTACATGTACACACGTACACACACATGCACACACGCACACACATCCACAGACACACATACACACACACACACATACATACATCCACACACACACACACACACTACATGTACACACGTACACACATGCACACTCACGCACACACATGCACACACACATGCACACACATATGCACACACCTACACACACATACGCACATGCACACGTACACACACATACACACACAAACACACACATTACACATAGACACATGCACACACACATGCACGCACACATACACACACACTACACACATTACACATACACACATGTGCACACACACACTACATACATTACACATACACACATACACACATGTACAGACAGACACACATATACACACATAACCACATGCACACACACATTACACGTACACACATACACACACATACACACACGCATTACACGTACACACATAGACACACATACACACATGCACACATATACACACATAGACACACATACACACATACACACATGCGCACACACATACACACATGTGCACACACACATACACATACACACACAACTGATTAAAAAAAAACTGACCGAATTGAAAAAAAAAGAAAACTACAGCAAAGAAAGGAGACTGTTTATACATTTCAGTTTCTCAGCATCTGTGGCTGTCATCTGTTTTCGGTTTGGTACTTTTTATTAAGGCAAAGTGGCACATGCTGTCATAGGAACGGCTCCAGCTCACGCTCCCCAGCAGGTTACCGGGTATCCCCTGGTGTGCTGAGACATGATATGCTTTCTGCCAGTGGATGAAGTGGAGGGAAATCTCTGCTCAGCATTAATTTCTGGTTCCATACGGAAACAGACAAGCCATGGGCAGACATGTGAAATGCAGACAACAGTTACTCCCTTAAAGAAGTTTGTCCATTAATTTTATAAATAGCTATTCAGCACTCATAGATCCCTCACAGTGATTTTATTTCCCTGCGGAGGTTAAGATAGTTGGCCTGCTATCAAGAGGGTAACCTCTGGGCTGTGATCTTTCCTTGTGGTCCATTCACATGCCCAGGCTGCTTCTCCAGAACGCTGTCTGCAGCTGGGATCAAGCTGCCTGAGTTTGAAAGTGTGGCCTGTGGTCAGAGAACAAGATTGACTTTGCAACAAAATCAGTGGCTCTCAGATTTGCTAGCACCAACTTTGTGAAGTAACTACAATGATTTGGAAGTGGACCCTGGTCACTGAACTTGACCTCTGGTAAACTTTGGGACAAATTCACATTTTTCTGCGTTTTGAAGGAGTGTCTGGTAGAAGTTGTGGCAATATCTGTGAATCTTCTGATGCGTCTCACTAGACAACTGCAAAGTAATGTTGCAACACATTTTCCTAGAGTCAGAACTGTGGGTTAAGTCACTGACTTAGAGAGTGACCATGATTCTGCCCAATGCTGAGAAAATGAGAAGAAAACAAGGTGGCTTCTGAAACTAGAGACTGCTAGATACTTGGCACTCTCTCGGTGCCCTGAAAGCTGTAAGGCAACATCAGGTTGTCAGAAGACAGGCAGTGGAGAGTTCTAGATAGGGCTCAGTCAGGCCCCTCTAATGATGCAAATCTGCTCTGGAAGGGTAGGTTGGGTAGCTTGGCCTTAGCTGTTTCTCTTTAAAAGCAAGCAGAAGCATTTTTGCTAAAATCTGAGAAATTGGGCTAACCAATCAATCTTAAAGAAAATCAACCCTGAATACTCATTGGAAGGACTGATGCTGAAGTTCAAGCTCCAGTATTTTGGCGACCTGATGTGAAGAGTCTACTCACTGAAAAAGACCCTGCTGCTGGAAAAACTGAAGGCAAAAGGAAAAGGAGGTGGCAGAAGATGACATGGTTGGATGGCATTATTCACTCAATGGACATGAGTTTGAGCAAACTCCGGGAGATGGTAAGGGACATGGAAGCCTGGTGTGCTGCAGTCCATGGGGTCATGAAGAGTCAAACATGGCCTGGTGATTGAACAACAACAATGAGAAATTGGGCCAAAGTTTGTCTACTGATGCTATGACAATGAGTTCCATAAGATTTTGGACTCCAAATGCTGAAGCTCTTCTAGAGACTTCCTGTATGTAGCTCAGATCCTTCAAATGAAGACTGTGATTCCACCACTTGCTTGATGCTCATAGTGACTTAACCAGCTTACCTGATTGATCCTACTGTCTCTGTCATTCACACCCCTTTGACCACTGTTGTGGAGGCAGGGGAAAAAAAAGAAGGTTGCAGGCTCAATTGTACACAGTGGTAGTGTAGATTAAATATGTATAGTGGACTGATGCTGAAGCTGAAACTCCAATACTTTGGCCACCTGATGTGAAGGGCTGACTCATTAGAAAAGATCCTGATGCTGGGAAATATTGAGGGCAGGAGGGGGAGAGGGCAACAGAGGATGATTGACTTAGCGACTGAATAACAAAAGTATTATTCTTGACATCTTAGAGTGTGAAGTCAAGTGGGCCTTAAGAAGCATCACTATAACAAAGCTAGTGGAGGTGATGGAATTCCAGTTGAGCTATTTCAAATCCTAGAAGATGATGCTGTTCAAGTGCTGCACACAACATGCTAGCAAATCTGGAAAACTCAGCGGCGGCCACAGGACTGAAAAGGTCAGTTTTCATTCCAATCCCAAAGAAAGGCAAAGCCAAAGAATGTTCAAACTACTGCACAATTGCATTCATTTCATATGCAAGCAAAGTTATGCTAAAAATTCTCCAAGCCAGGCTTCAATGGTACATGAACTGAGAACTTCCAGATGTTCAAATTGGATTTAGAAAAAGCAGAGGAACCAGAGATCAAATTGCCAACATCCATTGGATCATAGAAAAAGCAAGAGAATTCCAGAAGAACATCTACTTCAGCTTCATTGACTATGCTAAAGCCTTTGACTGTGTGAATCACAACAAACTGTGGAAAATTCTTCAAGAGATGTTAATACTAGACCACCTTACCTGCCTCCTGTGAAACCTATACGCAAGCCAAGAAGCAACAGTTAGAACTGGATGTGGAACAGCTGATTGGTTCCAAATAGAAAAAGAAGTAAGTCAAGGTTCTATACTGTCAGCATGTTTATTTAACTTATATGCAGAGTACATCATGAGAAACATGGGCTGGATGAAGCACAAACTGGAATCAAGATTTCTGGGAGAAATATAAATAACCTCAGATATGCAGATGACACCACCCTTATGGCAGAAAGTGAAGAAGAACTAAAGAACCTCTTATGAAAGTGAAAGAGGAGAGTGAAAAAGTTGGCTTAAAACTCAATATTCAAAAAACTAAGATCATGGCATCTGGTCACATTACTTCATGGCAAATGTATGGGGAAACAATGGAAACAGTAACAGACTTTATTTTCTTGGACTCCAAAATTACGAAGATGGTGACTGTAGACTTGAAATTAAAAGATGCTTGCTCTTGCTCTTTGGAAGAAGTTATAAAAAAATCTAGACAGCATATTAAAAAGCAGAGACTTTGCTGACAAAAGTCTGTTTAGTCAAAGCTCTGGTTTTTCCATGTTGTGAGAGTTGGACCATAAAGAAGGCTGAGGGATGAAGAATTAATGCTTTTAAACTGTGGTGTTGGAGAAGACTCTTGAGAGTCCCTTGAACTGCAAGGAGATAAACCAGTCAATTCTAAAGAATCAATCCTGAATTTTCTAAATTCTAAATCTAAATTTAGATTTAGATCTAATTCTAAATCTAAATTATCTAAATTCTAAATCAATCCTGAATTTTCATTGGGAGGACTGATGCTGAAGCTGAAGCTCCAATACTTTGGCCACTTGATGCGAAGAGTCAATTCATTAGAAAAGACCCTGGTATTGGGAAAGATTGAAGGCAGGAGAAGAAGGGGATGACAGAGGATGAAATGGTTGGATGGCATCACTGATTCAATGGACATGAGTTTGAGCAAGCTCCCGGAGATGGTGAAGGACAGGGAAGCCTGACGTTCTGCAGTCCATGGGGTCACAGAGAGTTGGACACGACTGAGCCAATGAATAGCAACAACAAACAAAACTGTAAAGTTCTTCCAAGATCACATTCTCAAGGCTGATGTACCCGACCCTTGCTCTGGGGATAACAGCCAGGCTCAAAGCCGCTGTCCTCTCTGGGAACTGCCCTCCTTAGTAGAGAATTGTCCCACCCAAGGTTTCGTCTCCTCCCAAAGAATGAATTAAAACCAATGCTTAAAAAAAATAAAATAAAATAAAAAAAATTTAAAAAAAATTAAAAAAAAAAAACAAAACAATGTTTGCCTTCTCTAGGGATTCATAGGCCTGTCCCTTTGCTTCATTTTGGAACAACTCCGAAGGGCCACGAAGCTCTAGAGCTCATCTTGAAATCTGTGACGTTTACTTATCACTTCACACAGATCACCATCTCCCGATGACTGATCCTACCTTTTTTTTTTTTTTTTAACTTCCTGATAGGTGTGTCTTCTGAGAACATTATGCAGGCAACATTCCATTTTTAGACATCTTTTAAATTGTCAGTGAACCCAGTTGAAGACGATTGGTACCAAGAATGGTCACAGGAAATAGACTCTAAGAGAAAAATGATTTGCTGGCTCAGTGGCAATGAGCATCCCATTACTACATACAGGTAGAATATATATAGTTCCTGCCATGTTGTTCTGGTATTACTGTTAAAACTTCTTTGGTGTAAACTGGATTGGGATATTAGTGGATGAAGATATACTGGCTGGTATCACATATTGACTGGTATTGAGAAGTATGAAAGAAATGTAACTAAAGGACTTTGGAATTGGATGACTGTTGCTTAGCATCGAAGAGGGATAATGACAAGCTTAGGGTGATTAATTACCAATTCAAGGCAGAGTGTAAAAATTAGAGGGTCTTTTTGGCAGCATTTAGGGAAATCCTAATCTCTTGCAGGTGGAGGGCAGACAGAAGAACCAAGTTGAGGACTTAATCTTCAGAGTACTGGAGCTTCAGAGAAGGTTGAACTCCCATCCTGGTGATTCCCTGAAGCCAGTGTTGGGGCCGAACTAGGAGAGGAGTGGAATCCTGAGACTTGGGCTGAGGATACCTGGGTACATGCAGTTGTAAACTTTGAAATCTCTAATTCCCTTAAATTTGCTGGGCTTGCAGAAATGATGCATCTTCCTTTATTAGAAGATGGTGCCTCTGCTTTGCTTGAGGATTTTGCGGAAGACCCAACAATGAGGAAAATGCTTGCCCCTCCCACAGTATCTACCCTCCCTTTCCTTCCCAGTGATCCAATAAATGACAACAGCTCTTACCACACATTCCAGCAACCACGTTCCCTGGTATTTACCAAAAGAAGTTGAAAACTTATGCCCACACAAAAATTTATATCAGATGTATTTAGAAACTTTGTTCACAATTGCCAGCCTTGGAAGAAACCAAGATGTCCTGCAGTAGTTAAGCGGCTAAATAAATAATGATACATCCAGTCAATGGATTATTATTCAGCACTAAAAAGAAATGTACATGGAATTCTCCAGGCCAGAATACTGGAGTGGGTAGCCTAGCTATCAAGTTATGGAAAGACATGGAGGAATCTTAAATGGCTATGACTGAGTGAAAGAAACCAGTCTGAGAACCAGAATATCCTATATGATCCCAACTGTATGACGTTCTGGAAAAGACAAAACTATGGTGGCAACAGAAAGCTCATCGCTTGCCTGGTGCCAGGGGTTGGTGAGAAGAGGTAGTTAGAATGAATAGGCAGAGAACAGAGGATTTTTAGAGCAGAGAAATATTTTGCACAGAACCATAGAATATACAATACCAAGAGTAAAGCCTAAACTAAACTATGGACTTTTGTTATTAAGATGGGCCAATATAGGTTCAATAATAGTAGCAAGTTGATTACTCCAGATCTCTTTCACTCTGGAAAATGCAGCAATTCTTCTTTACTGGAATCTTTATGTATTCTGAGGTATAAATTTGCTTTTCCTGCCAACAGAAACTCTGCCAGCACCACTATCAGAATACTTACAGAGGGTTAGATTCATCAACATGGAATACTGTGTAACATTGTCTTGGACCAATGGGCCTAATTTACAGCAAAGGATATGCACCATTGAGTTCATGATTATGGATCCATTGGTCCCATCATACTTGGAAGTTGCTGACCTGAGAGAGTGGTGTCATGGCCTTTTAAATACACAAGTGAGATACCAGCTCGGAGATAATACCATCTGAGGATGGGGTATCATCCTCCAAACTGAATCATGCGATCTCAGCTTTAGGCTCTGTGGGTGGAGATGTCCTGGTCCTCAGAGGGACCATATCTCTAGAAGGAACAGTAGTAGTGTAGCAAACTTGAAACTATGGCTGACATCTGGTCTCTCCAGGTTTCTTTTGCCAAGAGACCAACAGAAGAGAGGGAGGGGAGAGAAAGAGAGAACTGGTGGAGGGAAAAAAATAAGTCCTTGCCGGTACTTTCCTCAGTGGTCCAGTCATTAAGACTTTGCCTTCCAATGTGGGGACACAGGTTTGATCCCTGGTCAGGGAATGAAGATTCAACAGGCCGTGGGGGTGCAGCCCCAAATTGAAAAAAAAAACAAACCAAAACTCCTTGCCTCGCCCCCTCCCTGCCCACTGGGTCTGCGCTGCTGCTAGGAGCATCTGGCAGACCTGCACCGTCAGTGACAGCAGTGGGGGAGCCGTGGCTCGGGGCCAGCGGGAGGCCGGCTGCGTGGGTGAGGGGCTGGCAGAAGCTGGAAGGACTGGAAGCAAATTGTTGCATCCAGCACAGAGATTTGGTAACTAAAGTTTAGGATCTGTCTGGCAAGGAATGAGTGGCTAAAAGTCCTCTCTAAACTGCTGTTGGATTCTGAAATGAATGTTTCTGGAACATTTGCTGAAGGGAAAAAGCGTTAAGATTATTACAGGGCTGTTTATTTGTGGCCCATGTGTCTGCTACATGGACGGACCTTTTTATAGTGAAACAGAAGAATCTGGACTCTGCCCGCCCCTGCCAGGCCACCTGCCCCCAGTACATTTGGATAAAAGCCTGGGCTCTTCTGCTCAGAGTCAGACCAGGCACCAGCCTGCTTTTCTGCCGTTGCCTCCATCTCCCCACGTAAGCCCAGCCTCCGCTGTCCTTGACACTCTTGAACTTGGGACAGTCTTTCTCTTTCTTTGCTCCCCAAGGTACTGCTTCTACCATGCTCTGGTGCATAGCAGCTTTTGTTGAAGGTCTGGGGATGAAGAAGAATGACCGCAGAAGAGCTGATGACTTGAAGCCCCTCGGAGTGTGTCCTTGCCTGAGATCTTCACCAGTGGCCGTACATCTGGGCCTCTTCTGCTTTGAGTTCTTGTCATGTTCTCTTCTGTTTCCTGTTCCACTCTGAACTGTAGTCCATCCTCACACCATCCTCGGGGGCTGCTGTCAAGCAGTGGGCCAAGGTTCCCTGCTTCCACCATGACTGGTCCTCCATGGGATTAGGAGACTCTAATTAGTCCCTTCACTCTGTTCAAAGTCCCTCGTGTAGTGAGGCTCTGAAAGCAACACACGTCACTCCAAGCAGGTTCCTAACTCTCAGAGTGAAACAGGAGTCCTTGATATCTGACTATTCCTTTGATGTTGCCTCTGTTCAGTTTTCTTTCTCCATTTCTGGGAGATGGAGGTGCTGAACCCCCAGTTTGTACAAGCTAACCTCCATGGAGCTGTGTGGGACAAAATGGGAGATCTTCGATCTAGCATCTCCCCTTTCAACATCTCATTCAGAGCCTTAGGACAATTATCTATCTATCTATCTAATCTATCTATTTATCTATCTATATGTATGTATGTGGGCTTCCCAGGTAATGCTAGTGGTAAAGAACCCACCTGTCAATGCAGGAGATACAGGTTCGATACTTGGGTTGGGAAGATCCCCTGGAGAAGGGCATGCAACCCACTCCAGTATTCTTCCCTGGAGAATCCCAAGGACAGAGCAGCCTGGCAGGCTATAGTCCGTGGGTTTGCAAAGAGTTGGACACAATTGAAGAGACTTAGCACACACATAGGTATAGATACAGGTATAGGTATAGGTACAGATATAGGTATAGATAGATATATGTAAGATTCTTCATTTTAGTTCAGGTTGTAGTAAAAACAATGAAAAGTATTTAATTGTCCATCAATACAGGAAGAATGGATTAGATTATAGTACATAAAGTAATAAAGTACTATGCAGCCTCTAAAAACAATGATGAGTCTCTATATTTGCTTATCCTAAATAATGTCAATGATTTGCTATAAATTGAAAATGCATTTTCTAAATGAAAAGGTAGAACAGGATTAAAAAAAAGATGTCTCCTCTCTTTCTCTTTCAATGTAGTGATAGATGGGTAAATATAGGAAAAAGAAAAAAAAGGCCCCAAGCTGCTTCTGAGTGGTGGAATGTGTCTTTTTTTTTGTTTTTCATATTTTCAAGTAAAAACATTTACAAATATATAGTATAATATGAAGCCAACTGGTAAAAACAAAGGGATCAGGTTAAATATTCTCTAGATACTTTCAAATTTTCTTATTCTGAGAATAGGTATTTCCATATGAGGAACAAAATAAAAATTTTAAAATCTGCAGTGCTTAAAATAATTCCTGGAATACTTTAAGCACTTGCAATGTGTAGATCTTATCCAAAAATTTAATGGTATCATTTAGTGCATTTTATTGTTCCTTATATTTTATTGTTCCTTATATTTTATTGTTCCTTATATTTTATTGTTCCTTCTTTATTATGATGATGTTTGAAGATGTTCATTAATTTGAAAGTATTAGTGAAATTAAAAATTTTCTCTAAAAACTTTAATAATTAAATGTATACTTACAAGAATCATTCTTTCTTGCTTTGTTTAATATCTAGCTGAACACATGTATGCTTCATTCAACCAGCAAATTCGCACAGCACGTCTGTGATCCAGGTGGGGCTCAGGTAGGAAGAGATAGCCCCTAGCACTGGGCCCATGCGTCAGCAGTCTCCTCCTGCTGCTTTCATGGCTGGAGGTCTGGGGCCACTATGGCTTGCTTGTCTAACCTCTTCTTGTTCAATCTAGGATCACCATGTTTAACAGAAAAGCAGTGGGCATGAGGAGATAGACGGGACTAGTCTTTCAGGAGTATATCCATCAGTGACATCACTCACTCTCTACTACAGGTCTTTGTCACATTCTGTGACCACCAGATTATCCGGCTTTGATCCATCGTAAACCTGTGGAATCCAACATCTAGCACTCTGACCCACGCTGTTCAACCCACAGTCTTCCCATGTCTTCCAAAAATACTGCATTTGGCCCTTTAAGAAACTGAATTAGCTCTTTCAGATCAAGACAAGAGTCCACTTATTTCACAGAAGCAGTAATTCAATTATAGTTGTCCTGGTGGCCTAAAAAAGTCATCGCTGCTTCCAGAGGTGCCTGATTTACTCCCTGGATGTAATTTATGTACTGGGAAAATCTGATTTGCTGAGTCTTTGTTCTGTGAAGCTCAGAAGCAGGTCAAAATTGAGAATTCACTGCATGACCTTGGAATTTGTGGCAAGGGCGCAGCACCACTCAAAATGGAAATAATAAAGCCTCCACATTCTGGAAGGGATTTGGGGGTGCATTTTTCTTGTTCAATTTTGCAACTCTTGATCTAAGGAAGAGTTTCTCCAACACGAGGCCGCTGCCAGCTTAGCAATTCATTCCCACAATATCTAATGTAACTTAATCGCCGTGTGACAGTTGCTACAGAGAAGACTGATAGCAACGACCCACATCAGAATCCTCTTACTTCTACAGCATGGGCTCTTTCCTTTCATTCGTCCTCTAGTGTTTGTTTTCAACCTGTCCAGGGGATGTTAAAGATGTGCAGTCAAATGTGTATCGTGTCTTAGGTGAGGAATGTTCTCATTTCTTACTTCGCCAAAAGTGACCGACAAAGTACAAAACAGGAGGAGAGGAAAAGGTTGTAGTTTGTCACCAGAGAGTCATCTCTCAGGGACCCCTTTTCCCTTAATCTCCTCCACGACTCTGTCCTTCCCTCATTTAGCCTTGATTTTAGTGTTGGTTTTTATTTGTTAGTTAATGGATGGTGTTTTTTTAATTAGGTGTTATAGGGAAGCATGAAAAAGAAAAAAAGAATGTGAGATCCCTACTCTTAGAATGCCTATAATCAAAGAGGTCTGTACCCTGTAATATTTTCCCTTTCTCTTTTGAACACTTTAAGGATAGTCACTCAACTATCCTTCTCTCTTTTGTGGGTCTTCTGGGGGACAGTAAGATGATCACATCTTATTTCTCATCAAGAGAAAGTGAAATAATTCCAAAATTTTAGAAAAATGTTACTTACCAGCAGCTACATTTGAATCAGGCAAACTCTCAAAACTTTGGGACTGAAAACTTGGATGGCAAGGAATTTTGAGCAGCATGGTCAACACGGGGGAGCTGGTAACATTTTTTAAGCCAGAAAACTCCAAATTAGGCATTCCGTGGTTTTGTCACCAGACTTTATGCTGACACAGTGGATTTCTGAGTTAGGTGGTTCTCCATTTGGGGCAGTCAAAAATGTTTAGCAATCTGGACTTTCCAGAACTCCAGTGACAAGCTGACTACTCCAGGCAGGAGGCTGGGATACTAAGATCCAAGACACGCAGGACCTGCTGGTGTTGAGCAGGGCATGAGGTTCAGGGCGCGGCTCCCAGCCCTTCAACTCTCAGGAGAACAGAAGCCACAGTATGCCTCTTTCTTGCTCTGTAGGCTGGAAAACGGGCTTCCCTGGTAGCTCAGATGGTAAAGAATCTGCCTGTAAAGAAGGAGACCTGAGTTCGATCCCCGAGTCGGGAAGATCCCCCGGAGAAGGAATGGCAACCCACTCCAGTATTCTTGCCTGGAGAATTCTATGGACACACCATGGGGCTGCAAAGATTTGGACACAACTGAGTGACTAACACTTTCACTTTCTGGCTGGAGAATGTATGTATGGGAACATTTTCTGCACCTTCCACTCCATTTTTCCCATGGCTTATGTGCATTTGGACACTGTCCTTTGGGTTAACAGACGAAATCTTTTTTCTATCTCCAGGAAAGTCAAGGGCAATCCATATAACCCTTCAATTTCTTTATGGTGCTTGGCATGTAGGAGATGCTCAAAAATACGCTTGTGGATTAAAGCAGTAATCGGACGAATAAAATCTGGATAAAGAAAATAACCTTCTTTTATCTTTTTCAATTTAATCCTTATTTTGCATTGGGATGTAGTTGGTTTTCAACATTGTGTTAGTTTCAGCTGTGCAGGAAAATGATTCAGCTATACGTATGCATTTGGTCTTTCTTTTTCAGTTTCTTTTCCCATATAGGTCATTATAGAATATTAAGTAGTGTTTCCTGTGTTATACAGTATGCCCTTGTTGATTATCTATTTTATATATAGTAGTGTTTGTATGTTAATCCCAGACTCTTAATTTATCCCCTCCCCATTTATCTTTCCTCTTTGGTAAACATAAATTTGCTTCAAAGTCTGTGAGTCTGTTTCTATTCTGTAAATAAGTTCATCTGTATCATCTTTTTAGATTCCACATATAAGTGATATTATGCGATATTTGCCTTTCTGTGTCTGACTTAGTATATCACTTAGTATGATAATCTCTAGGTCCATCCATGTTGCTCTTTCATAGCTCAAACATATCATCATCCTCTCCTTTGTTGTTGTTCAGTCACTCAGTTGTGTCTGACTCTTTGTGATCCCATGAACTGCAAGACAGCAGGCCTCCCTGTCCTTCACTGTCTCCCGGAGTTTGCTCAATATAATGTCCACTGAGTCAGTGATGACATCCAACCATCTCATTCTCTGTCATGCCACCTCCCCCCATCCTTTTCCCCCTGCCTTCAATGTTTCCCAGCATCAGGGTCTTTTCTAATGATTTGGCTCTTCACATCAGGTGGCCAGAGTATTGGAGCTTCAGCTTCAGCATTAGTCTTTCCAATGACTATTCAGGGTTGATTTCCTTTAGGATTTAGTTTCCATTTAGTTCAATCCTCTGTGTACATTTTCCTTTCTTATTGACACTTACTAGTTAGTGCCTATGCTTTGAAGTAGTAAGGAGACTAATGAAGAGATGGGTGAGCCCTGCCACATTTAGGTTTGTTGAATATTGCAAACTGCTTTGAGCTCAGAATGACCCAGAGCATGTTTGGCAAAGCACTTTTCCTCAATGTTTTAAGAGCATGTGGCCTTAGATGGAAATTTAATCTGCATGTTCATTTACATGTAACTCATCAAAATATTTTAAACAGTGCTTTGAAGTCTGCAGAGCCTTTTCAATCCATTTTATGGAAACTTTTCAAGGTTTTCTCTGGAAACTGTTTGGCTAAGATCAGGCATACTGGATACCAAAAGCTGCTTACACTCCAAATATTTCATGTTGATTTAAATGCCATACCTTATACTCATAGGTGCTCCATGACTGTGCCAACCCATTTCTTCATTTCTAAATTTATGTCATTCATTAAACTCTACAGAGAGAGGGACAAATAATTGAAACTTGATGGACCAAAGCTTAACATAATCAGTTTTTGATGGCATTGTAATGAGGAATAAAAGTGCCATGGACAATTCAAACTGGCCAAAAAGAGAAAAAAATTCATTTGGTTTGAGAATGACTAGTGTTTCTACTAATGATGAAAAACCAATATTCCTAGAAACATTTGTTTAGTTTGTTAGATCTGTAAAATACCGACAATTTTTTGGCAGAGGGTGGCATGGTCATGTTTGTGTTTTGGACAGGAATTTGTTGCAGTAGTGGAGGATGGATCCGTGGATGGGTTTTTTTTAAGTTAATTTTTATTGAAGTATAGGTGGTTTACAATACTGTGTTAGTTTCTGCTGTACAAAAAAGCACATGTATGCTAATGTGTATTTGGATTTCCTTCCCATTGAAGTCACCACAGAGCACTGGGTCGAGTTCCCTGTGCTATACTGCAGATTCTTATCAGCTGTCTGCTTTATACATGGCAGTGTATTTATGTTAATCCCAATCTCCCAGTTCTTCCCACCTCCCCACTTCTCCCCCAGGTAACCTTATGTTGATCTCTACATATGTGCCTGTTTCTGCTTTGTAAATAAGTTCATTAGTACCATTTTTCTAGATTCCACATATCACTGATACTATAAGATATTTTCTCTTTCTGACCTATTTCACTCTATGAGAGTCTCTAGTTCCACGTGGATGCCTCATTTAAATGCAGTAATCTAGATGGTGAGATGGAAAGGCAGACAGAGATTCAAGGAACATTTAGAATGTCAATTACCAGGACTGAAGAATGACTGGCTAGGTTGTGTGAGTAGGTGATTGGCAGTGATAATAGGAAGAAGAGGAGGTTTAGGATGGTAGAGAGATAGTGAACTCAATTACAGACATATCAATTGAAACATTGAAAAGTAAGGAGGTATTGAACTTAGGATTCTGAAGCTATGGGGGGAGATTTGGGCTGAATAAAAGTTTGTCAGATACCAACTTATAGCCAGGTAGTCAAGTGAGAAGTGGGTGAGCTTACCTGGGAAGGTTAGCAGACCAAGTTTGTAATTGTGGAGACAGAGAGATGGAGGAGGACACGCACAGGAAAGGGAGCCTGTTTTTAAACTGAGGAAAAGGAGCTTGCTTTGAGAAAGGAGGAACTGAAGAGGGTTGAGATGGGATTTCTCAGGGGAAAATGGTAGGGACAGGGTGGAGAACTGGGTCTAGACTAGGTGGAGTTTTGCATGTGGGAGAGAGAGCACATTCTCTGAGACCAGAGGGAAGAAGATGAGAGTGAGGAAGGAAGAAGAATTTTAAAATGAGTGCATATGTATGTACGAGCATGTCCACCTTAATTTTCTCAAGAAGTAGTAGATGATGTGGTTGGTCAACAACTATAAATATGAGCATGCTTGAAAGGTGAGAAAGCTTGAGGAGAATAGTGAGTAGTAAATATATATCGATATGTAGTAAAACATATATGTGATATTTGCTCAGGGAAATAACAGGCAACTGACCCAGCACAGGCAAAAGACCTTGAATTAGTCATTAGCAGTGACTCTTTCTATTGCAAGTGACAAAAAGTCTGCCAAGTCTTAAAGAAAAAAACAGAAAATGATTAGATGGGAAACAGTGTCCCCAGTAATTTTCAGTCTCTGCCCCTCTCTGAGTTGTTCTAACTCTAAAGCAGGTGGTCCTCTATTACAGACTTTCATTCTGTTTGGAAGGATGTGGATTGATTTTGAGATGACAGAGTGTATTTAAGATTTCTGACATGGAGCTCTTCTCATGAGTAACATATTTCAGAGTTTGGCCATGCAGATAAGTAAATTAAAGTAGAGATAGAAGTAGCGTGAACTGAGGAAGCCAAGGAAGTGTGAGGCTGGGATCAGGAAACCTCACAAGGACACATTCAGGATGATGCTGGAGTTGAGGTAGGAAGGATCACTTTGAAATACTTGAATGAGAATGAGTGACTGGGAAATTGCTAGATGACAGGAACAAGAAAAGACGGTACATGCCGTAAACCGATGGCATAAGGAAGTGAAAGTGTCAGCTGCTCGGTTGTGTTTGACTCTTTGCTACCGCACGGCCTGTCCATGGAATTCTCCAGGCAAGGATACCGGATTGGCTAGCCATTCCCTTCTCCAGGGGATCTTCCCAACGCTGGGATCTAACCCAGGTCTCCTGCATTGCAGGCAGATTCTCACCATCTGAGCTAGCAGGGAAGTATAAGCAGATGGCTATTTTTTCCCCAAAGAGGAAAAGGATTAAGTTTGAAGGAGTGCTAGGAGTTAAGAGAATGATAACTTTCAAGTGATGGAAATCCAAGTCCAGTTAGTTCAGGTTAAGGAGAATTTATTACATGTGGCCAAACTGAGGATGTGAGTAGATGGAGCTGCTCCTGGGTGATCAGAATCAAGGATGTCCCCGCCAACGGCACTGTCTTTCTCTACCACTCATTTTGTATCTCTTCACCTTTGGCTTCTAGTCTCATATTTTTCAGCTTTGCTACGTAAGAAGAACTCTCCCTCTTCTCTTAGCTCTAACGTGAAGATTTGGGGGAGAGAACTCTGGCATAGGTCAGTTGGGTGTCCACTGCTGTGTCTAATACTGTGGCCACTATTGTGAGGAGGCTATAATTGGTCCATTTAGGATAACAAGTCCAGCCATGGACCAATCGCTTGCCTAGGGAGGTGGGACCTGTAAGACTACTTTCATAATAAATGCCCAACCTCTGACCTTGGCCTGTGGGTGGTAGTACCAGCGGATTCCTTGCCAACTCTTCAGCTGTGTCTCCATTCCTGCCACACAGGTCTCCCTGCCTTTCCTTAAATGCGTCAAATGTGCTTCTGAATCAGGATCTCTGCCTCTGCTGTCCCACAGAAATACTTTCTCTCCAGATAACTGTATGATTCAGTTCCTCACTTCATTCAGATTCTCTGCTCATGTATCACCTCCTGGAGAGGACTTCCTTGACCACTGCATCCGAAACAAAACTCCTGAACCATCTCATCTCTAGCCTCCCCTACCTGTGTTTTTGTAACAAGGGCTAACTCCTGACACATTATGTATTTATCTTGCCTCCCCTAGCAGAATTGCAGTCCCATGGAAGAAGGGGTTTTGTCTCTTTGGTTTATTTCTATATATTCAGAACCTTGAATGATGCCTGGTCCTCTCTGCCCCAGGATGGAAGAAGTCTGCCAGGAGGTTTCAATTGTAGAGCTTGTCTGGCTGCAATCAGGCAATTGATCTTGGTCACTCTCGTCCCTACTTCATTCCCTCCCTTTCAAGAGTTTCCCGAGACCATCTTCACAATGAATCACATATAACTGAGTGCCTGCTTGGGATCTGCTTCTGGGAACCCTGACTTTAATACATTTATATTAAAGCTACCTGGTTTGCATGTTGTGTTAGTCGCTCAGTCACGTCTGATTCTGTGTGACCCCTTGGATTGTGGCCCACCAGGCTCCTATTTTGTATGTTAGTGACAGAAATTTTTGAAATAAAGTCTTCTTGATAAGTTGGTGGAAGAAAGTGAAAGTGTTAGTCTCTCAGTCATGTCTGACTCTTTGTGACCCCATGGACTGTGGTCCGCCAGGCTCCTCTGTCCGTGGAATTCTCTGGGCAAGAATACTGGAGTGGGTTGCCATTCCCTTCTCCTGTGGATCTTCCTAACCCAGGGGTTGAACCGAGGTCTCCTGCATTGCAGGCTGATTCTTTACCATCTGAGCCACCAAGGAAGCCCCTGATAAGCTGGGCTTATGAAATTTCTCAAAATAAATAAGGAACATGCAGCCTACTTTTGAGCAGTACAGTTAGGGATCTGTTAGGAGGAGAAATATACCAACAGATGAAAGTGGCACTGCTCCAGGCAAACAAAATATTTCAGTTCTCTTACTGATCATTTTTCCTGGTCTGTGGAGCATGGAAGACTGGATAGAAGCATCTGCTCCAGCTGGGTCTGGAGGAAAAGCCCAGGTTTTTTTGTTTTGTTTCATTTTTGTTTCTTCTATTTTTAAAATTTTATTTTTTTAATTGAAGGATAATTGCTTTACAGAATTTTGTTGTTTTCTGTCAAACCTCAAGATGAATCAGCCATAGGTATACATATATCCCCTCCCTTTTGAAACTCCCTCCCACTTCCTTCCCCATCCCACCCCTCTAGGTTGATCCAGAGCCCCTGTTTGAGTTTCCTGAGACCTACAGCAAATTCCCACTGGCTATCTACTTTACATATGGTAATGTAAGTTTCCATGTTACTCTCTCCACACATCTCACCCTCTCCTCCTCTTGCCCCATGTCCATAAGGCTGTTCTCTATGTCTGTTTCTTCACTGCTGCCCTGCAAATAAATTCTTTGGTACATCTTTCTCGATTCCATATATATGTGTTAGTATATGATATTTATCTTTTTCTTTCTGACTTACTTCATTGTGTATAATAGGCTCTAGGTTCATCCACCTCATTAGAACGGACTCAATGTTTTCATTTTTATTGCTGAGTAATATTCCATTGTGTTTATATACCACAACTTCTTTATACACTCATCTGTTGATGGACATCTAGGTTGCTTCCATGTTCTAGCTTTTGTAAACAGTGCTGCAATGAACACTGGGGTACATGCATCTTTTTAAATTTTGGTTTCCTTAGGGTAAAGTGCCTAGGAGTGGACTGCTAGGTGGTTTTATTCCTAGTTTTTTAAGAAATCTCTATGCTATCTTCTATAGTGGAAAAACCCAGTTTTAATTAGGGCAAAGAAATGAAGGAAATGAACATTCAATAAAGAGGTAGAGGGTATATAGAGCTTTGTTTATCTTGGCATGGAGGATCCAGAGGGAAGAGTGAAAGATCTGGAAGATCAGAGAGAAGATAGAGGAGAGGAGAGGAAGTGGAAAACAGTACGGAGATAGTTGGAAGAGAAGAGACTTCTGGAGGCTGTTATGTTTGGAGTGATAATGAGGCATGATGGGGGTAGGCAGAGGGAAAGGATGGTACTAATTCCAAATGGTATTAAATCTGGGCCTCGTTGCTTCTGAATCAGCCTTGTTCGGGGTTGGGGTGGGCTGACATGTTTGTGAACCAGAGGTCTGGACCTCCTGGTGTCAAGCTGGCAGCTTCAGGACAATCTGCAGGCAGCTTCTCAGGAAATGTGGGTCCACAGTTCCCGGGAGAAGGGACTGAGAGTCTCCATTTGGGTAGAGTGTTAGTAGATTTTCCCCCATATGCTAAATATGGAAGATGAAATAGGAATTAAACTTATTATTAGCACTAACTTAGCAGTACTAAATATAAGCAATTTTTAATCCTTCAAATGATGAGGTCATATTGCTACAATCCCACATTCTTTACTTGAGATCTAGAATTTACTTCAGAAGCTAACAACATTTCTGAAATGAATTTCTGAAAATTCATGCAAAATATTATACATTTGTGGTTTGTGCCTATTGAGGGGAGAGGATCCCTAACTCCCATCAAATTCTTAGATTCCCTAACTTTCATCAAACTTCTAGGAATAGCCATTATTCTAAGCTCAGGAGATGATCGTAACTCTCTTCTGCTTCTTTGGGAGATCTAATGTCAGCTCCCTCTCTCTGGCTCCTTAGATGACATTGACATAGGAATGCTGAATTCGTACGGATTCACCCTGTTATATGTGTGTCGTTTGGGGTACTACTAAATTATTTTACAGTCTTTTCTAATCAATGCTAGATGACAGGGAGAAGGGTTCTGCAAATGGTTGAATAATGAGGCTAAGGTTCTACTTTAAAATATTCAGTAGATAAAACATAGAGCAGGTAACTTTAATATAATTGTCTTAGTGAGGTTGCCTAAAGACAGGTCCTCAGACAAGGATTCAGTTGTGGCCTTTGTCAACAAGGTATGTGATTTATTGATCAGCGTTTCTCAGGAAACTCTTGTAAGGGAGGGAGGGAAGCAAGATAAGGAAGCGGAAGGAGCCAGGCAAGGGTGTGATCCTTGATCTGACTGTGGAAAATTTAAATCTCTCTGCAGAGTTGCCCTACTTGAGGCCAAGGAGCCAGGCTTTTTATCTCCCCATCAGTCACGGGCCACCTGCTGGAGATGGGGGGTAAGGTACAGGTGTGATGGTGGTGATGGTGGTGATCCTTGTGATGGAGCCCCCCTGTCATCAAGGACATGATGCTCCCCAATAATTGCCAGTGTTTAATCAATCCAGTGTACCAAGTGGAGGATAAGATCACCTGCACTTCCTTTTAGCCATTCCACTGGCCTGGTGGCCCAGGAGGCAAGGCTGAGGCCTCCATAGCACATGGAAACAGGCAATTGGAAGCTGTCAAGCGTTGGTTCCAATTAGTCTGAGGTTAGCCTCGTTCCTGCCCAGAGGCAGGGCGCTAAAACTCATGTAATGCAAATGAAATGAATAATCAAAACAGTTTATATACAGGGCTTCCATATGAAATGCTTTCATATGTGTTACCTCCTCTTTGACTTGGTATCCAGAGATAGTATCTCTCCCCTATTCTACAGGTCATGGTCATAAGTGACCTGGTCACAGAGTTTCTAGGGAGTGAGCCTGGATTTGATCCAGAGTTTTCTGATTGTTATCTAATCACTTTGCATCAGACATTACCTGTGAAGTACATCCAATGCGGGTGCTTGGGGTACAAGAGATGGAGAAAACAAGGTCCAGATCATTCTGCAATGAATGACATCAGGTATTTCCAGATGTATATTTTTCTTCCTTTCCTGATAAACTGTAAGTGGGAGGACCTTTCAGTCCTTTGATGTTTATCTCTGAAAACTTGAAAAATTATACATATTATGTTGATGTTGATACTTAGGTATGTGTGTTTCCTTCCCAAACTTTTACAAAAGACACGAGCGTAAAAACCAAACAGCAGAGACTGCCAGTTGGCCTGCTCTTGGTAGAGCCTACTATCTCTCACTGCTTCCTGGGGCCCCTGTGATCCTTACCCAGGACAGGGAACTTGAACTGGGATCCAGGGCCTCTTCTGATCTTTGGGTAGGGTAGGCTGTTTGCAAGAACTGGAGATGTTTGCTTCCTCTTGAGTGAGACAAGGAGGCACAGATGATGCAGTTGCATTTTCCATAGATGAGGCTACCACATAGCTTTTAAAGTCACATGACTTGTGGGCTACTAGTTAAATGAATTAGCTGTGACCCAGAGGTGTCCAAACTCTGTGCTCAAACTTTATGTTAGAAATACCTGATGGAGCTGCTGGTTAAAGACTATGGTGGGGGTTTCCCTGGTAGCTCAGTGGTAAAGAATCCGCCTGCCAGTGCAGGAGACACAGGTTCAATCCCTGATCTGGGAAGATCCCACATGCTATGGAAAAGCCGTGTGCCACAACTATTGAGTCTGTGCTCTAGAGCCTGGGAACTGCAACTACTGATCCCAGAGCCTGCAACTATTGAAGCCCTAGTGCCCGAGAACCCGCGCTCTGCGAAAAGAGAAACCACCTCAACGAAAAGCCTGAGCCCCTTAACTAGAGAGTAGCCCCCACTTGCTGCAACTAGAGCAAAGTCTGTGCAGCAACAAAGACCCAGAGCAGCCAAAAATAAATACATTTTAAAAATTATATAAATTAATATATATATAAAAGTCTATGGTGATGCCCAGGCCTACCCCACAGAGACTGAGTGCACTGATGTGAGGTGTGGCCTTGGCATCTCAGATGATTCTAACATGAGACCTGTGCCAAGAAGCACTGGAAAGTAAACATTTTTTCGGGGTAGGGAGCAACTTAAAAATTTATGTTTGTCATTCTATCGCATCTGTGCAAAATTTCCAGGATTTCTAGGAAAATCAAACTTCAGTTTAGAAGTGTAATTTGTTTAGAAAGAAAACAAACTGCTTTCATATTTCACAGGTCCTTTTGGAGGGCAGATTAAAAGGGGTGATGATTTACCCTGCTGTCTTAGAATGACCCTGGAGAACTTCAAGCCTTGAAGTGGTGACTGTTAACAAGATGTTCTTCGCCTTTTACTCTTCTCTGCCTCTCATACACTCTTGGTCTCTCTGTTAATTAGTGAAAATAATTACTGAGTGGAAGCTCCTGTAATTATATTATTTACTTTTTTTTAGGATAGAATTTTATATTCTTGGTGTCACTTTTGGATAGATGAAAGATTAAGTAACACCCAAGTTAAAGTCCTAACTCTTCCTCTTCCATGTTGTGTGGTCAATGGGCAATTTCCCTAAGTCTCTAGTCTTTGATATTCTTGCCTACAAAATGGAAACAATAATAATCATCTCATTTAGTTGTTGTGAAGATTAAACTGGATTATGTATAAAGATTTTTGAACAAGTTGGAGCTTGGATTTAATGAAGTCTCAATAAGTAGCAGCTATTATAACTTTCTTATTAGCTGTTAGCTTTCCCATTACAAAAAAATCAACATACAGCAGACAGATGCCCAACAATCTTAGTTTCTCCTAGTCCTACTCCACAACTGAGTTCTCCTTAAGAAATTAGAAACAATATCTCTCTCCATGTGCACCAATCCTTCCCCCTACCCTACTAAATTTTTTGCTGTTTTCTTACAGCTCTCAATTAACTGTCCATAATAGCAATTTCATTTAATTAACCTCATTTTCCTCTATTGAAAACCCAATATTGGTTTGTATTGAATAATTTTTTTTCCATTCCTTATCACCAGCTTTGGGAATGCACACCACTGGGACCTGCCTACTGAATCACACATGCCTTTCACGGCAACCCACTCCAGTATCATTGCCTGAAGAATCCCATGGACAGAGAAACTGGTGAACTATAGTCCATGGGGCCACAAAGAGTCAGACGTGACTGAGCAACTAACACCCACACACTCACACAGCAGTCAACAAACAAAACTGGTTTCTTACCCATCAAGAATGAGCTTGCTTTCCAGTTTTCAGTCTGCCCCTAACCCCACCCCCAGCCACATCCTATTCCTCACCTGAAAACAACTTCCTTAGTAAGATTTGCCATGTAAGGCCACCCAGATTATGCTTTTTACACATCCAAGGACAAACCATGTACATAGACTAGGAGGTCAGTAGTGATCCCTAGAAGTTTGTCCATACTACTCCGTAATTGTGTCTTTGAACATGCCTCTCAGACGCCTTCTCATAGATTTAGCAAGATGGCTCGCATACTGACAGCTGCACATTGGCATGCTTTGCTTTTCGGTTCTAGGGTTTTTAAAAAAGTTTATTTTCACTTCATATTTATTTGGCAATGTACAATAAATGTTGTAAACTTGCATCAAATTTATGAACGAAGAACCATTTTAAAAAAGAAAGAGATACTGGTTTCCAAAGTGGTGGTACCATTTTACATTCTTACCAGCACATACACATTAGAGTTTCAGTTCTTCCACATTCTCACCCATCCTGGCTATGGCCAGTTTTCCTAATTTTAGCCCTTCTAATGGGTGGTATCTTACTAGGGTTTTCAGTTGCATTTCCCTAATGACCAATAATATTTAGCATCATTTCATGTGTTTATTTGTGATTCACGATTTTTTGGCAAAGTGTCTGTTCCAATCTCTTTCCCATTCTTTAAATTGGGTTGTTTGCTTTCTTAGCATTGAGTGTTGAGACACACACATACACACACACATATATACTTTTTATATACATATACCTTACTTGAATTTTGATATCTTCTTGCCAACTTGTAAATTCCTCTGAACAAGAGAGTTCCTTAGGAACAGAAGACACACTATAACTGTAAATCCAAGGCATTCAGTTGAGATTCAAGTGCTTGATGGATTCTTGCTAAGTATTTCATGGTGGCGAGGACCAGTCCATGGGTCACTCTCACACATTTGGAGACCATGCTACACAAAGTCAAACACTTTTTAAGGTTAAGACTGTGGATTAACCTAGTCCTATTTAAAGAGCTCTGTATGCATAGCATATGTTATACAAATTGCAACAGAAGTACTTTTAAAGTTTTTTTTTTTTTTTAGAGAATGGAAATTTGGTAGTATCCCCTAAATGGTTAAATCAGGAAGCATTTGCTTCTAAATTATTAGCAGTCTGCTTGGAGTCCCAGTTTAGTATTTCCAGTGGACTGTCTTTGTAGATAATTTTAAGTAATAAACAATTTTACAGGAACTAGTGTCTGCTTACCAAATGTAGAATGTAGGAGTTGGTTGTATTGCCAAAGAGCAGAATCATGGTTTCTGAAAATAGCTTTAAGAAGTTCAGACCAATTGGCAACGCAAACTGCACTATCTTACGGAGCATGACGTCCTTTGGGATAAATACCACGTGAAAAATGAACAAGGATAATATATTAAACCGGTCATGGTAACTCTGCCCTCACTTCTGGTTGACTCAATCATGTGCAAGTTGGTAACAGCAATTCCTGTAAGTTGTGAGAAAAGATTATTCTATTGCATCAAATGATACCACATACAGTATTGCAGCATACAACACTAGTCCTTTTAGTTTAAGTTTGATTTCATTTTTAAATGTAATGGACAATTTCCAGTGGGTCATTGGCACCATGATGGATTTCCTAACTCTTCTTCACTCTTCTGGTGGGCTGTCAGCTAACCAAACCCAGAACTTCCACTCACTGAACCACCCAAGGAGCTGCCAGTTTTGTTTTATCCTCTGACTCTGATGTCTCATAACCAGAGATCTTTCTGGTTGCAATTTTAGGTCAATTTTTTCCCCCTTTGGTCTCATTCTCAGAGCCCAGCTGCTTCATTCTACCTGAACAGCATAGCTTCATGTAGGAACTTGTTAACTTTGCTAACTACATGATTGAATGCTCAATCCAGTTTATAAAAGGAATTATTTTGTTGAAGTTTTCTTATTTTTATAATATGATTTACATATGGGATTCTGTATTTGTTTTCTGTTGTTTGGAGGATAAATTAAACCACCAGCATCTTACAATAATCACCACTGTCCCATGGCAATTTGTGGAGCTTTTGTAAGTCCCAGACACTTTTCACATGTTATCTTTAATCTTGACAGGTCTTAATTCACTCATTTTACAGATGAGAGAAATAATTTACTTGCCCCAGATTACACAGACAGCAAGTGGCAGAGTTTATTATTGTTATTATCAGTAGCAGCAGTGGGTTTCTTCTTCTTCTTCTTTTTTTTTTTTTTTTTTTTGAGCTGTTAAAGTTTTGTGCTACAATTTGGAAAAAATAAATGGTGGAATGGAAGCACTGCCATCTTTAATACATTTCGAAAAAAACTTTATGATACAGTTGAGAAAATGGTATAACTGAAATCATTTACATGTTTTAAAGGCAAGAAATGGAGATTAAGGGTTTTAAGGTCACTGGAAGCTTCTACAAATCTCTTGAAGAATCAAGTATTTTGACATCTATCATTGCCAACTTTTCTACTTGGCAAAGAGAAAAAATGTTAGTTTACTAACATACATGGCATTCCAAAGCTTGTTACTTTGGATCTTTTATCTTCTGGATGGAATGAAATTTTTTTATTATTGTTTTTTTTTAATGAAATTTTACAAATTTCATAAGCATGCATTATTTTCTGTATAAGTCTTGGAAAACAGTCACTGAGAACATTTGCAATCATTCCATTCAGATACAGGGCTTCCTTGGTGGCTCAGATGGTAAAGAATCTTCCTGTGACACAGGAGACCCAGGTTTGATTCCTGGGCTGGGAAGATCCCTTGGAGGAGGAAACGGCAGCCCACTCTGGTAGTCTTGCCTAGAGAATCCCATGGACAGAGGAGCCTGATGTACTATGATACAGTCCAGGGGTAGCAGAGAGTCGGACATGACTGATTGACTAATTACTAACACTTTCATCCAGATACAAAAAGAAGGCAAATTCTTAAAGCAGAAGATAACCTTTTAGTGAAGTATATTTCAGAATTTGGGCAAAGACAAAGTTGTTATAACATGGGTATGATTGTTTGCAGGAGTTGGCAAGTTCAAACCAGTTAGAAATTGATGCCATACAAAATCTGTCAATTCTGCTTGCATGTAGAAGTGAAGAAAACTAACATTGTGTTACTGGATTGTAATATAAGTTTATAAACAATGAATATATAAGCTTTACCAAGTTCAAGAAGGACATAGCAGTGGGGAAGCCTCTTTTGAACTAATTGATATGCATTAAGCATTCAAGTTATGCTCTCCATCCCTCCTCCCCTAAAAAAAATTAATCAGCGCTTTGACACTGTATGAGGGCACTTGTGAGAAATTTGCTGAGAAATCCTTATACCCTCATGATATTCTGTAACTTCTCTTCGCTCAGTCATGTCTGACTCTGTGACCCCATGGACTGTAACCAGCTAGTCTCTTCTGTCCCTGGGATTTTTCAGCAAGAATATTGAAGTGAGTTGCCATTTCCTCCTCTAGGGGATCTTTCCCACTCAGGGATCGAACCAATGTCTCCTGCCTCACCTGCATTGCCGGCAGATTCTTTATCTGCTGAGCTGTTGAGGAGGCCCATACTTCACAGCACTTACCAGTTTTAAATTATTCATGCATTTTAATGAGCAGTCATCTCTCTCACTGGACCTCTTGATGGATGGAACCACATCTGTTTTGCTGACCTTTGTATCTGTCTGGCAAGGTTTCTGGCACATAACATCTGCTCCCTAGTATACTGTTTGTTACAGGATTGTTGAATGAATGAACAAATTCTTGTTCTGGGACTGCAGTTTGAGGAAGAAACAAGTTAGACATGACACTTATGTCTCACAGAGAAGGAAGAGGTCGGTGCTGGTGGCTCATGGCCCCAAGGATCTCCATTTCTTGCCAGTGAGTGGAAGAAGGAGGCTGGGGCAGAGCATCTAGAGCATCTAGGAAAAGTGACTTACCATCTTAGAGAAAACAGGAAATTTTTCATCTGAATTGGGGTCAATCTTCCAAGTCCAGGGTATTTAGTACCTGATTAGGAGAGTTCCTCTAACCAGCTAAGGAGGTGCTGGGCAAGCTGTTAGGGATTCCCTTTTGTTCCCTTTAAAAGGGAGGAAACCGAGTTCTAAGGTGAACATGGAAATCAGAAGGGAAGCGGGTGCCACATATGAACTTTTTCTAGCCATCTTATGTGAAATATTGAGCGAATTTTCTGTATTTTGTGAGACAGTTGGTAACAGAAAACCAGCTTGAAAAATGCGGCCCAATTTAAGTAGGATGTGTGAAAAATAGTGTAGAAAACTTTGTATTGGAGAGACAGACTCTTTATATATATCAGTTTGTGTCTATCCTTTGAAGGACTTGATTAATTCTTAAACAGAAAAATAATAAAACAAACATAAAATAGACCATGGGAGCTATAGCAAAACCCTGTTTTGTTTTCTTTTCCCAGAACATATATTTAAGTAAGTAAAAAGCTTTCATTGCAATCAAGTGCTGGCAGTGGCAAAGTCATACATGATAACTTGGTATGTGATTTCACTTTTATATGATCTCCTTATTAAAAGACCCTTGAAATGATATGTCAAGGAAAAGAAGAGATCTCTAAGAACAGAGAAAGCAATGAATTCCCTTTTTGGAGAATACTCTGCCTCAGATCATTGAAGTCTGAATCTGGGAAGAATGAGCAGGAACCTGGCTGATTTCATGTGCCAGGGAGCTGCAGAGCGAAGAAAACTGACCCCAAAGGCTTGAAGTTCTGAAGAAAGGACTTCTGGGCTCTAACAGTTCCCTTGTGAGACTTTTGTTGTGCAGTTTCTTTCTCTATTCCTTTATCCAGGTTGTCATTTTTACTCTCCCTCGACCCAATTGATGATTTCAATGACTTCTCCACAATAATCCTTGGGGCCTGGTTCTGATCAGCAAGCTAGATGCTTGTTTCATTTTTTAGATATTCCCTTGATTGGTTCCTGGTTCCCAGTCTCCATATTTTGCATTTTTTCCCCCTAAAAGAACAGCATTTGCCATATGCCATATCAATCCTATAAGTGATCCAAGTCCTTTTCTATTTGATGATACTGCTGAAAGCAATGAGAGTGTCATTTGCTGTCTTTAAGAAATTATATGTTTTCCTTGGGTGTCTGTACTACGGCACAGCTGGAATCCTTGAATTTGCGATACCCACAAATTGGCACACTATCTGGGCGAGTAGATACTCATGTATATCCATGTGTTGTCCTTATTTGAAAATTCAGTGGTCAAGATGCAATATTCACAAATTCTAATTTCCCAAAGGAGAGGACTTATAGACCTAATAGTTGACCATTTCACTTCTCTGTATGTACTTCTTCATAATTCTGCTTGGACATAGGTTTCCCCCAAATAAACCATTACCATAGAAAAAGTTGAATTAAGTGAAATTAATTGATACAGTATTGCCTTTGGATACTTAGAGTAGAAAGAAGACCAACTGGTGGAAACTGATGTAATATCAAAAAGAGTTTTTGAACATCTGGTTTTGCATTATTTTTCAAAGACACTAAGTGTCTTGTTATTTCTCAGTCTTTTGACTAGCAATGAAGACTAGATTTGTCCAAATCATATAGTTATTAGTATCAGAACTGAAAGTAGAGAGAATTCTCCGGAGTCAATCATCATGCTACTTCACCAGTTAAACATGTGCATAGATTAATTAGGTAAACATGGTATCATTTTTTTATAAATATTGAGTGGAGATGGGGATAAGTATAGATAGTATTTGAATAGTGGGATGAGGAGGTGAATATATCTATCCTCCTTTATTTTTTTTTTTACAAGCAAAGTAAATTTTTGAATTCATTTAAGGAGGTTTTCTTGACTACATTTAGAAAATTGTATGATTTAAGATCATGCAATATTATCTATCTAGCTTTGTGTAAAAACATCCAAGTTTAAGTCAGTCCTCAAGTTGAAATCCTGCTAGTTTTCCTGAACAGTATACTGATGTTCAGGAAATTTTCTTATAATTCCTTTCCTAGTACCAGTGAAAGAGGAAGCATCAGAGAACTTACACTGAAATTTTGATGAGTAATCATTTTTATGACAAAGTAATCTTTTGCCTAATCAAAAAAAAAAAAAAAAAAATAGTATTGGTAGGGAAGAAAGCAGCAGTCCAAGGTAGACATGACTCCTCAGATGATACTCAACAATCTTCCAACTATGGGATTAAATGCAGCCTTTGCCACTTATCTAAGCACTGTCTGAATTTCATGCACCCTGAGAGTTCAAAGATGACTCAGAAATCTTCTCCTTTATTCTTAGTTTTTCTTTTAGTGCCTTCTTCAGCCCCCATGATTGGCAGCTGTGAGGGGCAATAATACCAGGCCTTCAACTTTTTCCAAGTTCAAGGGAACCCAAGTTCACACGAACAAGAGTGTACATGGGAGATTTGCAGACACGACATCCAGAATCACATCAGCTGAGCTTTCCAGATGGCTCCTTCGTGTTGATTTTGTGTCTATAAGCACATTTATTTTAAGTAAACATAAAATAATAAAACCAGGTTTCAGGGCATTAAGTAGATATATTGGGGAAAATTTTTTAACCCAAAATAATTATGCTTCATTTAGATTGCATGAGCTATTACTATTGGACAAAGCAGCCGCAGTTTTAAGAATGGCCAAGTGGGAGCCATATGCACTTTCCATGGTAGGAGTTGATTATAAATATTGACCTATTGCTCGAGGCAACACATTAACCAGCCCTTTCTTTGATGGGAAAATTACATACATAGAATCCTTTTAAAATCCCTGTGGGATATTCATGCTGGGGGGTCAGGTGTGTGTGTAGTTCTATATATGTGTGTTATATTTAAGGGATGGGTTGACGGGGCACAAAAGGGCCTTACTATTGATGATCTGTGTTGTTGCAAAAAGGATATGTTGAATATTCCTATGTTCAAATTTGACGAATCGCAAATAAATTCACATTATAACAAGGCTTGACAAATGTTTTCACATAAATTTTTGCAAAAGAAAAGTTGATTTAAAAACTATCCTAACTACTAGAGTAGCCATGGGGCATTTAGTTAAATTTCAATTTCAGATAAATAAATAAATAAGTAAATTTTTAGCATATGTTTATCCCAAATATTGCCTGGCACATACTTACACTGAAGATTTATCATTGTTTACCTGAAATGCAGGTTTAGCTGGGTGTCCTGAATTTTTATTTGCTAAACCTGGTAGCCAAATAACTAAGTGAATGTACGGAAGTCATTCCTTCAGAATCATTTCGTACCTCGTAGCTTGGATGTGCTATTTCAAAATAAGTGAGCTGTGTCAAAAAAAGTTGAGAAAGTTGTGACCTGCTGTTGTGTCAATATCAAAGAGCTCATGTGGCTGATTCGTGCCTCTTTTTTGTTCTATTTTATTAAACAATTGAACTCCCAAGCCCTCCTAGTTATAGGCATTCACTTTGAGAGAGGACACCACATTTTAAGCTCTTCTCTTATCCTTTGGAGACAAAAGCTTTGAAAAATTAGGACCATGTTTGAACCTTAGATACATAAAGGATGCTCTCCAGCAAAACGCGATGTATTGTTTCAAGCTGATTTTCCCCCCCTTTTCCTTGGGAGAAAAATACAGCGTCTTAAACTAAAGCACACTTCAGCGGTCCCCCTGCTTGACTGGGGCCTGCAGCCACAACACAGGGCTTTCATCTCTGCTTCAAAGTGTGGTGGAGGGAGTTTGGGGGGAGGGGAGCGGGGAAGAAAAGGGAGGGCCGGTTGAATGCAAAGAGAGAAACAAACAAACAAAAAGTAAAATGGGTTGGGTGGGCAGAAGGAGAAGTTCCCCTGTCTTTGAAATAACACGTCCCCCATGGCCTGGGCTGGGATTTGCAAAACCCTCCCAGTTTCCCTCCTCCCCCCACCCCCACCCCGTTGTGTATTTTTTTGTTACCACCACTTCCCATGCTGGGAAGATTCTTGTCATCCCTCACATATTTTATCCGCAGAAAAGGCTGCCCTGCCCTGGGCTTGGTGATTGAGGCTGTGCTCCTGGTGTGCCACTCTATCAGTGGTTCCCAAGGCTGTCTAGCCTGGGAAAAGCTGCATGGACGCGTTCCAAAATCAGCATCACATGCATCATTGTTCTTACTCTCCCTGATTAGAGAGCACACAATGAAAACAACAGCAACAGCCTCGTTTTCTAGCCCTCCTCCCAGCACAAGGCAGCCCTCAGTCTGTTTTTCTTTCTCTGGGTCTTCCTCCAAGTTAACCGCTTCAGTGCTGGGGGGAGTCTCAGACCTCACAGCAGCTGCCCCCGCGAGCTCCTCTGTGCTTCTGGGAGGTCACCCGCAGCTCTGGGGGCAGTGGGGGATCGGGCCGGCTTGTCCTCCTCCTGGAAATCTGGGCAGAGTAGCTGACTAACGGGCGAAAAGTCAAAAGCTGTGTGTGGTGCCCTGCGTTGGCTGGGGGCTCCTGTTCCAGGACGGCCCTTCACAGCCTTGGGGTTGGCTAAGCGCTCAGTTTCTCATAAGCAAATGTGGGGACAGATGTAAAGATGTGAGTGGGGGTCCTGGTGTTTTAATTCTGAAAGCCACAAAAATCTGTCTGCGTTAAATCTGTTGACTTTAGCTGTTGAGTCTCAATTATCCATATGAAACGCTTCTCAGCCTTCTTTGTAACTTCTGAATAAAATCTTTGTAAACATTTGCAAGTATGTGAAGATATTGAACATTTGCAAGATTAAGCAATTTTTACTTTAAAAGCCATAGGGCAAATCCAAGTCCTTTTACCAAAAAGAAAAAAAAAAAGGTTAATTAGTAAAGAACCTGCTTGCCAATGCCCAAGAAGTAAGAGACACAGGTTTGATACCTGGATAGGAAAGATCCCCTGGAAAAGGGAATGGCTACCCACTCCAGTATTCTTGCCTGGAGAATCCCATGGCCAGAGGAGCCTGGCAAGCTACGGTCCATAAGTTTACAAAGAGTTGGATACCACTGAAGTGACTTTGCACACACACGCACACACACAACATACACACCATCAAAAAAAAAAAAAAGAAAGAAAAAGAAAACCTTCTAACATGTAACTCGTGACTTCTTTATTTAAAATAATGGACAATTTATGACATACCAGTCAAGAATTTGGATATCCTCTGGATTACAGTGTAACATAATTGACCTGACTTTTATTTAAGGGTATGAGTGGATGAGGAGCCGGGTGGAATACAGTCCATAGGGTCACAAAAAGCTGGACACGACTGAAGTGACTTAGCACGCATGTATGCATGCACAAGTGGATGAAAGGTGGAGAAGTCTATGTGACCATGGGTCAGTACTTTAAAAGTAACAACTGAAACACTTCATCAACTGGGCAAACATCCTTAGTCTGGAGAACTCTTCGACACACTTGGAGTCACAGCTCTAATGGAGAAGGTCTTTAATGCAGGTGGAGAGACAGATTTTATTTACTGTGTTTCTGGTGTCTGTCTTGAGACCAAACATGACATACATTTATGACCTGGATGGAGGTTTGGTCATGAATTTGCCTTCAGCCCAGTCGGAAAGATGAAAGGCTGGGGTTCTCCTTCGAGCCACTATCCTTGACTTTTAAGTACGTTTAGGAGGTAAAACAGAGAATGACCCTAAGGTTTGTTAGCTGTTAGAAATGCAGTGGCTCACTGCTGCGGTGCCAAGGACTCCTCCTGATTGAGGCTGGATATTACTCTCTTGCCTCTTTAATAAAGTTCCATAAGATTGCTAGTAGAAGCCACTGTCACTTATTGATCTGTATAAGGAACCACTGTCATTTATTGGTTGATCTGTGCAAATCGAGAGGTTTCCTTCCTCTTCCTTCTCTCCCCTCTCCTTCCTCCCTCTTTCATGCGTGGCACAGCTATAATTAACATAATACCATTAGCCAGTTTCTGATACATGGGGTTTGGGGCCATACATCACGCTATTTCAAGAATCTAATTCCTCCTCTTCTGTTTAATTGTTAGTCAACTATTTGTCTCCCTGCAACTACCTACATGAGCTTTTTAGGGCCTCAAAAATAAAGTAAATAAATAAAAACTCCAAATCAAAAGCAACAAAAACTGAATTGTGTCACTTGCCTAAGGCATGACTTTTCTTAGCAACCATAAAAATCCCATAGTAAGAAGGGAGATAGTAGATTATAGGATAATGGGTGAAGCAAGAGGAGACCCCCGCTTGTCTAAGAGAAGCTGAGTTGGTTCTGGTTTCTAAGGCTATAAATATCCCTTTTTATAAAAAGAAAGCTTATTTTTTCATGCTTAGACAGTTAGGGAGGAGATGTAACAACATGTCATTTCACGGGCTCTTTTTTCTGCTCAAGTCCCTGAATATAAATATTTGTTGGAATGAATTAGACTAGTTATAATATTACATTGTATCACTAGCATTTCTTTCCTGGAAGTAGACCTGCTTGCTGGCACTTGAACTAGTATCTCAAGTTCACTCTTCTTGAGTACATCCGTGCGCAATTGCAGGGCAGAGATCTTCCTCGCCTGTAACGTCAGTTTATCCTGAGTGATTCTCAGCAGATGTGAGCCATTAGAGTCACCCCTGGGGCAGAATGAAGGCACCAGCATGGGATTTGACTTTCAGTCCATCACAGAGTAACTTTGGAACAATCAGTGGTTTTTTTCATGCTTACCACCTCCCAGAACTAGTATGAGGATTACATGAGATAATGGATGGAAATGCTTTATAAAGTATACTCAGCTTTTACTTTCTAAAATCTTTTCATTCTGTGAAAACTGTGATAATGAGATTTACTGTCAAACCAAATTGATTTACAATGTGTAAAATTTATAGTCATCTTTTTTTTTAAAGGTAGCTCTGCAATATGCATTATCTTTGAAGTTATTTAAGTTTACCCACACACACAAACACAACATTCAAATCTTAGCAATATCTGAATTAGTTTCTTAGGCTTATCTAGTTTCCTAGGGCTGTTTTTTAAAATTTTTATTGTGTAAGTTTCAGCTGAAGTGATTCAGTTAGACATATATATATATATAAATATATGCAAATTTAAGATTGTTTTCCATAATAGGTTATTACAAGATATTAAGTAGAGTTCCCTCTGCTATAGAGTAGGTCCTTGTTGGCTATCTATTTTATACACAGTAGTGCGTACATGTTAAGCCCAAACTCCTAATTAATTCCACTCCCCTTCCCCTTTGGTACCTAGGGCTGTTTTAAGCTACTGTAATAGGTATCTTAAAATAGCAGAAGTTTACTCTTAGTTGTTAAGGCCTAAAGTTTGAAATCAAGGTATTGGCAGGGCTCTGCTCCCTCTGAGATTCTGGGTGGAGTCTTGTCTCTTTCTGACTTCTGGTAGGGGCCATAATCCTTGACCTTCCTGGGCTTGCCGCTGAGTAGCTCCTGTCTCTGTTTCCGTCTTCCCAAGACATTCTTGCCATCTTCCCATGGCATTCTCCTTCTTAAAACGTTACTGGTCCTATTGGATTAGGGCCCACTCCAGTGAATTCATCTTGATTATACCTGCAAAGATGCTATTTCTGAAAAAGGTCACATTCATAGGTACTGGGGGCTTCACACTTCTTCAATATCTCTTGTTTGGGGTACATAATTCAACCCATAACACAAAATAAGTCAGCTTTTCACTGGCCGTGGACCTGGCTGCCAGGCTAGATTTTGCCGTTAATTAGCCAACTCACCTGTAGGTAAATGAGGGAATTGGAATGGACCTCTTTGGATAGTTTTCAGTTTGAATGTTCTATAATTCTATCATTTTAGTATTCTTCCATTCTTTCTAACCACGATGGTTCCTTTTTCACTCACCAACAAATTTGTGTACAAGCCCCAAAGTCCAGCTGCAGAAGGAAAGGGGAAACTTGCAGTTTCTTTGAGCCCATCCAGGAGAATTCCTGGTGGCTCAGATGGTAAAGAATTCACCTGCAATGCAGGAGACCCAGGTTTGATTCCCGGGTCTGATCCTCGGGTCAGGAAGATCCCTTGGAGAAGGAAATGGTTACCCACTCCAGTATTCTTGCCTGGAGAATTCCATGGACAGAGGAGCCTGGTGGGCTAGAGTCCATGGGGTAGCTAAGAGTCAGACATGACTGAGTGACTAACACTTTCGTATCATCATGGTGAAGAACTCACTCCAGCCCCTCACCTTCTCTTGCCTGGACTGTTGCAGTAGCCTCTCAGCATGCTTGAGTCTCCTCCTCCTATGGACCTCCAGCAGGGGCTGCCAGACTCATGTCACACCCTGGGAAACACCTTTTAAACATCCCCAGGGGCACTATATGAGTTACAGTTCCAACCATGACACCCTGGGCTTTATCAACACAACTTGCTGGCTCCGTTATCAACACAACACCCTAGCTCATTTGTTCAAGAGTTACCCTCCATAAATCTAATCTACTCATTTTTCTCCCATTGGATTTTGCTTTTTCTTACTCTGGTTCATTATAGTCCCTCTGTTTGTTAGACCTTTTCCCTTTCTCATCTGCCTAGAGAATTTTCATTTATACTACAAATTTCAGTTCAAATAGCATCACCTTTGGGAAGCCATTTTTGACTATCTGGAGTAGTCTGAAATAACCATTCTTTCTTGTTTCACCACTTCAGTTCAGTTCAGTCGCTTAGTCGTGTCTGACTCTTTGCAACCCCATCAATCGTAGCACGCCAGGCCTCCCTGTCCATCTTAGTTCATGTTTATTTCTATTTTTGCATGTGTCATTGAATTGTAATGTGTGTGTGTTTATTACCACTAGATAGGATGTTGCTTACCAGTTGGCATGATGTTTTTGTCTTTGGGTCAGGGCCTGTACCTTCTTTATTTCCAGGTGTCAAACACATATTGTGCGTGTGTGTGTGTGTGTGTGTGTGTGTAGTTAGTTGCTCAGTCGTGTCCGACCCTTTGCAACCCCATGTTCTGTAGCATGCCAGGCTTCTCTGTCCATGGGATTCTCTAGGTAAGAATACTAGAGTGGGCTTGCCATTCCCTTCTCCAGGGGATCTCCCTGACCCAGGAATTGAACCTTGGGTCTCCTGCATTGCAGTCAGATTCTTTACCATCTGAGCTACCAGAGAAGCCTGAAACACATATTGGGTACATAGAAACATTTTATGAAATTGAACTAAATAACCAGTTCTTGACAAAGATCTGAAGCCAGCAGTCAGGGTCACACAGTTTTGTTTTTTTGTTATTTTTTTTAAAGTGAGTTGCTTTTGAATTAATGAAACAGTAAGACGTGCTTTGGCACAGCTGTCTGGCACACCTGGGTTAAGTTCTAGTGCAAACAGCTGCGTTGCTGTAACTTGCCGTAAAACACCCACTTCACACAGGGCCGTGTGCGGTGGGGCCTATGGAAGGGGGCCAGGCCCAGGGCTGGCAGTTACCTGAAAACACTTGGGCTAAGTCTCTATTGCCATGGCAGTTAGACAGCTTCTTATAATTATTCCCTTCAACTGGCAGGCTTGCCTCACAGGACATATTCTAATAGGGCTGGACTCCTGGACAGGCACCATCTGCTTGCCACCTTAAATGTTTCACTGCTCAGTACCACCCCCGGGTTGCCTGGGAACTGCCTTGCGAATAATCTAAGCCCATGTCACAGGACCACAAGTTCTAAATTATCAAGTATGTGGATAGACATGGTGACCAGTTAGAAGAAGAGGAACCCAGTTGGGGTTATCACTACAGGTGTGGCCACTTCTCTCCTGTTAGATTGGCCTCTTTCTAATCCCACTGTGGAGCTCTGACAGTGAAAGATCAAACTCCCATAAAGACTTAGGCTGAGCCAGGATAGGAAAAGAAAGGAGTAAAGCCTTGGACAGTCCTGGGGATGATGGAGGAGAAAACACCCAAGGCTCTGGAAGAATGGCAGTCTTGATTTTTGGCTTTAAATCATATGATCAATGAGGTAGTTGTTAGTATTTAGTTGCTAACTTGTGTCTGACTCTTTCGACCTCATGAACTATAGCCCGCCAGGTTCCTCTGTCCATGGAATTTTCCATGCAAGAATACTGGAGTGGGTTGCCATTTTCTTCTTCAGGGGATCTTCCCAACCCAGGGATCGAACCCAGGTCTCCAGCACTGCAGGCGGATTCTTCACCATCTAAGCCACCAGGGAAGCCTGATGAATGAGATAGTCTCATTTATATCCCCCATTCCCTAAAGAACGGATGAACACATGCAATTATTAACCTTTTTTGTTGTCAAGATAAGTATCTGAATCCCTGCTTCTAGAGCAGCACCTTCAAACGTCACTGATAAGTATTACTGCCTGTATTTGTGTTTTTCTTGATTCCACAATGAGACTGTAACTCTCTGAGAGCAGGACTCACATCTCATACATTTCTGTCTTTTCTAACAGAGTGTCTTCTACCTGTTCACACATGAAAACTATTGAGATTGGAGATCCTTGAGCATAAATATTCCAAGTGTGGACCCTCGTCGTCTAAGGGAGATGGACCTCTTAAAAGCAGTGAAGGAACAACGATGATTATGGAGGAGAATCCTAATTTAGCACGTAAGAGAGCACCTGTGGCTTTATTCAACTGCTGCTATTGGCAATGAAGATATAATAATCATGCAATTTATTAGAAGCTTTATTAGGAATGACCATGGCTTCCCTGGTGGTTCAGGAGATAAGGAATCTGCATTCATTGCCGTAGACTGGGATTTGATCCCTGGGTTGGGGGGATTCCCTGGAGAAGGAAATGGCAGCCCACTCCAGTGTTCTGGCCTGGGAAATCCCATGGACGGAGGAACCTGGTAGGCTAGTCCTCGGGGGTCACAGAGTTGGACACTACTGAGCAACTAACACTTTCACTTTTCAAAATGGAAAAAAATAATAAATCACAGTGGATAAGTAGGTCATTAGAGGTAGATGTTACCAGAGAGTACAGGATTTATTTTATCTTACATGTTCCAACTTGGTAAGTGCATGGATTTGTTGAAGACTCTTATTTTTAAAGCCCTACTAAGTGTAAGTTGCTATGCTCAGTCTTATTTAAAAGGGTTAAGAGGACTTCCCTGGTGGCCCAGTGGTTGAGATTAAAAGCTTCCACTGCAGGGGCCATGGGTTTGATCCCTGGTTAGAAAGTTCAGCATGCTGCATGGTGCAGCCAAAAAAAAAAAAAAAAAATTTTTTTTTAAATTAAAATAAAGGAGTTAAGAGAATTAGCACAGTGGAGGTCCTGTTTCTAAAAGTTTTTTGTAAAAATGCAATGCTACAGGAAAGAACATCACCTAAACACAGGCCTCAAATCACTTGCCAAGGGGTGCTTGTCAGGTGAGCAGCGTGGCCCTCCCTATACTAATGGGTGCCCAGTGATGCTTCTCATCTAACAAAGCCGACAAGATACAACAAGCTGGTGGTACCTGCAAATCATTTCCTTCCTGTTGCAAAACGCCAGTGCTGTCTGACCGCCTTTCACGCACCACAAACCATTTCAGCACTCTGCCATAGTCGGAAGCCTGCCTATCATAAAGGCCTATGGAGTCCATCCTATGAAATGTCAAAATATTGTAAATATTAGTGATGGGCCAACCTCAGAAGTGTTGGAGGTTTAGTCTGGGAAAAGGTCCAAGATTTTGTGTGCTTATATAAACACTTTTGATCTTGAAAAATTGGTCTGCAAATCTTGCAAGAACAGGTTCCCTCCCAAGGCTTACAGTATTATTTTGGTTTGGTGTACCTTGCATAGTATTTTTTGGAGAAATTTTACTATTTATTCCTTTTCTATGTTTTGCATTCTGACCAAAGCAAAATGCACCAAGATATATGTATTTTATAAGAAAAAACAAATGGGTCTTCACTTTGCATGACAGTAACTTTATCTCTGAAAACTGGGCAAAAAGTTATTCACCAATTCTTATCTTACTAAAATTAATTCAATATTTCTGGTGACTTGTAATGCATAATTATACTTTGGAAGAAAATAGATAGCATTGAGCCTCTCATACAGATAGGAACAGATGTGAACTGATATTGAGGCTGAAACAACACATTGTTAGCATTTTGTATATTGCATTTGATTCACACATATTTGAACGTATTTATATAATATTTTCTGTGACATTCAAATACAATATGTATTGGTAAATAATCCATCTGCTCTAGCACATCAGTGAGTAAATAGCTGAAACCCTATTTATATATAAACCATGGAAATGTGGTTTTTAAAAAAAGGTCCTACTAGAGTTAATTATCATATCTAGTAAAGTCTAGAGGAGGAGAAGTTATAGTGCAGAATCTCTCAAGTGTGTTCTTTGGGACATAGATGTAAGGCATAAGTAGTATTCTAAGACATAGGTTTTGGAACCATAGCTAAGCACAGTTCTTTACTCTAGGACCTTTCAGAACTTTTAAAATCAAATGTTCAGTTGGGTTTTTCAAGCGGAGGATTTTCTTGAGACCCTCAGTGTTCATGATCCAAATTTGACAGCGTGATGGTACAGTGGGAAGTGCATTATAATGAAGATTTTAAAAGTAAGACTCATGTCCTGATTCTGACATTTAATTGCAGTATGACTTTCAGGAAGCTTCTAACTCTAAAACAAAGAAGTTAGATGGGACGATCTAACTTTAGTACAAGATGCTAAAGAATCTTGTACTAGGTTTCTATACTAGGGCTATGTTCTATTTTCTTTATTCCTTCAAGGCCTAGCATAGTACTTTACACTTGGTAGGGCTTTGATAAATGTTGATTAAATCGAACATAGCCTTTTACATTTTAAAATTTTATTTTAAATTGGAGATTAGTTGCTTTAGAATGTTATGTAGGTTTCTGCTGTACAACATGAATCAGCCATAAGTATACATATATCACCCCCGTCTGGAACTTCGCTCCCGCCTCTCCCATCCCACCCCTCTAAGGTTGTCACAGAGCACCAGGCTGAGCTCCCTGTGTTAATCAGTAACTTCCCGTTAAGTATCTATTTTGCATATGGTAATATATATGTTTCCATGCTACTCTCTCAATTTATCCCACCCTCTCCTTCTGCCACTGTGTCCATAAGTGTGTTCTCTATGTCTGTGCCTTTTTATTTTTAAGAATCATTAATCCAGCTAGCGTTTTACTAGCTTCATTGTTTGGAGCAAATCATTTATTCTCTCTGAACTTCAGTTCCCTCACTTATAAAATTTAGGCATTCGACTTGGATTTCAAGACTTTCTTACTGTTAGTAATGTTATTAATATTGCTATAGCACATGGAGCCTTTTCAAATGAAACCTCACACAAGAGTCCAGTGTGTAAACCTAATCAGAAGTGGAGATGCCCTGGTTCAGGGTCTGGAGACTCCACTAGTTGTCTCCACCCAGCCCAACCTGAACTGATTTTTTCCCCCCTGCTCTTCAGGAGTGTCTGAGGAACCCCTAGAGCTCCTTTGAGCAATACTGATATTAATAATCCCTGAAGCTTCTCTTAGGTCAAACATCGTATACCTTTCTCTGGGAAAATATACAATTCTTATTCGTAGGACTAATAAGCTTTAGAGAACATTAAATGTAATCAAACCCCTTCCCTACTTGTAAAAAACTTTACCCTGTCATGAACCACAGTCTGAAACAAATGCAACAAAAATCAAGCAAGTATAAAAACTACAATTGATAGATCCCATCTTGGCTTAAGTAATATTTTTGAAAATCTCAAAGAGTATTTTTATTTCATTATGTATAAATGATCAGAAATCCATAAGAAATCTCTATCCTTGGAATAATCTTTATGCCAAAATCGAAAAAAATTATTGTACTTTATCATGGTTTAATAGTTCCTCATTACATAATTCATATAACCAAGAGCAGAAATAGAGATTTATAAAACCAGAGTGGAAGTCAGTTTGTTAATCATCAATGCACATACAATGGCTGAAAATTTAGCTCAGCATTTACATTAATATCTGATGAAATGCTGGTTAAAAAAATCTATTTCAGGGAAAAATATCTAGTGAGAAATCAATAGGAAATATCTCAGTGACATTTTTACAAGAGACCTTAGGGCTTTTTTGTGGATGCATATTTTTAAAAAAGAAAAGATAAACAAGACTAGACTCTGTGTCTGAATCAGCCTCTTGGAAGAAGACAACTCTGGGCGATTCAGGGGCGATTGTCCCTGATTCTGCAGTGGAGAGAAGCCCTGATTACAACCAAGGACCCCAGGCTGTCTGACCCCACCTCCAACCCCCACATGAGCTGTGGGAACCCTGTGTGTTTATGGATCTCTGCTTTCCTCCCTCTAGATAAACCAGAGTTGAGGCAGGGCTGGTTATGTCACTGAAGAAATCAACTTATCCAGCCCAGTTTTCCCACATGCAAATGACATATTTATGTTAGGAGCTTGTTGATTTAGAAAACAACCAGCCCAGTGATTTGCAAATGATATTTTTATATGAAATTTTGCACCAGCTCCACTTCTGGACTGAGCTACGACATACTCAGAGAGGGGCATTATTACCAAGACTCTGTGGTATCCTGGGGAGGCAGCTTATTCTACAGGTTATGATCCTGGAGTTGTGTTTAAAATCAGACAGAGGAAAAGAGCGAACACAGAGGATTCAGATGCCTCCAAAGTGAGGGACAGGCAAAAACCAAACCCACCTAGGTCTGAGATTATGGGGAAAAGGCAAAGTGGCTAATTTAAGAAGAAAACCAGACCATGCATTTGTCAATTTTAATCTGGGTATGCAAAAAAAAAAAAAAAGAGAGAGAGAGAGAGAGAGACATAAATAAAATCAGGAGATTATCTTTTGTGCTAAAGAGTCAATGTGTTAGAATAAAGTGCCTTTTGAGAATAATATGTGGAATTTAGAATATAAGAAGGGAAGGTAGGAATCCTTATTAAATTGTCTCCATGTCTTAGTCAGTTTTGGTAAGTGTCCATTTCTGGGCTTCGCAACTTGAGAGAAACAGAAGACTTGGAGGGTTTTCAAAAGTGATTTAAAGCATGGAAAATTAACGTTTAAAAAAAAGATTAAGGAAATGGGCATGAATTTGAAGGAAAGGAAAGGAACTTCCCTGGCAGTCCAGTGGTTAAGACTTCAGCTTTCAGTGCAGGGGGTGTGGGTTCGATCCCTGGTTGGGGGACTAAGATCCCACATGCCTTGGGGCATGGCCAAAGAAAAAACAAAATATTAAAATAAAGGAAAGGAAAAGCCCTTTGAACTTGAGCATATTTAAATAATTTGAAAGACTTCATTTTGGCCTCTCTACAGATTATTTTATAGAGAATTTCTGTTCAATAGAAGATCACAAATGCTGTTGCAATACTTTTATAACCAAAGTGTGAATAACCAAACACAGCAAATGAATTAAAGTAAGTTCCAGATGTACCAACTATAGTTTTGCATTAATTATTTGTGTATAACATGGAATTTGCAACCTTGTAGTTGATGAGCATTAAAGTATGTTTATACCATGGTATCTGATAGTTGGATCTTCTCTTCCACAATTATATTGTGTTCAGACACTGTATCAGGTTAACTTCTCTATGTGTTAGTATCAATTGACAACAGACCAATAGAAAAATAATTCAGAAATTTACTTTAAAAAATCTGTATAACATGTTAGAAACAACCCAACTCTAAGAATTAGTTAGATGAAGCAACATCCAACAGAACTAAAATTAGTTTTCTATGATTTAAGCAATACAGCCAAGGAGGGTTGAGGATGCTATACACAGATAAAGTTCTAGGCATAAACCTTGGTTCTTGATCCGTGGCCTTGAACAAGGTGCTCAAAATTCTCTGAACCTTAGAATTATCATCTATATGGTAAGAATCACCATGTTAATTCATGAAATTTTTCTTGGTAATTGAGATAAAACTCATAGGATTGATGCAAGAATTAAATGAATTAATTCACAGAAAGTATTTCAACAGTGCCTGGCAGATAAATATTAGACAATAAATATAATAATAATAAATATTAGGCATTATTATTATTATCATCAGGCGAGAAAGACTCTAACACAATGCCCCCAGCACATAGTAGAAACTCAGAAGTACTAGTTAAATCTAAATCTGATAGAATAGATTTTTTAAAGTGGAGGGATTCTTTAACACAGAAATGTAGGTATTAAAGGGAATACATTAAAATGAAGTTCATAGCATACCCTTGCCTGCTGGGGCTGTTGTCATTGAGGACGATGTGCCAGTCCAGTCTGACTCTGGTACCCTGGGTGTAGGACTCTGACTCCATCTGATTTTCCTCCCACAGGAAGAATGAACATTCCCAGGCAAGGCTATGATAGATCACCTTAGGACATTGGCCTCCGAGGATGGGAGACTGAAACTTCCAGGTTGGGTTTTACAAGAACTCCTTGCAAGCTGACTTCAGAGGATACTTTCCAAGTATAGAAAGGCAACTAACATTTGGGCAGCCTACCTCTCTATCTAGCTTGAATATAAGATGACCTTTTGAATCTAACTATATGAAGAAAAAGCAAAAGGAACAGTGGATATATAAAAAGCCTTCCTCTAAAAAAAAAAAAAAAAGAGGAATTTGAGGTTAAAGACCCTGAAACATGACAACCAGCAAACCTAAGAGATGACTCCAAAAAATCTCCCTAGTCCTGGTTCATAGCTCAAGTAGTTATTTTAACCGTGGATCTGCATTATATCAAATATTTATCTTATTTTGGAAGTAAAGATTAAGATTGGTATTAAAAAGATTAAAAAAAGAATAAGACAGTGAATTCATGACCTTTCTGCAGAAATGCTAATCACTTCAATAACATTTGAGAAATAGCAAGCAGAGAATATCAGAACAATCAGTGAGGAAAATAACTCAACAAAAGAGGTTGCTCCTTTACTGTACCCAGAGTTGGACAAAAGTCACATTTAAGAATTGTTTTCAAAGTGCCATGGCCATCCTTGCAGAAAGCCAGGGGAAGGAAGGGGCAGCAAAAATTGTAGCTGGTGCCTATGGGTTTCCAATCTGTAACACAGAGTTTTTTTGCCACACCTTAGGATTAACCTTCACCAATGTGGAGAGTAACGCCTGTATGTATTTTTAAGCTTCCTACTCCCACAATCATAATAAAAAGAACCACGCCAAATCAGAACAAACAGTAGATAACTGGAAGCACTCCCGTCAATCATTTGCATTCTGGTTGGCTTCCAGGTCTTGTCTAGGTCATATTATGACTCCTTTATTAGTGTTTTAGGTCACCAGGAGACAAGCAAGTGCATCCTATATCAGGAAGTGCCGTGAGCCCCGGGAGTGAGATATTTGGCTCTAGTAGGCATGGTGGCTGTGACTCGGAAATCCAGGGAAATGAGTTAAGCTCAGCCAGACTCCAGGCGCCGCGCTGCCTCCCAGCAGATAGAATGAAGTAGAATAATAGAAGCTTTCCTGCCATTCTCCACATTAGGCTGAATTCCGGTCAGGCCTTCCAGTTGAGTTTCTGGAGAGCTGTTTTCTATTCAGCCCCCAGGCTGCAGGCTGTAATTCACAAGAAGAGGCTCCAGGGAAGGGCTGGCCCCAAGTTCAGGCGGGATGGTGCCAGGGGAGCCCTCCTGCAGGAAGACAGATTAAGGGGCAAGTGTGCCCATTTGGTGGGTGAGGGTGAAATTCATTGCCTACTTTAGGCTCCAGAGAAGTGACTGCCTGGCTGACTGAGACCTGGCAACGCACATAAGCTTGAATACTTACATTTCCATCCGCTCCCTTACACACTGACTAACCACATCTGCTTAACTCTGATGGAGAAGGAAAGAAAGGCAGCCGGGCCATCTCCTCCACCCACTGGGGACTCCATGTCCTGGTAAGATAAGCTCTTAGCTCGCCTGGTACGAGCCAGGCTCATTCTTTTCACAACACCATTCCTATTTAAGGTCCGAAAACTTCAGATGACCTCACTGCCACATGAATCAGTCGCCTGCAAACTTTTCCTTTATGGTATGATAGTAAAATGCAGTTGTCAAGGGAAATGGAAAAGCTAGCAAAAGTCAGTTCAAAAAGAAGCTTTCCATTTCTGTAAACTGATAAAAGTAAGTATCACAAAGGCGAAGTTGCCTGGATGACTACCTTCTCACTTCTAAGAATTCCATATTCACCAGGAAAATATTCAACATGCAGAAGGTTGAGATGGGATGCTGCGCTGTGATATTTGCAGTGCCAGACTTTATACAAATGTTCATGTGTTTGGTTTCGATGCTGCAAAAGATAAATGACTTTAAGCTAAGGAAACTATTTTTAAGAGAAAGCAAGTAGGGTTTGTGACCAATGCTCACTTGGCCCTTCACCTCTTGTCTGCTTTGCCTCCATGTGTTTTCTTTTTTTTGTAAGTTAGCACTGACTCTATTTCTGTTCAGACTCTTTAGTTTTCAGAAGCTTAAATATACAGTCCTTTTAAAAACAAAAACAGAAGAAAAAAGAATTTTTTTTGTTAATCAGCCTCTTTTTAAGAGGTGTTTCATCAGCCTCCTCTCCCTCTCTGTGGTGTTTCTCGGCTGCTCTCGGTAGCATAAGGTTTTATGCTGGCTGGCAGGATGCGCACTTGTTAGCTGAATAGAGTTTATCCACTAACATTGATCAATATAGGTTTTATTTATTTCCTGGGAAATCCAAAATGCCATCCAGAGAGTCTTGGTCAGGTAGGAAAACTAACAGAGCTATATAGTTCACAAACCAAGACAAGAGGGCCATCGGCAAGATTTATTGATAGGAGCCTTACAAATGAAAGTGAGTTCTCCAAAGTTATCTGTGATAAACAGGCAACCTCAGAAACTCTTTGCTTATTCGCAGATGACATCACTAGTTGGCTTATAAGGACAGAGCAGTGATAGAGAAGGGAATGGATGCATAGCTCTTGCAGGGATAAGCTTACTTGCCCTCTGAAAGTCGCAGGGCCTAGCAAGGTGTCTGACACAAGGGAGGTGCTCAGCAAAGATCTGTTGAATGACTGTTGAATGGAAAAGCTGACTAAGGCCATGACCATACATCACTAATAGTTAAAGGAAAGAGCAAATGCAGAAATAAATGCACAGTTTACCCTTTGCAGCTACAGGAGACAATCGAGATTATGTGATCTTCAAGGCCACTTCTAGTGCTAAAATTCTGCATTGTTTTTTGGACACAGTAGACTGCATTTTCTTCCCATCATGAGAGAGAGCTGAGCATTCTGGGGTCTTCTTTGGAGGACTTTGAGAGAGGTCAAGCCTTGAGAAGACGGTATTAAGTTTCCTATTGGTAGGATTTGGAAGGGCATGAGCATGTTGTTTTCCTGATACAGCAGGGCTTACTGAGTCAAGGGCTTGTTTTGAAGTCATCCTAAAGAGACTGCACGCACGCACGATGAGAGGGGCCCGTTTACGTCTGCACGTGCTACGGGTGTGTGGGTGGCTGTGGCATCGTGTGCGAGTGCTAGATGAAAGAGGTTTCAGAACTCTGCTCCCGGCGCCTACAGACATCCACGGTGGACACAGACCTCAAGCCAGAGGACAGTGCAGAGTGTGTGGTCTGGCCGCCTGAGCGGTCGGACCCACGGTGCACGCACAGCCCCCAGCAACCTGCCACCCCAGGCCTCTCACTTTGTCACACTCCAAAATCGTGACTATGGAGGGCTGAAAGCTCTAACATTTGGTCCAGTACTCATTTCTGGTCATTTAAAACTTAGTCAGGTAAATAAAATATAACTTCTTGAGTACGGCCAGAGCTCTGGAGGGGCAGATGGGCAGGCAAGGGGGAATCTTTCTAATGACCAGAAAACCCACAAGGCATTCTGGACATCAAACATCAATTACAAAGTACCACTTTGATGAGCTAAGAGCAAGCGAATCAGAACCAGATGGATTAAATTCCCCTTGAAATACACCCAGGATTAAAAATTAAGAGAAGTAGTGCTAGACACCCTGCACTGTTTCAAATGCTCTGGCGAGCAGTCAGAATCACTAGAGAAAAAAAAAAAAAATCACTAGAGATATTTGACAATTAAGTGAGTGTCCACCCACCTCTAGATTCTATTTTGGCTGCCTAAATGGTGTGAATTCTGTGTGTATGAAATATAGAAATGTTTATGGAATCTCAAGAGTGGGCAAAAGAAGAAAAATTCTTTCAATGTGTATTTTATTTACTTAGGTAAATAAGTTAACATGAAATTTCATAGGGAGTGTTTATTAAGCTACAGTGGGTAGAAAAGAGCAGTTGCATATGTGTGCATACAGACTGGCCCAGGCACTTAATTAAAGACACTTGATCATGTTTGACAGGTCTGAATAGGTACTTAAAATGCGCGCACACACGCCAAGGCATCTACATGTCCATGTGATGCGTCCTGACCCTGACGTGTTGATCAGCCCTTCAGAGAGTTGCTTTTCTTAGTGATTACTCATTGACACATGACCCTCCACACGAGCAGCCTATTCCGCTTGTGACAGCAGGCACGGCTGAACTGCAGGCGCTTCTCAAGCCTGATCCTGGCATCTCAGGACCCTCTGGCTTCCACGCACAGGCTGTGAACAAGCAAACAAGGGCTTCCAATTTTATGCCTCGTAGCCTTGGTCGTGTTCCTGCAACAGGGTTTGTTCTGTGTATTTACTCACAAGGCTCCCTTGGGAATGTCTGAGGCAAAGGTTTTAGATTCCCAGACAGTCCCTAAAGAGATAGTGATTCTTGCCTTATTAGTCCTTTGCATAAAATGGTAGTTTATATATATGAGGATGATAACAAAAAGCACAGGCAACAAAATAAAAAAAAAATAAGTAAACTGGACTTCATCAAAATTAAAATGACTTTGGATCAAAGGGCACAAGCAACAGAGCCCAAAGGCAATCCAGAGAGTGGGAGAAAGTATTTCTAAAACATACATCTGATAAGAAGAAAATATCAAAATATATATACATAACTTCTACAACTCAACAAAAAAAGAAACCCAAAAAATCTGATTTAAAAATGAACAAAGGACTTGAGAAGACATTTCTTTGAAGAAGCTACACAAATGGCCCAAAAGCACATGAAAAGATGCTCAACATCGTTAATCAGTAGGAAAATGAAAATCAAAACCACACTGAAATGGTTCATTAGCCATCCTAATCATACTCCTTAGAACGGCTACTATCAACAAAACCAGAAAATAAAAACAAATGTTAGTGACGATGTAGAGAAATCTGAACCCTTGTGAGCTCTTGCTGGGAATGTAAAATATTAATGGTATGGAAAACAGTATGGCAGTTTCTCAAAAAATTAAAAACAGAATGATCATATGACCAGTAATTCTATTTCTGGTTATATACCGCAAAGAATTGAAAATAGTCCTCAAAGAAATATTTTTATGCCTATGTTCATAACAGCATCATTCACAATAGTCAAAAGAGGAAGCAATGCAAGTATTCACTGACAAATAAATGAACAAACAAAATGTGGTAAATGCACACAATGGAATATTATTTGGTCTTAAAAAAGAAGGAAATTCTGATCCATGATACAACATGGATGAACATGTTAAGGACATTATGCTAAGGGAAATACGCCAGTCAAAGAAAGGACAAACACAGTATGATTACTCATGGGATGTATTTAGAGTAGCCTATTCACAGAGACAGAAAGTAGAATGGTGACTGGCAGGGACTGGAAGAGAGGAAAATAAATTTTTTGTGTGTGTAGAGTTTCAGTTTTACAAGGTAAAAAGTTCTGGAGATGGATTGTGCAGCAATGGGAATGTATTTTAACACTACTGAACTGTACACTTAAACATGGCTAAGATGAACATTACTCAGCCATGGAAAAGAAGGAATCTGAGTCAGTTGTCGTGAGGAGGATGAACCTAGAGCCTGTTACACAGAGTGAAGTAAGTCAGAAAGAGGAAAACAAATATCGTATATGGATGCATATATATGGAGTCTAGAAAAATGCTACTGATGGGCAGCAGTGGAAAGGCAGACATAGAGAACAGACTTGTGGACTCAGCTGGGGAAGGCACGGGGGGACAAATTGAGAGAGGAGCCCTGAAACATGTACATCACCATATGTAAAATGGGTAGCCAGTGGGATTTGCTCTGTGACAGAGAGCTCAACCCACGGCTCCGTGGCAACCCAGAGGGCTGGGAGGTGGGAGGGAGGTTCAAGAGGGAGGGGACATGTGTATACCTATGGCTGATTCATGTTGCTCTGTGGCAGAAACCAAGACAACATTGGAAAGCAATCATCTTAAAATACATACAATTTTTTAGATGACTAAGATGGTGACTTGTATGTGTGTGTGTATTCGGTCACCCAGTTGTGTTTGACTCTTGGTGATCCCCATGGACTGTAGCCTGCCAGACTCCTCTGTCCAGGGGATTTTCCAGGCAAGAATACTGGAACGTGTTGCCATTTCTTCCTTCAGGGGGATTTTCCCGGCCTAGGGATCAAACCTGTGTCTCCTGCATTGGCAGGTGGATTCTCCACCACTGAGCCACCTGGGAAGCCCATGTTATGTGTATTCTGCTACAGTTAAAAAAAAACACATCAGTTTATTTGAGAGGCAAATTTTTTATTTATCTATTTTTAATTGAAGGATAATTGCTTTACAGTACTGTGTTGGTTTTTACCAAACATCAACATGAATCAGCCATAGGTTTACCCATGCCCCCTCCCATGTGAACGTCCCTCCCCCCTCCCTCCCCATCCCACCCCTCTAGGATGTTACAGAGCCCAGGATTGAGTTTCCTGAGTCATAGAGCAAATTCCCATTGACTATCTATTTTACATATGATAATGCATGTTTTCACATTAATCTCTCCATACATCCCACCCTCAATTTGAGAGGGAGATTATTAACAGAGTTTTAAAAATAGACTTTTAATCCATCATGAAGAGACTCTAGCATCATGGGATGTCTTTACTCAAAATGGATGATTCTCAAAGAATGTTAGCCTTTTAATATCAAGAAATAATATTGAAGGTAGAATTAAATTGCTGGGGTTTTTTTTGTGCCACACACATATGTGGCAAGAAACAAATACAGTTCAGGAATCAGGAATTATATAGAGTTCAAATGTTAGAAATTGGGGAAAGGGAATTGGTAGCATGCTTCACATTTGCTACCTTAAAGCTTCATAATCCTATCAGTAAGTATTGCCTTCAGGCTACAGGTATGACTGCTCTAGGAGGTAAGTCCTTTGGCCAAAGTCACAGGTGATCAGTTGTGGAAATAGGACTTGGACCCAGGGCCTCTATTGCTACAGTGCATCATAACCAAGGAGAGAGGCAGGCCTAGAACTCTGGACAGTAATGGACATGTTAGTAATGTAACTGACAGATGAGCAACAGTGACTTGCAGCTGGAGAGACTAAACATACAAACACTAGAGTCAATTTATCAAGAGTCATCCATGAGGTGCTATGAGGCATGGTCAGTGCATGCTGACTAAAGCCAGGGCTGCAGCTGCGGTCCTCTGGGACCTCTGTCTAGCTGCTCCTTTGAAGTCTGATCTACTTTGGCTGAGATTCCCCTGGGACTCTGTCAGAGTCAGATAACCAGAAACAGTGATCAGCAGGTAGGCTCTGGAGCCAGATAGCTGGGTTCAGATTCTGTCTCTGACTGTAGCTGTGTGATTCAGGGCAAATTATTTAACTTCCCTGTGCATTCTTCCTCATCTACAAAATGGGGATTATAAAAAAACAACAGCTCCTTGCTCATAAATGACTTGAAGATTAAATGAATCAATGCACATAACGTACTGAAATAGTTCCTGGGTCTTCCCCCGTGGCTCAGACAGTAAAGAATCTGCTTGCAATGCAGGAGACCCAGGTTCGATACGTGGGTTGGGAAGATCCCCTGGAGAAGGAAATGTAACCCACTCCAGTATTCCTCCCTGAAGAATTCCATGGACAGAGGAGCCTTGCAGGTTACAGTCCATGGGGTTGCAAAAATTTGGACATGACTGAGTGACTAACATTTCCAGCTCCTAACACACAGCAAATCCTTCATAGGTGTTAAATATTATTCTCTACCAATTGTTAGGGTTTTCCTGGTGGCTCAGTGGTAAAGAATTCCCCTGCCACTGCAGGAGATGCAGGTCTGATCCCTGGGTCAGGAAGATCCTGTGGAGAAGGAATTGGCAACCCACTCCAGTATCCTTGCCTCGGAAATCTCATGGACAGAGGAGCCTGGCGAGCTACAGACCATGGGGTCACAAAAGAGTCAGACATGACTTAGTGACTAAACAACAACAGCAAACCAATTGTTAGAGACATATCATGCATCAGACATGGTACCTAGGAAATATTCTGTTTTTTGTGGTTTCTAGTAATTCAAATGTATCTACACCAAAAGAACAAATATGTTTATTGTATAAATTACACATGTAAAGTTCTACACCCTGAAGAAACAAAAGAAAACAAAGATACAGTATATGAACAACTTTTAAACATGTCTACAGATAAAAGCATGTTCCTAAACTTATCACAAAATTATTCTGTTCCAGTAGTCTTCCTTAGCATTAAAAATTTCTGCTTGACTTTTTATATCAGTTTGTCTCTGAAAAGCTAGAGCAGGTTGCACAGAATTTTAAAAGAAAGAAAGAAAAGAAAGTTGCTCAGTTGTGTCTGATTCTTTGTGCACCCATGGACTGTAGCCCTCCAGGCTCCTCTGTCCATGGGAGTCCCCAGGCAAGAATACTGGAGTGGGTTGGCATTTCCAGGCAAGAATACCGGAGTGGGTTGCCATCTCCTTCTCCAGCAGATCTTCCCCACCCAGGGATCAAACATGGGTCTCCTGAATTTCAGGCAGATTTTTTACTGTCTGAGCCCATAGGTTATGGCTTATTCCAGGTGTACATAGAAGTGAGCTTTAGGTTCTATTTACTCTTGGCCAGATGATTTTGCATATCTTTTCCCTGAGAGACATGATAAATGACTAAATGATGAGAAAGCTCTTCTTTGGTGGCTGCCCTCCTCCTTTCCCATCCTCACTGCCACACTTCTTTTCATGAGGAGAAGGCAGTAAAGTGATCCAAGTAAACTTTGGGTTATAAACAACCAACTAATCAAGCCCTTTGTGAGGTGTGGTTGTATGTTGTGTGTGTAGTCAGCTTACATTTACAGTAATGTAACTTGTCTACCAAGAGAAGCGTAAGAATTCTGGGACTAGAGATATGATTAAGATTTTTCATTAGCTTCTGAATTCTATGTTATTATTTTTTATTTGAAAAAAATCATGTTTTGAGCCCTTATCATGTCCCAGATGGTATGCTAGGGATTTTATAAATATTAATAATATGGTATGTAACACAATTGGAGGAGGGCATGCAACCTAGTCCAATTATTCTTGCCTGGAGAATCCCATGGATAGAGGAGCCTGGTGGGCTACAGTCCATGGGGTCGCAAAGAGTCAGACATGACTGAAGTGACTTAGCATATGTAACACAATAATACTGTAAAAGAGGTTTGATTACTCCCATTTACAGTTGAAAAGCCTAAAGGTTGCAGGCTAAAGTGACACAGCTGGTAAGTTTTGGAATTACTGGGCCAAAGATCTGACTCTAAAAATGAACTCTCAACCTATATGCTCTACCATTTCTCATTTACATTCTATAATCACTGACAGGACTTAAAATGGGTTCAGAAAGCAGATAATCAGTTATTGAAGTCTGTATAACCAAAACTGCAATTATCCTAAGAAAAAATTCTCAAAGAAGATAAAATGCCATCTTAGACATTTGAAGTTAGAGCAGAGGAACAATAGAATTGGAAGGGGTCTTTGGAGCCACTGAACTAGGTTTCCATTGCAAGAAACTCAGAAGACTGTTTGCCAAGCCTTTGTATGAATATGCCCAGCAGTGTGAAGCTCACTACCACATGCAGAAGCTGACACTCCTGTCAGACAGCTGGGATAACTGGAAAGTGCTTGCAACTTCTTTATTACTATTATTTTATGATTGACTGCGCTGGGTCTCCGTTGCTGCATGCGGGCTTTCTCTAGTTGCCGCAGGCAGGGGCTGCTCTCTGGTTGTGGAGCGCAGGCTTCTCACTGCATTGGCTTCTCTTGTTGCGGAGCACAGGCTCTAGGCACACAGGCTTCAGTAGTTGCAATGCATGGGCTTAGCTGCTCCAAGGCATGTGGAATCTTCCCAGACCAGGGATCGAACCCATGTCTTCTGCATCAGCAGGCGGGTTCTTAACCATTGGGCCACCAGGGAAGTCTTGTTACTTCGCATAAATCTGCTTTCCCGTGTCTTCCTTTCACTTTTTCTGGCTCTGCTAGAAATAGAATAATCTAATCTATGCTCCACATGATAATCCCAATTTTTCATGTATACATTGGTCTCCCAGTGTGACTCAAACACAAATTATTCCTGGCATAGTTGGAGGCAGTGTAGTGTAGAGGAAAGAACATAGATTCTACAGTCAGAAAGTCTGTTCAAATTCTGACTCAATCATCTGCTACTTCTGAGATCCTAGGGAAGTTACCTGACCTCTCTGAACATCAGTTTCCATATCTTCATAAAAATGTTACAGGACAGTTCTGAGGGTTAGGATGAGATGATAGATATAAAACGGTAGGCACTCAATAAAGATTAGCAGTTATTATAAATTAATCTTTTCTCTGGTGAAGGGTACAAGTGTTTTGCTACCCTAAGTAGGGTTCATCTCAGACTGCTGACTAAACTAAAGCCTTCTCTAGTCCATAGCACATGGGCAAGTGACCTTTTGTGCATTTAAGTAGAACAACAAGAGAAAGTTTTTCAGTCGTATGTCAGTGGTTATATGTGTTATTGTTGGTGTGGTTATTCTGTGTGCATGTGCACATGCGTGTATGTAGGTTCTCCAGATACATCTAACCACCTTATTTTGGCTGCCCAAGTTATATCCTTTGATATAGCTCAAGTGTCCAAACAAGCTGGTATCCTGGGATACTAGGGTCTTAGGTAGGTATATGACTTAGATGACTTAAGATCAAGTTCTTAAACTTCCTGATAATCTGAAATTTCTCCTGAAAGAATTTCAGGGAATATCTGCCTTCTGTGTAATTCTACTGGTTTAGGAAGAGTTGGATTGGTAGTTATGTAATAAGGCCAGCTTTACAGAGTAAAGTTTTCTTCAGACAGACATCTTCCCCTCCTTTTAGCTCAATGCATATTTCCTAGTCCACCTTACAATAATAAGTGCAGTTGGGATGAAAACATCTAGTTCTTTCCAAACTGCTTTTATGTCTTTTTCCATCGTGTGTGCTAAGTTGCTCTAGTTGTGTCCGACTCTTTGCGACCCTGTGGACCATAGCCCACCAGGCTCCTCTGTTCATGGATGCTCAAGGCAAGAATATTGGAGTGAGTTGCCATGCTCTCTTCCATAGTTCAGTTCAGTTCAGTCGCTCAATCATGTATGACTCTTTGAGACCTCATGGACTGCAGCACGCCCAGCTTCCCTGTCCATCATCAACTCCTGGAGCTTACTCAAACTCATGTCCACTGAGTCGGTGATGCCATCCAGCCACCTCATCCTCTGCCATCCTCTTCTCCTTCTGCCTTCAATCTTTCCCAACATCAGGGTGTTTTCTAATGAGTCAGCTCTTCACATCAGGTGGCCAAAGGATTGGAGTTTCAGCTTCAGCATCAGTCCTTCCAATGAATATTCAGGATTGATTTCCTTTAGGATTGACTGGTTTGATCTCCTTGCAGTCCAAGGGACTCTCAAGAGTCTTTTCCAACATCACAATTCAAAAGCATCAATTCTTCGCTGCTTAGCTTTCTTTGTCAGCAAAGTAATGTCTCTGCTTTTTAATATGTTGTCTAGGTTGATCATAGCTTTTCTTCTGAGGAGAAAGTGTCTTTTAATTTCATGGCTACAGTCACAATCTGCAGTGATTTTGGAGCCCAAGAAAAGAAAGTCTGTCACTGTTTTCACTGTTTCCCCATCTATTTGCCATGAAGTGATGGGACTGGATGCCATGATCATAGTTTTTTGAATGTTGAGTTTTAAGCCAGCTTTTTCACTCTCCTCTTTCACTTTCATCAAGAGACTCTTTAGTTCCTCTTCACTTTCTGCCATAAGGGTGGTGTCATCTAAATATCTGAGGTTTTTGATATTTCTCCCTGCATACTGATACTTCTTCTGGATGAATCTTGTGCTTCATCCAGCCCAGCATTTTGCATGATGTACTCTGCATATAAGTTAAGTAAGCAGGGTGACAATATGCAGCCTTGACGTACTCCAGTCTGAACCAGTCTTCCATAGTAATAGCGCTGTATCGGCAAGTAACTGCCCAGTCAGGCTGCATTTCCCAGCGCCCCTGGTGGCAAAGGTTGGTCATGTAGTTTGGTTCTTAACAATGGAACATGAGCAGAAATGAAGTGAACAACTTCTGCCTCACTTGCTTAAGAGGAATTCTCTAGCTTTGACCTTCTGCTCTTTTCTCTTTCCTCCAGGCATTCTGACCTCGGACACTTGGAAGATGGCAGAGCTGCCATCAGCCTGGGTTCCTGAATGGCCACAGGAATCCAAGCTGCTGCTGGCTGAAATGCTGACCTTGGGTTGTTAGGTAAGAGAGGGATACATTTCTTTGCTCTGACCCACATGATTATTAGGTCTCTTCTTAAAGCCACTTATTCACTTGTTTTATTTACTGCAGCTCTGAAGTTCTGTTTAATTTGTACAGTCGAACAGTTGTTTGTTTCTTCTTAATTTGACAAGAATCGAGTATCTATTTTATTAGAGTCAAGGTTCCAAAGAGAGGAACAGAGAAGAAAAAAAAAATTCACTCTATGGGTCCTTTGCTCTAGGAATAACCATCAGAATTTTCAGTAAGTTCACTCCTTTGGCAATATCAGCCCAGATCTCATTTCCAGTTTGATTAAGATTGGCCTCTTGTGCTAAAGAGGCAGACAGCTAGATATTTTATTGCTCCATCCTGCTTGTAGCCCCACAAAAACTACCAACACGAAAGATGGTTTTTTGGGGGGGGTTTTGGCTTGAGCTTTCAGACTCTTCCTATAAGAAACTGTGTGTTTCATTCAACCATGACTTTTTGCTCCTACCACTTCAAGCATAAGTATGCACTATTTTGGTACGGATGCTATCAGTTTTGGGGTAAAGCCCCTCTTTCTCTGATCCGTGTTCTGGATCTGGCTGCTTCTGCAGGCTTTCCCAAAGAGCCATGACTGTGAGCCATGGCGCTTCATCATTATCTCCACTGAGCTCTTTGCACAGGAAATCCTGTGTGAGGCTGGCGGGGCGACAGAGGGAATGAAGAAATCTCATTCATCAGAACAAGCTGGTCAATTTCCTCAAGTAAGAAGTTTGTCTAGCATCCAGGGATTTCCTCCAAAAGGAGAGTGTACTTTCTCAACTTACTGATAAGATTAATGTATAGAATCACTGTCTGCAGATCCTAGGCTGCCCTTCAGCTGTATTCTTCCTAACTGTGACTTTTGAACTTTTCTAGACATGCACAAAGTGAAAATCTCAATGTTCGCAATCTGTCACATAATAAGATAGTATATAATATTATTTTGCAATCATTTTTTAAATGATAGAAATCTATTAAATGCAATGTATTTTAAACTAAACTTCTGAGCTCCACCATCTGACTTCTGCTACCTGCTGTCTTCTCCATCTCTGGTGATGATAACTCTACCTTTACAGTTGTTGTTGTTCAGTCACTAAGTCATGTCTGACTTTTTGCAACCCCATGGACTGCACCATGCCAGATTTCCCTGTCTTTCACCATCTCCATGAGTTGCTCAAACTCATGTCCATTGGGTCAGTGATGCCATCCAACCATCTCATCCTGTGTCACCCACTTCTCCTCCTGCCTTCAATCTTTCCCAGCATCAAGGTCTTTTCCAGTGAGTCGGCTTTTCGCATCAAGTAGCCAAAGTATTAGAGCTTCAGCTTCAGTGCCAGTCCCTCCGGTGAATATTCAGGATTGATTTCCTTCAGGGTTGACTGGTTGGATCTCCTTGTAGTCCAAGGGACTCTCAAGAGTCTTCCTCACCACAATTCGAAAGCAACAATTCTTTGGCTCAGCCTTCTTTATGGTCCAACTCTCACATCCACACATGACTACTGGAAAAGCCATAGCTTTAACTATACAGACCTTTGTTGGCAAAGTGATGTCTCTGCTTTTTACTATGCTGTCTAGGTTTGCCATAGCTTTACAGTTGCTTATGTCCAAAAATTCTGTCGTCCTTGATTCTTCTTTCACTCTCATCCCACAACCAGTCTATCAGAAATCCTGCCAGCTCTGCTTTCAGAATTTTCCAGAATCGGATTCCTTTGTACCACCTCTACTCCTGCCACTCTGGGGGAGCCGCCAACATCTCTTGCAAGGATTAAGTGGCCTCCTAACTCCACACACATACACACACACACACACACACACACACACACACATACACACCCCATCTATTCTCAATGGGGCAGCCAGAGAGGCTCTTTTAAAGTGGAAGCCCTGTCATTCAACTCCGTTTCTCAAAAACTTTCAGATGTCTCTTTACTCTGCTCTGAATAAAACCCAAGTCCATACAAAGGCCTGTAAAGCCCTTGTTCCCTTTCTGACCTCACTGTCTGCCACCCTCCCCTTCTAACTCAGAGCCTGCCCCAGGGGCTTCCTTGTTGCTCCTGGATCACATTAGTTCGGCTCTTGTTAGAGGGTATTTGCTCCTTAATCCTTTCTTCTAATATTTGCTTGGACAACTCCCTCACTTTCTTTAAGACTTGGCTCAAATGTCTCCTCTTCAATAAGAGCTACTAAGACGACCCTGTTTGTATTGCCACTTCCCCCTCCACTTTCTCTATTCAGTTTGTTTGATAGCATTGATTGTCAGCTCATCGAAAAAGACCCAGATGCTGGGAAAGATTGAAGGCAGGAAGAGAAGGGACCAACAGAGGATGAGAGGGTGGTATCACTGACTTGGTGGACATGAGTTTGAGCAAACTCTGGGAGATAGTGAAGGACAGGAAGCCTGGCGTGCTGCAGTCCATGGGGTCGCAAAGAGTCGGACACAACTGAGCAACTGAACAACTGACCGCCTGCGAGCATATGAGGTCACTTCCTTGCTTGTTTACTGTGTCTCTTGTCCTTCCCACTCACCACTAGAATATAAGCTCTATGAAGGGAGGAAACGATGTACCTGAAGCACCTAGAATGATGTGTGGCACATCATAGGCACTTTATATGTTTGCTGAAAGAACGAATATGAATAGTTATCCAAGATGAAGTTGATTATCTGATGCATACGAAACAAACTGAGGTGATCAACTTCAGAGACCTAGGCTGCAGATGTTACTTTTGTAACAGATGGCTATGGCAGCACAAAAGCACTGGACTCAGAGGAGAAGACTTTCCTGAAAGTCACCCAAAAAGTATAGAAAGGAATCTTGAGATGACAGGCTTGCAAAGGCTTCCCATGTTACATTTTGGGACACGGGGGGTTGTGAACACTGTTTTTGGAGTTAGGACTTGTCCTTGTTTTTAATTAGAATCTGAGTGACTGAGAAAAGCAGTGTGGATCGTGTTCCCTGCCTCCTGCACAAATATTTCCTGGTCTGGTTTCAGGTATCCCTTTCCTTAGGTGGGTCTGCCATGGAGGGATTAAAGCGCCTTGTGATTCAGGGCCTGGGCTGTCAGCGCTGCTGACGCACGTGCAGTATCTTGGATCTCTATTCCTTTCCTCATTCACACTCACCTTTGGGCTGAAATGGTGAACTTGGTCAGTAGAATCCAATGCCTGAACCTAAGTGGCTGGGGTTTTCAGTCGTTCTGTTCTCTTTTCTGATCCCAAGACTGCGCTGCCTCTGCCAGAATTAAAGTGCGGTGAGAAGGGCAGGGAACAGAGAAAAGCAGTGGCTGGAAAAAGGTGAATAAATGGAAAGAACAGATGTGTTGGAACCAGGAGAGAAGGCAGCCCAGAGGTGGGGGAGTGTGGTGATGCTCATGTGTTGCCCGTGCCTCTTTCTCCCTGGCATTTTCATGCATTATGCTCCCCAGTGACATGAGGAACATGCTATTTTTTTTTCCAAACCCAAAAAAGCTACTTCATCATTCAGATTTGAAGTCTCTGCCAATAGGAGAAGAAAATACTTTGCCAACATTTACAAGCACGGCTTGCTTTAAAAATGTGAAGATTGAAAGGTTCTCAAATGACCCAACAACCCCTAACACACTTTCCAAGATATTCCACATTGGACTTGTAACCTACCTGGGATGTGTTCTTTGATACATCCAAATCAAACCCTTCCACACCACGGTCTTCAAGCTGATTTCAGTCAACAGGAAATTTATTAACAACAAAATAGCTTTGCTCAGTTGACTACTAAATAGCCATTAAAACGACAGGAGTAGTAGTAATTGTGAGGGAGCAAAGTATTGACAGAAGGTAAAAAAAATCTTTCCCCTAAAAGAAAGAATCAGGACTTCCCTGGCAGTCCAGTGGTTAAGACTCCATGCTTCCAGTGCAAGGGGTGCTGGTTTGATCCCTGGTCGGGGAACTAGGATCCCACATACTGCAGGGTAGGGGTGAACCAAAGAAATGAACAAAAAAGAGAAGAACCTATATGAAAGAGACTTTCAGATCTTCGGAATGTCCAGTATAGTTCCCAGCAGCTTGTTGAAAGGCCCTGGGCTGTCTAAACAGCCTCCTGTGGATGAATTGCCAGAGCAGCTCATATAAAAGGAACAGTGGAAAGGTGCAAAAGTCATTAGCAGGGGAGAAATCGGAAGCGATCAGCAACACTTGAAACAAATCATTACCGTGAAATTACACTCCCAGCTTGAGATAAGTGTCCTGGATCTGTTAAAGCCATATACACCTCACTCCTTTAAATGAGATGAGGAAAGTTTTCCTTTTTGGTAATTTATGAAGTGTTAGACCAGGATGGATGGCGGTGCCTGAGTTGGGGTGGGGATGGGGGTGTCCACTCCTTCCCAGGCTGCCTTTAAAGACATATTACCTGCACTGGGGGGCTTGGGCAGAGAGCCTTTTTCCAATACGTGTCTGGACAAGACGCTACGTTTGGGGATGAAACGGAAACCTGTTGGACCAACTGCATTTTATTCAGCAGTCGTTTTGAGGAGAAAAGCCCAAGACGTCTTCTCGGACTGCCACGGGGTGAACACGGGGGCGCTGGCTGCTGGAAATGGCTTGGCACCTGAGCCCTGCCTCCCACGGCCGCTCGGCCCTTGTCCGCAAGAAAAGGCTGCTTTCCTTTCGCCTGTCCAACCTGGCCTTGGGTTGAGGTCTCATCAGCCCCTCTGGCGTCTCCTTTGGAATCGGCCTCTCAGAATGTCCTCAGTTGGCGGTGACTCACAGAGTCCGGTTGCGGTTGTCTTCTCCACCTCCCGTCCGGGAAATCGCGGGGTCCGGATCCGTGTGCAGCGCGGGCGACCGCGCATCAACAGCATCTCAGCCCACTGGGAGGATGCTTCGCCGCGCTCTCAGGAGCAAAGTTGTTTGCTTTTGAACCCTCTCTCTGTGTTTGGACCGAATGGGCTACCTCCCCCCTGGGGTGCTCCTCCCCAAATCAAACTGGTATCCCGAGGCCTGAGATGCTTGATATACAAAGATGAGGTTCTTTTTTTGTTGCTGTTGTTGTTTTTCCTGGCAGCCACCTCAGTTCCTCCCCCCAGTGCCCAGCACTTTTCAGTTATATGTGTTTCCTGGATGCATCCTTCCAGTTCTCAACAGCCAGCTTGGAGGGTGTGTTAATTCTCAGTTACAGTTTCCCTTTTTGCCTTCGTGTTCTAGTCACAAGGAGATTTATGAGAAAATAAGCTTTGACTTTTTTTTTCTTTAGACTTTAAGTGGAAACTTGAATGCTCACTTTTGCTAAGAAGGGGGGAGTGATGTGTAATCTACACAGCATACAATGAAGTCAGACATACCCAAGAGGAAAACATTTTAAACATACCATGAGTAAAGTTAATCTTGGTGTCATTGTGAAAGGGACTCTTCTTGTTTATACCCATAAAAATCTTAGAATTTTAATATATTAGTGTTGAAAGGGAATGTAAAAATTATAATTTTGAAATGAAAGGTGATGGTACCATGTATACGTACTTCTTGTCCTCTAGTTTCTTAAACCATCTGGAGACAAAGTGCTTTCAACCTTACAAAGAAGCCTATTCCAGCTAAAACAGCCTCAACATTGTTGAAAATTTACCCTTATATTTAAATGTCTCTGAGTAATATATCATACTACTATTTTGTTTTACCTTCTAGAAATATGTGAAAAAATTAAGTGCAATCTTAGAGTCGAAAGAGACATAGACAAAATCCTATGACATATTACAATTCTTCACACCTTTTTTCCCAGATGATACCTCTCTACTTCTTTCAAGTCTTTACTTATGTGACGTGATTTCAGATTATTTTACATTTTCTTTTCCATCTTTGGATTCAATTCCTATTAAAATTTGGTCCCCAGGTGTGATAAGAGAGACAATCACATTTCAATTGCTAAGGAAGATTCATAGGATTAAAATAACAATGCTTATGAATCTATGCTTTATTGCAGGCAAAAACACGTAGCATAAAAACAACAATAAAATAAAGATACCTATTATACCCAAAAGGTGCCTTGCAACAAGGGGTCTGGAAAGTCTGACCCTGGCTCTAATTATCCTTCCTCTGTAAGGGTCCTTCTAAACAGTTAAGAACCATTACTCCATTCCGATGTCTTCATTTTAAAGAGATTTATTTGAAGACCGCAGATATTAGAGATGTCCATGGGTTTCCCCGGTGGTTCAGCCGGTAAAGAATCCGCCTGCAATGCAGGAGACCTGGGTTCAATCCCTGGGTTGGGAAGACCCCCTGGAGAAGGGAAAGGCTACCCACTCCAGTATTCTGGCCTGGAGAATTCCATGGACTGTATAGTCCATGGGATCGCAAAGAGTCGGACACATCTGAGTGGCTTTCACTTCAATTCATAGCACCAGTCTGAATACAGAGCATATTTTAATGTGTTTGTACCCCTTAGGGTACAAGAAAGCAGAAATATCAGGTTATCAAATGACAGAATCTATATGACTTTTTTCTTTCCATTCTGTTGAATTCAAATTAACTTGCATTTTTGAGTACCTACTACAAGCAAGCATTAATGGCCACATCCATAATTATAAACCCAGCTGCTAAGACAAGCGTAATAAAAATATATAAAAATATATGGTTTTTAGAGTGAGCATATTAGTCAGAATCAAGGTCTCTAGACAAAGAGAAGCTATATGTGTGTATATAAACACACACATATATTTATGCATATCACATACCTCTCATATATATATACATATATATATATACACACACACATATGAGAAGATTGAGAGAGATTGACTTATTGGATTTTTTTTTTTTTTTTTGATAATTGACTCACACGGTTGTAAGGGCTGGCAAATTCAAAACTTGCAGGGCGGGGTGGCAGGCTGGAAACCCGGGGAAATGCTTACAGCTCAAGTCTTAGGGCCATCTGAAGGCAGAATTCCCTCTTCGTTAGAAGTTAGTCTTTTTCTTTCAAGGCCTTTGACTGATGGGATGAAGCACCACCCCCACCCCCACCCCACCCCTTGGAGGGCAATCTACCTTACTTAGGGTCTACTGATTTAAATGTTCATCTCATTTAAGAAAACCTTTACAAGGACATCTTGATTGGTGTTTGATCAAACACCAGGGCATCATGGTCTGGCCAGGTTGACTTAAAAGGGTGGATATTTTACTTCCTTCTTACAGGCCAGGTTTACTATTAATACTTATTCCTGCTTCTCTCTTTTTATTTCTTCAAAGTTGTGTTTGTTTTCTTTTCAATATTTTTAAATAGCTGTTTTCACTACTCTTGACTATTTACTTATAACATTTCTAATTATTAGAGAATGTTAAAATTTTAGTAACAGCAGTAAAGTTTTGATATTTATGGCAACTATATGAAAAACAGTATTTTTCTGGATAATGACTAAAAGTGGTAAGCTCGGTACTTTTAATCACATAATATGTATATATATATTTATCACATATAAATATGTATGTGTTTATTCCTCCTCCAGTTTAACAGCAGCTTATAGCTGATTAAGTACAAGATAAGTGCTCTCTAGGAGTACAATAACAATTCTAAAGCAAGTGGGAAAGCCATATTTCTTTTAAATTATTTTAATACATAGTCTTACACTATTTTTAACATTTAAACCATTTTTCTGAAAAAAAATTATATTGGAAGAGCCCCTAAGAATTCATCCTGCTGTTATTTGGTAACACCCACAATAATGGAGTAAGAACTTATCAAAATGCACAGAGAAATAGATTCTACAACGTCTATTTGTAGAAATACAGGCTTTTGCTTCACTTCACCCAACTATGCTCTGCTCTAGCTTAAATCCCTTACCCCTTTTTATCAGCTCTTAAGAGAGATGTGACTTAGCAGCAGCAGCAAGAGAGACTGATTGTATCGATCCGCATCCTCTATAATAAGAATACCACGTCTGTCTGTTACTACAACCCTTCCTGTCTCCACGTTAAAGAAGGCCAGGTCATACTGGCCAGGTGCTTAAGTATGATGTTCACTTCTCATCATCTCCCTGTTAGAGTGACACATACACTAGTATCCTTTTCAAAACTGAAGAAAGTGAGTTTCTGCTGCAAATCAAACAACACAAGCCAGTCCTGCAAATCTCTCTGAAGAATAGAAGTTTATGTCTTTACAGATGCAGACCCCCACATTAGTGAATCACAGACTGTGGAATATTGAGCAGGCACTCCTGCTGACTGCTTTCTCTGTGAAGTGAGTTGTAGAAGGAATTTGTAGAACTTGTAGAAGGAGCGGTGGTAGAAGTAGACTACCAAATTCTGTCAATGGTAACATGATTTAAAACTTTCTCAGGGCCTAGCTGCTGTAGAATCTGTTTCCAGGAGATTCTTCCAGTGGAAAAGCTTCCACTGTGGAGTCATGCTTCAGGGTTCTCAAAGGACACCCTTGAACTATTAGGCCGTGTATTCATTTTTTAATGTAGAAGGATCTTAACTTTGAAGATGTCAAAAGTCCCATTATGTTAGATATTTTCTTAGACTCTAGGCCATAGAAACAGAAAATGTATTGAACTGAAAAAAAATCTTTCAGATGAATAACCCATAACCTGTAGCATATATTAAAAAATTTAAGAAAATGTCTTGATGCTGTCTTTTTCTCCCCTGTATCAATACCTCCACGGTACTCATTCTCATTGGCTTTTCAGTACTATGACATAAGGCTACCTTTTGAGAAGGAAAATTACTTGAGACGTGTACCCAGAGCTGCTGATAGAGATTTTGCAAGTGCCAACACAGTAGCTGAGCATGGGGTGAGGGCATAGCAGTATGTCCTGTGTGAGAAATGGAGCCAGGGGTCCTGAGCATTGTTCTTACCTACAGAGTATCAGACATCTCTCACATGGCCTCTAACCTTGGTGTGTGTCCTAGGCAGTATGGTTTACAGAGGAAACAACTGGTGAAGACACACTAGAGAATCCACCTCTATCCATTGAAGCCTTTTCTGTAGAAGGTATTTCTCCTTAGTTAAGTAGAACTGAAGCCCAAGGATCAGAATCTGAAGTCTTCTTGATCTAAACCAGGTTCTTCTACGAGGTCAGGTGATTGCCCACCTCTTTTCACTAGGGAGTGTTTCTGATTCCTTTTCTTACACGACTCCAAAACAAGATCACGAGATCTATTCCCTTGCGTGGCTATAGCAGCCAAGGCCAGAGCTGTGAGAGACTGAGGGATTTTATGTGCCTAGAAACATAGGAGAATCCCGACACTCTTGTTTCTGTGATAACCCAGAGAAACAAGATGGCAGACTGGGTATTACTTTCCATTTCAGGGGGCTGGGGGTGGGGAATGAACTGGAGGCTGGAGTGAGGGCAAGGAACAGGAGAGGAAAGAGACCTGGGGAGGAGGAGAAAGCACTGGGAAGTGAGCCCAGGGCTGGTATCTGGGGAAAGGAGAACCAATACCTCTTTTGTTGTCAGGAAAGCCCTGGACACAAAGAGTGAGTTTGAGTTTCACTTTAGGTCAGTTCAGGGCATTGTGAAAAGGCAGTGTTCAGACAGCGAGCTTAACTGACTGACTCTGAGGTAATTAAATCACTACATTAGGCTGCTGACCATGAAAGCAGAAAAATACAAGCACACAAAAGAAGAAAACAAAAACCTTACATTTGCATCTGATTATATAATTAAAATGTTTACTGTTCCATGTAATAATTATGTGGCTCATATTTGATCATGATGGCATTTCTCTAATTGGGTAAAAGTTTTACCCATTTTTCTTGTGGGACAAAATTTGGTTTCATTTAGTCATTTTTCATTCAGGCATGTAAGGCTTCCATGCCATCTGACTTTGTTTTATTCTGGCTGGGTTTTTGGCAACTTCTGTGGTAATTTTCAGTTTTATTTCCTCTCTTCAGTGATGACTGTAGTTGTGGACAGCCAGTTACCTGAGGAAAGGATTCTTTCTTGGTCCTCCATTTGCTTGCTTAGTGTAAACTTTCTCAGACTCCACAACACACAGTTGGCATTAGATTAGAGCAGTTACTCTGCAGTGTTGAGAAGGTTCCTAACAGAGGAACTGTTGACCTCTGCTGTTCCATTGTGACTGGTTCATTTTTCCTTTTTCATCAACATTACCATGCTTCCGGTTTATGTAGCAGTCACATGCACCAATATGGAAACAGGAGAGTCTGACAGAGAGAATAAAACATTTGGTGTTGTTTGTTTTCATTTGATTGGCATGGCAGGTAGTGAGTAAAGTGGTGGGATAGGTTCAGCCAAGGTTGCAAAATGCTGGGCATACAGTGATTATGAAGACAGAAGGTACCACTGATGCCAAGGACCCTTCAGTCTACGGGACAGAAAAAGATAGCCACATAGGAAATAACAACACAGGAGTTGAGGGTGCATGGACACATGGAGGAGGGGGTACATGTTCCACACTTAAGGGGCTAGATGGGCATCATGAAGAAAAGGAAAGCTGGATAAATGGACAAAATGTAATTATCATAGCTGTTCTTGGTGGGTGGTAGCAGATATTCACTGTGATCAATAATAATCCCACTTGGCATGGTCTGCGGAGAGTTAGAACACAGAGACCTCCTTTAGCATATCTCTGGGGATATTGATAGGTATTTTTCCTTCTTGTCACATTGTTTGGAAATGTGCTCTGTAGTGATTCATTTCAAGTGAACTAAGATGCTAGTTGTAGCATCTCTTTTTATTGTGGCTTTCATACTCATTTCATGCATTTACTTTCTGCCTTCTCATTTTTAGCCTTTAAAGAACTTCAATAATAATAAACTGTAATGTCTTCAGCATAATGTTTTGCTGAATGCAATGCTCTGACCCTCCACAGTCTATTGAAAAAATGCATAAAGAAATTTATTTATATATGATACAAAAAGAAGCAAAAGTAGGAGATGCCTTCATCTTGAAACAAAAGTTCAAAACCAGAGAAGTTCATATGTGATTTTTATATAGATGTGACTTTTTTAGTGTGGAAATATGGTGTTTTTTAACATTTAAAATCTGACTTTTGATCCATATCTCTTAAATGCTACAGTAAAAAAGACTTTTTGAAATCATTTAGTTGAACCTCCCAAGTTTATTTGCAATAAAAACGGGGGCCAGAGTGGCAAAGTGACTTGCATAACATCACTTATTTAATACTGGAGCCAACTAAGAACCTAATATCATAGTCAATGCCCCTTTCAAATGTGCCACATTATTAGAAGACTGGAATCTGCTAGTAACAGACACAACAAGATATTTCTATTTTGGGGAAATTATCTTGGGAATTTAATTCATGAATAAAAATTCAAAAATTAAAAGTGAGCCGATATCTACACTAGACAAAAATATGAGACCTTGTGGATGTGTTGTTGCCCTAAGCAGATAGACAGATAGAAAGAAAAACATGTATGCATGTGTGCGTGCATGCTAAGTCACTTCAGTGATGTCTCACTCTTTGCGACCCTATGAATTCACCAGGTTCCTCTGTCCTTGGGATTCTCCAGCAAGAATACTGGAGTGGGTTGCCATGCCCTCCTCCAGGGATCTTCCTGACCCTGAGATCAAACCTGCGTCTCTTACTTCTCCTGCATTAAGGGGCGGGTTCTTTACTGCTAGCGCCACCTTGGAAGCCCCATACGTATCTGAGAGAGGTCAGTATTTTTCCCCTAAGGCAAATTTGCATGTAACTAGTATTTATGAAAGGAGAAGGCAATGGCACCCCATTCCAGTACTCTTGCCTAGAAAATCCCATGGATGGAGGAGCCTGGTAGGCTGCAGTCCATGGGGTCGCGAAGAGTTGGACAAGACTGAGCGACTTCACTTTCACTTTTCACTTTACTTCATTGGAGAAGGAAATGGCAACCCACTCCAGTGTTCTTGCCTGGAGAATCCCAGGGACGGGGGAGCCTGGTGGGCTGCCGTCTATGGGGTTACACAGAGTCGGACACGACTGAAGCGACTTAGCAGCAGCAGAAGCAGCAGTATTTATGAAAAAAAGTCAATCTGCTAAACTCATTGATGATTCCTGAGAATTCATCTTAAAGCTCTTTCTCCCTCTAAAGACCACATTGACTTTATTCTATCTGCAGCCATTCCGTGTCTTCACAGAAAAATCTTCATTTATCATAACCTCAGGGGAGACTCCAAGCAGCGGGTTCTCTGCATTGGTTTCCTTGGTTGCCATAACGAATGACTGCAAACTGGGCAGCTTAAAGCAACAGCAATTTATTCTCATCGTTGTGGAGAGCGCAAGTCTGAATGCCAAGGTGTTGGCAGGGCTGTATTCCCTCCAAAGGCTCCTGGGTAGATTCTGTTCCTTTTGTCTCGCAGCTTCTGGTGAGTGTTAGCATCCCCGTGATCTCTGCCTCTGCGTTCCCATCACCCTCTCCAGCGTGTTCATGTTCTCTGTCCTGTTTTTATAAAGACGGCTGACATTGCACCGAGGGCCCACTGTAAATCCAGATAACTTCAAGATCTTTCTTTACATCTGCAAAGACCTTTTTTCCCCCAAAAGGTCTCATTCATAGATTTGGGGGATAGGGGCGTGGATATGTCTTTGGGCGAGGACACCATCCCACCCCCTGTGGTTACCTTTCCACAAGCAGCAGAGTCACCTGTGCAAACTTGCATTTCCACCGTTAGGCTGGCCCACTGTCCTCGTTTTCCCTGCCTGAGATTTCCTGGCAATGGCACTTTCGGTGCTAAAACCAGAGGAAGGAGCATTCTGGTTAAACCATGATGGTTGGTTACCCTCCAGCAGAACAAAGGGACTGCATGACCAACATCCCCATGCTGGACGCATGACATCAAGGCAGGAGAAAACAAAACCGTCCAAAACAAGGTGGGTTGGCTCAGAGGTGCCCCATCTCCTTCTGACCTCTGCTTTGACTCCTGTGATGAGTGAGTCAGAGGCTGCTGCTGAAATGGGAGACCCTGGAGAGAAGTCCTGTCTGTCAGAGCCGCTCTCCGGACTTCATTTCTGCTCATCTCATTACCTGTAGCAGCCCTGCGCTCTCAGCTGTTGGGGTCTCTAAAAGCAGCTGTGGCCGAGGCAGCTGACTGGCTAGCCTTTAGCCACCTGGCCAGTGATGCCTCAGCGAAGTGTTTCGTGGACCCCTTGATGATTTACATTGTGCTAAAACGCCCTTCCTTTTTCTCCCGCCTGCTCCCTCCTTAACCTCCTTAACCCCTCCTTAAGGGGGCATTCAGCCCCCTCCGAGGGGGCGTCAGGAGAGCCAGTGAGGAAGGCGAGGGCTTTGATCTCCGACAAGGCAGTGTCTCTTTCTCTATCCACTTGGGCCAGAGGTCACTAGGTGAGGAGGAGCGGAGATGACCTCAGCCCCGGGGCCCACATGTCTCTCTCTTTAAAGAGTTCGTCTCTGTCAAGGACAAGGAAAGAGGTCTGGAGTTTGCTGGCTGCGGAGCTGTCTGAGAGCTGCCACCCTCCACCTTGTTCCAATGGCTTCTGTCTTGAGAGAACAAGATAATCCCACCTTCAGACCAACTTTATGAGCTTCTGGTACTGCTTGTAGCCTCTTCCGACATGAAGCTTCATGGACTATGGCTGTATCTGGTTGCATTTTAAACCCTATTTTATTCTCCATGCTGCAAAAGATAAGATTCTTTTGTGGGAAAACAGCTGCTTTGCATCAAGTTATACGCAGTAAATTAAAAATCAAAAGTAACCTGAATGAAAGGACGGGATCAGGTCAGGGTCTTGAGGGTGAAATGACCACACTTCCTGCTTTTGTTAGGTTGCATTTTTATCTTTGCTGTTTGTTTGTTTGGGGGATTGTGTCTTTACACAGATTTTACATTTTTTCATGATTAAAAATGTTAATCTCCTAATTCAATACTTTACCAAAAAAAATCTTTAAATCATTGTCATGTATAATGGAGATGATTTTCAAAAATTTATATGCAATAATTTTTTTGGTTGAAAGCAAGATTTTAAAAAATTAGATATTCCTAAGAACCAATTTCCATTCATTCATTCATGTATTTGTGGCATCTTGATTGACATATAGTCTCTGAGAATATACAACTTTGTATATACTGTTCTTAGAGGTTGATTTCTACACTACAAGATGCATATGCAATTTACCATGGTTCACAGGCACATTTAATTCTCACAACATAGTTATAGTTTTCTGCCTTTTAGTGATTAAAAAAAATGAAGTTCAAAGAGCTGGGTGTCTTGCCCCAAATCACAGAGCCAGAAAGTGTCAGAAACTCAGATCTGAACCAAGTGTTAGCTGATACCAATGTCCTCGTTCTTCATGCTGCACTAGATTTGGTAGACCTATTTAGGGAAGGCTCACCATCTAAGAGAAGAAGGCAATGGCACCCCACTCCAGTACTCTTGCCTGAAAAATCCCATGGACGGAAAAGCATGGTGGGCTGCAGTCCATGGGGTCGCGAAGAGTCAGACACGACTGAAGCAACTTAGCAGCAGCAGCAGCACCCTCTAAGATCAAGCATCCCAGCATGGGAACCTCTTGTGTAATCACTGCTCAGGGGGCATGGAGTCATGTAGGTGTGAACATCTGCTGATAATATGGCAAAGGAGTTAGAAAATTTGTAGGTTCTGAGGTTAGACTCCCAGGATGAAGAGTCAGAAAAAACAGTAAAGAGGTGTGTAAGGAGGGTTGAATGTTGGATAAAGGCTGGTACTCTGGGTGGGCAGGGGCTCTGCCAGTGAAATTTAAGACACTTCCGGGACACTGAAGTATGTTAGCTGGAAGATGCATTTTGGAAAAACACTGTAGTACCTACTGAAATATTCTTCCACTGATCTGCAGAAAAAAATCCCTGATATTCTTTGGGAGAAGGAAGGAGAGCTAGAAATAGTAAGAAAAATGGGGTGCCTGATTTGAAAGCTTAAAGAATTGCAGCCAGTTCCAAGGGGAGAACTCTTAGGGACAACGGCAGCTATGTGACCTTGGTAAGTAGGTTAACCAACCTAAGGCCCAGTTTCCTTACTTGTAAAATGGGGAGAGTAATAACAAGACAGAGTTCCAGAAAAACTACTTTATTGACTATGCCAAAACCTTTGACTGTGTGGATCACAACAAACTGTGGAAAATTCTTAAAGACCTGGGAATACCAAATCACCTGACCTGCCTCTTGAGAAATCTGTATGCAGGGCAAGAAGCAACAGTTAGAACTGGATATGCAACAACAGACTGGTTTCAAATAGGGAAAGGAGTACGTCAAGGCTGTATATTGTCACCCTGGTTATTTAACTTATATGTAGAGTACATCATGAGAAACACTGGGCTGGAGGAAGCACAAGCTGGAATCAAGATTGCCAAGAGAAATATCAATAACCTCAGATATGCAGATGACATCACCCTTATGGTAGAAAGTGAAGAAGAATTAAAGAGCCTCTTGATGAAAGTGAAAGAGGAGAGTGAAAAAGTTGCCTTAAAACTCAACGTTCAGAAAACTAAGATCATGGCATCTGGTCCCATCGCTTCATGACAAACAGATGGGGAAACAGTGAGAGTTTATTTTGGGGGGCTCCAAAATCACTGCAGATGCTGACTGCAGCCATGGAATTAAAAGACGCTTACTCCTTGGGGGAAAAGTTATGACCAACCTAGACAGCATAGTAAAAAGCAGAGATATTATTTTGCTGACAAAGGTCCATCTAGTCAAAACAATGGTTTTTCCAGTAGTCATGTATGGATGTGAGAGTTGGACTATAGAGAAAGTTGAGTGCTGAAGAATTGATGATTTTGAGCTGTGGGGTTGGAGAAGATTCTTGAGAGTCCCTTGGTCTGCAAGGAGATCAAACCAGTCAATCCTAAGGGAAATCAGTCCTAAATATTCACTAGAAGAACTGATGTTGAAACTGAAACTCCAATGCTTTGGCCACCTGATGCGAAAAGTTGACTTATTTGAAAAGACCCTGATGCTGGAAGGGATTGGGGGCAGGAGGAGAAGGGGACGACAGAGGATGAGATGGCTCGATGGCATCACCGACTCATTGGACATGAGTGTGAGTAAGCTCCAGGAGTTGGTGATGGACAGGGAAGCCTGGTGAGCTGCAGTCCATGGGGTCGCAAAGAGAGTTGGACATGACTGCCTAAGTGAACTGAACTGAATACCAAGCCTTGTGTGACTGTTGTTGGGATTAAATGAGACAATGTACATGAACCACTTAGTACAGTAAAGTTAGTTCCCCTCCACTCTTCCCTCTCTTTCATCTTTCCCTTGCTTTGTTGAATAGCATTCTTGTAGTACAGAATTCTCACAGTCATTACTGTTTGAAATTTTCTATTTGGAATCTATATGGTCCTATTCAGTTAGAAGGGCTTCCTCGATGGCTCAGTGGTGAAGAATCTGCCTGCCAGTGAGTAAGACGTGGGTTCAGTCCCTGGGTTGGGAAGATACCCTGGAGGAGGAAATGGCAACGCACTCCAGTATTCTTATCTGGAAAATTCCAAGGACAGAGGAGCTGTGGGGGCTACAGTCCATGGGGTCATAAAAAGTCAGACATGACTGAGCAAGTAAACAACAACAACAACAAATTCAGTTAGAAACTTGTTAATTTAGCACAAGGAACCTCATTTACAGTTAGAATAATTAGTGATAACACCTCAGATCCAATTTTTCAGGTCCAAAACCTTGGGGTAACCCATGAAACCTCTCTCTCAAACCCCACATTCAGAATTAACAAATCTTGTTGGTTTTTTCTTCCAAATCTATTCAGATTCTGTCCACCACTCATCACCTTTACTGCTTACATGCTAGTGATAGCCACCATCAGCTTTTACTTGGAATAATGCAGTAGATTCCCAAGTGGTTTCTTTGTCCATCTTACTCTCCTTTGGTCCATCCATTCTCAACACAGCAGCTAGAAGTACTTTTTTTACCTTTTATCTATAATTCGTATCATATATCATATCTACTCCAAACCCTTCTCTGGGTCCTCATTTCATACAAAGCAAAAGCCAAAGTCCCTACAATGGTCTGAAAGGCCCTACAGAGTCTGGCTTCCTTATTATTCTGATTATTATTATTAATTATTATTATTACTTATTATTATTATTATTGTTATATTTATTATTACTCTGATTTCGCCTTTGACCACAGCTGTTCTCGCCCCGATACAGTTCCTGCTACCCCGGACTTGTATTCCCAGAGCGTGACCAAGCACCCTCCTGTCTCAGGACTTGAGTGTTTGTAGTTTCCTCCACCTGGAATGCTCTGTGTGGCTTCTTCCCTCCTCTTTTAGGTCTGGGCCCCAATGGCATCTTCTCAGAGAGACTATCTCTGACCACATAATTAAAAATTGCAATATTCCACACTCTAGACTTCTTCTTTGAAAGTATTTATTACTCTCTAGTACTCTGCTGTACTTTGTTGAAACTTTAGTGCTATCACTGAAGTTTTATGGCTTACCATAAAAAAAAATCACCAAATAAAATAAGTTACCATCACTTAAAATGCATATTATGTGAACCTCATGCGAGCAGAGCTTTGGGAGCATTTTATCATTGTCTAGAAGACCTGGCCCCTAGCTGGTCCTCAAGGCGTTAAGTATTGAATGTTTAAGACCTAACTCCTGCCAAACAGCAACTATGGTGCTAAGTGAAGTCGCTCAGTTGTGTCCGACTCTTTGTGACCCCATGGACTGTAGCTTATGAGGCTCCTCTGTCCGTGGAATTTTCCAGGCAAGAGTACTAAAGTGGGTTGCCATTTCCTTCTCCAGGGGATCTCCCCGACCCAGGGATCGAACCCAGGTGTCCCGCATTGCAGGCAGACGCTTTACCGATAAGACATTGACATTTAAAGATAGGCTTTGCAAAAAATAAATTAAAAAATGAAAATAGGCTTTGCATAATGAAGGTCAGTTCAGTAGCTGTGCTCCAAGCCCATGCTCTGGGAACCTCAAAGGAAGGGAACAGAGTATTCTTGCTCAAGCTTTTAATTACAAACATATTGTGTAGCTAAACCTGATATGTGTTAATACATAGCAACAAGACCCACCTCCATTCTTTCCATCCTGGAACCAGAGAACATTTAAAAAGGAAAAGGAGAGAAGATTTAGGAGTAGATTAAGGATTCATTTTCTCTCCACTATACAGCACCAACTCTTTTTATTTTTTTGGCTCATGTGCCCACACTTGACCTCTTGTTTCCCTCTTTCACCCTGGACCTCAGTAACAGCTCCTTGACAAGGGCATCTAATCATTTCTAGCATACGACAACATTTGGTTCAGATTCCCTTATCAGCATTACCTTTTTTTTCCTCTCCTATTTGCCCCACCTCCACCTTAAAGGAGACCCAGAATGGACTTCAGAGATCAGTGACACGTCCACCACTTCTTCAAACACTTCATGTAGAAAATCTTTCAGAGATGTGATTATGGAACCCTTGAACTGGAAAATACCTGTCATCAAGACCTTTACATCTGTTCAAGGAATTCATTCCAATGACATTGCTTGGCCCTAAATTAATTGCTAGAAATTTATACACATTCACACACACGCAAACATGTGGGCATTTTTTACACATTTAAAATACATTGATCTAAACTCACTTATTTATATTGAACAATTATAAATCAGTCTATTCAAATAATTTAAGAACTTCAATTTGATTTCTCTTAACATGTATTAAAGGTTCGAGTTAGAGTTTTGAAAAGTTTGTTTTCTGCTTTTGAAAAGTGTGTGGATAGCATTATAGTAATTTTTAAATATGTTGCATACATAAAAAGCATTTTCATTACATACAGTGCATATTCAGTAATCTGAAATTAAGTTATGTCTAGTATGTATTTTGTTACTCCCCAGTATCATTACTTTATTCACGTTCAGGGTAACAGATCCAACTAAAATGAAACATTAGCCATGGCTTTTAATTTTCACTTAAAAGGAAACTTCAAAATGCTGAAAATGTTGCCTTTTAAAATCAGAATTACTTCCAGATTTCTGTAGTACTCTGTCTACAAAAATATTTTTAAATTTGTAGAACTACCATGGTGGGTAAAAAAATGTGAAATTTCTATCTTTTTGTTAACTTTTAACGACTTTATGGTTCATCTGAAGAAGGTGTCACTTCTTTGAAAGTCAAGCTATTTTCCAAAGCTAACATGTAAATCCATGTTAGCTTATTCACTGTGATCCATGGTCCTTAATTAGAAGTGAGTGTTAGGAGAATTTCTCACATATAAATGTGAATTTTCCCTGTACCAACTCAACTTTCTAAACAAGGTGAGAAAATAAAACACAATTAATGTATAAACAATGTGTTCAATTCACAAAATTCTTAGATAATTTTTTGAAATAGAATTCTTTATTTTTTTTGAAGTTATAGAATGAGACACATAGTTCTCAATAATAATTGTGTGATCCTGTTCTTTTTTTTTTCATTTATTTTTATTAGTTGGAGGCTAATTACTTTACAATATTGTAGTGGTTTCTGCCATACACTGACATGAATCAGCCATGGATTTACATGTGTTCCCCATCCTGATCCCCCCTCCCACCTCCCTCCCCATCCCATCCCTCTGGGTCTTCCCAGTGCACCAGCCCTGAGCACTTGTCTCATGCATCCAACCTGGGCTGGTGATCTGTTTCACACTTGATATTATACATGTTTTAATGCTATTCTCTCAGATCATCCTACCCTTGCTTTCTCCCACAGAGTCAAAAACTCTGTTCTATACATTTGTGTCTCTTTTTCTGTCCTGCATATAGGGTTATCATTTGATCCTGTTCTTAAATGGTATCTTTTCTCTAATTTGTTTTCTACAGTATAGCAAGGTGAACACCAGAATGATGGCGAAAATTTGAAGCAACTTGAAATAAAATTAATTTGGGGGTTATTAAAACAAGTATTGCATTATGGTTAAAGTTTGAAGTTTTTTTTGTTTATCGTTTATAACCTCTGCTTTAAAAATTATTTTTAAAACATTTTATTGAGGTATGATTGACATAAACTCTTAATTTTAAATCTACCTTCAACTTTAAATGATTTTAGATGTAGTTTCAACTGCTGCGAAATATTTTATAGTCATAGATATGCTTGATAAAGACAGGAATAAGATCCTAAAGTTAAGGGGCATGTAACATTTCTAAAATTATTCTAAATATAAATTTAACAGAGAAAAATACTATATAAGGGCACTGTGATTAAATAAAGTAAATCTTAAAGATATTTCAATAGCAATTAAAATATATGTTTCTGATAACCATAAGCCAAGAACTGACAATAGATACACAAAAAATAAAGAGAAAGGACTACAAATAAGACTACTAAAGAAAATCATCAATCACAAGGTAATAGAGCGAAGAAGAAAGGAATAGAGAAAGACAAACAAATAACCAAATTACATCACTCTGTCAGCTCCAAATGTGAATGCTGTTACCTGCTCCACCACCGTTATAAGAATGAAAGGAACCAGTGTATGTGAACAACTGACATAGAACCAAATACTATTAATTCCTCCTATTAGGAAGAATCCAACAATTTCATGTTCTAAGATGGATAGAGTTGCATCAAAAAGAATAAACAACTAGGAATAAATTTAACCAAGGTGGTGAAAAACCTATACTCTAAGAACTATAAGACATTGGATTAAAAAATTCAAGAGGATACAAATAAATAGAAAGATACACCATGTTCAGGGATTGAAAGAGTTAATGCTGTTAAAATGTCCATTCTACTAAAAAAAAGATCTACAGACTCAGTGCAATCCCTGTCAAATACCAACAGCATTTTTTTTTTTTCACAGAACTAGAACCAATTAACCTAAAATTTGTGTGGAACCACAAAAGACCCTGAATAGCCAAAGCAATATTGAGAAAGAATATTAAAGCGGTATCACACTCCCTGATTTCAAACTATACTGTGAAGCTATAGTGTTCAAGACATCTAGATTAGTTCCCCAACCAGGGATCGAACCCATGCCTCCTGCCGTGGAAAGCACAGAGTCCTAATCACTGGACTGCCAGGGAATGCCCTGGTTTGCTCTTTTTTTTTTTTCACTTTCTGTGAGCTAATAAACTCTTTCTAATTAACATAGCAAATAATGAAAAGTTTTTAAAATTAGCCTTATTTAGAAATAATTCACAAACCACCATTTAAAGTGCCCAAGTCAATGGTTTAAGTATATTCAGTTTGACAACCATCACCACAGTCAATTTTGAAATATTTTCATCACTCCAAAAAGTGAATGAATCTTTTTGCAATCTCTCCCATACCCATTAACAATCTCTCCGTTTCCCCCCGTTTTTCCTAGTCCTCAGCAATTATTAATTTAATTTCTGTCTCTAGGAATTTTCTCATTCTGAACATGTCTTATAAATTAAATCATATAATATATGGCCTTTTGTGACTATTTTCTTTCACTTGGCATGATATTTTTAAGATTCACCCATGCCGTAGCATTTATCAGCACTTCATTCCTTTTCACTGTGGAATAATTAATGTATGGATATATCGTGTTTTGTTTAGCCATTTATCAGTTGATGGATATTTGGGTTATTTTCATTCTTTTGGGCTTCCCTTGTGGCTCAACTGGTAAAGAATCCGCCTGTAATGTGGGAGACCTGGGTTCACTCCCTGGGTTGGGAAGATCCACTGGAAAAGAAAAGGCAACCCACTCCAATATTCTGGCCTGGAGAATTCCATGGACTAAGTCCATGGAATCACAAAGAGTCGGACACAACTGAGCGACTTTCACTTTCACTTTCATTCTTTGGCTATTGTTAATACTGCTGCTATGAACACCTGCATGTAAAATTTTGTGTGTACATATGTTTTTATTTCTTTTGGGTATATTCCATAAAGTGGAATTGCTGGGTCATAAGATAACTTTAGGTGCTTCCAAGGTGGCACTAGTGGTAAAGAACCCCCCTGCCAATGCAGGAGACGTAAGAGATGGGGTGTTCAGTCCCTGGGTCAGGAAGATCCCCTGGAGGAGGGCATGGCAACCCACTCTGTTATTCTTGCCCGAAGAATCCCATGGACAAAGGAGCCTGGTGGGCTACAGTCCATAGGGTCACAAAGAGTCAGACACAATTGCAGTGACTTAGCAGGCACGCATGACAACTTTAATGCTAACTTTAACAATAATGTACAATTCTGAGGACTTGTCAGTCTATTTTCCAAAGTGGCTGCTCCAATTACATTCCCACCAGTAGTGAATGTACATTCCAAAATTTCCTCTACATCCTCACCAACATTTATTACTGACTGTATTTTTGACTATACTCATCCTAGTAGATATAAAGTGGTATCTTATTGTGGTTTTGACTTGTATTTTCTGATGTCTACTAATCCAATCTTAGTCTAAACCACAAAGGCGTGTTTTTCAACAACCAAATACTTTTTCCAGATTTTCAATTTTTTTTTGCCAGGAAATTGTATGCATTAAACATGTTCATATGTATGTGTTCTACGCTACTTAATTCTCAGAGTATGAAGGTTGGGTTGGTGGACAAGGAGACTATCAGACCAAGTTATCTCTTTGTAAGGACACATTAATCATTTTTCTATATTCAATCCCAGAACACAAAATTTTTGAACTCTTCATAATTAGAGTAACTAATACTATCTGATTGTCAGTTCTTGACATATATCAGTTCCTTTAGTTCTTGTCACAAGGCAGGAACAGGTATCATTGTTCTCATATGGAGCTGACTGAGTGATGGAATTTGGCCAAGGCTACCTATCTAGCGAGAGTTGGAGTAGACATTTAAACCAGGATCTGCCTAATTCCAAAGCCTATATTCATCGTCACTGCTCCCTCTTAACTTTGATGTATTGCTGTTCTATTGGTAATGTCATTTGATATGGACTCAGAGTATTCTTTTTAAGTCCTGTGTAAGGATTGCTTAAGGGAGTCATCAAACAATATCCCACAGTGTGGTGTTTCTTACATGCAATGGTTAATTGATAACTTGAACATATTCTGTACTGAGGTCTGTGTTACAAACTTTGGGAAAAAAGTAAACCTTCTACTTACTGAACTCATGTTGTTGTTATTGTTAGTCACCAAGTCATGTTTGACTCACAACCGTGTGGACTGTAGTCCTCTAGGCTCCTCTGTTCACGGGATTTCTCAGGCAACAGTACTGGAGTGGGTTGCCATTCCCTTCTCCAGGAGATCAAACCTGCATCTCCTGCACTGGCAAGTGGATTCTTTCCCACCAAGCCGCCAGGGAAGCCTGTGCTTACACGCTAAGTCACTCAGTCATGTCCGATTCTTTGTGACCCTATGGACTGTAGCCCACCAGGATCCTCTGTCCATGGGATTCTCTAGACAAGAATACTTGAGTGGGTAGCCATGCCCTCCTCCAGGGGATCTTTCCGACCTAGTGATCAAACCCACGTCTCCTGCAGCTCCTCTGTTGCAGGCAGATTCTTTTCCAATGAGCCAGCAGGGAAGCCCAGAGAAACCTGTACCGTGTGCTAAATACTATACTAGGTCCTTGTTATATTACATCTCTTTAAACATGCACAACAAGCTCATCACATAGTCCTGAATCAATTTACAGTCTAGTTGGTGAGATGAAACATGCATTTGAGTTCACGGAACAACATTTTAAAAAGAGATAAACAACAATACTTGGCACCATTAAGCAGTATGTGCTTAAGTGAATCATATAACATTTCCAGAAATCTGCCCATTATGGAAGGCCAGACACACTTAACAGTGACATCTTCTGTAGTCAGGGCCTCTGACGGCGATTCTAAACCTTCTACTCCAGTCACCTATAGCAGGAGTGAAGTAGCAGCTTCTACTATTTCAGTCGTCTTTCTTCACATATATTATGTTTATGGCTATACTTTCATTGCTGCTAATTTGAAAGAAGGGCTGGGGCAGGGTTTCTAAGTCAGTTAGCTTCTTTGATTGATTTGAAGTCCCTGGCAGCAGCCAGCGAGCTGTGGCAGATACATAGACAGCAGCAGCAGGCTCAGAAAGGCCAAGAAAAAAATCAGTAAAGCTTCTACTGCTTTTCCTATGGGGGGTGGGGAGATGGGGTAAAGATAAAGCAAAAGGTACTATTTTAACCATTTTCATGCATATGAGATGTACAATTATCACTGTCATTCATCCCCAGAACGTTCTCTCTGTTGCTTTTTGAGCCAGCCCTGCCCTGTGAAGGGAACCTGGAGATTGAGGAGGTTGCAAAGCAGATACAGAGCCATGATCTCTTCATTTTTTCCTTTCTTAGTTGTTGTTCAGTCACCCAGTCATGTCTGTCTCTTTGCGACCCCATGGACTGCAGCACGCCAGGCTTCCCTGTCCTTCACCACCTCTCAGAGCTTGCATAAACTCATGTCCATTGAGTTAATAATGCCATTCAACCATCTTGTCCTCTGGCGTCCCCTTCTCCTCCTGCCCTCAATCTTCCCCAGCATCAGGGTCTTTTCTAATGAGTTGGCTCTTCACAGAGACCCCCCCCGCCCCAGTCAAATACAAAGAGAAAATATAGGTAAATTAATTTTCTTCTTGGGCTTTTCATGTCCTCTTTCTGTCTCATAATATTTTAATACAATAACTGAAAAAGGAATATGGAAAAGAAGAATGTGGATTTTTCAGCTAAATGTTCTAAGTAAGCATCATGAGGACAGAAATACATCCTTCCTGTAGAAAATAGTGAAGTGTGAGCCTCTACTTGTCATGTTAAACTTATCAGAGAGTAGTTGAGAGCTTTTGTGTTCCATCTATGCCACAACCTCCTTTCCTAGTCATGTACAATTATGAGTAGCCCTCTTTATTACAGAAAGACAAAGTAACTTCAAAATAGGCTGTGCATTTGTAATATATTTTTTTAAGAATTGTTTGCATTCAGAAGAACTTGCAGATTGGATAATATAACCTACCAAGAGAGACGTTTGAGAGGAATTACTGAAGCATAAATAAAATAAAAGTCAATTAAAATGAATTTTCAGTGCTGTTGATGATGATAAAATGGATAAGATACTTTAAAATGTTGCTAATGGAAAATAAGTTAGTAAACTTATGGGGACATTTTTATGTGTATTTAATATATATTTGTTTCTATATAATTTATTTATATTTCATATATCTATTCACAGATATTATATATATTACATATATAATATGTGTGGAAAGTAATTGGCAGAGATTACATATATCAAGATATATAGATAGGCAGACATAGATATATGCATCAAGAACCACTTTAATTTTTCCCCCAATTTAATTGAGATATAATTGATACATTACATTGTTTAACGTGTACAACATAATGATCTGATATATGTACATACTGTGAAATGCTTACCATTGTAAGTTTAATTAACACTCAAGAACCAAACACTTTGATCATAACTTCACTTCTAGGGAATTATTTTAAGCAAATGATTAGACAAAAATTAACACATTAAAGTTATCACAATATTCATGATAGCTAAATTATAGACAATTTCAATACACATCTCTCAAACTGAAAAGTGGTACATTACAACTGATTTAATTGAGGTAATATGACATTGCAATCATAATGTGTTAATAAAGGGTTTCAGTAACATGTAAAGATGCTCGTGACAGAGGGACTGCTAAATGAGAAGAATATGTTTTCTAAGCCATGTAACCTCAACCATGTAGAAATATGCACATAAAAGAGGTCAGAGAATACGAACAGAATCAGAGTTCCCACATCTAGATTCCCATATTCAAACCAACAGAATTTCTTTTTTTTTAATACACTGAGCTCAATTTTGTGGGAAAGAAATAAATCAGAAGTAACTAAGTTAAAGTGAAGAGTTTGTTTAGAATTGCCCATCCCAGATTAGGCCTGTGGGGAGTGAGTTTATTCTTCCACAGCTCTTAAAAATGACATGTTTAATGGTGACCCTAAGGCATATTACATTCTGAGGCACTTCTGAATCAGGAATGGATTTGCTCTGTATGGTTTTAATACTAGGTGAGTGTATTGTCTTCTTATTTTTTGAAGTTGGTGGTCTATGGGATCTACACAACTCTGTAAGAAGAAGATCCAATTAGCAGAACTGCTTTTCTCCCATCTTTATGGATAATCTGGGGCTTACCATCTTGTGGCTGCAAGTTTTGTTCACTTAAAGAACTCCATTTTTATTAATAATTATTTAATGAGTGGATCTCACTTGGCCTCAAACAGTCTCCCACATGAGAAGGTCCACATCTGAATGATGAGAATAAAGTAGTCTCCAAGTTTCTGTAGCCAACATAAAATACCAGCTCAAGCAAACTGGAGGAACAAGTTGTGTCATTAATACACGAAGCAATGAAAAAGTAGACAGAACACCAGTGTGTTAATATTTCACACAGGCCACTGCATCTTCTCCATGGTCTCTCTTGTGGCAGAACCTTCCAGTCTTACCAGTGGAAGACTGGCATCTCTCCAGGAAGTGAAAGGCTCCTTTTCATATGCTGAGATGCCATATGTTTCGAGTTGATGGTGATACTTCAAAGGTTCTGTGAAGTGGCCACAGGGCTTTGCTTGTTCATGTGCCTTTGGAACTGTTTCTGAAGACTACCCCACCGTGGCCATTCTGGGTATTTTAATAGCTTTGTTTACAACTGGGGTACAGATTTTGGTCTAGGATCAAACATGAGCTCTGAATGGAAAAAAAAAAAAAAACAACATTTACATTGGTCAAGAAAAATGCTTTACTTCCAAGTGGGTCCAAGATAGCAGCTTAATTTTGAGTGGCACCTTTCTGAGCCCCATAGGCAGGACTGCTAAGATTTCCAGGTCCAGTGTTGCAAGAATCCCTTTTCCCAACTGTTGACCTGACAGAAGGTGCCAGAGTATTTCAGGTGACTCTGCCTCATCCTGTAGGGTCTCCGCGTTTTATCCTTTTGACATCTGAACTGCATTAGAGTGGATGTATCACCTGGGGTCTGTGCTAGACTCCATCCTAATTCTAACTTCAGAGTTTGTCAGATGGTAAGCATTTTGCTGAATGTCTGATGAACAGTGTGTTAGTTCCAGGGAGTGAGCTTAGAAAGAAATGATAGAGGTTAGGGTTGTAGGTCCCAGAATCACAGGATGAACCTAGTAGATGGTTCTGTGCTTAGTAGGTTATTGAATAAATAAATGAGTAAGTGCATAGTACGTGAGAAAAACAATAATACAACAATAGATGGGCAATTTAAATGAGTGGTGTGTTAGTCGCTCAGTTGTGTCCAACTCTTTGCCACCCCATGGACTGTAGCTCGCTAGGCTCCTCTGTCCATGTAAGAATACTGGAATGGGTTGCTAGTCCCTTCTCCAGGGGATCTTTCTGGGTTGTCTGCTTTCAAGACAGGTTCTTTATCATCTGAACCACCAGGGAAGCCCCAATTTACATGATACAAATGGACAACTTTAGAAAATTAAGACTGTAAAATTGTTTAGAGTGGGATTAGTTTAAACGCAGCAGTTGTGAGGAAATTAGAAGCAGGTCTCTAAGGAACTAAACTAAGCCCACTTTTTGGAGTATCTGTTGGAGCAGAAATATCTGTTTGTTTCAGCATAACAATGCGAAAGGACTCTCTATAGGGTAAAGGACATTCTTCTGATGATGCAAAGGCCTTTCCAGTCACAAACATGACAAGGAATGCTCACTTAACACAGTAAACTCCAGCCTGCAGGTAAGTTGTTTTCATGCATTCTTTAAACTCATTCTACCAGTTTTCAAATGTAGCTTTTCTTTTTTTTTTAAGTTCACTTATTTTTAAAATTTTGCTTTTTTTTGCCACAATGTGTGGCATGTGAAATCTTAATTTCCCAACCAAGGTTCGAACCCACATTCCCTACAGTGGAAGGGCAGAGTCTTAACCTCTGGACTGCCAGGGAGTCCCAATTTATTTTTAAATCTTATAAAGTATAGTTGATTTACAACGTTGTATTACTTTTTCTGTACAGCAAAGTGACTCACTTCTACATATATATTCTTTTCCTATTCTTTTCTGTTATGATTTATCACATGATATTGAATATAGTTCCCTGTGCTATATAGTATGATTGTATTATTTAACTATCCTATTTATAACAGTTTGCACCTTCTAATCCCAAACTCCCAATATTTCCTTCCCCCTTCCTCCTTAGCAATCACAAGACTGTTTTCTATGTCTGCGAGTCTGTTTTGTTTCTTAGATATGTTTGTTTTTGTTGTATTTTAGATTTCACCTGTGAGTGATAGTATATGGTTTTTGTCTTTCTTTTTCTGACTTATTTAATTTAGTTTCATAATCTCCAGGTTCATCCATATTGCTGCCAATGGCATTATTTTATTCTTTTTAATGACTGAGTAATATTCTTAAATATGTATATATACATACATACATATATACATGCCTACATGTGTATATATTCAGGTTACTTCCAAGTCTCAACTATTGTTACTAGTGCTGGTATGGACACAGGAGTACATGTACCTTTTCAAATTATAGTTTTGTCTGGGTATATGCCTAAGAGTGAAATTGCTGGATCATATGGTAGCTCTATTTTTAGTTTTCTTGAGGAATCTTTACAATTTTTCATAATGACTATACCAATTTACCTTCCCACCAACAGTGTAAGATGGTTCCCTTTTCTCTGCACCCTCTCCCACATTTCTTATTTATAGAAAATGAAGCTTTTCTTAACACAGAAGTCAAAAGATTCTCTTTCAACTGTGTTTCCATTAAGCTTATCTTTTTTTCATGAATTCATTAATTTATTTATTCTCTAACTATTTATCAATAACCTACTCTCTCCTAGACTCTGTGATTAGTGCTGGGAATCCAAAAAAGACAGGGTTTCTTACACCAAGAAGCTTGGTGTTTAAGGAATATGCACAAATAGACAATCAAAATACAGTGTTCCTAAAACACCTCTATTGTATCTATTTATTTAGGTGGATGCTTCTATTTATTTAGATGACCTAATTTGAACTACTTGAGCACAACTCATGTATATTTGATTCCCTGGCGTCTGGAATACGTCCCATGCACTTAAGAAAATTTATTGAATTTATTTTCAGTTCAGTTCAGTCCCTCAGTCATGTCTGACTCTTTGCGACCCCATGAACCGCAGCACGCCAGGCCTCCCTGTCCATCACCAACTCCCGGAGTCCACTCAAATTCATGTCCATCGAGTCGGTGATGCCATCCAGCCATCTCATCCTCTGTTGTCCCCTTCTCCTCCTGCCCCCAATCCCTCCCAGCATCAGGATCTTTTCCAATGAGTCAACTCTTCGCATGAGGTGGCCAAAGTACCAGAGTTTCAGCTTCAGCATCAGTCCTTCCAATGAACACCCAGGACTGATCTCCTTCAGGATGGACTCGTTGAATCTCCTTGCAGTCCAAGGGACTCTCAAGAGTCTTCTCCAACACCATAGTGCAAAAGCATCAATTTTTCAGCGCTCAGCTTTCTTCACAGTCCAACTTTCACATCCATACATGACCACTGGAAAAACCATAGCCTTGACTAGACGGACCTTTGTTGGCAAAGTAATGTCTCTGCTTCTTAATATGCTGTCTAGGTTGGTCATAACTTTCCTTCCAAGGAGTAAGCGTCTTTTAATTTCATGGCTGCAATCACCATCTGCAGTGATTTTGGAGCCCCCCAAAATAAAGTCTGACAGTCTTTCCACTGTTTCCCCATCTATTTGCCAGGAAGTAATGGGACCAGATGCCATGATCTTAGTTTTCTGAATGTTGAGCTTTAAGCCAACTTTTTCACTCTCCTCTTTCACTTTCATCAACAGGCTCTTTAGTTCTTCTTCACTTACTGCCATAAGGGTGGTGTCATCTGCATATCTGAGGTTATTGATATTTCTCCCGGAAACTTTGATTCCAGCTTGTGCTTCTTCCAGTCCAGCATTTCTCATGATGTACTCTTCCTATAAGTTAAATAAGCAGGGTGACAACATACAGCCTTGACGTACTACTTTTCCTATTTGGAACCAGTCTGTTGTTCTATATCCAGTTCTAACTGTTGCTTTCTGACCTGCATATATTTTAATTGAATAAAATCTGGCATATGATGGATCTAGAAGTAGTTAGTATCCAGTAGTTATTTTTTGTTGATATTATAAAACTTTCATGTTTTGGAAAAGTACTGCATACACTGAGTCCAAATTGATTCAGACTTAATTCCAACATGTCCCTTTATTTTTTAAAATTTATTTTAGAGGAAATAGTGGCATGTAATGGAAAGAGCTTGGAATTTGTACTTAGAAGGTCTGGAATTCGGTTCTGTATAAGTGACATCTTTTCTTAGAGATCCTGTTTCCTCATTTCTAAAAGAGGAACATAAGACTTAATTCAGGTTTTTTTTTTTTTTTTAATGGGATTAAATAACAAAATGTGAAAATCATTTTGTCAACTATAAAGTTAGATGAAATGTTAATGGTAAATCAAGGAGTCAATTAGATACAAAGAGAAGGCTACTGGGCATTGTGCAGTCAATTATGACTTCTTTCCCCTGTTCCTCTGCTCCTTGGGGAGATGCCGTTTCTCCACTCCATGTGGCTTTGCTGTGCCCCTGCCTTGACCTCAGCCTGGCACAGATGACTGAGGCGAGGCCAGCCAGTGTCTGTCTCCTGGGAACTGGGACCTTGTGGCGGACAGACAGCAAGCCCCAAAGGCCGCTGGAGTGGCAGTAGAGTCCAAGGGAGTCCAGCAGCTCCAGGGCAGAAGCTTCTTGCTACCCTGGTTTCTGCCCTTTCTCGGGCCTGGACGTTTCGCTTTCCCTTCCAGTTAGTGTTAGTCTTAATTGCTCAGTCGTGTCCAACTCTTTGCAACCCCATGGACTGTAGCCTGCCAGGCTCCTCTGTCCGTGGAATTCTTCAGGCAAGAATACTGGAGTGGGTTGCCGTCCTTTCTCCAGGGGATTTTCCTGACCCAGGGATCGAACCCAGGTCTCCCACATTGCAGGCAGATTCTTTATCATCTGAGCCATCAGAGAAGTCCCAAAGGGGCGTGACAGGTTTACCAAAGAAGACAAAAGCCTGAAGGGGGAGCCTATGGGATATTCCCGACCCAGGAATTGAACCTGTAGCTCCTGTCTCTCTTGCATTGCAGGCAGATTTCCTTATCCCCTGAGCCACCTGGAAAGCCCATTTAGACATATGGGGAAGATAAGCTCTGAATTTGGGCTTCCCAGGTGGCTCAAGGATAAAGAATCCGCCTGCCAATGCAGGAGATGCGGGAGAAATGGATTCAATCCCTGGGCTGGGGAGATCCCCTGAAGTAGAAAATGGCAACCCACTCCAGTATTCTTGTCTGGAAAATTCCATGAAAGGGGAGCCTGGCGGGCTACAGTCCTTGGGGCCGCAAGGAGTTGGACGTGATTGAACATGTGTGCAAGCAAATTCTGAATTACATGTTAGTTTTTCAACTGAAGCACAGAGGGGGAGGTTGGGGTTCTAAAAGGACAGAGAAACAGAGTCAGCCACATTGCCTCTTGGAGCGTGTCCCCTCTGGCAAGCTGATTGTGTCAGGGGCTGCGTAGGCTACCCCGTCTCTTTGACTTGGTACCCCTGGTGAGAACAGCACAGCCTGGAAAGACACCTAGCCAGGCTTCAGGTGAAGTGAACAACCCAAAGCTGACTGGCTCCCACAGGCCAGCCTATGCTGCCGACCTTCATATCAGGTGACATGCGAGCCTCCTGGCCTCGAGTCTGGACTCTGCCGCCGATGTCTAGGCGAACTTGGGCACCTTCAGAATCTCCTGGAGCCTTTGAAGCCTCAACTTTGAATCACAGGCAATAAGTATGAGCCACCTTTTAAAACTGTTATTTCCAACCAAGTAAGCTAATGTGCTCCAGATTCACAACAGTGACTAAAAGTGAAATAAGGAAGGTATTGGCATCTCCTTTCCCAGCCCAGAAACAGAAAAGTTTCATTTTCCGTATCAAAAGCACAAACCGACTTAAAGAGAAATCTGTTAAGTTGTGAGAGACTGTGAGAAAAGAGCGTCGTTAGTGTAAGAGTAAGTGACAACTTTAGTCATATAGATTTCCCTTCTTGAGGTGCTTAAAGAATCAAGAAGTGTTATCTTTTCCTAAGGTGTATTTAGGTAACTATTTTCATATAGAAATAAGACAAGCATTCGTGGATATTTTAAGATCCTCTGGAACTGTCAAGAAGCAGGGAAATTTTAGGTTTGTTATTTGAGAAGACTTCCTCCTCACTGTGAGACTTATAATTTTATAATGACTGTTCTCAAGGGACAAAAAAAAATCCAATGTGTGAATTGTTTAGAAGCTATATTACTAGACTTTATATTCAAAGTTTGAATGTGAAGGCAATTCCTGTCCTCAGTAGGAAGAATAGACATTCAGTTCTTTCACCTTCCACATCTTTTCCATTTATTTTTCAGCTCTTCATGATATGTCGCTAACTAGTCTAGAATTAGCCAAAAATTGGGTTTCAAATGATCTTAATGTCTTCTTGAGGTTTTGAGTATCTAAAGTCAACAGGTAGGCTGTTATGCTAGTTCTGCAGGATTGAATGAAGCTGTCAATAGTGAAAAATAAAACGTTAAGTGATGAGGAAATTAACTGGTATTTATTGCAGTTGTCAGGCTACATTTATGTTCAAAAACTATCTGGAAGTATGAATTCCAGCTTGGGAAAATTTGATAGGAAATGAACCACGATCAATCTTATAGAGGAAAGACTGGCTATGTTGTATAAAAAGAGGTGCTAAGAAAGGACCTTTCCCCCTAAATAAATATTTCTTGGGCCAGTTGTTTCCCTTGGTACTTGAAAATTCTGGCATTAAAAACATTTCTTTTAAGTCATATTAAACTACTTTCAGAAGGTATTCCGCTTTCTTTGTCTATCAACATCTTTGTGTTAATAGTAATTAACTTGTTCAAAACTTATTCTCAGGGGGTGATTCACTGGAATGGGTCAGGAGAAAATGCTATGCAAGGAAACTAAATTTTGATACTCTGGAAGGTGGAAAAGAAAATGTTGGAGAAGAAACTATGCAAAGATGTCAGGACAAGATGAGGGATGACAGTGAGTGGCTTCTGCTAGTCCAGGAGTTAGTTCGAGGGCGGGGAGAGGGGCTTCCAAGGGTTAATGTACCTCCTTGGTTTATAGTTTTTAGCTAAGGCTGGCTCTGAATTGGGGTTTGGGGCACATGCGTTGGGGAAATCCGATGGGGAGGAGAGTAGTAATTAATCTTAGTAATAGTCCAGCTCCCCTTGGAGAGGAGTTGGAAGGCCTGGGGGCTATTGCTATCCTTAAAAGCAGATGCTGGGAGACAGCAGGCCTGGAGGCTGATAACAGAAGTCTGTAGACAGGAAGATCAGAAAGTTTCAGCCGGCTGGTGGCACAGGTGGGAGCCGCCTCCTGGGGTGAAGTGGGAAGCTGGTGAGACAGCAGGACCACCCTGAAAAGGAAAGGATGTGTAAAAGGGAAGGGGTTTTGTTCCTACATTCAAAAGAAAAAAAGCGAGCCCTGTTGCCAGCCGTAGTGAGGAAGGATGTTTCTGTTATCGCGGAGAGCTGGGAAGAGGCTCAGAGGCTGCCGGAGGCCTTCTGGCGTGTTCTGCTTGACCCCCCACTTGACTCGTGGCACCTCGTCTGTGATGGACACCATGAGCCACCCCCTCCCCCAGCGCTCCCCTTGCGAGTGTTGAAGTGTTAGTCCCACAATCCAGCCTACAAGTGGCCGGTAAGATGGGGTGCATTGGGCACAGTGCAAATTCCAGCCCCTTTGATAAGTCATCCGTGGTCTGGGGGCTGCCTGATCAAAAGGTGCAGACTGGGATTAAGACCCCAGATAAGTAGAATGAGTGTCTGGGAGAGGCCCATTCAACCCTTTGAGGCCGACTGTTGTAACTGGTGATCTTTATTTAACCCACACAGAGGTAAGGATTCTTTTCTATTTCAGCTCAGTTTAACGGAGAGCCCATCTCTCTGATGGCCTGAAATATAACTACTGTGCTCACCAAAGTGAGTTGTTTCCCCAGGCGGTGCCAAAGCCTGGCTACTGTCCCTCCTTTGGGAGCACAGACTCAAAATACCATAAATGCTTGGCTAGGAAAATATTGGGCTCAGTTATCTGTTCCTCATCTGGGCCATATATATGAATCTCTGGGACCGGATTCTAACTTCCTTTTGTAGATAGTCTATTTGCTGGCAGCTCTGAGAATCTCATCACAGGATACTTTGACAATGAAAGTATTATCTCAGTGATTCGTTATTTAATGCTTTTGTTGCATGTGGGCATGCGTGTGTGCAAGCTCCATCAGCTCAGTTATGTCGGACTTTCTGTGACCCCATGGACTGGGTAGTCAGTCCATCAGGCTTCTCTGTCCATGGGATTCTCTAGGCAAGAATAACAGATTGGGTTGCCATTTCCTCCTCCAGGGGATCTTCCTGACCCAGGGATGGAACCCACTCTCCTGAATCTCCTGCCCTGGCAGGCTAATTCTTTACTGCTGAGCAACCTGAGAAGGCCCTTTTGTTGCAGATTTACATACAGATGTAATCTGAATAAAATAGGTAAACTGAGGAAAATAAAATATTCCAGGAAGCAGGTATTGTGATTGCCAAATCTGATTGCCAAAACTGATAGAAAAAATCTTGATACACAAGACTCTGTTCTCAGAAGCACAGAGAAGGAACCCTGACGTAAGTCTGAGATGTAGTCCTAGAAAATACAGATTTGCATGTATCAAGCATTATTATCAGTGGAAGTAAAAGGGTCCTTTCTCTTTCATAGGCAAAGGAAAGTTTCATCTTTTCATATAAGGACCTCATCCCAGTGAAGCAAATTCTGGAACACTTTTAGTTAAGCTACGGCGTATACTTGTAGAACCAGACATGGAAAAACCCATTTCTTAGATTTATTCACCAGTAATACTATTTCTCAGACTTTCCTTGTGAATCTCATTCTATCTAGAAACATATCAAGTGATGAAAATAATTGACTCCTCAAATATTATGGAGAGACCTCTAAGGAAGACTTTTGGAGGAAGAAGCTACCTTAGGCTTAAAATGGAGCATGTGGGGGTCTGGATTGGAAATTGTGTAGACTGAATAATTATTCTAGCTGAGTTACTATAACTGAGTTAATAATATCAAGTTATTTGCATGCAGTTAATATGTGATTTGTATTTCTTTCACTGGACACCTGAGAAATGATGTACCTGCTCAGATTTCTGAATTTCCAACAGTTCTAACATGTTGGACCTCTTTGAGAAGACAACCTCAGAGTGGCATGCTAGTAAACTGTTATCTAATTAGAAACTAAATGAAGAAATAATACCAGTTAATTTTCTTTACTGAAAAATACATTTATTTTTGCCTCTGTTATTCTCTTTCATTTTGTACATTATTATTACAGATGAAACATGCAAAAATAGACAGATTATTATAAGGAAACTTGGTTTACCCACCACCTCCAGATATCAACAACTCTTCATCAGTCTTGTTTCATATAAACCTCTCCAACTCACCTCTGTTTTTATCTTAAAGCACAGCTCAAAACTCATTTCATTTAGCCCTTAAATATTTCAATATGTCCTATAGCTTTTTAAAATCCAAGTATCGAGCAATGATTTAACCCCAGCAATATAAAAATCTTTGAAAAATACCCTTCTGAAAAAGAAATCTCTCTGCATATTTAAAAAAAAAAATGTCCCTCTATTTTTAACAGAATATATCTTCTAAAATGACTTCTGCTAATCTGATTTTGGCCTTCCCCTGTGGCTCAGTGGTAAACAACCCATCTGCAATACAGGAGCTACAGTAGACATGTGTTCGATCCTTGGGTCAGGAAGATCCCCTGGAGGAGGGCATGGCAACCCACTCCAGTGTTCTTGCCTGGAGAATCCCATGGACAGAGGAGCCTGGTGGGCTACAGTCCGTGGGGTCACAAAGAGTCAGACATGACTAAAGTGACTTAGCATGCACCCAATCTGATTTGGGGAGAATGGGGTCCCTGAAAAAGATTTTACAACTTAAATTATCCCCTGATCCTAAGTAGTAGGGACTATTGTTTTCTTGAATTATAAATGGAGACTGGCTCGGTACTTAAAATGTGTCCCAAGATTAGCAGCTTTGCAGCATGGGGGTGGCACAGGGCATGCCTTAATCCTTTAATGAAAAACACATCTTTATTTGAAATACGGGAATTTGATATGTTTCTATTACATTTGTACTTTACAACTTTCTACTCTTCTAACAGAAACCTGGAAGTTTGCATGTTCCTGGCAGCCACGTTGCCCTGTAAAACATGAAATAAACAAAATCTCTTTGATGAGTGACCCTTAGTGTCATAACTGGTGGGAAAAGTATAATGAGAGGAACTGGCAAAAGCCACGAGAGTTCTATGGAACAAATGCTACCAAAATAGAGCCACGTACTTCTGCTAGGTGACAGTCAGAATAAATGTGCTGCTTGATATATTTCTTGGGAAAACCAAGCTGAGGTTCCTACGTCAAACTTTGTTCAATTCACTTTATTGGAACAGCACTTAAAGAAATGCCCAAGGTTACAAACCTAAGCCAATGTGTTGCTTAGTCCTTCAGTGGCACATGGACCACAGTTCCCTCCCATTTATATTTGGAAATCAACACAGGAGCCCAGCATGGGCATTTCCATGGTAAATAAAAAGGCATTACATTTCTCTTTCTCCAGGCCAGCTGCTTTTCCAGCTCTTCTTCCTGTGCTCAGGAAAACGACCCAGGATCTCTTATGAGAACCTGTGTGATTCAAACTCTGCCAGGAAAGCATGAAGCGGTTTACCTTACACTCCAATACAGGTTGGGTGAATCGCGGGGCTGATCAGAAAGGTTAACAGGCTAGATAAAGCGCTGAATAGAACCACAAGGAAATCCATTCCTAAGCGGGTTTCGCTTGGCATCCCTATGTCCTGTGCTGGGTTTCAGATCTCTGTTTAGCTCCCCTCTTAATGCAGCTCAGTTGATTTTTTTGGTTTTTTTTTTTTTTAGTTAATTTAAAAGCAGTAAGAACATGTCAAAAACCCAGAAAACAAGTGGGACAGTCACAGCTTCCTCTCGCAAAGATGGTTATCAGCGCTGTCAGGCATCTCCAGTCTTGCTCCTGGGAACACGCCTCCGTTTAGATAGTGGCCGAGGATTAATTGGCAAGGAGCTGTCTCCTGATATTGAGTTTCTTCCTTCCCTAGCTGACAAGCAAACACCACTCCACCCCCCCACCGGTTTGGTTTACTGTGATATTCTGGTGCTTGAGTGGTTCCGAAATAGCCAGAGCAGACCTGCCTTCCTCCACATTGTCCCATACCTACTGGCTGGTTCCCAGAGATGAGAATATGGTTAGAAAGAAAAACAATGGCCCTCGGTGCCACGGTGTAGAATGGCAATGGGAGGAAATGACAGAGACACAGGAAACAGGGAGAGAGGTTTTCTTACACAAACAAGCCCCAGGAGGGAGGAACAGACTAGGAAAAACAAAGGTAGAAGAGGAGAAAGCAGCCACCCGGCCCCGGGGAGAATGTGGTCAAGGGCAGGGTCCCCCCTGCGCAGTGGAATCAGGGACCTTTGGCGCGTCAAGTCGGTGACCAAGCCTTCAGGGGTTCCTGAGGTCTGAGGTGAGCAGAGAGGCCAAGAAGGAAATCTAAGAACGTACTAACCCCCAGGATTTGGAGTCTCTGTGAAGGGCTCACCCCGTTCCTCTGGGTGTGTGTGTGCTAAGTCATTTCAGTCGTGTCGGACTCCTTGCGACCCTATGGACTGCAGCCTGCCAGGCTCCTCTGTCCATGGGATTCTCCAGGCAAGAGTACTGGAGTGGGTTGCCATGCCTTCCTCCAGGGGATCTTTCTGACCCAGGGATCGAACCCTCATCTCCTGCAGCTCTTGCATTGCAGGCGGATTCTTTACTGCTGAGCCACTGGGGAAGCCCTGTCCCAGTGGGAGTTAGGAGCAAACTGCCTCTTATTTCTGCCTCCCCATGTGTATGTGTGTGTGCTGTCTCTTCAGTCGTGTCCAACTCTTTGTGACCCTATGGACTGTAGCCCGCCAGGCTCCTCTGTCCATGGGATTTTCCAGGCAAGAATACTGGAATGGGTTGCCATGCCCTCCTCCAGGGGATCTTCCCAACACAGGGACAGAACCCTCGTCTCTTCTGTCTCCTGCATCGGCAGGTGGGTTCTTTACCACTAGCGCCACCTGGAAAACCTCCCCAGGCAGCAGCAGGAAATAAGCACTGCCCGGTGATGGCTCCTGTCCCAAGTCGGCACTGATCTCAGGAAGTGCTTGCTCAATGGTTCTCTTCTTGCACAAGATGGAATTTGTATCCTCTCTAACTAACTGATGTGGCGCCCCTGCTCCATCCTTCCTGCTTCAGGAGCTGGTTTCTCGGGGATGGATGCCTCCGTGGCTCCTGCATCTGCATTCCCGTAACTTCTCCCAGAGGCACCATGCTCTCTTATCATTGCTTGTTGCTCGCTCACCTCGGTGATCCATGACCTCAGCACAGGCCTGCACTTAGTAGGCGCTCGTGAAAGTCTTGCTGACATGAAGTGAAGTGAACTTCCTGACTGCATTCTTGCTTCCAGGAAGAACCTTCCTGTCCTTGGGCTTCTGATGTTGGCTCCTCCCTTGTGACCTCTCTTGGCCACGGGCAACATTCACTTACTTTTTCATCAGAAAGGGCCCAGGGAGTATTCTGAGAGAGCAAGAGGGAACTCTTCTGCCCACTCCCTGTTTGGGCGCTAGCATGTTAAAAGGAAGACCACCGTCTAGAGATGCCTGACATCTGTAATATTCCCCTGTGGAAGTAGCCTTGAAAGGTTTCCCCCCTCACCCATCCCCAGGGGGAATGATCCCCGTGGGGGCAGCTCCAAGGGCAGCTGGAGGGGTGGTGATGGCTTGAGCTGCCCTACAGTATCCACTGCCCTCTCTCCTAAGCTTCTGTGAATAAGGCAATGCATTTTCATATGCACTGTTTTCTTGTATGACTATTGCTGTTTTCAGGATGTAGTATTAATAAAAGCATTTTACCGATCTTAGCTGGCATTTCCCAAAAGGTAGTTGTGATTTTAAAAGGTGCTCTCGGGATGAAAGGGAGGATGAGCTGAGTCTAGAGGACATAGTTCAGAACAAATTTACTGTATTCCCTTACAGAGGGTTTCGCTTTGTGCATAATTCTTTTTCGATCTCTGATGTCTCATTTAGAACAGAGTTTAATATTTCTCCCTTCATATTTTGTGTTTCCCCTTAATTTTGCACAACTATTAAGTGACATTTACATGTCCATTTAAGTTTGTGTGGTGAGGTGATGGAGCCAGCAGATGAAGGCGAGACCTGCCTTGTCTTCTGCTGTCCTCCCCATGGGCCCTTGAGGAGGAAGCAGAATTCTGAAGTGATTCTCAGAATTACTGAGGTGACCTCAGTAAATGGCAGCCAGGTGGTCCATGGTGGAGCAGGAAGGAGTTTTTGGCTCAAGGAGAAGTAGTTAACTGGATGACTTGAAGGAAGATGTGAGAGAGAGACGTGATCTCAGGGTGAATGGAAAAAAACAAATTAATTGTGATTAGTTGTTTAATGTATTAATTTACAAACTCTCCTCATTAAATTATAAATGCTACATGGGTAGCCACTAGGTCCAGAGTTATATTCAATAAATATTTGTTCAGCAGGTGAATAAATACATTTATTACACTATTGATTTAATGTGTGTACAACTCTTTGCAACACCATGGGCGTGTAGCCCACCAGGCTCCTTCATCTGTGGGATTTCCTAGGTAAGAATGGTGGAGTGGGTTGCCATTTCCTTTTCCAGGGAATCTTCCTGACCCAGAGGTCAAACCCAGGTCTCCTACATTGCAGGCAGACTGTTTACCATCTGAGCCACCACGGATGCCCATTGATTTAATAGTTTATTACTTGTTCATTAAATCATTAAAAAAACAACAACACAGAAACACACTGACTTTCTTTTGGGGGCTGAACATTAGATACTAAGAATAATGTAGAGCAAATAAATGAAGCCATTCCATTTGGATATGCTTCTCTGCTATAGTTCCCCAAACTCATAGAGCTTGCCCACAGATTCAGCCCTGTAAAAATGGCTTTTATTTATCCTGCTAGTCACCAGCCCCATGGTTACTGGAGTATTGACAACTTCCTTGTTTCTCCCAGTTGGAATTATCTCATTCCTTCATCTTTCCAAAGTATATTGAGGATTCTTAGTAACTAGTTATTTTTCTTTCATACTCCCAGAGCATCAACAACCTTGCTAGTTGTTGGATTAAAGTACATTTCTAAAGTTAGGACCCATCTTGACATCTGTGAAGGTGGAGAGGAGGTGGACAGCAGACAAACTTAGATTTGACTGTAAGATAATAAATATAGCACTATTTTCTAAATGTTCTGGGCCTTGGGCAAAGACTTATAGGCTGGGGATTCTGAAACCAAAAAGAAATTCGAAAACAACCTGTAAGTTTTTCTCATTTTGTAAATAAAGATAGAAGACAAGGCAGGATTTAGCTTCTATTTTTAGTTCTGCTATTCCTTATTTGGTTGTTTTTAGGCAATTCCACCTAATATCTTCTTACCTTTATCTGTATGTACTTTATCTATGAAGTATCTTTAAGAGATTATAGCTAGGGAAGAACAGGGACGTTTTAAGCATCACAGAAACGCAATGCCTCTGGAGATCTAGGTGGGTGATGATTCAGTTCTGTACTACCTGTGAAGTGGTTTCAGATGAAGCAAATCAAGACTATTTCTTTGAATTGGATAATGTATATAAAATTCTTAGTACAGTCCCAAGCCTATCATTGAGTGCTCAGTAAATGTTTGCTATTATTACTATTATTTTCTTCCCCATTCTGAAAATTATAACATTTCAGAACCCTACCAACTAACTTGAAAATAAATCTATTGATTTATACTGAAAACTCAATATGTGCATGGAATATCTTTCTTTTGATTAATGCAACAAGTTCAAGAGCAATATTTTCACAGTGAGGGTGTAAAATCTATGCATTAAGAAGTGGAATTAATTCCAGAGAGCAAATTGCTTTTATTTCATCCCTCAGTGAGTTCTTATCCTTCTTTATCTACATTACTTAAAGTATCTTGGGTGAAAACTTTGTTTTGGAGCATCAGATTTAAAATTATGTTCTGTGACTCCAATGGTTTTGGTATAATTGCTACATATATTTCTAATCCATTTTCCTAAAAGTCCAGAATTGGGGAGGAGTAGGGATAGATAATCATAATACTCTCTGCTTATCCATGCCATTTAAACTACTGGAGTGCAAAAGTACTTGCCAAATAGTTGTAGCTGGCACAGAACAAGCTTCTTATTAAAAAAAAAACTTACTTTAAAAAAAGGTTTGCCTCAATTTTTTAATCTAACAGTGCAAGCTGCTGAGGAGGAATATTTATTCTTTAAGTGGGAACATGGAAAGACCATATGAATGTGCAGCTTTAAAATTAATTTTAAGGGAAAATTTAAATATCTCAGACCACTGTGGTCCATTCTGTAAACTTCCTCCCCACTTTGTGCTTCTCCTTTTCTTCTGTCATGGCTAATGTTTCCTTCAGGGTTTCACCATTACTCACAGTGCTTCTAATCGAGTATTTGACTTCAATTGGATTTTAATTAAAATAGAGCAAAACTGGAATGAGATGCCTTGTGTGAGAGAGAACTCCATCACTGGATTGGATAGTCAGATCCTGTATGACAATATGGTAAGGATGCTGAGGAGAGCATCCTTTGGAGTTGGCCTATGTGGTGAATAGAATCTTTTCAGATTCCTGGGATTTTGCTCTATAGATCTAAGTTAACACAATTTTATTTATTTATTTGCTTTTATTGTCTACTTATTCCATTTGTATGAGATATTTGGCATTTTACTTAATTTTATGCTGCATGTTATTTTTCTATTTATGCAACCACATACTTGATTTTGGACTTCCTTGGTGGCTTAGCCATAAAGAATCCTCCTGCAATGTAGGAGTTGCAGGAGATGTGGGTTCGATCCCTGGATGGGGAAGATCCATGGAAGAGGGCATAGCAACCCACTCTAGTTTTCTTGCCTGGAGAAGCCCATGGACCGAGGAACCTGGCTGGCTACAGTCCATAGGGTTGCAAGGAGTTGGCCATGACTGAAGTGACTTAACATGCGCACACACATACTTGATTTTAAAACCACTTGAGAATTGTTGGCAATGCCTTAAACAGTTGTTGCAAAGAGCCAATCCCAAGACTATTTTGGGGTGGTGGGTCCTCCCTAGGCAAATCCGAAGTATGGATTCTAGAAAGTCTGTCCTGGGGGCTAGATTCAAGGAGGCACAACGGGGACAGAGGTATTATAAGAATGAGTTAGAGTGCAATTTAGGAAGCAAAAAGCTAAAGTAGTGAGACTTATAAAGATGATCAGGTGTTTTCTCAAGGGAAGTAGAGGAAGATCCCAGTTGGTGGTTAGCAGGGCTGTATTCGCTCAGTGTAGCCTTGTTCATCACAAAAAAATGGATTCGAGTCTAAATTGCCTAGTAGTGTTGTTCTACTGCTGTGTCCTCTTCTTCTCACTGCTACTATTTCATTGAAGTTCTTTCTTTTTCTTGGGTATCTTCAGTTCATGTATATAATCCTGCTTTTATTCTCCCAGAGCCTCTAAGCTTGCATGCCTTGTGAAATTTGGTTCTGGGTGACTGAGCAAATGCTCAGCCACCTGCTCTGATGTTCCAGAGTGGGAGGAGAAGTAGTAGTGGCCATTTGCTGAATTTTTTTTAACTTATGTTTTAATTGGAGGAAAATTACTTTGTGATGTTATGATGGTTTCTACCATACAACAATGCAAATCAGCCATAACATACACGTACCACCTCTCTTTTGATCGTCTCTCCCCTCCTACCATCCCATTCCTCTAGATCATCACAGATTGCCTGGCTGGGCTCCCTGCGTGATTCTTTTTCCAGTATTTCAAAAAGACATGGGTGGCAGTGAGGAGCCATGAATCAACTCTTTAGGTAAGTGAGAGAAGGATTAATGGAGAAACTTGATGGTGTTGGAGGTTTACTAGACTAATTATGGTGGTCATTTCATAATATATACAAATATTGAGTCATTGCATTACATGCCTGAAACTAATATAAGGTTATATGTCAGCTATATCTAAATAGAAAAAAAATAAAGAAACTCAGACCCTAAACTACAAAACCATAACATTTTAGAACCAGCAGATACCTTAGAGATTAGAGATTATTTTGCTCACTGGTTCTCTACCCTGACTGTATATCAGAACAATTTAAAAACAGTACTAGTATTGGGACTTCACCCCAAAACATTAATTCCCTTTATTTTTCTGACAGAAACACACAAAAGATGAAGCCTGCAGGTTCTGTTAATTCCAACAGGTTGCAGAATAAGTGGTGGCAAAGTGGGGCCAGCATCCCCAGCATCAGGGCAGTGTACTCCCAGCAGAAATCACTTTTTTAGAAAGTCCTATGTATTTCTCTCTTCCGTCTCATTGTTTAAAGTTCTGGGTGGAAATGGTGATCCTCCACTTTTTTCCCACCCCGTTTCTTCACCTCAGCAGTCACCAACACTAACTACATCTTTAGAGGATCCCTCTTGCAAAATAACTTGGAAACTCCAGACAGTTTTGTTTATTTAAAGGGCCCCCAATAGCAACCAACTCCAGTGTTCTTGCCTGGGAAATCCCGTGGACAGAGGAGCCTGGTGGACTATAGTCTGTGAAGTCACAAGGGTTGAGCACGATTTAATGACTAAACCACCACCACCTGATCAGGGACCCTTGCAGCAAACTGAGATCACTTGGAGTTGGTGAAGCTCCCCACATTAAGGCACACGCGTCCTGAGAGCAGATTGGTCATTTGAGGGGTCCTCAGGATAAGGATCCCTGGCGGCTCAGACGTTAAAGCATCTGCCTGCAATGTGGGAGACCTGGACTCGATCCCTGAGTCGGGAAGATCCCCTGGAGAAGGAAATGGCAACCCACTCCAGTATTCTTGCCTGGAGAATCCCATGGATGGAGGAGCCTGGTGGGCTACAGCCCACGGGGTCGCAAAGAGTCGGACACCATTGAGCGACATCACTTTCACTTTCAGGATAAGAACCTGATTGGAATGGGTTCAGGGCAAGGAGGGCATTCCAGTCTTTCCCCCACCTCCCTGAATTCCATCCAGTAAGCCGCAGTCTGGCTAAGTGGGTCACGAGTGTCTCCCAGGTGGCCCAGCCAACCTCAGGAGGAGACACTGCGGCCCTCTGACCCAAGGGCAGCGTTCCCATTCCAGAAGTGAGACGAGGTTCCAAGGCTGGCAATGGGGCACTGTCGCTGGAAAGAAACTGACTTACACAACCCAGAGCAAAAACTCAAAGGCTCCCAGTCTCCCCCATCCCCTCCCCAGCACGTCTCTTTTCAAAGAGCAACAAATTCTGGCTGGTTATCACTTATGCTCCACCCCATTCTTCTAAGTCAGCTTTTGTGCAGGAAAATAGAGAACTATTTTCACGGCCTTATCAGTGTCCCAGGAAAGGGGAAAAGAGGTCTGGCTGGCTATCTGCGCCTGCCTGGGGACAATGAGACGCTGAAAGCGGGCTCCAAGGGCGAGGGGCTGCCCCTGCAGACCCCGCAGAGTGTCTGCAAGGACCAGGGAAGGAGGTGGGGAGGGGGAGGGGCTCTGCTCAGCCTACTGAAAACATAATAGCTCCTGGGGTGGGCTGCTGCAAACAGGAAGGGTGTGGGCAGGATCTGAGCACAGCTGCCATTCTGCTCATGCCGCCCATTCCCACAGCCTTTGATCAGCAGGCAAATGGCATTTTGTGCCCTGAGATAAATGCCTGGTCAGAGGGTGTGGGTGGCTATGGAAGGGGATAAGGATTAAAGATGAAGGTGGCTTAGAGCCTGCCTTAAGGATGTGTGTTTCAAGTCTGGGATTAAGGAGGTGCTATGCGCAAGGACATAGAAAGGTTTCCCATGGATGCATTCATTTGCTCATTCATCAAACATTTGTTCTGCACCCAGTAAGTTCAAGGCTCTGTGCTAGACCCTGTAGGGAATACAGTGGTAAATAATACACAAATCGTTTCTAGTCTAATATGAAAAATCTTAAGCATAGGGAGGTTATTTGGGATGCCAGAAATCACAGGGTGGAGGGTGGTGAAGTAGCAAGAGGTGAAGTACTCTTTCAGTCTATATACATTCTCCCCCACCATAACCTCAGATACTTGCCACCCCCACTTCCACCTCTCCCCACCTTAGGATGTGTGCCCTACGGTTGAAAATCACTGTGAATAATGAGGAATACTCTGCATGTGAACTGGGTGGAGGCAGATTAGTAAAAACAAAGGAAACTGCTTGGTCTAATGGAGAATCTGAGACTTCTACAAAAACAAATAAATAAACAGACATTAACAGCCAAAACCTTCGATTCCACAGTAAAGGGAGTTATTGCTGTGAAGGAGATGGAGGTCTTAAGCAGTGAGAAGTGGTCCCTTCCAGCCAGGTTGGAATGATGGATGATGGTGATGATGGGGTCGGGGGCGGGGGGGTGGGGGGCTAGTGAAGAAGAGCTTCATGGAAGAATGATTCCTAGAGGAGGTCTTAAAGGGTGGTGAAGTGATAAGGGGTGCCTGGAAGGATGGGGAAGTAGAAAGAACATTTTGAGGGCAAATAAAATATCATACTGGGTGGCAGGGGTGAACATGTGTAGTAGAAAGTGGCTCCCCTTGGCTGAGAATGGTTATGTTTATTCCAAGAGAGATAACGCTGGAAGGTAAGAATGGAGTCATTCTCTGGAGTGCTTTTTAAAGCTCTGATCAGGCCACAGTGAGTGGGGATTTTATCCTCTCACCCATCCCTTACCAAGCCTAGACTTTCCCTCAGCCTGAAGGAAGTCCCCCAGACCCTGTGATATAACGCCTTGCCTCTGAGCCACCCACAGAATGTGAGGGCCCCACACCAAAACAGTTCAGTAAATGCCATAAATCTTTCTTGAAAATCTAGGCCAAGGCCTCTTATCATTCACTGATTTATTTCACAAAACAAATATCTCAGAAGTGTCTTCTATTAATTCATAATTTATAATGAAAATTAATTTGTAATGCAAAATTAGGATAAAATCAAAAATTCTCTTAAATTTATAATTGAATAATGTTCTGACATTGTTCTAGGCCTTGGGGGATATCACATTGAATGCAAAATGCAAAATCTTGCCCCCAAGGAAATAACATTCTAATTGGAGAAAAGGAACCAAAAAACATAAGTGGCAAGTGATGCTTTATAAGGAAGAAGAGCACCAGGTTAAGATATCAGATACAGAGATAGCGGTGGTGGTTTAGTCTGTGTAGGGTGGTCAGGGCAAGGCCACTCTGATAACTGAGAGGGCAGGAACATGACTGAAGTGAGGGAAAAGCATTCTAGGAAAAGGGGATTTGGTTCATCCTGTAGTGGTTGCAGGGCTTCCCAGGTAGCGCCAGGGGTAAAGAGCCCACCTGCCAGAGCAGGAGACATAAGAGACACAAGTTCAACCCCTGGGTTGGAAAGATCCCCTGGAGGAGGGCACTGCAATCCACTCCAGTATTCCTGCCTGGAGAACCCCGTGGATAGAGAAGCCTGGAGGGCTACAATCCATAGGGTTTCAAAAAATTGGACACAACTAAGTGACTAACACTTTCTCTCTCACTCCTTGCAACCTCTGTGCGTGAGTGCTAAGTCACTTCAGTCGTGTCCGACTCTTTGAGACACAATGGACTGTAGCTCTCCAGGCTCCTCTGTCCATGGGATTCTCCAGACAAGAGTACTGGAGTGGTAGCCATTCCCTTTTCCAGGAGATCTTCCCGATCCAGGGACCAAACCTGTGTCTCCTGCATTGCAGGCAGATTCTTTACTGTCTGAGCCTCCAGGGAACCCAGTTCGCTAGTGGTGGATACATACACCTCCCTTTGGGAGGTAAGCAGACAGCTAAGGGGAAGCCCATGCTGTTTGTTTGACCGGAAAACCATCACACGACCTTTTTGTTCCTTGGTGGCCAGTCCTTCGCAGTGCAGTGTTGTGTGTGGTTTGAAATGATTTCAAATCCGCTTGTTTGTGACAAAAGTGAAACTGTTTGTAAGGGTAGATGTGTTTTCAGAATGAAGTTATTCTTTTGATAGAAAAGTGAAGTTGTGTGTCCGGATGTCATCATCCATGCCTGTGGTTGCTGATAAGCACTTGGTAGCCCAGCGCCTGAGGATGCTACTGGGGGCTTATCAATAAGAACATGAAGAAGCAGCTCTGGCTAGGGGTCTGGTTTAGAAATACCCAGAGTTTATAAGGACCATCTGAAGATGTTCGGTCTGGGCAAGGCCACACTTTGCTGATCTAAACAGCTCTAGTAAGACCTTGGGGCATTGGCTTCTGCCTTGGTAAAATCTTCTCTTTGACTGGTAGTGGCAAAAGCCACACAGTGGCCCCAAGAAGTTCATCTAGCCGACAAAATATCCCAGTTCCCTAGCAACTTGCTCTAGCAAAAAGGGACTTTCATTTAACTCATCTAAAGGTACACCTCAAGCTAAATTTGGACTTTATTCCTTCATCTCCCCTTGCATGGAACAATAGCATAATTTCAGGGGTGCCCAACCTCTGGTATCTAATGCCTGATGATTGAAGTGAGGCTGATGTAATAATAATAGAAATAAAGTGCACAATAAACGTAATGTGCTTGAATCATCCTGAAACCACCCCCCACCACACACACCGATCTGTAGAAAAATTGTCTTCCATGAAACCAGTCCCTGGTGACAAAAAGGATGGGGACCACAGGTGTAATTAATCTATCATTAGTTTGGTGTATGTTATTTCTTTATTGGCTTATTGGGAGACATTATCCTATTGTCTTGTGAAATTTTGATAATCCCCAGAGTGAGCCTGGGGCTTCGCTGGAGGCTCAGACAGTCAAGAATCCTCCTGCAATGCAGGAGACCTTGGTTTGATCCCTGGGTGGGGAAGATCCCCTGGAGAAGGGAATGGCAATCCACTCCAGTATTCCTGCCTAGAGAATCCCATGGACAAAGGAACCTGGCGGGCTACAGCCCAGGGGGTCGAAAAGAGGCAGACTTGACTGAGCGACTTAACACTTTCACAGTGAACCGGTGTTAAATAAAATACTGGCAAAGACAACTCAATCTCTGAGCATGATTTGCTGCTCCTCCAAACAAAACACTCAGTATAGCCTTCTTTTAGGATGGAGGCAAACAAAATTTACCCAAAATATCTTCATAGGCCCTGATTTTGGTGAGTAATCCTGGATTAGGAAAATGTTGTGGTTTAGAATTCTTCTATGGCACTGAAGGTGGTTTTGGAAGGAGACTGTGAAATTTTAAAAAGGGTGTTGAATTGTTAGGGATAAAGAAGGTCTTCCTATAAATCAGTTCCTCATTAAATCTAAAATAGGTTTTTCCTTTGAGGTGTAAAGGAGGATCACATCTTTGTTGCCTGCTTCAGAGCCAACAACCCATCAGTAAACAACTCACAAATGTCAGAGTTTTCTTTGGCAGATGAAATCCCCTGTTGAAACACTATGAAACTTGGTATTTCTCTCCCTGCCCTGAAATTGCCTGTGCTTTCCCAAACCTATGTAAATATAGTTGGAAAAGTTCAAAAAAACATGTGCGTGGAAAAATTAGTAAGTTGAATGAGACTCATGTCTTGGTATACAGCTCCCCAAAATGAGAAAGTTGAACCATAGCTGTACTCACTTCCTGAGGGCTAAAAAAAATTTTTTAATCATAATTTTTAAAGAAAAATTTGGACATAGTTCAAGAACTATTGCTAATATCAATTAAGGTTGAGAATGACTCTTCTTATAACTAGTAGTAGTCTTTTAAAATACATAAATTATTTATTTGGCCTCACCACATAGCTTGTGGGATTTTAGTTCCCCAACTAAGGGAAACTAAGGGAAATCAACATTAATTCATCAGGTCCCCAGTAGTGAAACCACCAAGTCCTAACCATTGGATCACAGAGAGTTCCCTTAAAAATACTTTTATTTTAGTAAAATAATAAGGGAAATGTAACTTTAAAAAGAATATCAGAACTTTCTCTATTCTTTCCTTCTTTCTTTGTAAAGATATTTAAATGTGATCGTACCTGGAAGACCTCTTTTGAAGGAGATGATATGTATTTGAAAGCACTTTCTTGGGCTGCTTTGGCGGGAGGGGGCGGGCGTTGGGTGGTATTCATTTTTTGGCCCCTGGGAGATCTTAACCATGTATATATGTATCGGGACCTCTGAAATAGCAAATGTCAAGAATAAATGAATTGTTCAACTACATCAAATGTATCAAAGAAGGAGTTTTAAACTAGAGAAAGAGAAGGAAACCTATTCTGAAGAGATTTAATTTTGTTCTGTACTTGCTGTTGTTCAGTCTCTAACTTGTGTCTGACTCTCTGTGACCCCATGGACTGCAGCACACCAGGCTCTCCTGTTTTTCAGTGTCTCCCAGAGTTGAGTTTTCTCAAACTCGTATCCATTGAGTTGGTGATGCCATCCAACCATCTCAGCTTCTGTTGCTCCCTTCTCCTCCTGCCTTCAATCTTTCCCAGCATCAGGGTCTTTTCCAATGAATCAGCTCTTCACATCAGGTGGCCAGAGTATTGGAGCTTCAGCTTCAGCATCAGTCCTTCCAGTAAATATTTAGGGTTGATTTCCTTTAGACCAGTTTGATCTCCTTGCCGTCCAAGGGACTCTCAAGAGTCTTCTCCGACACAATTTGAAAGCATCAGTTCTTTGGTGTTCAGCCTTCTTTATGGTCCAACTCTCACATCCATACATGACTACTAGAAAAATCATAGCTTTGAGTCTATGAACCTTTTCTGGCAAAGTAATGTCTCTGCTTTTGAACATGCTGTCTAGGTTTGTCATAGCTTGTCTTCCAAGGACCAAGTGTCTTTTACTTTCATGGCTGCAGTCACCGTCTGCAGTGATTTTGGAGCCCAAGAAAGTAAAATTCACTTTCCCCCATCTGTTTGTCATGGAGTAATGGAACTGGATACCATGATCTCAGTTTTTTGAATGTTGAGTTTTAAGCCTGCTTTTTCTTTTCTTTCTTTTTTTTTAATATGGTTTTTCTTTTTTCTTTTTTCATTTATTTTTATTAGTTGGAGGCTAATTACTTTACAATATTGTAGTGGGTTTTGTCATACATTGACATGAATCAGCCATGGATTTACATGTAATCCCCATCCAGATCCCCCCTCCCACCTCCCTCTCTACCCAATCCCTCTGGGTCTTCCCAGTGCACCAGGCCCGAGCACTTGTCTCATGCATCCAACCTGGACTGGTGATATGTTTCACCCTAGATAATATACATGTTTCGATGCTGTTCTCTCGAAACATCCCACCCTCACCTTCTCCCACAGAGTCCAAAAGTCTGTTCTGTACATCTGTGTCTCTTTTTCTGTTTTGCATATAGGGTTATCATTACCATCTTTCTAAATTCCATATATATGTGTTAGTATGCTGTAATGGTCTTTATCTTTCTGGCTTACTTCACTCTGTATAATGGGCTCCAGTTTCATCCATCTCATTAGAACTGATTCAAATGAATTCTTTTTAATGGCTGAGTAATATTCCATTGTGTATATGTACCACAGCTTCCTTATCCATTCGTCTGCTGATGGGCATCTAGGTTGCCTCCATGTCCTGGCTATTATAAACAGTGCTGCTCTTTCATTCTTGGAAAAGGAGGGTTCTTGGAAGCTTGTACGTCTGAAAGACCTGAAAACGTGTCTGCATTTGAGATATTAAGTAAGGCAAGAATACTGGAATGGGTAGCCATTCCTTTCTCCAAGAAATCATCCCACCCCAGGGCTTGAACCTGGGTCTCCTTCATTGCTGGCAGATTCTTTACTGTCTGAGCTAGCTGGGAAGCCTGGGAAATGATCTGGGACTGAGCTAATGGTCGCTTTGTCCCTTTGCAGAGTGAAAGACCATAGACCCTGAATGCCGGCCTATGTGAGGGATCGAGGCTCTGCTCAGGCTTGAGGAGCTGTCTGTTGGAATGCAGGAACTCTGGAGTGACCCCGTGAACCACTGGTGTCTTGACTTGAGCCCAGCGGCCAGTTGGTGGGACTAATGAGGGCCAGGGGAAGGAGGGGGTCTCATCCCACATGCTCTAAGAGTACTGCTTTGGAAAGGGCTACTTTTGAATAGCCTGCCTGACCTATGGAAAACCTAGGAGATGTGCTACTGAACCAATTTCCCTGTCTGGGAATTTTTCTTAATTTTATGGGGCAGGTCCATGGTAAATCAGGTATTTCAGACATGGGTAAAATCTATTTGACCCCCAGTTGCAGCAGGGGACAGAAGACCCCTTAGGTGTAGGTCATCTTTCTTTAGCTCCTTCTTAAGTCTGATAAATCAGGTCAGTAAAGTAACCTTTTTGAGCTTCTACAGTGGCTCTCTAATGAGCAGCAATTTTTTCCTCCGAGTGAGCTAGTGGTATTGTGAGGGTTCAATGAGATACCCATCATCATTCCTAGCATGTTATGTCTGATACACAACAGTTCCCCCCCCTCACCCCCCAAGTCTACAATTAGGGCATGAATACTGGCTCAGGGGTGCTGGCTATTGAACAATAAACTGTTCTGAGACCCACCAGACAGGTGAACACCTGTTATTCACTACTTCAATTTGTTGTGATATCAGACAAAATTCCACTTTCTTAAGATCAGAGTTCATTCATTCAACATGAATGTTTGCTAGGCTCTGCTAAGTTCTGGAGATATCAGGGCAGTACAGTCCCCATCTTAAAGCAGTTCTGAGTTTCAGGGAAAACCCAGCACATAACAGAGAAGAAGGGCTCCAAGGATTTTGTTGTTTTTCAGTCACCAGGTTGTGTCTGACTCTTTGCGACCCCATGGGCAGCAACATGTCAGGTTTCTCTGTCCCTCACCATCTCCCTGAGTTTGCCCAAGTTCAGGTCCAGTGAATCGGTGAAGCCATCCAACCATCTCATCCTCTGTCTTCCTCTTTTCCCTCTGTCTTCAATCCTTCCCAGCATCAGGGTCTTTTCCAATGAGTCAGCTGTTCACATCAGATGGCCAAAGTATTAGAGCTTCAGCTTCAACATTAGTCCTTCCAAAGCATATTCAGGGTTGATTTCCTTTAGGATTAACTGGTTTGATCTACTTGCTTTCCCAAAGGACTCTCGGGAGTCTTCTCCAGCACCACAGTTCGAAAGCATCAGTTCTTCTGTGCTCTGTCTTATTTATTGTCCAGCTCTCACATCTGTACATGACTATTGGAAAGACCATAGCTTTGACTCTACAGACCTTTGTTGGCAAAGTGATGTCTTTGCTTTTTGATATGCTGTCTAGGTTTGTACTTGGAGCCAATCAGACAAGAAGGATGAGGGTGGAAAAGGCTTCAGGGGTGGGGATCATTTTTAATAAGGACATTAGATAATTCAAATGGATATGCCTATAAGAACATGTTTGAAAACAGCACTGCTCTTAAATACATTCAGAAGACTTAATTTTTGTGAGTAACATGGCTCTCTTATAGTTAACTGTAAAAAATAAACTGGCTTTATTGCCCTGCATCTGAGCTCTTATGCTCTCCAACAATTTTTTTTTTTGAGGGGGAGTAGTTATCTTCAATCCTATTTACCAAGAAAATCACCTTTTCTCCCAAGCCTTTTCCAATCATCATATTAAAAGCAAACAAACAAAAAACCAAGCACCCAGATAAATTAACTTAGATTCCCCAGAGACATAGACCTCCATGAGTCTGTCCTCTAAGCTGCCAGGATTGCACTGACGTCTCTAGTGCTCCAAAGAAATGTGAGGTTGGAGACAGATTGTCAGTGTCCAGTGCTCACTCAGATGGATTTGGTTTGAACAGGAACTAAGCATCAGGTGGGTAGTATGTGCACTGAGTAATATGGAGTATCGTTTTGTTTGAGTTTTGCTCTTGTAATGACTTATGGGTTCAAGTTGTGTTTATATAAGACTGTGACAAACAAATTGAAAAGTGGAAAAAAATTTTAAAAACTAGCCGATTGTCTTATCTTCTTGTCACACCAATAATTTACTTTCTAACTTCAACAGCATGAGTGTTTGGGTGGATAGCAGGTACAGATTTGGCTTAAATTTTCCATCTGGTGTAGGTTATTTTGTGACAGCTTAACTCTGTGAAGAAAAGTTTTTTAAGAAACCAATGTGTCTACTTGCACAAGGCTTGACATTTACTTTTACCAAAACTTAAAACTCCATGTACAGAGAAAGAGAGATGCCTGACCACACCATACCCTTGTTTATTACACTTTAATTGCCCTTTTGGTCAGAGATGGGATTGCCGATGTAGCAGCATTGATGCTCACTGTTTTGTTTTGTCATAGTGTCCAGAAGAAGGTTAAGTAACATATTCCTGTAAGGTAGAGCCAATTGCTGACTTCTCTTTTTAAGAGAGTTTTTTTCTCACTGAAATGGCCTGTGAGACACAGGTGGCTAAGTATTCCATGATGCATGTTGTCTCACACATCTTAACCAATTAGAAAGGGCTGTAGAGAATTACATGGAATTAATCCCATCCAGAAGGTCTAGGGACAGCCTCAACTACTCAAACTCTAGTTACTTGGTTTATAATGTCACAAGAGCCCTTGATGGGATTAAAGCTGTGTATCTCCCAGCAGTTTGTCTATTATTTCTGGTGAACAGCGTGTGTGTGTGTGTGTGTGTGTGTGTGTGTGTGTGTGTGTGTGTGCGTGCGCACGTGTGTGTCTACAACTGTGTCAGCATTTGTCAGGGGTTAACCTTAAGCTCTCACATTCATTTTATTCAATACACCAAGCTAAGAGATCCTTTGAAAATAGCCACTTCTTTTACATTTATAAAGACCATGCCATTTAGTTGACTTCTCTTGACTTTTTTGAGTGTTTGTTTTGAATTTTCATTTTATACAGGAAATAGACATAATCACCAATAAATTTAACTTTAATAACTTAGACCCTGGGAGCCTTTCTTGGTTGGCAAAATATTCCCTGCATGCTGCAAATCCTCCTTATGGGATATCCTATTTCTTATCTGGAGTTGAAAGTCAGGATTAATCCACATGATTAAGAAAATCTTTCTAATAGATACCCTGCATCCTTTTTAAAATTAAACTCTGCTTGGAAGTTTCTTTCTTTTCTTACTAAAATCACAAACTCAATGATAAAAGTAAAAGTAGATCACAGGAATTTTAGTGTTTTTTATAGGTATTTTTAAAACTCAAAGATGATGGGGTCCTACTCATTAATTAGATCACAAAAAGTGACATTAAAATATAATTTTGAATCAATTGATTGTTAATAATCAATATTCATTTAGCAATGTACTCAATAGATCAGAGAAACTGGGCAGTTTATAAATAAAAAGCTTTTGATTCTTACAATTTTTCCATTTGAAAAATTTCTACATCACACATACTGTATATATGTGCTTGAGTGAACACACACACACACAGAGTTCATCTGTTCTGTACACTCTGAAAGCCAGAAACACTTCTGCAGACAGCATGACTAAGGTTTCTCATCTTTCCCTTTTGCTTTCTAAGGGTGGAATAATGTGGCTCCTTCCCAGACAGTCAGACGTGCTATAAAAAGTAACATCAACCATGGGAATTGTAAAGGCAGAAGGGATATGCCATAAACAGGGATAAACATCTTCCTTTATGCAAAGCTGCCAGATCCCTTTAAGCAGAGAACTGCTCCCTGTCCCCACGGTCGCCCCTCTTTCCTGTCCAGGGGTCAATGAAGCGGGGCCTTCCCTCCTAAGTGACCCACCATGAGAGGCTTAGATAAGGCACACAGTTGCCCTCAATAGACTTCAAACCCTCATCTCCGGGACAAAGTCGGAAAGCTATACTTTTGTTACCACTCTGTCGAGGAGAAAAAGCCCAAAGAAAACATTCGCTGGACAAAGCCTACTTTGTGTACTGAGAAACCCTGATCCTTGACTGTTGTTTGCATCCTATTTATGCAACAGAGATGATTTTTCAGAGGTTTAGGAAAATCATCAGGAAGGCAATTTTAATACTCTATGTTTGTTTGCTTAGCATGCCCTCCATTTTCTAAAGGAAGAAGACATTCAGGCAACTTTCTTTAAACAAAAATTTAGAGGGAAAAACATAATGTTCATTTCTGAATAGGAAAGGCCTCTCACTGTGAAACACTCTGAGAAAATGAGAAATAGACTTTATACCAAGTCTTAATGAACTTATTCCATATACATGATGTATAGACAAAATATGCTATATATTTATATTTTTATTATATGCTATATATTAGTGTATATAATTATTTTAATTTTTTTAATATGGGATCAACAGCAAGTTCTAGATATGATGGCTTTTTCTAACTCCCAAATCCAAACAGGTTTTAAATGATGTGTAATGTTTTCACATCGTGGGGAAGGTAGGAGATAGCATGAGAGGTGGAGAGTGCCAAAGACAAAGAGATGCAGAAGGGGAAGCATGGGTTTGGGGGTCCTGTGGTCCAGGTTTTGGATCTTAATCCCTCACTTTACTCATTAATAGACCTTAGTAAGCATTATTTTGCTTTGATTTTTGAGCTATGATAGTGGGACAATACCTCTTTTACAGACCTACAGTTACACTTCTAAAAGCTTCCATCATAAAATAGCCATGAAAAAAAAATTTCAGAGGTGGTTAAGTACTGAAGACAGATAACTTTGGAATGACTTAGTTTTCTATTCCGCCTCCCCTTGAGAGGCCAACGGAGTTTTGAGAAGCCTTTGCTACATTATACCGGTGAATTTTCAAACTAGAATCCATTATCCAGTCAACAAGTATTGACTGCTGGGTCTGTGCCAGGCATTATGCCAGTTACCAGGGGGGTTCTGCAGTGTGTTTTGAGGAGCTGCAAATGTTTGATTTCAATTTTATTCTAGACTTATATATATTTACTATTTGAAAAATCAATAGAAATGGCATGTGTGTTCGATATGCTGTATACTACATTTAACACTTTTGACATCACTGATGTCCTCAGATTAACTCATTTTTGTGTAGATTCAAGATACAATTTCTTCTGCCTTCTCTGAAAATACTTTTCCTTCTCCTAAATGTGCCATCTATTAACAAGTAATGGTGCTTAAATGTTCCTTTAAAATTCAGGCCTGCTCAAGTGTACTCATGTAAAAGTACATGACGGGGTTATATGAACATCAGGCTCGACTGAATTCCAGGTCAGGCCTGGGAATCTGCTCAGCACAAGCTCTGTTCCCAGGATAACTGCACAATTGTGCAAAAATTCATGACTGGTTATTTTGTTCAGTAAAAATTGGGATTCTTACTGTAAAGCTGTTGGGTGCTTTTCTTCTGACTTTTGTATTTATGAGAAAGGACAAATAGTTATTATATATTAATGTTAATTCAGTTTTTAAAATGAAATGCTGCTCACTTTTTTGAAGAGTATGTTAACATTGCAAGGAGAGTTGTGTAAGAATTGTATCGTTTGTAATGACTTGAATGGTTGGATTAAAATTTTTCTCAATATTCTGCAACTTAAGCAAAATACAGTGAAAAATGAAATGGTGAGACTGATTTCAAATTATTTTCTAAATCAAAATACTAGTTGTGCTCAATGATTGATTTTGTAGTAACTCAATATTACAAATTAATTATATAAAAGAAGTGCACCAATAAGATAATGTTTCATCTGCTTCTATGCTGGGTCATTTAAAATACTATTAAACAAGGATAGTAACCATGACTCTATATGACTTTTTCCAAAAGGAAGGTCATGGGGAAGAGAGCAGTTAAACTGCTACAGAAGCTCTGTTTAAGACATTGCTATTTTCCTTTTCTTCTGAATGAGAAGGAAACTTTAACCCTAAACATGTAGGTTGTATGGTAATGCCAGCACAAATGTTTTACATCACAACTGGATAGCCTATAGAATTGTGACTGAGAAATCATGTTTTACTCATTTTATGCACAAGGTCCCTTGAGTGAAAACATTATTAAATCACCTCCCCCTACCCACTTCCACCTTCTCCTGGTCTTCCTTGGTGACTCAGATGGTAAAGGATCTGCCTGCAGTGTGGAAGGCCTCTGTTGGATCCCTGGGTTGGGAAGATTCCCCTGGAGGAGGAAATGGCAACCCACTCTAGTATTCTTGCCTGGAGAATCGCCATGGACAGAGGAGCCTGAAGGGCTACAGTCCATGGGGTCACAAAGAGTCAGACATGACTGAGCGACTTTCACTGACTCACTGACTCAGCCACTTCTGCCAGACTCAAAATCCTGCATATATCTGGACAAGGGTCACATGGACTCTTCTTGTTCTATGGGACTCATTTCTCCTTTAACCCAAATGCCAATTCATTCTTAATTTTCTAAAAAATTACAAGAAAATCATCTAGACCTTCAAAAACGAAAGCACCAGCTTTGTAAGAGTTCCTATGGGAATATTTCCTTTGCTGGGTCAGTATTTAGAGTGGAGTATATCCTCAGTGTCTGTCATTGTTCTCAACACCAAGGAGTAAATATCACTTCCTGTTCCCAGATTTTACAAACTGAAAGGGAGGAAAGAAGAAATAGGGAGTGACCTGTCAGCATGTGAAACTGATGCTTCCCTTAGATGATGAAGATTGGATCCAGGCTAGGAGTCGTCTCAAAAGGTTTTTGTGCATTTGAGGGCTGGGTAGGGTGGGAGTAGTAGAGGAGCTTTTATTAATGCAGTGTGCATGGCGTGAGTAATGATGTTTATTTATTACTCCATGTTTATAGTCTTGATAGTTTAAATGTTGCTTTTATGTGAATGATGATTTACAGTTGCTTTTTTGATCTATTGCACCTATACTAGACAATTTTTTATAGCTTTTACTTTTAATTGGAACAAAATTGCTTTACAATGTTATGTTGGTTTTGCTGTACAGTGTAAATCAGATCTATGTATACATATATCTCTTCCCTCTTGAGCCTCACCCCTCACCCCCACCCTCCAAATCCCAGCTGTCTAGGTCATCATAGAGCACCGAGCTGAGTTCCCTGTGTTATAGAGCAACTTTCCACCAGCTATTTTACACATAGTAATGTATATCGTCATGCCACTCTCTTAATTTGTCCCATCCTCTCCTTCCCCCACTGTGCCCACAAGTCTGTTCTTTACGTTTACATCTATATTCCTGCCCTGCAGATAGCTTCATCAGTACCATTTTTCTAAATTCCATATATATGCATTAATAGACGATATTTGTTTTTTTCTTTCGGACTTACTTCACTCTTTGTTGTTGTTCCATTGCTCAGTCATGTCCAACTTTTTGTGACCCCATGGACTGCAGCACGCTAGGCTTCCCTGTCCTTCACTGTCTCCCGGAGTTTGCTCAAATTCATGTCCATTGAGTCAATGATGCCATCTGACTATCTCATTCTCTGTTGTCACCTTCTCCTCCTGCCTTCAATCTTTCCCAGCATCAGGGTCTTTTCCAATGAGTCAGCTCTTCACATCAGGTGGCCAAAGGATTGGAGTTTCAGCTTCAGCATCAGTCCTTCCAATGAATATTCAAGACTGATTTCCTTTAGGATTGACTGGTGTGATCTCTTTGCTGTCAAAGGGACTCTCAAGACTCTTCTCCAGCACCACAATTTGAAAGCATCAGTTCTTTGGTGTTCAGTCTTCATTATGGTCCAACTCTCACATGACTATATGGACCTTTGTTGGCAAAGTGATATCTCTGCTTTTAATACACTATCTAGGTTGGTCATAGTTTTTCTTCCAAGGAGCAAGCATCTTTTAGTTTCTTGGCTGCAGTCACCGTCTGCAGTGATTTCGGAGCCCAATATCTTCACTTCACTCTTATACTAGACAATTAAATAGATGCAAATTCCCATTTAGAAACTGGAAATGTATTTTATCTTCTTCTCTAGAAATTGGTGTGATAAAGTTGCTTTCCCAGCAGCTCGCTGTCACCTGGCTGTCTATTCCCTTTAGCCCTTCTGGTCCAGAGGATTACAAACCTCTGCTGAAATCTGTTTACCAATTAGCATTGGTGGCATCAGCCTTGCTGATTCAACTTTTCATTTCTCTACCTCTGCCTTTCTCTCTTGCCCCTTCTTCCAGTGTTCTTGCCCTACATTTTTTGTTTGTTTTACTGAAAGGAACATGATTTTCTGTTTCTAAAATTATTCCCTGCTGTACTTTTCTGCCAGTGTTCCTAGGCATTCACAGAATTCTCCGGCGTAAAATATGAACAACTTGCCCTTAATTCTGTAATTTTTTCATTTTGAAACCACTTTCTCCACCTGAACACAAGGTTAAGATGGTCACTATATTTACCTCTGTCCCTGTGGATCACCACCCAACTAGACAGAACATGAACCAGTAACTAAGCAGTGAAAAGATCCTTGATCATCCGATCTTGCTCATCCCCTACACAAGATGCTTTAAACAAAAGACACTCAGAGCTAATCATCTGAAAATCCTGCCAACGTAAAAGCAGGCAAAACTTCAAAAACTTGTTAAAACAGGTGGAAAGGGATCTATCTTTATGCTTCACTCGTATCCATTCAAAATCATTGTTTTCCTTTTACAAAATGCTTGTGTGGGGACAAGGGTAGACTAGAGGTTAGCTTTGGTTTGAGTCCTTGAGATGTAAGCCTGATTGGGACTTATTCTGTGCTCTCCAGAAAGGCACTCCTTGCATCTATTTCCCCGACAATGAAATGGAAATAATACCTCCATCCCGAGGGTCCTGGGGTTTACTGTCAGTGAAGTGCTTTGGAATCCACTGCTGAAAGGCGCTCAGCAGGTTCAAAGCACCAGCATTAACAAAGGTTTATCATATTTATAAACCAGTAAATCCTTCCCATGGGTGTAAAATGATTCTTCCTAGTTTTATTCTCTACACAGACCTCAAAAAAAAAAAAAAAAAAAAAAAAAGCTTCAAATTCTTCCATACTATCAGCTTAACACTCTGCTCCAGCTGCTTACATGCTCGCAGCTCTTCCCATCCTTTTCTGATTTGCAGCATGCGCTGAGCCCAAGACAAAAGAAGTACTATTCACGAATGTGACTCATGTGAAAATTGAAACTTCATGCTCCATTTTATTAAGGCCCTTGCTTTCTTTCTGTGGGTTAGAATAATTGGGAATAAAGATAAACACTGTAAAATAAACATGAACGCTGAGTCCAATAAAGTAAATTTGAATCAACTGTTCAGTGGCAAACCTAGTGGACAAATAGGGAAACTGCGAGCGTTGAAAAGCTAGTGGCGGTCCAGTGGTTAAGACTCCGTGCTCCCAATGCAGGGGCATGAATTCCATCCCGCGGTTGGGGAACTAAGATCCCGCGTGCTGTAGTGTGCGGCAAAAAATAAATAAAATTAAGAAAGAAAAGCTAGTGATGAACCTGATCCATAATTTTACTAAGCATTCTGTGTAAACATGTTATTTTAATTAATAGAAGCAATGCCCAGTCACAAAACACATGGTGATTGTAGTAACTTTTGTTACAAAAGAATAGGGGGTCCAGAAGAAGAGAAGAGGTCACCTTGCCAGCAGCACGGATGAAGGACAGCAAAATGGGTGGAGAAGGCTCAACGTAAGTGATGGTATCACAGGTCAGATGGAAAAAAAGAAAGGTAACATGTAGCATGTGCCAAGTTTATGAAGACATCATGCTAAGCAACTTACATGCACTATATCTCATCTCATCCCAGTAATGAACTTTACAAGATAGGTATTATGATTGCTTTCATTTTGTTGAAGCTGAGAGCTATGTGTCATTTTCACCAGGTAATGGAACTAGTAAATGACAGAACAAGAATTTCTACATGGTTTCATACAACTCCTAGTCTAACTCCTTATACCATACCCTAGCACCATTTTGGGGAAAAAAAAAACCACTGTTGATCCTCAAAACTATTGTTATTTTTCTTATTATGACTTGGTAACAAGCACACTGAAATAAGACTATTAGTTTTCATCTTGGCCTAGTATGTCTCTTTCACACCTCTGTGTCCATATTCCCTTTTCCAAAATCATATTTGGACTGAAAACTTACTCTTTGAAAAATTGTATCTGTTTTATATATGTTGGTAGTGAAAATAAATACATGTAAGTCATAATGGTTGGTGTCTTCTTATGCCCTAAAGATAAGCGTGGCATTGAGATGAAGTTTGAAGAGTTTAGATAAATTTTGGTACAAAGTATATGAAAACAAAACCCAATTTTGAACATCATTTGAGGAAAGTTTTTCCAAGTCTTGTACTAAGAAAGGAAAACTCTTTCTGGGAGATCCTGTGAGAAGAAATTAGCATCTGGGTTCTCTGAAGAAAGCAACTTTTGCCCCAACTATTTCTATCCCATAATATCTGTCTCCAGAAAGTCTCTGGAAAGGAACTTGACCCTTCTAAAACTAGTCCCAATCTGTTCCCTGACCTACCAGTATCTGATTCTCACTTCATTAATCTAGCCTCTTCATTGCCCTCTAGATTACCTCTTTATCTATGTCTCAGATCTCTAGTTTCAGATCCCTGCCTAAAATTTGTCTCTTCCCTTGTAGCCTGGGGCGATGAATTGCCTTTGTTTCTGTACTAGAGCCTTACATTTTGATCTGCTTCTGGGTTCTGTTTCATCCATAACCTTAAGGATGATGGAGAGTAACGAACAGCAATGCTGTTCTTCTGCGGCAACAAGAAGCTCACTGAGTGTATCTTCATTAAGGCCTGGGCGAAAGTGAGGGCCCAGAAACTGAGAGTTCCTACGAGAAACAGAGTTTTGTTGTTTATAAAACTCTAATCTATGGGCTGTTGTTATAGCAACCAGAAAGGGATAAGATAGCCTCACAACAGAATACTAGTCACTCACTAAAAAACAAAACAAAACACTATTCATACACCAACACCTTGATGGATTTCCAGGGCATTATGCTCCATAATAAAAACCTACTCAAGCAGTGCCAAAAAAGGTCTACACATAACAAATGATGATAAGGACACGGAGAGAAGGGAACCCTCCTGCATTGTTGGTGGGAATGTAAACTGGTGCAGCCACTATGGAAAACACTATGGAAGCTTATGGAGATTCCTTAAAAACTAGAACTATTGTATGATCCATCAATTCCATTTCTGGCTGTATATCCAGAAAAACTGAAAACATTAATTTGAAAAGTTACATACACCTCCAATGTTCATAGAAGCACTGTTTATAATAGCCATGATATGGAAGCAATCTAAGTGTCTGTCAATAGATGAACAGATAAAGAAGATGATAATAAGCAATTGAATATTACTCAGTTATAAAAAAGAATGAAATTCTGCCATTGCAGCAATGTGGATGGAGCTATAGAATATGTTTAGTGAGAAAAGTCAGAGAAAGACAAATACTGTATGATATCACTTACATGTGGAATTTAAAAAATAATATATATAAATATATACGCAAAACAGAAACAGACTCATAGATATGGAAAACAAACTGGTATTTACTAAAGGTGAGAGAGAAGGGAGGAAGGGAAAGCTAGGGGTATAGAAATAAGAGATACAAAGTACTAGGTATAAGGTAGATAAGGAACAAGGATATATTGTATAGCACAAGGAATTACAGTCATTATCTTGTATTAATATTTAATGGAGTATAATCTGTAAAAATACTGAACCACTTATGCTATGATCTGAATCAATGTTGTAAATCAGCTATACTTCAATAAAAAAAAATACTAAGTTTTGCCAAGCAGCTTTTTAATATCCTTTTGTTCTTACTCCTAGGCTTCTGAAGAAGGTTCATGTATGAAAAATTTACCCAAAACATAAAATATAATCTATATTATTTCAATGTCTCTTGATCAACAATAGTACTGTGCCAAATTAGATCATAATAAAATTCAAGGTTTACAAAGTACTGCATTTGTTCATTCTTCATTTTCTATCCCATTCTGATGACTAATGCAGATGGGATAATGTTTATTTCACACATTTTTAAAGCTTTGCAAATAAGTTGCAAAGTTTTAAAACTCATAGACTTGCTGAATAGGAATAGTCTGTAGTTGTTTAGAATCTTATCTTTTTACTTTTTTGACTTTTTGTTTTGTATTGGGGTATAACCAATTAACAGTGTTGTGATAGTTTCAGGTGAATGGCAAAAGAGCTCAGCCCTACATATACATGTATCGATGCTCCCTCAGATTCCCCTCCCATCCAGACTGCCATATAACACTGAGCGAGTTGTATGTGCTATACGGTAGGTCCTTGCTGGTTATCCATTTTAAATATGGCAGTACGTACAGGCAACAATTAAGTTCGCTAAGTCTCTGTTTTGCAAGTTCATTTGCATCATTTCTTTTTAGATTCCATATATAAGGGATGCCATGCGCTATTTCTCCTTCTCTGTCTTACGTCACTCAATATGACAATCTCTAGGCCCATCCATGTTGCTGCAAATGGCATTATTCCATTCTTTTTAATGACTGAGTGCGATTCCATTGTGTAAATGTATCACATTTTCTTCATCCATTCCTCTGTCAATGAACTTGATTTCGCCACACCTTGTGGCATGCAGGGTGCAGCGTGTGGGATCTTAATTCCCCAGTCAGGCATTGAACCCACACTCCGTGCCATGGAAGCAAGGAATCTTAACCCAGGGCCTCTGGGAAAGTCCCTTAATTATCTTTTTCAAAAATTTTTACTGACAAAATAAAAGCAAGTTACTTACTACCTCCAAATCTCTAGGAATCATCAGCTGATCTCTTGACTTTCCCTGCCAAAATCAGGGACTTTAAATCTTTGCCAGCGCAGGTTAGGATCATCCCTTTTCTCAGACCCCACAGAAGCCTGACTTGTAGAAAGTGTTTGATTTTTGTTCTTTTAGGTTCTTTTAGGACAAATCATTCTAAATCCCTGCTTCCAACCACTCCTAAAGTGGTGCTGGAAGCTGCCCGGATCCCAAAATTAGTAGAAGGACTGGTTACCCAGAGATTTCCCCAAGGAGATATTGGAATTCTCTTCAGTGACAAATGGGAGTTGGGAGTGGAGTGAACATTAAGGCTACCAATTTTTAGGATTGTCTTCATGTGATAATAATAGAAAGCACACTAACTTTTAGTTGATTTTTGTCACTGTTTTAAATTTTCTACAGACAGAACACCCACATGTTGCCTATACTTGGAAAATCTACCCCTATCACCCTCCCCTCAGAAAGACACCAGTTTCCTCACTTCTCTGCTCAGAAGGATATCCTGCTCTCATCTTTCCAGACAAAACTGAGTGAGATTCAGATACGACCCAGAGGGTGAGCTCTGAAAGAAAGAAGGAGACAGAAAAAAAGACAAAAAGAAGGAATCATTTTCCTCTTCATGTTGAGAGATGACTCTACAAAATGAGTTTTATTGCAGTTCACTGAAAAATAAATTCCAGATTACCATAACAAATACCAATTGGAACTTTATCATCACTGAAAAGTGTCTTTCTCAGTGGAAGTAGCTTAAGCACAAGAATGTCAAAATCAAGATGTTAACTAATGTCCGTTTCTGATTTCTATTTTACTTTTTAATATGTCAAGTCTTATATCAGCCACTGTCTCCTCTGAAAAGTTGCTGGACACCAAAACTAGATAAGGTTCTATCTTGGGTTATGTTCCCTAGTCGAAGAGCCTGAGACAGGAATTTTGGTATATATGATTGATTGAGGGATTCTTCTCAGAAGAAAGAGAGGGAAGCAGGAAGGAGCTAAATAAGAATGTAATCTCAGGGGAACTCTTTCAGTCTGATTGCATCTGGAGCTCTGGAGCATTGCACGATGTACTCCGGCTAGCTTGTTCTTGGGTACACCACGTCAATCAATTGTTCACTACAAGTTGCTCCTCGTGGAGGGCTGGGCTGGGCTGAGGTGGGGTTATATTACCTTTCAGGAGAGATAATTCCCATTTGGTGAAAGACAATCTTCCAGGTAAGAGAGGAGCCTTTAGCAGACAAACTCACAGTAGCTGTAGGGTGAGTGCACTGGCCTAGAAAAAGGGCATCTCAGCAGGGTACCAACAGCGTCTGTGACACTCTCTTCCTTATGCCACTTGTTTCTCACATGAATTCTCTCCATCCAGGAACATATTTTCCAAGACCTGGTTAGTCAGTGGGGTGATGTTAAGTTGACCGCCATCAACAGGCTGAGTCACTGTGTCCACAGTCATTTCGTGACTGGTGAACTTAATGAAGCTGATGGAAACCAGGATTCATTCAGACTCTAAGTCTTTGAGGGTAATACCAATCTCTGCCTTTCCCTCTGGGATGTGATACTGGTTTTCATGTATTATCTTGGAAATTTCAGGATGCAGAGATATTACTTTGTCGGCAAAAGTCCGTATAGTCAAGGCTATGGTTTTTCCAGTGGTCATGTATGGATGTGAGAATGGGACCATAAAGAAGGCTGAGCACCGAAAAATTGATACTTTTGAACTGTAGTGTTGGAGAAGACTCTTGAGAGTCCCTCGGACTGCAAGGATATCCAACCAGTCAATCCTAAAGGAAATTAGTCCTGAATATTCATTGGAAGGACTGATGCTGAAGCTGAAGCTCCAATACCTTGGCCACCTGCTGTGAAGAACTGACTCATTGGAAAAGACCCTGATGGTGGGAAAAACTGAAGGCAGGAGGAGAAGGGGATGACAGAGGATGAGATGGTTGGATGGCATCACCGACTCAGTGGAGATGAGTTTGAGCAAGCTCCGGGAGATGGTGAAGGACAGGGAAGCCTGGTGTGCTGCAGTCCCATGGGGTCGCAAAGAATCAGACATGATATGAGCGACTGAACAATAACAATAGCTCTTTCTCTACTAGGCTGAGAAAGGGAATCTTGACAAAACAAAACAGTGTCATCCATGACAAAGCCTTTCCTTTCTGCCCCAGGTCCCTACTATATGGCTTTATTTATTTAGTCCTTAATGTAGTGGTATGATCTGTGTACATGACTATCCCTCGCTAGGGCAAAGATATTTCCAGATCAGATGGAGAGGTTCATCTCCATTTATCCTTATACCCCCCATATCTAGGCCAATGCCTTTCAGTTAGTAGGTATTCAAGAAATATTTGTTGCTTTGAACTCTCACCAATAATAGTAAAACAATAAAAATAATGAACAAGGTAGGAATATAATGTATGTGTGTAGCACTTTATCTTTTGGGGGCTGAAAGATAGTCAAGTGACTAGAAAACAACAACTCCCAAAACAAAAAATAAAACAAACTACCTATAAGACTAAGGTGAAAGCTATTTTCATTGCAGAATGTATATTTTGTTTTCATATTTATGAATCCTTCATTCCAGGAAGTGCAAATACAACTCCAGGACTCTTGTCAAGCAGTGTCTTCTAGTCCATCGCCTTAACCACTTGGCCACGACTACACTTTAAGCAGTGTCTTCTAAATAGCATTTTTGATGTGATAAAAGTTCATCAGTAGTTTTCATATCTTTTGATTCTCTCCAAGTCTCTCAAAAGTATCAACATTCTGAAAGTAAAATTGAAAACTCTCTAAGTTGTAGGGTTGGGGTTTAATCCTTGGACAAGTCCTCCTCAAGTCATAAAATCAATAAATTATTCCTTTGAAATAAATGGAAGCGAAATGCTTGGTGGAAGAGTGAAGGGGTAGTGATATAGTCACCCAGGTAAAGCCAAGGACAAAGTCGGCCCTAATGTTTATGTGGGATACTGACAAAAAGATTTTGGGAAACTAGGAACTTCAGACAAAGAAATTGCTTTGTGGGCATGGGTTTGATCCCTGGTTGGGGAAGTTAGGCATGCTGTGTGGTACAGCCAGAAAGAAAAAAAAATTTAAATAAAAGTGTTAAAAGAATCAGCACACTTGAAGTTCTGTTACTACAAGTTTTCTGTTCAAACATGTATTGCTACAGAAAAGCACATCGCCTAAACACAAGCCTCAAATCGCTTGGCAAGGAGTACTTGTCAGGTGGGCAGTAGGTGGCCCTCCCTGTACTAATGGGTCCCCAGTGATGTTTCTCAATTAACACTGTCTTCCCAGTGGAGTGTGAATTTTTTTTTCTGAGCACTACACTCATAATGACTTTGGCCAACTTAGCTTTGTTTTCCTTGCTATCAAAATTTTGCAAAGATTATCTTTCCAATCCATACAATTGTGTCAAGTGACTGCTGCTTTTCTTTCTGATTAAAAAGCATCTATGATCCTTGTAGCAAATTTGAAAAATAAAGAAAAACAAATGGAACAATAATCAAATCCTGCTACCTGAAGGCAGCCACTCTTAGCAACTATGCTCACTTCCAAACATTCCCTTCTTTGTTCGTATGTATGCATGTACATGGCGCTTCCCAGGTGGCACAATGGTGAGGAATCTGCTTGCTAATCTTGGAGACACAAGAGACGCAGGTTTGATCCCTGGGTCTGGAAGATCCCCTGGAGTAGGAAATGGCAAGCTGCTCCAGGATTCTTGCCTGGAAAATTCCATGGACAGAGGAGCTTGGCAGGTTGTAGTCCATGCGGGTCACAAATAGACACAACTGACCACAGCACACAACAACAATGCATATACACAAATATCCTATTTTTATTTAACATAATTGTGTGTGACTTTTATCATGCCATTAAAAATAATATCTGTGAGACCCTTTTATTTATTTATTTTTGCTGTATCATGCAGCATTCGGGATCACAGTTCCCCAACCAGGGATCAAACCCATGACCTCTACAGTAGAAGCATCGAGCCCAAACACTGGACCATCAGGGAGTTCACTGAATACATGATATATTGTCATGTGATTGCACTATTATTAATTTAATTAATTTACAGAAACTTTTCTCAGTTTTTGGATATTTAGATTATCCTCAGTGTTCTTGCCTGGAGAATCCCAGGGATGGGGGAGCCTGGTGGGCTGCCGTTTATAGGGTCGCGAAGAGTCAGACACAACTGAAGCGACTTAGCAGCAGCAGCAGCAACATCTCATTGTTGTTATGAATAACACTATAGTAAAAAACACCATAGCCAACAGTTTTTGGTCTACCTTTCTAGTCACTTAATTCATTCAGTAGTCATCATCATATATCCACTTAGCTCTTATTCCAGGTCAAAGGCACTGGGCAATCAGCGAAACATACAGCAGAAGACAAGTTAGGCCCCTTTCTGCCTTTTCTGCCATAACGAAGCTTTGAGGGTTTTTTTAAAGATTTTTTTTTTTTTAATGTGTACCATTTTTAAAGTCCTTATTGAATTTGTTGCAATATTGCTTCTGTTTCATGCTTTGTTTTTTTGGCCAGAAAGGCATATGGGATCTTAGCTCCCCAACCAGGAACTGAACCCACACCCCCTGCATTGGAAGGCGAGGTCTTGACCACTGGACCGCCAGGGAAGTCCTGTCATCATGGAGATTTTGATCTGCCAGGAGAGAAAATCCTGGTGTTTTTGTAATTGCAAGTGTGATGACTATTTCAGAGAGGAAGTGCAATAGGTCTAGTGTGTTAGTGAGGTCGGCTGTCATAACAAAATACCATAGACTGGGTGGCTTAAACAACAGAAATTTGTTTTCTCACAGTCTGGAGGCTAGAAGTTTGAGATCAGGGTGCCAGCGTGGCTGGGTTACAGTGAGTGAGTTCTTTCTGGCTTGTGGGCGGTCCCCTTATTCAGTGTTCAAGTGGCTCTTCCTCAGCAGTGTGCTTGAAGAAAGAGATTTCCCTCTCTTCCTTCTCTGATAAGGCCGCCAATTCAATCAGATTAGCACCCCACCCTTAGGACCTCATTTAACCTTAATTATTTCCCCAAAGTCTTACATTCAAATACAGTCACATCGGGAGTTAGAGCTTCAATGTGTGGATGTGGGGACGGGGACACAAGTCCATAGCACCTTGGGGAGAGTCTACTTGAGCATTTTCTTCAAATGTTAAACAAATTTAAGGTTCTACTGATTTTCTTTTGAATTTGGATGTACCCTTTTAGGGTTACCAGATTTAGCAAATAAAAATGCATAATGTCCAGTTATAGTTGAATCTCAGCTAAACAACAAAAAGTTTTTAGTATGGACCATACAATATTTAATGTCCTGTATTTTCTCTGGAAATCCTTTCTTCCATGCTTTACCACGATGAACATCACTTTTGTTTTTTTCCAGGAAAGGGATCATAGCTTACGTATTTATTATTCTTCAGGACGCTTAGCTTATATATTTGTTGAACTGACTTGTGAACAGTGAGATGAGGTAGTTTTAAAGTATCCAGGTAAAATTTATTGCTACATTTGTCTGACGTTTCTGTGGGTAAACACTTAAAAAAAACTATTTCTTTCTCTCTCCCTCTTTTTTTTTAACCAATTTGTATGCCTTTATTACTATATGACGTATGTTATTATGACTTATTATTATATGTATTATTGTTATGACATTATTATATGACTAAAATTTTTTATTTTTTAATTATCAGTTCTTAAAGTATCAAAATATATCTACTTCCTTTCATTTTAACATAAAATTTTAAATGGAGGAGGCTTAAGAAAACGCATTGTTCATTCCTTAATAATTCTTCACAGAAACCCCATTATAAGTGAACAGTTTCCCTTGCAAAGTCTGTACTGCTGGAAAACTTTTTATAAATACTCAGAACAATGTGGCAATGGTGTGGGGCTTTCAGAAGACGTGTTCGTTGCACCTCTTCACGTTAATTCTTTGTCTCAAGGCTGCTTTTCACTGTATTTTAGGCGAGGTATCTCTTATCTCGAGAGTAGGGTTTCAGCTGCTAGAATACTTTGTGACTCTCAACCACTTTCTCTGCCTTAAAGGCTTTCTAACTGTTCCTTGAAAAACACCCAAGCCAAGAAAGTGGCACAATTAGCATTTGCTTCAATACTCTCACAGAAGCTCTACCCAAGATAACTTTACACTCAGTCATGGACACATTATACCAGTTTTTTCAAGGGATTACCAACTGGAAATGAGAGCTGAAATGTATCCTATACAGTACAATTGTACATACAAAGTACTAACGTCTTAAGAGACACAATTTCAACTTATCTATGGAATCTAGCTGCCCAGCGAAATATTCAGCAAATATTTATTACATGGAAGTATCTGATTTGAATGTCAATGCACTCCAAAGTACTTTACTGGTCTCCAAACTCGTTTTCAGGTTTCCTAAGGTTGCTTTTCTTTCTCTATGTCCATAACTTTTCTCCCTAAAGCCATAAACACCAGGCATTGTCTTGCTTATCTTCTCTTAGGAAATATCCTCCACTGGAATGACCCAAGCTCCTGGCTAGCAAATGCTGAATTGTAAACTCTTGAGGATGGAGAATACAACACATAAATTTATGTTTTCCTCTTTTAGTTAGGTTTTGACTTAATCAGTTCAGAGAATGGGAAACTGTGAATTAAAAATACTCTTAAGAGTTGAAAGGAATACCTCAGTGTTCTATATTCAAGTAAGAAAATATTTTGGGAAGTCTGAATTACAAATGTTTTAATTCAATTTCAAGTAACAATTGCTTTGTCATACACTTCTCTTGCCTAGCAGTAATTTCCAAGCTCTACAGTTCTTTTAGAACCTAAGCTTCAGGAGGATAAGAAGTTTTTAGTTATTTTGCTCACTTCTCTATTTCTAGTGCCTAGAGCGGTGTTTGGCACATAGCATAGTCCCTGTAAACATCCTTTGAATATATGAATAGATAAAATATAGCAAAAGAAAAAAACAAACTGTGCTTGGTTTCACTTCCTTGGTGTATAATCATGAACAAATGCTTGGTGAGTAAGAAGGATGCTCATGATTTGCACTAATTTCTTTTCTACCGTCAAGGTGGGTGTTCATCAGGCATACCAACTCTTTCTAATTGATGTTTTGAAAACTCCCCTTGCCAAACATTAGTGACTTTTGTCCTGCCATGTTTACATACCTGACACCAGGCACAGGCACTTTTTGAAGTTAATTAAAGATTCACTTATGTTAAACATTTCCGGATGATAGCAAGAGACCAACTTGGCAGACAATAGAAATAATCTCTAGTACTTCCCTCTGTGATTTTTCTCAGACAGGTCTTGAAGGGTCTGGTCCTAATGGGATTGATAGACTCAAGATGGGGTGATGGGGAGATGCTGTGTTACTGCCTAAAGCAAGAGAAGGCAAGTGAATTCAGGGACAAAATCACTCAGGTCACCCTTTGCATCTCTGAGTGTACATTATCCAGGACAAATGTAAAACCCCCACTCTGGCTTCCCCTAGCACCCACCGCCTTACTGGTATGCCTTCCGTTAATTTGTTGCTGTGTGTTTGAAGGCTAGTTTTAATACCAACTTAAAAGATAACCTTATCAGATGGCTCTCCAACTTTTTCACCTGAAATTGTCTTTTATTTTCTCCCATGATCAATTAAGTTCTTGAAGATTTTATCTATTTAAAATGGTAGTTATAAATTAATAATTAATTAATTTCTCATTTTTATTTTATTTAGAAACTTTGCTCATTGGAGTTTTTCATTAGCAAGTGATAAGCTGTTACCATAAGGCATTGATTTAGCTCCAGCCCCTGATGGCTGAGACAATAAAGAACCTGCCTGAAATGCAGGGAACCCAGGTTCAATCCCTGTGTAAAGAAGATGTGCTGGAGCAGAAAATGGTAACCCACTCCAGTATTCTTGCTTGGAGAATCCCATGGATGGAGGAGCCTGCTGGCCTACAGCTCATGGGCTCTCAGAGTCAGACATGACTGAGCAACTAACTTTGGTTTTTCTTTTAAGAGCAAAGAGTCTCAGTGTTAACCCCAAAGAAGTTTATCCTGGGTGAAATATATGACTGACCTTAAGCTGTTTGAAATAGTCAAAGTGGCTCCTGTGGCCTCCTGCAAGCCCTGGACTGAGAATCACATTACACTGCAGATTGGGACCAATTGGAGAGCTTAAAGATACCCCATTTCAGACCAATTAAATTAAAATTTCTGGACCCTGGAGTGATTTTTTGAAAATAAATTCATGTGATTAAAAAGTCCAACAGGGCTGAAGAGTGATTTTAATGCATGACTGGGGTTGTCATGCCGCTACACAGTGTAAGCATATCTAAAGCAAATGTCAAAAATAAAAAAAGGAAAAAATAGAAAGGAAAGGGGAAAAAAAGGGAAAAGCCTCCTTAGGAAGAAGCATCAGTAACTGTGAGAAAGGCTTTTGGAACTGTGGGTCTGGCCTCTGTCTTGCTAATGGCAGCTCCTGGATGTGAGAAAAGAGGTGCCCTTTTCTTCTAAGAACCCCCTTTCCCAAGGCACATCTCAGTAACAAAAAAGGGTACTGCCAAATCCAACAGGAAACAGGAGAGTGAGCTTCAACTCAAGATGTCTCAGGATTAAATTCCCTGCATTCAGTTAAATACGTGTGGACATCATTAACTTCTCAGTTGGTGTTCTTCCAGCCAAACAATTGTGCGTTTGCAAATGGCTTTCTCTCCTCCCCACACAGCTCTGGTGTCATCCCTTCTGTCAAGTTCAGTGTTTGCTAACATTTGGGTGACAATTCAGATTAGAAAGTAACATAGTGGTAAAGTCAGGCATCTTTGCAAGGTTTTCTACTCTTCGCGTGGTCCCCAAGACCCTAACCCTGGCCCCTTTGCCCCTGACTGGTGACCATTCAAAACCTCAAGAGAAGTTATGTGATTATTAAAGATGTCCAACATTTCCCCTTAGGATTTATAGATGAATAGAAGCATTCCAAGTGAGTATTTGCTCATAAAGGACAAAATCATCAAGAAGAAACAATAAAATGAATGCTGAACATTTGTGAAAATTCTCTGATTCAATATGTTTGCAGCTGACTTACAAAAATAAAGACTTCCATAGGTTCTTTTTGACAAATGTAGTATATCTTGTAGTACCTCATTGATTTCAACAACAAAAAATACCCATGCTTTTTCACTTATCAAGTCTTTCTGAGCATAGTAAGGACCTAAAAAAAAAAAATCAGTGGACGCCACTCTCTGACTGGTAGGGAATACAGAAAATTTTCAGTGTCTACCGTCAGAGGCAGCTGAGTTGGGTGGATAGAACAAAGGCTTTGGAGAAAAACAGACCTGGAGTTGAACATATATTCTGCTCATTACCAACCTTGTGATTTTATGCAAATTAACCTTAATCAGGCTCAGATTCCACATCTATAAAGTCAGCCTGATAGAATATCTGTCTCAAAGAGTTGTTAGGATTCAATGAGCAAAGACTACAAAGCTTACTGGATCCATTGTTTAGAAATAATTGATATTTACTGCTATTATTATTATTCAAAAAAGTAGATGACATTCCCTTTCCTCAAAGAGTTTCACATCTTTTGAGTGGAAGGATTGATGCTAAAATAATACAAGTTAGGAATATAATGAAGCTCTCAACTAAGAAGAAAGATAAAGGGAGGGGCTTATCAACTAAGAAGAAAGATAAAGGAAGCCACGCCGTGTGGCTTGCGAGAGCTGAGCTTCCCAACCAGGGATGAAAGACAATGAAGGGAACCTGCCAAGTCCTAACCACTGGACTGCCAGGGAATACCCTTTCCTGTTTGATGTTAATCATATGTCAACAGCACATGGTTCCGTAAATCTGTGAAATGGGTTTTCAATTTCATAAATTTTTACTCTTACTTCCCTAGACTCCCTAACAAAAGCCTCTGCTCTGATGGTTCTTTGGCCTCAGCTGTCTCTCTCTTTTCAAGCCTCAATCTTCCTCATATCCCAGTCACTTGAAATCCAAACTACCCCACGTCACACTTCTCTCAACGGCGATAAGACTTCAGTTCACCAGCCTGATACTCCGTTACACAGATCATTTTTTCCTTTGTATCTATTTCTTATTTTTCAATTAGACTGTAAGCTAAAGGGCTTATCATAGCTTTAGATTGATTTTCTAATTCTTATTTTCCATAAAACCCATGAATTTTAATTAAGTAAATGGAGCCATGATACACACACATCTTCAGATTACATGCTTTGAAAAATATCTTGGTTTTCTGAGATGAAGAAGGATTTTTAAAAAGTATTTATGGAGGTTGATTAAGTGACTTGATCAATATGGAGAAAATATTAAAAAAGAAACTGATGTGTGGTTAGAATGTCAAGCTGAATGGCAAAGTGTCTATTCATGTTAAGCATTTTAGGTCTTGGGATCAAACCTAAATATGACAGTATGTACAATGGCACTAATTACATATATGACATAGAAAACCTTGGAGATGAACAAACTGACAATTAGGACTGCACATGGGATTTAAATTTACATGATTTTATTACCATATACTCTCAGATACATAGAAAAAACTAATTATATCACTGTGGTGTGTTAAATGGGTTTTTTACAGCCTTGTTGACCTAATATGCTGCTTGTTCAGAATGAGATTTTTATCAGATCTCACAATTGTTCCACTGTTAACAAGACGGCATAATTTTTCTGTGCATGGGAAGAAAGTTTTGGTAACTGCTTGAAAGAAAGCATTGTTACTTTTTCATCATTTGATCCACTATTTCTTTCACCACTTATCATTTCTTCTGACCATGGGTATTCCTTATCTTAATATATTTAAGCTAATTTTAGTTTTCACTTAATTTTTAAATTGATGTTCAATGTCAGAACAAAATTATTAAATGAACATATTTTATGAGATTAAAAATATTTCCAATATATATCTCATCACCACTGCCATCTCCTCAAACTGATCTTCTTCGTAATGAAAAATATAATGGTGAGTTATCTCACATTAGACAAAAAGCATGACTACTGAAATTTATAATTAGATTAAAATTGGGAAGATTAGAAAATAATTTTTAAGATGTGTAGCTAGCCAAATTCTGTTTAAACTTTTAAACCTTTAGTGAAGTTTCCTTCTGGGGCTGAGGATTCAGCTAACATTGTTGGTTAGTTCAGGGACAAGAAAGTAACCCTTCTAGTTGTGGTTAGAAGAGCCAGCACTTAGGACTTAGCTCATGTGATTGGGGGACTGGTTAAACACAGAGGGGTGAACAAGTAATTAAATATATGGAGGATAGTAAAGGCCAGGTTTCACCATTGGAGATTAAAGTTACAAATATGAAAAAAGAGAAGGCCAGAAAAAATTCTGGATTGGAATCTGCAGTACTGATGGAAACACGTGAGTTGTTTCCTTTGATATAAGTAGAAGTAGATACAGATTAGGTATGGATGTAAATAGACATTGATAAAGACATAGACACAGATATCAGTTGTATTTATCTGCTTGGGTTACCATAGCAAAATACCACAAACTGAGTGGCTTGAGCAACAGAAACATTCTCTCCAAGTTCTGGAGGCTGGAAGTCCAAGATCAGGGAGCCATTATAGTCAGATTCTGGTGACAGTTTCCTTCTTGGCTTGCAGACAGCTGTGTTTCCCATATGTACTCATATGGCCTTTCCTTAGTGCATGCACACTGAGAAAAAGAGAGATCTTTTTATAAGGACACTAATCCTATTGGATAAGGGCCCCACCCTTACAACTTCATTTAACCTTAATTATTACCTTAAATATAACCTTAATTATTAATTAATTATAACCTTAATTATTAACCTTAATTATTCTAGGCTGCATCTCCAAATACTGCTACAATGGGATCTAGGGTTTAACTTAAGAGTTTGGGGGCACACAAACATTCAATACATAACACACACACAAACACACAAACACACACACTACATGAGCACACCTAGAATACACACAGGGGCACACCTAGAATCCATATCTTGGTTCACTAAGGAGAAGCAGGACTCCTTAGAGAAATGGCTAATTCCAGGGCCTTGGGAAATAAAATTCAAGGTGAATCTAGTATATCTTACTGAGCTAGATAGTAAGAAGGTGCTAAAATGGTAATACGAAAGCCAGTTTGATTGACTCCCACTTGCCAAATCTGGGATAATTTAAGTCTCAAAATAAGTAATAAAAATAATGGATTATAAATCATTAAGTAAGGTATATATTTTTTTTCTTTTTTTTTCTTTTTTATTTTTCAGTGGGTTTTGTCATACATCTGCCTATTAAAATCTCTGTAGATAGATAGATGACAGGTAGATAAAAAGACCAGAAGAAAAGCTCTACTTTAAAGTAAAAGTATTCCTAATGATGGAATTAGGAAATTACCACTTGGCAAGTACAATTATAATAATCAATTGAGGGCAAAAATCATTGCTGAATCCCAAAACTACTTGGTGATAGTTTGATGAGCATCAGGATATTTGTAGTGTTAACATATATCTTATTCAAATACTTGTTAATCACTTATTAATAAACAGCCTCAAAATACTGGCAGGTATCATCATAATCAAGTGGTAAAGTTCTGCAGTACCCATACTGGGACAAATTGACATCATGTGCTTCCTCCTATGACACTCCAGGAAGAATATTAGCATTACTGCTGTGATATTCTGTCATGAAGCATACCCTGAATCTAACCATGAGGAAAAATCAAAATCTTCAGGCTGAAGACCACTGCAGGAAATAATACTGTACTCTTAAAAATACATAAAATACAAACTCATAAAGTACCAAGAAAGACTGAAAGAATTTTTCCAAGTTAAAGTAACTAAAGAGACATGGAAACTAAATACAACTAGTATAAATTGGATCCTCAATTTATAAAGGATATTATATAATAGTTAGTATAATTAGAACCGAGTGTGTGAATGTGATGGTGGTAATCTATTAATGTTGATTTTTTGATGCTCTGTGCTTATGTGAGAGAATTTCCTTATTTTCAAGAAATAGACATTCATATCTTGAGAAGTAACGGGACATTATGTCTACTTACTCTTGAATGGTTCAAGTATGTATATTATATAGAATAATTAACATGATATTAGATATATATGTACATATTTTACTTATCTGTGACATATGTGTATACAGACAGAGAGCAAGAGAGAGAGATAAAATGTGAATAACTGACCAATCTGAGCGTGGGTTACATGGATGTTCTTTGTATCATTCTTGCAACTTTCTTGTATGTTTGAAGTGATTTCAAAATAAAAGGCTAAAAAATTAATAACTTGCAGTACAAACAGCGTAGAAAATTAAGTGAATTATCTAAGATGGAGAATGAGCAAATGTAACAGAAATTGCCCAGAGAGAACACCCTTAGGTATATATTAGAAATGCTCAAGCTCAATAAAAATTCTTTCAGGGAGAATCATAATCTATTGATAAGCAAAAATAAGTTGGGGTGAAATCAAGTGATGTCAAAGTTTGTCAGAGTTTAGGCATAAAGGAAACATTTATTGCAACATCATTGATGGCATTATATATGGTTGTGCCTATGTGCTCACTCAGTCGTGTCCGACTCTTTGTGACCCCATGAACTGTAGCCCGCCTGGCTCCTCTGTCCATGGAACTTTCCAGGCAAGGACACTGGAACAGGTTGCCATTTCCTACTTAAAGGGGATCTTCCTGACCCAAGGGTCGAATCTGAGTGTTGCATCTCCCGCTTTGGCAGGTGAATTCTATACCACTGTACCACCTGGGAATCCCCTTTATATATGTTATTCCTTACTTATTCAAAAATGGAATATATTGAAGTGTGAATTTATTGGACCAAAAAAAAAAAATCACTGGACTTGCTTGAAAATGAAATGTAATTATTTTCTAATTTTCCTAAGGGAAAATGTTGCTGGATTCACATCATCATGCAATTACTTGGCTCAGCTCTATGTATGTATTAAATGTTTCTCCACAGTAATGATGGGAACAGACACTGGATATCTTTTTTTTTTTTTTTTTTTTTAACCATAAGCAGTATCTAATCTGTAGGCAATTAGAAGATCATAGTGCGGGGATAGGAGTGCTCACTTATTACTGGATAAAGAAAACAGAGGTCCTGGGGTGCTTGTTGGAGGATCGCATCCTCTGAAATCCTATCCAACAATGACAGCCTGATGCATTTAGCTCAAAGTATGTTCTATACCGCAGGCTTCCCCTCTGGCTCAGCGGTAGAGAATCCACCTGCAATGCAGGAGCCACAGGAGATACAGGTTCGATCCCTGGGTCCGGGAGATCCCCTGGAGGAGGAAATGGCAACCCACTCCAGTATTCTTGCCTGGAGCATTCCCATGGACAGAGGAACCTGGTGGGCTACTGTCCATAGGGTCGCAAAGAGTCAGACACAACTGAAGTGACTTAGCACACACGAACACGTGTGTTCTATACCGGTTGTTCTCAAAGTGTGGCTCTCAAGACTTCAGCATCAGCATCAGTTATCACCTGGGAACATGTTCAAAACATAGGTTTCCAGGCGTGCCTCGGACCTACTGAATCAGAAATCCTAGGATGGGGGCCTGGCAATTTGAGTTTATTAAGTTCATCAGGAAATTCTGAAAGTTTTGGACCACTAATAACTTCTGCATTCAGCAAGTTTGAAAGAACAACTGTCTGTTAAGAGAAACCCAGGCACCTGTGTCTCCTCAGAAAAGGGACTAATTCCCAGTTTCCTTACAGGTAAAAGCCTTCAGAAAGAATCATCATAATTTAAGTGACTCGAACCTTCTGAGAACTGCTTAATATGACCATAAATAAAAATTTAAAAACAATTAGAGAGGCACCAGAAGCTCTTTTTATCCTCTTGTGATCCTCTAAATGCACCAAGGACTTGCCACTTGGCTATTATCATTTAAATCCACGTCTACATTAAGGTTCTTGGTTTGCAGTATTTGCTTTGGGAAACCAAATTCCTGTCATTTTATGGCACCATGGGACGATTAATAAAGGCTTTTAAATAATGCACTGGATCACTCTGTGAACACATCCTGCTGGTTAAATGAAAACAGCTCAATAGAATACCTGCAGGCCAGTAAGAATAAAATTCTTCTACAGGGACAGGCAGAGGTGGGAAGTCTGTTTTAAATTTAAGATAAAGCAAGATTGGAAGTCCAGACTATCTTTTTTTTTGTTTTTTGCTCCACCATATGGGATGTGGGATCTTAGTTCCCCAACCAGGAATCGAACATAAGCTCTTGGGAAGTTCCCTTGCCTGCTAAGACACTTCAGTCATGTCCAGCTCTTTGCGACCCTATGACTGTAGCCCTCCAGGCTTCTCTGTCCATGGGATTCTCCAGGCAAGGATACTAGAGTGAGTTGCCATGCCTTCCTTTAGGCTGTCTTCCCGACCCAGGGATTGAACCCACATCTCTGTGTCTCCTGCCTTGGCAGGAGGGTTCTTTACCACTAGCATTCCCAGACAACATTATAAGAGTTATGGAAGGAAAGCCGAAGAGAGAAGGCTGTTTCTGAATCCCCGCCTGCCTGGAATGGAGGGTCTCAGTGGAAATGCTCTGCCTGCTATCCACAGATTTCTGAGCGGTCCAGGGCTTTCAGAAAGGATGCAAGAGTATCCAGTCACATTCTGTTCTGATGTTTCTAACACACAGAGTGTTTTCATCAGTTTGGGCTGCTGTAACAAAACTTGATAGTCTGGGTGGCTTGAACAACAAATGTTTATTTCTCACAGTTCTAGAGGCTGAGAGGTCCAAGATCAAGAAAACAGCAGATTTGGTGTCTGATGAGAGGCTGCTCTCTGTGTCACAGATGGCCCTCTTCTCACTATCCTCACATGGCAGAAAGAGGGTAAGAGAGCACTCTGGGGTCTCTTTTATAAGGACACTAATCCCATTCATGAGAGTTTCACCTTTGCAGCTAATCGCCTCCCAAAGGACCAACCTCGGAACACCATCACAGTGAGGATTAGGTATCGGCATATGAATACTGGGGAGACACAACAGTCAGTTTACAGCAGAGAGCTTTTCAGAATTTAGGAATCTTGCTGATTTTAAAGGAGAAGATGCATCTCTGAGCAATTTGGACTTGTCTTTCTCTCTTGCCAAAGGTCAATCTGTGTGCCTCTGAGATCTTTGAAGATAAAATGTTTGTCTTCTCAGCCGAATTGTGCCTTGAGGTTTGCCATGACACCTGGAAAAAGTCATTTGACCTTCATTTATAGATTACTTGTTTCTCTGTTAGAAGCAAGGCTTCCCAGGTGGTTCATTGGAAAGAATCCATCTGCCAAGCAGGAGATGTGGGTTTGATCCCTTGGTGGGGAAGATACCCTGGTGAAGAGAATGGCAAGCCTCTCCAATATTCTTGCCTGGGAAACCCCATGGACTGAGGAGCCTGGCAGACTGCAGTCCAGGGGTCACAGGGTCAGATGCAACTGAGTGACTGAGCACACAGACTGTTAGAAGCAAAACCAGCTCTTGTTAATAAACTAACACTCTTGGCCATCAGTGCCATATCAACCCCTTCATTGGCATTCCTGGACTTGGAGCTCCTCTGGACCAAAGGTCCCACTCATGGGATGGCCCCCTGACCTGAGACAGAGGCAAGACTAAAAATTTCATTCACCTGGTGGGCAGTCCATCCAGGAGGGTCATCCCCAGGCCAAAAGCTGCAGTTAGTTTTTTCTTTCTTTTTCAGGCTTCTCATACTATGTATTAGCTCCATTTTTAAAACCTTTTTATTTTGTATTGGATAAGGAAATGGCAACCCACTCCAATATTCTTGCCTGGAAAATTCCAAGGACAGAGGAGCCCGGCAGGCTATAGTCCAGGGGGTCGCAAGAGTCGGACACGACTGAATGCACAGCATAGCTGAGTAGCAATGTTGTGATAGTTGCCCCCCTCAATATATAAAGTTGTTTGTCAACTGGGCATCTCAGACTGCACACAACCAAAACAGGATTCTTTTTTTTTAACTTTATATTTTGCATTGGAGTATGGCTGATTAACAATGTTGAGATAGTTTCAGGTGACTAGCAAAGGGACTCAGTCATACACACACATGTATACATTCTCCTGCGAATTTTCCTCCCATCCAGGCTGCCACGTAACATCCAGCAGAGTCCCTTGTACTATACAGTAGGTCCTTGTTGGTTATCCAATTTCAATATAGCAGGGTGTACATGTCGATCTGAAACTCCTGAACTATCCCTTCCTCTCCCCCTCCCCACCACACCAACCATAAAGTCATTCTCTAAGGCTGTAAGCCTGTTACTGTTTTGCAAATTAGTTTATTTCTATCACTTCAGCAGTTAGCTTTCTGACTCCGTCAACTACAGATCATTTAAATGGTGCCCTTCAGGCAGGTTTGTGGGCCAGTGCTCCTGGAACTCTGGGGCTCATAGACCTACTACTGGACTACTCCAAGGGATGGGCCACTTATCTTAAACCCAGTCCTGGTTGCCCATTCCTATCATTCCCTGGGATCCACTATATCTTCCTTTTAGCTCTTAAATCTTTTTACCTACAGTAAGCCTGGCTACCCTAATTCATAAACACCCTCTAATGGATGCTGCCATAAACCCACCATCAACCCTTTGAAGAACAAACAGGATTTAATGGGTATTCTGTTATATTGTGGAGCTTCCCAGGTGACACTAATGTAAAGAACCCGCCTACCATTGCAGGAGACACAGGAGACACAGGCTCAATCCCTGGGTCCCAGAAGATCCCAGAAGATCCCCTGGAGGAGAGCATGGCAGCCCACTCCAGTATTCTTGCCTGGAGAATCCACTGGACAGAGGAGCCTGGTGGGTTCTGGTCCATAGGGTCGCAAAGAGTTGGACATGACTGAAGCGACTTAGCACGCACAAACAGTTATATTATGTAGTTGATATGATGTACAATTTCTGGCAAACTCCACAGTTGGAAGAAGTGAGCACAGATCATTCTGATTACATTTATCCTCTGTGCTCCCACCAGTTTGAACTATTTGCTTTTCCTGGAATGTTTAGGAATACACCATGTAATTTTTACCTATGATTCTTTGAACATACATCAACAACATCATAGATAACATTTATGGAGTATCTACTATGTGCCTCATGCTTTCCTAAGAATGCTACACACCTGTGTTCATTTGAACCTTGCAACACTTTTTGAGTAGTTACTGTTGATACTTCCATTTGCAGATAAGGACATTTGATGCTCAGGGGACTGTGTAACTTGCCAAGGGCTTATAGGTAGTTCAGTCAGTTCAGTCGCTCAATCGTGTCCGACTCTTTGCGACCCCATGAACCACAGCACGCCAGGCCTCCCCGTCCATCACCAACTCCCAGAGTCCATCCAAACCCATGTCCATTGAGTCGGTGATGCCATCCAACCACTCATCCTCGGTTGTCCCCTTCTCCTCCCATCTTCAATCTTTCCCAGTATCAGGGTCTTTTCAAATGAGTCAGCTCACCCCATCAGGTGGCCAAAATATTGGAGTTTCAGCTTCAATGTCGGTCCTTCCATTGAACACCCAGGACTGATCTCCTTTAGGATGAACTGGTTGGATCTTCTTGCAGTCCAAAGGACTCTCAAGAGTCTTCTCCAACACCACAGTTCAAAAGCATCAATTCTTCGGCGCTCAGCTTTCTTCACAGTCCAACTCTCACGTTCATACATGACCACTGGAAAAACCATAGCCTTGACTAGATGGATCTTTGTTGACAAAGTGCTTTTTAATATGCTGTCTAGGTTGGTCATAACTTTCCTTCCAAGGAGTAAGCATCTTTTAATTTCATGGCTGCAATCACCATCCACAGTGATTTTGGAGCCCCCCCCAAAAATAAAGTCAGCCACTGTTTCCCCATCTATTTGCCAGTGATGGAACCAGATGCCATGATCTTAGTTTCCTGAATGTTGAGCTTTAAGCCAACTTTTTCACTCTCCCCTTTCACTTTCATCAAGAGGCTCTTTAGTTCTTCTTCACTTTCTGCCATAAGGATTGTGGCATCTGCATATCCGAGGTTATTGATGTTTCTCCCAGCAATCTTGATTCTAGCTTGTGCTTCCTCCAGCCCAGCGTTTCTCATGATGTACTCTGCCTATAAGTTAAATAAGCAGGGTGACAATATACAGCCTTGACGTACTCCTTTTCCTATTTGGAACCAGTATGTTGTTCCATGTCCAGTCCTAACTGTTACTTCCTGACCTGCACACAGGTTTCTCAAGAGGCAGGTCAGGTGGTCTGGTATTCCCATCTCTTTCAGAACTTTCCAGAGATTATTGTGATCCACATAGTCAAAGGCTTTGGCATAGTCAATAAAGCAGAAATAGATGTTTTTCTGGAACTCTCTTGCTTTTTCGATGATCCAGTGGATGTTGGCAATTTGATCTCTGGTTCCTCTGCCTTTTCTAAAACCAGCTTGAACATCAGCGGTGGAGTAAAAATAAAATCTGGGTATTGTGACACCGTGCTTCCCCCAGCCCAGCCCGATTCTCACTCATCCTCTAGATCAATGTCACCTGTTACAGAAGCTCTCTGTGCTGCCAGATGTCCTCTCCCATGGTACCCTCTACCCATCAAGCTGCAAGGTTTTCCCTTACACACCCTGCTCATCTCTTGTTTCTGACTTGGGCCTTTCTTGAAGAGGGGTACTTACGGAGATCATGACAAGACAGATTTTAGTATTTTTGCCTTCAGGATAGCTGTGTTTTTATACTGCAGTTGTGTAAGAAACCATGTTTTTAGCTGTACTAATGACACGTGTGAAAGTGCTCAAATTCCATCTGATTACCTTAGAACATGAGGTGATCAGAGTAAAGGTAAGAAACGCTTAAAAGAAGGACAAAGGGGGAGCTTTATCCAGGCTTGGGGTGTCTAAGAGGCCAGAGCATGGGGGAAACGCTAATTCTTCTGCGATTTGGATTTGGGTTGCTTGGCAGAGTATAAATACATGTTTAGAAATGGGAGAACAGGATCTGAATCCTCAGTCTACCTCTCACTTGTTTTGGGATTTGAATCAGAATGTTTAAAATTATCAGAGCATCAATTACCTTTATTAAGAACCTTTTAGTTCTAAAGACATATCATTTTATTTCAAAAATGCAATTGATAGCACGCAATACAAAAGCAATCCTTTTTTTTTTTTTTTAAAGCAGGGCAAATGAGGATAGCTACTCTTACATAGACCTTCAAATTCTATCATTCTAGTCTTTAAAAAATGCATGGCTTGAAAAAAATGTTATGTGTTTGCAAATAACTGCTTTCTGGTGCCTTTGCATTTGCTGTTCACAGAAAAAAGCAAAAGAATACCTTTATAGGCCTATTTATAAGTGACCCCAAAGGTCTGAATATGCATATTTTAGAGTCTTATGATTTCTATCTGTGTTATTAGCTGACAATAGCAGATTTAGCAAACTCAGTACTTCCCAGAGGTGTGGGCAGCCCTCTAGGGCCTGGTCTCCCATAGACAAACTGACCCCTTCTTTTCTGAGTTTTATGTACAGTTGTTCTATTAACACTGAGTCAATTTTCTGGGAAAGTCTGTAAAACAAAAAGTCCAGGATGTGACTTGGACAGATTGCTGATGGCCTTTCACAGTCTGGATTTTATGAACTCTTCCGTGTATGACAGCGTTTTGTTTTGGCTTTAATGTATTCGATGGTGGAGGGATACTGAAGCAAACCATTGTAGTGAGGCGCACAAAGATTTAATAGAGTCCTAAACAGGACACAGAGAGGAATTCATTATGAGCCAGGAGTGAGATTCCAATGCTGTATATTCAAAAAGGACAATGTCATTAAAAACTGAGTGTATTGAGATGAAAATCCTTGAATATATTAGCAGGTCATGCACCTAGGTGATCAAATAGACCATGGCTAAAGTGAGACTTCCTTGGCGGTTCAGTGGTTAAGAAACTGCCTGCAACTCAGGGATTTGGATTGAATCCCTGGTTGGGGAACTAAATCCCACCTGCTGCACAGATATCCAATTAAAAAAAAAAATTATGTCTAAACTAGTGGCTCAGACAGTAAGAATCTGTCTATAATGAGAGAGACTGGGTTCGATCCCTGGGTGGGGAAGATCTCCTGGATAAGGGGACAACTACCCATTCCAATATTCTTGCCTGGGGAATTTCCACGGACAGAGGAGCCTGGCAGGCTACAATCCAAGGGTTGCAAAGAGTCAGAGGTCACTGCGTGACTAATACTTTCATAGTGAAGTATAGGAAGGAAAGATCATCAGTGACGAATAACTAAATATCAAACACCACGCCTCTGTGAGTTTCACAAGAGACCTAATTCCTATAAACATATTAATCCAAGGCAGTTTATAAATGTCTCCTTTCAGAAGCCAACAATCCATTCAATCAAAACTGTAGCTGGGTGTTTGATGTTGTATGAAAGGTGAACAGAATTATCCTCCTTCTGCCTGGGTATTGTTGAGGTCTGCAATCATAATCCCAGGCACAGTATTTTCAATTTCTCCACCCCTCACTGTTTGTGGAAGACAGAGCTTGATATTTTTCCCTGGTATCTGAAGTTGCACAAATTTTGAACTCGTCTTCAAATGGAGACACTTGAAATTTATCTGGAGAGAAAGCATACAGAAAAGTAACTGTAATGTTTAATATTCTGTGTGTGTGTGTGCTTTTTGAACAGTCACTATTTGCCAGCATTCTGTTAAATGCATTATATGCATTTCAGTTCAGTTCAGTCACTCAGTCATGTCCGACTCTTTGCGACCCCATGAACTGCAGCACGCCAGGCCTCCCTGTCCATCATCAACCCCCAGAGTCCACCAAAACCCATGTCCATTGTGGTGGTGATGCCATCCAATCATCTCATCTTCTGTCGACCGCTTCTCCTCCTGCCCTCAATCTTTCCCAGCATCAGGGTCTTTTCAAATGAGTCAGCTCTTCGCATCAGGTGGTCACTGTATTGGAGTTTCAGCTTCAACATCAGTCCTTCCAATGATCACCCAGGACTGATCTCCTTTAGGATGGACTGGTTGGATCTCCTTGCAGTCCAAGGGACTCTCAAGAGTCTTCTCCAACACCATAGTTCAAAAGCATCAGTTCTTCGGGGCTCAGCTTTCTTCATAGTCCAACTCTCACATCCATACATGATTACAGGAAAAACCATAGCCTTGACTAGACAGACCTTTGTTGGCAAAAGAATGTCTCTGCTTTTTAATATGCTGTCTATGTTGGTCATAACTTTCCTTAAAAGGAGCAACCGTCTTTTAATTTCATGGCTGCAGTCACCATTCACAGTGATTTTGGAGCCCAGCAAAATAAAGTCAGCCATTGTTTCCACTGTTTCCCCATCTATTTGCCATGAAATTATGGGACCAGATGCCATGATCTTAGTTTTCTGAATGTTGAGCTTCTAGCCAACTTTTTCACTCTCCTCTTTCACTTTCATCAAGAGGCTCTTTAGTTCTTCTTCACTTTCTGCCGTAAGGGTGGTGTCATCTGCATATCTGAGGCTATTGATATTTCTCCCAGCAATCTTGATTCCAGCTTGTGCTTCCTCCAGCCCAGTGTTTCTCATGATGTACTCTGCCTATAAGTTAAATAAGCAGGGTGACAATATACAGCCTTGATGTACTCCTTTTCCTATTTGGAGCCAGTCTGTTGTTCCATATCCAGTCCTAACTGTTGCTTCCTGACCTGCATACAGGTTTCTCAAGAAGCAGGTCAGGTGGTCTGGTATTCCCATCTCTTTCAGAATTTTCCACAGTGTATTGTGATCCACACAATCAAAGGCTTTGGCATAGTCAATAAAGCAGAAATAGATGTTTTTCTGGAACTCTCTTGCTTTTTCGATGATCCAGTGGATATTGGCAATTTGATCTCTGATTCCTCTGCCTTTTCTAAAACCAGCTTGAACATCTGGAAGTTCACGGTTCACATATTGCTGAAGCCTGACTTGGAGAATTTTGAGCATTACTTTATTAGTGTGTGAGATGAGTGCAATTGTGTGGTAGTTTGAGTATTCTGTGGCATTACCTTTCCTTAGGAATGGAATGAAAACTGACCTTTTCCAGTCCTGTGGCCACTGCTGAGTTTTCCAAATTTGCTGGCATATTGAGTGCAGCACTTTTACAGCATCATCTATTAGAATTTGAAATAGCTCAACTGGAATTTCATCACCTCCGCTAACTTTGTTCATAGAGATGCTTCTTAAGGCCCACCTGACTTCACATTCCAGGATGTCTGGCTCTAGGTGAGTGTGAGTGATCACACCTTCATGATTATCTGGCTTGTGAAGATCTTTTTTGTACAGTTCTGTGTATTCTTGCCACCTCTTCTTAATATCTTCTGCTTCTGTTAGGTCCATGCCATTTCTGTCCTTTATTGAGCCCATCTTTGCTTGAAATGTTCCCTTGGTATCTCTAATTTTCTTGAAGAGGTCTCTAGTCTTTCCCATTCTATTGTTTTCCTCTATTTCTTTGCATTGATCGCTGAGAGAGGCTTTCTTATCTCTCCTTGCTATTCTTTGGAACTCTGCATTCAAATGGGTATATCTTTCCTTTTCTCCTTTGCTTTTCACTTCTCTTCTTTTCACAGTTATTTGTAAGGCCTCCTCAGACAACCATTTTTCTTTTTTGCATTTCTTTCCCATGGGGATGGTTTTGATCCCTCTCTCCTGTACAATGTCATGAACTATGAAGCATGTCCATAGTTCATCAGGCATTCTGTCTATCAGTTCTAGTCCCTTAAATCTATTACTGACTTCCAGTGTATAGTCATAAGGGATTTGATTTAGGTCATACCTGAATGGTCTAGTGGTTTTACCCACTTTCTTCAATTTCAATCTGAATCTGGCAATAAGGAGTTCATGATCTGAGCCACAGTTGCTCCCAATCTTGTTTTTGCTGACTGTATAGAGTTTCTCCATCTTTGGCTGCAATGGATATAATCAATCTGATTTCGGTGTTGACCATCTGGTGATGTCCATGTGCAGAGTCTTCTCTTGTGTTTTTGGAAGAGGTGTTTGCTATGACCAGTGCGTTCTCTTGGCAGAACTCTGTTAGCTTTTGCCCTGCTTCATTCTGTACTCCAAGGTCAAATTTTCCTGTTACTCCAGGTATTTCTTGACTTCCTACTTTTGCATTCCAGTCCCCTATAATGAAAAGGACATCTTTTTGGGGTGTTAGTTCTAGCAGGTCTTGTAGGTCTTCATAGAACCATTCAACTTCTGCTTCTTCAGTACTACTGGTCGGGGCATAGACTTGGATTGCCGTGATATTTAACAGTTTGCCTTGGAAACAAACAAAGATCATTCTGTCCTTTTTTAGATTGCATCCAAGTACTGCATTTCAGACTCTTTTGTTGACTATGATGGCTACTCCATTTCTTCTAAGGGATTCCTGCCCACAGTAGTAGGTATAATGGTCATCTGAGTTAAATCCACCCATTCCAGTCCATCTTAGTTCACTGATTCCTAGAATGTCGATGTTCACTCTTGCCATCTCCTGTTTCACCACTTCCAATTTGCCTTGATTCATGGACCTAACATTCTAGGTTCCTCTGCAGTATTGCTCTTTACAGCATCGAATCTTGCTTCTATCACCAGTCCCATCCACAACTGGGTGTTGTTTTTGTTTTTGCTTTGGCTCCATCCCTTCATTCTTTCTGAAGTTATATCTCCACTGATTACCAGTAGCATATTGGGCACCTACGGACCTGGGGAGTTCATCTTTCCGTGTCCTATCATTTTGCCTTCTCATACTGTTCATGGGGTTCTCAAGGCAAGAATACTGAAGTGGTTTGCCATTGCCTTCTCCAGTGGACCACATTCTGTCAGACCTCTCTACCATCTTGGGTGGCCCCACACGGCATGGCTTAGTTTCATTGAGTTAGACAAGGCTGTGGTCTGTGTAATCAGACTGGCTAGTTGTCTGTGATTGTGGTTTCAGTCTGTCTGCCCTCTGATGCCCTCTCTCAGCACCTATCATCTTACTTGGGTTTCTCTTACCTTGGATGTGGGGTAACTCCTCTTGGCTGTGCTAGTGCACTGTGGCAGCTGCATTTAGTTAATCTGAAAACAACCTTGTGAGTAGATATTATCATTATTATATGTGAAGACATTGAGACTTGGAGACATTAAGTGGCTTTCCAACATCACATCCTAACTTAACTAGTAGCAGGGTTGGAATTTAAAATGAGGTGTGTCTAGCCACACATCCTCATCTCCTAGTCACTGCAAATGGCATTAAAACTCTACCATGAAATACGGAAACAAGAGCAAATGTGGTGCAGACTGACTCCATGACCTTTTGTGAAGACACAGAATAAAGAAATACAGTTTGTGAATAACAATGCTTTGGGGATAAAGTTGTCTTTCATTTGTCAAGATGGACATAGAATTTTACAGTGAGAAGACTGTTTCAGTGACAGACCAAAATCACTGTGGACGGTGACTGCAGCCATGAAATTAAAAGATGCTTTCTCCTTGGAAGAAAAGCTATGACAAACCTAGACAGCATATTAAAAAGCAGAGACGTCACTTTGCAATAAAGTGGCAGAGTATGGTTTTCCATAGTCAAAGGTGTGGTTTTTCCAGTAGTTGTGTATGGATGTGAGAGTTGAAACATAAAGAAGGTTGAGCACCGAAGAATTGATACTTTCGAACTGTGATGTTGGAGAAGATTCTTGAGAGTTCCTTGGACTGCAAGGAGATCAAACCAGCCAATCCTAAATCAACCTTGAATATTCATTGGAAGGACTGGTGCTGAAGCTGAAACTCAAGTCCTTTGGATACCTGATGTGAAGAACTGACTCACTGGAAAAGACCTTGATGCTGGGAAAGACAGAGGCCAGGAGAAGGGATCGACAGAGGCTGAGATGGTTGGATGGCATCATTGACTCAATGGGCATGAGTTTGAGCAAGCTCCAGGACATAGTGAAGGAAAGGGAAGCCTGGCGTGCTTCAGTTCATGGGGTCTCAGAATCAGACATGACTGAGTGACTGAACAGCAACAGCAGTGAGGAGACTAGAATCTAGTCGTGAGTATGATCAATCCTTAAACAATGTGAGTTTGAACTGCATGGCTCCACCTGTAAGTGAATTTTCATCAAAATATACAGCTGGTACTCTGTGTCTTCAGGACCGCATCTGAGCATTCAACCAACCAGGGATTACAAACGTAATATGTGATGGGCATTTGATTGAATTTATGGATGCAGGGGGCTGACCATGGGATTTGATCATGTAGGAATTTTGATCTCCCCTAAGTCCTGGAGGGCTTCCTTCATGGCTGAGATGGTAAAGAATCCACCTACAATGCAAGGGACCTGACTTTGATTTCTGGGTTGGGAAGATCCCCTGGAGAAGGGCATGGCTACCCAATCCAATATTCTTGCCTAGAGAATTCCATGGGCTGTGGAGCCTGGTGGGCTATAGTCTGTGGGGTCGCAAAGAGTCAGACACGACTGAGCAGCTAACACTTTCACTTTTCACTTCAGTGTCCTGGAACCAACCCCCATGGACAAGGACTGCGTATTTTACACAAGTTTTCCCCACTAACCATCACCCTTTCATAATCCAGCCTTCCTTCCACCCTAACCACACTGCCATGCCAGCCCCCTATGTTTTTCCTACTCTACGCTGCCTGAAAGCCTGAAAGAAATGAGAATGCAGTCTTACTGTAGACTTGAATTCTGTCCTTTCCATCTAAAGAAGTGGCATTATGTGGATAAAGGGACTTATTTTCTTCAGAATAATCAGCTTCCAAACTTGACCACGGCCACTTCCTTCTCACTGGCCCACGTTCCTCCACCTCGGACCCTGGTGATCCCAGTGATGCAGAGAAACAGTGCCTTCACCACCTGCACCAGGTCACCTTACCCTTTGAAATCTTTGTTCCCTCTATGTAGGCCAGGCTGCTCAGGCCCTTTTATACAGCTCTTTATCTTATCCCTAGGGTCTGTAATGAATCTCTTCCCTTCCTTCATGCTCCCGTCACTTTGCCCAAAGTTATCTCCTCAGCATTTATTCCATCTTGTTTGACCAAACAGACTCCACTCTTTCATCTAAGTCATTCCCAGGCTTTATCCAGAAGATCTCTCTATTGGGAAAAGTTCATTCCTCGCTTTCATTTCTACTTAGCTCCTCTCTGATCTGAGTGATAAATTTCTCTCTCTTTCTGGCAATCAAAATCTCAGAGGAGATGTTAAAATTAGTGATCCCCTGTGTGCTTGCTGTTGTGTTGATGATCTCGTGCACTTTCTCTTGTACCATGGGGTGCGTGGTTATGTTCTTCATATTGTTGTGTGACCATGTTGAATTTTAGACTTTAAGCTAAGGGAGCAGGAACCTTCTCTACTTTGCTTCCTGCTGAAATGTTTTGAGCTTCATTGTATGTATTTGGGCAGTTAAATTCTATTTGGCTCTTGGAACCAATGGGATACAATTTAAATAAAAACAAGATAATACTAATTTTGGACTGCTTGTATGGAATTCATTTATTTTTCTTTCTGGGTTTTGGCTAGCACATGTGAGTTTTGTGGTAGAGTCATACAAATTCTAAATAATTAAATAGAATAGACTGAAGTGGTGAAAATGCCAGATTACATTCATTTAAAAATGAAAACAGTTGTTTTATCACTTTCAAGAATGTATAATGATATGAATCATTTACTTATTGTTACAAGTAGTAACAATACTTGTTCAAGGAGACCTATGATATTATCATCACAGTCAGGAAGCCATATATTATATTAAGCACAGAAAGACCCACATTTGAATCTTAATTTGCCATGTAAAACTTTATGTTCCTGGACAAGTCCTTCATGTTTCAGACTGTGTATGTCTTCTCCCAGACCAATACTGAGCATTTGGTGAGATAATATAAATAAAGCATTTAGCATGTATGTTTCCAGCAAATAAGTATTCAAAAACTTTTAGCTAATATTAGTATTTTAACTTGCTTTTTAAAAGAATGCCTCAAAAGCACTTTCTTCCTTCCTATAATCTTGACTCCATCTGTAATTTACTCAGCAAACTCTTTTTTCCTAGTGCTTGGTCTGAATTACCCATCCATTCTCTTTCAACTCACATGAGCTGGGTGGAATAAGGGTGAGAGAACTTTTCCCTGCTTCCTCAGCCCCCAGCGTCTCCTCAGATCTCACTTGAGTGAGAAGGGGATTGTTGAAGCTGGAAGTGGCAGGTTTGATGGCTTCTGCCTTGCACATCAAGGTCCATAGTGACATTCAGAATGGAGGCCCTTCTGCTCGGAATCCCCCTCTCCTCTTCCAGGCCAAGTTCACCCACACACTGTCTCAGAATTCTTGTAAAAGCAGGAATGATGACACTGTTTCACTAGATAAAGATAAGAGATGGGCTTGGAATTCACTCTCCAGACAACAGTATTGAAGTGCACATGAGGAATATATCAGAGCAGAAACACTGGTGCAAGGCTGCAGGGCCTTTGCCATACGTGAGTGTTAGGGGGCTTGTTTGTTTTGGCTCTTTATAGGGAGTTCTGGGAAAAGGTCTGTAAGATGCCTGAGGAGTTCACCAGCATTTCCATGTTGGTAAGGAAGGGTTTCCAGATGTACAAGCTGGGTTTAGAAAAGGCAGAGGAACCAGAGATCAAATTGCCAACATTTGTTGAATCATACATAGAGAAAGCAAGGGAATTCCTGAAAAACATCTGCTTCTATTTCATTGATCATGCAAAAGCCTTTGACTGTGTGGAGCACAAAAAACTGAAAAATTCTTAAAGAAATGGGAATACCAGACCATCATACCTGTCTCCTGAGAAACCTGTATGCAGGTCAAGAAGCAACAGTTTGAACATTACATGGGAAAATGGACTGGTTCAATATTTGGAAAGCAGTACATCAAGGCTACATACTGTCATTCTGTTTATTTAACTTATATGCAGTGTACATCATGCAAAATCCCAGGCTGGATGAGTTACAAGCTAGAATCAATTGCTGGAAGAGATAACAACCTCAGATATGGAGATGATTTCACTTTAATGGCAGAAAGCAAAGAGGAACTAAAGAGCCTCTTGATGAGGTGAAAGAGGAGAGTGAAAAGCTGGTTTAAAACTCATCATTCAAAAAACAAAGATCTTGGCATTTGGTCCCATCATTCCATGGCAAATAGATGGGGGAAAAGTAGAAACAGTGACAGATTTTCTCTTCTTGGACTCCAAAATCACTGCAGATGGTGACTGCAGCCATGAAATTAGAAGACACTTGCTTCTTAGAAGGAAGGCTATGACAAACCTAGAAGCATTATTAAAAAACAAAGTTTATCACTTTGCCGACAAAGTTCTGTATAGACAAAGCTATGGTTTTTCCATTAGTCATGTACGGATGTGAAGATTGGGCCATAAAGAAGGTTGAGCATCAAAGAGTAGACACTTTTGAATTGTGGTGCTGGAGATGACTCTTGAGAGTCCCTTGGACAGCAAGGAGATCCTAAAGGAAATCAATCTTGACTATCATTGGAAGAACTGATGCTGAAGCTAAAACTCAAATACTTTGGCCACCTGGTGTGAAGAACTGACTCATTGGAAAAGACCCTGATGCTGGGAAAGATTGAAGAAAGATTGTGTGTGTGTGTATGTGTGTTAAGAAAGAGAGCTTATCTTACATGTCAGAGTGCAAGAGGGAAAGTTACAGATTTAGTGGCTTTTTACTTTTAGTAAGTCCAAAACTGAACTAATACCCTTTAACTCCAAACCTTCTGCTCCTTTCACTTTCTCAATTATTTTCAGGAATAGAAGAAGAATGATTTTTCTTTTGTCTGACATTCAGAACATGGTGTTCAGCAGGAGATTTTGGAAGTTGATTATGGTCTGTGCGTGGTAATAAAAAGGCAGTGGGAAGAGATATTTCCTGATTACAATTTGTAATCTTAGGCAGCTTTCCTTAGATGGCTCCTTGTTTTTGCTCTCCTAGAAAGTCTAGCCAGGACATGGAAACCACCTAAATGTCCAACAAAAGATGAATGGATAAAGAGATGTGGTGTACATATAAAATGGGATGAAATTGGGTCATTTGTAGAGATGTGGATCTACCTAGAGTCTGTCACACAGATTGAAGTAAGAAAGAAAAACAAACATGGCATATGTTCAACATGTAATGCATACATGTTGAATCTAGAAAAATGATACAGATGAACCTATTTCCAGGGCAGTAATAGAGATGCAGAGGTAAAGAACAGACTTGGGGACACAGAGAGGGAAGGGAAGAGTGGGACAAATTGGGACATTAGGATTGATATATATGCATTACCATTAGTTAAGGAGGAGACTACTTCAGCACAACAGTGTCAGCAATAAGAATCAGGCATTCCAAATGCAAATGGCCCTGGGATGTTTTTTTTTAAGATTTCCTTGAAGTGAAACGCCTATTTTTTTGAAATGCCTATTTTTAAATCTGTAGTTAAAAAAAAATAAATAAAAAAAAGAACATTAGTGAATGTAGCCACAAAATGATATGAACCTAAGACAAAAACTGCAAGGGAGATGTTCCTGTAGAGGCCAGGCTGGGTGGGAATGGGGTGAACAGACTCTCTGAGCTGAAGTGGAAGGAACATCAATGTATATATAAATAGCAAAATGATACCACAATAAATTTAGTTAATATATTACATTATCGCCTCACATTGTTACACATTCTTTTCTTGAGGTAAAAACTTTTAAGATCTACTCTTGTAGTGGCTATAGAGTAGATCTTAAAAGTTAACTCTGATCACCATGATGGTGACCATGGTCACAACGATGTACATGCTCAGGGCACGTTGGCTCGGCTTATAAATGAGAATAAACAGAACCTAATGTGTGGCTCAGCATTGAGAAAACAATGCCAAAGGTGGGAGGATAGATGGAAAGAGGCACAAGGGCTAACAGAGAGCATTCTTAAATTCTTAAAATCAAAAGTTGCTCAAGTTGGAAAAAAATCATAGAAAATATTTTCTTTCTGCTGTGTCCTGTTGATGCTGCCTATTGTGGTGTTGGAGAAAACTCTTGAGAGTCCCTTGAACTGCAAGGAGATCCGACCAGTCCATCCTAAAGGAAATCAATCCTGGATATTCATTAGAAGGACTGATGCAGAAGCTCCACTACTTTGACCACCTGATGGGAAGAGCCAACTCATTGGAAAAGACCCTGATGCTGAGAAAGATTGAGGACAGGAGGATAAGGGGGCAGCAGAAGATGAGATGGTTGGATGGCATCTCTGACTCAATGGACATCAGTTTGAGTAAACTCTGGGAGTTGGCGATGGACAGGGAGGCCTGGCATGCTACAGTCCATGGTGTCGCAAATAGTCAGGCACGACTGAGCGACTGAACTAAACTGAACTGAACTGATTGATGCTGCCCAAGAGCTGAATGAGCTGTCCACAGGCACACCCTGATGAATGACAGAACCAGATGGGCCACCTGTCTAGTGATATCTCCTCTAGAATTCTCTCCACCTTCAGACAACCTGCTTTAACAAATATGTGACTGTGTAGGAGAGAAAATGAAGGCCTGACCAGAAGACCTCAAATCATAATAAGTGCAAAATTATTTAAGTTAGTGACATCACTGACCTTTCAAAGGTCTTGGGCAGGGGATATGTCCATTGTTGATTTTAAAAAAAGTTTTTAATTGCATTAAAATTGATTTACAGTGTTGTGTTAATTTCAGGTGGACAGAAAAGTGAATCTGTTATGCAAATATATATATATATATATATATATATATATATATATATATATATACACAAATCCACTCTGTTTTAGATCCTTCTCCCATATAGACCATTATATACTATTGAGTAGAATTCCCTGTGCTTTACGGTAAGTCCTTATTAGTTTTCATTTTATATATAGTAACATGTTTCTGTCAGTCTTCCAGTTTATCCCTTCCCCTTTTAGCCCCTTTGTAACCATAAGTTTGTTTTCTTCATCTGTTACTCCATTTCAGTTTTACAATTAAGTTCATTTGTAGTCTTCTTTTAGGTTCCACATATAAGCAATATTACATTTGTCTTTCTCTGTCTAACTTACTTCACTCACTGTGAGAATCTGTTACGTCAGGCTGCTTCCAGTGTTTCAAGGTAAAGAGAAACTTTCTCATGGGTGAAGCAACAAATATCACCAATACAAATATTGTATCTGTTTTGGCAGAAAGACTGCTAAGTAAATATTCACTTGTTTGGGTTCAGTTTTTCTTTGAGATTCTATCCTAGTCACATTCTTAGCTGAGAAAGAGCTGATAAATAGATTATAAGGAGACACCAGTGTTTTTTCTCTCTCACAGAAAAGCATCAGTTCAGTTCAGTTCACTTCAGTCGCTCAATTGTGTCTGTGACCCCATGGACTGCAGCACGCCAAACTTCCCTGTCCATCACCAACTCCTAGCTTGCTTAAACTCACATCCACTGAGCTGGTGATGCCATCCATTTCATCCTATGTCGTCCCATTTACCTCCTGCCTTCAATCTTTCCCAGCATCTTGGTCTTTTACAATGAGCTACTTCTTCACATCAGGTGACCAAAGTACTGGAGTTTTAGCTTCAGTATCAGTCCTTCCAATAAATATTCAGGACTGATTCCCCTTAGGATTGACTGGTTTGATCTCCTTGCAGTCCAAGAGACTCTCAAGAGTCTTCTCCAACACCACAGTTGAAAAGCATCAATTCTTCAGTGCTCAGCTTTCTTTATAATCCAACTCTCACATCCGTATGAGACTACTGGAAAAACCATAGCTTTGACTAGACGGACCTTTGTTGTTAAGGTAATGTCTCTGCTTTTTAATAATGTCTAGGTTGGTCATAGCTTTTCTTCCAAGGAGTAAGCACCTTTTAAATTCATAGCTGCAGTCAATACCTACAGTGATTTTGGAGCCCAAAAAAAGAAAGTCTCTCAAAGTTTCCATTGTTTCCCCATCTAAATGCCATGAAGCGATGGGACCAAATGCCATGATCTCAGTTTTCTGAATGTTGAGTTTTAAGCTAACTTTTTCACTCTCTTCTTTCATCAAGAGGCTCTTTAGTTCTTCTTCGCTTTCTGCCATAAGGATGGTGTCATCTGCATGCCTGAGGTTATTGATATTTCTCCCAGCAATCTTGATTCCAGCTTGTGCTTCTTCCAGCCCAGCATTTCTCATGATGTACTCTGCATGTAAGTTAAATAATCAGGGTGACAATATACAGCCTTGATGTACTCCTTTCCCAATTTGGAACCAGTCTGTTGTTCCATGTCCAGTTCTAACTGTTGCTTCTTGACCTGCATACAGATTTCTCAGGAGGCAGGTCAGGTAGTCTGGTATTCCCTTCTCTTTCAGAATTTTCCACAGTTTGTTGTGATCCACAAAATCAAAGGCTATGGCATAGTCAATAAAGCAGAAGTAGATGTTTTTCTGGAACTCTCTTGCTTTTTTGATGATCCAACAGATGTTGACAAATTGATCTCTGGTTCCTCTGCCTTTTCTAAATCCAGCTGAACATCTGAAAGTTCACAGTTCACATACTGTTGAAGCCTGGCTTGGAGAATTTTGAGCATTACTTTGCTAGCATGTGAGATGAGTGCAATTGTGTGGTAGTTTGAGCATTTTTGGCATTGCCTTTCTTTGGGACTAGAATAAAAGCTAACCTTTTCCAGTCCTGTAGCCTCCACTGAGTTTTCCAAATTTGCTGGCATATTGAGTACAGCACTTTCACAGCATCATCTTGTAGGATTTGAGATAACTCAACTGGAATTCCGTCACCTCCGCTAGCTTCGTTTGATCCTTCCTAAGGCCCACTTGACTTCACATTCCAGAATGCCTGGCTCTAGGTGAGTGATCACACCATCATGGTTATTTGGGTCATGAAGAACCTTTTTGTATAGTTCTTCTGTGTATTCTTGCCATCTCTTCTTAATACCTTCTGCTTCTGTTAGACCCATACCATTTCTGTCCTTTACTGAGTCCACCTTTGCATGAAATGTTCCCTGGTATCTAATTTTTTTGAAAAGATCTCTAGTCTTTCCTATTCTATTGTTTTTCTCTATTTCTTTTCATTGATCACTGAGGAAGGCTTTCTTATCTTTCCTTGCTATTCTTTGGAATTCTGCATTCAAATGGGTATATCTTTCCTTTTCTCCTTTGCCTTTAGTTTCTCTTTTTTTCTCAGCTATTTGTAAGGCCTCCTCAGACAACCATTTTGCCTTTTTGCATTTCTTTTTCTTGGGGATGGTCTTGATCCCTGCCTCTTGTACAATGTCATGAACCTCTGTCCTTAGTTCTTCAGGCACTCTGTTTATCAGATATAATGCCTTAAATCTATTTGTCACTTTCACTATATAATCATAGGGATTTGGTGTAGGTCTTACCTGAATGGTCTAGGGGTTTCTCCTACTTTCTTCAATTTAAGCCTGAATTTGGCAATAAGGAGTTATGATCTGAGGCACAGTCAGCTCCCAGTCTTGTTTTTGCTGCCTGTATAGAGCTTCTCCATCTTTGACTGCAAAGGATATAATCAGTCTGATTTTGGCATTGACCATCTGATGATGTCCATGTGTAGTCTTTTTCTTGTGTCATTGGAAGAGGGTGTTTGCTATGACCAGTGCATTCTCTTGGCAAACTCTGTTAGCCTTTGACCTGTTTCATTTTGTACTCCAAGGCCAAATTTGCCTCTTACTCCAGTATCTCTTGACTTCCTGCTTTTGCATTCCAGTCCCCTATAATGAAAAGAACATCATTTTTGGGTGTTAGTTCTAGATGGTCTTGTAGGTCTTCATAGAACCGTTCAATTTCAGCTTCTTCAGCATTACTGGTCTGGGTGTAGACTTGGATTACTGTGATGTTAAATGGGTTGCCTTGGAAACGAACAGAGGTCATTCTGTCGTTTTTGAGATTGCATCCAAGTACTGCATTTCAGACTCTTTTGTTGACTATGTTGGCTACTCCATTTCTTCTAAGGAATTCCTGCCCACAGTAGTAGATATAATGGTCATCTGAGTTAAATTCACCCATTCCAGTCCATTTTAGTTCACTGATTCCTAAAATGTTGACATACACTCTTGACATCTCCTGTTTGACTACTTCCAATTTGCCTTGATTCGTGGACTTAACGTTTCAGGTTCCTATGCAATATTGCTGTTTACAGCATCAGAGTTTACTTTCATCGCCAGTCACATCCACAACTGGGTGTTGTTTTTGCTTTGGCTCCATCTCTTCATTCTTTCTGAAGTTATTTCTCCACTGATCTCCTGTAGCATATTGGGCGCTTACTGACCTGGGGAGTTCATCTTTCAGTGTCCTATCTTTTTGCTTTTTCAAGCTGTTCATGGGCACACATGACAAGCATACATAGAAGCAAAACATTTCTCTAAGTGTCTGCATGCTCACTCAGTTGTGTCTCCCTCTGTGATTCTGTGAATTGCAGCCCTCCGGGCTCCTTAATTTGGTTCTCAAGGGGAAAAAAATGCTCCAGCATTTTCTTTACTATCTTCTACAGTATTCTTGGCCATCATGACTCTACAAAGCTCTGTGAAAGTTGAAGATGGAGTGACCCTAAGATTACACATAGTCTTTCCAACTAACTAAAAATCTGTTTCCAGTGTCCCCTATTGTCCTCTCTGCTCTATAGCTCTATTCCCAGGCACTACTCTCAGTCTGGAGCTTCCCAGGTGGCGCAGTGGTAAAGAATCCACCTGCCAATGCAGGATAAGAAACTTGGATTTGATCCCTGGGCCGGGAAGATCCTCTGGAGAAGGAAAGGGCAACCCACTCCAGTCTTCTTGCCTGAAAAATTCCATGGAGAGAGCAGACCTGGCAGCTTATGGGACATGGACTCTCAGTTTTAAATGGACATTAATGTTAAATACTGGAAAAAATGCAAAGATGAAGAGCAAGAACAAGAGACAGTAAGATAGAGAGAGAAACAGAAAGAGAGAGAGAGAGATCATGCTCTGTAATAATCACTTTGAGAGTTGCTACATTTTTATCTTTGGGGGCCCCTGAAGAGTAGACGAACTTGCTTATAACTTTCTTTCCTTTCCATAAAATGGAAGTTGCTTGTCAGTGTCTTACCTTCTCAGCCTATATGTTCCTTGGCCCACAGGCCTGGCTACTGCTTCCCAGAGAACGCTGACTCATATTTCCATTAGGCCAATACTAGTGGACTTCATGGGTTGCCTTCAGCCACCTAACTGCTGCTCTCAGTGACTGAGATCCCAGCTTTGGGCCACAGTTTCTGAGCTCTCAGGAAAATCTGGCAGAGTTGAAAACTGTCTGATAAAATGTCTCCTCACATGAATCCTAAACTCCAGTAACCATAATGAATTGAATTCACACACTACAAAACCCCAACACGGTTCAGTTCTGATTCTGGAGTATAATCATCTTAAGTTTAGATTCTAATCAGAGCGCTGGCCAGAAAGGAGGCTGCCAGCTTAGCCAAAGTTGTGGTATTTAGGGGCTTAAGGATCTGAGGATGAGAAGCTCATTTTGGATATTGTAAAACATATGCATTCCATTTAAGACCCTTCTCTTGAGAATGGCTCCGACTCCTGTTCAGAAGGAACATGAAACTAACATACTCCTCTCAGCTGTATAAATATCATTTGGCAAAAGATATGAGCTGACATGCCAGCAATTAAAATACAGTCTGTCTTCTCCATCATTGTCTCAGCTAGGCTGTCTGCCTATGTTTGACCTCCTTTCTGGGCTGGTTGTTACTGTTGTTCAGATGTGAATTTGTGTCCAACTCTGCATCCCCATGGACCGCAGCACACCAGGCTTCCCTGTCCTTCACTGTCTTCCAAACTTTGCTCAAACTCATGTTCATTGAGTCAGTGATGCCATCCAACCATCTCATCCTCTGTCGTCCCCTTCTGCTCTGCCTTCAATCTTTCCTATCATCAGGGTCTTTTCTAATGAGTCAGTTCTTCGCATCAGGTGACCAAGGTATTGGAGCTTCAGCATCAGCATCAGTCCTTCCAATGAATATTCAGGACTGATTTCTTTTAGGATTGACTGATTTGATCACCTCACTGTCCAAGAGTCTTCTCCAGCACCATGGTTCGAAAACATCAATTCTTCAGCACTCAGCCTTCTTTATGGTCCAACTCTCATATCTGTACATGACTATTGAAGAAACCATAGTTTTGACTATATGGACCTTTGTTGGCCAAGTGATAACTCTACCTTTTAATATGCTGTCTAAGTTTGTAATAACTTTATGAACCTGTGGAATTCATTTAAGCCAATAGAATAATACAATGCAGCAGCACTGACGGTTAAGAGCAAGCTAAGGACTCCAGGAGAGCTTCCATAATAACTTCAGTGATGCAGAGATAAGCAGAGGGGTTTTTTGCCTCCTGTAGGAATTCCAGTGTTTCTCATGAGTTTTGACCAAAGTTAAAGAACTCTGTTTGAGATGCTATCCATGTAAGTCCTATTTTTCCATCCTCCCTGCTTTGAGTGGTTCCCAAATGGCCCAGATTTCCCTTTGTTCCTCAACTGAGAACTGGCCTCCTTGAGTCTTCTCCAAGCAGAGCTGAGATACAGCATTTATTTCTATTCAGTACCTAGTGCAGAGATTATCAAGCTGTCTTGGTTCATGGTTCCCTTAGTGTCTTGGTAACTTTTATGATGTGAAAGAAGCAGTTCCACTTATTAAGTAGAAATATCCAAACAACTTAGTAGTAGTAGGTTACTCAGTGACCAAAATGGACATGTCACCATGTTAAAACATCTTGCAGCCCTCTTGTGAGCTTGCTGTGGCATCCTGGGCATCTCGCAGTAACATTGAGTGCTGTACGCTACACAAGAGGAATGTGACATAGTTATCTCCTGTCTAAACAATCTAGCAGAGAAAAAAATACAGTAAACATGTTACCCAGCAAAGTGAGTTGGTAATAACTAAAAGATGTTTTATTGGTTAAGATGTCTAATTGCAGAAAGCAGAATTCATTCAACCTACTTCAAGTAGAAAGAGTTTCTTAAAGAGTATTAGGTTGCATATGGAATTTCTAGAAAGGCCAAGGAAGCAAAGTTAGCTACTACACTGCCAAAAGAGTTGTCCAACTTTACCACAAAACTGTTTAGTGAAACATGACTGGTGCGGCCCTTGCTGTCTTTCACTCAGCACCTACATGACCCTCAGGGATGCTTCACAGCTACCTCAGGAGAATGATATTCCTCCCTGAGTACAGCAGTTGCCTCATCATGAAGACCTCTGCTTTCCAAGTCTCATGGGAGCCCAGATAGTGACTTGAGGGATCTAGATCATAGGTAGACACTCTAGCTGAGGAGTCAGGGGTTAATGTTTTGTTTTGTGTTTTTTATTTTTCCAGCTTCCTTAGGACAAAAAGCAGTTCAGAAGAGGACTAGGATGAGTGCCATGTGATCTACTCTGCAGTCCAAGTGAATACATTGGTTGTTAAGAAGGAGTAAGAGATTTGGTCGCGGAACAATTAGAATCACTCCCTCATTCATGGACATAAGATCTGAACTGGGCAGACACATGGATGGCCAGTCATAGTGGAAAAAATAAGACAAGCAAAGGTGCAGTGTACAGTAAGATTGAGATAATCATTTGGGGCTTCGTCAAGCAAGGAAGGGAACTTGGGTTGTGCCAATGTGGTGCAAGTCTTATACCAGATGAAGGATCTCCAAGAACATGGTAAAGGTGCCCTGGAGGTTCCTGATTAAAAATGAATAGAATCCTAGAACTAGAAATGGAAAATTGGACATCTTCTCTTCTCTCTCTAGACTCACTCCCCTTAGGTTTTTAACTCCTATGGCTTTAAAGGTGTCCAAATGCTGAAGACCCCACATTCCTGTATCCAACCCAGACCTCCCTTCTGAACTCTGTACTTACGTACCCACCTGCCTACCCAACCTGATACAGGTAGAGATATGCATCTCACCATTACCATGTCCAGACTGGAATTCTTGGTTTCCCTCCCCTCATAGATATGCTCACAGACTTCCCACCTCAGTATAATTAGTAGAGTCAAACTTTCAGTTCTCAGGCTAAAGATCCCTGACTCCTCTCTTTCTCTCACATGCATAACAACTGTCAGCAAACCCTTTCAATTCTTCAAAAGACATCCCGAGTCTGACACCTTCTCATCAACCCCTCCACTGACACCCCTCTGTAAGTCACTATCATTTCTTGCCTAGATTACTTCAATAGCTCCTAATTACCCTTCCAGTTTTCCTAACATTCTCCACACAGCAACCAGATTTTTTTTAATGCAAGTTAGTCAAATCATACCCACTCCTCTGTTCAAAATCCTCTCGTGAATATTCTCATCAGAGAAAAAAATCAAAGTCCTTACAAAGCTACATAATTTGGCCCCAGTTACTTTTCCAACCTTGCCTCCTACTTGTTGACTGTGCTCCAGCCTCAGGCATCCATGCTATTCCTCTAACATCACAGCACACCTCTGCCTTAGGCATTTAAGCTTCCCTCTACTTTAAATACTCTTCTAGTTGATAGCTTTGTGGTTGTTTCACAAGCATATTTCTTCTGTAGTCTGTTCAAATACCACATTATCAGAGAGGACTTTTCTATAATTCAGTTCAGTTCAGTCGCTCAGTTCAGTCCAACTCTGCAACCCCATGAACTGCAGCACACTAGGCCTCTCTGTCCATCACCAACTCCCAGAGTCCACCCAAACCCATGTCCATTGAGTTGCTGATGCCATCCAACCATCTCATCCTCTGTCGGCCCCTTCTCCTCCTGCCCTCAATCTTTCCCAGCATCAGGGTCTTTTCAAATGAGTCAGCTCTTCGCATCAGGTGGCCAAAGTATTGGAGTTTCAGCTTCAGCATCAGTCCTTCCAATGAACACCCAGGACTGATCTCCTTTAGGATGGACTGGTTGGATCTTCTTGCAGTCCAAGGGACTCTCAAGAGTCTTCTCCAACACAACAGTTCAAAAACATCAGTTCTTCGGCCCTCAGCTTTCTTCACAGTCCAACTCTCACATCCATACATGACCACTGGAAAAACCACAGCCTTGACTAGACAGACCTTTGTTGGCAAAAGAATGTCTCTGCTTTTTGATATGCTGTCTATGTTGGTCATAACTTTCCTTCCAAGGAGTAAGCATCTTTTAATTTCATGGCTGCAGTCACCATCTGCAGTGATTTTGGAGCCCAGAAAAATAAAGTCAGCCACTGTTTCCACTGTTTCCCCATCTATTTGCCATGAAGTGATGGGACCAGATGCCATGATCTTAGTTTTCTGAATGTTGAGCTTTAAGCCAACTTTTTCACTCTCCTCTTTCACTTTCATCAAGAGGCCCTTTAGTTCGTCTTCACTTTCTGCCATAAGGGTGGTGTCATCTGCATATCTGAGGCTATTGATATTTCTCCTGGCAATCTTGATTCCAGCTTGTGCTTCCTCCAGCCCAGCGTTTCTCATGATGTACTCTGCATATAAGTTAAATAAGCAGGGTGACAATATACAGCCTTGACGTACTCCTTTTCCTATTTTTCAACCAGTCTGTTGTTCCATATCCAGTTCTAATTGCTCTGTGTGAAATAACACTAGACACTATTTTTTTATTGCATTTATCACCATTTACTACAACTCATACATATATATTATATATATATCTTAAATTTTTATTAGAGTAGAGTTGATTTACAACATTGTGTTAGTTTCTGCTATGAAAGTAAAGTCGCTCAGTCATGTCCGACTCTTTGTGACACCATGGACTGTAGCCTGCCAGTCTCCTCGGTCCATGGAGTTTTCCAGGCAAGAGTGCTGGAATGGGTTGCCATTTCCTTCTCCAGGGGATCTTCCCGACCCAGGGATTGAAGCCGGGTCTCCCACACTGCAGGCAGACACTTTACCCTCTGAGACACCTGGGAAGTTTCTTCTATACAGCACAGTAAATCAGTTATATATATGTGTGTGTATATATACCTACTCTTTATTAGAGTACTCTTTTCTCATATAGTAATTATAGATTATTGAGTAGAGTTATCTGTGTTACACAGTAGGTTCTTATTTGTTATCTATTTTATATATGGTAGTGTGTATATATCAATCCCAAACTTCCAGTTTAACCCTTTCCTCTTCTCCTCCCTGATAGCTGTTTGTTTTCTATATCTGTGGCTCTACTTCTGTTTTGTAAGTAAGTTCATTTGTATCATTTTTTTTTAGATTCTACATATAAGCAATATCATATGGTATTTATCTTTCTCTATCTGACTTATTTCTACATATAAGCAATATCATATGGTATTTATCTTTCTCTATCTGACTTATTTCACTTATTTCACACAGCGTGAAATAATAATGTCACACTAATAATCTCTTGGTCTATCCATATTGCTATGAGTGGCATTATTTCATTCTTTATTATGGCTGAGTAATATTGCATTTATATATGTACCTATCTTTAGCCATTCATCTGTCAGAGGGCACTTAGGTTGCTTCCATGTCTTGCCTATTGTATATAGTGCTGCTATGAACACCGGGTGGCATGTATCTTTTTGAATTAGTTTTCTCCAGATGTGTGTCCAGGAGTGGGACTGCTGGATCATACAGTAGTTCTACTTTTAGTTTTTTAAGGAACCTCCATACTATTCTCCACAATGGTTGTACCAATTTACACTCCCACCAACTACGTATATATAAACTGACCCTTCCCATAAATCAGGGCAGCACCTGGTATACAGTATAAGTTTAGTATTTGTTGAATGGATATAATCAATCAAGGTCAGATTCATAATGAGGACATAGTATAAAATAAGAAATATGTAGAGAAACGGTGGATGATTTTTTACTTCCATATCTCTGGGTCCCCACTCTACCCCTCAATCCATGAAAAATTTAAGGGAATCACGAAAAGTATGTGGACCTCATGAAACAATGTGTTAATCAACATTAAGTATAGAATAGCATGGTTTGGAGACCAAACAGGTGGTCAGTTACAACTTCATACACTTTTTTAAGCCCCAACAGCTTATATGGCTTTTTCACATTCATTTTCTAACCGTATCCTCACAACAACACTGAAAATCAGTTGGGTGTATTTTCCCCATTTCACAAACAAGAAAAATTAAGCTTAGCAAAATAAAGTTACTTCACCTGGTCACACAGCAAGAACGGGGCAAGTGAGGAGCTCAAATGCATCTGAGAAACTCTCAAAGTTTTGGTCTTTTCCCATCACACCAAGTACACGGACCCTAAATGCAATGGTGGAATGGAGCTCATTACCTACACTCTCTTTGCTTCTCATAGGTGAACAACTGCACCAAATTAACCAGTAATGTTTGAGTTTGGGGCAGCTGCTGAATTCAAGAGAAACTGATTTGGAATTTGTAATGTGTGCTTGCTGTGGCTGCATCTTTTACATCCATGGCTGATGTGTGAAATCACTCTGAATTAACCATAATTCAGAACACAATGTTATTCAGAATGATTGAAGGATACATTCTGCTAGCATGATTTTCCCTTTTCAGAGTGAGGAAGCTTCTTTATCAACAGGTGCAACACTGATGTTTTATCTTTAAACAATTTGTGTACGTTTCTTAAGAAAAAGCATCATTTGATGGGTCCAGGCTTTCCTTTATACAGTTGTTGTCTAGGTTAGGTGGAAGGACAATCCTTCTGATGAGTGTTACGGAGGACCTTCTGGGAGGTTCTCCCCGTAGCTCTCCAGTCCCTGAGAGAGTGAAAATTTGAGAGTAAGTGTCCTCCAGCCCAGCCCTGCAGACACAAGCCTGAGGACAGCAAAGTATTATTATTGTGAGAACTGGAGATTGAAGTCTAAAGGCTGAAAAGTCAGTGTTTCTGGGGAAGTTATTTCCTCTGATTCCAGCTGCCCATCATCACCCCAGAACAACTGAGAGAGATTAGTTTCATTTGGAAAATGGCAGGTTGAGAGATGACAAAGGTGGTGGTGGTTTAGTTGCTCAGTCGTGTCCGACTCTTTGTGACCCATGGACTGTAGCCCACTAGGCTCCTCTGTCCATAGGATTTCCCAGGCAAGAATACTGGAGTGGGTTGCCATTTTCTCCTCCAGGGGATCTTCCTGATCCAAGGACCTAACCTGAATTCCCTGAATTGCAGGCAGAGTCTTTACCACTGAGCCACCAGAGAAGCCCCCAATGACAAAGATATTGAAAGTATAATTGGGTAAGGTTTAATTGTTCTTTACAATAGACAGTTCAAATAATAACATATACTCTATAAAAAGTAGAAAACAGGGAGCTTTTAATATAACAGTATAATTAAGTGGCATAGAAATATTTGTAAAAGAAATTACCAGCGAAAGGTTAGTAATGTGGGGTCCCTATTTCCCCCAGAGGTTGCCCACACAAAATTAATGGAGGATTTAAGCAATTATTTGCACAATTAAAATTTTCTACTTCACCTCAGTTACTGGAGCTCTCTCAGGTGGAAGTTTTCAGAACCCAGGTTATCACCATAATCTGGAAGTGTCTGTTTGCTTTGTACGGGTAAATATAACTATATGATGCTGCATTTATCCTGCTGGCAAAAAAAAAAAAAAAAAATTGGTCCAAGCTCCTTTCATCTGAATGACTTTCTTTTCTTTTTCAAAATAAAGATGCTCACACTTAACCCCTAGAGATTCTGATTCAGTAGATTTGGTTGAGGCTTTAGAAATCTAAGTTGGAAACAGCTTGCAGGATAATTCTGATTTTCAGCTAACTTTGAGATGCACAAAACCACAGCATCTTTTTCCTGAGGTTTGTTATGCAGTGCGCTATTTAAACAAACTCTAGCTCTCATTTGCTTTCTTATTATTTTCCTAGCTATGCTGAGCACCAAAAAAATCCACTTACTTTAAAGGTCCAGTTAACTGGATTTCTCTGTGTTAACATAGTTCCATACTTTCCACTGGATTTTTTTTCCCCCTTGGAGTGTGAGAATTTGACAAGGAATGGTCTTTGCAGCCTTCAGCCTCTAACATCTGCAGTTTCAGTGTATCATACCTCTAGTCTTATGAGAGGACATGTCACAACCTCATATTCTTACTCAATCTTAAAAAAATGTTAGCAGCATTTTCATAATTTCCCCCTTTTTCAGTTTGAGATTTCTATTGTCATTGATGATAGAGGGTGAGATAAATGAGATTAACACAGCATTGTAAATCAAGTGCACTTCCATTTGGGGCTTCCCAAGTAGCTCTAGTGGTAACGAACCTGCCTGCAAATGCAGGAGACATAAGAGACATGGGTTAGATCCCTGGGTCAGGAAGATCCCCTGGAGGAGGGCACAGCAACTCACTCCTGTGTTCTTGCCTGGAGAATCCCACAGACAGAGGAATCTGGCAGGGCTACAGTCCATAGCATCGCAGAGGTGGACACAGTTGAAGTGACATAGCATGCACACACATGCTTCAATTTAAAATGAAAAGGAATAGAATGGCCGTATGCTCCACGAAAAGAAAACAATAAATAAATAAAAGAAAGGGTACATTGATGTCCCCTCTTGGGAAACTAGCAGATCACGAACAAGGGCAACTTTGAGCAGGATTTCAGCCTTACCCAAAAACAACAGCTCTCTTTACTCAGCAAAGAGTGCAATATTCAACCTTTTCATGGAAGGATTTAGTATTCTTTTCAAAGCAACATATCAAAAACCCACACACAATGGAAACATTCCCTCTCACTGGGGCATCAAAGAAGAGAGAACTTGCACACAGACTTTCTCAACTGAAATCTTTTCATTTGCAGCCTCAGATATGTTCTCTGGGGATCACTGACTTAAAACCATGAAGAGGAGGATGAGGGGCCATCATGCCATTTCCATTAAAAGCAGTTGTCGAGGCCATTTTCCCATTTTCTTTCTCTTCTTCCTTATTTTGCTATAATTCTTGCATTCCAGTAAAATGAGGCTTCCTGCAGCAGGCCAGACAACACTGTTCTTCCTTAGCCCTAATGCCAGTTGCTTTTCAAGTGGGTGGTGGGATAACTAAGAACAGTTGTTCCTGGGGCAGAGTCTCTTCAAGATTTATTATAACAAAGTATTCTGCCCTTTCTCTTTGTGGGGACTTTTTTCTCTATAAAATTTAATTTAATTTATCTTGGGAGAAGACCAGTGGCCAGTGAAAAGTCACAATCACACCGTCTACGCAACCCAAGTGAAACAGGAAGAGACTTTTCCATTTAACACAGAGTTCTGACCTTATCCTGTGTACTTGGAAATGCACAGGGAAGTGTAGCGGCATACATATTTGTATATATTTTGTTGCTGTTTGCCACAGCTCCTAGCAGGCTGTGGCCGGCAGACTTCTAAAATGGCTTCCAATGGTTGTATCTCCTAGTACTCATGCCTTTGTATAATTCCCACCCACCCTGTCCCCCTCCTTCTGTGTGAGTTCATACAAATGACTAGGTTCTAATAAATAGGCACAGCACAAGTGATGGGAAGTCACTTCCATGACTAGGTTACAAAGGATTGTGACTTCTGTTTGCCAGCTCGCTCTCTCTCTCTCTCTCCCTCTCTCTCTCTCTCTTTCTCTCTCTCTCTCTCTCTCTCTCTCTCTCTCTCTCTCTCTCTCTCTCTCTCTCTCTCTCTCGGACACATTCTGCTATTCTGTTGCAAGAGGAAAGGAATCTGTGGATCAATGGATATGTATTTGCTCTGCTCTAGTGGACAACTTCCCTTGTGGCTCAGATGGTAAAGAATCTGCCTGCAGTGTGGGAGACTCGAGTTTAATCCTTGGGTTGGGAAAACCCCTTGGAGAAGCGAATGGCAACCCACTCCAGTAGCTGCACCTGGAGAATTTCATGGACGGAGGAGTCTGATGGGCTACAGTCCATGGGGTTGCAAAGAGTCGGACACAACTGAGCAACTAACACACACACAAACACACAGTAGACAACTTAATCACCATCCAAAGTGGACGCACCAATTACAATAATAAGAGCAGTGTATGAAAGTTTGAAAACCCTCTCTTCCTTATTCACCCATGCATGCTATTCTCAGGTTTATTTTGAATTTTAGCCAATCTCGAGGATACATAGTAGAATCTCATTCTAGCTTAGTTTGTATTTTTCTAACAATAAATGATGTTAAGCAATTTTCGTATATTTATTGGCTTTGGAATATATTCATTCATAAAACATCGATATATTTTTATCCTTCTTTTAGTAAAATTTTTATCCTCTTAAAAATGATACTAAGATATATATATATATATACTTAAATATGAATATTCAATTTGCCCAACACCATTTGTTGAAAGTTTGTTACTCATACTTCATTGTAGTGGCATTGTATGTATTTCCTAAGGCTGCCCTCACAAAATGCCAAAACTGTGTGTCTTATCACATCGGAAATTTGATGTTTCTCAGTTCTGGAGGCTACCAGTCCAAAATCAAGTTATCAGCAGGACCAGGTTCCCTCTTCCCTCCCTCTTTCTAGCCTGAGGTGGTTTGCTGGCAGTCTTTGACATTTCAGCACACAACTGCAGCGCTTCAGTCTCTGCCTCCTTATCATATGATTTTCTCCCATCAAGTCTGTGCTCAGATGTCCCTCTTCTTAAAAGGACACCAGTAATACTGGATTAAGGGCCCACCCTACTACTTTCCCTGGTAGCTCAGACAGTAAAGCGTCTACCTACAATGTAGGAGATCCAGATTCGATCCCTGGGTGGGGAAGATCTTCTGGAGAAGGAAATGGCAACCCACTCCTGTACTCTTGCATGGAAAATCCCATGGACTGAGGATCCTGGTAGGCTACAGTCCATGGGGTCGCAAAGAGTCGGACACGACTGAGTGACTTCACTTTCACTTTTCTACTATTCTAAGACTTGAAAATGAAAGTGTTAGTCACTCAGCCATGTCTGACTCTTTGTTAACCCGTGGACTCTAGCCCAACAGGCTTCTCTGTCCATGGGGTTCTCCAGGCAAGAATACTGGAGTGGGTTGCCATTCCCTTCTCCAAGGGGTCTTCTTGATCCAGGGATTGAACCCAGGTCTCCTGCATTGCAGGCAGATTCTTTACTGTCTGAGCCACTATAAGACTTGATCATAATTAATTACATCTATAACTCCCCTTTCAAAAATCAGGTCACACTCTGAGATACCAGAAGCTAGGACTTTAACATATATTTTGAGGGGACACAATTCAACCTATAACAGGCTTTTTTAAAATAAATCAAGTGATTTGTGTATATGTATGCCAGGCCTCCCTGTCCATCACCAACTCCTGGAGTCTACCCAAACCCGTGACCATTGAGTTGGTGATGCCATCCAGCCATCTCATCCTCTGTCATCCCCTTCTCCTCCTGCCCCCAATCCCTCCCAGCATCAGAGTCTTTTCCAATGAGTCAACTCCTCACATGAGGTGGCCAAAGTACTGGAGCTTCAGCTTCACCATCAGTCCTTCCAAGGAACACCCAGGACTTATCTCCTTTAGGATGGACTGGTTGGATCTCCTTGCAGTCCAAAGAACTCTCAAGAGTCTTGAACAACACAGTTCAAAAGCATCAATTTTCAGCACTTAGCTTTCTTCACAGTCCAACTCTCACATCCATACATGACCACTGGAAAAACCATAGCCTTGACCAGACGGACATTTTGTGCTGTGATTCATGGGGTCGCATGACTGAGCGACTGAACTGAACTGAACTGAACTGATGCGCCTCTTGCCAGTGCATGCTCAGTCGTGTCCAACTCTTCACGGTCCTATAGATTGTAGTCCTCTAGGCTCCTCTGCCCATGGGATTTTCCAGGCAAGAATACTGGGACTGGATTGTCACGCCCTCCTTCAAGGGATCTTCGCAAGCCAAGGATCAAACACAAGTCTCCTGTGTCTCCTGCATTGGTAAGTGGATTCTTTACCACTGAGCCACCTGGGAAGCCAGGGCCCTATTTGGAACTTTCTATTCTTTTTCTGGGCCTCCCATATTTTTTTTTCTCCCCTAAGTAAATATAGTGTTTTAAAACAAAAGTGTAGAGAACGGTGCTTTGGAAAGGCAAAGTGGGTACAAAATTACGAGTTTGATATAAGGCAAGGAGGAAAAGGAAAGGGCCCTACATTAAATAGGACAGGATACATTAAATAAACTATGAAGTACAGGCTGCAGGAAGCCTGGGAGAGTACATTCTTCAGAATGTGGTTTGTATGGTCCTGACGCGGGGGACACAGCTGTCAGCAGTGGGGTAAGAGGAACCAGAGGTTGTTTAATGCTGAGTCCTGGCAAGCCCTTAAGGTCAGGAGGTTCTGGCCACAATGGTGGTAGTAACGATTTGGTTGATAATTGCTGGGTTGGAAAGATAAGTATCAGGAAGGCAAAGATGTGGTCAGGATGGTCCACAGGGGTCCCGGCAAAGCAGTGGGAATCTGCAAACTGGAACTGAAGAAGCGGGGGTAAACTCTGTTAACTCTGGGTTGTAATTGACAAACCACTTCCCAGCCTTTCTCAAAACACAGAGATGTATATTTAATAAGTGCGTTGGGGAGTTTACAAAGACATTTTGTTTGTAATAAGTGACATTAGGCAAAGTTTTCCTGTCGGCAAATAGGACTGCCATTTCTATTCCTGTGTTGCTACATGTAAATAAATCGCTCCTTTTATGTAACCCATTTCGAGATTCCTGTAAATGCTGGGGATAAAGAGCTTGTTTTTTACTTTTCTTGAGACAAACCACATGAAGAAACCAGGCACCAGTATGCCATCTAGGCCTCTCCCCCATCCTGGAAATGCAGAACTGGAAATGACTTGTAGTAAAAGGATTAATGAAGGAACATCTCTTCCAGTTAGCCTTTCTCAAAAGGGCAGAGTAGAAGGACCCTACTCCTCTTTAGTGAAGCACTTCAACATTTAGCATCCTTTATCCTTAGAAATGCCTAAATCTAAAACATTTTTTGTTAAAATTGAAGCCTCTCCTCCTGTTCTCAGGGAAAACAAAGAACATGAAACCAGATTGCAAGTCCAAATTAGGTTTTTCCTTTAATCTCACTCATATTCTCTCCCTTCATAGCCCACAGCATGGTTTGCAACCATATACTTAAACATGTATTTGTTTATTGTCTCTCTCTGTCCTCATTTATGGTTTAGTACCCCAAGGGCAAAGAGCATGTCTGTTTTGTTCACCACTGCATAGCCAGAGCACAGTTCTATGCCTACGCCTTAGCAGGCTGTCAACAGATATTTGTTCAATAATTAAATGTGAGAGAAGATGGGGTGTATAATGTTGAATCTATCACAGATCTTTGTTTAATGTCAATGCATACAGTGGGCATTGGTCTGCTACTGCCATGTTAGATGCAGTCACTGAGTCATTCTGCTTTTGCATCAACTCCCTTCATGGTATCTCCAGAGATTGTTCAAAATAATATTAATACTACAAAGTCTCTTTGACTAAGGAAGCCTCTAACTAGCCTCCAATTTTTCTCTCATTGTTCAGTCCAACAAAATTGTAATAGTTTAAGCTTTAAAAATATCACATTCAAGGCCAGAATGAACCATGAGGTACTGAATTAAAGTGGAAGACATGATTATGAATTCACAATTAGCTTAATAGATACTGAGAGATTCATACAGAAATAATTATAGAAATGTGTATTTACATGGTTAGTATACATATATTTATTTCCCAAATCTGTCTGCTAAGAAAGACTACAAGCAGTTATATCCCAATATCAGCCAGTAAAACCACCACCCGGATCTTGGTTTCTAATACTTTTTTCCAATAAAATGAATCAGTGATCTTTGGAGAAATGATAGATCCTAAGGCTTCCCTGGTGACTCAGATGGGTAAAGAATCTGCCTGCAATGCAGGAGACCCAGGTTCGATCCCTGGGTTGGGAAGATCCCCTGGAGAAGGAAATGGCAACCCACTCCAGTATTCTTGCCTGGAAAATTCCATGGACAGAGGAGACTGGTGGGCTACAGTCCATGGGATCTCAAAGAGTTAGATACAACTGAGTGATTAAGCACATGCAAGGCTTGGTTAGGGCATGTGCAAAATAACTTCAATCATCTTGTTGTACCAGAAAGTGAGGAAGTGCTTAAACAAAATGACATGGGTGTGTCACAGGGACATACGAGTTTACTGAAAGAGAATTCAAAGACCAAAGATGATGTGACTTATGGATCAAAATAAATAAAGTAGCATGGGAATATAAGGCAAAATATATAAGAACTATCCACCAGCACATAGTCTAAATACATGATTGAATAAATAAATAAACTGAGGGGGGAGACAAATTTATACAGACTAACTCCAAATAACTTGTACAGATATTCTTCCCTCAAGGAGATGGAGTGTAACACCCCGTTCTTTAAATCTAGGCTTTACTTAGTAACTTGCTTCTAAAGTTTACAGAAAAGAAAAACCTGGTAGACACCATCTTAGCCAGGTTAACAAAGTTAACATCATCCATGTTATATTGATGGCATGAGTCCTTCATATGATTTGTTGAGAATGACATCTTACCTCTCTGGTTTTTCTCCCAAATCAATAACCCCAGTCTAAGCACTTGAACACTTGACAAATCCCAACTGAGGGATATTCTACAAAATCTGTAACCAGTACTCCTCAGACTGTCAAGGTCATCAGAAACAAGGCAAGTCTGAGAAGCTGTCACAGTCCAGGGAAACTTAAAGAAGCAAAGTGAATAAAGGTAATATGGTATGTTGGGTGGGATTCTCGAACAGAAAAATGACACTAGGGGAAAATTAATGAAATACAACTAAAGCACAGAGCTTGGTTAATAGTAATGTATCAATATTGGTTCAGAGTGGGAGTTTAACAGCAGAAAGAGTGAAAAGATGCTCAAATTCTAGATATGTCACAACAGTGTGGTCAGCAGGATTTCATGATAGATTTGATCTGCAGAGTGAGAAGGTCAGAATTATTCCAAGAGGCTTGGCCAGAGCACCTGGGTGAAACAGAGGTACCATTTACTGAGAATGGAAACAAGAAAGAAAGAATAGGTCTGAGAGGCACAGTAAAAAGTCTGATTTTACACTGTGGCAGAGGTAGCTTGCTGTCCATAAAATCTGCCTTCCATCTATAGGAAATTGTATTAGGAAAGCAGTTGTCCAACCAGAATGCCCCTTTCACAATCCCCTGTGCCGTATGACTAGTCTTCCCAACATGGTGTAAGTAGAAATGACTGTATCTCTCATTGGTCGTGGCCTTTATGGAGTCGGTGTGCCTCCTCCATGCCCTGTGTCCATTTCCACAGAGGGATGCAGAGGACATTGAGGTCCTAGGAAACAATGAGCCACAAGCAGTAATTGTCTTGGTTCCTTGAATCACCACATGGAAGAAAGCACCCCAACAACCCAGGAACATGTGGATTAAACAATTACTTGAACCAGCCAAAAAATTCTTTTGTGTTAAGCTGCTGATGTTTTGGGTTTCTTCTTATTCTCTTCTAACTCTTTCTTCTCCTTCTTGAATTAACCTAGTACAGAAATATGAATATTGAGGTGAAAAATTGAAAGCATTTCCCCTAAAATCAGGAACAAGACAAGGGTGCCCACTCTCACCACTACTATTCAACATAGTTTTGGAAGTTTTGGCCACAGCAATCAGAGCAGAAAAATAAGTAAAAGGAATCCAGATAGGAAAAGAAGTGAAACTCTCTCTGTTTGCAGATGACATGATCCTCTACATAGAAAACCCTAAAGACTCTACCAGAAAATTACTAGAGCTAATCAACGAATATAGTAAAGTTGAAGGATACAAAATTAACACGCAAAAATCCTTTGTATTCCTATACACTAACAATGAGAAAACAGAAAGAGAAATTAAGGAAACAATACCATTCACCACTGCAACAAAAAGAATAAAATACTTAGGAGTATATGTACCTAAAGAAACAAAAAACCTATACTATAACTATAAAAACTGATATATATATATATATATATATATATATATATATATATATATATATACTATAACTATACAAACTATAAACACTGATGAAAGAAATCAAAGAGGACACAAACAGATGGAGAAATATACCATGTTCATGGATTGGAAGAATCAATATTGTCAAAATGGCTATACTACCCAAAGCAATCTATAGATTCAACGCAATCCCTATCAAGCTACCAACGGTATTTTTCACAGAACTAGAACAAATAATTTCACAATTTGTATGGAAATACAAAAAACCTCAAATAGCCAAAGTAATCTTGAGAAAGAAGAATGGAACTGGAGGAATCAACCTGCCTGACTTCAGACTCTACTACAAAGCCACAGTCATCAAGACAGTATGGTACTGGCACAAAGACAGAAATATAGATCAATGGAACAGAATAGAAAGCCCAGAGATGAATCCACGAACCTATGGACACCTTATCTTTGACAAAGGAGGCAAGGATATACAATGGAAAAAAGACAACCTCTTCAACAAGTGGTGCTGGGAACACTGGTCAACCACTTGTAAAAGAATGAAACTAGAACACGTTCTAACACCATACACAAAAATAAACTCAAAATGGATTAAAGATCTAAATGTAAGACCAGAAACTATAAAACTCCTAGAGGAGAACATAGGCAAAACACTCTCCGACATAAATCACAGCAGGATCCTCTATGACCCACAACCCAGAGTATTAGAAACAAAAGCACAAATAAACAAATGGGACCTAATGAAACTTAAAAGCTTTTGCACAACAAAGGAAACTATAAGCAAGGTGAAAAGACAGCCCTCAGATTGGGAGAAAAAAATAGCAAATGAAGCAACAGACAAAAGATTAATCTCAAAAATATACAAGCAACTCCTGAAGCTCAACTCCAGAAAAATAAATGACCCAATCAAAAAATGGGCCAAAGAACTAAACAGACATTTCTCCCAAGAAGACATACAGATGGCTAACAAACACATGAAAAAATGTTCAACATCACTCATTATCAGAGAAATGCAAATCAAAACCACAATGAGGTACCATTACATGCCAGTCAGGATGGCTGCTATCCAAAAGTCTACAAGCAATAAATGCTGGAGAGGGTGTGGAGAAAAGGGAACCCTCTTACACTGTTGGTGGGAATGCAAACTAGTACAGCCACTATGGAGAACAGTGTGGAGATTTGTTACAAAACTGGAAATAGAACTGCCATATGACCCAGCAATCCCACTCCTGGGCATACACACCGAGGAAAACCAGGTCTGAAAGAGACAAATGCACCCCAGTATTCATGACAGCACTGTTTATAATAGCCAGGACATGGAAGCAACCTAGATGCCCATCAGCAGACGAATGGATAAGGAAGCTGTGGTACATATACACCATGGAATATTACTCAGCCATTAAAAAGAATTCATTTGAATCAGTTCTAATGAGATGGATGAAACTAGAGCCCATTATACAGAGTGAAGTAAGCCAGAAAGATAAAGAACATTACAGTATACTAACACATATATATGGAATTTGGAAAGATGGTAACGATAACCCTATATGCAAAACAGAAAAAGAGACACAGATGTACAGAACAGACTTTTGGACTCTGTGGGAGAAGGCGAGGGTGGGATGTTTCAAGAGAACAGCATCGAAACATGTATATTATCTATGGTGAAACAGATCACCAGCCAGGTTGGATGCATGAGACAAGCGCTCGGGCCTGGTGCACTTGGAAGACCCAGGGGGAGTGGGTAGAGAGGGAAGTGGGAGGGGGGATCGGGATGGGGAATACATGTAAATCCATGGCTAATTCAAGTCAATGTATGACAAAAACCACTACAATATTGTAAAGTAATTAGCCTCCAACTAATAAAAATAAATGAAAAAAAAGTTTGTCATTAAAAAAAGAAATATGAATATTTAGATGTCTCTTAGACATACAAGTGGAAGTGTCAAACTGGCATTTGGATTCATGTTAGGTGATCAATGAATAGTCATTGAAAAAGGAAAGCTCTATTGGACTTTGCCCAAAGTCTTGAGCCAGGAGATGACAGAATCACATTATCTAACCATAACACAGATGCTTCTATTTCTTTTGTTAATGGGGTTATTACCAGAATGTTATTACAGGGAAATGTGAAAGATGTAGTGTAACTGAGCTCTAAAAGTTCCATAGACAAGATCATTTCATTATTTTATAGACAAGTCTATAAATGAGAGAAAAAGAGATAGTATGGTTTGGTCACCAAGCCATTTAGATGACAGCAACTGGTCAAAATATTGGATATAAAGAAACCTGACTGACCATTTGGTGCCTCGATTGGTGTTTCTGGTGCCATGTTGTGGCAAAGCTGAAAGGATTCTATTCCTCTTAACAGTTATCCATGTCTTCAATGGAAATATAGAGGACAGCCCCATAGACTCCACTGATGACAGGGATACTAAAATTTTGTAACTCAGTGAACAGTAGGATGAGAATACAATATTATTTAACAGATTTTAGTAGTAGTCTTACTCTAAAAAGATAAAATTGAATAGGGCTCCAAAAGACAAATGACCAAAAAGGAGAGTGGAGACTTGTCTTAGTGGAAACATGTGTGAAAAGCAATTAATGGATTATAGACACCAGTCAGTGCAATTTGAGTAAAAAATAAGTGGTTACTATAAAAGTTATATCACTTTAATCCACTCTAACTGAAGCACAGTATGCTTATTCAGGAAAAGGATGTTCTTTTTTCATACTGCACTTAACACATGATGCTGGAAGCATTGAGTGCTATATATCCATTATATATTTCAAATATATTTTATATAGACATGTGATATATAATGTAAATGCACAGTATATAATGTTCTATTTTAAATTTCTCATCTTGAATGGAATATAGACAAACTAAGGAGTGGTAACTATAAAAGATAATATCTAATAACTTCTGAACATTTGATACATGCCAAGTACCATGCTAAGCATTTTACTTACATATTTTAATTTAAACTTCCTCATCACTAAGTAAGTCATGAGGAGATAAAGGCTCTAGAAAATTGAGTGACTGACACAAAGCCAGACAACGAATAAAATATGAATCCAAGGGACTTCCCTGGTGGTCCAGTGGCTAAGAAGCTGCCTTGTAATGCAGGGGACACCAGTTCAATCCCTGGTCTGGGAAGATTCCACACACCACAAGGCAACTAAGTCTGTGTGCCACAACCACTGAAGCCCGTGCACTCTAGAACCTGTGATCCACAAGAAGAGCCACCACAATGAGGAGTCTGAGCATTGCTAGAGAGTAGCCCCAACTCGCTGCAACTAGAGAAAAACTCATGAGTAGCAATGAAGATCCAGCACAGCAAAAAATTAAAATAAAAAATATGAAGCCAAGATTTGAATCTAGGCAGGCTGACTGTAGGGCTCACTCTCTTACCCACTTCCCTGTGGAACTGAGGATGCTGTTCTCCAAAGATAAGATAAGAAGGAATCAACTGACTCAAGGACAAGTTGCTTTGAGACCTATGACAGCTGTCCACAAATACTGGCAGGTCTCCTGGGTGGAAGAAGGATTAAACTTGAGCCCAAAGGAGAATGTGCAAAAACCTTAAGGAAACAAGTTTCCCCTAAATTAAAGGAATGATTTTCTAACCAAAAGATCTGTTTTTTCTAATAAGGACTGTCTTGAAAGACAGTCTTATTGCTATTATTCAAGGTATTCAAACGAGTAAGAATGTGGAGGGAAGAGTTTTTTCTAAATCATGGGTATGATGCTGGAATTATTTCAGCAGGATATTAACAGTATAATTTTTTAAATGAAATACAAAAAGTAGAAGAGAAATTATTTGAAGTATCACCTTTGTGAGACTCTTGTCTGATGTATGTGAGTGTGAAATGCACTAGGTTGTGAAAATGTATTTCTAGAGAGTTATTAAGTAGGTATGAAATCTGCTGCTAAGTCACTTCAGTCGTGTCCGACTCTGTGCGACCCTATAGACGGCAGCCCACCAGGCTCCCCCGTCCCTGGGATTCTCCAGGCAAGAACACTGGAGTGGGTTGCCATTGCCTTCTCCAGCGCATGAAAGTGAAAAGTGAAAGTGAAGTCGTTCAGTCGTGTCCAACTCTTAGCGACCTAAAGGACTGCAGCCTACCAGGCTCCTCCGTCCATGGGATTTTCCAGGCAAGAGTACTGGAGTGGGGTGCCATTGCCTTCTCCAGGTATGAAAGCTACTGGTGTAGAAAGTTGTTCTCCAAACCTTGGCTAGTCTTTGAACCAGTGTTGTTTCTGATAAAGTTACCCCTGGTGTTTAGCGAATAGAGAAAATTATAAACAATACAGTAGGCTTTTTATTAAACTAGATTTATTTGATTTAAATGGTCATCCTTCAGTCTGAGACTATGTCCTTCTATCAGTGTCAAAATGTCTTATGTTTTTATAAAATGAGGAGTAGTAAATAGTGTTTCCAAACGTGGCCACATTGCCCATTCCACATAACTTTTTCAGTGTGACTTTTTCATTCTTCCACCAAGAGATGGAATCTATCTTCCCTACCCTTGAATTGGTCTGGTCCTATGGCCCATATTCAGTAATGGAACACAGCAGAAGTGATGCTGTTTAACTTCTGAGACTTGGATTTAAGAGACCTGTAGCTTTTACTCTCATTTCATAGAATGCTTCCTCTCAGAAACTAGCTACCATCTAGTGAGGAAGCCCAAGTAGCCAGAGGGAGAGGTCCTCGTGGAAGAGAAGCAATGCCAGGTTTGACTGCCCCAGCTAATTGCCAGGCTGACACATGAGTCAGGCTGCCTTTTCAGCCATCCCAGCTGAAACCACGTGAGGCATGTGTTCTCAGGCAACCTCCAACATGGTGAGAAGTAATAGAGCGCTATTGTTGTGAGCCGTTAGGTTTTGGGGTAGTTTGATATGTAGCCACAGATAAGGAAAGCAAGAGATACTAGCCAACTGCCTGATTATTTGCTTAATATTCACTCTTGACAAAATAAAAATTAACAACCTGTAGTCTGTCTCCTGCTTTTTCCTTTCTTAATTTTTTGGTTCTATGAGATTGGGTCCCTGGTGGCCCTTGTTACTAGATGACCTTCCTTTCACGCCTGAGGTGCTAGGAGACATCCTCTCCTCTGTGAAACTTATCCAAATACTCTTAATGCCCTTGTTACATGGAACAGTCTTTTCCATTACTAGCTCATAAAACCAGGACCTTAAAACTATTTTAGTGTTTCTCACACACCACTGTGTAAGAATTTGCACTTCCATTTGGTGAACTACTTGAGGACAGGAGCTCTGTCTCATCCATTGTAGTTTCCTCAGCATCTGTATTAGTGCTGAGCATGGGGTGTGTGCTTAATAACCTAATGAAACTGAATTTTAGCTTCTTTCTAGAAAAATTCTCTGTAAACATCTTTTGTTGCTCTCAATTACCAGCAAGCTAGGGGAACATATGCTGTTAAATACATAGATGCTTATCTCATGGAAACATAGAGAAGAGAGTAAGAGTGTTGAAGGACGCTACAGGAAAAAGGAGAATCACCATGCATACATAAGGGGTGTTATGGTCATTGCTGTTAATATGTCCCAGTGGTCATGTATGGATGTGAGAGTTGGAGTGTGAAGAAAGCTGAGTGCTGAAAATTGATGCTTTTGAACTGTGGTGTTGGAGAATACTCTTGAGAGTCCCTTGGACTGCAAGGAGTCCATCCTAAAGGAGATCAGTCCTGGGTGTTCATTGGAAGGACTGATGCTGAAGCTGAAACTCCAGTGCTTTGGCCACCTCATGCGAAGAGTTGACTCATTGGAAGACTCTGATGCTGGGAGGGATTGGGGGCAGGAGGAGAAGGGGATGACAGAAGATGAGATGGCTGGATGGCATCACCAACTCCATGGACATGAGTTTGGGTAAACTCTGGGAGTTGGTAACGGACAGGGGGTCCTGGCATGCTGCAATCCATAGGGTTGCAAAGAGTCGGACTCGACTGAGCAACTGAACTGAAACATCAAATTACTGTAGTCCAACAAATAAATGGACATCATTCTATGTCAACATTGAAGAATTTCTCATGGGGCGGTTCTCATTTTTGTAATAAACCATAGGTTAGTTTTGAATTTCTTGGATCTGGTATTTCCCCATCATAAGAACAAATATCTTTAATAAATTAGGAACATTGTGGTTATTGAGTACAGGAATTCCCTGTTCTATTTGAATGAATTAAAGAAAGCATTTTCTTAGAAGGGAAATAGGAAATATTTTCATTTAAAATGTTTAGTTTTTCCATTTCTTAGCCACATTTTATTTGGTCTTTGGACCACTGGATATGTTAAAACCAAGAATCATTTCTAGAGTCTGGTCCCATGAGTTTGGAGGTAGGAGTTTGTGAATATATTTTAAAGGATTTTTATTTATACATAAATTCTGATCTAGCACACATGACAATCTTTTGGCATTATCAAGCAAATACCATCACTTTATGAATATCCTTTTGGTTGGATGACATTACATATCTTGTTCATTGAAATTAGTATTACATTAAATCAAGATGAGTGAAAAATAATTTTAGAAGTGCAAATGAAGCTAAAGTGACATTTGTTGCATGTGGAGTGATCACCAAACAGTTTCCATAAAGGGATAATGCAAAATATACAAATATGGAAAAGGCAAGTGTACTATGATTTTCATATTCAAAGGGGCTCATGTTAGATCTTCTGTAACTTCAAATAGGCAAAGATCACAACTATTGAAAGAGAAATACTTGATTGGGAATTAGTGGTAGAGTAACTGAACAAGGTCTAATTAACCAATGCTTTCATAAACACTAAGAACTGATCAGAGATAACTTGAAAAGCTGAAGACTCTTGGAGTCCTTGAGGCCTCCTAGGTCCTTGGCCCCTACTCATCTTGCTCCTGAGAAGGATGTTCACTGTCTTCCCTCTGGTCCCTTCCTATCATTATACCCCTCAACACATAAGAGCTACACAAATGTTAACCTCCTCCAATACCACACTCACTGGGAATTGAAGTCTGGGTTTTCTAGAATGGCATCTAAACTTTTACCTGGATTCCTGTCTTCTATCAGAGGACAGTCCTCTCTCACAATGCCAGTGCCCTTGTCCCTTCCTCAGCACTCCCTGTTGTTTCACTGATTCATCCTAAAGGATCAAAAGTCACAGAATTCAGTCCAGACTCCATTTCCCAGGAGCATCAATCACAGTGAGGCGCCCAAGGCTTCAGTTTAGCCCCTAGGAAACTACCCCAGTCTCCATCTCCCCTGCCCAGAGACCTGCGAAGATAGACCCAAGTCTTTACTTACAATTCATCATTTGCAAGAACTAAGAACTCTCACTGGGGCTTCCCTGGTAAAGAATCTGCCTGCAATGCAGGAGACCTGGGTTCAGTCCCTGGGTCAGAAAGATCCCCTGGAGAAGAGAATGGCTACCCATTCCAGAATTCCTGCCTGGAAAATCCCATGGACAGAGGAGCCTGGTAGGCTACAATCCATGGGGTTGCAAAGAGTTGGACATGACTGAGTGATTAACACTTTAACTTAACTTTAAGAACTCTTACTAGAAAGTAATTAAAAGTTCTACATTCCCCAGGATCATGTGATGATTCTGATTTCCTTTCTCACCACTAGATTTCTACCATCCCAGCATTCACTCTTACACCCACACCCTGGAGGCCCCCAAGCCAGTAATTCTGGGAAAGATGATAGAAACAGTATATAGCTCAGATGAGGAAAAAATATAAATTTAGAGATAAACAATAGGACATGACCACCAATTGAGTCAAGAATGTGAATTTGAAATAGAAGAAGGATGTATGTGTGTTTGTTGCTCAGTCGTGTCTGATTCTTTGTGACCCCATGGACAATAGCCCACCAAGATCCTCTATCTATTGAACTCTCCAGGCAAGAATACCGGCATGGGTAACCATTCCCTTCTTCAGGGGATCTTCCCGACCCAGGAAATGAGCTCAGATCTCCTGCATTGCAGGAAGATTCTTTACTATCTGAGCCACTAGAGAAGCCCTTAGAAGGATCATAAAGATTAAATGAATAAACACAAACATAGATACATTTGATTTTAAATGACTAAGTTTTAAATGACTCCTCTCTGGATTAAGACAAAATATGAACAGTTAAGTGAAAAGAGATTTGGGTAGCAGACAAGGGAAGTGTAGGAGACAGATAGGATATAATTATGATATGATTTTAAAATTGCAGTAAATGTAGGGTCAACCTAGGATAATTTCCCACAATGTCCCCAAGTTATGGGAGGTGCAAGAAAGATACAGAAGCAAAATATCATGGTCAAGAGTGATTATACTTTGCTCTCAAACCCAGAAAACAGCAGAGACTAAATAATTGAATAATGACTCAGAAATTAAAGCTATGGCTCCCAATAGCCAACCCTGGACAAGTGCCAGGCTGGCTGCAAGGGTTTAGAAATATCTGGAATCCATCTCCAGAGATTCCCATTCAGGAGGTCTGGGGTGGGAATCAGGAATGTGAATTTTTTTAAAGTCTCCTCATTGATTCAAATGTGCATCTAGAGTTACAACCCCCTGGGCTAGAAGCCACAAATTCTGAGCTCAGTGGCTAAATGTCTCCTGCTAGATTGTTGACTCTGTCTCCAGAAGTCCACAAAATAAAACAATAAGGAGCAAAAGGCATGATATGTAGGTGTGTGAATGTGAGGTTACTTAGAGTTGGAGCACAATGGACTGTCTGAAGAGGATGCAGTTAAAGAAGAAATAGGCACCAACACGTAAGCCTAGATTAGCTGAGGAGTTGCAGGAAAAGTGTGACATTTACATCAGAAGGGAAAAATTTTAAAAAGGCCCTCAGAAACAGCTGCTAACAAAATTTGAAGAACAGTAGTGAAGGGATTTCCCTGGTGGTCTAGAGGCTAAGACTCCGTGCTCTCAATGCAGAGGGTCTGGATTTGATCCCTGTCAGGGAACTAGAACCCACATGCCACAACTAAGAGTTCACATGCCACAACTAAGACCCAGTGCAGCAAATAAATAAATAAATAGAAATAAATATTAAATTAAGCCAAATAAAGGCAGTGGTGAAGGATGGACTAGCAATAGAGCTAATGCTATTGTAGCATGTATCATTCTCTTTATGCAGCTAGTTCCTCAGCCCATGAGGGGTCTAAGGCTCAAAGAACTTCCTCTAGAATAGGGAAACTAGTAAGGGACTGTTAAGAACTGCACGCCTGTGACCTCCTAAAGTTCTCTTGTTGCAATCTTAAAAAGCCATATGTTGCAATGACTTTGGGATGTGATAATATTCGGAGATGGGGTCTTTGTGTGTATTAGATGCTCAGTCGTGTCTGATTCTTTGCAACCCCATATACTGTGGCCCACCAGGCTCCTCTGTCCATGGGATTCTCCAAGCAAGAATACTGGAGCAGGTTGCCATTCCCTTCTCCAGGGAATCTTCCTGACCCAGGGATCAAACCCCAGGTCTCCTGCATTGCAGTGTATTCTTTACCATCTGAGGCACTTTGGGAGGTGATTAATGCAAGAAGATAGAGATCTTATGATGAAAATAATACCCTCAGAAGATGAGACGTAAGAGAAAGAGGTGGCCTCTCCACCTCACCACTCCCTTCCCTTTCACCTGCTTCTTTATTGATCTTGAACTTCTTATTTTCAAAATCCATTCACTCTTTTTGCTGGAAGACAGAGTAATCTGTTAAAAGAGCATGTGTTTTGAAGCTAGCTTTCCCCAGGTTCAAAACATGGTTTGGTCCCTGTCTTAGTCAGATTGGGCTGCTCTCACAGCATTTCATAGACTGGGTGGATCAAACAACAAGAATTAATTAAGTTCTGGAGGCTGGAAAGGCTGAGATCAAGGTGACAACAAGGTCCAGTTTTTCTGAGGAGGGCTCTCCTACTGGACTGCGTGTGGCCATTTTCACGCTGAGCCTTCATAGTTAGAGAGCAGAGAGGAGAGGAACATTGTCTCATGTCTCTTCTTACAAGGATGTTCATCTTGTCACTAGAGGTCCACCTTCATTAATTAACTACTTCCCAAGGGCCCCATTTTTGAGTACTATCACATCCCAAGGCAATTTCAACACATGAACTTTCAAGATATTGACTGGTAAATTTTGAGGGAACCTAAGCATGTAGTTGGAGAAGACTCTTGAGAGTCCCCTGGACTGCAAGGAGATCCAGCCAGTCCATCCTAAAGGAGATCAGTCCTGGGTGTTCATTGGAGGGACTGATGCTGAAGATGAAACTCCAGTACTTTGGCCACCTCATGAGAAGAGCTGACTCATTGGAAAAGACCCTGATGCTGGGAGGGATTGAGGGTGGGAGGAGAAGGGGACGACAGAGGATGAGATGGCTGGATGACATCACCGACTCACTGGACATGGGTTTGGGTAAACTCGGGAAGTTGATGATGGACAGGGAGGCCTGGCGTGCTGCGGTTCATGGGGTCGCAAAGAGTCGGACACGACCAAGCGACTGAACTGAACTGAACTGAAGCATGTAGTTCCTAACAGTCCCTTACTAGTTAACACTGCTCTGGAGGAAGTTCCTTGAGCCTTATGCTCCTCATCTGTTTAGAGGTTTAAAATGTATTGTGCTGGGTATTTCGTAAGTTGTCCCTGACTCCTATGTAGTAACCTTTCTGCTGTATTAGACACTGCACTTCTTTCTTGAAGCATTTTCTTTTTGATCTCTTCGACACTGTATTATTTTCTTTTCATTCCTTCTCCATAGTATTCTATCTCAATATATCCTTTTTATCTTTCATTGAATTGGATGTTTTCCCCAAGACTGCCAAAAATAAGACTTCCACTCAAACTCTCCCATTTTCTCCTCTCTTCCAGGATGATGCAGGTACCTCTTTTGTGAAGCCCTCATTAGACCGCTTGTCTGGATCCCATAGTACTCTCTGCACGCTAGTGGCAGTGCAGTATTATCTTCCTCTCTTGCAGATGGTGAGCTTCCTAAGGGAAGGGACTAGTAACCTGGAACCACAGCTGGTGCTCAGTAAATACACTTTCGAAGGAGAGATGGAAGATAAAAAAAAAAAAAGAATAAATGAATAAGTGTTTCCAAAGTGTGAGTATTGCACATTGCCTAGGCAATTCTGGTTATCCATCCCCTTGCCAGTGATCAACTTGAGGATGTGCAAATCAAAGCTTGCTTGGACCAGTGAGACAGATGAGGCTTACTTGAACCTTCTGGGCAATAGATTCAAGTCCCTCTCCGTCCCACTGACTATGAACAGGGAAGTATTGGTCTCAGTTATTGCTGGTGGCCAATTCATGGTCTCAGGAAGGCTGAACTCAGTGGTGTGGATACCAGGGTAGGGGTATGGGAGGAACCTGAGTCTCACAGGATAACACTGGGTCACTAAATCAACCAGCCCTGAAGCCCAAACTTTCCCTGTGGACTTTATGTTACATGTGATATACATTTTAGTTATTATAATAATTTACCATATCTCATATATAACAGAAACAAACCATTTGATGTAATATTACTTCCCAAGGTCCAGAAGCATTGCACACTATTTCTTCCCTACTGGACACATTATCATTTAGTTATTTCTAAGAGATCCTATGGGGAAAATATTAATTTGATTTCATGTTTAATCCCTTGAACACAAACTCCTTCTATCTCTTTTTTAATGCTGTACTTATTGACATCACCTTGAAAAATACTGGAATAAATGTTCATCTTTTCCTTAAAATACCTGTTATGCTTCTTTTCATCTGTTTAAATTTTGGTCATTTTGGGAAAACCCAAATTTTGGGAAATGGTTCACCCAACCTGTGAGCGGCACCTCTGTCTTCAGAACAATTATTCCGGTTATAACATGTGCCACTCATTCAGTTTCTATAGTCCTTATTTCACCATTGTTGTTTAGTCACTAAGTCGTGTCCGACTCTTTTGTGACCCCATGAACTGTAGCTTACCAGGCTTCTCTGTCCATGGGATTTCCCAGCCAAGAATACTGAAGTGGGTTGTCGTTTCCTTTTCCAGGGGATCTTCTCAACCCAGGGATTGAACCCATGTCTCTTGCACACATGTCCTACATTGCAAGCAGATTCTTTACTGCTGAGGCACCAAGGAAGACCACAGTGGACCACGCCTTGGCTCCAGTAATAGTGAATCATGTGGAAGTGTCATCTGGGTCTTTATCTTTCTTTTTTTCCATCAGGGTCTTTTTCTGCTTTGAACACTCACTTCTTAAGCCCAAAACACTGGCTTGAGGGTTTGACCTGTTCTGTTGCTTTCATTTCCTTTATCTATCCAGGTGAAGCCCATGCAACAAGGGTGTTCTGTAACCTACATGCCTGGTACATCACGTGAATTCTGTATTTATTGACTTGACAAGCACTCCTCTAATCCTTGGAGCCCATGGTAGGAAGGCAGGCTTACTACACATCATTCTGTCCTAGTTGGTAGGAGTGTTGAAGGCAGGAGGCAGGATCAAACTTGTGCCTCCTGCATTGGCAGGCAGATTCTTTACCACTGAGCCTCCAGGGAAGTCCCAGGAAAATGATACAGTTATAAAATTTTATCTATTGTCAAGGAACAGTTCAAACCCCTTCTTGCTCTCAAGTTTCCTACTGTAACCTTGTCCACTGGTGATTTTACCCTCAAAGCCCAGTTGCCTGAACCTCTAAGCTCCTGTTTGCCTATAAGCACAATGCCTTGTAGTGTATCTACATGCTTTATCTCCTCCACTAGAGTATAAGTTCCTGAGGGCAGTTATATGCCCCTGTTTAATGTTACATGGTGATTAAAGCATGGGCTCTGGGGTCAGATCACATGGATTTGTATCCCAGACAAATCCCTTAATTGATTTGTGTCCTTGAGCAAGTCAGCCAATCTGTCTCAATTTCTTCATCCATGAGTTGAAAACAATAATAGCAATAAAAACAACAACAATAATACTACCTACATTGTAAGGAATAAGTGAGAAATACCTTTAAAACATCACAATGATGAGTAGCAACTCAATAAATCTTAGCTATGATTATTATCCTTTGTAAATTCATAGTGTAGCATAGTACACTCCAAGAGTGGCACTAAAGTAGACATTTTTTGACTAAATTGAATATATAAATGAATGAGCAAGTCTCGCCAGGCACCTCAGAAATGGAATGTGACATAGAATAAGTCTCGGGTTCTCAAGAGCCAAGGATGGAATCAGGGATGGCCCGAGGAGGTCACTGCTCTTAAATTCCCAGCCTTAGACTGGCTTTCTACCATGTAATGATTCTGCAGATTTTATTTGGTTTCCTTTCTTTTAGATTTTACTATGTCCCAAAGTCATCTTGGGCCTTTGGGGGACTGTTTTGAGGAAGACCACCCCAGAGTTTTACAACACAAGGCTTTGTTTTGAGAAATCTTCTGTAGCTTTTCACTTCCAGCATCTGAGAAGAGCCCTGCATCAGTGTGGATCTTCCTGCCTCTTGCCCTTCCTGCGGATTACCAGGGGAATGTTACAGGCCCAAAGTAGACATTTTGAGCTTCTTTGTCAAAGCCATGTCCCAGATTTTTCCAAAGGTGATTTCTCATAAGTGATTATAATAAAAGATTTTTTTTTTTTTTTTTCCATAAAATGCTTTCACATGCTTTTTACTTCTAAGTTTGAAAGAATACTATTTCCTACTGCGGAGCCTAAGTATCTTCTGGGTTTTGTCTGACTGAGTAACTTCTGACGCTTCCTGATCTGTCTTCAGCCTGCTCCCAAGTTCAGAACTGAGGTGTCTCCAGGAGAAGAAGAGGGGAAGGGGACTTAGAACAAGTTCAGAAGACTTTTGCAATTTATTCAATAGCCTCAGCATCCGCAACGTGTTTTTATAAAATATCTGAGAGCTTTGCAGCACAGAAAACTCAGGTATACCTTACCCTTCTTTCCCTATTTTTCCATTAAAATAGCACAAGCAACAGAAGAGGGAATTTGCACAACACCTCACTTTATGTGAGGCACATGAAGTACTCAATTCTTTCACTAATATCATATAAGGACATGCGACAAAGGGAATCAGCAAAGAGGGAGGGCCATGATCCATCCATTTAGCGATAGTGCAGAGCAAGATTGACAAGCTCCAGAGAGCTGCAAGAAGAGGTTCCTTGGGCTGAAGATAGGTTTTCAGAGAAGAATATTGGAATTTAAAAGAGCAACTTGGAGACTTCCAGGTGGCCTTCTGGAAGCTGGAGGAATTAACTAGTAAGGGTGTGACGGGAAATCATGAAGCCCCCAAAGGAAATAACTCAGCAGCTTGAGATTGTGCCTGCAGCTCTGTGGAAGTATGCATCCTTCATCTCTTTACCTGAGGAATTCTTGAAATGCATTTTAAAGAAAAACCAACCAAGTCTTTTAATTCTCTTGTCTGAAAACAACCAATGCATACACTATGATTTTCCTCTTAATTGTTGCACAAAGGCAGGGCTGTGTGGTTCCATTATGTCTGTCACGGCCCTCTGTTTGGCATTGTGGTAATTTGCTGGGATCTTTGTCTTCATGTGAGGGATGCCACATACCACCCTGGTTCCCACCAGAGTCAGCGGTCTGTTTCCCCTTTGTCTTCCTTCTGAACTACCACTGCATGCCTTTCACCTCCCCAAATGTGCTGTCTTGCATTATTCAACTGAAAAGATGCTTTACCAGCACCAGGGTCCTCAGATGTGGTTCGTTCAAATAGCATCCTACCAGCAACTAAACAGTAACTGGCGTCCATCAGCCTCTGATGGGCGAGGGAGCTGAGAGAGACAAGACCGCTTCAGGCTTAAACAAACAACAATAAGAACATGTGCAGATTCCAAAAGAACACACACCAAATCTAATAAAGACTTGGTGCCCCAGAAGGCTGTGTTAGTGGATATTGCCAGAGTTCTTGTCCTCCTGGATTTTCTTGTATCGGTTTGTCCCTAGAAGCCATGCACCCAAATCTACGCTCTGTATCACCATGAGCTGATTCACCTTTGGATGGCTGCCTCGGCAGCTAAGAGATGGGTGTGTGCATGCTCAGTCGTGAAGTCGTGTCCGACTTGTTGAGATCCCATAGACTGCAGCCCGCCAGCCTCCTCTGTTCATATTTCCCAGGCAAGAATACTGCAGTGAGTAAAAGTTTAACTTTTAGGGAGCAAGAGGGGTAAGTTGGCCCTGAGAGTCTGGCACAAAGCTCTTTCTGATTTCACATTTTCTTACTCTTTCTTTGGCTTCTGAATTCTCAGATTCTCTAAAATCCTAATTTTTAAAAAATTCACAGTTGTCTTAGTGGAGTAGGGGAGAGGGGAGGGGAGGTCCTCAGGTTCCAGGGAGCTGTAGGGCAGGTGCTGGTTGCTCGGTGCTGGCTTCTCCATGCAGAGGAGGCAGGTGGGACCGGCCGCCTCTCTCTGCCCCTTCCTCAGCCGCATCCAGGGCTGCCCATGCCTGCCCCCCGGCCCTGATCTTCCACACTGAGCAACCCCAGCACACAGGGCTGTTCTCCTGAATGCACCCCGAGTCTCTAGAGGGAAGAAAAGGAGGCAAAGCGAGATACACCATCCTGAGAATTGTGCGGGGCCGGCCACTGCCTGTGACTCCTAGTGATTGAAGTCTCACGTGTCTGACTCTTTGCAATCCTGTGCACTATAGCTCAACATCTTCCTCTGTCCATGGGATTCTCCAGGCAGGAATACTGGAGTGGGTTGCCATGCCCTTCTCCAGGGGATCTTCCCGACCCAGGGATCAAACTCGGGTCTCCAGCATTGCAGACAGATTCTTTATGATCTGAGCTACCAGGGAAGCCCCATCCATGGGTGTATTGAGCTAAGGTGTCCTATGGTGGGAAAGGGACTGGGGGATGAATTTCATGACTTTTTCATAGCAAGGAAAGGAGGGCAGCAAAGAGTGAAGGCTTCCTATAAGCATCCGCAAACGTCAGCGTTTCATCTGGCTTGTGTGTGGAAATCTGGTTTCTTGCCCTTGACCCTGAATGACTTGATCCTGTCAGAAGCAGCTGCTTTGGTGGCCGGGTGCTGCTCTGCAACCCCCTAGCCCCAGGGTGGGGGTGAGGGGAGGTGGGGCCGGGAGGTGGCCGCCTGGACTCCAGTTTCAGCTGCTCTGGGTGAGGGGTGGCCGTGAGAGGTCCTGTGAAAACCGTCTGGGCCATCTCTGCTGGCTGCCCTCCAACAAGAACCGTTCACAGGCCTGTTCTCAGGCGGCCTCGTTCCAGAGGCTCTAACTGGGAACACGAAATGCATTGCTTTTTTTCTTTTTTTTTTTTCCCACCAACCTCAAAGAGATCCTTTTATGGACAGACCGAGCCTGTCTCCTTTTTGAAAATTCCCCTTGAGAAGCTGACCTCCCTTGGCCTTGGCGAGACAACAGGTGATGACCCCTAGGAGAGTGGGTGGTGTTCAAAGCCTCTCTGTCCCTGGGGTGTCCCTGGAACCGAAGACAAATCGAGCTTTCAGCCTGAAAGGACACAGGCGACGCCCCCACCATGTGCCCTGGAGTTTGGTGGTGTGGCAGGGCAGTGGGACTCTTGGCCTCACAGCGAAGTTGCGGCTGCTCCTAGCGCTAGGGGAACTCACTGGGTTCTGCATGATCATGTTGGCAAACAGGGGAGCGGAATGCGTAACTATCCTTCGGGCAAAGTTCCTTGGGTTTTTTCCCAAATACACTCGGTTTGCCTTTGGCTTAAAAACTTAACCTCAGCGCAGTCTCCTCTGTGGACACTTGTGGAGAAGAGATTCTGAGTCAGGGTAAGATTGCCAGCCTCACTGACTGGATGGGAAATGATATACTAGGTGAGAGGTTTTTCTTAAAGACTGGAGTGTCTGGGATTTTTCACATCTCCAAGAAAGCCTTCATTTGATGTTGTTAATGTTTCAAGATGTAATTAAGAACTGTAACAGGAAACAAAATGAAATTCAAAATCAGTTCTGGCTACCACTCAAACATCAGCAACTTGATGTACAGATCTTGTTTGAGGAAAGGACTGACAGACCTGGTTTCTATATAACAGAAAGTCAAAAATTTCGGTTATTTTTGGTGCAAAAGCATTTGAGTCAGTTTTAATGGGCTTCTTTAGCCATGTATTTAGATCTCTATATTTACTTTATGTTTGGAGTCATAAAGAGGAAGGAAGCTACAAAAATGCTGAGTTCAAGAAAACAAACTTGTGGTTATCAAAGGGAAGAAGGAAGAGGGAAGGGACAAACTAGGTATGGGATTAACAGATATTGTGTATAAAATAGATTAGCAATGTGGATAGACTGTATAGCACAGGGAATTATAGCCATTACCTTGTAATAACCTGTAAGGTAAGTTTTCCTTCGTGTCTTCTTAGCAGGGAGGAAGAGGTACCTCTCCATGTGTCAAAGACACACATCCTCTATGGAAGTCAGGTTTTCTTCATTATTTTCTGAGCATCTCTAATGTCCAGGACTAGCCCAGGTGCTGAGTGGAGGATGATGAACCACACAAACCTGGTCCCTGCCCTCAGGAGGTGAGAACGTGTTTTTCGATACAAAAACACTGAATCACTGTGTTGCATGCCTGAAACTAACATAATATTGTAAAGCAACTATACTTTTTTTAAATGCTGGTTTTTTTTCCTACTATTAAGAGACTTGGAGTAGATGACTCACTTGTCCCTTTTGTGTTTTTCATACTACTTTCAAACATTTTTTAATTTTATTAGTCTCATTTATTATATATATATTAATATGTATTTAGCATGCATATAGTGCCTTGCACTAAATTAATTGCTTCAATTTGGTGTTAAAAATCCAGAAGACACAGTGGCTATCACAAATGATATAAAAGACCGAAGGAGAAAAATGGTGCCAAACATAGAATTCTCATACACTGTAAAATTTAGACTGTAAGATTTAGTATTATTTCACTCAATCAAGAAGCCAACAAAGCAAAATTCTTAGTTCTTTGATCTCACCACCAATGACTTTCACCTTCACCTTACTTCCCCAGTTTATACTAATTGTTAAACCTTTAGACTTGCCAACTGAACTTTTTTTTTGCCAACTGAACTTTTAAATTTCATTATCAATTTTGCTGTTACTATAATACAAACCAATTAACATAATTTGAAATCCAAGATAAAAATTGTCCCATATCACATTACCTGATTTAAATTTTTTTAAATTTTGTATTGGGTTACAGCCAATTAACAGTGTTGTGACAGTTTCAGGTGGATAGCAAAGGGACTCAGCCATATATATACCATACATATACACGTATGTATCCATTCTCCCCCACACCCTCTTCCCATCCAGGCTACCACATAACACTGAGCAAAGTTCCCTGTGCGATACAATAGGTCCTTGCTGTCGCGTTACCTAATTTGTCTGTGATATCAACTATTTATCCATCTGTTCATCAGTTTTTGCATATTTACAATATTATACCAATAGAGTTCTTCAAGTTGTACTTCATCACTTATATTAGAAGACTTTTTTTTCAACTTTCCTAGTCTTTTTTCTGCCTCTTATAATTTTATCCTAACATACTTTCTCTGTCCACTGTGGTGAATATAATAGTGGATATTTCCTTGCTTGGTATCTATCCAGTCTCCTTTTGGGCATCCCTGGTGGCTCAGTGGTAAAGAATCCGCCTGCCATTGCAGGAGACGCAGGAGACACAGGTTCGATCCCTGAGTGGGGAAGATCCCCTGGAAAAGAAAACGGCAACCCACTCCAGTATTCTTGCCTGGGAAAATCCCATGGTCAGAGGAGCCTAATGGGCTACAGTCCATGGAGTTGCAAGAGTCAGACACAACTTGGCAACTAAACAACAACAAATCTCCTTCTACTGTTTCTTCCTGTACTAAAAAGGCTTAACAACTAAACAATGACATTTCCCAGATGCACTTGAAGCGAGATCTGATTGTGATTTAGCTTCTAGCACACAATTCGCCAGTGCAAACTCAGGCCCTGAACTGGAAGGATAAACTGAGTCAAAGTCCTCAATAAATGAGAGTGATTGGAGAGTAGTAGATAGCAGAAAAGAGGTAAGAAGGATGGGTGGTGTGAATCTAAAACACGAAGAGTTTAGCATGAGATTGGGTGATATTAAGGCAGCATGGGTACTTTATGAAATGGCCAAGGGTGCTCATGATCCTCTATTGCCATTCCTCCTGCCCCTAATTCCTTCATTTTAGTACCTGAGGGGAACTTCAGCTCAATGGAGCTGCTATTCCTGTCAGTTCCAAAGGGCCAAATTCATTGAGTTTCTGCTCACACCACTTGCCCAGTGCCAAAGCCCAATCTCTTCTTCTCAATCTACATACTTTACAGTCAACCAGATTTTTCTCGTTCACGACTTCCTTGACAGTTGTGACTCCAAGAGGTATGTACCACATATGAATATCCAACACAACTCAGCTGTGTTGTCATCACAGATTTCCATTTATTACTCTTCAACAGTTCAGTAAATATTGTTACAGTAGTGTCAAACTTGTACTATCAAATGGTACTGTTAAAACTTGGTCATTCACTCTGAGTCTTCTACAGGCTTCTCTGTCCATGGGATTCTCCAGGCAAGAATACTGGAGTGGGTAACCATTTCCTTCTCCAGGGGATCTTCCCAACTCAGGGATCAAACCCAGATCTCCGGGCAGATTTGAGGGCAGATTCTTTACCATCTGAGCCACAAGGGAAGCCCTTGTGACTTGACTTCTACCCTATCAATTCCCCCTTCTTTTTTCATTCTTTCATTTCACAGAGAAAATGTATCGGTTGAAAAGTCCCTCACATTTCTCCCTTTCGAAGCTCTCTTTCATGTCTTCTTAGCAGAAAGAGGTACCTCCCCTTGAGTCAAAGACACACATCGTCTCTGGAAGTCAGGCTCTCTTCACTGTTTTCTGAGTGTCTCGATGGTCCAGCACTAGCCCAGCTGCTGAGTAGAGGGTGATGAACCACACAAACGTGGTCCCTGCCCTCAGGAGGTGAGAACCAATTAGAGAGCAGGTATTTGTTATTACAGATGGGATGAGTGTTAAATCACACAGGGATTCTGATTCCTCCTGCTTTCCTGGAAACTGCCATTGACCAACCCCTACAATCTTCATTATCTTTAAGCTCTTGCTTTTGATAACATTCCCAAGTGGCTCAGCTGGTAAAGAATCCACCTGCAGTGTGGGAGACCTGGGTTTGATCCCTGGGTTGGGAAGATCCCCTGGAGAAGGAAACAGCTACCCACACCAGTATTCTGGCCTGGAGAATTCCATGGACTACAGACACGACTGAGCAACTTTCACTTCAAAGAGTCAGACACGACTCAGCAACTTTCACTTCACTTCACCACAATCAGTGTTTATGTTTGCTGCTTCATCTTAAAGGTAAGATAAAAATTCCTTTATGTATATTTCCCTCTAAATATAGTCCTAAACTGTCTTTCATTTCCCAGCAAAACTTCTAGAAAGAGTTGCTTATAATCGCTATATTCTTTTTCTTAACTCTTCCTGCATCTGGACTTCTGAAACATATCCCATGTCTATTATCAGATCCCAGGAACCTCTCCCACCAAAATCCATGCCTCTGTGAAGAACGTACCCATTTTTCAGTTCTGGTTTGAACTCTCAGCATTATTGGATGCTCTTTATCATTCCTTGTTTCTCCAGACCCTCTTTGTTTAGCTTCAGGGGCTCCACAGATCTTAATTCTTCTCACCTCCATTTCCTTTGGAGGTTCATTTCAGCTGCTAGACCTGTAAGATTCAGTTCTCCCCTTTTTTCATGTGCTGTCTTCCACCTAGGCAATTTCATCCATTCCTCAGCCTTAAATTAAAATCTTCAGAGGACTGTTCCACATTTATACCTCTGGCTCAAATCTCTTCTCTGAATTTCAAACTAGCATTCCTAACAGGGCTTGGGTGATTTCCTCTGGGAATGTTTCACAGAATTCTTAACCAGTTCAGGGTCTCTTACAGTGCATTCCCAGTTCACTTTGTATTTTTCTATCTATTTTATTGTAATTTTATTACATCTTCTTCCTTGAAATGTACTCTGTGAGGTCAGAAACCCCACTACCCCACTACTATGCCTATCTTATTCATCACTTTACCCACAGTATCTAGCAAAGTATTTGCTTTGCAATTACTATTTATTGAAAGTCTGAATTGATAAATTTAGTGATTCTTATTTAAGACATTGTAGGCGCTGAGCTGAAAGAAGCACAAACTGGAATCAAGATTGCCAGGAGAAATATCAATAACCTCAGATATGCAGATGACACCACCCTTATGGCAGAGAGTGAAGAGGAACTAAAAAGCCTCTTGATGAAAGTGAAAGAGGAGAGTGAAAAAGTTGGCTTAAAGCTTAACATTCAGAAAACTGAGATCATGGCATCCAGTCCCATCACTTCCTGGCAAATAGATGGGGAAACAGTGGAAACAGTGTCAGACTTTATTTTTTTGGGCTCCAAAATCACTGCGGATGGTGACTGCAGCCGTGATATTAAAAGACGCTTACTCCTTGGAAGGAAAGTTATGACCAACCTAGATAGCATATTAAAAAGCGGAGACATTACTTTGCCCACAAAGGTCCGTCTGTCTGGTCAAGGCTATGATTTTTCCAGTGGTCATGTATGGATGTGAGAGTTGGACTGTGAAGAAAGCTGAGCCCCGAAGAATTGATGCTCTTGAACTATGGTATTCGAGAAGACTCTTAGCATCCCTTGGACTGCAAGGAGATCCAACCAGTCCATCCTAAAGGAGATCAGTTCTGGGTGTTCTTTGGAAGGACTGATGCTGAAGTTGAAACTCCAGTACTTTGGCCACCTCATGCGAAGAGTTGACTCTGATGCTGGGAGGGATTGAGGGCAGGAGGAGGAGGGGATGACAGAGGATGAGATGACTGGATGGCATCACCAACTCGATGGGCATGAGTTTGGGTAAACTCTGGGAGTTGGTAATGGACAAGGAGGTCTGGCGTGCTGCGATTCATTGGGTCGCAAAGAGACACGACTAAGCGACTGAACTGAACTGAACTGAACTGAGGATTAATTTGTTTTAAAGGACATCAAACAGACAGCCTTTTATCTTTAACAATATGATACTGTTTTAATAACTGATACTTTTATGAAATAGTTATAAAAAACAAATTACTAGAAAAATGAAGCCAGCAATAACAAAAAAAGATATATAGCATGCAAGCTCCAACTTTTCATTATTAAATTCAACAGATTTGTTTTTAATCTGTGGAATAACTATAAAGGTTTCTAAATGGTTACTCTAAATTTCTTCAATTTTCCTGGTGCGGAATGGTGACAGCTCACAAATCAACCCTAGAGAGCTGACCATACTTTGAGTAGTGCTGGGCTGGATGACAGAGATGGTCATACATCTCAATATTTTTGCATCTTTCCCCGGTCACTTCAGGCTTCCCAGGTGGTGCAGTGATAAAGAATCTGCCTGCAATGCAGGAAACGCAGAAGATGTAGGTTTGACCCCTGGCTGAGGAAGATCCTCTCGAGAAGGAATGACAACCCACTCCAGTATTCTTGCCTACAGAATTCCAAGGACAGAGGAGCCTGGTGGGCTACTGTCCGTGGGGGTCACTAAGAGTCGGACATGAGTGAGCACACACACATACACATCATCTTATTTGCCAAAAAACATTACAGAAAAGTTCTTTTTTGTTTTTGCAGAGCAAGTAAGGAGTTGCTTCTCTACTGGTCAATGAACTGAGTCTCCCTCATAGTTCAGGTTTTTGCAGGGGGTACAGAAGTCACGGATGGTGCTCTGAGGTAGCATGGGGAGCAGCAGTACGCATGTGTACTATGGAGATTATCCAAGCCTTTTGTTACATGCTTATCACAAAATCCTTGACAGAGTGACCGCTGAATCAGTGCCTACAATTGTGCAGCAGTATTCTTGGCACTGAGTTCTTGCTTTAAAACCAAAGACGTCCTGAAAATACCTGTAACCTTTCATTGTTTATGAATACTACCTTCAGAATCCCTCAGAACAGCATAATTTTTATAGCCATTAGAAAATTCTTGCATTGTTTCTACTAAACACATGAAAACTGCAACTTCTCACGGAATTGCCAATTATTTTTTTCTAGGACCAAATATCCATGGATATTAAAATTCAGAGTGATGATATCTACAGTTTCCCCACATGTTTTTTAAAGGTATAACTATGCGGAAGTTTCAACCTCTTCCCCTTGCCAACTTCAGAATATTTCTCTGTTTAATATCTGAAGAACTGAAAAAAGCCTAGCCTCACACTGGAACCTCAGTTTATCTCAGTCAGAAATTGCTGGACAGAAGCCCTGTTTTAATATCTTACTCTAGTATTCTGACCTGGAGAATCCCACAGACAGAGGAGTCTGGTAGGCTACAATCCATGGGGTCGCAAAGAGTCAGACACGACTGAGCGACTTCACTTCACTAAGGTTGCTGTATTTAAGAAATAAAAATAAAGGACACTCAGTTAAATTTGAATTTCAGATAAACAACAAAAGGTTTTTAGTGTGGATAAGCACATGTCCATTGCATGGGATGCTAAAAATTTATTGTTTATCTGCAATTCAAATTTAACTGAATGTCCTATAATTTATCTGGCAACACTGTCTTGTGTAAATTAATTTATATAGATGGACACTTTTTCCTATGTTACCACTGTGGGGGTTTTTGTTGTTGTTTGTTTCATTTCTTTTGTTTGTTTTTGAATTCTTTTCTTCACTATTCGAACACACTTTTAAAAAGGATCTCTGCCAATCCCCAGCTCATTATCAACGACATCATTAGCATCACCATAGATCTAAATTATGTTAAAACAGGATTAGAACTACTGACAAATTGTATAGACAAGAGGCTCCCAAGGAAGTTGGGATCAAATTATGATCAAGAAAGGAAAGGAAGGAAATGCCAAGCTTAGCCTGTAGATAATGCCCAGAGCATAGTGAAAGCTCTGAAAGGGAATCAGACATGGAATACCCCTGGGAGGCTGATGGGCACTCAGCCTTGCATTTCACAGATGGAGAAACTTGAACACAAAGGGAGGTAGTGACTTCTTGAGGGAGCAGGAAGCAGCTGTATAAAGGAATGGGGAAAAGAAGAGAAAGAAAATCTTCTGAAACCCAGTCTTACCTGGCAGGGTACGGTGAAGGCAGACATCACTGCACTGTGGATATTTTATTAAAACATTTTTCTTCAAGACAACTGGGAACATTTTGTCTCTACAACCCACCCTTTATATGCACAGATCATGGGGCCAGTACATTCTAAAATCTGAAAGGGACATTAGAAAACATTTATCCCAGTTCCTTTAGTATATCAATCTAGGAATTGAGGCCAAGGGTTTGAGTAACTTTAACCAAATTGTACAACCTGTAGGAATCCACCAGGCCTAAGGATATCGACTCCTCAGTGTTTTTAATCCAGCCCTTTGCGGCCCCATAGACTGTAGCCCATCAGGCTTCTCTGTCCACAGAATTTTCCAGGCAAGAATACTGGAGTAGGTAGGGTGCCATTCCCTTCGTCAAGGGGATCTTTGCTACCCAGGGATTGAATCCGGGTCTCCTGCATTACAGGCCGATTCTTTATCTCTGAGCCACCAGGTAAGCCCTTAATCCAGCTACTTTTCAATTAAAAATTGATCCATAAACTACAAAAAGAAAGCCAGGTTGAGTTCTTTTCAACCAAGGAAAGTGATTCCAATAAATTGAGGTATAAAAGGGTCTTAAAATATCTGACTCTTTTCAATAAGTTTAGGAGATACTGTCTAAGAATAAAGTCTGATCCTCTTGTTAAAGGGTAAATCTTAAAAAGAGATATATGACTTATGCAACTATAAAACAAACACACATCAAAGATTTAACTAATTAATTAATAAGGTGGCTTAAACAGTAAAGAATCTGCCTGCAATTGGGAGACCCAAGGTTTGATCCTTGGGTCGGGAAGATCCCCTGGAGAAGAGAACGGTTACCCACTCTAGTATTCTTGCCTGGAGAGTTCCATGGACAGAGGAGCCTGGCAGACTACAGCCCATGGAATTGCAAAATCAGACACAACTGAGTGACGAATAATTTCACAATGAGGGAACCAGTGAGATATCACAGATGGTTTAAAGCAGCAATTCCCAACATTTTTGACACCAGGAACCAGTTTCATGGAAGACAATTTTTCCATAGATTGAGGGCAAGAGATAGTTTCGGGATGATTCAAGAGCGTTATATTTATTGTGCACTTTATTTCTATTATTATTACATCAGCTGCACCTCAGATCATCAGGCATTAGATCCCGGAGGTTGGGAACCCCTGGTTTAAATGATACTTTGACATACAGAGATAATACGTTATCTGCCTCACAACCCCTACCCAAATTCATTTATTAAATCCCTAACCCCTTCATGTGACTATTTGGAGGTAGAGCCTTCATGGATGGATTAGGGTTAAATGAGGCCTTAAGAGTAAATCCCTGATCCAGTAGAACTTGTGTCCTTATAAAAGAACAAGAGATACCAGTGATCACTCTCCCAGCCATGTGAGGACATCATAAAGTGGCCATCTGTAAGCCAGGAGGGAGCGGTCACCAGAATACAACCCTACTGGCATTCTGATCTCAGACTTCTTGTCTTAAGACCTGTGAGAAAATCATTTCTGTTGTTTAAGCTACTCTCTACACTGTTTTGTTATGGCAGCCTAAGCTAACTCTCTGAGAAATCCATTCACACTGCCTTAAGCAGGAGTCATTTGCATAGTTATGAACAGAAACATGTGCAGTTTTGTACAAGTTAGCTTCTCTCTACAGAGTTGTAGGAACCTGGTCAAACAGAGACAAAGCACACAATCCTACAAAATTAGATAATCCCCATAGGCTACATCATTCCGCAGAAAGACTATTCAGTAAACTCTTTAAACATCTTCTATGGTTTCCCCTCACAATTTTTATGAAGATACATCCATGGGAAAGTATTTTACCCTTGTTATCTTGAGCCCTCCTTTACTTCAGTGGAGGTTACTCCATTCCTTACACTTTATACAGACTTCTGTGGACACAGAACTCTACCTGCCTCTCTTTCTTCCATTTTCAAGCTTTTATGCTCCTCACTCTCCATACTTTTCTGTGATTGAAAGTGTTAATTATATTTATCTGCAGTTAATTTGTATAAAATGAATATAAAACCTCTTGTCATTGGAAAATTAGAATGCTTCCAAAACCATAACCGGTTTACTTAGGAGAAAGAAGAGGAAGGCTCCTACATGTACATTCTTCTCAGAATTAAGAGGCAGCTCAATAGACTGATTTTGTTCTTCATATTTAAGTATCTAGAAGATAAAGTTTTATTCAAACTATTCAAATAACTTTGAATGGTATTTTTTGATAATCATTTGTTTTGAGATGACTCAGTAAAAATTTTATAACCACTGGTAGAAATATAAATATTCTTACTGTAATGGTATTCATCCTTAGAAAATCACAGATTAAATTTTTGAAGAAATTTAGAGATTGTAGAACATTTCTCACCAATTTTTCATTTCTTCTATATTATTCTTTAGGAAAATTAATACTGCTTAAATATTTTATCTCAACACTTCAAGAGGAATTTCTTTCCATTGTTAATGCCAAAAATAATCATAACTCCCTTAAGCCTAAAAATATTAAAAATATACTGAAATAACTCTAGTACATTCAGATGAGATATACAAGATTTCTGTCTAATTTTCTGCCCTAAGATCTTCCTATCCACTCAAATATCCAGAAGTGCATTCTGGTATCTATAACACATAGTGTTTTGGGCAGGACTGTATTTTTTTTTTTTTAATATGAAATAAGCAAAAGTTTCCTTGTCTGATTTTTGTTCTAAACAATAACCCAACCCAAGTGTGTGTGCATGAATTATAAACCACAAAGAACTCTGGGCCAAGTTTCAGGTGAAACTTCTTTTTTTCCCCATGGTTTCAAAGTTAGACAAAAATCAATGCATCAAGACCATTGAAAGTGAAAGTTATTGAGGTCAACTGACAGGAATTTGGATATAAGATTTTCCAACACTGCAGTCTAAGCAGTGAGTTTCATAGAGAAAAGTTCTTTTATTCAGAGCATTCCAACTGGTAGTCATGATTCCCCACAGATAAAAACAGCTTTGCCTAGTTATTGTTTGTAAACTAAACTTTAACAAATTCCATCAGGTAACTCATCCAAAGCTAAGAAAGTTTAAGGCAAAGGATCCCAGAATTAAATTATCAAAGCAAGCCTTTAGGGTGCTCAATTTAGGTGGTTTAAATGCAATCATTATTTACAGAGTTTGTAGACTTCTGATTTGCTCTATGAGGGAATAAAAACAGCTCAAGTCTCTTATTTGGCTTATTGGGTTCCTACATCCTCTCAAGGGTAATAAAGGAATCTCAAATAACAATGTTTCCAAAAGTTCATCCAGGCCTTTAAAGGCTCTGAGTTGAAATTACTCTTTTATTAACCAGATTCATAGTCCTAAGAAGATGTGTTTTCATGGTAATCTTCAGAAAAGAAAGGTAAACATATTTATCTCAGATTGTAAAAGGCAGGGAGTAAAGGTTATAAACTAGGAGACTGTGTCTCAGTCACAGATGAAAGGCTCAGATTCCCAACCAGGAGAGAATCGTCTTGTACCTACTCCAAAAGTGAGTCACTCTGAGAAATAGGTGTCTGCCCCGATCAAATAACTAACATATATATATATATATATATATATATATATATATATATATATATATATATATACATATATATACAAATATATACACATACATACTATGTGGAAGGAACCACAGGTGCATTAGTTTTTAATATAATATATATGCTATATATCAGAGAAGGCAGTGGCATCCCACTCCAGTACTCTTGCCTGGAAAATTCCATGGACGGAGGAGCCTGATAGGCTGCAGTCCATGGGGGCGCGAAGAGTCGGACATGACTGAGCAACTTCACTTTCACTTTTCACTTTTATGCATTGTAGAAAAAAATGGCAACCTACTCCAGTGTTCTTGCCTGGAGAATCCCAAGGATGGGGTCACACCGTCAGACATGACTGAAGTGATTTAGCAGCAGCAGCATATGCTATATATGTGTGGATTTCCCCAGTGGTTCAGATGGCATAGAATCTGCCTGCAATGTAGAAGACCCAGGTTCAGTCCCTGGGTCGGGAAGACCCCCTGGAGAAAGGAATGGCAACCCACTCCAATATTTGTGCCTGGAGAATCCCATGGACAGAGGAGCCTGGTGGGCTACAGATCACTATACATGTTACTTACACATGCTATATGCTATACATATATATATCACATATTGCTATATATATAGTATGTGTGCTAAGTCGCTTTAGTCATGTCCGGCTCTGTGGCTCCTCTGTCCATGGGATTTTCCAGGCAAGAATACTGGAGTAGGTTGCCAAGCCCTCCTCCAGGCCTTCCCAACCCAGGGATCAAACCCACATGTCCTACATCTCCTGCACTGGCAGGCAGGCAGGTTCTTTACCACTAGTGCCACCTCGAAGCCTGTATAAATATATGCAAATATATAGTATATATTATATAATATATATTACTGTAAGTTCTACATATGTGTGTGTAATGTTATTAGTCACTCAGTTATGTCTGACTCGTTGCAGCCCCATGGACTGTAGCCTGCCAAGCTTCTCTGTTCATTGGCTTTTCCAGGCAAGAATACTGGAGTGGGTAGCCATTCCCTTCTCCAAGGGATCTTCTCAACCCAGGGATTGAACTTGGGTCTCCTGCATTGCAGGCAGATTCTTTACCACTGCACCACCCAGGAAACCCTGTATATAGGACTACGAACCCCACAATAAGCTTAGACAGCCAAGTGACAGGATGAAGACCAGTAAGACAGAAGTAGGGCTACCAAAAGGGAGAGTGAGAAGAGAAAGATCAAGTCAGAGAGAAGGATGCACCAGATTAGCTAGAGCCTTGGAACCAAGGTCAAGTGTTTAGATTCTTTTCTGATTAGAATGGAGAGCCACTGGAATATATCAAAGCAAGCCATAGCCTCTCACTGTAAAGTGGTGAGGGTAACTACTTCAAAGGAGTGAATCAGAGAGTGCTTGTTTCTTAGTATGTGTTCAATAAATGGCACTATTGCTATTTCTTCCTGGATGGGGAAAAAAGTACTGCCCATCTCATCATTCTTTGCTCATCAGCCCGTAATCCCCCCAGAGGGCATCTTAGCCATTATGTCACAGTCAGCTATCAAGTCTGAGAAAGCTACTTCTGCATTGCTGTGTGGTATGAGATTTGAACAGGAGGATAGGTGTGCAGTAAAGGTGACTTCCCCGAAGTCTGACAAGGTCTTTGTTCTCTCAGAGTGGAAGGGACCACAGGATCATTAGTATTTAATTGGAAAAAAAAAACACTTCAGATTTAGTAGTGAAAGTGTTAGTCCCTCAGTCTTGTCCGACTCTTTGTGACCCCATGGACTGTAGCCTCTGTCCATGGGATTTTTCAAACAAAAATAATGGAGTGGGCTGCCATTTCCTTCTCCAGGGGGACTTCCCCATATTTACTCCAAAACTGAAAATGTGAGTAAGTAGAGTGACAGCTCAAAGGCTTCTCTTGACTCCCCAGAAGATCTCCTTAACCCCACTCATGGATCAGCCAACAGCAGCACAGTTTTCCTAACCTTCCCACATGAGCCAGATTAATGTCATAGTTCATCTTCTGTGAAAATATATGAATGTTTCTAATACTATCTCGTGTTATTTTAAATAAGAATGAAATATGACTTTCAGAAGAATCATTTGTGGTTCAAGTACCCTTGGCCAACAAATATGTTTTGAGGGCTTATCACCAGCCAGGCATTAAATTTATTTACTACAGTGGTTTTTAAACTTTTTTTTTAAGACAAAGACAACTTTCTTCAAACAAAATCTCCTAAGTCAATTTAACCTGTGAAACAGACCAATATGAAGCACTTTTTGTGAAAGCAGGGATGGAGGGTCTCAGGGCTGAGATGAGACTACCAGATCAGCCATTGCTTTCCTAGGGGGACCTTTGAAGGGTTTTGAGGAATTTGAGCACATTTGAAAACTAGTGTCCTGGATGAAAAGACTCAATAATCTTCAGATACTGATAGAAAACAGATTTAAAAAAGAAAAACCATTTGGGGATGGTGGCCCAGATGTTAATTTCTCATTCTTTTCTCTATAGAAGATGTCTTCGAGGGGTTATGAATTATATTTTAAACTCTTTATAGTTTTAACATTTAACGTGCCATGTAAGTTAAAGTTCCTACAATCTACTGTTCACATAGCTATCCTAAACCTTCTATATCCAGGAAGCCCCATCCTTTTTCAGTCCTTCATCACTGTTGCATCCCACCAATAGCATCTAGGACATTAAGTTCCACCAGGTGCAAGACTCCTTCTCGAATGCACATGAGGGAGAGTCAGCGGGCTCCTAATGTACCCTCAAAGAGGTTGCACAGATTTGAGCGTGTGTGTCTGTGCTTAGCCGCTCAGTCCTGTCCGACTCTTTGTGACCCATGGATTGTAGCCCGCCAGGCTCCTCTGTCCATGGGATTTCCCAGGCAAGAATACTGGAGTGGGTTGCCATTTCCTCCTCCAGGGGATCTTCCCAACCCAGGGATCGAACCCAGGTTTCCTGCACTGTAGGTGGATTTTTCATCAACTGTGCCACCAGAGAAGTCCAATTTAAAAAATAAAGTGAGATATAAACTGAGACATATTAAAAACTTTCAGAGTTTATCTGAGCAAAAATCAATTCAAATCAGACAGCACCAAAGCGGAAGTGTTTAGAAGCGCTGACAGGTGTTAATCTTGAGGCATTTACAGGTTTAGGTTTTGTCTGCTTACATAGGCTGCTAAGGCCTAAGAACCTCCTGTCTAATGGACTCCTTGCTTAATTAAACAAGCAGGAACAGGTGTGTGCTGTGATATTCAGTCTTTGCTCTCTCACTTACCAATAGTCGGACCTGAGGCAGGTATCATAATTTCTCCAAGTTAGTTGTTTCCTGGGCTTCCCTTGTGGCTTAACGGTACAGAGTCCACCCGCGACGCAGGAGACACTAGTTCGATCCCTGGTTCAAGAAGATTCCCTGGAAGAGGAAATGGCAACCCACTCTGGTATTCTTATTGGAAAAATCCCATGGACAGAGGAGCCTGGCAAGCTACAATCCATAGAATCACAAAGAGTTGGACATATTTGAGCACCAGCAGGGATTATACAAAAGAAGGATAATGAATAATACATTTCTTACCCAAGTACGGTATGCAGTCAGTACTCAATAAATGCAAGTTTCCACCCTTTCACTCTTTCCCTTTCCATTGTGCGGTTCAGTTTCTCTTCTGGGAGCTTGTAGAGATGGGGGAGGGATTGGGGCGTGTTCAGTCATGTCCGACTCTTTGCAACCCCATGGACTGTAGCCTGCCAGGCTCCTCTGTCCATAAGAGTTTTCCAGGCAAGAATACTAGAGTGGGTTGCCATTTCTTTCTCCAGGGTATCTTCCCCACCCAGGGATTGAACCCGTGTCTCTTGCATCTCCTGCATTGGCAGGCACATGGGGGAGGGCTGTATAAACTACACCCTCTGTTTTCTCACCTATGCAGCTGTTGTTGAGGGGGAAAAAAATACAAGTTCATTTAAAGTGTTTACCAAATTCAAGGTAGCCTTTAAAAAATTTAATTTACTGCAGAAATAAAATGCATCCTCTTATGTAAAAGGCCACAAAAATAGTTGATTTTAAGAGGTCCTTCAACTTCTAAAGAGTGGGAACAGCTTTCTGATGGAGCAAAAAGGCAGCTAGGAAGCCCTGGCTCTGGAACTAAATTCTTTAGTCTCTATAGCAGCCTCTCTGCATCTCTCATTACTGGTTATCAGTGGGGGAAGTAAGGACCGCAGCTTTGCTTTTCTTCACAATGCCTGTCATGTTTCCTGGCTTCCTGCCCCTCCTTCTCCCATCTAAGCCCCTCTAGGGCACTTCTCAGGAGCCTGGCAGCAGGCAGAACCCTGAGTCCCAGGCTTCGCGGTGGCTCTGGCCTGGTCCCACCCTGATCCCAACCCAGAGATAGCCCCGAGGCTGCTGCGTCTGATTGCTAATGAGTCTTCTGGAGGGCGCGCCTTCTCATCAGGACCGTTTGTTTTTACAGGTCGCTGGCATAGACTTGACACTTGTTTTCCTTGCCTCCGAGGCCTCTGAAGTTTTTCCTCTCTCAGCCTTTTCTTTTGAGACTTCATGGGAGCTAAATTTAAACTTGATTAACAACATTTAGTCCAAGGAGGGTCAGGATACTATTTTCATGTTTAATGCTGCTCATTCGGAGGCTCTGTTTTAAGACCCAATAGGCCCTCACTGATGAGAGTCCTTCTGATTTTGTTGCTATGGTGTGAGGGACAAAAATAGCATAAAGCCTTGGCTCCTTTAATTTCAATCAGAGACAGAGGAGAATTGTGAGAATATAGTCTACTATTAACAGATGTTTGATAAACCTCACAAATGCTATAAGTAATGACATGTTGACACTTCTGAAGTGCTTTTTCCACTTCACCTGTGGGACCAGCTTGACATCATTTGCTCAGGTAAACTCCTTGACTCCCCAAAATAGGTCATGTCCACTATTAGGGACTTGCTTCAATACCCAGGAAGCATGGTCTATGGCCTGATTAAAGCATTATTCATCTTTCTTTAAAAGCCTGTAAGCTCCATGAAACAGGCATGGCTTCTCTGGTTCTCCACCAACGTGAATGAATATATAAATGAACACTGACCAGACCACATATGACAGTATAACACTGGCCCTGAACCTCTGTAGCAACCAGTTCTAGAAGTCAAACTACAATTTCTTGGAAGGAAAGCTATGACAAACCTCGACAACATATTGAAAAGCAGAGACATCACTTTGCCGACAAAAGTTCACATAATCAAAGCTATGGTTTTTCTAGTAGGAATGTGCAGATGTGAGAGCTGGATCATAAAGAAGGCAGAATGCCAAAGAATTGATGCTTTTCGATTGTGGGCTGGAGAAGACTCTTGAGAGTTCCTTGGACCGCAAGATCAAGCCAGTCAGTCCTAAAGGAATCAATCCTGAATATTCATTGGAAGATCTGTTGCTGAAGCTGAAGCTCCAATGCTTTGGCCACCTGATGTGAAGAGTCAATTCATTGAAAAAGACCATGATGCTGGGAAAAGCTGAAGGCAAAAGGAAAAGAAGGCAGTAGCATCACCAACTCAATGGATGTGAATTTGAGCAAACGCCAGGAGATAGTGGAGGACAGGAGCTTGGTGGTCTACTGTCCATGAGGTCGCAAAGTTGGACTTACTTAGTGACTCAACAACAACAATAATAACAAAAATGTAAGTGATGGTTGCCAACTCCCTTGCTATAGCAAACTAGCAAATGGCCTCTGTTCTCATTTGAATGTCTTCATTTATTTCCAGAGTATAACCTGGTACTCAGGAAAGTCTAGCAATAGTAAGCACTCAAAGTAATTGAACGGATGAAACATATCACTCCTTTATTGAATTATAGTTCAGTTTTTCTGAACAGAAAATTCAGGAGCCAAGAAGACCTGGGTCTTCATTTTAGGTCTTCATGTACCTGACCTGGCTGCACTCCCTAATACTTTACAGGTACTTTTTGTGGGGTACTCATCACTTTCTCTGTGTCTTGTCAGTCATCCTCCTCTCTTATGTCTAGGGGCTATTCTTTTTATTTAAAATTTTTATTGGTGTATAGTTGATCTACAATGTTGTGTTAGTTTCAGCCATATAGCAAAGTGAATCAGTCATACATATACATATATACACACCTTTTTTAGATTTTTTTCCCATATAGGCTATTATGGAGTATTGTGTAGAGTTCCCTGTGTTATACAATAGGTCCTTACTAGTTTGCTATTTTATATATAGTAGTAAGTATGTGACAATCTCAATCTCCCAATTTATCTCTCTCCCCACCTTACCCCCAATAACCATGTTTGTTTTCTACATCTATAACTCTATTTCTGTTTTGTAGATAAGTTCATTTGTACAGTGGCTGTTTTTTATTCATTTTATTTCTTAGAAGAAAAGAAACCAGTGAGAGAATAACAGATCTGAAAGATGCAAAGAGGTCCTGACTATGGTGATATTGTACTTCAATCCAGTCAAGTTTTAAGGTCATCCACTCTGGACTTTTCAAATGATGAGCTTATGAATTTGTATTTTTTTCTTCATCAAGTTTGAAGAAGAGAATTATTACACTAGTAGAGCCCTGGTAATTATGGGTAGGTAACCAGGATCATCAGAATAATAACACTGTTTAGCTGGGTTTTTAATTACTATCTCTCCTAAGCCTTGTTTTAACTCCTCATGGTCTTCTCTGGTTTTCCTGTCTTCATGGATTCAATAACCTCTGTGGCAATGACTGCAATATCCATCAGTTAGAATTTCTCCAGACCCACATACCCAGTTGCCTACTGGACCCTCCGTGGGCACCTTCAGACTCAATATTGTTAACATTGCTTGTTTTATTCTCCTTCAGATCTGTATTATCTTCTCATTTTCCCTACCTCATTTAAGGACTTCAGGTACCCAAGTCCATCTTCTCTAATTAAATGATCACCTCATGTGTGGGTATAATGTTTTCCTCTTAATAGGCCCAGTCCTAGTAGCATGTCTATCACAGAATATATACCTCCCAATTTTTTTTTCTTTTTGCTAAATAAAATTATTAACAAAAAACAAATGAAGAAATGATAAAACTACTCTTATTTAGTGATATCAAAAGCAAATCTTAATTGAAAAAGAATAGAGGACCTCTAACAATTCCTTCCAGCAAACTAAAGTTTTTAAAAAAAACAACTCTCCTGCTTTGTTTTTAAAGAGGTAAACCACTCTTACAGGTAAAAAGTATTTTTATTTCTTTATATTTCATTTTGATCCATTTTAAAAAGTAAGATGTCTAATCGGTGTTTATGCAATACGTTTGGTCAATCACAGACCATAGACTTATCTATGGACTAGTTTCATAACCCAAAGTTTTGGAGTTGTCCAAAGTATCAATAATGCAACTTTGATCAAAAGTTGTTCTGGAAAAAAAAAAAAATAAACAAGCTCTTTTATAAATAAAGTAGGAGGAGAGGCAGGAAACCCAAGGAAGTAGACCAGGATGGGAATAGATGAAAAGATTATGGGAAGGCCTTAGTGGCAAACAACAAACAACTTCACATCCAAAAAAAAAAAAAAAATGTATAAGGCAATTCAATATGAAGGGAGCATTGAGAGAAGAGAAAATAAATTATATCCTGGAGGAAATTCTGGTTTATGAGCATCTCTAAAGTTTGCTCCAGAATACAGCATCATACGTTGTGTTTAAAAGAAAGTTTATAAATTAGGAGTTTGGGGTTAGCAGATACTAACCACTCTAGATAAAAATAGATAAACAACAGATTCCTACCGTATAGCACAGGGAACCATATTTAATATCCTATAATGAACCATAATGGAAAAGAATATGCAAAATATATACATATATATATATAAATCACTTTGCTGAAGACCAGAAATGAAGACTACATTGTAAGCCAACTGTACTTCATTTATAAATAAATAAATACAGAATGGGCTCCAAAAAAAAAGTTTAGAGTAATTGTTCTAATTGCCACACTGTAAGATGTTAAGATTGACTTCTTGAGATGTCTGTATGTTATATTTTATCACAAATATGTGGGAAGATTAAAAATGGTAAAATTCCCAGAAGTCTAACTTCTTCCTAGGGCAAGTTCACAAAACCCTAGATTCAGGTTGGAAATGTTACAGTGCCAACTACTTGTATGTACTTCTTTACCACACAAGTCAGTGCACTGCCGCAAAAACCATTTCCCAGCTAGCACACTCTTCCCGCAAAGACTTTAACTCGGGGTTCTGAGATGCCAGTGACAACCACCTCCAACCTGGAGAGGCCAACGGTGTGGATTAAAATCACCTGACAGATCTTACACGGATTTCTTCAGAAAGCAACCACTTCCCCAAAGGGCATTCATCAACTCCTTCAGGATACAACCTTACGATCTTAGCCTAAACCTAATTACTGTACTCTTCTTGTTTTTTGTTTTTTCCCCATATGACAAAGTCAAAATGCAGTGCCTGTAATCAGTAGTAATCTCCTCTCCAGAATGCCATATTTGCCCAGAATATCCTCCAACATAGAAAGATATGATGGTTCATAAAAAGGTTACACAGGAGAATGATTTCCTTGGCAGCCAGGAACACAAACTCAGGCTTAATCTCCTTTGCTTAGATGTAGAACAAGGCAACTGGGCAGAAGGCACAGTTCAATACAGATGCTTAGAAAAACCTGAATTGCACCCTAGTATCTTTTTGCTCATGGGAGAATTCTCCCTGCTTGCTTGGTAAAAATACTTGGATTGTTTCAGTCCAAAAAGGCAAGTGAATATGATTGCAATGAGGGTGAAGAGGTAGAGGAGACATAAATGTGGGCACACCAGGGTCCATTCAGAAGCTCACTTTGGTCAGAAAATACATTTGTATAGTCACTCTAATCACACTGCCTCTTCCCACCGTCAATCTCATGAACATCACTCCATAGCCTCTAATTCTGTTTACATAGTTATATATCTATTCCTCTGTACCCATCTATTCATATGTGTGTTTCAGAGTTGGTTTACATACTCCTACAGGCTCTTGAGAATTTAGAGGTCAACCTTCATATCAATATACCCATTTGAATGCAGAGTTCCAAAGAATAGTAAGGAGAGATGAGAAAGCCTTCCTCAGTGATCAATGCAATGAAATAGAGAAAAACAATAGAATGGGAAAGACTGGAGATCTCTTCAGGAAAATCAGAGATACCAAGGGAACATTTCATGCAAAGATGAGCTCAATAAAGGACAGAAATGGTATGGACCTAACAGAAGCAGAAGATATTAAGAAGAGGTGGCAAGAATACACAGAAGAACTGTACAGAAAAGATCTTCACGACCCAGATAATCACATTGGTGTGATCACTCACCTAGAGCCAGACATCCTGAAATGTGAAGTCAAGCAGGCCTTAGGAAGCATCAGTATGAACAAAGCTAGTGGGTGATGGAATTCCAGTTGAGCTATTTCAAATCCTAAAAGATGATACTGTGAAAGTGCTGCACTCAATATGCCAGCAAATTTGGAAAACTCAGCAGTGGCCACAGGACTTGAAAAGGTCAGTTTTCATTCCAATCCCAAAGAAAGGCAATGCCAAAGAATGCTCAAACTACTGCACAGTTTCATTCATCTCACACACTAGTAAAGTAATGCTCAAAATTCTCCAAGCCAGGCTTCAGCAATACATGAACCGTGAAATTCCAGATGTTCAAGCTGGGTTTAGAAAAGGCAGAGGACCCAGAGATCATATTGCCAACATCTGCTGGATCATTGAAATAGCAAGAGAGTTCCAGAAAAACATCTATTTCTGCTTTATTGACTATGCCAAAGCCTTTGACTATGTGGATCACAACAAACTGTGGAAAATTCTGAAAGAGATGGGAATACCAGACCACCTGACCTGCCTCTTGAGAAACCTGTATGCAGGTCAGGAAGCAACAGCTAGAACTGGACATGGAACAACAGACTGATTCTAAATAGGAAAAGGAGTACGTCAAGGCTGTATATTGTCACCCTGCTTATTTAACTTATATGCAGAGTACATCACGAGAAACACTGGGCTGGAGGAAGCACAAGTTGGAATCAAGATTGCCAGGAGAAATATCAATAACCTCAGATATGCAGATGACACCACCCTTATGGCAGAAAGTGAAGAGGAACTAAAAAGCCTCTTGATGAAAGTGAAAGAGGATAGTGAAAAAGTTGGCTTAAAACTCAACATTCAGAAAACTAAGATCATGGCATCCAGTCCCATCACTTCATGGCAAATAGATGGGGAAACAGTGGAAACAGTGGCTGACTTTATTTTGGGGGGCTCCAAAATCACTGCAGATGGTGATTGCAACCATGAAATTAAAAGATGCTTACTCCTTGGAAGGAAAGTTATGACCAGCCTAGACAGCATATTAAAAAGCAGACATTACAACAAAGCTCCATCTAGTCAAGGCTATGATTTTTCCAGTGGTCATATATGGATGTGAGAGTTGGACTGTGAAGAAAGCTGAGCCCTGAAGAATTGATGCTTTTGAACTGTGGTGTTGGAGAAGACTCTTGTGAGTCCCTTGGACGGCAAGGAGATCCAACCAGTCCATCCTAAAGAGATCAGTCCTGGGTATTCATTGGAAGGATTGATGTTGAAGCTGAAACTCCAATACTTTGGCCACCTGATGTGAAGAGCTGACTCATTTGAAAAGACCCTGATTCTGGGAAAGATTGAGGGCAGGAGGAGAAGGGGACGACAGAGGATGAGATGGTTAGATGGCATCTCTGACTCAATGGACATGGGTTTGGGTAAACTCCAGGAGCTGGTGATGGACAGGGAGGCCTGATGTGTTGCCATTTATGGGGTTGCAAGGAGTCGGACACAACTGAGCAACTGAACTGAACTGAACTTCATATTGAAAGTATTTTCTTTCCTTCTCCCTTGGGTAGTTCTATGATTTCTGGTTTTGAATAAATATTACTGACTAATCTCTCTACCTTTTCAGTCTCAAGAGTATTCCTTCTAAGAATAATGAAAATAAATATTTACCAAGTGCCTGAGTGTTAAACCTAGAAAAGAAAGGAGATTCAAAATAGTAAGGCAGCCATTGACTTCTTGTACTTTTAACTCTCTTTTATTAATCAAGGCATCAGTTATCAGTTACTGCAAAAGCAAACAACCTCAAGCCTCAGGGGCTTGAATAACAACGAGTTTTTAGCTCACAATTCTGTAGATTGGCAATTTGGGATGGATTCAGCTGGATGGTTCATCTGGTCTCAACAGGCTCATTCATGCATCTGTGGTCTGCAGGCATACTTGCTGGGGTGTGAAACTATCAAGGTTCAGAGCAGGGTGACATTACCTCTACTGCATTGCAATATAGTATAAGGAATAATAATCATTATTATTAAAAAGTAATATATAATATACTATGGAATAATTTTATTAAATGTAATTTTTTTCAAATCTCAAGCTTTTATTGTTTTAGTTTTTTACAGATCATCTTTCAAGTTTCTGAAAAGCCAGGGGCTCTTTACAAACATACATTAAATTATTATTATTTTAATCATGAGTGAATTGCAGCAAGAGCAAAGACTAGCGAGTCAGAGCTTTGGAAGCAAGCACTGGCTCTGACACTTTAGTTCTTCTAGTTTTAGTTTTCCATCAGTTGTCTTACCTGAGAAATCAGGTGTCATGGACTTATCTCTCACCCCAAATTAATATGTGGAAGCCCTAATCCCCAATATGACTGTATTTGGAAACAGGGTGTTTAAGGAGGCAATTAAGGTCAAGGTCATACAGTTGGATCCCTCATCTGAGAGGACTGGTGTCCTTAGAAGAAGAAGGAGACAGTGATACATGTCTTTCTCCCCATGCATATGGAGCAAAGGCCTTGAGAGAACCCAGTGAGAAGGCAACGACCTGCAAGCCAGGAGGAGAGTTCTCACCAGGAACCAGCCCTGCTGGCCCCTTGACATCTAGTCTCCATAACTGTGACAATATAAATGTCTATTGTTTAAGCCACCCAGACTGGTATTTTGTTATGGCAGCCCATACTAACTAATATATATGAATTAAAATAATACATTTTGGAGGGATTTTGTGAGGTTCAAATTAGATTCGCAAAATGAAAGGAATTTATTAACAAAATATCATACAGTGGCTAGCTATGAGTAATATTTAATGATAATTAGAGTTGGTGATTATTTATACTTGAATTTAATAATTGAATTAAAAATTGCCAAGGACATATTAACAGTGCAAGGACAGGATTGGTGTAGGATGTAGGATTTATTAGTTAGTAGAGATTGCCTCTCTGTGTGGCTATTATTACTGACTCTGCATATCATGCGTAGAACCTGCTTAGTTTCAGGATGATGAGTTGAGGAAAATTCATGCTTTGTCATGCAATGTAGGAAATGCAGTTTCAATCCCTGGATCAGAAAGATCCCTTGGAATAAGGGAATGGCAACCCACTCCAGTATTCTGGCCTGGAAAATTCCATGGACAGAGAAGCCTGGTAGGCTGTGCAGTCCATGGGGTGGCAAAGAGTTGGACATGACTGAGCATATGGCACATCCATAGTATTGAGTGTTTTCTTATATTTAAGTAATATCTAGTTGGTTCTTTTTCAAAATCTGTGAAGAAAACAGAAGTTCTATGGTAATAAAAATAAAAGTGGGTTCAGTTTTTCCCTTTCCGTCTGGGCTGACCTAGAGAATGGTCTGGTCATTGAAGCAGCAAGACTTCCAGAGGCAGTGGCCAAAAGCAGCTTTTGGACACCACATGGAGATGCTGGCCTCAGAGCAGTGAAAGGCAATGAGCCACTCTAGCTCAGTGACACCTTACCCGCTCCAACCTGCCTGAGGTCCAGGTGTTCTAGGGTCCATGTGGCCCAGAAGGAGAGGAACTTCTGTCCATGGAATATGTCTCCTTTCCCTTCCTATGTCAGCCACTCCCCTTGCCCCACTTGTTTTCTCGAATACTCAGAACTGCCTGGCTTCTCTCTTCCTCCTGAAAGGAAAAAAAAAAAGTCAATTCCAAAATGACATACTTGTGCACATCATTTTCTCCAAAGAGCTCTAAATATATTTTTAAAAACCTTCTTGTTTGCATAGCTCTTGGAAAGATAGATGGCAAATATTAGGTTTACCAATAGGAAAAGGTCCAGAAAGAGGCTCTCCAGGGACTTTCAAGAGAGAAAAGTCACAGAATTGGACTGGTTGTTTTGAATGTTTTTCTCTATATTATATCCTATTACAAAATGACTGGAAAAGTATAGTCTCTGTGTCATGTACCCCTTACAAATTAAAAATCAGTATAGTAAACATGAAGAAAGAATGTACCTTAGGGTCCCTAATAGTGTACTTCCAGAATTTCTAATGGGATATGGACAAAGGATAGATGTTATGGTGTTCCTTTTCCCTCAATTTCTAGTAAAATATAAACTAATAAAAACATCCCAATGATTTATAAAGAATGATTTTTAAAGTAGTCAAGTTGAGGTGTACATGCAGAAGGCCTTGGGTCTTGATCACCAGGGAAAGAGTATGGTCTATTTGACATATATAATCTTTGGGACTTTTTGAGTCCAGCTGATGAAGCCATGGCCACAAATGCTGATTATTTCCATGAGTCATATTAGAGAGCTTAGACCAGTGCAGTCATCAAAGAAGCTCTGCCTTCTGGTTAACTCTGTTTATAAATGCACCACAGATAGTTCTTCCTGGGGCTACAGAAAAATTTGATTTGCTCTTTGGGTCATTTTAATGAAATGCTGACTTTCAGTTTGTGATTCTTGGCACTATCCCAATTGCTAATAAAAAGAATTAGGAAAGAGACCCTTCTAAAGATATACCATCATCTCCTAAATATATACCAATATCTGAGAAACACTCCCAACAGCTCTCTGGGATGAATTTGTTTATGTCTGTGTCTATGTAAAAACCTACACATGGTCTTGGAAGGAATTATCAGACTCTGGGATCAAAGTGTACCTTTCTTAATATGTAAACTAGTTCCACCAAGCCAAACAATCAAAATAGGCTTTACTGCCTTGTAAGCAGAGATTTTAGAGCAATTTTGGATATCCAAGAAACATAATCCTAGCAATGAGGTTAGGGAGAAGCATTTTTATGAATGAATGCATAGAGATTTATGAACTTGTAGGCAAGTCATTCAATTTTTCTAGGTATCAGTTTCCAAGACTCCTTTCAGTTTTAAAAGTCTCTGCTTTATAATCCCCTCAAATTGAAATTTTCAGTTCCAAAATTATCACTAAATACGTAGGATGAGCCAGTTTAATCTTAGAGCTGCAGAGGGTCAAAATTAACAAATTAGATACAGTCCCTGCCTCCCAAGATTATGAACTGGACAGGACATCTACATGATAAATGATAAAACAACCAATCATAAGGACACAAGTGATAGTAGGGAGTTTTCTGCAGAGAGAGTAACATGATCAGAAAAATAATTACAAAAATGTAATTCTTAAAGGATAGCTTTGATTTGCATTAGAAGTATTCAATACAGTGTGGTCTTTCTCACTTAAATACTTCTCCCCACTTTGGCATGCTCTCCTTACTGATGCTTTTCTTTCTGCTGATACTAGTCGGTCCAGTTGTCACCAGTGTTGGAATGCTTCCTGGAATTTCTTTTTCTAACAGCAATTTTTTCTTTATATCATTCCTTCAAGACAAATCATAGATCAGAGCAACATACAGTATTTACTAAATGCGTGTTGATGATGATGATGATAAAAACTCAGTTTCCAATGTAGTGGCTAAATAATTCAAGGAAGTGATCTAATCTGTTCTAAGTTTACTAAAAACAGAGAGATACATACACAAACTTTATATAACATTTTATATAATATAATTATTTTATACATAATATAATATAGTTAATAATATAACTATAATATAAAATAATGAGCTCTTAGATGGAAAAATAAAGTAGTGGCCACTTGGTGCCACTCTGGATTTAGTAGGAACAAGTCATGGCATGCTAACTTCTTTATTTAACCTCTTTATTTTTTTTTAATTTTAATTGGAGTATAATTGTTTTATGGGGCTTCCCAGGTGGCCCAGTGGTAAAGAATTCATCTGCCAAGACAGGAGACAAAGGAGACATGAGTTTGACCCCTGGATTGGGAAGATCCCCTGGAGGAGGGCATGGCAACCCACTCCAGTATTCTTGCATGGAGAATGTCATGGACAGAAGAGCCTGGTGGACTCTAGTCCATGGTGCAGCAAAGAGTCTGCCATAGCTGAAGCAACTGAACACTCACATATGCTTATATATTATGAAGGCTTCCAGATATATACATTCTCTTTGGATCCAAAGTATCAATGAGGTAGATTAAGAGTCACAGGTTATATGAGAATTTTTAAAGAAAAATGTTTAAAAGATAGATTGAGTCACTTTGTAAGAGGAAGATTTCCTCTTTAGAGAATTTGGGCTTCGGTGGTGTTTGAATCAAAGCCCTTTAAGAGAGTACTGTTGGGAGACAACTCTTCATGAATCTCTCATGTGTTTGCATCCTTTGGAGCAGAGTTACTGATTATGTTTTAATCATAGTTTAATGTTAATTAAGGTATGGTGATGTAATACAGAAATCAAAGAGAAGGGGCTTGAAGTTATGGAAGTTTATGATACTCACATTTCCCCAGGGAAAAATTCAGCAGACCTTGCAGGGCCATGAGGGGAAATACCAGGGTCAGTTATGAGGTGGAGAGGAGAAGAGAGTGGGAATTGGGGCTCAAGGAACCAGAGAAAATGCTGATACTTTGACTGCTGCTATGCATGTGAGTAATAAACTTTTTGCTTGTCTATGACTCAAGACTCTCCTGTCTTCTGCCTGAATCCAAGAAACTGACTGGTTTGCCTACTAGCATGAAAGTAGGGTAAAATCTGAGACCCTTCACAGTTCTTGACAAAACCTTTTGACATCTTGATTCTGTGATTTTTGAGAGTCTGGAGATAATGTCTTAGTGCAAACAACATATACTAATGATGAGAATTCCAGTGTCTGGTATCTGAAAAAGAGGTGACTGAGAGCAGGTGAGAACTTTAAGAGACTATTGGGACAAATTTCATGAATAACCATCTCTTCAGCCTCTGTTATGGCCCATTCTCGTGTTGTGAAAGATCTTTAGCACAATATTGATAGGGCGTGCAATATAGCCACTTCCCAGGTAAATTGTGTTATTTCAAATTTCTACTGAACAAGGATATTCTGTTTTAGACACATAACCTGAACTGTATTTGAGGTCATACAATAATTGGTTACATCACACAAAGTTCTTCCTTTATTTTCCCCAAAATGCATGAAGGTTAATGTGGCAAACACATGACTTACTAATTTTACTATCAACACCAATTACATCTCTTTTCCATGAGACCTTCCCATTGGTATGGTTGAAACAGTAAAACTATAATATATTTTTTTTAATATCAATTCTTTGAGGGAATAGTGATAAAAGAGTGATTTATTTCTCTGAAATTCCAACAGCTTTAGCAAGACTGTTTATCTGATTATTTTTGTTTTTTTAAACAAGTTTCTCCAATTATTTTATAAGTATTTTATCAAGTTAGGAAATGTGAAACTTCACATGTACCTGGGAATATTTGTGTGTGTGGACTTACGTGGAATGTGCACATGGTGAAATGAGATTTACTGTCTAGGTGGTTCAGGTCTTGAGCTGGGCAAGAGAAAACTATAGTGAGAGTCAACCCTAGCCACTCATCCCACGTCTCCCATGACTGGGTTTAGAACTGCTATTTAGGACTGATGCTTCACCCAAGCTTGCTCTCCAGTAAGGGGGAGAAGCTGAAACACCCAGACCAGAACGGGAGCAGGGACAAGTTGACAGCTGAAGACTATGAATGCCAAACTGGTGTCTGGCTCCAGAATGTCTCTGGTCTATGACACAACACAGTCTGCCCCATAAAGACTTTGAAAAATGAATGGGAAAGAAGTTGGCTTATTGAAATCTCATAGTTAGGGTGGGAAAATTGCTTTCGTTGTTTATAAAAATAATACATTCCAAAAATGGTGTATGGGGAGAGTTTTAATTTTCTCACTCCTCATTTAATTTTTTTTTCTCTCGTATTTCAGAGAATAATATGGGGGAAAATGGGAACTGATAGCATATGTTTCAGTTGGATGGCTTGTTATTAGAGATAGGACAATCCTAAAGAGAAAAAGTGTTGCTTATTTCATGGGAAAAAACTTTAGTCACTGGAAATAGAGTGATATTTAGGTGACCTGTTAAAAGCAGGAAAGAGTCTGTACTTATATTCACAAGTGATCAGTGGGATGCATAAAACTCTGGATCATTCCAATAGTATTGTAAACCATGTGAAAACTGGCTAGCATTACAGGTCAGACATATGCCCCAAAGGGCCCAGGCCCTGTGGATCAAGCATCAGACACAATTCATGAAGAAAATCCCAATCTCTCGGATTCTTCTGAAAACTTGGCCCCAGTACTTTTCATGGGTCTCGTGTCTAACTGCCTTTGAATGAATACAGCATAATTTGTAGATTACAAGATTTGCTTTTGAAAAAACCCAAGTTAATCTAATAATTAATAATATCACAGTAGTTTAACTAAACTAATTGAGTGGTACCTTATCGAGAAATATGAGGCTTATGTTAAGAAAACCATAAATATTTACTGAGATGTAAAAAAGCTTTGCTATATAGAGATGTATCATATATTAAGGAAGATGGAATCTGACAAATGTTAATTATTCTAAATTAATTTACATGTTTATATAGATTCTAATAAAAATTACCCTCTCTCCCCAAAACTTGTGTCATTGAGGGACATTAAAAACTACTTATTTTTCATGGAACTAAACAGAAAAACTTAGCCAAGAACATTTGGAGATTAAAACAAAATAAAAAGAGTAGTTAAGAAGGAATTTGTTTTACTAGATATTAGAACTTTATGTAAAAACTTAATATGGCGTTAAGATCAATGGATAGATCAATGTAACAGAATATATAGGTCTGGGTGTTGATCCCTTACTTCTTGGGGATAAACGTTGCAATCACGATGAGCCTGTTTGTGGGTTGCCTACACCAAGTGTGTAGGTCTGGACTATACCATGTCCCTGCCCCTTCTACCCATCTCATTGTGGTTCTTTCTTTGTATCTTTAGTTGTGGGAAATATTTCCTACGAGTCTTCAGGTCATGCTCATGGGTAGTCGCTCTATAAATAGCTGTAATTTTGATGGCCTGTGAAGGGAGATGGGGCTTCCCAGGTGGCACTAGTGATAAAGAATACACCTACCAATGCAAGAGCCCTAAGAGACGTGGGTTCGATCCCTGAGTCAGGAAGATCCCCTGGAGGAGGGCTTGGCAACCAGCTCCAGTATTTGTGCTTGGAGAATCCCTTGGACAGAGGAGTCTGGAGGGCTACAGTCCATAGGGTCACAAAGAGTCAGACATGACTGAAGCGACTTGGCAGACATGAAAGGAGGTGAATTCAGGGGTTTCCTACTCAGACATCTTGGCCACTCCCTACTAATTCCAAACAAAGTAAATTTCATCAAATCCCTATAAAACCAAACGTCTATATAAATATAAAACTTTGCAATATAAATATAGAAAAAAATAGATTCTTCTGTAATAGTTAACTTGAACCATTGTACACAGTTAAATTTATCCAAACCTATTGGAACAGACTCTGACACTGGGAAAGATAGAAGGCAGGAAGAGAAGGGGACAACAGAGGATGAGATGGTTGGATAGCATCACTGACTCGATGGACATTGAGTTTGAGCAAACTCCGGGGGATGGTGTGGGAAGCCTGGAGTGCTGCAGTCCATGGAGTCATAAAGAGTCAGACACAACTGAGCGACTGAACAACAATAAAATCTATGGCATCACTTATTTAGTATCTTGTTTTTGAATTTTGCTTCTAATAAATTTGCTTTGATCAGGAAAATCTAGTCATCTAATTTTTTAATGTTTTGATTAGGACCCCAATATACTATTTTTTAAGTTAAAAATTTTAAAGAAAAAAATGAAAATTGAACTTTACCCCCACTCTTAATCTCTTTGTCAGAAAAATGATTCTAGAAATTGATCTACCTGCTAATGAGCAGGCATCCAAAAATAAAAACACTGCAGGAAACAAAGCTTCTGTTCTAAGAAAAAGATTGATTTCCTTGTTTTGATGATTTTAGTCTTTTGTAGCCTGTCTCCACTGAAAGAGAACTTTCAATTCCCCTCAAGACCACAAAATACCCCACTTCTCCCTCATCATTGTGGTTACCAGTTTATTTATCAGTTGTGGCAAATGGTAACCCTTTACACCGTACTTAGCTAAATATTGTTTGCTTTAGGGACAAAGCACAGAGGACAAATATTTCAATGCGGTTTTTCATCTGGGGAGGGAGTGGGACTAACACTTGAACTCCAGCTGATTCTCATCCTCTCAGACCCATGCTATTTGGCTCCACAGTCTTGAACTCTGACTTGCATAGAGGAGGCAAGAATTAAATTGGGTGTAATTAACCTGAGAAGCCCCTAGATTCCAGGCCCCTGGTAAAGAGAAAGTTAGAAAGACCACTAGAACATCCTAAGTTAATTATTATATAAATAGCTCATAAGGAAACTAGTTTCTTCTAAGGATCTCTGCAGGGGACTCTTTTGGGTCAGGATTTATGCTGATTTCAGTACATTTGCAATGCATGTTAACTCAAGCAAAATCAAAATTAAAAGAAAGTACCTCTACCCACGGCCACCCAATATGAATCAGATGAAATCCCCTTCAAGCCTAATGTATTAGTGGGGGCAGCGGTGGTCAAACAGTAAAGGACATAATGTCCTCTATCTTATTTAGTTAAAAAAAAATACATTAGTTATGACCCACTGAATTGATTTCATGGTGGGTCACAATCCTCAGTTGAAAAAACACTGGTTTTTATGGGAACCCGTTTATGAGTGGGAAAAGATTTAGATCTGGAGCATTGAGCCTGTGAATACCCCAGATGTATAATTTTTTAAAGCAGAATGGCCTGAGAAAGAGGAAGTATAAGGTTGCAAGGCCACCAAGGAGGAAAGCCTACATTTTTTTCCACTGGCATTAGATTTCTTAGAGTCAGAAGCTAATGTACAACAGTGCGGACTATTTTATTGGTCTTACCCATTTGTTTTTCTACAGATCTATCAGTCCAAGTTTTGATAAGACTACCAGTTCAGGCTTTCATTTTTACCAATGGAAATGACAAAAAGCACACTACAAATGGAGCAAAAAGAGTTAAAAAAAAAAAAAAAAAGACTTTGAGGTACTGGATAAGAGCATAGACTATGGAGACAGGCAAGCTTTGAATGAAATTCTGGTCATGCCACTTACAAATTGGTTACCTTGACGATTTGCTTAAGCTCTATGATGCTGTTTTCTCATCAGAGTTTCTTGTGACACTAAAACACTTAGCATAATACTGGGCACAAGATGCTTAACATATATGGTGTGATTTTTATAGGATGCCTCCTCTGTCACTAATAAGTTGTGTGACATTGTGTCAATCATTCAACATCTGTGAACCAAGAGGAACCATGTCTTTCTCATCTACAAAGTAAGGGACTTGAATGATACGGGTAATGGGTGCCTCAGCTTTAGGTTTCATTCATTAAAATTCATTACCACTAGGAATTTAGGCATACTGGAACCAGCTAGTGGAAGTATACCTCTTACCTAGATATATGTGGAAAATACAGTCTTCCACTTTTTCACTATCATCCAGACACTGACTTCTTTAATCAATTACCTTGTTTGTAAAAATTCTTTAGAAACCATTTCGGAATTATGAAAGTCAAACTCCAATGTTTTAGCAGGAAAATAAGCAGGCTGCAATGACATGATACTGTGTTGCTTAGATACCAGAAGTCATGAAAGATGTTGCTACATAACATTGGGCTGCTGCTGCTGCTAAGTCGCTTCAGTCGAGTCCAACTCTGTGCGACCCCATAGACGGCAGCCCACCAGGCTCCCCCGTCTCTGGGATTCTCCAGGCAAGAACACTGGAATGGGTTGCCATTTCCTTCTCCAGTGCATGAAAGTGAAAAGTGAAAGTGAAGTCGTTCAGTCCTGTCCGACTCTTAGCGACCCCATGGACTGCAGCCCACGAGGCTCCTCCGTCCATGGGATTCTCCAGGCAAGAGTACTGGAGTGGGGTGCCATTGCGTTCTCCGACATATTATTGATAAAGATCTAACTATGGATAAAGGTTTTCCTGATCCAGTTGCTACGAGATCTTCTGCCTATTTAATGCTCTAAGGATTATATAAAGGTATATCTTTTGCTTTTTTTTTTTTTAATCCCAACAGTTGCTTTACCATTATAGAAGGACATCTTTCTAGTCTTAATTATTGGAAAGGGAATTCCCTGGTGGTCCAGTGGTTAGGACTCTGTACTTTTACTGCTAAGGGCCCCAGGTTCAGTCTTTGGTGAGGGAACTAAGATCCTACAAGCCAAGCAGCCAAAAAACAAACAAACAACAACAAAATTGAAAAAATAAGCCGTATTTTCCTTTTATCCCTAGTCTACTTCCTACTTTATTCTAGGCCATTGTTAAACAATGTTCCATGGTTTAATTTAGTGAGAAGTCATTCAAAACGAGATTTTTCAGTTGTCCCTGAGCTTTTAGTCTTCCTCTCCCCTCTACTTTCTTCTGTTCTAAAAGAAATAAATCTCCTTTCCACACATTTACCTACTTTTGGTTAGAAGCCATAACCTCAACTTCTTCAGCTAGGATTATTTCTGCCCTGTCTATATCTGTAGAATCTATCTCTGTTTCAAGGAGAGTTTATTCTCCCTTCTCTATGCTTCCATTTTGGTATAGGAATTTATTATGTCTCTCCTTCACAATTGAAACAGCATCTTACAAGATCACCTAGCCTTTCTTTTTTTTTTTTTCCTCTCACTTCAGTATATTCTTGCTGCAACCCTTAGCCAAAACTTTTAAATTATATTACTGAGTAAAGTCACAACCCTACTTCAAAATCACTAGCAGCTGCTGAGTGTTAAATAAAAAAAAGTTTTCAAGCTAGGAAACTCACTGTTTATTGCATACTTATTATTTATTTGCATTTAGAAGCTACTCTATTTAACATCTGCTTCTAGCCATGATGTTGGGACTACTACTAAATTTACTCCAAAGCATAAACAACTATACCACTGGAAAAAATGAAAGAACTATTTCAAATGTTTGACAACAGCACAGGACAGTGAACCCTGAGAAAAGAAGAAAAAATGAGGTGAATCCATTTTTTCCCAAGGCACATAATCAGCAGACAGAGGAAAGGATGAATTACCTTTAAGGGAATGATAATAAGAATGATTGTTGTTTATTAATTAGATGTAATGGAAAAAAAGATAGACTATTATTTTTTAATTACTAAAAGAATAAAAGACTGTAACCTAGAATTCTATAAGCAGATAAATTATACTTCAAACTAAGTTGAAGTAAAGAGATTATCAAACATGCCAAATCTGAGAGAATTTACTGCCAGGAGACCCGGGCTACAAGAAGTATATAAAGAAGATTTTCAGGTTGAAAGATAATGCTGTATGAAAATGGGATTCTACACAAAGAAATGAAGAACTCCAGATATGGTTAATACACAGGTAAATATAAAATGCTTTTTCATATCACAGTTTTTTAAAAAAAAACTAGTTGACTCCTTAAAGCAAAAACAATCACAGGATTTATGAAATATGTAGTAGCACAAAAGATGAGAAGGAAGAAAATGAAATTATGTGTTATCAAGATTTTTTATTATATATAAATTATTATAATATTTCTGATGAAAGTCCAATATATTAAAATTCATGTAATAAATCCTAAATTTACTAAGAAAGTAAAATTTTTAAAATATGAAGATAAATTAGTAAAGGAGATGAAATGAAGTACTAAAAATTACTCAATCCAAAAGGAAGTCAGAAAAGCAGGGAAAAGCCTGCAGATTATGTGAACAAATAAAGCTCAAATAAGATAGCAGGCTTATAAACAAACATAAACTCTCCAACAAAAATAAATTCACCAGGCCTGATTAAAAACCATGGTTCAATTATAAGTAGCTTAAAAGAGAAATACATTAAGTATTAAAAAAAACAGCTATAAATAGGCTAAAATTAAAGGATGGAAAAATACATATCAGTCAAACACTACTCATAAAAAGTTTGCCTGTATTAAAAGCAGACAGAGTAGACTTCAGGAAAAAAAGTATTGACAAAGATATAAGGAATATTTCATAATGATAAAAGGGTCAATCTATCAGGAGGAAGTGGAAATCATAAATGGGTATGCATCTAAAAACAGAACTTCAAAAATACACAAAAAAAAACTTAATAGGACCAGAGGAAGAAGTAGACAATTGTAGGTAAAGATTTCAATATTCCTCTCTCAGCAAATATGGAAAATTTGGCATAAGTCACTAGGGATATAGAAAGTTTGAATAACACTATCAGCAAACTGAATCCATTTGATGTTGTAGAATGTTACATCTTTGACAGTATTCTTTTCAAGTGCACTTAAAACATGCAAAGATAGATCAGATGCTGGGCCATAAAATAAGTCTCAATAAATATCAAAGAATTGGAATAGTTCAAAACATGTTCTCCAAACACAATTCTACTCTAGAAGTCAGTAAAAGAAGTACACCTGGAAATCATCAAATATTTGGAAATTAAACAACAGAGATCTAAATCATCTATAGATGAAAGAGGAAAGCCCAAAGAAAATTGACAAATATTTGAAACTGAGTTATAATGAAAAAATTAAAATATGTAGTATATCAAAATGTGCAAAATATAGGTGTAGCAGGGCTTGCAGTGCAATTTGAACTGTAAATGTTCACATTAAGGGGAAAAAAAAAGGTCAAAAGTCAATGATATAAATTTACAGAATTTAAGAAATAAATTTAAGAAACTATAAAAAGAAGGACAAATGAAACCCAAGCAATCATTAGGAGGGATAGAATAAACACAAGAGTGGAAACTAATGAAATGATAGACAACAGAGAAAATCAAAGACACTTAAAGCTTTTTCTTTGCTGTCATTAATAAAATTGATAAATTAATTAGACTGACCAAGAAAAATAGAAAAATCCACACAAATTCTAATTTTTGAGAATTAAAGAGACATTTTCACATTTTCTATGGACATTAAACATCAAAGCAATAATAAGGTGATACTGTAAACAATTCCATGACTATCAATTCAACAACTGGGGAACAGCATAGGTTCTCAAAGTAGATACATGCATGGAAAGTAGAGATACTAAGTGAAATAAGATAAATGCATAGGATTTCCCTGGTGGTCCAGTGGTTAAGGATCCACATGCCAGTGGCGGGGACACAGATTTGATGCCTGGTCTGGGAAGATTCCACATGCCATAGGGTGACTAAGCCCATGCACCTTAACTTCTGAGCCTGCAAGCCACAACTACTGAACCCACCAGCCACAACTACGGAAGCCTGAGCGCCCCAGACCCCATGCTCCCCAGCAAGAGGAGCCAACCGCAGGGAGAGGCCAGAGCTCCACAACTGGAGCGTAGCCCCTGCCCTCCACAATTAGAGAAAAACCAGTGCATCAGCAAAGACCCAGCACAGCCAAAAATAAATTAAATAAACAGCTTTTTTAAATGGATGAATGCAGAGCAGCAGGAGGGCATTTATTTCTTTTAAACCTAAAGAACGTGAAAGGGAGAGGAAGACTTAAAGTTCACAGACAACTGAAGGATCTCATTTTGAATGACTTCTTACCAAATTAAACAACGGATCATCAGCCTGGAATGAACTACAAAAGCAGTTGGAAGATAAATGGAAATAGGAATTCTTTTTCTAATAGTTAAGATTGGATTTCCTTCTTTGATGGAGAAGCATTTGATTGAGATTTTTTAGTGCTAAATGTGAATGTTGCATTAATTATCTTTCACTGAAAATGTTAGAAAATATATTCTTATGCTCAAGTTTAAAAATGGGTCGGAATAAGATTAGTATCTTCATTTAGGCTAGACAGAATTTCATGTTAGCTGATTACATGGGTTTCCATTCAAGAGGTAATTTTTTAAAAGGAAAAGGTAATTTTTAGTGGGTGCTGGCACTTCCAGTCCCAAACGAGGCATAAATGGGTCTGTATTCAGTTGAATTTGGAAAGTATAGAAAGTATAGAAAGTATAGATATCAGTATAGATATTCTGCTGTTCAGCAGAATGTTTTCTCAAAGACCTCCTTCTGCACACATAGAGTATATTATATGTATATGTGTTTTCCTTTTTCTTTTTTAAATTTGTTTACTTATTTACTTACTACAATTTTTCTAGAGTAAACATAATTTTTTAATTAAAAATCAAAAACTCTAAAAATCAACTAAGAAGATATCAGTAATACTGGAATTATTAGTGTATTTCTTTGTTCTACTTTTTAGCTCTCTATTTTTCTATTTATCTCTGTGCTATGCTTCGTCACTCAGTTGTGTCCGACTCTTTGAGAACTTTGGAGTGTAGCCTGCCAACCTCCTCTGTCCATGGGATTTCCCAGGCAAGAATACTGGAATAAGTTGCTGCTTCTTTATCCAGGGGATCTTCTTGACCAGGGATTTAACCCATGTCTCCTGTGTCCTACATTGCAGGTAGATTCTTTATGCACTGAGTTATTGGGAATATTCTCTATTTTTCCTAGCATAAGCATGATTTTTTCAAATGAAAAATCAAAGACTAAATCAACTGAGACAGAGAATTTTAAAAAGTTTTTTAATTCCAGTAGTGTTATAGAAATTGAAAAGATTAGTACTTGAGAAATAATTTTTAAATGTAAATACTATTGTAAATAGGTGATACAGCCTTAGAATATGACAACAGAAGACTGAAGTCCTTGTCTCCTCACATACATTATCTTGCCACTGTGCTGAAATTTTTGAGTCATCATGTTAGCGGTATGACTAATCTGATGAGGACATTTTAGGAAGTCAGGAAAAAGAAAGGGTCTATGTGGCTAACATATACGAAATCATATGAAAAAAAAGATTAATTTCCTTTTCTCCTGAAGTTGTCAACAGTTAGAGGACAGGTCAATTTTCTTTCATTAGCTCACGTTTATTGACCATGTAGTTTGAGCATGAGTCTGTACTAAGCCCTTAACTCATTTAATCTTCATGACATCCCTATGAGCTAGGTAAAATTATTATCCCCATTTTTCAGATGATACAACTGAGGCACAACATTTTGTAGCTAGTAACTTAAGATCTGGGACTCAAAGCTTGGCAGTCTGTCTCTCAACCTCTGTGTTATACTACACAGAGACTTTGGCCATGTGACAATACAGGAGATTGACCTACCATAATGTATTAGACAGAATTGACCAAGAAAATGGAAAAAAACCATTTCATTACAGAGAATATAATCATAGAGTGAAAGGAACTTTTGAGATAACATCAGTTTCAGGCAGGTGAAACCTTGATCTTAGCATGGTCAAGTGTTTTCTAATCTGTTCTAAAATATCCAGTAATACAGATTTCTTTGTGGAATGCAGTGCTAGGCAGCCCCAAAGAAGGGTCCCAGGGTTCCTCCTAACACTGATGCCTTTGCATACCCCCTCTGCTTGAGTATGGCTGAACACAGTAAAAACTCACTGTGACACATGGGATAGTGCAAATGCAATGTGATGCCACTTCCGAGATTAAGTTAGAAAGACTGTCACTTCCGTCTTACCCACTCACTCACTCTTGCATCCTCTCACTCTCTAGCCCAACTGCTCCAAGGGAAGCTTTGCTGTGAGCTGCCCCAAGCTGCCATGCTGTGAGCTACCCTATTAAAAGCCTCATTGGCAAGGACCTACTACCTTTAGTCTCCAGCCAACAAGGACATAGGCCTGCCAACAGCCAGGAACGTGACCTTGGAAACAGTTCTCCTCTTGCTCCCCTGCTTGAGATGACTCTCCTAATTGAGTCAGCCCAGCGAGTCCTTGATTGTAACTCGTGAAAGCTCCAGAGCCAGAGACACTCGGCTAAACTCTTCCTGGGTTCCTGGCCCACAGAAACTGTGAGATGATAAATGTGTGCTGTTTTAAACTGCTGAGTTTGGGATTGTATTGTCGCATGACAGCAGGCAACTAATACCAGCATATCACTGATCTCATTGAATCCACTGGCAATTCTTTGGGAAAATGTCTACTTTTCTACTTCCTCCCCAAACTAAAATCCAAGTGTGTATACCTATGGCTGATTTATGTTGATGTTTGACAGAAACCAACACAATTTTGTAAAGCAATTATCTTTCAATTAAAATAAATAAATAAATTTTTAAAAAAATCCAAGTGTTTCAGTATCTGGTGTTGGACAGTGTCTTTAAGGTGATGTCTGGAAGGACAGGGAAAAGTCCTTTTTGGAATCGGGTGGAGAGGGAGGTGGGATGGGGGACCGGGATGGGGAATACGTGTAACTCTATGGCTGATTCATATTAATGTATGACAAAACCCACTGAAAAATAAAAAAAAATAAATAAATAAATTTTTAAAAATTAAAAAAAAATTTTTTTTCAAAGGGAATATAATTGATTTACAATGTTGTGTTAGTTTCTGCAGTATAGCAATGTGATCCAGTTACACATATACATATATCTACGCTTTTTTAGATTCTATTCTCATATAGGCCATTACAGAGTATTGAATAGGATTCCCTGTGCTATTGAGGTTCTTAGATAGACCAAGGTCCTTAACGCAGTGCTAGGCTAAGGAAGAGCCATCTGACTTCTTTGGCTTTCTATGTTCCTGCCTTCGGTTCCTGGGTTAGTCTTACAGATTTTCTGCTCCATCTCCTGGCTATGCCTCCTGGCACTGCCTCCACTTGGCTCCTAGCAATCAACCCTGGCTGACCCTTAACTCTCCACCTCCTGGACCGCAAAATAAACCCAATCCTCTGATCATAGCTTCTTTGAGACTATGTTTACCCGATGGCTTGGCTCTTCCCGGACTTTTATCATGCCTTTCAGAGCGTTCTCTCTCTGTCCTGTACCTAGGGATGAAGCCAACCCATTCGTTTCTGAAGCTATGCTAAATAAGACCAAGTTATGTTGTAAGTAATTTAATAATGTAGAATCTCCAGAGTTATAAAATAGTGAAGGCATGTTATAATAACTATCTTTTTTGTAATGGGTTATAAAATAAAACGATGTCATTATCTCCAGTAGATTTTGAACAATAAGCTATAAGCATGGCTCATTTCCCAAAGGAAATTTTGGATGCTTAAGGATTAAAAGGTTAGAATTAATTATAAACAGTACGATAAAATGGTTACTTTTCAGTTTAGATTCAACAAAATATTTTTTGTAGAATGAATTTGAGAGGCTCTCTAAATCAAGAACTTGCCTTTACTACTCATAAAATAATTGTGCAACATATATTCACTAAAAAGCCATGAAATGCAAGACACCAGGCCAGGCTTTATGGGAACATAAAAATGAAACTAGAAAAGTTGGGGGTAAGTATTTTTAAGAACAGTTCCCTCCAATTCCTCCACTCTCTTGTGAAACAGTTTGAAAAAATATTTTTCTTTCTTACTCATGCTTCACTTGAGCCTTTGATCACTGAAAAAAAAATTAAAAATTGTTTTAAAAAACCAGACTGAACAACATATTTTGCTTTTCAGACTACAAGCAAAATCATCTTCGTTTTGTTTTAAAACTGCTAAAACCTATGTTCTGTATATATTCCAGCTGTCTCAAATGTTTAAGGATTTTTAAAAGATTTCACAATTTTAAGATCTCAAAAGTTTTATATCTTGCTCTTGACTGAATCTGGACATGTTTATGTGAGAGTATTTAATACAACTAACCTTTGATAAATAAGTGATGATTTAGGGCATTTCCAATTTACTACTTAGCCTCCCACCTCCAAGACTCTCGTTTCTGAAGAGCAAGGATTTTTCTCTCTTTTGTCCACTGCAGTATCTCCAGAGCCTGAAAGAATGAATGCACAGTACATAAAAGGTGCTCAATCAGTGTGTTGATTGAAGGAGCAATCATTCTGGAAGAAGAGGACTGGGTTTTTTTTGGCATTATTACTTCCATTTGTCTTGCCATCACATGTAGATGAATGTGAACCTATAGATATTCTTTCCTGCTGATATTATGACTTTGGCTTTCAACTCCAGCAAAGGAATTATATTTTGCTTTAAATAGCAATAAATGTGGAAACATTCTCAAAAGCCTGAAGTCAAAAGAAAGAAAAACCCTTCTACAACCTGTTATTTATCTTAATCTTTTTTAGAGTGAGACTTCGCGGTCCTCAGCCCCCTTAAGCACCTTCTAAGGATGAACTAGATCAGATTCAGAAAGATGAAAGGGAGTCGAAGCCTCAGATTAAAGAACAAGGTACCAACCAGTGGAGTTGGCTGCAGTGTGTTCAGCAGAAGAGGAGCAAGTGACTCGTGATAAGTTGAGACTCATTTCCTTGTTGGGTCTTACCTTGGCTTTTCCTCTTTGTTTCTGCCTTCCTCTCTCCTCCATGTCCTTCCTTGCTCCCCTCCCTCCTTTCACTCTTTCATCTGATTTCAGGGCTTTCTAAGAAACTTGGGACCTTACAGGCAAAGTCTTTCTTCCTACTCTATTTCTTTCCATTTGTATTCCATTGTGACATATGTGAAATGAGCATGGATTTTTTTTTTTCTGGGATTTTCTGTTAAGAAAAAAGATCAAAAAAATATTTTTAAAGAATAAAAGCCGGTAGAATTTTTTTTAATCTCTTAAAAATAACTGCCAATTTATGTCTCGAGGTTGGTACACATTTAGGCCAAAAATCCACCTTTTCTTGTCTTTTGCAACCATATCTTCATCTCTGGAACAGTAAGAATTAATTTTCAACATTTGGGAATATAAATTTCTATAGTTTTTTAACAGTTGACAAATACCATCTAATCCTCACAATAACCCCATACAATTATAACTCAGTACAGGGAAAGACAATTTTGTAACCACTACATAGAGAATTCCTTGTATTTCACTCATGTTTTATTTAAGCAGAATACATGATGAAAATCACATCTGATTTTCATTGAAATTTCGTAGGCAGTTAGATGTGGGTATGAACTAGGGAATGTGTTTTCTTTGAATTCTGCAGCTCTTCTACTCATTTCTTTATGTTCTTTTTCTTTTCTTAACCATATGTTTTTGTATTATATTAATGAAAAATGTGGGATCCCTTGCTGGGGGGATTAGACTTGAGGGAACTTGTTATATGTCTAGGGAGGGGGAGAGAATGTGTGTTTGGCTTTGTCTTTCTATTGTGCTATCACATTTCCCAATGCCAATTCTGGGGAGGGTAGGAACTGGCCATAAAGTGCTCCTATTATAATATGCTTCCTTTACTGCCAATTCGATTTTCCTTTGTGTAAATGTGACAAGGCTTATGTGAAATTAAATGAAAATTATGCCTTGAGAAACAAAATGCTGTAAACATTTATGCATTATTTCTAAATTCTCTAAATATGAAATGTTAATTCAAACTCAGTGCCAAGGCACGGGGCAGGTATTAAATAGGGCTGAAAAAACTCTCATTTCTTTTTGGAAGGTTGTGATTTTCTTTGAATTCTTGTGATCTCTCCAGTGGCTCCTTCTGCTCTCCTTTCCTCCCCCTACCTCTGTCCTTACCTCTCCTCATAGAAGTAATTTAAGAAGGGGAGTAAAGGAAAAGAAACATTATTCTAATTCCTCACTAAAATTCCATCCACATCCAGTCTTGACTCTTTCACTTCTTACTAATCTCCCAAAGAGAACAGAGCCGGCTTCTTCCCTGTGTTCACCAGGACATCTCTCTACAAGGCGATATTTGACCCCTTGCTTTCCAGATGTCATTGGAAGTAAAACCATATGTAGTTTTCTCATGAGTCAGAATCAGCCCCTCTTACATGAGAAGTAAGCCTGAACAGCATGGGCCCTTGTACACCCCAGGAGAAAAAGAACAGAAGTTAAAACTCAGTTCCCCCTCTGCTTGCCCAAAAAGAAGGGAGAGAGCTGGGCCACCACATTGTGTGGGGTGGCAAAATATTTCTCCTCCAGGGTAACTATTGCATATCTGTCTTCCTATGGGCCTGCAGCCTCATTAGTTTGCTGGCTGTCTTTTAACCTGGCCAGTTGTGAGGCTCTGCTGACAGCAGGAGCTTCCCAGAGGCTGTGGAGTTTTCAGTACCATGAACAGACACCTGCCCATGAGGTACCAAAATCTGGGTTACAGTAAGACCCAATATAGTTCCATTTATTCCTTTAAACTTTAAAAATTGCATGCCAAAGCACTGTGCTAACTTAAAAAAGAAAAACCCACCCTCCTATTTTGGACTCATCTCAATAGGCCCCTTTAATGCTTTTAGCTACTTTCAAGACCTATCTGTCATTAGTCTCACCACCCAATCAAATCATAGCTACTTCCTTCTATTCTTTCTCCTGTTAAAGTGTCTTAGATCCATCACCCCTTCTTTTGTGTTTTTACACTATTTTCATTTCCATTGTTTTTCTGAGTGAGTTTTGCAATGGTTCCTGTGATCATATTCATGACTCACCTTTCCTTTCTCTGCAAAGGTCACTCAGCACTGACTGGAGACGATGGTCGTCAGCCTTTATTTTGGCCCTCAAGCCTTCGACCATTCAATGGAGCCTCTGCTCCTTAGTCACACATGGGACTTAAGGCCTAGTTTGATCCTTACTCTCATGGTTTCAGAGTCAAAGCTGCTGCAAGATCTGGTTCATAAAATATTGGCTAAGCAATGTGCCATTGTTCAGCATCATTCTATTATTTAATACAACTTGGCTTTTCTAGCTATTCTGCTGTCTTATTACTTCCAGATTAGGTGTCTCCCTGAGAAAGGCCTTCCCAGGCTGGTCAAGAAACAAAGCAGTGTATCAGGAGAAGGAAAGTGAAAATGCAAATGTTAATTTCACTCCTCAAATGGTCATTGAGTTCACTGCCATGTTAGAGACAGGATGATCCATTCACTTCATAAACTCACTTGTTCCCCCACTTCCTCATGACAACTCATGAAAAAATGCGGGACAACGTTTTCAGCACACAACACAAAATGCCCAAAACCATTTTCATGGGGGGATTCTCTTGTCTGATTGATCAGAACAGGCGGATTCCCATGATCCTTGCACATGAGGTAGAATCTTGAAGATAAAAATGACTAGCATCCCTCCATTGACTGACTTAAGGCAAGATCTGTTACTCTTTGGGTCATTTGGCCCATGTTGAATGGTCTTGGGGGATAAGTTGAGTCACTTCACATGGGTTTTCAGACTAGGAATGTTTAGATGATAAACCAGGGCAGGGAGTATAATGGGAAGAGCTCTGTCACAGAAATTGGAGGGACTTCAATTGTTAAAAGGCGAAATGCCCTGTTTCGTCTCTGGTTTAAATTTAAGTTTACTGCCAAAGGTCACATGATGCAACAAGTCGTGTGGGCAGTCTTCACGGCGCCCAAGGGACAGAACTTGTTCTCTATGAAGTGATGTCCAGGCAGGATGCCCTTTAGAAGGCTGTGGTTTCCACAGCAAGAGGCTGAATTGTGTTGCTGTCTCTAATTCCAGTTTATAAAAGCACGCAAAAAGATTATCCAAATCCTACAGAGTTTAGTAACTATATTAAAGACAGATTTGCTTTGAACATCAGTGGCCAAAATGATCGAGAAGATGAGAGAAGACAGAAGTGGAATACAGTCAGAATTTCTATATACAAATAATATATCTTTAAAATTAAACCACTGTTTTGAGATCTCTCTGTATTCTCCAGATTTTGGTCTGCTTTTGTACTCAGCAGATAACCTTTGCTCATGTCTGCAAAGAGACCAAAATGTGAATAACTTGACAATGACAAAACCGAAAATCAGATACTCCCATTACTATAAGACCCAGTCTTCTGTTGTCATTGTTGATATTTTAACTGGATTCCCAAGTCACTCTTTAATGGTCAGAACAAGTAAACAATCTTTGCTTGTTTGGCAATATCTGTTATAGTTCCTTCAACTGGATATATCCTTCAAATCAGCATTTCCACCTTTAAAATTTGTTCGTGAAGTATACTTGCTCATTAGTGAAATGATACATGTTCGAGATTTCTCATAAGTTAGAACTTAAATATATCCTGACACATCTATTCCAGGGAATAGTATACAGCTGTTTCATAAAAAATCAAGCAAATTTCAGGGAGGCTTCCTTGATGGTCCAGGGGTTAAAACTCTGTGCTTCCAATGTAGGGGATGCGGGTTTGGTCCCTGATGGGAGAACTAAGATCTCATGTGTCCTGTGACAAGGCCAAAAAAAAATTTTTTTAAAGAAAAGTTCAGTATACATTGATGTGGAAAAATCTTCAAGATACATTGCTAAATGGGAAAGTAAAAAGTCAAGGGAAAGAACAATGAGGATAGTTTTATTTTGCTAAACATGTTTCAAATAAGAGAGGCAGTAGGAAACAAGGAAAGAAAAGAAAACGGAAAAGAGAGAGGAGGGAAAAGGAGGGGGCCAAAGGAGGAAAGAATGAAGGGACAAAGAAGAACATTGATTTTTATATGTTTCAAGTATCTCTAGAAGCCTCATCTCCTAGAATATTAACAGGAAGCTAGGCATGTACTTTTGTATCTTTCAGTGTTTTGAAAAGTTTCATAGTTTTTACATTTTTAAACCAAGTGAATATATTACTTGTCTGATATAACAGGAGAAAAATGAAAGTCACTTAGTCATGTCTGACTCTTTGTGACCCCATGGACTGTAACCTGCCAGGCTCCTCTGTCCATGGGATTCTCCAGGCAAGAACACTTGGCAAGGAGTGGACAGCCGTTTCCTGAAGGGAATCTTCCCAACCCAGGGATCAAACCCTCGTCTCCTGCATTGGGGCGGATTCATTACCATCTGAGCCGCCAGGGATTTGAGAAGGTTGTCAACTTTTTTTTTTTTTTTTTTTTTTGCTTCCTTTGGAGGAACTGGGAATGAGCAGTGATGTTTGGTCCCAGGCAGTGTAAAGCATAAATATAGGAATGCCCATTTCTTCATTTCATCTTGATGATTACACTGCCATTTTTGTGGGGATTTGAATGTGTCATGCTTCAGAAGCAGAAGCTTTAAATATCCTTCTCTTGCAACTCTGGCTGGGTGGTAAGGAGTGAGGGCAAAACAGTCAGCAAAGATATTAATAAGCTGAAGGCTTATTCAGTTTACAAGGAAAGTAGAAAGCAAATGGGTGGTTTATAGATCCTCGTAGGAGGTAATAACCTGAAACTGCTGAAGAGTAGGCAGTTTGAAAATAAAGCACAATATCTGCATCTATAAGCAAGTGAGTGAGAATGAAATCCACTTCTCCCAGGGTGCCCTTTTCCTATGTCTATCCAGAATGCCGTACAATTCTATGCTATTTTTGCATGTATTCATGTTTCCTGCGCTGTGAGCCCAGGGAAGGCATGATCTCTGTTCTAGTCGCTTGTGGACATCCTTGCCCAGCTCAGCTTCTGATGAGCCCTGGCAGGGGGTTAACAAATGATTGTTGCCTGCATAACTCTCAGCCCCAAAACAGTATTATTATTGTCAATAAAGAAATCTAGTGCTTTATAACATAGGGAAACCAGAGTGTGTCTGTAGTATTTCCCCCTCCTAAATTCCTTTTACCAAGGTATGCACCCATTTCTTAGAAACAAAAATATTGTCTAAAACTTGCACTTTCTAGCAAGTTGATTATAGAATACAAATATACAGATAAAACCCTGCAAATGGTTTTAACAAGAACCCATTTTTAAAAAGTAGTTCTTTGCTTTAAATTTCATGAATATTGAATGGAAACATGTTGGCATTTATTTGTTAGTCGTGTCACTTGACAAAATAATTGAGACACTTAACGAAGTGATTTAACAGTAATATAAAGCTAAGAAGAGCCACCCGAGAGAATGCCAGGGGTCCCACTCTTCCCACAATGTAGTGATTATGTTCTCAATGTTTTTCTATTCTAAATTTAACTCAAAACCAAAGAAAATTCTTTATGATCAAATTAAATGTATACTTAAAAGAAGGAAGAAATGTAAAAACATAAAATAACAAGCCCCACTCTCCTCTTCTTTTAGTTGTTGGGTGCAATCTCAAACACAAATTAGCAGTTGGAGTTTGATTGAAGAACTGAATGTCTTTTCCCTGACTGGTAAACCTTTGCTAGTCTAAAAATTGAGTCCTTCCAACTGAAGTTTTGAATTAGAATTAAAATAATATAAAATCAGGAGTGATGGTGTGACTACAGGATTTTTTCTTTAAAAAAATTAAAAAGTTATCATTGGTCTTTCCTAATCCTGGATTTTTAGAGTTGGTGATTTTCATATAAGTCAGAAAAGGCTACCCACTCCAGTATTCTGGCCTGGAGAATTCTATGGACTGTATAGTCCATGGGGTCGCAAAGAGTCAGACACAACTGAGTGACTTTCGCTTCACTTCACTTCACAGAATGCAATAAATGTTCAATAAATATTAGCTATTGTTGCTCTTCGAATTATCCTCAACTTGAGTAGTGACTTATCCTGAGGATGGAGTCCAGCTAAACTGGAAGCAATCTGATATACTGACAAGGGGCAGAAGGAGAGGAGATGGAAATGTAGACCACATAGAACAGGGACTGATTTCATCTCTAGATTCTAAGCTCATTTGCAGTCATACACGTATCCATTCATATGGTTCAGGAATAGTCACAAAGTTTAACTGTAAAATAATTCTTATGTCAAGGTTCTGCCAAGGTTGTTGCCACAGCTGTTGCTAGAAGCCTGTTGGTTTTTCTCTTCTTTCTCACTTGTCCTTTCCTAAAGCTTCCTATTTAAATGTCCTTAATGGTGATGGACAATCAACTTTTAAATGTTATTGTGACTTTCACATAGGTTCCAAATTATTAGAAACAAAATTAATGAATAAGAGATTTGAATTAATTTAGGTAAGAGCATCTTAAAAATAGCCAAATAATTGCAACAGGACAAAAAAAGAAATCCTAACCCCTCCCTACCCTTAGTTTTGTACTTGATTAAAATTAAACAAATCTCCCAATTAATGGAGTGACTTCTCTCAAAAAGCTAATACTTTTTATTAAAAAAGAAAAAAAAAAAGCAACTCTTTAGACTCAAAATGTTAAGCGTGAGACTTCCCTAGCAGTCCAGTGGTTAAGACTCTGCATTTCCATTGCAGGGGACATGGGTTTGATCTCTGGTCAGGGAACTAAGATCCTATATGCTGCATGATGTGGCCAAAAAGAAAACAAAAACATTTAAAAAATGTCAAGTATGTATTGTCACTGTTGTTTTAGTCGTTGAGTTGTGTCCGACTCTTTTGTGATCTCGTAGATTGTACCCGTCAGGCTCCTCTGTCCATGGAATTTTTCCAGGCAAAAATACTGGAGTAGGTTGTCATTTCCTCCTCCAGGGAATCTTCCCAAGCCAGGGATCAAACCTGGGAGGCGGATTCTTTACTACTGGCCACCTGGTAGGCAAAGTGTGTATATACAAATAAAATTTTTAAAGTTAAATTTATTGTATTTATTTCATTTTAATCAAACATTTAATGTCACATATTACCTTTTTTATATATAACAATATTAAGAAAATACATCTATGAAATCCCAATTTCCTGGGAATGACAGCATTTGGATTCAAGTTGTCTCTTGATTATGTTACTTAGCCTTTCTGAAGTTTGCTCCTAAAATGCTCTCTATATCCAACTTTAAAATTCAAAAGGGTAATTTGAAGTGAGAAATATTATTTATCCATAAAAATGGCTCAGGGCTAGGTTTATCTAAGATTTTATTTAATGATTTTATCCAAATAAGGTCTCAGACTTTAAACTTCATTTGGAAAGACAAGTGATGCTTATTCCTGCTCAGAGAGTGTTTCTCCATTTGTTCAGTGATTGCAAAGGTATCACATGCGTATTAATATAAGGTTTTAAGAATCTAGCTCAGGGAGAAAAGCTAACCCTCCAACCCCTAGGGTTACTTGCCAACTTTACTTTCTTTTGATTCCAAGTTGAAACGTTTCCCAGTAGTCTCAAAGTTCTTTCACTGGTATTTTTTGAAATGGCCTGCTTTTTGCCCAGGAATTGTTGTCATCATGGGGTTACAGTCCATGCTCAGCATTTCTCTTCTTCTTAAAGCTGTTGAGCAGTTTCAAGGGTAAATCGTTCTCTTTTTCACTCAGTACCATCGGCTTGGAGAACCCTCAAAGACCACTGCCCAGCAGGGCCACACACAGAACACCCTGCCTCGGCACCTTTAAACTGGCTCTCTGAGCTGCAGAACATGTCAGCTCTGGCCATCCACTCTCACGTGTTACAGGCACCTGCTGCATCTGACAGGGACCTTTCTGCAAGTACGTGTGGGGGTCGGCCTTGAAAAGTCTTTATCACTTGCAGATTATTGCAGAGTGGCTACGAGCTGTGGTGTGATCCTGTCACACGGAGAGACTGGTCACATTTCCAGAACCCAGGGAAGGGACACCTGCAGACTTAATATTCCTAGGCTTTTCAAAAACTTCTGTGTTACTCCAGGAAAACAAGACTCAGCTAAATCTAATCATTGATCTGAGAAATAATCTGAGAGGAATGTATCCGTTGACATTTTGGTCTAGGATTTTCTGAAAATCAAGCACAAATATTTTTTAAATTGACTATTATTTCCTTTGACAATGTAACAAACTTCTTGAAAGTTTTATAAAACTACTTTCTGAGTTTCCTGTGATGTTTTCCCCCTGATATAGAAAGTTAATATTTGAGAGCTTACTTATCAACATTGACAGAAACACAATGATTTAAACAGAAGCACAGATGATAAAACAACAATTTTATATGATATAAAATAGCTGAATATTTTTAAAACTCCTTGGAGCAGGGATGCATTTAGCATGTGGGAAGTATTAGATATTAAAACCATCACTTACTAGTTGCTTTGATAATCCTCCCTTTCTCTCCTGGCCATTTAAAAAACATACTTTGCCATCATCTGAATTTCCTTATAGGTTTAAACCAGGAAAATGCTTGCACTTAATACAACGTGGCACTTCCCTCCCCTTTTTTCCTAGAAATGTACAGAGTTACAAAAAGAATCTCCTCTCAGGTCTTCTAGAAATTTCTTGCATATTATTTAAATCCATTTTAAAAATTATTTTAAATCTTTAAACTGTATTTGGTTCTATTATTGTCTTTTCCTCTCATCTCCATTGTCATTAGCTAGCTACTGTTCTTTTTTTTTAATGCATAAAACATCAAACCTGCCAACATACCACCAAATCAAACCAAACAATAATCCATGATGGATGCTTTTCCTTTTATCATTTCTCCATTCTCTAGTTTACATGACTTCTCTTATGTAGTAGCTGTCTTCTCTTTTCTCTTAATAGTACTGTTCTAATTTCATCATTTATTCTGCTCTAAGAATGATGTTCTATTAATAGTACTAGCACCATTTCATTACATTTCCATGTAATGGATACCCTCACCCATTTGACTCAAGACATTTCTGTAGTCCTCAGATTTTGCTCTTCCAAGCTCTTAACATCATCCTGCTATACTCAGAAGATCTGTGCTTTATTCTATCTGCAACCATTAGGCATTCCTTCCTGCTGGAAAATGGAGCAAACCAACAACCAACACCTTTTTTCCCCTTTCTTAGCTCTTAAATAGTTATTTCCAACTCTACATACATTCTTCCTATATTTGCATCTTCTTAAGATTCTTCAAAATGTATCTGCATTGTTCTCTTTTGAATTCAAGCTTATTTGTAGAAGCTTCCTTCAAAGTAGCTGCAAGAGTTATTTTCCATCTTTAGGATGCAATTGCCATCTATTTATTACCCACTGATGTTATTTTGCTATCTTGTCCCTTTCTCTTTGAGGAGAGCCAGCTCTCCCATCATGACTTTGAATGGGAAAGTTGAAGCATCTCTTTCACTGTCTCTTTCCCTCTTGTTCAAATGGTAGAACAAAAACTAAAAGTCACTGTAAGGGGAAGCTCTGAAATCATTATTCTCAGTCTTTTATTTCTCTTGGATGAAAAACCACCAGGATCTTTTAAAATCTGTTTACCTGATCATTCTAGACAACAGTACATTTCTTAAGATGCTGCAAACATAGTCACATGAAGCTAACATACATTTATGTGTATAACTATAAACATAGATAAACATTAGATAATTTACATAGAAACATAAAGGAAGAAAATGTAAAATACAATCTAAGGAAGACTTGCCATGTGGTTGACAGGCAGAATATTTCTTCCATGAGGTTGCTTTTAAAAGCATGAATGCATGTAGACCAAGACCACATGTCTTTTCTTTATCACATGAGATTTAATATCTTTTAAAATGTCTCCATATTCTGATACAGATTTTGTATGACAATTAGGGCAACTTGACACTAAATAAGTGAGGTTTTTGCCCAAATACTAAAAGACACTGAAAATAATTTACCTTTGCAAATGTTTTATATAATCCTTCGACTCACTGTCTCACAGGTTTTCACAACAGCTTTGTGATGGAGTAGAGACAGTCATTATTAACCTCCCAACATTTCAGATAATACAAGAAGCTCAAACCTTGTCCAGTGGCACACAGTAGGTGACAGTTGTGTCTCCAACGTCGTCTGCCACAAACAAAAGCACAGCTCTCTCCACTTTGGGACTAGTGTCAGATGCTGGCCTTTTAGTTTAAATTCAGGTTTTATTTATTTATTTTTTTCATTTATTTTCATTAGTTGGAGGCTAATTACTTTGCAATATTGTAGTGGGTTTTGTCATACATTGACATGAATCAGCCATGGAGTTACATGTATTCCCCATCCTGATCCCCCCTCCCGCCTGCCTCCCCATCCCATTCCTCTGGGTCTTCCCAGTGCACCAGCCCCGAGCACTTGTCTCGTGCATCCAGCCTGGGCTGGTGATCTGTTTCACCATAGATAATATACATGTTTCGATGCTGTTCTCTTGAAACATCCCACCCTCGCCTTCTCCCACAGAGTCCAAAAGTCTGTTAAATTCAGGTTTTAAATAAGGAGTCTCAGGTGTAAAGCTCTTTCTTGGTTACTAAAGCAGTTCTCTATGCTTTGGAAGGATACTTAGCCTTTCTCTCTTTCATTTTCTTCCCTCATAAAATCAGCAGGTGCTTCTCAATGGCCCTTCTGCTCCCTTTGACTCTCATAGCCTCAGATATAACACCACCACTGGTTGGTCTCTTAATACCAATAACTTTCACCACTAGCCTCAATTATAGTTTCATCTTAATTATTCATCCCTAACTCATATTATAGATTCCTTTTTGCCTTATCCCATTTCGTCTCCCAGCTTTAGTTTTGGCCTGGGGAATGAGTTAAGGTTTGTGTTCACAAATAGTGACTATCTGCTGCCTCCGATGTGCTCAATACCAAGGCTGCTGATCTGCATGAGGAATCTTTCTTCCTCCCAAGCCCAGAGACCACCATCCATGTATACATCGCATCAGCTCTGCCTTCCTCTCTTCTTTCCTCCAGGTTCTGAGCTGAGGAAGCCTGCCTTTCATCTCACCATCTTCCCCTTTCCAAAGCCTTTAAACTCACCCTCAAGAAGAATCTTTCTCTCCAGAGAAACAGCACTACTGCTTTTCATTATCTTTTTCCCCCTCTGCCAAACTTTCTTCCTCATTTCCACTTGAAGATGTCCTCCGTGTTCAATCTGTAATTCACAGTTTCTCACACTCTCATCTTGCAGCAAGAAGCCAATGGGTGTTGGTAGGATCCCTGGAGGGATGGAGAGCATCTTGCGCGAAGGAGGAAAGTAGATGTCACAGCGACGCTGATCTGTCTTTATTATCGGGCAGCCTTGGCCGCCTAGAGCCGTGTAAAGTAGGAATGAGAATTTCCCGTGCAAACTTAACCTATGGGAAACACCCTTCTGAGAACCTGAGTTCAAGTCTCAGCTCTGACAATCTCTTCCTGAATGACCTTGCAGCAAATAACCTTCTTGTAACATAGGAGTGCTTTAACAGTGTACATTTTAAATAAGTCCTTTTGAGAGTGGGGCTCAAATGAGCTCATTTGTATGGATGAACTCAGTGGGGGCCTTGTGAGCTGAGCTAAAGACATTTCTGAGAGCAGCAGAGGAGGCTGTGTATCTGGGAGACAAGGGTAGGAGCAAGAGATGGGAGACAGATTCAGAAAAGGAGATGAAAGGGGCACAACGATCTATTCTACACATTCTGTAGTTTTGCACAGGACCCCTCAGCAGTCCACAACTACTGATACTGCTGTCTGGGACCCCGCAGCTGAAATCAACAAATCGGAACTCCTCGAAAGGCTGCAGGCTTCATATTTTCCCCATTCTAGCAGACACATGGATGGGGGCTTGCGGTCACATCATTTTAGTTCCTACTTGTAACAGAAAAGAATTTCCTCCTTCAGCCCCGCCCATATCTCCACTCAATTCCATCCCTACGCTAGTGAAAATAAAAGAAAAAGAAAAGGGAGGAGTCATGTACCCATAAGTTCAGTCTCTCCAAATTGCGAGGTTACACATGGGGAGTCCCTGTTCAGAAGAAACGTCTGATGAGAAGGCAGTGCTGGTACCATATTTCCTTGCGTCTTTCCCCCTGGTATCTACAAGTGATCACGTGGGGGACCTTGAACGTGGTCGTCCTTTTATGCACTTCTTCAGCCTCTGGTTCTCCATAGTGATTCTGCCCTTCCTCTCCAGATGGGGTGTGTTCTTTGGTGACTGCTCACATCATACCAAGATACTCGCTTCCTTCATGTCCACAGAAATTTACTCTCTCCACCCCAAAAATAGCTTTGGCAAAGCATCTTTTCTGGTTTCCTCTGATACACATTTCCTTCAGTTGCATTTTCTTGATTAAAATGATCTAGAGGCTCACTCATCTGATTTATGATGTTGCAGTCCTTCTTTTGTGTCTTCTGGCAACTATTTGATTTCTGACTACTCTGGACATAGGACAACTTTATCTGTGACCTACTTGTACTGCAAAATCAAGCCCAGAGTTCATTTTCTTTTCCAGATATTTGTTTTCAAAATCATCATCTACTACCATTGTCTTAAAATTAAGCTCATGTGTATTCACGAGTTTTTTTCTGGACATGGAAATGTCTCTCAGAATTACACCAGGTGCCAGTTTAACCAAATTTCTTAACTTATTATCTGTGTGTTGGGGCCACATTTTTATTTTATAGAGTTATTGAATTTCTTTCTTCCTTTGTAACGTTAACTGGGTCCTTATTTTTTTTTCTGTCCATCTCCTTTTCTTTCTGGTATTTTAGAGAAATCACAACAATAGCTATTCAGCATCTATTGTATGCCAGGGTTAGGGTTAGAAGAAGTAGAGACACAAAGCATAGACTTGCCTTCTAGAAAATTATAATCTAGTTGTGGGTCATGAATAAATAGTGAATTAGAAATCCAAATCTCTGGGGGCGATCCTGTTCTGTCCTTAACTCAGTTTTGTGGTCTTGGTAAAGGTTAGCTTGTTCTGGGTAACCTAATCACCATCCATCCCAGTAACAAAGGATGTGTGATGTTGACCTGTGTTCAAGAGAATTGAAGTGTAACTGCGGAGGCTTAAACAAAATAAAAGTGAAAATAAGGTTAGAGGGACTTTGTTCAAAAGCATAAATAATCTGAAGACTATCACTAAATGAATTGTTCTGATTAATTATATGTGTCGTTTATTCTCTTGATCAGATCCTGGAGGACTGGCTACAGCTTACAAATACACATATGTATTTATGAAATAATCATGCCAGAATACATACGAATGTGTGTACAGTATGTGTGCTTATATTCACATTTGAAAGTAATGACCAGAATTTTGGTCCTTAAAATTAATCACTCGGAACACTATATATAGCCTTGGGCCAGGTGGTGGGAGTCAACGATATATTGCTGCCTCCTTTCTGGCTCATGTCCTGGAAAAGCGTCTGAGTATGGATGAAAAGGGGAAATTGAGCGACAGGCCTGCCTCAGGTTAGAGAGCGGGTTGGGGCTGGAGCCAGGAATAGCCCACAGCAGGATTCCTGAGTGATAATCGGCCGGCGTGACCCCGGACAGGCTTTCCCGATAGCGGAGGGAAGGCTTATCAATCCTCAAGCCCTCCATTCCATCCTCTCTTCCGAGAGGGGTGCTGTGAGCAGCGGGGGGAGGCAGGCAGGAGACCCACCCAAGCCGTGGAGGGCTGAAGGCATGGCCTTACTAAAGACAGGGCAGAAACTAGCCTCTGCTGATCTTCTTTCTTTTTTTTTTTTTTTTTTTCCTGTGGCTCCTTCACTGGGTACATCCTGGTCAAGAACCTTCCAAAGCCCCTATTGCTGGCTCTTTGCCCGAGAGCAGTGGGAGGCGCACAAACCAGCCTGGTGAGAAGACTAGCCAGACGTGCGCCTCCCTTTCAGGCCTCGCCTCGCCATCCTTCACGGGATGACAGACGCATTGTCCCGCGGGCGAGGCCGGCAGCTGGCCCCGGCGCCCCGCGCCCCTCCTCCGCCCGCGGCCCGCGCGCCGCCGCGCATCCCAGCCGGCCCACCCTGCGCAGCCGGGAGGCCCGGCGTGGTGGACGGCCGTCCGCTGACTTTTAACACCACCTGCTACCAGAGTGCCTGTTGGTGGCCTGAATGAAGCTGGCTGGCGGTGCGGGGGGCTGGGGGGGAGCTTTTATATTTATTGCCCCGAGAGGGGAAGTCCGGGAGCTGTCCCGGGGGACCGGAGAACGGCAGGCACGTCGGCGGCGGCAGCGAAAAAGCGACCAAGCGCCCGCGCCGGGGGACGCTTCACCCACCGCGGGGCTGGCCCTCTTCCTCCAACCTGGCAAAGACGGCTGCATTGTCTTTGGAAGTTTCCAGTGACCTCGTTTGTCCTGACTGCAAGGAAGCAGTTAGCCCCCACAGAAGTGGAATCTGCAGTTTCCTCCAGGCAGAACCTTTTCACGGCGTGACTCAGCCTCACTTTCCCGGGCGGGACGGGAACGGCCCTGAGTGAAGGAAATTTAATTAACTTTTAAAAGAAAGGGGGTGGGGTGGGGGTGCGGGTGGAGGATGCTTAATTTGTATTAGGCAAATGCATTTCCAAAGGCCTGCTGAAATTTCCTCTTCCAGGCCTTTAAAATGGGACACACACCAAAAACAGAACTTGGTCTTTTTCTCTCCCGTCGCTGGTTTCTGGACTCAGTTTATCAATTCCCATCTCATCCGGGCTTGCAAATCTGAAACCCTCTTGATGACTCTCTACCCTGCCTGGCACATCTTGTGAGTGAGTGAGTGAAGTCGCTCAGTCGTGTCCAATTCTTTGTGACCCCATGGACTGTAGCCCGCCAGGCTCCTCTGTCCATGGGATTTTCCAGGCAAGGGGACTGGAGTGGGTTGCCATTTCCTTCTCCAGGGGATCTTCCCTACCCAGGGATCGAACCTGGGGCTCCCTCATTGCAGGCAGACGCTTTATCATCTGAGCCACCAGGGAAGCCATGAAATCCTTTCCCTTCTGCCTTTGCACCATCTCTCACAGGGGGCTTTTGCTTGATGTTTTCAAAGACATAGCTGTGGATTTCTTCCCCTCTCAGATGGTAACCAGGGTCTGCAGTCTCTCCCTCTCCAACTCTCCAGCACATTCGCTGCAACCATATTGTCATTTACTCATCATTCCAATGACATTAAAGAACTGCCTATTCTCCATTGTAAAATGTGCAACTCCTTGATGGGACGTTGAAGACCTTTATTTACCAACATTATTTGCCTTCCTGCTATTAAAACTCTTTGCTTTGGTCAAAATAATTCATCAAAAATTCCCTAAAAAAATCTCTTTTTTTTTTTTTTCTGCCTCTGTCCTGTGTACCCTATCCAAAACACCTCTCACCTGTCTACTGAAACTTTGCCCATTCAGGACTTCCCTGGTGGTCCAGTGGTTATGATTTCACCTTCCAATGCAAGGGGCATGAGTTTGATTCCTGGTCAAGAAGCTAAGATCCACATGCCTTGGAGTCAAAAAACAAAAACACAAAACAGTTAAAACATTATAACAAATTCAATAAAGACTAAAAATGGTCCACATTAAAAAAAAAAAAAAAAACTTAAAAAAACTTCATCCATCCTTCAAAGTCTAGGCCAAGTATTCCATTTAGTGTGAACCCTTTCCCAGTTTCTCAGGAGGAAAAAAAAATTTCCTTCCTCAAGAAATTTGACACTGTTTGTATGAGTCTTGGGCAATTTATTACACATCTCTAGCAATTTGTCCACATATCTTGTCTCTTTCTATCTCTTCTGACACCCTCTAGGAAAGATGGACAAAATGATTAGTTGCCTGCTTAATTGACACAGCCTTGAAAACATCCATTAAGTGCCCATGAAGTACCCAATAGTGTTTTTACAGTATTCATTTATGAATGACCTACTTAGAGTAAAATAAAGGACATTTTAAAGCCTCAGAAGCACAGTCACATCTGTTTCCCAAGTTCCTTCCAGTGCGGACCCTGGCATGTATCCTGCCACACCTACTTCTGACCAAGGGCACGCATTTGTGTAGTCTGTAGCCATGGAAGTACTGAGGTCAGCTACCATTGGAATATTGGGCTTAGTAGCTCTATGTAGAAGCCAAATGAACTAACCAAGGGCGAGTAACAAGGGTTTATAATATGGTCTATAAGGAAACACATCTACTTAAATCCCAAAGCAGAACCAGCTATTATGTTTTATCTAATACAAGCGAAGTAAAAATGCACATACTTCCATATGAACTAGTCAAGCAACATTTCCAAAGTGTGAAGTTCTCGAAATACTCTTTTTGGCTTAATGTCCTTACATGAAGTCTGATATAAGATAAAATCTAGATGTCCTTCTTTAAAAAGCATTATAACCAGAAGATGCTACAAACCCAAGTGGCTCTAAAAAGGGTCCAGAAACCACAGTGTGTGTGAATTAGCAGGGGAAGTTGGGGGGCGGGAGTGCCCCATACCATTACCATCAGGTAGTATTTAAACATTAGCTGGGTGTCCTAGACTTGAACTCATTTCTGACATCATCTATCCCAAAGTAGAATCAGATTCCACAAAGGGTTAAAGTTTTACATTTCAGACATGGCTTAAATCTTGGCATATCTGTCAAACAAGAAGGTAGGTATTCCAAGCCAGTTCTTCTTATTTTAAGGAGAATTAGACCATAAGATGATTTTTTTCATTACTATTGATCCATTAAAAAGAATACTTCTTTTTAGGATATTTGTCTTTTAAAACTCTGTGCTGTGTGCCAAGTTGCTTGAGTCATGTCCAGCTCTTTGGGACCCTGTGGGCCGTAGCCCACTAGGCTTCTCTGTCCATGGGATTTTCCAGGCAAGAATGTTGGAGCGGGTTGTCATTTCCTTTCTCCAGCGGATCTTCCCAACCCAGAGACTGAACCTGCAACTCTTAGATCTCTTGCATTGGCAGGGGGGTTCTTTACCCCTGACACCACCTGGAAAACCTGTTGTCTTAGTCATTATTTTCTCCTGACTTTATTTGGTCTCCTATTCTCAGAATGGCTCCCATCAAGCTAGCAGAACATGGATAATACCCTGACAACGAGAAAGATTCAGTTTCCTAAATCCAGCTTTTGCAAGAAAGGCTGTAGTATCCTTTCATACCTGCCAGGATGGCTAAAATGCAAGACAGATTATACAGTCATTGTTCAGCATGAGGAGAAACGAATTCTCATCCAGTGTTGACAGAAACAGATATTTGTGCAGATATTTTGGAAAACAATTTGGCAGTTTCTAAAATGTTGAACACAAATTTACTGTGAGACCCAGTGATTCCACTTCTAGATATTGACTCAAGAAAAATGGAAACATAAAAACATACTTCCACATAAATACTTGTACCCAAGTGTGCATAATAGCACTATTCATATTAGTAAAGAAGTAAAATTAATCAAATATCAACTAAGTGATGAATGGATAAACAAAATATGGTATGTCTATACAATGGAATACTATTCAGTAATTAAAAAGAAACCAAGTACTCACATAAGCTTTAACATAAATAAAATTTCAAGAGTAACTTAAGCGAAAGATGTCAGACACAAAGAACCAGAAAAAATATATGCATGATTCCATTTACATGAAACATACAACAAAGGAAATTCTATGAGACAGAAAGTAGATTAATGGTTGCCTGAAGCTGGGAATGAGGAGTGGTTGATAAAAGAAAGAGTGCTGGGTTGGGGGGGGGCGGTGATAAAAATGTTCTAAAATTGGATCGTAGTGATGGTTGCACGATTCTGTAAATTATACTTTAAAAAGGTGAATTATGGTATGCAAATTACAAGTCATAAAGTTGAAAGAAAGAAAGAAAAGAAAAAGGAGGGAAAGAAGGAAGGGGAAAGATGGAGATGCTGCAGTGAAATCACTCTCTAAGCCGGAGAGTTCTGCCTTGAAAGCGTCACACACCATGGACCCGACAGTCTCAACACACAACGTCCCACTGGACTCCCCTATTTCTGGAAGAAGGAGCAAATTATGCAGAGTGCTAAGGAAGTTTACAGGCTGCAGAGGGGTGGAAAAAACAATCCTTCCTTTTATCTATTTTTGTAAAAGTAGCAGAAGCTATAAACATCTTCTCTTTCCTGAGTTGATAATTTTATCCCTCGTGACCTGTCTGTCGCCCCAGAGAAGGAAGTCATTTAATTCAAGCCTTGAGGATGGAGAGGCACTTGGAGCTCTCTCACCCCCTCTTGTCAGCACGCAGCCCCCCTCTGTGGCCACATTTTCTCTCACCTGCTTCTGGCAGTCATCTTGCCAATCAATGGCAAGGGGACAGAAGAATTAGCTGCTGGTTGGTGACCCCACACGATGGGCTGACCCGGGGGGGAGGGGTGCCCGGGAGCAGTTTACTTGTTTGACACCATTTCCTCTGAACTGACAGGCAGCCCTTCCTTCTGAAGTCCCTCCCGGGCCCCTAGTATACTCTGACACGAGTGTGCACAGCTGGCCAGAAGCCAGACCTGACCTGCGTCCTTATTACGTGTTGTCTTAGAAACAAACCAAGGACTGTGTAGATGCTTCGCTTCCTGGCAGACTGAATCTCACCGAGCAAACTTCGCCCAGTCCTGCCAAGATGCTGCTTCTGCTCCTGCTGGGAGATAGAGAAAGAGAAGACGCCAGACATATGGAAAGTCAGGACAGGGATCCATTCTCAGAGCGGACAAACCCGGCGAAGAAGTAACGTGTGAAAACTCTGGATGTCCTTGGGGCTAAAAGCACGCACACTCATTCAGGTCTCTGGGCTTACTGCTCATAACCACATCCTGAGCTCACTGAAAGCCTCCAGTGGAATGTCATACGGTGTGTGTGCCAACACTGTCACCTTCTAGCCAGAGCTGTGTTTTCTATTTTGAAGAACAATTTCCAAGAGGATGTTTTTCTTTTTCACAGCAAGTCCAATATCAGACTGAGTGTGTTTGTATTGGGGAAGGAGGGGAGGGGGGAGTCTACTTCTAAACAAAAGGTTGTTTACCATCTTATCTTTTGAACTAAATATAGAGATTTCCCTCAAAATGTGGACACCAATGACCGATGAATGTGGTGAGCTCAGGACAAGTAAGTGGGGACCTAAGCCATTGTCCACGCCCAGGGGACGACTGCTCCCAGGTGGCTGTGAGAGGCCTGCAAACGCCAGGACATCCTCAGGCCAGCACGGGACATCCTAGGAGGAAGTATGCCCAAGTTACTCGGTAGCACACGGAACATGGGTGTAACCTGGGCCCAGATGATCATGTCAGGCTTCCCAAAGAAGGGGCGTGGGAAAGGTCCCATTGCATCAAGACTACTCAGGTAACTTCAGTTTTTAGAAGAAGCACCCTAACTTGCTCTACATACTCTTTCAGCTACAGCCCATTTTTCTGGTCTGCAGAAAAAAATTTTCTAGAGTGTTCCATTCATGGTAGCTCCTTTCCTCGCTTACTCACTTTTCCACTTCCATCTCTCTGCCTTTTGTCCTAAACCAGTGTTCTGAATCCACTCAAGAAAAGTCATCGGTCACCTCTGTGGTGTCAAAACCCATGGATGCTGTTTTGGTCTCATCTAACTCAGCTTTTCAACAGCATTTGACACCATAGAACACTATCTTCTTGAAACACTATACACATACAGTTGCTTCTGCCTGGATGAAAAAGGCCATCCTTCCTTGTCAAAGGTGACATCTGTCGAACACAACAAGCTGAGCACCGAAGGGGTTGTGTCTGCCTTCAAACGCCTCAGTTTTATCCTTACAAAGGATATGCACACAGGTGAATTATATTCCTGCCATCTATCCAGTTACAGCTACCAAAGATGACACCTGCCAAATTCACCAGCAAGCCTAACTGATTCCACCTCTCATCTACAGCCATCACCCTAGTTCATGCCCCCATTGTCCAGTATGCAGACCACCTTAACCTCCATCAGCTTCTCCACATTTTTCATATTTGTCTTCTCTGATCCATTCTTTACAAAGTAGCCAAATTTATTGTTTAAAAACAAAATCAGATAACTTAAACATCTCCCTTTTGCTAAACTGTTGAAATCATTCCCCATTTTCCTTAGAATTAAATTCAATTACTTCAGCCTAATGGCAGCCCAATCCAGTATTCTTGCCTGGAACATCCTATGGACAGAGGAGCCTGGCAGGCTACAGTCCATGGGGTCACAAGAGTAGGACATGACTGAGCGACTAAACCACCACCACCACTTCAGCCAACAAAGCCTTCTGTGATCTGGGCCAGCCTCACCTCTCCAAGCTCTTTCTTTTATGCTCCTTACTTGTCCCCTTGCCAATTTTTTCTGCCTTTGCCTTATGTGACCTCAGCCCAGCATATTATCACTGGAGATTACTTCTTCCTGTCCAAAAGTTTTCTTTCATGGCTTCCTTAAAGCTTTCTCCCTTGCCTGAGTGCAGAGCTTAGCCTAGCTGTTCTCATAGAAAGTGTGCCCACTCCATAATCACCTGCGAACATGAACAGGAGTATCTTCTCCATTAGACTGTGGTATCCTAGGGGGTAGGAACTGTGTCATTTTGGTCCTGAATCTTCAGTGCCTAGGTCAGTGTCTTAATCAATAAATATTGGCTTACTGAATTTTGAATGAGTGAGAAAATTTTCTTCATAACGGTTTAACTGTGGCAGAAACTGTTCATTGCCTCTAATACCTATTTTCCCTCTTTCATTTGTAACAGAACCCTGAATGTGTTCAGCTGAAAAACTGTATTTCCCAGCCCTGGCGGTATAATAAGATGGAGGGAGAAATCTCCATAGTGTCAATACTTACTTACAGAAAGTTCTTAAGAAAGAAGGGGCACCCTTTCTCTCCTTTTTGATCGCTCTAACATGACGTGAATGACTGCAGCTTTATCAGCCCTTTCATGATCTTGAAAATGCAAGGCAAAGCAGCAGCAGAAAACAAGCCTGGTCCCCTGATATAATTTATAGGGTAACCACGCCAGCGTCGCACCAAATACTGCTGGACTTCTTAAATATAAAATGAAGACGTGAAGTGAAATGAATTGAAGTCGCTCAGTCGTGTCCGACTCTTTGCGACCCCATGGACTGTAGCCTACCAGGTTCCTCCATCCATGGGATTTTCCAGGCAAGAGTACTGGAGTGGGTTGCCAGTTCCTTCTCCAGGGGATCTTCCCAACCCAGGGATCGAACCCGGGTCTCCCACATTGCAGGCAGATGCTTTAGCATCTGAGCCACCAGGGAAGTAAATGTAAAATAATGGACCTTCAACTGTTCAGTTCACTCTAGATGGCTCTCTGGTATTAGCAGAACTTAATCCTAACCTGGCATCCCAGGTGGTTCAGTGGGTAAAGAATCTGCTGCAATGCAGGAGACACAAGAGACGAGGGTTCGAATCCTGGGTAGGGAAGATCTCCTGGAGGAGAGCACGTCGATCCACTCCAGTATTCTTGCCTGGAGAATCCCATGGGCAAGAGGAGCCTGGCGGGCCACAGTCCACAGGGTCACAAAGAACTGGACACAACGGAAGCTACTGCGCATGCACGCACAGTCCTAACCTACACACATCCTAAAATAAAAACTCTTAAGGAAGGTCAGCACGCCTCAGTGCTGGAGAGTTGGAGCCTTTGGTTGCCTAATTCACTCCCTGCAGAGAGGAAATCGGGGACAGACAGCAGTTTAGAGTTAGGTAAAGTGCAGATGTTCACTGTCACGTTTGATGCCCATCTATTAGTGGATTTAGTTAGAACAATGGGCTCCTGTAGAGAAAAATAAATTAAGGGTTTATCAAACCAAGACACGTGATTAGTCAGTAGTCAATTTTTAAGGGGAGTAAGTGACTGGATTAAATTTACACTAGGTTATTCAAAAGAGTAATTGGATTAAATAAACTAGTAAGGCTTCTCTGGTGGCTCAGTGCATAGGGATCCACGTGCCAATGCAGGAGACACCGGTTTGATCCCCGATGGGGGATAATCTCACAAGTCGCAGAGCTACAACTATTGAGCCTGTGCTCTAGAGCCTGGGAGCTGCAACTTCCGAGCCTGCCTGCCTTAGCGCTCTCCTCCACAACAAGCGAAACCACCGCAATGAGACACGCCCACACCGGATCTATAGCATAGTGCCTGCTCTCTCCAACTAGAAAAAAGCCCTCGGAGTAACCAGAACCAGCACAGAGAAAAATAAATACATGAATAAATAAAATTATTTTTTAAAAAGTCAGTTAATTTAGTCCAAGCAGTTGTCTTCTTTTAAATAACATTTAAATTGCAAGTTGATCATTTTAAGACCAAATGGAACTTTGGTCACAAAACAGGACATTTCAACACCACAGGATCACTTGACCCAGAAGTAGTCTAGGGAGTGCCTTCATTCTAAGTAGGGGAGCTAAAAGTCACGTTTGGAAGGAGCGTCGTGGATCTAAAAGGCATGGAGCACAACAGGTAGAGATGCAGTCTGGGTGGGAACTAATTTTTAGTATCTTGGAAAAGCAGGCAGTTGATTTATTCTTAGCAGGCTCAAAAGATTTAATGGAAGTAATCTTAAAATACATTTTCAAATAATTTAAATACCTGAAGTATGTGAAAGAGTCCAGACTCCTGCATTTACACTGGAAAGTTTGATAAGCTGGAGTTTTTCCCATATAGGCACGCAATTGATTTAACTATAGGCTTGACCCACGGAATTCCCTTGTCAACTGACAGGCATGAGAAAACCCACTCTTGCAGTGGAGTCCTCCTGAAAATAGAGCAGACACTTCTTGCCCTTTCTCACAGGCCTCTTGGCTGCAGGGAGACAAGAATGCCCTTTGTCAAGGCATACCCAGGAGGAGCACTTTGGAGCTCAATTTTCTCATGGTGTTTTCAAATAAAAGGAATGACGATAATTCAGTTTGAAATATGTCCAAGTGTTTCTAGCATCATCCCTGGGCTGTGGTATGTTTCTGAAGCAAACAAGATAATAAAGAATCAAATATGGAGAGTCAGCTAAGTGTCTAACATCCTCAAAAATGGCCACTTACAGATTTTTGCCATTGCTTTCTTTTATCTCTCCTTTTCTAAAACAACGTGCTTGATAACCTGGTCTCCAGAACCAAAGAAACATACACACAGATCATGTCTGTGACCTCAGTGTATCTCAGTATATACAGGAGCCATTTCTTCAGTAGTTCTGCAGCTTAACTGCCTTCCAGACACAGTGAATGAGTCATGAGTCCAAGGAGGTTTGGCTGGAGAAAGGGGGCCTGGGTTGCCATCCACCCAGACTAAACCTACAGGGCTACAGGGCACTCAGTTCAGATGAAATACTGAAGAGTACGTGAAGCTGTTTTCACTTTCTGCAACCCACATACTTACCAATTAATATCTCTGTAGCTGTTACTGGTTTAATGCTAATGGCTGAAAACTATTTTAATTTTTTTTGTTGTTATGAAAACTATTTTTAAATGAACACATGACGTGTTTTCAATTCTGCTGAATGCCATTTACATGCTATTCATATACCAAGAAGGTTAAAAGAACAGACTCTGCAGTCAAACTGCCTAGGATCAAATCCTGGCTTGCCTGCCCGCTAAGTCCCTTTAGTCTTGTCCGACTCTTTTCGACCCTATGGACTACAGCCCACCAGGCTCCTCAGTCTGTAGGACTCTCCAGGCAAGAAAACTGGAGTGGGTTGCCATGCCCTCCTCCGGGGGATCTTCCCAACTCAGGGATGGAACCCGTGCCTCTTACGGCTCCTGCATTGACAGGCAGGTTCTTTACCACAAGCACCACCTGGGATCTACCACTTACTAGCGGTGTGATCTGGGAAAGTTAGTTCACCTCACTGTATTTTTTTTTTTTTTTTGGTCATATGTAATCAATGGAGATGATGGACAGCAAGTACTCAGTAAAGTTCATTATATATAGTGCAAGGCATCAAATATATAGAATGGAAGTTGAATTGCTATTCACAAGGAAAGAATTCCAGTGTTACAATTAACATCTGTGTATGAATGAATCTAGAGCTTTGGAATTAGTGTATTTTAGTTTTCCACAATCATACAGAACTCTGCAGGTAAAACGTCTTTAACTGGATAACATCAAATAGTCTGGTAATTCATTTAGCCTGCTGCAATGACATTACAGATGTGATTATAAAATTACAGGATGAAATGAGGAAAAAAAACCCCACAAACTGCTATGCCAAATTTACCTGTCAAAAGAACTGTTGACATTCCAAGCTGTTACTTTGTGAGACTTTTCTAAAATTTATTCTAATGTAATTCTGATTGCTGAAAATATTCTTGTTTCTTCTGTTGAGGAAGACAGTTTATAGGCTATAAGGCAAAAAGTAATCAAATCTATTTTTTTTTCCATCACATCTGACACTGATTGTAATTATTCCCCCCAATCCTGCTTAGCCTTAAAAAGAATTGTTAACAATAACAGAAATTCAAAGAATGAATAACTGGCCCTGAAAGCAATAAATGAATTTATTCCCCATTCATCCATAAATATTTACTTCAATGCACTACTAAAGATGCTTTTACAGTATCAATTGCATTGGCTTACGCAAAATATTTTAACTGGTTATTTTAATAGGAATGTGTATAAATTCCTGCCTATATGTAATTAAATAGAAGCTACTCAAATCAGTTTATAGACACAGGTCAAACTTGAAAGGATCCACAAAGATGCCTGCTGAGGAGCCCACAAGAAAATCATGGCAAATGTACTACTGTTTTTAATGGAAAGGAAGTTTTAAACATTGGTAAGGTAGACATTATTTGAATTTATTATCCTTTAGTGTGGGTTTCCCCTGTGGCTCAGCAGTAAAGAATCCACCTGCAATGCAGGAGCCGCAGGAGATGCTGGTTCGATTCCTGGGTGGAGAAAATCCCCTGGAGGAGGGCATGGCAACCCGCTCCAGTACGCATGCCTGGAGAATCCCATGGACAGAGGAGCCTTGCGGGCTACAGTCCAAGGGTCACAAAGAGTCAGATATGACTGAAGCAACTGAGCTCACATCTTTTAGTGTTATGTTTAAGATTCTCTGTTTAGTTTCCTGGGGCTGCCATAAAAAAAGATCACAAACTGGCTGGAAACAATTCATTGTCTCACAGTCCTGGAGATCAGAATTCCAAAATGAAGGTGTTGGCAAGGCGATGCTTTTGCTGAAGGCTTCAATGAAGGATTCTTCCTTGCTTCTTCCTTAACTTCTAGTGGTTTCCAGTGATCCTTGACATTCCTTGGCTTGTAGATACATCACTGCTCTGTCTCCACTATCACAAGGCGTTCTTCCTGCCTGCCTGCGTCCAACTTTTCCTTCCCCTTCTTATAAGGACACCCAGTCATGTTCACTTAAAGGCCAACTACTCCAGTATGACTTCATCTTAACTTGGTCACATCTGCGAAGACATGTTTCCAAATAAGGTCACAGTCACAGAAACCACAGGTGAGGCCTTCAACACTACTTTCACAGGAATGTAATTCAACTCATAATACCTTCTGTGTCAATTTAGCTAAGCTATGGTCCCCAGTTACTCAATCCAACACATAGATGATGCTGTGAGGATGATTGTTGGTAAGATTAAAGTTGATCAAAATCAACTAGGAAGATTATCCTAGATAATCTAAGTGGTCATGATTCAACCAGTTGCAAGACCTTAAAAGCAGAACTGATGTTTCCCTGAGGAAGACATTCCACCTATAGACCAGAGTGTCAGCTCCTGCCCCAGAGTTTCCAGTCAGTCCTCTTTGATGACCAGCCCTGCAGACTTGCCTAGCCAGTCCTTGCAATCAGGTAAGCCAGTTCACTGTAATAAATCTCTTAATATATGCACATATGTTAGTTCTTTATCCAGTAGAATTCTGATTGATACAACACCTAAAGGAGTATAAACTTCCTGAAATCAATATTTCATCATTCAGAAATCATTTACTGAACTCCCAGAATGGTACAGGGGTTAAGTGTGTGGACTCTGGTGTTAGGTTGCCTGGGCTCAAAGCCCAGCCTCACTGCTTACTGTTTCTATCACTTTCGGCAAAGGAACATAACTTCCCCGGGCCTCAGTTTCCTTATTTGTATGAAAGTATGTAATAACAGTGTCACTCGATAGAGGAACTATTAATAACATTGTGCATACTTAAAGCAGTTAGTACTAGCTAATATTTGCTACCAGAGGCATCCTGGCTCTGACTTGTATGTACCAGCTCAGGAAAGCCAGTTGTGACCATGTCTTCTCAAGTTCATGTTCAGTTTCAAGAGCTTTGGCAGCTTGAACGAGGCTGTGGAGGGAATATTTACACTGGGGCAATTAACTAAATTGACAAGCACTACAATTCAGGCTTTTTTTTTCCTTCAGAGCTGGATTACTAGCATAATACTTATATTAATGTCTGATAGCCCTTGGTAAATAGTAGTGATTATAATAGGTAAAGTGCAATATGAAAAAAAAAGAAGTGGATAATGCTGGTTCTTTATAGTCCCTTTGTACAAAACAAACAAACAAAAAAATACCCCTCCTTCAACACACTTCACTGACACCTGCCAGGAAATCATCATATTAAATTAAATCTGCAGTGACAGCTAGAGCTACATAATGCATAACTCAGACAACTAACTACACAGAGTAGTCCTGCAAGAAACAACACTCAGTGACCATTTCATTTTTCTATTATTGTTTTAAAGGCAATTTCAAAAGAGTGGTCCCCCTCATTGCATTTTAACCTCAAATACATTATAATCATTGTAAAGAAATGGCTGGAAAATAAAGATATTTCTCAAGTATTAATAAAATGAAATGTTTTCTATTCCAGGACATTTTGAAACATCTTTTCAGTGCAGAAAAGGACCTCAGCAAGAGCATCAGAAAGATAAATAACCGGTTACTGGGAAGAGCAAAGCTGAAGGGATGGGATAGGCCAAATATTTACAGATATTTTTTTTTCATATTTATTTATTTGGCTTCATTGAGCCTTAGTTGTGGTATGCAAGATTTTTTTTTTTCCTAGTTGACCCATGCAAACTCTTAGATAGGACATGTGGGATCTAGCTCCCTGACCAGGGATGGAATCTAGGCCTCCTGCATTGGGAGCGTGGGGTCTTAGCCACTGGACCACCAGGGGAGTCCCCTACACAATATCTTGACTAAAGCTGGATAATACACAAGAAACAAACCACCATGACAATAACAAGAACTTCCACATGAAAGGGCCCTTTGGAAGTGGTGAGAGCTGAATGTCTTTCTAGCACCCAAGTTTGCATGAAGATGCCAAAGTTTAGCCCTCATCCACAAAGCCAGCAGGTCTTCATAGGCAGCCGTCCTTGCAACACACTGTGAAGACAGCCTCCCTACCACATACCCGGTGTCTCCACAGGGTCTGCTGCTTCCCAAGTCTTGAAGACATGAAACGAAACCCCAAGGGCTGCATTAACAAGGGCCCCAAACACAGGCAAGCCAAGCCAGCAGTTGTGGCAAAGCGTCCTGGATTCCCATGAGAAACTCTCTGGATCTGGTTCATCGAAGTCACAGGAGACTGTGAACAGGCGGCCACAAAGGGTTTAAAAATACTGTGGCTGAAAAAAAAAAAAAAACCAACCAAAATAAAATAAATAAAAATACTGTGACTGCTGGAGATTTCCCTGGCCATATTTAGCTCACCCGCCTCACAGGGGTAGGAAAGGGCTGGAAAGAGACAAAGGGAGGCGGTGGGAGCGAAAGGGTGCTGCGCCCCTTAGGAATTAGGATGCAAAGCGCAACCGCCTTCCTGCCCCCACCCCAAGGCTCCCTGGAGCGCCTGCTTTCTCCAAGGAAGCTGCAGTACTCCTCCGCCATCCCTGGACATCTGCTGGGCTTGTCTATTTTCTGCTACAGGCAGAGAACAGGAAGGAAGAGTTTGTTTCCTGTAAATAGAGGGAGAGAAAATTACAGCTATTATTGTTTTGACAACGGAAGCCCTCCCCGAAGCTTGCCCCACGGTTCATTCCTGACAGGCATCAGGTCTGAGTTGCTCTCTCGGCAGAAAACGCCTCCCAAGGGGTCCCCAGGGAAAGCTGAAAACCTTGATGGCTTTGCATTAGGTGTCTAATGGCAAAGCGATGTGATTCTGGGCAATCTTGATATCGGGCTGTGGAAATGGAATGCAACTTTGTGTTTTGATGAATGTTTTGATGCAAAACCTCTGCTGCCCTTGGTGAGCGTGTTGGAGCCTGACACACGCAGCAGGGTTGCAAAGGCCTTGATAACACAAATTATTTAACTGGTAACTACTTCCCCTTGCTCCCTGTTCTCCCAAACTTTATTTCTTTCGACGATTCTTGGCTTTTTAAACTATTGACACAAGTATATTCAGTGCAAGGGCTTCCCTGGTGGCTGAAATGGTAAAAAAAAAAAAATCCATCTGCAATGCGGGAGACCTGGGTTTCATCCCTGGTCTGGAAGATCCCCTGGAGTGAGGCATGACAACCCACTCCAGTATTCTTGCCTGGAGAATCCCCGTGGCCAGAGGAGCCTGGCGGTCCACAGCCCACAGGGTCACAAAGAGTCAGACATGACTGAGCGACTAAGCATAGCACAGCACATATTCACTGAAAAGGTATAAATTATCCACAACATACTGGGTATCCTGCCTTCTACTTTGAAAATGTGGCGTGTCTGCATGTTGTTGGGGATATATTTGACCGTGATCCTCAGACATACATTTGTTATTTTTAGATGTTTTAAAGTCACCTTTTACATGACTGGTATTTGAAAAAGAAAAGAGGAAGGAATTAGCTAGAACTTAGATTGGGAGCCAGGGAAAATCTATGACTATGCACATTTCCTAATGAGAATGAGACTTGTTACTCCAAGGGAGTGATTTTCTCCTACTGGTAGGAGAAATAAACTTAATTTTGAAAGTGGGAGCAGGATTCATAGTTTTGTCAAATATAGGAAGAAAGGGTTGTTTAGATGTCTTTTTGCTGAATTTTGTTTTTCTTTTTTGCTGACTTTTCTTTTTTTTTTTGCCGCAGTAACAGAACACCCTAAATAGAGTTGTTATGGGATCACTTTTACTCTTGGCAAGCAGATGGCGCAGTGGTAAAGAATCCACCTGCCAACACAGGAGATTCAGGAGACTAGGTTCAATCCCTGGGTTGGGAAGATCCCCTGGAGGAGGAAATGGCAACCCAATCCAGTATTTTTGCCTGCAAAATTCCATGGACACAGAAGCCTGGACCACGGCTCGAGAAGAGTCAGACATGACTAAGCACAACAACAAATTGTGAAAATACACCCTTTGTTTGTTCTCCTTTACTAGCTGTTCCTTTTATCATTCTTTCCTGGTCCCTTATCCTTAGCTCCATCAGGAAGACAGTATGTCCCAAGGCTCAATCTTGGTTACTTTTCGCTGTTCTTCCTAGGATTTTGGCTTTAATAATATCGATATGCTGATGGTTTTCCAATCTGTGACTCTGGGCATCACCTGTCACTGGGATTCCAGATTCTTAGAAGTCACAGCTTACCTGATGAATCTATTTGGCCATCTTACATCTCAAATTTGACATGCTTAAAACAGAGCTCGTGTTTTCCCCATCTCCAAACCTGCTCTTACTTAGTATCCTCTTTCTCAGAAATTGTTACCACCACTCACCTAGTTGCATTATCAAGACATCACTCCTGAGTCTTCTTTTCCCTGTATCTTCAATATCCAATCTGCCAGCAATTTCTCTTATTTTGATTTCCAACTGACATCTTCTGTCTCTCTTCCACCAACATCATGGCGGCTCTCCCAGTCCAAGTCACCTGGTCTACTGCAGTAGCCCCCATCTGACAGTCGTATTAAACACTTGTACACCTAAAATCCTTCACATACAGTAGCCAGGGGCTTCCCAGGGGGCACTGGTGGTTAAGAACCTGCCTGCCAATGCAGGAGACTTAATACATGAACGTTCGATCCCTGGGTCGGGAAGATCCCTTGGAGGAGGACATGGCAACCCACTCCAGTATTCTTGCCTGGAGAATCCCCATGGATAGAGGAGCCCGGAAGGCTACATACAGTCCATAGGGTCACAAAGAGTTGGACACAACTGAAGCGACTTAGCACACATGTACAGTACCCAAAGTGGTCTTTTGAATATGTAAATAAGAGAAAATAACTTATTTGCTTAAAGCACTTTAGTACCTTCTCATTATACTTCGAATAAAATTCAAACACCTTATGCTGACCTGCAAACTCCTGCCACTGGTGATCTCTTCTATAGAACCTAATCCCCTTTACTTCTGCACTCAACCATCTTATTCTTCTCCAGAGCCTTCCTTTCTCCACCTGAACCTCCACTGGAAATGTCCTCCCCTTAGAATTTCATGCCATTGTCTCCTTCTTGACCCTCAGATCTCAGTTTAGATGTCATCTTCTCAGAGAGGTCTAAGGCTTCACTATTTCTATCATTGAGCTTGTCACTGCCTGGTGGTTCCTTGTTCATTTGTCTGTGTATTATTTCTTTCTCCAGCAATATCATAAGCTCTTGTGAGCAGAGGCCTTGTCTTCATATCCAGTGAGGTAGTCTATGTACCTAGAAGAGTGCCTGGCATGCCCTGATGCTAGATAGCTGTTGAGTGACTGAGAGAATCAATAAACATACTCTCAGGGGGTGATCTGTGACATCAGGAAAGACTTCCCTAAAAAAGTGTTGCTTGAGCAGAATCCTGAATGGTGAGTGGAAATTAAAGGAAAGAATTCATGCAGAAGAAGAGGCAAAAAAAGTCTTGTATGCAGAAAAAGCGAGAGGTGTAGAAACCTGGAGTTGGGAAGAGCATCCCACCTTTATTACAGCGTAAGGAGGGACCCTGTTCAGAGTGTGTGGATAGCGGAGAGCAGTGTGAACTTAGACTGGGAGAGGTATGCAGAGCTTTGAGACAGGATAAGGATTCCCAACTTTATTGTCAAGGCTTTGGAAACCATTGTGTGTTTAAGCAGGCAGATGCCCTCTTAAGATTGTTTTCTAAAACTATCCCTTTGTCTGCAGCGTAAAGAAGAGGCTGGGGTATGGGCAGTGTGGCTGTGGCTCTTTCTGCCGTTAGGGTGCCGCTGCAGTAATCTAGAGGAAAGATCATGGCAGCGTGGTGGAACAAGTGCCGGAGGAGAATAAGAAACTGGGATGGACTCCAGAGACAACTGGTGCTTCCCTGGTGGCTCAGTGGTAAGAAATATGTCTGCAGTGCAGGAGATGTGGCTTTGATCCCTGGGTCAGGAAAATCCTCTGGAGAAGGACATGACAACCCTCTTCAGTATTCTTACCTGGGAAATACCACGGACAGAGGAGCCTGGCGGGCTAAGTCCATGGCGTCGCCAAAGACTCAGACATGACTTATTGACTAAACCACCACCACCAGAGCCAATTAGGAGGGGAAAGAATTAGTGGTGTTCAATTCCGTAAAGGTAGAGTGATGGAGGGTGGGGAAAGATGGTGGCCTTAGGCCTGAAGCTCAAGTTTTTGACTTGTATGCATACTTCAGTGGAGGGTGGCACCATTTATGGAGAAAGAGAACATGAAATAGAATTAGAATGACAAAAAATATCAAAGTCTTGATTTTCTATATATTGAATCTGAATGCCTTTAATATATCTAAGTGGAGATGTGGAAGTAGACAGCTGGAGTCAGGTGTAGGGAGCTCAAAGAAAAAGTATGGTGGGCAGGAGATATAAATTGGGGAGCACAGGTTATAATCGATGCACAGGGATGTCAAGGACCATCTTAAATTAGTTATACTTGCCATAGAAGCTAATGCACAAATATAAGCTACTTATACACAAATATAAATGTAAGTGGTAAGTAGGTATGAAGGCAATTTGTACATGTTATTTTGAAGAAGCAAAATAAATGCTCATTTGGAAAGTTTTTTATTTAAGCTTAGTAGGGAAAAAAAAATGAATTGACAGGAAAATCATATTTAAATTTGCCGTGAACAGTCACAACGGTTTTTTTCTGCCCGAATTTCAAATTGGTTACAAATTACCTCATTAAAAACCCTTTAGATGACCACTTCCTTTATGGGCCAGTTTATTGGGATTCCAAAGCTAGGTTAGTAATGGAGCAAATTTTTATTGTAATTACATCATAACTGTTTTCTGGGTTGAAGAATGATAAAGAAAGGGGTATATGATCCTTATAGCACAAAGGAGCAGTTGCCCGCCTTGCAAACCTGACTCATCTTTCATTGTACTCCAAAGCCAACAGCCTGACATGAATTGATTGGAGTAGAGAGGGTGAGTTTATTGTGTTTAAGTTTGAATTATTTTAAGTGAGACAACACGAGTGTGAGTGTGTCAGAGGAGGCGCGCATGGAGGGTATGTGTGTGAGGGTATCCACTCCACAGTAATGAACTATACCAGTTTCCTAGGGTTGCCATGACAACACTCCACAAACTGGATGCTAGAAGCCTGAAATTAAGGTGTTGGCAGGGCCGTGATCCCTCCAACTCCTCCAGGGCAGGAGCCTCCCTCGCCTCTTGTGGCCCCAGGCAGTCCTTGGCTGGTGCAGTCCTAAGTCTCTGCCTCGGGGTCTGTATGTCTCGGCGTCTTCATGACATTTTCCTCATTGAATCTCTGTTTTCTATTATTAGGACACTAGTCATATTGGATTACAGCCCACTAACTTGAATATGACCTCATCTTAACTCATTACATCTGCCAAGACCCTATTTCCAAATAAGTTCCCATTCACACTTATTAGGAGTTAATTCTTCAACATGTCTTTTTTTTAGGGAGGTGGGGAAGGAACACAATTCAACCCAGAGCTTGAACTATGGGAGCTAATGGAAATGCACGTGCAAATGTGCAAGGGAGGGCTCAGTGTAAGACTGTGTGTATGTTGTGTGAGTGTGTGTTTGTGTGAGTGTGCATTCGTGTTGTAAAGAACTACAACCAAGTAACCAGTTCCTTGATCTCTATTGATTCCTGGTTCCTGCTTTCAGTGGTTACTTGGAGAGCTTTTATGCTGTCCCATGACTCCATTCACAATGAGTAATGGATCGTTTCCGGGCTCTCACTCCCACTTTTAATGAATACCAACACTAATTAACTGACAGTAACGTGGAGTTGCTCCTGGCGATATGAATCTCTCGCTGAGGTCATAACGGCTGTTGGAAATGTAATTTATTACTTTGTAAGGCACATTCTGGGACTCTCAGTGTGAAGACCATTTTTGCAAGTGCCAAGGCCGTGTTAGGCAGACCTTTAAGGTAATATGTTCCATAGTTCCTGGGCCTTGGCATAATGATGCATCAAAGGCACAATGGTTCCGCTGGGATGCTGTAAAGATTTCCAACCACAGTACCATCTGCTGGGAGGGACAGATGAGTACTGTTTGAACCAGGACTCCTGCTTTTATCCTGAAACCAGAGAAAGCAGGAGAACACCCTCAGTTATCAGGACACGGTGTATTATTAGTGTTATTTGTATTATTAGCCTTCGAATTGTTCTGGGAGTGAGAAAATTGCATCGCAGGGAGAAGCAGTGCCCTACAAGCCATATCAAGGATGTGTGATTGGGAGAACAGCAGGCACCCGAGCCCTGGTGAGCCCTGCAGTGAGGTCACTTGGGCAGCCGGCTTCAGGACCCAGCTCTGGACTCCCCATGAACTCGACCAAATTAGCTTTACATGAGGAAGCCGTCTTGCTTCTCTAGAGGATCAAAGTAGCTGGACCCGGTCCCAGTGTTCTGTAGATAAGCAGGTCACAGGATACGTTCGCGCCCTGTTCTGCTTCTAGCACACCACGCTGCGGATGCCTCTGTATTTTCCAGTTAATAACCATAGAGGGAACTCAGGTCCACGTGCTTCCTTCTCTTATCTGCACTAATCTGCTGACCTGAGATCATCTATGTACCCTCCACTCTTGTTACAACGCCTCTGGAACCATGTAACATTTTTTTCTCATGTCTGGGCTACTGTTCCCAACCAAGTCCTTTTATCCTTTGTACTAGTAACAGCATCTCCTTGTAACACTTAACATGCTTGTCTCGCCAGGGCAGCCTGACAAGGGAAAATATGTAAATATGATTTTCAAAATGACATTTGAATAGTGGAAAATCACAGGACTATCCAGCCAAAGTAGTAAGAACAAAGACAGTGAAAAGATGTATTAACAAAAAGAATAAAGAATGGAAGAGAATAACATGATTTAGGATGAATTTTAGCTGTTCAGTGGCGGGTGTTATTGGTCAATATTCCATGCTTGGGTTTGTTCTCCTTTTTCTGACACTCAGTCCTCATAGACAAAGACTACACTGTACATCCATCCTCATATACAAATATGTGATAAATGTGACCATGAAGTTTTGAGACTGAGTTTTTGAAAAATGTCAGAATGTAAATATTCAAATTATTATTTTCCTTAATCCTGGAAACATGTGGTCATTCCAATGCAACTGTGTTTATCTAAAAGCCTGTGAAACTGTTCTTTTAGAAGCATCTTTGAATTTAATTTGTGAAAACTAAAAACAGAAAGCATACTCATTACTTTGTATTCATATCTGACATACGTCCTCAAACTGTTTAATTATTTGGAATACTTATCATGTTCAGAGATAGTCCTAAACATCTTGTCTTTAAGCCAACCCCTTTGAATAAACATTTGCTATTATGTTTTTAATTTATTAGGTATTTTAATAATAAAGGTAATATATATTCATTATAATAAGTCAAATATATGTATAAGGAAAAAATAATAATCTCCATCCTCTTCTCTCCCACAAATATCACCCTCATGAACAAATAAAATATGGCACAACTATACTAAAGAAAATAAACAGCTATATGTATTAACCTGAAGGGATTCCAAAGGCATACCTTAAATAAAAAAGAAAGAAGGATAGTGTATACAGTATGACTTTATTTTTATTTTAAATTCTATCTATAAACGAATAGATCTGTAGCACGGAAGCACCATATTTTATTCAAGTATTGCCCTATAAGTGGATAGTGAGGATATTTGCAGTTTGTTTCCACTACAAGCAATGTTCCAGGATACTTCCTTAATCATAGTCACCTTTATATCTTCAGAAGATATCCCCAAAGCTGGAATTTTGGGGTAAAAATGCATATGTCACATTTTTTGTTACTCCTATGAAGAAAAAAATTCTTAGAACTGGTAAGGCATAATTGACATTTTATTAATAGAAAAATTAAAAATCCAATTTGTGTTTCTCTATTCTCATAATAAGGAAAAAACTATCTAGATTATTGTTCAACATTAAGGGAGCACATGTTCATATGACACAACAAACCCACCGCAGTCATGGGCAACCGTGCTTGTTAAAGGCAGTCACTTACATTATTTCTCACTCTTGAGTGTCTAAAGTCAAGCTTCAAAAGGAAAATGACAGTGATATGAGCATAAAGGAAAAAATATATCCAGCTACACTACTAGATAAAACCTAACAAGAAGTACCCAGAAGATGTCAATTTGATCATTCTGTTTTATGACCACAAAGTATACAATAATCCAAGTCTAGACATATTATTAAATCGTGGTAAACTCTGCCAGAAAAAAAGCAACCATTTCACCCGTTTGTGACTTTCTCTAATTACTCAATAAATACCCACGATAGCAATGTCTGTGTTTCATCGTTGAGTCATTCTTCTAGCCCTATCACCTCCCTAATGTCATCACAATGACTTGTCGGTACATAAGATGCATACTGATGAAAAATACTGCATGCCAGTTTGCAAAGAGTAACTGGTACAAAGACCATCAAATAATGTGTCCACCAAATAATGTGACCATCAAATAATGTAGCCATGAAATACTGTCTTCCATCTGTAATTATAATTCAGTGCTTTCAGTGGTTCAGGAAAGAGGGAATACTCTTCATACTTTATAAAATAATGAGAAGCAAGGTTATTCAGAACTGGAGAAGAGTTCTAGTATGTCCCATAAAGTATAAATTATATCTCATTTGATAAATATTTATTGAGTGCCTCCTCTCTGCCAGGAATAGTCCAAGGTATAAGGGACATAGAAATGGAGTAACTAGTCACTGCCTCCAATAAAGGCAAGAGAGAAACCAGTAGCCACATTTTCAGCAAGTGTGGGAGAAGAGGTGATGGAGATGTGTACAACTTGCACTGGAAACCAGAAACCAGTCCACACAGAACCGAAAATAGTCTAAAATACTCACTGCCTTTGACAAAGAAGTCCACAGAGCTGAACATTTAGTTTGCTAAATAGTACAGCAAGCTCAAAGATTAAGTCAATAACAAAAAATGATATAGTAGCAAGTAGGAAATCTGCAAGGTTACAATTAAACTCTTCATTTTGAAAAACCTAAATACACACTCACATATATTTATGATGGAGCCCTACCAGGCCACTCACGCTGGGGACGGGAACAAACAAACTTTCTAAATTGTGAAATCAATTTATCAGATAAAATTCTTCTTTAGCCACATCCACATAATAATAAACCACTGTACCATGAAGTTTGACTGTCTTTCTACAATCTTAATAAAAGTCATTGAAAACAAAAATCTTTTTATTTAGTTTTTACGGACAGAGATAGACTTCTGTGTGACACAGCAATTTCAGCTTAATTAGGCTTCACAGACGAGCTACAAAACATTTTTTAAGAAACGCTAAAGAATCTATAAAAGTATCCCAAGGGGAAAAAAATTGATACATCTTTAAGAATACCCACATTATCTACTTTTAAATGGAAACAGTAAATGATGTGGGTGTAACAAAGCACTCATAAAATATTTCCATCAGTGTTTACTTTTAACCCAAAACCAATAATCCAGGACTTCCCGGGTGGTACAGTGGATAAGAACCCACCTGCCAATGCTGGGGACACGAGTTCGATCCCTGGTCCGGGAAGACCCACATACTGCAGAGCAGCTAACGCCCATGCATCACAACTAGTGGAGCCCGTGTGCCTGGAACGTGTGCTCCCCAACAAAAGAAGTCACCACAGTGAGAAGTCCACTCATCACAACAGAGAACAGCCCCTTCTTGCCACAACCAGAGAAAGCCTGTGCGGCAGTGAAGACCTAGAGCAGCCACAAATGAATATAAATTAAAAAATAAAATGCAAACAATAACCCATAAAACCACAAATTTAACCCTGAGCTTTGCTTTTGGAAAAAAAAAAAAAAATCCAGTTTTCTCTGTTCCCTGCCGCTCCCCACAGCAGAGGGGTATCTGCTGCTTTCTCATTTGCTTGCATAACACGAAATGTTCTTAAGTAGTTTGCTTAAGGGAAATATTGTGTATCTTCACTTCGTGTTTTCCCGCAAAGGAATAAAAATTAAGGTCTTTATTATTTTTTAAAGCCATTTTGCAAGGACTCCAGGATATCATAAGCTAGCACTCATCTATATATGAGCACACTACCCATGCCTTTCCTTTCTTCTCCCCTCCCTTCCTCCCTCCCTCCATCCTCTCCGCCTTCCTTCAACAGTATTGAGCAATAACAATTACATGTTTATCACAGTGCTATCTATACAGATTCCAAAGGCAGACTTAACAATTATATCACAGCCGTTCTATTAAAGGATTTCACAGAACAATGTGGAGATTGCAAATGTACATGGTTACATTTAGAAAACTGAACACTTCTCATTCAGTATCATTTCACAATTTCATTAGTAGGATGAATGACTGAGTACAAGCCTAGTTATCAATACCTTGAGGCCAAAACTTTTCTCCCCTGCCTTAGGGGACAGTGTTCCAAATTCCGAGTGATCATGTAAAACAGGAAATGTGGTCAGTTGGAAACCAATTAAAAATCAATGAAAAAAAAACAGCTGCAGACTAATTTAGAACTAGGAACAAGCCTAGTTATCAATACCTTGAGGCCAAAACTTTTCTCCCCTGCCTTAGGGGACAGTGTTCCAAATTCCGAGTGATCATGTAAAACAGGAAATGTGGTCAGTTGGAAACCAATTAAAAATCAATGGAAAAAAAAAAAAGCTGCAGACTAATTTAGAACTAGGAAAATACACAAATAAAATTATTGAGAATGATTTTTTATGTGAAAGAATAATAGAAAAGTATTCCCCAATCCTGGACTCAGAGTGAATACCACATGACTACTGTAGCATTTCAGAATAATCATTTTTTCAGAGCAGGCATAACAGGCTGTGGGAGATGGAGGCTGATTCTTGCCCAACACACACATGTAGATCTGTGATCACGCTTAGTCACTAAGTCATGTTCCGACACCTTGTGACTCTGGGAACTGTAGCCCATCAGGCTCCTCTGTCCATGGGATTCTCCAGGCAAGAACTGGGATTCTCCAACCCACTGGAGTGGGTTGACATTTTCTCTCGCAGGGATCTTCCGGACCTAGGGATGGAAGCCAAGTCTCCTGCATCTCCGGCACTAGCAAGTGGATTCTTCACTTAAGAACCACCAGAGAAGACCCATATCAACCTATGTTACTCAGCTGGGGTACATCTATTGAAAAAAAAACATTGATGTTAAGAGAAAATTCACAGAGAAACCTTACTTCTGATATTATCAGGTCTCTTAAAGTCTGTCAACTGGCCCCTGAGGATATTCACAGCACGAGCCCAAACCTCCGTTCCCCACTTCCATTGAGGAAGACACAGGGACACACCATTGAGGAAAGCATGTGGGTGAAGGAAATAGACAAGAAATGAAACCTGCCTCTCTGCCGTGGGATCAGATTAGAGCCTCAACTTTCTGAAATATCTACAGTGTGGGCCCTCCTAGAAATGGGGGGGGGGGGTGCAAAACTCCAAATGCCAACTTTAAAGAGCTAATTAATAAGCCAGGAGTGTCCCAGGAAACTAAAACATAGCTATAGTTCTCTTTTGGCTGGACTATATCTGTATACATGAATTATTTACATGTAACACAGAGGCTTATAAGGAACAGAAAGGAGAACTTTTTATTTATTCACTTGTTTTATAGCCTACATCACATCAGAAAGGATTGTAAATGACTTACAAAGATTCCGGGAAGATGGCAGTGGTGAAGGCATGGTATTTAAATATCCCTGAATTCCCCTCATAAAGAACAGACAGAGCAACTATGATACCAGAACCCCACAAACCACAAGCAACATGTGCAGTGAACTAAGTGACAAAAGTATCCTCCACAAACCTCAAACTAGGAGCACCCACAGCTACAAGATCTGTGTGTGGTCATCCTCAGCGCAGAAGGATGCAGAGAGGAGCCGGCGGGCATCTGGCAGCCCTGAGTCGAGGAGAGGCCCACTGAGCCCTCCCGAGGGGCCCACAGCCATCTGAGAGAGTGGTGAGGCTGGAGGGTTTCATCAAAGCTCCCCGCCAAGACAAAGCCCTGCAATGAGAAGAAAGCACTGCGGAGGCAGAATTCAACATGTGCAGGAGCAACAGGCGCAGAAGAAAGAAAAAGGTCTGGATAAGCGCTAAGGAAGCAACAGAAGAAGGGGGCTTCCGTGGTGGTACAGCGGATGGGAATCCACGGGCCAGTGCAGAGGACACAGGTTCGATTCCTGGTCTGGGAAGAGTCCACAACTACGGAAGCCCGCACGCCCTAGAGCCCACCACTGAGAAGTTCCCGAGGGAAACTGTACAGAGGACCAGGCCCAGCAAAATCACGTCCTTTAATAGTGCAGAGTCTTGATTCTAAGGCTTGTCTAAGTCTTGACGTCTCTTGCTTGAGGCCAAAAGGACAGATTGTTTGGAGAATTCTGTGTAAGCAGAAGCAGGACTAGAACCTGTGTCCTGTGATTCTTAGATCGCCTCGGCCTGCCATTCTCATGGTGAGTGCAGCGGGGGGAGCCTGAGAAGCGCAGCTCGGAGACATGAGAGCAACGTCTGCAAGAGGCAGAGGGCTCAGAATAGCTCCTGAAACAGGCTTAACGCATGTCCTCCTGCTGCAATCCCATCCCGGGCAGGGGGATGATCAGAGGACCCATCGTGGGCAGGGGTTGGGGAGAGAGGGGCTTCTAGCCACACCCACCATGGTCAAAGCTGATCATGATGTGATCGAAATGCTGCTTATGGTGGCAGATATGGCAGCAGAAAGGAAGGGCTTGATAAGAGATCACAATTACGGAAAGAGAAGAACCATCCAAAGCCACAGTTTTGAGCCAAAATAATGGGAATAATGTACCGAGAGAACTATGGGGACCAGAAAGAGATGCTTGCTCTGAGTAGATGGCTATTCCTCCCTCTTTTTAACACATCACAGTATAGTAACGCTCACAAAACATAAATGAAATTTCAAATCCCTGTTGCACCATCTTGGAGGCTTCAACAAAGACGAGTAATTCAACATGCAAGTTTCCCCACAAGTTCATGTTTTATTTTTTGCTGTTTTTGGTTTTTTAATTTGGAGAGATTTTTTTTTAAAGGGAGTGTACATATAAGATGGGGCTTCCCAGGTGGCACTGGGAAGTGGTAAAGAACCCGCCTGCCAATGTAGGAGACTTAAGAGATGAGGGCTCAGTCCCTGGGTTGGGAAGACCCCCTGGAGGAGGGCATGGCAACCCACTCCAGTATTCTTGCCTGGAGAATCCCATGGACAGAGGAGCCTGGTGGGCTACAGTCCATGGGGTCTCAAAGAGTTGGAAATGACTGAGTGACTCTGCATGCAGCACGCACATATAAGATACTCTTACTTCTTATGAGGTAGGACAGAAAATGATAATGGTTTCTTAACAAAAACAATAGTTTCTATTCCCCGAGCACTGACTTTATTCCAAGCATTATGCTAAGCACTTTATATACACTACAGCAATAATATTGTTTTCATTTTTCTGACGAGGAAATTTAAGCCCTACAATGTTGAAAACATTAAGAAATTCATACCAAGGCACATGGCTAGTAAATGGCCATTTCATGCTGCAAACTCAGATCTGACTTCAACACGCTTAACAAGGGTTACAAATGATGATCATATTGCCTCTGACTTCACTATTCTAGTATCTGTCAAACCTGCAGGTTTTACTCAGATGGCCACTACAAAATTAACAGGTGTTCTTTTAACTAGACTGCAACTCACTGGTTATTTAGCTGAACTATTAATTAATCAGTTTAGTCAGCACTCTTAATTCCTTGTTAACTTACTAAACCATGAAACTTCTGAGTACCTAGCATGTATAGAGCACACCAAGCTGCTAGAAAACTGGAAACAGAGACTTTCCTCCCATGTCCACAGTTTATCATCCATGGAGAGACATACTTTGAGAAATAAGGTATAATTCCAAAATCAGGCTGAACACCACTGCACAGCATACCATTTAGATTCTTATTATAGTAAAAAATTCTATTCAATAGTTTGAGTTCAGTTTGGAGAAAGGCTTACCTAGTATGCAAAATGACAGTAAGTGGGATGATAATCTAATGTAAACCTTACCACCAATTCTTGCAAAGAGATTAAGGCACTCACTTCTATTCTCATCTATATTTAAATTTTTTTCTTTTTACCCTTTGACCCCGTTCTTCCGTTTCTCTCATTCACCACCCTCTACCTTTGGCAACCATCAATCCATTCTCTATGAGTTATAACTTTTTAAAAACATTAAAAGTTCAGTAAGTCAACAATATTTAAACATAAAAAAAATAAAACATTGTAAAGGATGTGAGTTGGGACTATAAAGAAAACTGAGAGCCAAAGAATTGATGCTTCTGAACTGTGGTGTTGGAGAAGACTCCTGAGAGTCCCTTGGACTGCAAGGAGATCAAACCAGTCCATCCTAAAGGAAATCAGTCCTGAGTGTTCACTGGAAGGACTGATGTTGAAGCTGAAACTCCAATACTTTGGCCACCTGATGCGAAGAGCTGACTCATTGGAAAAGACCCTGATGCTGGGAAAGATTGAAGGCTGGAGAAGGGGATGACAGAGGATGAGATGGTTGGGTGGCATCACTGACTCAATGGACACAAGTTTGGGTAAACTCCCGGAGTTGGTGATGGACAGGGAGTCCTGGCGTGCTGCAGTCCATGAGGTCACAAAGAGTCAGACATGACTGAGTGACTGAACTGAACTGAACTGAAAGGATGAATAAAACAACACATGTGAAAAAAATAAAAAGAAAACTATACTTTTGTAGATACACACCAAAGACAGATAATTGCAATGATTTTTCAAAATCAATTAGATGAAATCACTATTTTTCATTGAATCATTAAAGTCCTTCCTTTCCCAAACAGTTATTTGAGCCTGAACAACCCAGGTAATTACTTCTTTTATCTCCTTGACTTTAGCAGGGGACGTGTCGAATGAGAAAAGTTATTTCAGAATGAAAGTTTAAAAAGCCAAGTCAGAAGGGGAAAGTCACAGACCTGGGTGACGTCAGCCTGCACGGAAACAATAATTCAATAAGTCCATAAGGGCAGCAGAGTTTGCTGACCGCCTTCTCCACTGAAGCGAGCACAGAGGGGAAAGGAACGCTGAGCCAGGAACACAGCGGCCGGGCAAACAATTTACAATAACAAGATCCGTTCCAAACAGGAACAATGCAGGGACAGGCAAGCCTCTTGGTGAGAACTGTCTCTTGCTTGAAATCATTAAAAACCAAGTACAGTTTAGATCTAGGGATGACATTTCTTGGAATATTCCTCAAAGGGGAGCCACTTGTGCTCCTTGGGACCTAGGCTGCCCTTTCCTCGTGGAAATTTGCCACTTTTGTCTGGTCACTTCTACCCATGCCACGCTCTGTGATCTCAAGAAATGAAAGCTACCTCCCTAAGTCAATCACCAAAAGGGATTTTAGACTTCAGTGATGCTAAACTCAGAGAGAGGGACAGAAAAAAAAGGACAGTGACTTCTTAACAACTGTCAATGTTTTTCTTTCCAGTTTCAACAGTTTTATCTCAAAATCACAGCTCTTCGTTACTGGAGGTGAACGTAGAACAAGACTTGAGAACCTGTTTCATGAATGTTCAGGCTGCTGGCATTGTAAAGGGTCACAGTGATGAGGTAAATAAATAAAGACGTTGCTTGGGAACTCAGTGATTTAGAGGTAAGCTCAGCAGCTCACATTTGCTGAGCCTGAACCCAAAGATTTGTGTCGGAAGGACTTCCCTGGTAGTCCAGTGGTTAAGAATCTGCTGCCAATGCAGGAGACACGGGTTTGATCCCTGATCTGGGAAGGTCCCATAAGCTGCAGAGCAACGAAACCTGTCCACCACAACTACTGTGGCTTGCACGCTCTAGGGCCCATGTGCTGCAACTGCTGAAGCCCAAAATAAATAATCAATAAATTTTAAAACAACAATTTGTTGTTTTTAAACACAACAATTTGTCTCCTCTTAAGTCACCAAGAGACTATTGTGTGATATTTCTCCATTTAATATGGAATCCGTTATTATTCAGAAGTATCATGGACTTAAGACTCACATCTCACTCTATTTTTTGTTTGTTTTTTTAAACAGATTCTGATTTATTAGTCTAGAGTGTGTCTTCAAAGCCTGTGTTTTTTATTTTTTTTTCATTTATTTTTATTAGTTGGAGGCTAATTACTTTACAATATTGTAGTGGTTTTTGCCATACATTGACATGAATCAGCCATGGATTTACATGTGTTCCCCATCCTGAACCCCCCTCACATCTCACTCTAATAAATTCCAGTACAACTCCAAACCAGTCACACACAGAAATACACTATGTACTGAGATATAACCATTTTTTGCATGTTTGGTAGAATACAGAAGCTATTTTGTTTCACAAGTAAAACATGATGATTTTTATGGGGGAGGTGAAGAATAATTTATCCAGTGGGGGAGGAATGTAATTGGCTTGAATATAGAGCACTTGGAATTGGGCCAGGACAACAGCCAAGTTACTGAAAAGAATACTCCATTTTCGACCCCCAAAATTAAAATGGCGCCCCCATCTTCGCCCCCACAGAAGCTTGTATTCTCACGCTTAATTTTTCTCTCTCTGGAAGTAGAAAATATGTAATAAGGTACTAGAGAACTGCATCAGAAATAACGTTTGCAGGGGATCCACTGCATGCTAAGACACTGTGCTAAACATTCTCAGTCTTCACGATTCTTCTGCGCCATCTGTACAGTAAAGCTTCCTTCATGATCTCCCAAAAACGCCTTCCTCAGCCCCTTCTTCAGACTACAAGTGATCCCCAGTGGTGCAATGTACTTTCAGGAAAACAGACCTGGAAAGAAAGAGGCCTGAGAAGATTGGAAACAGGTTGGGCAGCAGAACAAGAAATTGTCCCTGGTACCTGGATGATGGCCTAAAGGCTGAGCGGGTGCCAGGGGAGTCTGCCCCTTGACCTGAACATTCTTTGATGCCCAGAGGCCAGATAGAGATTTCTAAAATGCAGAACTCAGGGACTTCCCTGGCAGTCCAGTGATGAAGATGCCCTGTTCCCAATGCAGGGGGTGCAGGTTCGATCCCAGGCAGGGATCTAAGATCCCACATGTGATGCGGCCAAAATAAATTTTAAAAAAATTTCAAAAGATCACTGACTTAAGATCACCATACAAATATAAAAATAATTTTAATAAATACATGAACAAAATGTGGAACCTGGAGCAAATCCCCATGTGTCTCTCTACCTCCTGCCTCCAGCCTTGGTCTAAGGCTCATGTTACCAACCTGGGTCTAACTCAAAGCTTAGGCTTGTGTTAGTCAATCACTCAATGTGTCCGACTCTTTGCGACCCCAGGGACTGTAACCCCCAGGCTCCTCTGTCCATGGGATTCCCCAGGCAAGAATACTGGAGAGGGGAGCCATTCCCTTCTCCAGGGGATCTTCCCAACCCAGTGATAGAACCTGGGTCTCCTGCATTGCAGATGGATTCTTTACCATCTGAGCCACCACAGAAGCCCTCAATCAATGGTAAAGTCATGATAAATCTCTCTGAATTTACTTTGTTCTTAAACATTTTATTTATTGCTATTCTTAAAATCAAGAGTGGTAGAAGTCCCTGGCCAGGTCTAATGAAAGGGCAGGCTTTTGGGTGCACACCTAAAAACACAAGTGAATTCAAATGATTCCATTCTATTTCTGAAAACCCTAGTCTATTCCCCCAAATTCAACTTCTTAAGACTCACCATGGCCCCCTGCATTAGCTGGCAGTATTGTTTCTTATCTCAAACTTATCATGAACTTTTATTTCTATTATACTTCCTCTTCTTCAAAGTCTTGCATGCAAAAATGCTTATTGTTCAAAGTTCAAACCTAATTTTTTGGTAGGGTCGCTGAGGATTGTCTTACCATTCAAGCTAACTGTATTTAAAGACAGGCCAAAAAGCACAAGGAAACAGGTACGAGGATTACCAGTCCTGGGAGAAAAGCGTCCACACACCAACTTCAGCAGGATGTGGAATTTTTGCCACTGACTTTTTTCTATTCATGGTCTCACTTGTGAACAGTAGAAGCGAAAGGAGCTGGTTGGTGGTCTGCGCCTGTCCAGTCAATGCTGGGAAACTGTCAGGATTACAATGCTCCTTTGTTGGCTGGCTTGGCAGCGATGCCAAGAGCTGAATGGGCCACAGAGACTGAACTAGTTATGACGACCGCTGGGTCCCCCCGAATGACCAGAGGCCCTCCCCACCCCATTGCCTGGCCACCCTGGGATGACAGTGTGGACGCGGGGACACTCCTATTCCCCCCACAAATATGCTTCACCAAGTTGGCTGATGGAAAGCATCGACTACCTGATGATCCATCTGATTCAGCAGGGGCATCAAGCCTACTGGAAACTTGCAAAAAAGAAGAAAGCAGAAAAATGAGATAGAAAGTGTATCTTGAAAATACTATCGTGTAATTATGTGTTAATCTTTTCCCACTGAAACTGTACAGGGACTTTTGGAGATGGAGAGAAAAGGATGAAATACTAAACTCAGGACAAAACAGAAAAAGAAGTTCCCCTCTGATGATATTCATGGAGAAAAACTGATCTGACCAATTTAGGTCACAGTGATTTTTATGTTTGTTTTTGACCAATCACATGTCCCTGCGCCCCAATTTTCAGATTTAGATGTATCTTCCAGTAACAGAGAGAAAGAAACTAAAGACTAGGAAGCTGGTAGGGGAAAAACAAAAAAAGATTACTAAACAGAAAATGAGTTGTTTTCTAACAGCTTTCTGCTAACCCAGACTCCTGGTTTTATTTAAGAAGCCCACTGCCTTTGAAAATACACAGGGTCTTTTCAATAGCAAAAGATCAAATGATGTTAATCAGGCAATGGGGCCTAATCCTTTAATGCCGCTGTCTCTTTACATTATAAACATACCAGCTGCTTGAGCTGGAACGATTTTTATCTTAGCTTGTCTTTTCTTCTTCTTCCTCTCTCTTTAAATTTTAGCTTTTGCCAATCAGTACAGAATAAGCTTTCTTCTACCTCCTTGCTAACCCCCATCCTGCAATAATCTCTTGTGCCTTAGAACAAAGGAAGACAAGAAGACGGGGCAGTGGATACCTCCATCTCCCTGTTTTCTAATCCACGTCCTTCACACATTTAAGTCAGTTCCAGTAGAAAAGCCATGACAGCGGGCACTGCACGCAGCTCATGGGTCTCCACGCTCATCATCTCTGCTCCCGCTCAGCTACTGGTTTGGCCTGATGGGTTCAGTTCACATACCACAGGAATGAATGCATTTACAGCTACTATCAACCACTTCTTTTTTTTTTTTTAAACCCAATCTTTGCTGCAGAAAGATAATAATCATATTTTGAATTCAGTAGCATGTTTAGCTTAAAGAATTCCCTGGGACAGACAGAAGGATATGTGACAGCTGTCTTCAGATATTTGACCTGCCACCTTGTTGACATAGGACTGGACTTCTGGAGGGATGCAGAACCGTCACAGCAGTGATTCTTCAACGGGGGTGTGGTGGTGTGCAGAGACACTTAGGGAATTGTTTAGGTTACATCTCTGCTGAGATGCTAATGTCACTGCAGCAGAATGCCACTGTTATCCTGAGAGTCTGACTATTTCTTAGGAAGATGAGGATGGAAAAACTTGAGGTGTATCAAACCGGACTGTAAATTCCACCAAATCAGTTGAACTATACGTAATCCTCTTATCTTTTTATTCCTAAAGCCTAACAGGGCCGGACACGTGGCAAGTGCTCAAAAACTTGTTTTTGAAGTATTATTTTGTTGATGAATTAAAAAAAAGCAGGGAAGCAAATTTCACTTTAATACAAGAGGAATGCTCTAAGAAGCAGCACTGTCCTAGGTGGCTATGAAAGACAGTGAGCGCTTCATCTTTGGAGGAGTTCAGACAAACTGGAGATAGTGTTATGTAAGCTGACCCGGTTTACAAAGTGAAAACAGTGGCAGTCCAATTTAGCTCCAGGCCAAGGAAAAACTCCAACACTTTCTACTCATGATCATGAACAGATTCCTCTTTCGAAGTATATAGAAAGATGCAGCCCGCAATATTGTCAGTTTAAACCAGGGCACCAAATACTTGTGCCCTGCTTTCTGGGAGTTCTGTGTTAAGTTTGAGCCGCAGTTTATTAAATCCTAAGTTTTTAATTTCTATTCCTAAGACTAAAGGTTTTTTTTACCAAGAAGAATACTTGTACCTTTGAAAGTCTCCACGGATATGATTTTCTTCATTAGAGCATCATTTGAATGCTGATGCTTATTAGCCTAGAGCTGTGGTTGACAGGTCCTAAAAACCCAATTCCCTCTTCTTGAGGAACTAAAGACCTTGAAACCCATCTCTTTGTCACACTAATTTGGGGCCCAAATTTCCAAATTAATTTAAATGTGGCCCATAAGAGAATTCCAACATTTCTTGAAACATTGTAAGTCTTTTGAAGACTTTTCCTTCCCTTTTACCCATCCTGCTTTTCCCTCCTCTTCCTTCCTTTTTCTTCTCCTCCTCCTTCTTTTAATTCTGAATGAAGTTTATCATCTCAGGAAATGTGGTACCTTGATAATCTCTTTTTGAGATTATCTATTCATCCCACCTTGATTTATACTGAACAACTGTGGCCGGTTAAAAAGAAGTAATAAAGTGGGAAGCCTCATGCCCAGCTGGTGGACTTGCTATGATGATCTTTTGGTGAAGAGCGCCACCTCTCATCAGCAAACCAAGGTAGCTTTTCTGTGGGCCAGAGTCGGAGGAGAAACGGAAAAATAGATCAGCGATCACTAGCATTTTCTCTTTGCACAGCCTTCCATTACCTTTTGGACTTCAGACTGCACCTTATGGCTGTTTCAGTGGGAGCAATTCTGGGCTCTAAAATAATTATTTACCATCTATGAATTCACTGTTAAAAGACAGTAATTCTTAATTTATTTCTCAGCCTTGGACTGAGAAACCTTGGACTTTCTACTGAATAACAGTGGTAACAGTGACAGACTATTTTCTTGGGCTCCAAAATCACTGTGGACAGTGACTAGAGTCATGAAATTAAAAGACACTTGCTCCTTGGAAGAAAAGCTACGACAAACCCAGATAGCATATTAAAAAGTAGAGATATTACTTTGCCAACAAAGGTCCATCTAATCAAAGGTATGGTTTTTCCAGTAGTCATCTATGGATGTGAGAGCTGGACCATAAAGAAGGCTGAAGAATTGATGCTTCTGAACTGTGGTGTTGGAAAAGACTCTTGAGAGTCCCTTGGACTACAAGGAGATCAAACCAGTCAATCCTCAAAGAAATCAATCCTGAATATTCATTGGAAGGACTGATGCTGACGCTGAAGCTCCAATACTTTAGCCACCTGATTCGAATACCTGACTCATTAGAAAAAACCCTGATGCTGGGAAACATTGAAGGCGGGAGGAGAAGGGGACGACAGAGGATGAGATGGTTGGATGGCATCACCGACTCAATGGACGTGAGTTTGAACAAACTCTGGGAGAAGGTGATGGACAGGGAGGCCTGGAGTGCTGCAGTCCTTGGAGTCTCAAAGAGTCGTACAGGACTGAGTGACTGAATGACAACAATGTAGCAGTGAAGTGGAAGTCCTACATTTAAAGGTTAAAAGTTAGGCTCTTTGATCTGCCAATTTGGATGGAATCCCAGCTACACTGCTTGCTTACTAGCTGTGTGCCCTCTAGTGAGTTACTGAACCTGCCTAAGCTTGACATCCTGAGGGAATATCAATTTAGTGCACATTTTACTGAGCTGTGTTAAGATAGAATACACTGTTGGTGGGAATGTAAATTGGTTCAGCCGCTATGGAGAACATATGAAGGTTCTTTAAAAAACTAACAATAGAGTTACCATGTGATCCCACAATCCCATTCCTGGGCATAGATCCAGAGACAATTCTAATTCAAAAAGATAGGGAATTCCCTAATGGTCCAGTGGTTAGGACTTGGTGCTTTCACTGCTGAAGGTCCAGGTTCAATCCCTGAAAAGTTACATGAACCCTAATATCCCTAGCAGCACTATTTACAATAGCCAAGACATGAAAGCAACCTAAATGTCCATGGACATATACATATATGCTTTCCTAGTGGCTTGGACGGTAAAGAATCTGCCTGCAATGCAAGAGACCTGGGCTCAATCCCTGGGTAAGGAAGATCCCCAGGAGAAGGAGAAGGCACCCACTCCAGTATTCCTGCCTGGAGGATTCCATGCACAGAAAAGCTTGGTGGGCTGCAGTCCAATGGGTCACAAAGAGTCAAACACGACTGAAGCGACTTAGTACCCATCTATATCTATATCTATCTATCTATCTATCTATCTACACACACAAAAATATGGGTTTCCCAGGTAGTGTCAGTGGTAAAAAACAATGCAAGAGATGTAAGAGTGGCAGGTTCGATCTCTGGGTCTAGCAGATCCTCTGGAGGAGGGCAGGGCAACCCACTCCAGTATTCTTGTCTAGAGAATCCCATGACAGAGGAACCTGGCAGGCTGCAGTCCATGGGGTCACAGAGAGTCAGACGTGACTGAAGAGGCTTAGCACAACACTTGTTGTTTACTCGCTAAGTCGTGTCTGACTCTCTTGCAACACCATGAACTACAGCCCACCAGGCTCCTCGATCCATGGGATTTCCCAGGCACGAATACTGGAGTGGGTTGCCATTTCCCACTACAAGGGATCTTCCCAACCCAGGGGTCGAACCCAAGTCTCTTGTGTCTCTAGCATTGGCAAGTGGATTCTTTATCACCGAGTCACCAGGAAGGCCAATGGAATACTACTCAGCCATTAAAAAAGAATGAAATAATGCCATTTGCAGCAATATGGATGGATCTAGAGATTATTATACTAAGTGAAGTCAGGCAGAAAGAGAAAGACAAATATTACATGAGATCACTTATATGTGGAATCTGAAATATGACACAAATGAACTTACTTACAAAAAAGCAAGTCTCAGACATAGAAAACAAACATCATTACCAAAGGGAAGTGGGGGGATGGGAAGAGATAAATTAGGGATAAATGAGGAGTTTGGGATTAGCAGATACATACACTATGTATACAATACAAATAATAAACAAAGTCCTATTATATAGCATAGGGAACTATATTCAATATCTTGTAATAAACCATAATGGGACAGAACATGATAAAGAATATATGTATATATAGCTGAATCAGTTTGTTGTACACCTGAAACTAATACAACATTCTAAATTAACTACATTTCAACAAAAATAAAGAAAACATAAAGTACAGTGATGCATGCAACGCACCAAGCAAATTAACATTAGCTTGTGTTAGTATTGTGAGATTGCTGGTTCTTTCTGTTCATAAGGGTCTGTGTGATAAACAGTTGGGAAGAGTTGGGTCCTCTTAGCCCTTAAAATATTTTACTTAGGTCTCCCTCCCCTATGACTGTGGCTCTAGCTGAGACTTCACCTCAGAGGACATACAGCAAACGAAGGTGTCATCACACAAAACTGTTTTGTGCTAAGTCACTTCAGTCGGGTCCTACTCTTTGCGACCCCGCGGACTGTAGCCCGCCAGGCTGCTCCGTCCATGGGATTCTCCAGGCAAGATACTGGAGTGGGTTGCCGGGCCCCCCTCCAGGGGATCATCCCAACCTAGGGATCCAGTCCAAATCTCTTATGTCTCCCGCATTGGCAGGCGGGGTTTTTTACCACTAGCACCACCTGTAAGACCCTGAGGACCCATAAGTTTGGGGATAAACTCAAGAATATCTGCCTTTTCCCCCCTGCCCTCCCTACCCTACTCTCAACTTCAGAACTACATCCCTTACAAACTCAAGAAGAGTCAATTTCAGGATGTCTTCTCCACTCTGTTCCTAGTAAGTGTCCCCAGTAATCTTAGACCCTTTATAAACTTTATGAACTTATAAATAAGCCACTGTGTTTTAAAAATTATATTGCAAATAATTTAGTTCATTTACTCTATTTCCTCTTTCAGATCATGAACTTCACGACGTCTAGCCTCTTCCTATTTTTCTCACTACACCCCATGTTCAAGTTCCAGGGACGATTCAAAGGGCATTAATGCCTTGACGTTACATAAACCTGGGCTCATGTTGTGCTTCTATTACCTGCTTGCTGGGGATCCTTGGGAAAGCTGCATCAATTCTCTGAGCCTTGGTTTCTTGTTCATTCCGTGCAGAGTTCCCAGCAGTCTTAGAAGTAACACGTGAAAAGTCCTTAACACATAATAAGCCTTCAGTAGAAGGTCATGATCTGTACTTTTCTCTTTAAATTGTCTAGTATGACTATTACCACCATGATGACCACCATTTCTAAGCCCATCGTTGGCCCAGATTCTCAAGAACTAGAGAAAAGCAGAAGAAAGGAGATATAAAAAGCCAGAAAAACGTGATGAGAACTGAAAGCTTTTGCTGAAACCAAATCAGCAAACACAAGACAATGAATGTCGTATTCCAGAGCGCCGCCCGGCAGGCCTCATCGCGCTGATGAACGCGAACACTGGTGAGATAGTGCCGCTTAGTGGCCGTCTCCCAGTATTACATGCAGCGACCCGGTAAGCTGCGGGGAAATAATCGCCAGAGGGGCCTCCGGTTTATCCCTTTTCTCTCTGCTCAGAAGATGGGTATGCACCTCTTGTACCACTTGTGCGCCCATCCTGAGTGCGGCTGTGGACAGCGCTCATGGATCTGCTCAGTAGCACTTTACTGTGTGCTTGTTACTTCTATGTTAATAGCTAGATCCTCTGTGCTTATCAATTAACTCATTGGCAACAAGTCAGCAACTAGCCAACATATTAATCAATCACAAAGTAACAAGGATAATGAGATTCTCCTTGACATTGGCAGGATAAACTGTGACCTTGATCATCATTTCTCCATCTGCAAAGAAGGAAAAAATTACTTACTTCTTGTAAGTTTCTCAAATGAAGTTCAGAAAATTATGAATGCTGAAAGAAAATGTTTTATCTATCATGATAGGGCATCTTGCAGTTACTGAAAGTAATTAAACACAATGATGTTAATAAGGGGTTATACACTGCTCTATAGACATTCAGTCCTGAATCCCTGGGAAAGAGAAAATGAGCAGATTCTATTAACTTTGTATTATTTATTCACTTGTTCATAGTAGAATCTATGAAGACGAACTAATTCCACCAACAAAGGAAAATTCCAGTAGCCCAAGAATAAAGCAACATACCCTTCAATAGTAAGAAAATTTTAGAATTTTAGAATTAGAAGGTACTTTAGGAAGAAGAGGGCTTCCTGGGTAGTTCAGTGGCAAAGAATCTGCCTGCCAATGTAAGAACCTCAGGAGATACAGCTTCAATCCCTGGGTCGAGAAGAGCCCCTGGAGAAGAAAATAACAACCCACTCCAGTATTCTTGTCTGGGAAATCCTCATGGACAGAGGAACCTGGCGGGCTACAGTCCATAAGGTCACAAAGAGTCGGACATGGCTGAGCAAGCACGAAATCCTTCTTAAGAAGAAGAAGGTTTCTTCTTGTATAAACGACACTATGTTTATCAAATGCACATTTTTTGTGATTTGGTCTTTTAACATTGATTGCTGTGTTAGGTTTTGTTATAGAACAGTCTGAATCGATTAACAAGTCAGGCTGTAAAACACCTTCTACAATGTGTCATTTATTTGCAGAGAGGGGGCCTGGGAGAGAATTGAAAACAGCTGAAGGCACATACACACCCATTGCTGCTCCTTTTTTAAAAGGCAGTTTAAAAGCTCAGATCAAGAGAGAATAGGAGGAAACAGAAAGTTAGAGCAGAACAGATGTTGCTGCTGCCATGGCTCTGACCCAAGACAGGCTCTGGCCTCAGAGACAGAAAAGATCATCCAGGCAGCTTGATACATCTCCTTCCCAACTCTCTGCCACCCAGCTTCACCCATGCATGGGAGAAGAGGGGAACACGTGTGTCCCAGTCCTGAATGCCCTTGCTTTATCAAAATTCCTCGGCTTTTGGACCAATGGCATCTCTTCTGGTAGCAACTGGAAAACATCTCCCAAACAGGCTGAAGTTTGTTTATTAGGTTAACTTTTTTGCCCTCCTGAGTTGTGCTCTTCTATAAACATCTCAATGAGGCTTCCCTGGTGGCTCAGACGGTAAAGCATCTGCCTACAATGTGGGAGACCTGGGTTCGATCCCTGGATTGGGAAGTCCTCTGGAGAAGGAAATGGCAACCCACTCCAATCCTCTTGCCTGGAAAATCCCGTGGACGAAGGAGCCTGGTAGTCCATGGGGTCGCAAAGAGTCGGACAGGACTGAATGACTAAACTAAACTATAAACATCTCAATGGGGCTTCCCTGGTGGCTCAGCAGTAAAGAATCTGCCTGCAATGCAGGAACCACAGGTTTGATCCCTGGTCGGGAAGATCCCCTGGAGAAGAGCATGGCAATCCACTCCAGTATTCTTGCCTGGAGAATCCCATGGACAGAGGAGCCTGGCGGGCTACAGTCCATGGGGTCACAAAGAGTCGGACACGACTGAAGTGACTTAGCACACTCACAAAAGGAGAAGAGGGCGGCAGAGGATGAGAAGGTTGGATGACATCACCAATTCAGTGGGTAGGAACTTGGGCAAACTCTGGGAGACAGTGAAGGACAGGGAGGCCTGGCATGCTGCAATCCATGGGGTTGCAAAGAGTCAGACAGGACTTAGCAACAGAACAACAACACTTCCCACCTTCTGAGGTCAGAAAGGAAACTTGTAAGCATAAGCTAAAAAATGATCATTTCAATTAAGTTGAACCAAAAACACACGCAGAACCTGATTTATTCCTAGAGAAAGTTTGAGATGCACTTTGCCTGGAAGAGCATTTCTACTCCGTATCACCTTCCAAGCTATGACATACAATTCCTTGGCAATACAGCTTCTTGAAATTCATTCAATATTTACCAAGTAATGGCATATTCTGACACAGCGTCTCTCCATGTGAAATGATTTCCTCACACAGGAGAACTTGATGACTGCCAGGATTCCCACAATGCCATTCTAGAAAGTCCTAGGAGGTGGTGTGGATACTAGAAAATACATGACTGATGGTGCTACCACGTTTCAATTCTGACACAGCAATTTAACATGCGTACAGTCTTGGGCAAATTTTTTTTTTATCTCTCTGAGTCTGTTTTCTCACCTGCAGAAAACAAATAATACTCTGAAGGACGGTACAAATTTGAATAATACAGTAGAACTCCTAGTGCAGGGTCTGGCACAAAATGAGGTGCTTTTTAAAGAAAGGAATTATCAGGAGTTCCCTGGTGATCCAGTGGTTAAGAATCTGCCTGCCAATTCAAGGGACACAGGTTTGATCTTTGATCTGGGAAGATTCCCACCTGTCTCAGGGAAACTAAGTCTATGTGCCAAAACTACTGAGCTCATGCTCCACAACAAGAAAAGCCACTGGAGTGAGAAGCCCACACATGAAACGAGAGTGGTCCCCTCTACTGGGCAGTAACAAAGACAGTTCAGTTCAGTCGCTCAGTGCTCAGTTGTGTCTGACTCTTTGCGACCCCAAGGACTGCAGCACGCCAGGCTTCCCTGTCCATCACCATCTCCCAGAGCTTACTCAACTCATGTCCATTGAGTCAGTGATGCCATCCAACCATCTCGTCCTCTGTCGTCCCCTTCTCCTCCTGCCCTCAATCTGTCCCAGCATCAGGGTCTTTTCCAATGAGTCAGCTGGCCGCATCAGGTAGCCAAAGTACTGGAGCTTCAGCTTCAGTATCAGTCCTTCCAATGAATATTCAGGACTGATTTCTTTTAGGATTGACTGGGTTGATCTCCTTGCAGTCCAATGGACTCTCAAGAGTCCTCTCCAACACCACAGTTCAAAAGCACCAATTCTTTGGCACTCAGCAACAAGGACCCAGTGCGCCAAAAATTAAAAATATATAAATAAAAACAATTTTTAAAAAAGAAAGGCATTGTCATTTCCATCTAAATACTTCTTGTACTCACTGCCTGGTGCATGCACGCTAAGCTGCTTTAGTCATGTACAACTCTTTGAGAAACTATGGACTGTAGCCCGCCAGGCACCTCTGTTCATGAGATTCTCCAGGCAAGAATACTGCAGTGGGTTGCCAGGCCCTCCCCCAGAGGACCTTCCCAACGCAGGGATTGAACCTCCTGGGTCCAGGCCCTCCCCCAGAGGACCTTCCCAACGCAGGGATTGAATCTCCTGGGGCTCCTGCAGCGCAGGCAGATACTCCACTGTTACCCTCTCAGGAGCCCCCACTCCTCCTGCAAGATTGCCTGACTGTCCTGAGCTTTTAGTGAAGCTAAGCCCTGCAGTTTTAGTATCTGTCCTTATATCTGATTGTTTTCCTAGAGCCAATGTCTGTTTCCACCACCACATTCACCACTCACTACCTTTGTTGTTTGCCATTCTTGCTCTTGCTCTTCCCCCTCTTCCCATAGACTTCCTCTATACATCCTGTCTTGAATGTTGGTGTGGTTTGGCTTGCCTTTTCTGACTCTGAAAACGCACTGAAGAATCTCTATTCTTCCTGAACATCAAACCAAGAAGCCATTAAGTGCCAGGGCCATCTTGGGCCCAATGCAACAGGTATTGGTCTGATGGCTTTAATGAATGCTGGATGCTCTGGAGCTGTTTTCTTTTTTTTTTTTCTGTTAGACACACTTTAAAAATCACCTGCCCCTTTAATCCTCTGGGTTCCATGTCACTCCAGATGTAAAAGATTACTGGAGTTTTGGCCTCTGGGATACCTGAGGTGTTACAAAACATACAAGTTTACTCTTTAATAGTGAGGAATGTGCCAGAACAACAGCATTTGTTTTAATTGGAAGTGAAAAAAAAGAAAAAGACTGTTGGAAGCTTCATATTATCAGAATTGTTTTCTGGTTCTCTTTTGGTTTATTCTATATACTACTTAACTTGGCTGCTATTTTATAGGAGTAACTATTTTTATTTAACATGGAAATGCTACTGCTGAGTATGGATGACAGTTTCATTTCTTTTTCTGTGTTTGGAGAAGGACTCTGACACCTGGTCTAAGATACCTGATAGGTCTCTGAGTGTGATCAGGTGCAAGTTGCTCAGTTGCTTAGTCATGTCTAACTCTTTGTGACCCCACGGACAGCAGCCCACCAGGCTCCTCTGTCCATGGGATTCTCTAGGCAAGAATACTGGAGTGGTTTGCTATGCCCTCCTCTAGGGGATCTTCTCGACCCAGGGATTGAACCCACATCTCTTGCATCTCCAGCATTTGCAGGCAGATTCGTTACCACTGAACCACCTGGGAAGCCCTAGGTCACCATGTGGCAGCTCCCAAAACAGTGGCTGGCATCAAGGTCCTCCGTGAAATTCCACTGGAATGCCACCCTATTCCTGATGACACCTACTGACGAACAGGGGCAGACTAGTCTCAGCCACTCAACACGGATAAAAGTTCCAATCTGTTCCATGTGATAAGGATGGAGTGATACAGTAGCTGAAGACCCTTGTGCAGTTATGAAACTCTTTAGTCACTGAAGAGGGTTATCTATGGAGAAAGCCTGGCAGCTTGCCAGAAAACTCATATAAGAGATTGTTTATTAATATTCAGATAATAGTTTAAAACACAAACCAAAACAACACTGTAATACTATCTTTATACATGCAGAATCCGCACTCTGTAATCCAGATGTGTCCAGGGGTGACTCTAACACACCTACTCATAACAATCAGCATGGAGCCAAACTGTTCTTGCTCAGCTTAAGGTCGACTGGAAGGATCCATCTTTCTCGGCAATGTCTCAGTCATCACCCTCAGCCAACAGGCAGGGGGCGCTCTGCAGCTGCTCATGTGAGCAGAGAGGACCCTTCCACCTCTGACCCTAATGGCTGGTTTTATGGAAGACCGCTGCCCACTCTTAACTTATTTTGTTGCACTGCAGTACTGCACCGCAGGCAAGCAAGTGGCAAAAAGAGAACAAAACCCAAGCTCCTTCCCTTGAGCAAATACTCCCGTGGGAATATTCCTCCACTCCACAGACCTACTACCCTACATTTATCTTCCGTGAGCGGAACTGCTCAGCTTAACTGCTCAGCTTAACTTAGTTACGTGTGTGCGCATGCTCAGTAGCCTCAGTTGTGTCCGACTCTTTGCGACTCTATGGACCATAGCCCGCCAGGCTCCTCTGTCCATGGGATTCTCCAGGCAAGAATCCTGGAGTGGGTTGTCATGCCCTCCTCCAGGGGATCTTCCTGACCCAGGAACAGAACTCGTGTCTCCTGCCTCGCAGGCAGATTTTTCACCCACTGAGCCACCTAAGAAGCCCAACTTGTTAGGTAAATGATCAAAGCCTTCCTCTGATTCCCCTCACCTTTCCAGGACCTCTGTGGCCAAGCTCCAGAGCCTGTCTACACTATTTTAAAAAGGGATTACACGTGAAATTTGCTTATTTACTTTATTTCCTCACTCAAGTTAATGTAAACATACTTCCATTTTCTGCCAATTACAATTCATCGACAATATGAGTTTAATTGTAAGCATTTTCATTTTGGAGCTATACACTGCAGCTTCTTAACTGCAGCATAAGAGACATCTGTGCTGGATAATTCTTTGTGGGCGGTTGTCACGGGCTTTGTAGTTTTAGTAGCAGCCCTGATCTCTGCTTCCTAGACGCACACCCTCCACCGTGTTCTGTGACAATGTCTGGTTGTCTGGTTTGGACAATGTCTCCAGACACTGCCAAATGTTCCACTGGCGCAAAGTCACCTGGAGATTGAGAGTCACTGATATAGGCCAACTATTAAACCTTTTAATCAATGAAGACAGGGCAGGCAGAAGGATTATCTCTCTCTTGGTATCTAAAGGAAAAAATTTTTTAAAAGAACATAGCTTTTAGTCTCTATTCTTTCATCTGTTCCTAAGACATTTTTATAAACATTTTCTGGGCAAATTTTCTTGGATCAATCCATTGCTATCTGTTCACTTGACCAATGCTTTACACAAATAACAGTACCCCAAATCTATTTTATACACAGGATCTTAATTTCCACAACAAGATGTGGTACTAAAAACCAGAGGGTTGGGAAGCAGCAAGGTGTCAATAAAGAAAGATTTGGAGGAAGACAAGCCTAGTTTCAGTTCTGGAAGCATTGTTCATTAGTTGTGAAAACTCAGGCCAGCTCTTCAGCTTCTGTGCCACTTGGTTTTCTCATCAGAAATGTGGAATTATTATCTTGGAGAAACACTGGATGAATTAAAATGAGGTGAGATGAATAACAATATATCTTACTTGTTGCTGCTGCTAAGTCACCTCAGTCGTGTCCAACTCTGTGCGACCCCATAGACGGCAGCCCACCAGACTCCCCCATCCCTGGGATTCTCCAGGCAAGAACACTGGAGTGGGTTGCCATTTCCTTCTCCAATGCATGAAAGGAAAAGTGAACATGAAGTCGCTTAGTGGTGTCAGACTCTTAGCAACCCTGTGGACTACAGCCGACCAGGCTAATCCGTCCATGGGATTTTCCAGGTGAGAGTACTGGAGTGGGTTGCCATTGCCTTCTCCAGTATCTCACTTAGCAGAGGCTTAATCACTGAGAACTTTTGAAATTAGAACACCTTGATGAAAGTGAAAGAGAAGAGTGAAAAATTTGGCTTAAAGCTCAACATTTAGAAAACTAAGATCATGGCATCCGATCCCATCACCTCACGGCAAATAGATAGGGAAACCATGGAAACAGTGTCAGACTTTATTTTTCTGGGCTCCAAAATCACTGCAGATGGTAAGTGCAGCCATGAAATTAAAAGACACTTACTCCTTGGAAGGAAAGTTATGACCAACCTAGACAGCATATTAAAAAGCAGAGACACTACTTTGCCAATAAAGGTCCATCTAGTCAAGGCTATGGTTTTTCCAGTGGTCATGTATGGGTGTGAGAATTGGACTGTGCAGAAAGCTGAGCACCAAAGAATTGATGCTTTTGAACTGTGGTGTTGCAGAAGACTCTTGAGAGTCCCTTGGACTGCAAGGAGATCCAACCAGTCCATCCTAAAGGAGATCAGCCCTGGGTGTTCACTGGAGGGACTGATGCTGAAGCTGAAACTCCAATACTTCGGCCACCTGATGCGAACAGCTGACTCATTGGAAAAGACCATGATGTTGGGAGGGATTGGGGGCAGGAGGAGAAGGGGACGACGGAGGATGAGATGGCGGGATGGCATCACCAACTCCATGGGCATGGGTTTGGGTGGACTCCGGGAGTTGGTGATGGACAGGGAGGCCTGGCGTGCTGCGGTTCATGGGATTGCAAAGAGTCGGACACGACTGAGCGACTGAACTGAACTGAACTGAAGACCAGAGCTTCCTGGAGACTCCACGGCCGTACATCGAGGCAGCTTTCTCAATGGCATCACTTTTTGCCCCATTCTGGTCAGAGACCTCTTTAAGATCTGATTCTTTCCTTATTGAGCACCACCTACCTAAGAATGACTTCCCAGGTGGCTCAGTGGTAAAGAATCTGTCTGCCAATGCAGGAGACACAGGAGGTGCAGGTTCGATCCCTGGGTCAGGAAGATCCCTTGGAGGAGGGCATGGCAGCCCACTCCAGTATTTTTACCTGGAGAGCTCCATGGACAGAGAAGCCTGGCAGGCTATGGTGTATGGGCTGCAAAGAGACAGACATGACTAAGCAACTGAGCGACATGCACCTAAAGAATAGCTCCTCGTCCACTATCCTAACCATGCGTAAAACAAGCTCCACTGTCCTTGGCATTCATTCGGTGCGCAGTTGTATTTAATTCTGTTGCTATCCTACTCTCCAAAACAACTATTTTATGTCATCTTCTCTTTCCTTCACCCTCCAATGCCTCCTCTTCCAGTCACAGATTTCCTGGTCTCCTCTCTTCCTGGGATAGTAAGACTGCATCTCACAGGTCTCTTCCTTTGAAGCTACCGTGGTAGCATTACTTATTTTGGCCAGGGATATATAGAATAAGGGTCAGATATAATTCCCAGGGACAGGCTTTAAGAGGCAGGATGCCACTCTTCCCTTTTTCAGTTTCAGCAACAGAGAAGAACAGCGAGTCACCCCGCTCCCTGGCTGAGGTTAGAGCAACATCCCCTAGTTGACCAACAACAGGCATTTCGCCTGAGAGAGAAATGCCATGTTAAACTCCTCAGATACAGCATTTGCATGTTACTACAACATAACCTAATTAAGACTTCACTTCCTATTTCAGTAAGAAAATAGAAACAATCAGAAGGCAACTCCACAATCTCTCATGACCACAACTGCCATTAATTAGTCACCATTTATTCTCCCTTCCTCCTATATCATGGATGAATGCTCCTGAGATCCATCTTTTGTCTTGTACCCTAGACTGTATGCTCTTCTATCTACTCGAGGCCATCATTCCAGCATTTCTCTCCTTTGTTTCTTATATCATCAATTTTTCTCTTTCTACGAGGTCACCTCCATCAGTAAATAAGAATACTAATATAATACCCCCATCTTCTGAAAAAAAAAGAAAAAGAAATGTCCTCTTAAATGCCCCATTCATTTAAGAGTTGCAATATTCACTCTTGTTCTCTCTGGAACCATTTCCAGGTAGGGTCCTGCTTATGCCAATCAACTAACTCTGCTCTTGTCAAGGTCAGCAGTGACACTGAATTTGCTAAATCTTGTAGTCAAATCTCAGTCCGTATCTGATATAATGCTGACTTCGTTGATCACATTCCTTCCTTCTTGAAATAGTTTCTTCATTTGGTCTTTAGGACGCAACTGTCTCTTAGTCTTCTATCTATTTCACTGGCTACTTCTTCCTGGTCTCCCAAACTCTAAATGTTGGTTTGTCTGAGACCTGAGGCTTCAGACATCCTTTCTTCTTCATCCACACTTTTCCACCACACAGTCTCATCCAGTTTCTTGGTTCTACAAACCATCTTATGCTGCTGACACAAAATTGTTACCTTTCCCCTGACTTTTAGATTTACATCTCTACTAAGATCTCTGATTGGTATCTCAACATCTCCTAAACTAAACTGCTGATTCCTACCCTTCCCACAACCTACTCTTACAGTTTTCTCCAGCTCAGTATATAGCAACTCCATTCTTTTGGTTGGTCAGGTCAAAATTTGTGAAGTCATCCTTGATTCCTCTCTTTCTCTCATACCCCATGTCCAATCTGTCACAAACCCTGTTAGTCCTATCTTTATATTACACCCCAAATTCAACATCTCACCACCTCCACTACTAGAATTCTGGATTCTAAGCCAAAATCATCTCCCCAAATAATTAATTCAATAGACTCCTAATTGGTCTACTTCCTTCCTCCCTATGGTGTCTATTTTCTATGCTACCCTCTCTCATCCAGTCCTTCAGTATGCATATCACTAATGGCTCAGATGGTAAAGAATCTGCCTGCAAAGCAGAAGACCTGAGTTTGATCCCTGGGTTGGGAAGATCCTCTGAAGAAGGGAATGGCTACCCACTCCAGTATTCTTGCCTGGAGAATGCCATGGACACAGGTACCTGGCGGGCTACAGTCCACGGGGTCACACACAGTCTGACACAACTGAGTAACACTAAATGCCTCTAAAACCTGGCACCCTTGGTTGTTGACAGAATTAAGACAGACAGTTGAAACAGACCCTGAACAACTTTTCAGGGTAGGGGATTCTTTATCACTTGCGGTGTCAGGGAGGTTGTGATTTCATCACGGGACTGTTCTCACTCCCTGGCCATTTATCCTCACCTCCAAGTCCTCTAGTTATGGCTAGCGTCCAATCCTTCCAGTGCTCTTGTCACTCCTAATTAATGTCCCCTTCCAACTCATTTCCCCCCGTTAAAAATGTTTACAGATTGCTCGCTTGGAGGTAGAGTCTATCTCTTCCTCTAGTCCAGAGGCAAGATTTTGGTGCATTATGACATAACCCTCCCTCCTCCACGCCACTCACTCTGCCCCTCCATCCCCAAGGAACTGCAAGCCCTTCAAAAGTTTGAGGGAGTGCAGCTGAGCAGAGTTTAGCAAACAAGTAACGCATACCTAGATGCTCCAAGTACAGAGTGTCTGACGTGGGTGGTGCAATGTTCAACAGCTGCCACCGGGGCCAGAAAGGCGGAACTCTGGACAGAAGGGCAGAGGAAAATCTGAGACAAAATCCTAGAAGGACGCAGAGGAGGAGAAGGGGGAGGGAGGAGCTTCAGGGGCGGAGCTTCGGGGAGGCGCTTCAGGGGCGGAGCTTCGGGGAGGCGCTTCAGGGGCGGAGCTTCGGGGAGGCGCTTCAGGGGCGGAGCTTCGGGAAGGCGCTTCAGGGGAGGAGCTTCGGGGGCGGAGCTTCAAGCGGCGGTCCCGCTGCCGGCTAGGACCTGTTGGGATCCGCTGCCGCATGGCTTCGGCCTCACCGGCTGAGACCATGTCGGGCCGCGGGGCCCGGAACCTGCTGCAGTTCCTGCGGCTGGTGGGGCAGCTCAAGGTGAGCGGGCGCCGGGAGAGCTGTCTGAGGTCGCGGCTGCGCGGAGAGAGGCCGGGGCCGGCCGCCGGGCAACCAGGCTTCCGGTCCCCGCCCGGCCTGAGGCCTGCCCGCTTCCTCGGTTCTCCGCGCCTCGTGGGGCGTGCAGAGGGAAGCCGTTCCAGAGGGATGCGGTTGTGCGTGAGAATCGCGGACGGAGGAGGCAAGTGGCGGGGTTGCTGGGCCCCACCCCAGGCCGGGCAGAGTCCGAGCCGCACTGGACCCCAGTGTCGGCCTGGCGCTCAGAGGGGCCCGGCCCCGGCGGCCTAGCGAGAGGTTTCTGAAGGGGAGCCGGCGAGGTGATCTGTGGATCTCCAGGCTCGAGTCCGCCCCGAGTACATAGGAGGTTCATGACCCCACAACTGGGCTAATGGGAAGAACAGAACCCATTGATCCTGCAGGATTTGAGTGCCTAACATCTTTTGTGTGTGTTTTTTTAAGGAAGGATTTTATGTAGTCCACACTGAAGTTATATCCGAGGGGATCCTCCTTCCATCCCCCACCCCTATCCTGGCCATACCCAATAATGATTTTGCGGAGTTTCTGCAAGCTCAGAGCGGATTGTTTCGTTCCACTGTTACTATGTATATAAACTTTAGACATGTCAAATCCCAAGGAGAAAAGACAGTCTCTCAGGATCACAGGGTATGACTGGCGGTAGTGTGAAGGAATTAGAAATGCTTTATTTAACCCTTTCTGCTTCAGAATTTGGAAGTCTGTCACTTGTTCAAGTTCAGTGCTTTCACTTAAAAGGACTTGTGTGTGTTCTGTACATGCAAACATCAGTAACACGGTTGGACTTACAGGCTGTATGTGTGTGTGTATAAGTCACTCAGTTGTGTCTGACTCTTTGTGACCCTGTGAACTATAGCTGGCCAGGCTCCTTTGTTCATGGAATTCTCCAGGCAAGAATACTGGAGTGGAAGCCATTCCCTTTTCCAGGGATCTTCCCAACCAGGGATTGAACCCAAGTCTCCTGCATTGCCCACAGATTCTTTACCATCTGAGCCACCAGGAAAGCCCTCCTATGCTGTTTATCTGTGGCTTATTCTTCCCTCTCTCTTTATCATTCTCTGACCTCACTCGTTTATTTGATTCCAGATGTTTCTCCGTCAGTTGGTTAAACATTTTTTAATATATACTGACACTGTGGCCCAGTGCTCTATTTCCTGGACTTCCCTTAAAGAGCATAGCAGATAGTTAAAATATGTATTCTTATCAATTTCCTTCTGTTCATTTTTATCAGAGAGTCCCACGGACTGGCTGGGTATACAGAAATGTCCAGAAGCCAGAGAGCGTATCAGATCACATGTACAGGATGGCAGTTATGGCTCTGGTGACCAAAGATGAACGTCTTAACAAAGACCGGTAAGCTGTGAACTCTGGTGTCAGTTAGGGTCTCTGATCCATGGGAGTGCATGACTCTTCACATGTGAGGCCTGTGTCCAATTCTTCTAGGTTAGTTAATAGTCAAGAAAAATTATTTGAGGCAAACCATACAGATTCAGGATGTGGGCAGGGGGACTTTGTGCTGCAGTTGTAAACTGCACTCTGGGTTTTCTCTTGGCAAGTGAAAGAGTCTGCCTTGGTCTCAAGAAAACATAAGTGTGATTTGAGGGTTTTCCAGTGCCTTGAAGGTAAGTGTTTTATGTCTAAAATCAGATCCAGATACTTTGTATTTTACTTAGCCCCTTTTCTGAATAGCAGCAGTCTTTCGTGAAGTGACTCTTTGAAGTGGTGTATGCAGGAAAGAACTGAGAAAGAGATATCCTGTCCCCTTAAGTCAACCAACAAGTGTTTAGAATGCTTTTTGAGTACAGGACAAAGTTTTCTAGCCAAACAGTATGAGGTAGTAAATAAAACCCAGATGGAGTACATGGGCCCAGAGTGGCTTCTATACAAAGCACAAAATAAGTCATATTAGAAAACTACTCTTAACAGGAGAAATCACCTGCTCTTGGGTGATCTTACTGGAGGGGGCAGAGTCTGAGTTGACCTCTAAAGGGTTGATTAGGTATAGAAGACACAGCACGTAAAGAGAAGGGCATGGAGACCAAATCTCTGATGATAGGGAAGTAAAGGTATGTTTTGGAAATGATAAGTCAATCCATCCGATTGAAGCAGAGGTTCATCTGGGAGTCTCTGGAGCCCTGTTACTCTGTAGATGGGGTAGAACTTAAGGGGATTTTTGGCACATGGTACAAGATGAACATGGTGTCGAATGGAGATGAACTTACACATAGGCTACAATTTGAGCTAGATGAAAAAGCAGCTGCAGGCAGGGACACCTGCGAGTTCTTGTTCTGCTTTGTTGATGCTGGGAACATAAAGCAGACTGGCCCTCTGGGGCATTTATCTCATGAGCTGCCTTCGTTATCTTGATTATCCTAATCACTGATCCTTACCACTAACAGTCATAGTCATTTGTTGAATGAGCAACATGTTCCAGGAATATAAAGTAGTGAATTTAATTTTCATACCAAACTTAGGAAGTATTATTACCCCTTTCTTACAGATAATAAAATGAAGGCTGCAAAACTTAGCATTTAAGGAAATTAAGTGACTTGGCAAAGGGCACGCAGCTAATAGATGTTAATTGCTGGATTCAAACTCAGATCTGTCCAGCTCTACCTGTTTCTCTATAAAGGGCTTCATTTTGACGTCTAACTAGTACATTTGGAAAATGATTTTTTTTTTAAATGTTATATTGGTAAGTAAATGCTATAACCAGATCACCTTCGTCTGGCTTTTTAATCTAAAGTTATCAGCCTTTTAAAGTGGTATTTAAGAGACCAACTTTTTTTTTTTAATTCATGCTAACAACTTCCCTTGCATTCTCATGTTTTTGTGCTGAATATTAACTAGCAGTTTTGATTCAGATCTGTTGCAGGCTGGCAGAATATAATTACTTTTAGAAAATACTGCATTAAAATCCTCTGTGAGGCTGGAGGAAAAAAACTATATTGTGTAACTTAAAGTAGCATAGAGAAGGAGTCTGTAGTGAGTATAATTCTGTGTGATTATTTCTTGCCTGGTCAGATGTGTACGCCTAGCCCTGGTTCATGATATGGCAGAATGCATCGTTGGGGACATAGCACCAGCAGATAACGTCCCCAAAGAAGAAAAACATAGGCGAGAAGAGGTCAGTGTTGACTGTTGACTCCACAAAAGAAAAACCCATTGCCGAAACAAAGGAAAACCAGAAATAACCATTGCTGAAATGCAGTTGAGTTCACCAACCCTATTGCAGTAAGAGAGAGTACCTCCTTGACAGAGTCTTAGTATCTTGGGAAGGAAGATCAGGGGGAGGGTATTTATAGAGTTGTAGGGCCTGGGCCTGAGGATGTTTGGATGGATCTTAGAAGAGCGGCTACTGTCTTACAAGATGAGATTGCTCAGAGTTTAAACATAGAAGCTTTGGGTTGGTAGGGCTGGTGAGGCATGGTCTTAGCAAGGGTCTTAAAGAGCAAGCTGTTAGTGCTTACTCTACTTTGGATTGGTTTACAATCTTACCTTCCAGAAGTAAGGATTTTGTGGAATAAACAGTGAATTGGTTTTTGCTTGTTCTAAGCCTTAACACAGGGACAGGACTCTGTGTTGGTTTCATTTCTCACAGAGAGGCAGAAAAAGGGATCTGAACACAGGATATATGGTATGGCTTTCATTCGAACCATGGAGATAGCTGGAATTTGAAGGCATTCTCCATGCCAGCTAAGCTCTTTAGAGAGAAGTTCTATAAAACCCAGGCATAATCATTATTATAATTAGTATTTAGTAAGACAAGCCTAGTGGGCTACAGTCCATGGGTTTGCAAAAGGGTTGGGCACAAGTTTACTGACTAAACAACAATAACAACAAATTTTAAATTAGTCTAATTTAGTGGTTAACAATTTTTAAAATTTGTATTAGTAAGAAATGACATCAATTAAACAGGGTCTGCTGATTTGGAGTCTTAAAACCAGAGCCCAGAGACAAAGAGGAAGATGTATTTGAAGCAGAGACTGGAAAATTCAGGAAGGTTTTTTTTTTTTTTTAAGCTGAGTGGATGGTTCCCAATTCAGGGATTGTTGCAAGCTGCTTTTCTTGTAAGCCAGAGGGATTGATCCTAAATGTCTTTAAGTCAACAGATCTTCATCAAGATGGTTTAACAGGAAAGGTGGCCTTCAATAGCTGTTCTTGAGGGAAGGGTGTGGCCAGAACTCAGTAACCAACAGCGTTTTTTCCCTTTTTGAGGCAAGAAGATCCACAGGGAATCTCAATTCAGGAGTTCCAACACACCATAAATTATGGAAACAAGGGAGATAGGGAATGTGGTCATCCTATAAATACAGGTCCAGAACACATGAGGATCAGTACAGTTTTTAAAAAGGGAGGAGCTAAGGAAATGTTTCTCTGTAGGAGTCTAGACTGTGGTGAGCAAAGAATTCCTGGGTTGTTTGGTTGATACAAAAAGAAACCAGTTAGTTCAGGATTCCGAGTTGCAGGGACTCTTGGGGTGGTGCAGTGATTTAAGACTCCACGCTCCCAAAGCAGGGAGTCTGGGTTTGATCCCTGGTCATGGAACTAGATCCCGCATGTCACAGTGAAGTTCCTGTGTGCTGCAACTAAGACTGAGAACAGCCAAATAAAAAAAAAAAAAAAAAAGATACTGAATTGCAGAAAGGAATTAGCCCCAAACCAGAGGATGCTGGGTGTTGACGTATGGCATAGAGGAAAAGACTCCTCAATTGTATAACATGTTTCGGGATGTATGTAGTTTCATGCAAGGGGAATTTAGACATTGTGGAGGAGAAATCACAGGCTGAAGATCCATAGGGTGACACTTCCCCTGTGGGCACCCAAGGAGTATGAGGTTCACTCCACCGAGGAACGAGTCAGAACCTTCTGAAGAAGGAACAGTTCAGTAGGAGGGATCTCCAACGCCTGGCGACAGAGTAAACCTACCTCTGTCCTGACGGAGGCTGAGTCCTGGCTAGTGGCGCCCCCCTGGAGGGGCATTGCCACCCAGAGAGTGCTGGATGCCATATCCGGGCAGTGATGAAAAGCCCTCTCAGCCTCATTAAACCTCCTGGCTGCTGCCCACCGCGTCTGATTCACAGGAGAATAAATATCATCATCAGAAAGGACGGGGAAACATCTTTAAGAACCACAAGTTCTTGGACAAGAAACCAAAGGCTTGGGAAGCGCTGATCCTTCATTGCTTCTTCCTCCGCTCATTAGGATTTGGGAACAGAGAGAAAGATGTGGGCGGTGAACAACTCCTTATGCAGATGGTGTTTAGGGATGAGGTTTGGATGTCTGAACCATGCCTTAAGATAATTAACTGAGGGTTTCTTGGCTCCTTGAGGTGAAAGACATATACTGGACCAGGAAGTGTCATTTGCCCAGAGGCTAGTCCACTGTATCCAGAGGGCTTTAAACCCAAGTAAGAGGGAGGGAAAATATTTGATAACCCTGGAAGGCTGATTGTCTCAGAGGAAAGTAGGTACTAAGATAAAAGGGAAAATGAGGGTATAGAAGAGAAAATTTAGAGGGTAGGGGCAAAAACAATGCTTGTAGGCTGACTCCCCTCCTAAACAGGATAAAATAAACTTTACGTTATAAACCAAGATGGTAAATGATGCCTCGTAGGGATCATTAAGAGCTAGTGGAATGGAGCTTGAGGCTGGAATACAGCAATAACAGGTTATTATATTCTTTTGCAAAGGGAAAAGTTACTAAGAGAACAGAGTCATGATACATATGTATATACATACCTGACAGTTAAAGTTGCTGAAGAACTAGAGGTTAACAGGGGAAGAACCATTTATTATGGGAGTGGACATGGCGAGATGGAGAAAGTGAAACATAGACTCCTTACCCTGTTCCAGTTAATAAGTACTTTATGTATAGTGACTGTGTCATCCTCACAGCAACCCCTTCAGGTAGGAACCCCTGTTTACCTCATTTTATAGATGAGAAACCTGAAAGACAAAGATGTATGTTGCTCAGGATCCCACAACTAGTAAATGGCAAGCTGGGTCTCAGACGGCATCTCCGTCTAAAGTTTGTCATTAGCTCTTGCACTGTGCAGCATCACCAGTGATGTGTGAGTGATGAATACTGCTTTCTGGGCGCTTAACGCTTCATTCAGCTCAGAATTTCAGGCAAATTCTTGACATGCTTTGCTAACAGGAAGAAGCTAGGGAAATTATCACTCTAAATCTATGTGTGAACAAGGCAAAATTCAGTTTAGAAGCGGGAGTGGCAGGGCTCGCAATCAAGAAAGGAAAGTCTGGTATCTTCAGACCTTTGTCCTGGACTTCAGTGAAGTCGATTTCAGAGGGTCATTTAAAGAGGGCCTGATTCTGTGGCTGCTGCTGCTAAGTCGCTTCAGTCGTGTCTGACTCTGTGCAACCCCATAGATGGCAGCCCACCAGGCTCCCCCGTCCCTGGATTCTCGTGCCAAGAACACTGGATTCTGTGGCACAGGCTGCCAGACAAGGAATAACAGCCAAGAGTCTCAAATGCAATCCTGACGTATAATAACAAATGGTGTCAACGAGTTTAGATCCAGAAAAATCATTGCTCGGCTTCAGAAAGAGAGCAAAATGTATTTGTTTGTTGTGTTTTGTTTTTTAAAGAACATTGTGATTTTAGTCAACAGGAAGCTTATTAATAAGTCATATGTGATTTCCAACTCAGTCTTGGGCTGCACTTATAGAGCATTTACCATGATGGACACTTTGGTTCCATTGTGTTTTGACTGGGCCAGACCACCCATCAATCACTATATTCAGTGCTGGATGTATCACTTTAAAGGGAATAAAATAATTCCTTGTCAGAGCAGGACTTTTAAGTTTGTATTTGAAGAGTTCAGATTTTGATATGTCTCTGTACATATATGTTATTCAGTTCATTCCTTTCATACAAAAGCAATGGGCAGATGTTTCTATAACAGTGGAGAGAAAACTGATCTATTTGTAGAGACATTTTTAAATTTTGAAAATGCAGGGTTTTTTCTCAAGTATTTTGCTGAGATTTATGAAAAAGAAACAAGGGAGAATGCAAGTACAAAATACCCAAAATTTCATACCACTAAGGGTGGTATGATGCTTCAAGCCATTCAAGATGACAGCGCTACTTACAAGAGCAGACCATTGACACTGGCCTGTATGGTTTGCTCTGGAAGTGGTTGCACTCTACAACTTTTTTTTCCTCCCTGTTACAGTTATATATAAAATACTCATTTTTATTTTAATTGCTTTTTACCATTTCACCATTTGATTTTAGTAAGACCTTGCCCCTTTTATATAACCACTTTGCCAAAAATGATTCTTAAAACAGTATTCTTCTCAGGGAGCCTAAGCTCTGGCCAAACGAACTGGAGCAGATTAAGAGGTGGAGGATGATGATAGGAGGAGAGTGAAGGAGTTGGAAGCCATTTGAGAGCAGGTTGCAGACCTCATGCCCCCAAAATGGCATATTTGAGGATTTTGGAGCAATAGAGAAGTGAAGGAGGAGATGGAATAAGAGGGGCTCTTGGGACTTTGGAGATCAGAAATATGTACTGAACACACTCTGTGCTCTCACTCTCTCGTTTCAGCCTTTCTGTGCGTTTTGGCTCTCTGAACTCTACTCTGGGGCTTCTCTCCCTCCATCTCCTCATGCAGCTGGTCCCTGAGTGGCTGGTTAGAGTTACATGCCCATCCCTTGGACCAGTCACTGGCCACAGAGATTCTAGACTGCTGGGTTACCGCCCACCTGATTGATATTGTGTTTTTGTGAGGGAGGAAGACAGGAGGGGTATGGTTAGGCACAGTGGAAGAACTTACAGGGACAATTTTCAGCTTGATATGAGACATTGGTACTTCCTACTAACACTGCCTAAAGTCCGTTTGAGCAGCCTCTTGGGGTGCTAGGTTCCCACCACGAGTCATGTGTGTGGAGGGAGGACTCCAGTTCCAGTGATGCTGCTGGAGGGTTTGGTGCGCATGGATGATGATTGGCTCACTACCCAGTAGCATCCCTTCTCAGCCTGTGAGTCTGTGAGCTTAGCAAAATGCTGTCTTGTAATTTCGTTTATGTTAGTGACAATGGCTGCCCACTTGTGTAGTGCTTTACATTTTGCAAATAAAAACATTAACAACAGAAAATGAACATAATGGTATACCAAAAGTTTATTTGAGCTTCGTAATTCACTGATACTTTCCTGTTCTCCCCACAGTCAGATTTGTTTTGAACTATAGTACTTAACTGTTGAGGGCTTCCCCAGCGGCTCAGCAGTAAAGAATCTGCCTGCAATGCAGGAGACGCAAGAGATGAGGATTGGATCCCTGAGTTGGGAAGATCCCCTGGAGGAGGGTATGACATCCCACTCCAGAATTCTTGACTAGAGGATCCCCTGGACAGGGGAGCCTGGTGGGCTACAGTCTATCAGGTCACAGAGAGTCTAATACAGCTGAAGCGACTGAGCACGCACGCACTTACGAGTGAAATGCACATGCATGTTGGGACTCGTGCACAAGATCTAAAGTCTTTGGCCTCACTTCTGGTCTTTCTATAATCATCTCATACCCTGCTCCTTGTCCTTGATTGTGTCTGGTATGCTGCAGGCCACAACATAAGTGCTCCTGAGTAAATACATATAAATAAAGACATTATTTAATGTACACAGCTACCCTCCTGGTTAGCCTGAATCTTCTCCAATATTCCGCTGCCCCTTTGGGAGTTATTTGGAAGAGTGTGAGTCCATTATTTGGCATTTGTAGATGAGTTGTTAACTAACAAATGTGAACATGATTAAAATAATGGTTCGATCTTTCAGGAAGCAATGAAGCAGCTAACCCAGCTCCTCCCCGAGGATCTCCAGAAGGAGCTCTATGAACTTTGGGAAGTAAGTGTATACACTGAGTTGCTTTTTACTGTAACTGAATTTATGTGCCCTGTCAGTGTTTTAGTTGCCTTAGATGATCTCGCATGCTGAGTCTAATGTCCCTGCTTTCTGGGTTGTGTGTTTCTCAGCTCCCAGCTGCTGTAGGTGACTGTCAGGGCTGATAGAAATGTTTCTTCCTTCCACGTTCCACATTTCCCTTCTCACCATAATGCCTGGTACAAATACTGACTCAGGCCCCCTGAATTTCCTAATGCATTGGTCTCATCCTCCACCCTGCCAGCCTCACACCCACCCACCCACCCATCTCGGGTCCTTGAGAGAAATGTGGGCTTTGGGGTCGTTCAGAGCTGGGTTCCCACCTCACCGCTTCCTGGCTCAGTGACCGTGGGCTCATTCGCCTCCATGAGTCTGCTGCCCATCTATGAAACGCGTGAGGGTTGTTAGGGTTGCCTGAGGTCAAGGGCAGAGGTGCCGAGGAGCCCAGCACAGAACGTGGGCCCTGTCGGGACTCAGCGCCTCCCTGGTGCTGCTGATAGCAGAGACTGCCGAGGCAGGTGGCTCCAGGGAAGGGGCATGCCTCGGGCTCCTGTTGTCCCCTCCCAGTGGGAAGGGAAGCTAACATCCCTGCCGCGGGCAGTTTCTCACTTCCTCCAACCACCTCTTCCCCCGCCTTCCTTGCTTGAGCCCCTAGCCCCTCCTCACTCTGGGGTAGCCCTGCCTCATAGTTCTGGAGGCTTGAAGCCCAAATCATGATGTGGGCAGGGCTGTGTTCCCTGACAGCTCTAGGGGAAGATTCCCTCCTTGCCTCTCCCTGGCTTCTTAGTGATGCCTCGTCCTTGGCAGCCTTGCCTCTAAACACATTTCTCCAGGCTCTACCTGCATAGTCAGACGTTGTTTCCCCCCCTCCCCCAACCCCATGTCTGTGCAGGCGTGCTGAGTCGCTTCAGTCATGTCCGACTCTTTGCAACCCTGTGGACTGTAACCCGCCAGGCTCCTCTGTCCATGGGATTCTCCAGGCAAGAATACTGGAGTGGGTGGCCATGCCCTCCTCCAGAGGATCTTCCCGACCCAGGGATGGAAGCTGCCTGTGCCACCTCCCCACCCCCACCCCCCGCCCTGTGTCTGTATCTGGGCCCAATTCCCTCTTGTAAGGATGTTGGTTATTAGATTAAGATCCGTCCTAATCCACTATGACTCTTTCTTAATTTGATTACATCTGCAAAGACTGTTTCCAAATAAGATCACATTCATAGATTACAAGTAGATTTGAACTTTGTGGGAACACTATAAACAGAGAACAGCTCTCATATTACACATTTTAAAAATCATGTTCAGTATTAACACGTTGGCTTTGGTATGAGATTTCCAGGGTTTGAATTAGTGGCTCCTCTGTTTACTAGCTGTGTGATCTTGGGCAACTTACGGTACCTCTCTGTATGTCAATTTCCTCATCTATAGAATGGCACTAATAATAGTATACCTGTATTACAGGGTCGTATGGCAATCAAATTAATTAGTATGTTAAGCAGTTGGAAAGCTTCCCTGGTGGCTCAGTGGTAAAGAATCCACCTGCCAATGCAGGAGACACCGGTCCCATCTCTGGGTCAGGAAGATAGCCTGGAGAAGGAATTCACAACCCACTCCAGTATTCTTGCCTGAGAAATCCCATGAACAGAGGAGTCTGGCGGGCTATCATTCATGGGGTTACCAAAGAGTCAGACATGACTTAGCTACCAAACAATGAGGACAATGCAGTTAGAATATTGCCTGACATATATAGTATGCTCTTTGTGTCTCCAGTCCCTGTGGTCTGATTTTGATTTCAGAAAATAGGATCATTCTGAACCCAGGGAACTTCGAATAGAACTAGTTACATAGAAAATGTCAGTTAAGTTGATTTCTGAAATGTAAATTAAATCACTGCTGTTCACCACTAACAACAGCTTTCAGCCCAAAGGGTCACGTCTAGTTAAAGCAATTAAATATCCTTAATTATAATTTATCATTTGCCATAGAAGCGTGAAATCACATTTCAGTAAGTCAAGAGAAAGCATTTTCACTTTTTCCTTGAAGTATCACAGAAGGATGTCCACTCTTCCACCTGAGTTTTGCTTTAAAGAAAGAGCCTTTTGAATCCCAAGGCAGAGTAGGAGCCGCTCCCTGCCACGTGCCCAACGCCTGGCACACACACCTGCCTTTGAATTGTTTCCCAGCCTGCAGCTGAAGATCCAGCTGGATTAAAAAATTCTCCTTCAAAAGGTCCCTGGAGAAGGAAATGGCAACCCACTCCAGTATTCTTGCCTGGAGAATCCCATGGACAGAGGAGCCTGGTGGGCTGCCATCTATGGGGTTGCAAAGAGTCAGACATGAACTGAGCGTGCAAGCACTTCAGAAGGTCTCCCTGTTCTGTCCTCCAAAGTACAAGGGTAGTATTTTGGTGGGGAGCTTGATTCGCAGCAATATGAGGGTCCTGGGTCCCAGAGGGAGAGTCACTAAGGTGGGAAGGCGTGACATGCAGATTAACTTTATGTCTGCACTGTGGTCAGGGCCGGCCTTTCTCCGAGGGAGACAGGAAACCTTTGACCTTCTTCGCCTTTGCTCCCTCCCTTCCCTTTGGTCCTCCATGCTGAAGACCTAGAACTTGTTTATCTTTCCTGCCTGAAACCCTTACCCTTCTGTTGCTCTGCAAACCCCCACCAGAGCTGCATCTAATAAAAAGCAAAAAACCATCAGTGATTCACAACACATCACCCTAGCAAGAGAAAGCCCGGCAGATTGATTATCTAGGGTGGAATTACAAATGAGGACCTGACAGAGAAGTCAGCTGGAAACACTTTGGTCTTACTAGAAGAATGCTCTGTGGCCGTGACTGGGACAGGGGTTGTGTGACAGGTGTGCTCCAAGAGGTAGACTGCCTGTCGCTTCTCGTTTTGGGTCTCCACTGAGGGAGGGCCAGTGGCACAAGGATAGGTAAAGAAGCTGCTTCCTGTCCGCTGCCTTCACCACCGCCCTGCCACCAACACGTGCACATACACCCGGCAGAGAGTTCTCAGACCCTGGCTGTATCCTCAAGAGTCATAACCCGGAGGGATGTGATTAGCACCTCTCTATTCTGAAAACAAGGACAGAGCTTCCCAGTGTAGAGAGCAAGCCAGAAACTCACTTCAAAAGGAAAAGGAAACCTGACATTAAACGGAGAGGGAACTAATTTGAGAAGCATAAAATGAAATATTTGTTGTTGTTTAGTTGCTCAGTCATGTCTGACTCTTCTGCAGCCCCATGGCCTGTAGCCCAGCAGGCTCCCCCATCCATGGGGTTCTCCAGGCAAGCATACTGCCATGGACTGCCATGTCCTCCTGCAGAGGATTTTCCCAACCCAAGGATCGAACCCACAGCTCCATGTTTCCTGCGTAGCAGGCAGATTCTTTACTGCTGAGCCATTGGGGAAGCCCCAAGATGAAATATTAACTTGAAATTAATACTCAGAATCTGAATTAAAGAATAATGATCTTGAAGACAAGATACTAAACAGGAAGGAAAATGTTTGGACTTGCCCATGTGAACACATGAGACTTCGCAGGCATTTATCTATCAGACTAGATAGAGTTGTGAGCGCCCACATGAAACATGGATAAGCTGTGGAATTGTGTATGAATAGTCTCTGTGGCAGTTTTGTATACAGTGGAGAAATGTGGCCAGTGGAGAAAGTGCTTTTAGCTGTGACTGATTTCAGGTACCAGATTTTCCTGGCATAACGTATCAGGTGGGCCTACCAGGTGGCCTAGTGGTAAAAACCCTGCCTGCCAGTGCAGAAGACGTAAGAGATGTGGGTTCAATCCCTGGGTCGGGAAGATCCCCTGGAAGAGGAAATGACAACCCACTCCAGTATTCTTGCCTGGGGATCCCCGTGAACAGAGGAGCCTGGTGGGCTGCATCCATAGGGTCGCAAAGAGTCAGACACGACTGAAGCGACTTAGCACCCACACGTGCAGCCCTAATCATGCTGCTTTAATTGTCCCTTTACTTAGGAATACGAGACCCAGTCTAGTGCAGAAGCCAAATTCGTGAAGCAGCTGGACCAATGTGAGATGATTCTTCAGGCCTCTGAGTATGAAGACCTGGAGAACAAGCCTGGGAGACTGCAGGACTTCTACGACTCCACGGCAGGTACGCAGCGCTGATTTCAATAAGCACCATTTCAGTTTGGCTTAACTTGCTCCTAGTGTAATGACTAATATTACCTTACGGAAGTCCATGGTTTTCCAACCCTCCTCTGACCCTTTGATATGGAGCATCTGAGAAGAAAATGGTGGGATTCATGGTGTGAGGCTACCTAACGCAAGAGAGCCTTGCCGCCCTGGAGTCTGAGCGCCAGATTCACGTCACACATACTGGCTGTGTGCTCCTGGGCAGTCTCCTGACCTCTCTGTGTCCTTCCTGAAAAATGGAAATCATAGTACCCTACTCAATCTATAGGTTGGTTTTGAGATTTAAGAGAGATGATGAATATCAAAGTACTTTATGTCATTGCTTAATAGATGGAAGGTCATGTAAGGTGGAAATAGAGATTTAAAAAGAGAAAACTCCAGACAGCAAAGTCACCATTGTCTCTGTAGCCCTTCAGAGCACAGGCCTGAAACTACTTGGGTTTGAATCCTGGTTCTGCCATGTTCATCTTAGGTAACCTCCATTAGATTACTTCACCTAGTTCTGGGTCTTCATTTCCTTATTCTTGGGGCTTCCTGTGTAACTCAGTCAGTAAAAGCATCTGCCTGCAATGTGGAAGACCTGGATTCAATTTCTGGGTGGGGAAAATCCCCTGGAGAAGGAGATGGCAACCCACTCCAGTATTCTTGCTGGGAGAATCCCATGGACAGAGGAGCTTGGCACGCTATAGTTCATGGGATTGCAAGAGTTGGACATGACTTAGCGCTTTTCTTCTTTCTTCCTCATTTTTAAATTGAAGATGATTATAGAGTCTACTTTATAAGGTTGTTTGAGGACATATGTGAAGTGTTGAGAAGAATGCCTGGCAGTGAGCCTTGGCTGTCTTCATTTCGGCACAACCTCTGCAGCGAGGAGCCGGGGCACTGACAGGGGTCTCCTGTTGCTCCTGTTGCTCCCTGGAGTAGAGCTCCAGCTCTCTTCCCTCGGAGTTCCCCAGGCTCAGCTGAACCTCCATCTCTCCTGAGAGAACTGTTAGAGATGGCCTTGCTGTGACCTCTCCTGACCCTTTTGTGGCCCCATCAAGTCCAGGAAAGTCCCAGCTCCAAAATAAGCCCCCAGATCTGATTTGCATTATAATGGGGTTGATTTGATTTTCCTTCTGTCTTTTCAGCTCACTTACCTCTGCCCTAGGCAAGGCCCTCATTGTTTCTGTATGGATGGCTGTTATAACCACCTAATTTAATCTCCCAGGCTCAGGAGTTCACCCTGCACATCTGAGTGCTTTCCTCCTTTGTAGATCTAGGTATCATCACATCTTTGCTTTGTGGCTTTCCTTTTCCTTGAAAATAAAATCTTGATACTTCTTGTACTTCCCGGGTGACGCAGTGGTAAAGAATCCTCCTGCCAGTGCAGGAGATGCAAGAGACACAGGTTCGATCCCTGGGTTGGGAAGATCCCCTGGAGTTAGGGAATGGCAACCCACTCAGTATTCTTGCCTGGAAAATTCCATAAACAGAGAAGCCTGGCGGGCTGCAGTCCATGGGGCCACAAAGAGTCAGACACAACTGAGCATCTGAGCTCAAACAGTTGTGCAGTCTAAGGCTGTTCAACTCTCTGGTTTCCTTTCTCAATGCTTCCTGTCACAACTAAGTGTTCCTTCTTTTTGCTCAACCTGCGTGTGGTCCAGAGCATGCCACCGTGATGTCATAGTCTGACTTGCATTCTCCATTATGATGTTCCTAGTTGGGTTTCTTCCCAAATCCCCATCTGTTCACCCCACTGTGTGGTAAGCTGTTTGAGGGCCATGACCAGCTTTGTCTTCTCTGTCCTTGAAGTAAGTGATGCTCAAAATGTTTGATTCAGTTAAATAGAATAACACTGTAAACCAGGAGTCGGTCAACTATAACCCATGGGCCAAACTGGCCTGCTTCTTGTTTGTGTAAATAAAGTTTTATTGAAACAGCCAGTCTTTATGCATTGTCTATACTGCTTTTGTGCTACGACCAGAGTTGAGTAGTTGGCCACAAAGGCCAAATGGTTCACAGAGCCCATAATATTTACTGACTCCTCACAAAAAGGCTTGCCAACCGTGTTAGAGGCAGTGATCGGGTTCCCAGATAGCATCTTCTTCCCACTAAGGTCGTAATCAGGTTTGTGTTGTGCTTTACATCTTAATTAACACTGTTATCCTCGGATGCATTCACAATGAAAAGAATAGAAAATGAAACATGAGAATACTGATAGAATCCAAAAATATGGGAGCTGGAAGGATCACCTAGTTTAAGCTCCACATTTAACTGAGCAAGAAAGTGAACCTAGAAAGTGGGTAATGAACCCACAGCTGCGTTTGAGATTAAAACTCACTGCACTTTCTCCTCTGCTGCACCACTACTAGTGAACAGTTAATAAATATAAAATGTGTAACCCATATAAGAAGTGATTTCTCACCATTTTGCTTGCCCTGGTTTGGGCAGGACGGTTATGGTGGAAGACATAAGAAGAGGTCAGATTCTGGATGTATTTTGAGGGTAGAGTCAACTGGGTTTGTATATGGGGGTGTTTGTAAGAGGGGCCTGAGGATTTTGGACTTTCCACTAGATTGGGCTTCCCTGGTGACTCAGTCGGTAAAGAATCCGCCTGCAAGGCAGGAGACCTGATTGCCATCCCTGGGTTGGGAAGATCCCCTCCAGGAGGGCATGGCAACCCACTCCAGTATTCTTGCCTGGAGAATTCCAGGGACAGAGGAGCCTGGTGGGCTACAGTCCATGGGGTCCCAAAGAGTTGGACACAACTGAGCGACTAAGACACACACACTAGGTGGGAAAGATGGGAGAAAATCAGGGGTCCCAGAAGCCAAGGAAAGAAAGTTTCAAGAGGGCAGGAGTAGCTGTCAGATTGAGCAGCATGGAACTGACCGGTGTCCTTGGTAAGAGCAGTTTTGGTGGAATGGTGTTAATTCTGACGGCCAGCCTTTACACAGTGAGGCAGAGGGTGACCTGGAAACAACACAGAGCATGGAGAACAGGCCCCGGCTTGGTGCTAAGAGCGGCGTGAGACAGAAAACAGCCAGCAGTGGGGGAGCTACAGGGAAAGCTGCACCTCAGGACCAGCCAGGCGTCAGGTAGGCCAAGAAAGTGAAGGGGACATTAAGCGAAGAGATGGCGCATAGGGAATAAATGGGATAGAGTTCACTGTGGAATGAACAGTAAGCAGCAACAGGCACTGGCAAGAGAAGACCGTCAGGGAGCAGACAGTGGGCTTAGCATTGCTCCTGCCAGCCACTGTCCACCTAAGATAGCTCGGAGCTCGGTTACTGCCCAGGGCAGAAGTCCAGGGAAAGCCAAGGGGCCGGGAAGACAGGAAAGACCAGCTGGTTTCAGGGTAAATGTTTGCATTCTTTTGGCAAGCAAGGGGACAGCCTGGACCCACTGGTCTTCCTGCTAGTCTTTTCATATGTAGGTGCTTGAAAGTGAAAGTGTTTCTCAGTCGTGTCTGGTTCATTATGACCCCGTGGACTGTAGCCTGCCAGGCTCCTCTGTCCATGGGATTCTCCAGGCAAGAATACTGGAGTGGGTTGTCATTTCCTTCTCCAATGTAGGTGTTTGGTTCCCCACAACTGCAGATTCAGAATGGCCAGAGGCTGTTCTCAGATGTTCCCAGAGAGGGCTCCAACCTCCCCAAGTTTCCCTGGAGTTCCCAGTAAAGGTTGCTTGGTGCAGTTTTCCCCAGCTCTGCCTGAGCTGCAGTTCTTTTCCTAATTCTCATCATTACTCTCCGTTGCATCTGGGGTAACAAAAAGTGAGTTCTGAGTGGTTGCCTTCAGCACCTCTCCAGGACCTGGGATTGTATCATCTGTGTTGGAGTGAAGTGTGGGTCAGATCACAGAAGTGAGCCCCTGGCAAGCCCTAGGATCCAGCTGGAGAAATGGATGTATTCTCTTGTCATTATTTCTTCCCCCATCTTCTTGCCTTGCAGGGAAATTCAGTCACCCGGAGATAGTCCAGCTTGTTTCTGAACTTGAGGCAGAAAGAAACGCTAACATAGCCAGCGCCGCCAGTGAGCCACGCTCCTGAGATGTCCCCTGCGCTGCTGCCCTCTTGGAGCAAACATTTCAGTTTTCTGTCTCTCGGTTTTGTGTTTTGCCACTGTTGGTCTGTTGATTTTCCCAGATGTGTTTGTTATCAATTTCCTGGACTCCAGCAAGAAACGCGATACAGTTTGGATAATAAAAGAAGCTACAGAATGTGGTCACGAAAATGTCATGGATGGAGACTTTTAGGCTGGCGGGGGTCCGGGGGGTGTTTTGAACTAAATAAAATTTTAAAATCTTAAACTTTGGAATATTTATTGTTGATTCTAAATCATCATATTCTGAGTTTATAACCTACGTCCCTGAAGGCCAGATTCATTGAATAATAGAAAATTTAATTATGATTGCTTTTAAGAAGATTCTTCAGCTGGCTTAGTGATAAGGATCTAGGGAAAACAAATTATTATAATGCATCCTCCCATCAATTGAAATGCTGCTTTATTCAAGTTCCACAGCCCGATCTTTAATTCACTATGACCTGCTTTAGGCCCCTGATCACGGACTTGAAAACCTGGTCATGGTTGCCTCCCTGCAATCCTTTTTGTCATCTGGGGATAGAAATCTGGGCATGCAATTTCAAATGTTATTTGTCGGCCTCTGCTTTTCCCCTGGCTGGTTTATATTTTTCAGGCCTTGATTATATTTATCTCCAGACAAGAAACACATAATAAGTTATTACTGGGTCATTGGACCTTATGGAGAGATCACATCAGACCTGGCTTCCTCCCCTCAATTCCCTTTCACAGGATAAGTAATTTGCCTCCTTGCCTTTAAATGATGCACAGCCACTGAATGGGGAAGAAAGGATGGCTGTCCGTGCAAGCCAGCTCAGGAGTCTGGTGGAAGCATGATGCCTGTCCCTTTAATTCAGATGTCAGTTTCCATTTGAAGAAGGCCTGAAAAGGCTGGCATGGTGAGAATTCTTGGCAGCGTTTCTTTGGAAACCTTTTGCAGTATCCATGGATACCCAGTCTGCCGGAAGCAAGGTGCCGTGATCTCTTCAGAGACAACAGACACGTGTGCGTAGAGCGAATCTGCACTGCAAAGAGCCGTGCTGCTCTGCCCGGAAATGCTGTTGCATCATAGCCACACTATGTAAAAAGCAGTAAATGGTTGAAAGTCAATGAAGTCTGGTTATTGCCGGAGATACGATTAGCAAGAAAACAGAACCATATCAGTATTTTGGAGTTTTTTTTTTTCTCCTGGAATGAAATCATGCACACAAAATAACCTGAGATAAAAGTTCAGATATTTATAACCGGAAGATGTTCTGTGACCCTGGAGTTTTACTGGGATGTTTGCTGTAATTTTCATAAATCCACAAAAGACTTTGGAAGTTTTTACTGGGTCAGACTTAATACTGGTCACAATCTCAGGTTTTCATTTACCTGCCACGTGAGGATTCACATTTACTCCTAAACCTTGCTTACTGGAATAATATATTTAAACACCAGGTTTGAAACTGTTGCTTTCAATGTCACATTATCACCATCTCCCTGTTACCAAGTCCAGGCTTGCTCTGTTTGTGAAAAGATGGGCCAATAAATCTGAGACAAGGTGTTAAGGCAAGGAAGATAACTTTATTCCCAAAGCTGGCTGACCAAGAAGATGGCAAGATAACACCTCAAAATACCCATCTTCCCAGGGTCTGGTTGCCAGGTTCTTTTATGGATCAGAGGTGGGGGAAGTGAGGAAATGAAGTAAAAGTCACTATTCAGTCCTTGCAATTGTTTCTTAGAATGGCAAGCCTCAGGCCAGGGGATGTATTAGTTTCACTTCCTTAACTCTTCTTCACAGGTAGGCAGCCTCAGGGTATCTCCCCAAGGCAGGTAATTATGTATGCCTATAATAACAAAGTGGCAAAGTGTTAGTTGCTCAGTCATGTCCAACTCATTGCAACCCTGGACGGTCGCCTGCCAGGCCCCTCTGCCCATGGAATTCTCCAGGCAAGAATGTTGGAGTGGGCTGCCTTGCCTTTCTCTAGGTGATCTTCCCTGACCGAGGGATCAAACCTGGGTCTCTCACACTGCAGGCGATTCTTTACCATTTGAGCCACCAGGAAAGCCCCAAAAGTGGCAAGATGAGGGTTAAAGTCACACAAGCAACATGAATTCAAAATTAACCCTCCCCAGATACATTCTTTTATTGCACCCACCCACACTCCAACTTGATAAAAAGTGAGAGGAGAGGGTTGCGCTTAAAGTTCACAACCTTATGCACCACTGTACAGTGAAGTTCAACAACTTTCAGGCTGACATAATTTTGGAACAATGTATAGTGGCAGAACAGTCACTTAGATCCCCAGTGTTCTCTTCACATTGACTACTGTGAGTGGCCTGGCTTATCAGGAGTGTTCACAGTAAAGCACACAGTTGTTTTGTTTTCCATGGTTCAAGAGCAGATTTACAAGAAATGTGTAATTAGGGAAAATGCAGATTGTTTTGCTGCCATGACTATCAATAGTCATAGTTGCTGAGACGAATTTAAGATAAAGGTATAGTGTGAATTTATGAATATTCTCCATCAAAACAACAGGATTTAATAAGTGATAAATGGTTAAATTACAGAATGGCTTACTTCAAAAAACCCCAATATTTTGTAAGCACAATTCACATTGGAATTTTTGATTATTGAGATGTATTTTTGGTATCATACACATTGTAATATCATTTCGTATACTTGGTGCTGATCTAGTTTTGAAGTTGTTTTGATTTGTTAGCCAAAGGTTATGTCCACTGTGTGCAAATACTATTCAGTACTGTGGAACACTTGAAACTACTGCATGTGAGCTGAGCCCAGCTGAGCAAAATAGGGCAACTCAGCAGCTGGTCAAATTGGGATACACTTGCCCGTCAAAGTCAGGGAGACACAGGCAGCTCCAGAGTCATTAGGCAGTGAGAAAATGAGACCTACCAACCAACGACTGTTTTAATTATTCTACTTGAGTGATGTGGTTTATTCATCACACATCCCATGGCAGAATGAAAAAAGACATCATGGCCATCATACCATTCCTCGCTCAGAATAATTTTTTAAAAACTTAACAATTAATAGAGGTGATATGAATGTAGTTTTTATAAAACTGATCAAAATAGAATTTTGAAGAATGATTTAAAATAAACAACTAAGATATAGTTTATTTTAGCTTTGAGCATTAACACTAATTTTATTGATTATTTTTCTACCCAATTTTCAATACTGTGTTTTCAGATTGTAAGGTTGAGACTGTTGTCTGTAGAAATGGGTTGCTGAATGAAGATATCTGTTTATAGCAAAGTAACTGCTTTTTCTAATACAATGCAGTGTGCTGAATGTGGCCACAAGAAGGTGGCGGTGAGTTTATAAGAGGTGACCAGGCCAATGTAGATTGGACAGACAGACCAAGGACATGCCCACAGCAGTGGACAAGCAACACAGTCACAAGCCAGCTAGATGGGGTTTGGCTTCAGCCAGCAGACTGGAAGGCTAAGTTAGGGAGAATGCCAACACTTCAGCTGGCAGAGCTCCTTTGTCCACATTCATCCACTCTGGTTCAAGTTTACATCCCCACACCTGTTGCTCCTGAAAATCTAAGCCTCGGAGATTCTGTGTCCCTAAACCAGTTTGATTTTCAGTTAGGTATATAGATTGTCCTGCTCCATTAATGTGAATAGAATTTTTTTAGGTTAGCTTTATTTCACTATGTCACAAATACCACTTCTATCTAAAGGAGATCAGTCCTGGGTGTCCATTGGAAGGACTGATGTTGAAGCTGAAACTCCAATACTTTGTCCACCTGATGTGAAGAGCTGACTCATTTGAAAAGACCCTGATGCTGGGAAAGATTGAGGGCAGGAGGAGAAGGGGACGACAGAGGATGACATGGTTGGATGGCATCACCGACTCAATGGACTTGGGTTTGGGTGGACTCTGGGAGTTGGTGATCGAGAGGGACGCCTGGCGTGCTGTGGTTCACGGGGTTGCAAAGAGTCAGACACGACTGAGCAACTGAACTGAACTGATCTAATGAAGTTAAAAAATGAACAATGAATGTACTGTTATGCATATTATATGGATTATATATTATTTATACATAATATATAGTTATATGTTATATATATTATTATATATATTTAAATTTGGGAGGTTTTTTAGTTGGCAAATCTGTTGTACATTCTACAGTATACATTTTAAAAGTGTAGCTATGGGATGCTAGTGTCAGGTAGTTATAATAGGAAAAAGAAGTCCAAATGGTGGCAGCTAAAACACATAGAAAAGCCCGCAAGAATGGAACAGAAGAAAATCCGTGGACTGGAGTGAGAAATTCAGGTGAAACAAACATGCCATTCTTGGCTAGCCCAATTTGCATAGGGCAGGTTCGGATAAATGAATAAAAGGAGGAAGCCAAGACAGATTGAGGCCTCTCCTTTTGGGTCAGCCCACCCTCAGGCCTCGAGGGTGTACTCTTCTTTGCTTGCCAAATAAAACTTACCTGTAACAGAGCTGTAACACTGGCCCACCATTTGAAATTTTTGCTGCGACAAGACAGAACCGAGGAAATCACACACTTCCCTGACACTACTTAATAATAAATGCTACCTGCTACCCAATAACAAATGTATGTTCCCATTGAGAAGAAAAGAAAAGTTTGTGATGTGGAAGGTAAACATTACTGTGGAAATCTGATTGTACTAATATGATGCTTTTTTTAATTTATGTGAGCAGTTTGCAAACTAGAAAGAGTGACAGAACTCTGCTTCTACCATTTTTTAGCAATTCCTTTTGCATCTATTTCTTGCCTACTTAACTCAGTAGTTAACCTGAGTTAAACACTATTCTAAGTAGATTAGAGAGAATTTCTGAATTGGAGATTATTTTAGCATCCTAAGGTAGCAGAGGTTATAATTCCCTACATGTCCTCTCTTATATTCTCCAGATTCACAATAGAAGTTGATTTTTAAAAAGTATCTGCAAAATTATACCACCACCTATTAAGGTCATCAACAGCCCTGAAACGTAAAGAAATTAAGGATTCAAAGTTATCATTAAAATCAATTATTTTAATTGCTCAAATAAGCATACGGAATTAATTGAAGTAGGTGAGGGAGCTCACAAGCGGTTTGAGGATATTCGCAGTGTCATCTCATTCCCAGCGGGAGCCAGTCAGAAAGACAGCCATCCAGCGGACAGAACTGAAAGGGGGCACTTAGCCTTCAAAGACATGCACTTCCTACAGGAGTCCAAGCAAAAATCAAAGCAAATAATTAACAGCCACAGGTTTGGAAAACACGTTGAATTACACAAAAACAAGGGTCATGAATTGTGTACCTGCTGAAGTCGACATTTTAAATAAAGATGACAATCTAGGAACTCTAAAATGGTCGCGAATTCAAATGTAAATCATTTAATTAAACTGTGAGGCGAAGCCATTTGAAGAACAAGGTCAAGGCCAAGGCCAAGGTCAAGGCCTGTGTCTTCCCGCGGGGCTGCGGTCTTCCTTCCGGCGGCGCGCGGGCGGGGCGGGGCCCTAGCACTGCAGCTCCTCCCCCTCGGCCAGCCGGGGGCCGCCGGCCGGGCTCTGCGCGCTGGCGTGGGCCGTGGAGCTCAGCACCTCCTCGAAGCTGCCGCCGCCGTGGTTCGCGCCGCCTACTTTCGTCTGAAACGGGCAGAGAGGCACACGTGCAGTTAGTTTGTCAGTTTCGTAATTTTAAAAAATAAGATGGAATACTCTGAAGTTCAGAAATGTTTTCTTGAGCGGGCATGCAAAGGGGATGCAAAGGATGCAGAGAAGTAAGTACCTTTCACAGAGGGCTAGCGTGTCATTCATAGTTGGGTTTGGGGACTGGACTCGAAACTTGAATTTGTGCAGCACTCTCTTGATCTGTCTAACTTTAGCAATATTCTCTTTGTCCCTTCTACATCTGAAATTCTCAGTCCCTTCAGGGGCATGTCCAGATCTGTGGATTTGCACCGTCTCCTCAGTCACCCAGAGAACCAATTTAATCCAAACGGAATTGAATGTGAGATAAATCCCCCCAATTTTGCAAATGTGGGAACTCCTTTAAGTGACGCCAGCTTTTCATTTTGAGACGTGGCAAGGCAATCTGAAGTTCTGATAAATGTCTCTTGGAAAGCAGAGAGGATGGAGGGAACATGATCTCTGGTCTCTGCTTTGAGAGTTAGAGATGAATCGTGGCTTTAGCACTCGTCACCTCACATCTTTCCAGGCAGTGGTCTTTATAGGAGGAATATACCTTAAAATGCGAAGTTATGGTGCTTTCAGATGCTCTCTTTTTGTATACTTGTTATTGGCTAATAAGAATATAGTCAGGAAGAAATCAATTTATAATTAAGGAATATGGTTAAGTACTTTGAAAAATTTCTTAGCAAAAAGTCTTTCAAAAGAATATTTAATGGCCCCAAGGGCTTAATGCAAGTCTTACTAATGGTCACATTGGCCCTCTTTTAACCAGTAACAATATAGAAAAATACTTTGAGGAAAAGAAAGGTACAGAATAGATAATGTGACTATAACCAAAACTCTATCTACACCTCACTGTCACTTATTATGATCACTCACAAGGACATAGACTACACTGAGGAATGTACCTGCTGATTGCCTGACTTGCCCTTTTTAAAAACTTTAACCAGGTTTTGAAAGCAGTTCAGTTCTTGCAAATCACACACACACTTTCCTCCCACTGTCGCTAAAATCCCTCTGCCTCTGTAAATTCAGTTACTAAGTTGAGTTTTTCCACTCTGCTTGGGATTGGAAAACTCATTCTGGAAAGTGACAGATTATAAATATTTTAGACTTGAGAACCACATAGCCTCTGTCACAAATACTCAAATCAGCCATGGTAGAAAGCAGCCAAGATAATATATAAGTGAATAAGCATGGCTGAGTTCCATAAAAGCTGTATGTATGGACACTGAAATGTGAATTTCATGTAATTTAATATTCAAATCACAAAATATTATTCTTCCTTTGAAGAATAATTACCATTAAGAAAAGAGTAAAAATCATTTCTTAGTGTACAGATCACTCAAAAATAGGGGACCTGCTGGATTCAGTCCATCCATGTCAGTTTGCAGACCTCAGGCACAGAGCAATGATTCCTCCTCTACCCTGTTACCTTAACACTGGGAAGAAGCAGGGGATTGGCTTCAACTACCTAATTTCTCACTATGCTTATTTCTTCTGAGAGACAAGTCTAATTCAATGTAATCGACTCTATTAATAGTTTCCATCTTCCTCTTTAGTTGCATTCTGTCACACAGAGTATTATTGAGTCAGGTGAATACCAACTACTGATGTTTTCTTCTGGGCTTTGGTGTATACTTCTCTTCTAGTTTTCAATTTCTCAAATCAAAAAAGAAAAGTAAAGAAGGAGGAAACCACTTTGAAATAAAGCAGTTTAGCAAAGAAAGGAGTGGACTAAAGGGGTTTCCTAACCATGTGAGTTTAATGACCATACACTAACTACTAAAGTACTGCCTAAAGCCAAGGATGTGGGCTTCCCAGATGGTGCTAGTGGTAAAGAACTCCCCTGCCAATGCAGGAGACTTGAAAGACTTGGGTTCAATCCCTGGTTTGGGAAGATCCCCTGGAGAATGGCATGGAAACCTACTCCAGTATTCTTGCCTGGAGAATCCCATGGACAGAGGAAGCTGGTGGGCTCCACCTCCATAGGGCCACAAAGAGTTGGACACAACTGAAGTGACGTAGCACGTACACGTGCTTAAGCAGAGATGTGAACAATAAGCTTCTCCTGAACTCTTCCCTTCAAAATGGTTTTTCATCCAAGAATTTGTCACTATGTCTCCCTAATTATAACTGCTCTTAGCAAAAAAAAATTTCTTTGAATTACTGAATTGGGTTTCCTGATCTCTCATAATAAAATGTATAGTTGAAAGGACACAAAGAACCAGTAAGTATAATATTTCTTGCCTTTTTTGAGGTTTTAATTTAGGCTATATAATGTGCTTATCAAAAAGTAGGTGCACTGAAAATATGTTCTGCTTGACATGGAACAATAGAACAGTTGGAAGGGATGTCATTGCTCATGATTCACTAGGACATGGTAGAACATTCCAAATATGGTTTCGTAGGAGCTGATTCTAGGTCTGCTTTCTGTTTGCTTGTTTTAGATGAAATAGAAATTGTGCTTATTGAGTGTATAGGTGACACCAGCCAAGATTTCAAGTAATACACTGATGTGTAGTATAAGGATGTAGGTGGAAAGGACTACCTTTATATGGTTTTGATGAATTGGCAAGTTTTTCTGGAAAATCAAACTATCTACACAATTGGGTATAAAATAAGAATGATCCACTGGATGATCCATTGGGTACAAATGCCAGATGGTGTGACAGATTGTGTGAGAAGATGATAGGAATGGACCTCACTTCACAGCAGAACATTATTTCTAATAGAACTCAAATATGAACATGATTCCCTTTAAGTGGTGTTTGAAAAATCAAGCTTGAAGCTCTTATGTGTCAATACAAACACAGCATATTGACCTGCAGGTTATTTCACTCATTGTGAGTGATTCATGAGTCATTCCTTCAGCAGGAAACAGCCTCAGGGTTCATAACTGAAGAAAGTTATAGAAGCTTTGGAAAAGATTCAGAACACAACGGTAAACTACACAGAAAATAAACAATGTAAGAAAGGTTAAACATCTACTGTTTAGTCTGGAGAAAAAAAGGAATGAGGAATTTGTAATCGGTGGTTTGACACCAGGAATGATAATCAGCTATTCTCCACTGTCTGTGTGGGCAGGAAAAAGGGAAACTAAGCATTGACCATGAGCCAGGAGATGTGTGGGATGTGAGTCTTGTAAAATCTATGGGCAGTCATGCAGATATAGGACCTGTTTTCAGGTAATCTTGACACAGGCTAGCATCCAGTTGGGTGAGTTAGTTTTATGCATGTCTGAGGGAGGAGGCACGCTCTATACCTTCCATCCAGATGAGGTGAGAAAAGTGAGAGGCTGACAGTGTGGATCAAACACTTGAATCATATGTGTGCTGTAAGCTTACCAGATTTTCCTAAAAGCAAAAGTAAATAGGTTGTTCTTTATTCTTCTTTTGCTTCTTCATATCTCCTTCTTCTAAAGGAAACCTAAAAAAGTACAACTTTCCTGGTGTCAGAATTTAGCTAACAACAGAATCCATCCTTCTTGGACTGTCTAAGGCTGAGAACCAAATGTTGAGAAATTAACCCCTAGGGTTTTTTTGAATCTTCTCTTTTGAAACTAGATATTTTGGCAAGAGAAATGTCTGTGACACTGCATGTCCCTCCCTATCAAAAGTTTTCTCTACAAATAGGGGCAATATAATGGCTCCTCCTGGTTCCTAAACACTCAATAAATGATAATGTTGACAAGCAGAGCAGTAGAACTAAACAACTAGAAACTGCTCTTAAGTGAAGTCAATGAAAGCATGGTAAATGCTGTGTAATAATTTCATTCTTGGGCCTTAAACACCTAACCACAGACATGGAAAAGAGAAGACCATGTAAAAACCCTCCTCTAAAGGGAAAGACCCTCCAGCTCAAAATCGATAAGAGGATGTAGGACCTCCAGGAAGGAATTACTTCCAGTCTCATATCACCTGGCCGCACATGTGAGGGCTGCATGATTCAGAAGCAGCTGGGCAATCAGCACATGCCTATATCTGCTTTTGAGCTAGTTAAAGGTCACACATGTTCTTAGTTTTCCCAGTAATAGGGAAATACAGAAATGGATTGTATACAAAATAGTGATAACATCAAGATGTAGTTATGTTTAGGTAACACATTTAAAAAAATCTTAGTGATTTTTCCTGTTTTAAATGTTCTATACATTTAAGATTAGACTGCTTCTATGTTTGCTCTTTTATCTTCAGTACATTATCTATGCTCAAACATGAAATTCAATCAATTTTTTTTTTTAGCACAGTGGAAGTGAGAAATAGGTTTAAGGGACTAGATCTGATAGAGTGCCTGATGAACTATGGACAGAGGTTCGTGACATTGTACAGGAGACAGTAATCAAGACCATCCCAAGAAAAAGAAATGCAAAAAAGCAAAATGGTTGTCTGAGGAGGTCTTACAAATAGCTGTGAAAAGAAGGGAAGCGAAAAGCAAAGGAGAAAAGGAAAGATATACCCATTTGAATGCAGAGTTCCAAAGAATAGCAAGGAGAGATAAGAAAGCCTTCCTCAGCAATCAATGCAAAGAAATAGAGGAAAACAATAGAATGGGCAAGACTAGAGATCTCTTCAAGAAAATTAGAGATACCAAGGGAACATTTCATGCAAAGATGGGCTCAATAAAGGACAGAAATGGTATGGACCTAACAGAAGCAGAAGATATTAAAAAGAGGTGGCAAGAATACACAGAAGAACTATACAAAAAAGATCTTCATGGACCAGATAATCATGATGGTGTGATCACTCAAATAGAACCAGACATCCTGGAATGTGAAGTCAAGTGGGCTTTAGAAAGCATCACTATGAACAAAGCTAGTGGAGGTGATGGGATTCCAGTTGACCTATTTCAAATCCTAAAAGATGATGCTGTGAAAGTGCTGCACTCAATATGCCAGCAAATTTGGAAAACTCAGCAGTGGCCACACTGGAAAAGGTCAGTTTTCATTCCAATCCCAAAGAAAGGCAATGCCAAAGAATGCTCAAACTACCGCACAATTGCACTCATTTCACACACTAGTTAAGTAATGCTTAAAATTCTCCAAGCCAGACTTCAGCAATATGTGAACCATGAACTTCCAGATGTTCAAGCTGGTTTTAGAAAAGGCAGAAAAACCAGAGATCAAATTGCCAACATCTGCTGGATCATCAAAAAAGCAAGAGAGTTCCAGAAAAACATCTATTTCTGCTTTATTGACTATGCCAAAGCCTTCGACTGTGTGGATCACAATAAACTATGGAAAATTCTGAAAGAGATGGGAATACCAGACCACCTGACCTGCCTCTTGAGAAACCTATATGCAGGTCAGGAAGCAACAGTTAGAACTGGACATGGAACAACCAACTGGCTCCAAATAGGAAAAGGAGTACATCAAGGCTGTATATTGTCACCCTGCTTATTTAACTTATATGCAGAGTACATCATGAGAAATGCTGGGCTGGAGGAAGCACAAGCTGGAATCAAGATTGCCGGGAGAAATACCAATAACTTCAGATATGCAGATGACACCACCCTTATGGCAGAGAGTGAAGAAGAATTAAAGAACCTCTTGATGAAAGTGAAAGAGGAGAGTGAAAAAGTTGGCTTAAAGCTCAACGTTCAGAAAACTAAGATCATGGCATCCGGTCCCATCACTTCATGGCAAATAGATGGGAGATAGTGGAAACAGTGGCTGACTTTATTTTTCTGGGGTCCAAAATCCCTGCAGATGGTGATTGCAGCTATGAAATTAAAAGAAGCTTACTCCTTGGAAGGAAAGTTATGACCAACCTAGACAGCACATTAAAAAGCAGAGACACTGCTTTGTCAACAAAGGTCCATCTGGTCAAGGCTATGGTTTTTCCAGTGGTCATGTATGGATGTGAGAGTTGGATTATAAAGAAAGCTGAGTGCCGAAGAATTGATACTTTTGAATTGTGGTATTGGAGAAGACTCTTGAGAGTGCCTTGGACTGCAAGGAGATTCAACCAGTCCATCCTAAAGGAGATCGGTCCTGGGTGTTCATTGGAAGGACTGTTGTTGAAGCTGAAACTCCAATATTTCGGCCACCTGATGCGAAGAGCTGACTCATTTGAAAAGACCCTGATGCTGGGAAAGATTGAGGGCAGGAGGAGAAGGGGACGACAGAGGATGAGATGGTTGGATGGCATCACTGACTCAATGGACATGGGTTTGGGTGGCCTCCAGGAGTTGGTGATGGACAGGGAGGCCTGGTGAACTGTGGTTCATGAGGTCACAAAGAGTCGGACACGACTGAGTGACTGAACTGAACTGATACAACAGGTATCTTTTCAGTGTATATCCAGGGAACAAATACGCCATTACAAAATAATACATTTTATGACTCAGCTTCATTTTGCCTTCATGCTGTGCTGTGCTCAATATGTGAATGGAGTAGACAAATCTAAATAGTTGAGAGTTGGTGGATGGCAGGATAACCCATGGAGCCAAGTTTATTTCTACTGATCCATGGTTTATTTCCACTGATACACCAAATAAGAAGAGCTCTGAGCTGCTACTGAAATTTCCCTTACACTCTAAATTCAGAGTTCATATATGGTTTGTCCTATCCACATTCATCTATCACATATCTGCTTCTTGAGTAATAGCATTAAGAGTTGTAACCAGCAAAGAGATCAATACAAACCCAAATTCACTTGAATGCACAATTCACTCCTGAATGGTTTATATGAACAACTTTGTACATATATAGTAACAATATTCAATACTGTTTTTATTTGTAGATTTATATGTGAAGAAAAGTGACTTGGTGCAAAGCTGCCTTCTTGGCTGCACCAAATGCTGGTGGCCCCGCCTTTAGAATCAAGCAGCTAAGCTTTCCTGATTCATGAACCCCATGACACAAAATTTACTTCATCTGTACCTTAAGGCTTGTGACAGTTGTCTCAACCCTCTCCTCAAATGATTTGAAAGTAGGAGAATTCCTAAAATAAAAAAAGAGAGGTCAGCTCCAAAGACCCAGCTGTCTTAGCAACTATGCTGTCTGGTTTCTACTCTTGTTTGCAAACACCACCTCTGCACCAGAGCTAGTTGCTGGTTGGCCACCTACACCAACCATGTTTTAAAAGATATTTCACTTCTTCTAGGTTAGATCCAGAAACCATAACCTACCATGGGATTTTTCTAAGTAAAATTGTCAGATGCTCAGCTATAGAATAAATAATATCGCATTTGGCAAGAATACAACTGGCATAATTCCATGTTGAACCATAAATCATTTCCAGTGAGTCAAAGAAATGATAGCTTAATTTTTCATTTACTAATTAATTATTTCTATCACAATACACCTTTTCCAAACCCAGTTATTTTATAACCACTGGAAAGTCTATCTGAAGAATGTCATGTTCAAGTTTTCCCACATGGAATTTTAAAAGTCATTTATTTTTAGTGAATGTGAGACAAGACAGAAATAGCTACAGAGGGAAAAAGGTTCATATGTTTTCAAACTTTAAAGTTTTTAAGTTTTAAAACTAAGTATTTTGTCAGTGTCCAGGAAGCAGTGTTTCTGAAAGTCAATGCCTCCTTTATTTTAGGTTGAAAAATACTCATTACTTGTCTAATGCTTGATCAAAACAGTGCTATTTGCATGTGTTATATTTCCTTTCAAAGAAGATACTTATTTGTTCTTACTAGACAGAACTTTGCAATCTATTGACATTTTGTGACTCAGTCATTGTGTTAAATAATCTACATACCATGTTACACTTCTAAGATTTAGATTTTTCATTTGGTGCTTTTTGGTTTCCTATACTGTATTTGTCTACATGAAATTATGGGTTAATGACATCATTACCCTTAAAAGTGATATCAACCAAGTTCAATGATATCAACTGAGTCCAACTAAGGCAACTGGAACTGTCATCATTTTCAGGTCAAATAATTCAACCGAATGTTACTATATTTGATGAGCTACTTTCTAATCTCTCTTGAGTGCAGAAGAAATAAACTAAGAGAAATGACCTAAGGAAACTTTGTAAGGGAGAATGGTTATCAACCATGGGCTTCATTGTGTGGTGTGGGCTGTAGCATGGCTCTAATATTATCAAGAGAAAACTAACATACAGAATATGTTTTTCAATGAATTTGTTAGAGTTTGTCTGTCAGGGCTGATACTTTGGATGGTCAGAAATGCATTTGCATCCAGGTTGCGTGAATTAACAATGTTGAGCCCCGAGGGGCCAAACACATCTTTTATATGACTCAAATATGAGTCAAATTCCTATGAGCACTCCTCCACAGTACCTGTCTCATGATGAAACATTAGTGAAACTGCATGAGAATGATTCAGAAGTATTTTATTAGCACCTTACTTCCAATGCACATTTTATTTGGCCAAGTTTGGTCACATGACTACCTGTTACCCATCAGTTGTATAGGACCACAGTGGGCAGACACTTAGTTCATCCTAATGGTTCATAGTGTACGTTAGTTGACTAAAATCCTTTTTTTTAAAAAAAGTTAATTTCAGGCAAGCTCATAAGAAACACATTTGACCCATAAGTCATTTGATTATTTCTGGCTCCCAGAGGAAAGCCATACTAATTTTTTTCAAGCCTTCTTTGGACACTCAGACAAAATGTAACAAGTAAGGAAGCTCAGGGCTGCAGGGCGCACTGGTCAATGTTTTTATGCTAGGGGAGCAAGTCATCCAAATATAAACTAAGCCATCTATGCTCTCTATTTTTCCCCACATTAGGGAAGTCAAATGCTCTGGTCCAACTTGCAAAGTCACAACATAGCCCCCAGTGTAGAAGAGACATCAGCAGGTATAATAAAATAGACATTCCTCTAATCTGATTACACTTGAGTGCATACTTGGAGAACAGGGAGAAACTGCAAATAACCCTAGAAAGAATTTGGCTTCAAAGTGCTCGAACTATTTAGAGTAACTGAGCTCCTTCTAGAGTGTAATCACACCACAATATGTAATATAAAGCAGGAAAGAAGAGACACAGTTCTGAATGAAGTGAGGGAGGGCTCCAGGGGCTAGATGTCCTCCCACTGAGCTCCTCCCCAGAGCAGCCGGAGGGTTCCTGGAAGCACCTTGGGAGGAGCCTGAAGTCTGGTTCTAGCCCTTTATTTTTAAGCAGTGATGAAACTGCTATCACCGAAATGATCTTCCAAAGCTGCCAAGTTTACTCCTAGCAGAACTGGGCTCCAACCTGCATCCTCTGACTCCCAATCTAACATTTTGATTTTATCTGATTGTATCACTGCATCACACCAACTGGAAGCCAGAGGAACACCTTTCTCTGGAGTTTTCAGCTGACCAGTAAGCTTAATGGCATTTTTATTGTTCAACAGACTCTTTACTTTAATATATCCTTTAATCCTAATGTTACCCTTTCTAGAACTGTAGCCCTCTTTGTCTCCTATTTTTTTCATTTAATGCTGTGACAATAAAATGATTTCCCCCTTTACAGGTGTGCTTGAAATGTTCCAGGCCCCGTGCTGAGTGCTTTATGCAGACCATACATCTCACAACAGCCATTTGAAGTAGATAGATTCTCATTTCTCCTAGTATACGGGCAAGAGAATGGAGATTGAAGTAGATTTGTTAAGTTTTCCTAGGTCATACAAATCAGGAACTGCTGGATTTAAACTAGTGTGTCCAGTCAATAGCCCGAGCCCTCCACAACTACAGTTCTTCTATAGCATTGTCAGCCTTCTTTTCCTGAGGGCCATCAGAAAAGAGAAAATAATAGGTCATGGCGCTTCCCCTCATATAAAAAAGGAAAAAAATCCACAATAAAAGTAACACTTCATGCACATTCTGCATTGAGATTATGTAAACTCATTTACACACATTACCTCATCGCAGGCATACTTATGGAATGGCGAATCGAGTAGCTTCAGGGCAAAAGCAGATTAAAGGGGAAACAAAAACAGAAAAAAGAAGATAGTACAATATAAGTATATGAGAAACTTCTCATTCAGTTTTAAAACAGCAGTTTCAACTATCTGAAGTATTACCTGCCCTCCCCACCAAGATGGTATTTGTTTTTGTTGGGTAGGATGGGCCACAATCATTTCCAAAGGAATAAAGGAAGAGCAGATGGTCCGTGGCTGCATATTATTTTATTGGGTTAGCCAAAATGTTTGGTCAGGTTTTCTGATCATATGGAAAATCCCAAACAAATTTTTGGCCAACCCAATACTTTCCCTGTAAACCAGGAAATCTGAGGAGAGTGGTTCCCCCCAAGTCAGCTCAGCAGCCCATGTACATGACTCGGGGGACATGACTCCTGGTCCAGCTCCCTCCTCTTGTTTCAGGAAGACAGACAGGGGCAAGGGGCAGGGCCCAGCAGGCAGAGCCAGGCAGCTAACAGCTCATCATCCCACGTGAAGCTCATCAGACTACGCAGAGTTAACATGAGTCAATCAAGGAAAACACGCCAAGTAAACACACTTCACATAGTCCAACGTGGGAGCAAGGGTTTCCGCCTCCATCCTAGGACAACTGGTACAAGGATCAACTTTTCTGAGACTTCTAAGAGCATCAGCTGTCTCACCTTATTAATCCTACAGTGACTGATTCATTGTCCCTCTGACTGACTGACTGTTATTTCTATGTGAGGTCCACTTAGAAATCAGGGTGTGTGGAGGGAGAAAGCAAATAGGGTTCATTTTCCTAGGCAAGCATTCCCTCATCCACTTTCCAGCACAGTCCCTGCCTGCTCCTCTCCCAAGCTAACAGGTAAGGGATCAAATCCACCCTCACCTTCCCCAACAATATCCACTGAGGTTAGGGTTAGTAAATTTACTAGAACTTTACTAGAACTCAGAAAGAAAAGGACAAAGAAATGCAGCAGAAGGGAGGTGGGAGGGGGGATCGGGATGGGGAATACATGTAAATCCATGGCTGATTCATGTCAATGTATGGCAAAAACCACTACAATATTGTAAAGTAATTAGCCTCCAACTAATAAAAATAAATGGGGAAAAAAAAAGAAATACAGCGGATATTTACAGACACTCCATTTAGAAATCATAGGCAAAATATTTCTTCATAAATTACATTTAAAAAAGAGAATTACTAAAAGAAATTCATGAACATTATCAAGCATTCATCTCTTAAATATAGGTAGTTTTCTTAGGAAAAGAAAATTTTTTAAATTTATGTAATAAAATCCCACCCCAAAGGAGGCTTAATTCAGGGACCTGGGGCTGACAACTGCACACGTGTTAACATTTGTTCTCTCCACTTCAACTTCAGAGGGTACAGAAAGTTGAAGGTGAACCGTCTGCCTAAATAACAGTTATAAGAAGTTCAGAAAAACATGACAGTCTAGAGGAAATAATTCTGTTTCTCGACTTTACTTTCTGCCAGTTTCATATACATCTGCAGTGCACAATTTTCACTTTCCTTTTCTTCTAAGGACCTCTGCCACGTAGACGGGCATGATGCAGAAAGAGATCCCTGAGGATGACTCAGCAAGTGAAAGTGATGCATTAATAAATGATTCAGAAATGAGATAAACAAGTGCTGAAATAGATGCAAACACATTAGGTGCCCTATACTCTGTAACTCTGGGGTCATGAACACTCTCAGGAAAAGAGCTTTGGGGCCGAGGCACGCCCACCATGGTGCTCTGGGGAGGAAGGGAGCTTCGAGGGAGGGAGCCAGTTGGGCCCCGGGGCAGCGCTTACCCGATGGAATGAGACCTGCAGCCAGAGCAGCACCGGAAGAAAAGCAGGAGCAAGGTTAGCGCATCAGGATGCAGAGAAAGGACCACACTGCCCGCTGTCCCCTTTCAAGAGCCCCAGGGAAAAGATAAGGGATCCCATTCCTTACTCTTTTTGAGTGCACTGGCTTTTTAATGTCTTCACAATTGCTTTACCAACTCTTATATGCTGTGCTTCTCACCGTTTTTCTCATGGCTATAGCTGGATTCTCTATTAAAGTTACATGCCTTGTCCAAAGATTTCCTCTCCACTAGATTACACGCTGTTTGAGCGAATTCACCCAGAAATGCCAAGAAGATGCCAACATTATTATAAAAATGATTTTATAAATAAAATGATTTTATTATTATAAAAATGATTATTATTTTAAAAATGCAAATAGCTTGCATTTCTTCACAGAGCCCTTTCATAAATGTGACTTCATGTTAACCTCAGAGAAAACCATCTGGTTAGGTAGCTATTAGCCATGTTATCCAGTAGATGGAGAAGGAGGCAGAATTCTGTGACTGGGATGAGGGGCCTTCACTTAGGGGTCATCAGGATAAAAGAAGGACTTCAGCTCAGGAAATATTTATTTTTATAAAACATCTAAATTAAATCTTAACATAGTGCTTTTCACTCAGTTATTAAAAGGTCCAAATTCTAAGTTTTGGAAATCTGTGAGTATTAACTTATAGTGATTTTAAAGAAAATTTGAGATGTCCTGTGTTTCTCCTGAGGTATCAAAATTTTTCTGGCAATTTTTTTGAACAAATTCAGAAATGTGTTCCCAGAATTCACAAAAAGATATTATGATGTAACCAACAAAATAAAAAATAATATATTAATACTTTCAAACTGCAGGGGTGCAAAGTAAAATGCCTGAGATAAAATTTTTAAATGTCCCCACTATCATTTTATAAACTGGCAAATTAATTTGAACCCCAAATTGAAAACCCACTAATTGTTCTCATTTAAGAATCGTTACTGTATTAAACTTAAGTAATTTTCAAATATGACTTTTATGTATATTATTTGTTCTAGTGTAATCAAAAGTAATAATCCTTTGTAAAACTTGTTTTCACAGGGACTTATCCTCATTTATATATAGATGTAAGATATTTAGCTTGAGAAAAATATAGATTGGAAAATATAGGTCTACAAAATATTACAGGATCATAGTTGAATCTCTAGTAATAAAGACTACATTTCCCAATATTTTTAGACAGTTTATAATGGAAGTGTTGTGTCCTCTACACAGAGCAGTAATTAATGAAAAGTTTGGAACTCCTGGGAAACAGATTATCCGTTATGCTAAAACAAAGCCACATTGAAACGGCAGGAGAGGCAGTCAACACACCTTGATATTATGCCCAGTTTATGCAGGAACATGAGTGTGTCAACATGCTATATGTGAGAAACACAGTCTTCATTCTTTATAACTCATGAAATACAGTGCACTCCTGTTCAGGGACTCTTCCTAATTTCTGCCCTGGAGGGCCACCTTGTAACTGAGATAGTTCCTTAGTAAAGGTAAAAACTAGCATTTATTGAATGTTTAATACATGGCATGCTGTCTTCTGCTACTGGCATAATAACCTGATGACGTTGTTACTCTTACCTACATTTATAACTGAGAATACCCAGGTACAGGTAAGCTGAGTTACACTTGGCTTCCTCAACACCTGACCAGTTGAAGTCAGATCGCCTGGGAGCTTATTTCAAATAGATTCCTAGATGCCATCCAAGACCTACTGAGGTTCAATCTCAAGAGAGAGAGGTGGAATCTAGGAATGTGCATTTAACAAGCTCCAGGGGTGTCTGTAAAGTCTCCTACAGTTGGAGAAACACTGTTCCTATTGGGAGTATTATGCCACTGTGATCATTGTTTCAGCTAAGTATGTGGAAAACAAATTCTATAAACATGACAAAACATATTTTCTAGGATATAACTGGTGATAAGGTCTTTCCTGTTTTAAGGAATTATTTAGTTTAGATAAATGCTTTCCTGCCATTGAAATGACTGCAAATTTTATTCTAATAAAGTTAGGGTTAATTAATAATCCAAAATGCTTACCAGTTCATCACACGCTGCCTCTGAAGAATTTTAATTGCTTTTTGTTATTGCTTTATTAACAAAAATGAAGATAAAGCAATGTGCTCAGATTCATGCATATGTACTTACTTAATTCTAGCCTCATGAATGCCAAGTTCTTAAGCTGATGCATGAATGTTGGGCACAATCCATTAATTTTTGAAGTAAAAAATAACTTAAACACAAAGATATAAATATTTGCCTCTAGGCATCAAAGCTGCAGGGTAATACAGAAAGCAATAATTTAAGAATCCAGTCAAATAATATGCACATAGTTTTTAAAAAGAAGAAATATAAAATGTACTTGAGAAGCTTTGAAAAATTGAACTTGATTTTTAGAGACAAAAATGACACTGATCTATAAAGAAAAATCTCCTAAGCATATCAGCCAAATTCAAAATAAACTATGATAGGTATTTAAATAAGCAAAAAAAAAATATGAGAGCAGCAACTGTATGTAAGATAACTTTCTAGAATATAATATAAAAAATAAAAATGGTCAATACGACATTGTTCTCAGTTCAAAATCTTGATATGCACCCTAATTTTATATAACAAATACTGAAAATAACCAAAATGTGCAAAGGAACTGTTTTAAAAATTTTGGTACAGCTATGCACTGGAAGATAATACATCCACCGAAAATGAAGATGTAATAAACATTTATTAACATATTCACAATATATCGCCAAAGTAAAGAAAGAATATTACCAGGTGCATATATCCATGGTACCTTTTTACAATAAAAGAATAAATATCTATATATTTAGCATAGGAAAAATATATATACCAGCTGTATGTGTACAAAAATGTAACCAAGAATAGTTTATCAGAGCATATTCACTGAAAGCATATTTTAACTTAGTTTAAGTTACAGTGATTCAAATTCAGTGTGTGCTGCATTCTTTTGGAATCTCTCCTTATTACTGGTGATTAAAGGTACCCTCTGTCTTCTCTTTGTACTAAATAGTAGAAAGGGCATCTCTGGGATCAGATTCACTAAGCTGACCTTTAGGTAGAAAATGTCCCAATATAAAAATGTATCTCAGTCACCAATACTATCAGCCACATAAAATTTTAATCCAACTAAAGAAAAGAATGCCTTAGGAAGACTAGTCATGGATAATGCCCCTCCTTGTCTCTGAAAGCCCAAGGCCTAGCCTCCTCTGCATGGTTCTTTCCCACGGTACCTCATGTCTCCAAACTTCTTGCTGATGGCCGTCCCAACGTTGCTGAAAGCTGCAGTTGCCTTTTGCCCTGCATGACTCAGGGTTTCATGTGTTTTCTTGTAGCTAGAAATAAAACAGAAAAATAAGAACAGCTTATATATCAAGACCGCCCATAATACATTCATAGTCCTCCTCTCCTGTGTACTTAGTCGCTCAGTCGTGGCTGACTCTTTGGGACCCCATGGGCTGTAGCCCGCCAGGCTCCTCTGTCCATGGGGATTCTCCAGCAAGAATATTGGGGTGGGTTGCCATGCCCTCCTCCAGGGGATCTTCCCAACCCAGGGATCAAACCCAGGTCTCCCACATTGCAGGCAGATTCTTAACCATCTGAGCCACCAGGGAACTTTTGAAAACTCCCTTTCCAAAACAGATTTAGGAAGATGATCCACAGAAGCAATTGCTTCTGTTTGTTGGGGAGGATGGATTGGTGGCTGCTCATCAGCAGGAAAGTCAGACCATGCAATCTGAATTCAGTAAAAATACACATTTGTAAGCCTAGATCTGAATGTGCAGATCTTTAATCACAAATAATGGAACTGCTCCAATAGTAGAAAATTATTCTTAAAGAGATGTGTTAACTCTATGAAAAAGACAATAAAAGCTCTAGCCATCAAAGCTAACAGAGATTAGAGAATGCATATTTCAAAGAGAAATGAAGCTTTTACTATTTATGTGGGTAAAAGGAACCATAAAAAGGCAAAATAGAACTAGTACTTATTTTGTAATATGGAGAGAGGTTGGAATAAGAAAGGTGCACAATCTTTAACACAGTGACATTTTTCAAAACAGTTTTAGGAATACAGTACTGCAATGATCTGTTCCTAAGCCTATGTCCCCACAAGGCTGACTCCCCGAGGGCAAGAAATCCATTCATCTTTGTGTCCCTAGGATCTGGTTGCAGGAAAAAGGTGAAACTGAATAAATACTAGATGAAGGAATCAGTGATTGAAGAAGAAGCTCCTCTGTGGCTCTGAACTGGGAGTCAAGGCAGTAAGAACAGAGCGGTGTGATGGATTATAGAGAGAGAATGGACAGACTTGACAATAAGTGACTAGTGACAAATGGAACAAGACAAAAGATTGGCTTCAAGTTTTGAGCATGGTGGCAGGAAAGGCAGTGGTGTGTCCACTGGCCTGGGAAATTTCTAAGCGTTAATTAATAAAGCAGAAAACAAAAGCTCCTAACCTCAGGGAATATGTAAGTCAAGTCACTATACTGCACTGCTTAGACTTACACAGAGCTGTATGTATTATATTGGATTTCCCAGGTGACGCCAGTGGTAAAGAACCTGCCTGCCAATGCAGGAGACATAAGAGACGTGGGTTCGATCCCTGGGTCAGGAAGATCCCCTGAAGGAGAGTGTGGCAACCCACTCCAGTATTCTTGCCTGGAGAATGCCATGGACAGAGGAGCCTGGTGGGCTACAGTTCTTAGGGTCACAAAAGAGTTGGCCATAACTGAAGCAACTCAGCACACATGCACGTGTATTATATTTAATATAACTATATCTCAACTGAACCAAAAAATTTGAAATGATTTTTTAAAAATTATTATAAATGAGATGGTTGGATGGCATCTCTGATTCAATGGACATGAGTTTGAGCAAACTCCGGGAGATAGCGAAGGACAGGGAACCTTGGTGTGCTGCAATCCATGGGATTGCAACTGAAAAACAATTATTATAATGTGCATACCATCATATTCCAATATATGCTGTTCCCAAGTAAGTTCCCCAAAGCTCCCTTAGCCTGGAACACTTTCATGCATATGGCATCTCCAAGAAGACTATGTCCTATGAAATCCATTATGTGGGAACTTCCCTTATCCCTCCACCCCTTCCACCTCCCACAAGTCATCCAGCCCTAAATATACTATCAGACTCTAAGCAAATGCTTTAAAACACCCTTGTTGGTTTTCCTTGAGACTGAAATCACCTTAGTAATATGGTATTCTATTATTCTTTTTTGTTAGCAGGAAGAAACAAGTCTATAATGTTATCAGCACCATATGTTATTTATTTACACAATGCCTGTGTTTTTAGGAAGTGTAAAGATCATGTGTTATCTAGATGATAAAATCAAACCAAACATTCATTACTAAACAGACATTTCCTAGGGAATAGGGAAAGACACACATTATACATTACACCCTAAGAGAAGGGCCCCTCTGGAGTTACGCACTGCACAGACCCTGTACCTCATGGTGCATCCTAATTGGGCTTGATCTTAAAACTGAATAAGTAAGATACATCCACATCCAGATGCTAGGAGCCTGCATCTTGAGAAAGGGTCCTTCTGTCAGGCCACTGATAACCCCCAAGGAAGTCAGCATAGTTGCATTTTACGCCCTTCACCGTGCCACAAAATTCTGTATATAGTTCGTGCTGTGCTCAGTCACGTCCAACTCTGGCGACCCTAAGGACTGCAGCCTGCCAGGTTCCTCTGTCCACGGGCTTCTCCAGGCAAGAATATGGCAATGGGTTGCCATTTCCTTCTCCAGGGGGATCTTCCTGGCCCAGGGATCGAACCCACGTCTCTTGTGTCTCCTGCACTGGCAGGTGGATTGGATTCTTTACCACTACGCCACCTGGGAAGCCCACACAGTTTATACTGCTACTGCTGCTACTGCTAAGTCACTTCAGTCGTGTCCGGCTCTGTGCAACCCCATCCCTGGGATTCTCCAGGCAAGAACACTGAAATGGGTTGCCATTTCCTTCTCCGATGCATAAAAGTGAAAAGTGAAAGTGAAGTCGCTCAGTCATGTCCGACTCTTCGCGACCCCATGGACTGCAGCCTACCCGGCTCCTCCGTCCATGGGAGTTTTCAGGCAAGAGTACTGGAGTGGGGTGCCATTGCCTTCTCTGGCAGTTTATACTACTAACACTTAAACCTGTTTTTCAACTCTACCACATAAAAATATGTTCAGTAATATTCAAATAATGAAAAACAATGCTAACCTTCCGATTAACCTGACAACCTTCTAATTTAAAAGGAAGCAGTATTTAGCATTTTAGATTACTAGCATCTCTTATTTTAAGCTAAATGTGAATTACACCATTGCTGAGTTACATAATTGACAGAGCAGGAGACTAAAACATTTTCCTTAAATAAAAGTCAAAATGTTAAGATATCCTCAGGTTGCTGTCAGTTGTGCCCTGGGAGGTGGAAAACTCGAGAGTATTTGCTCTAAGAGGTCTGTGTTGTGTGCCTCTCCTCAGGGTTCCCGTAACCCCCTCTGCACAGTTCTTTCCAAACATTGTTCCTTTGTGCTGCAATTAGGGTTTTTGAATCCCTCTCTGTGACTTATCTGAACTTCCTGAGGGTGGGGACCACATCTTGTTCATCATCACTGTATCTCCAGTACCTAAAATCAACCAGAGCAAGAGCCCCAAGAGGCCAAAGGGAGGAAATAAGAGTCCAGTTGGATTCCCTGACTTCAGATACAAGGTGCAAAGTCAGGACTTTGCAGTGTGAACTTTCCCCTTCTAGAGAAGAGCCATGGCGACCTTAAAATGAACGAGGGAAATTTGTCCTTGCGTGCTCTAAAGCACCTCCAGTAAACACCCGCTTTGGGGGAATACGGGCTTCCTTGGTGGTTCAGAAGGTAAAGACTCTGCCTGCAATGCAGGAGACGCAAGAGATGCAGGTTCTATCCCTGGGTAGGGAAGATCCTCTGGAGAAGGAAATGGCAACCCACACTAGTATTCTTGCCTAGAAAATACCATGGACAGAGGAGCCTGGCAGGCTGCAGTCCATGGGGTCACAAAGAGTAGGACAAGATTAAGCAACTAAGCATGCACGCACATGTATATATTGATGAGAACATTAGGTTCTATTCTCTTAGCAAATTTCATTTATACAATAGTGTTTTCAACCACAGTCATTACACATTAGCTCCTCAAACCTTATTCAACTTACAACTGAAAGTTTGTACTCTTAGCAACCTCTCCCTATTTCACCCATACCCACCACCTCCAGAAACCACTCTTGCATTCTCTGTTTCCAAGAGTCTGACTTTTTTTTAGATTCCACATATAAGTGACACCATGCAGATTCTATCCTTCTCTGACTTCACTTAGCATAGTGCCCTCAAGGTCCATCCATATTATTGCAACAACAGGATTTCCTTTTCTCATGGTTGAGTAATATTCCATTGTATCTCTGTGTTTGTGTGTGTGTGTGTGTGTGTGTGTGTGTGTGTGTGTGTGTGTGTACATTTTAAGGAATGGGTAACCTTTAACCATAGAACAGGTGAGCTGTTTGGTCAGCATACCAACAAAGGGCTCTTCCTCTCTTCATGTCCTAGTGATTTGAAAATCAGTGTTAACAATCAAAAGGAGAAAGCATGTCATCCTCTAAAGTGTTCTGACTTAAAGCATTTTTCTACATGCAGGTAGAAGAAAAAATTTTAAATTCAACAGTCTTTTTACAAGAAGATGTTTTATAGCCCAAATCTATTTTCTATTATGGGATTTAAAAGAGACCAGTACTTTAACAATTGCATATGCAGCACTTCACCAAAGACACAAAACTATTTAGGCTTCTTCTCTTCCAAAGGTTCCCTAAACACAACACCAAATCGCAGATTTACCACTTGAATCTAGAAAAGTAGAACCTACATTCTGCCTTGTATGATGAGGCCAGTACAAAGAATGAACAACCTTGAGAGAGATGGGCCATGTGGCCTTTTAAAATTATGTCTTTAATCTTCACTGGCACTTCTGAACCTAATGGTGCCACAACAATTCCTCGTAAAAAGATATAATAATCTTTACTGACCACAATGGGCTGGCAGTCTTAGAAGCACAAAATCAAAGAGTAAATAAATCATATACCAAGCTTCAATTTTCAAGCACCGTGCATTTTTTAAAAAGCTGAATGTTAGGAGTTTTACTCCTTTGTATATAGGGTGAATTTATTAAACTTCCAAAAAGATGGAATAGTTGAAATTCCATTCCATGACCTTCTCCCCTTTGTAGACCACCATTTGGTCTATGATACAACTCAGAGGGGTTTATTGTTGGGGCAATTTTACGAGTTAGCAAAGGCCAAACATTCACTAAAATGAAGCACTTCAGTTTGAATAACCCACCATGACATCAGGTTTTCAAATTACTTTTCTTTCTATCTCCAGAAGAGATTCAATTTCACCTCCAATGGTCTCCCCACCTCTTCACCCCAAGGCCACCCACCTCCTCTGTGCCTCCTTAAAGCCTAAAAAACATAAAGCTTCAGAGAAGAGAAAAGAAGAGGGTAGGTGGACTTTTTGTGTGTGTTCTTAGAGTCTCTGAAACCAAGGCACCCCAAAAACAACAGCAACAACAAGCCCTGGGACACAGATGACCTCTTGACCTAATACTGTATGGTTATCTTTCTGTAAAGGAGATAATTTTAACCTGCTGTGTAGTTATTCCTATTCATCTGGTTTCATTCCAGTTTGAATCCTACCACAAACTAAAATATGCAAAATCTTTCATTAACATATCAGAGGTTTTCTTTTCATTATAAATCAAACTAAATAGGTCATGACTGTTTAATCAGTATGCAAAATATTGCCTCTGGAATACCTGTAGTGCCTTGACAGCTAAAATTCTTTTTAATGCTTTGAAATCTAATTCTATCCAAGCTAACCCTACTCCAGTTCATCACTCCCTCACATCAAAATTTTCACCACATGATGCATAGATATTGTTCTAAAGTCAGTATGATGTACATTAATAGCAGAAATTTAAATATTCAGGAGACAGAAAAAAAGAAAAGATGGGTGAATGGAAAAAATAATGAATCTCACACACATATCCATCACCCACAGTTAATCCCAGTTAACATACTGGTTTCCTTTCAGTCTTTTTTCTACATATATATATTTTATAAGTGAGATGGGTTTTCACTGAATATTATGTTAGCTAGCATTTTTCCATGTAACTAATTTTTTTTTGAAAAGTAGCATTTTAATGGATGCAAATTATTTAATAAACAATAATTTATTTCACCATTAAAAATATTCAGGGGAAAAATAGATTCTATGATCACACCCTATCCCCTGTCCCAACATAGGACTTTTCCCTTCCCTCAGCAGTCAAGAAAAAAGGGTGGGAGAGAATGATCTGAAATTATGTTGCTGATAGACTCAGGCCTCCCTCTTAAAAAAAGAGATTTATTCTTCTTGACAAAGGATAGTTCACATCATTCCTAAAGGTTAGTGAGACCATAATCATCTGTATTTATTAACTAATCTCTGAGGAAATCTATTCTAGTCCTGTAGCTTTCACTGCATCAATATGTAGATAACTCTCATGTCCATCTCTAGCCCTGACTTTTCCTCTGAATTGCCACTTGGGGCAACTTGTTGGTCTGTTGGGCATCACAGACTAAATACAGCTCAGACAGAATTTTTTTCAACATTTTATTTTGTCTTGGTTGCCAAGGCGTGTCTGACTCTTTGCAACCCTATGGACTACTGCCCAGCAGGCACCTCTGTCCATGGGATTTTCCAGGCAAGAATACTGGAGTGGGTTGCCATTCCCTTCTCCAGGGGATCTTCCTGACCCAGGGACTGAACCCAGGTCTCCTGCATTGCAGGCGGTTTCCTGCACTTCCGGCAGATTCTTTACCGGCTGAGCCACCAGGGAAGCCCTTGTATTGGGGCACAGTCGATTAACAATGTTGTGATGGTTTCAGGTGAACAATAAAGGGATTTAGCTGTATACATGTATCCATTCTCCCCCAGACTCCCTCCCATCCAGGCTGCCACATAACACTGAACAGAATTCCACGTGCTATACAGCAGATCCTTGTTGGTTATCCATTTAAAATATAGCAGTGGACCTATCCATCCCAAACTCCCTAGCAATCCCTGCTCCCCATTCTTCCCCTCTTCCCTGGCAACCATGGTTCCTTCTCTAAGTCTGTGAAGCCAAAACAGAATTCTTAGATCTCCCCACCAGACCTGCTTCCTAGAACAGCAAACATGCATACAAAATGTCAGATGCTGCTCTGCACTCATTGAATCCTCACTACCTATGACAGGTACTCATATGATCTCATTTCATGGAAGCCCCTCTATGCTTGAGAGAAAAGTATCAGCAAAGAGAAAAACTGTTTCCCACTCAGATACTAGGAATGCAATATCTTTAAGTTCCAAAAGGTCATAAGAGGGAAGAAAATGCATAACACAAGGTCAAAAATTTCTTGATGGTGGAATCTGGGGTCAAAGATAGGAAGCCTCTATGGTTTCTCCATCAGGCCCCACTCCCCAACACACAAAAGGAAGAAACATCACATTATGATGTGGGCACCTTCTTCCCTTTGGCACAAGACCACCTGGCAACCAAGATATTTTCAATCATTAGAAAAGTACCACAATAGTTAATTATTTTGTGTAATTTTAAAAAGTAACCCCATAAGAGCAGGACTGTAGAATACTCAAAGTTATTCTATACCTTGCCTAATATCAGACAAGAAGATAACAGCAAAGCTGAAAACATTTCTGCTGGTCTGAGAAAGAAAAACGTGCCTCTCCAGTGTTTCTCCTGTACTCACACTTACCAGCACACTCATGACATTTCTGACACCAGATGTGTTTGTGTGGAGGGGTTTCTCACATCAAGTGGTTCCTCAACACCAGCTGAGTCTCCTACAATTTAATTCTGACGCTACCTGGAGATCACATCAGGTCCCACAGGTTAAGGGCTAGGTCCCACAAGACTGCTCCCCACTCACCCCACTTGAGATGTGAATCACAAGTCCAGATTATCACCAGTGCTCCTACCAAAGTGTTGCTCACTCAGTCATGTCCCACTCTTTGCGACCCCACGGACTATAGCCCGCCAGGCTCCTCTGTTCATGGAATTCTTCCAGGCAAGAGTACTGGACTGGGTTGCCATGCCCTTCTCCAGGGGATCTTCCCGACCCAGGAGTTGAATCTGGGTTCTTCCACATGGCAGGTAGGTGGTCTGAGCCAGCAGGGAAGTCCAAGGGGCTCTAAATCAGAGGTTCCCACAACCTCCTCCCCAGTTAATTTGCTAGAGTGTGGCTCACAGAACTGAAGAAAACAGATTAGTTGCTAGGTTATACCGATTTATTATAAAAATTATATGATAAAAGATACAGATGAACAGCCCGATGAAAGAGGCATGCGGGGATGGGAACCCATCCCCATGTTCCCATGGGAACACATGCTTTTCATGCTCTCTCCTGGGACACCACCTGCCTGGCACTTCCACAGGTTCAGCAACCCCAAAGCTCTCCAAATGCCGTATTTTTGAGATTTTTATGGAGTTTCATCATAGGCATGATAGACCATTTCCAGGTCCTTTTCCCTCCATAGAGAATGGGGGCATGGGACCGACAGCTTCTAATCACGGCTGGGTCTTTCTGGTGACCGGCTCTCCTCCAGGAGTTCAACAAGAGTCACCTCATCAGAACCAAGGATACGGCTGTCACCCTGGAAATCCCAAGGGATTTAGGAACTCTATGTCAGGAACCAGGGTCAAAGTGGAAACATGAGAACAAAAGATGCTCCTAGTGCTCTTATCACTTAAGAAATTATATGAATTTTGGGAGCTTTGTGCCAGGAACTGGAGGCAGAGGCCAATATATACATACACATTCTATAGAGTAACAGGGATAAAAAGTACATCCCCAAAATATGAAATATACAGTTTTTCTCTTTACGTTAATGGTTAACAAGTTTTTAAAACTGTCAATCATTTTTGATAGAAATTCAAAATATGTAGTGAGTGCCAAGTATTCAAAGGATTTAGAATTTTATGGAAAAATATAAGCCTAAAGTATATATTTAACAAATGTTAAAATACATATATATATTAAAGAAAAAGAATTTAAAACTGTACAACTCCATAAAAGTAGTCTGAGTGAAAACAGAGCTTTGGTGAACAAAGTTTTATTTCATGAAGCTACTTTGTAGAGCCTGTATCATGCAACATATTAAAGACCATCCATATTTCTATATATTTTACTTCTAGAGAAAATATTTTCCCTGGACACCAGTACAAAATAAGCCTTGAAGGAAAAAAAAATATAGAAGAGGCAAGACAGCAGGCTGAGTGATTTCTTTTTAAGAAAAAAAATACACTTACGCAGTAGTTGTCTGCACGTCATGCCAGCTTCTGCTAAAGTTCTGTTTTAATTCATTCATCAGGTTCATGCCGAGTTTTTGTTTTATCTCCACAAGATGCCTTTCTTTTGCTGATAAAACTTGTCGTAAGGTTGTAATTTCGTCTTCCAGCTACAAGCAGGAAGGAAAATGATGGGGGAAAATGTCAGACCAGGTGAAACATACAAGGGCGGAAGCTCTCAGTGATCCAAAGCACCCTGGGCACCCTCGTGTTTGCTAAGACCTTGCATGGGGCTGTGTGCATGTGTGGCCTTAGCAAACACATCCTGTAGAGAAGTCTAATATTTTCAATGAAAGTTTATTTTTTAGTTTGAATGATTCTAAATGTAAACACTACTCCTTGTAAAAAATTCACTCATATAGCAAAATACAAAGGCAATAAAAACCATGTGTAATCTACTAGGAGTTTTTGGTTTTCAATCATCCAAATGTTTTTCTAAAATTATACAAAGATATAATTTCTGAACATGAAATTGATTTTGTAGTCTATACCTAATAACTTCTTTTCAAGTGCCATTAGTCAGTGTTATTTTTTTTGCCATCCACACCTCAGCATACATTGTGGTTTTGCCAAGCTGGCACTTTAATACTTACTTTTTTTAAAAAAACGGAGCAGCTAAGTCTCATTTACATTCCAAGTGTCACTCTACTCCTGACCACAAACAGCATCACTAACCCTGTCAATCATCTTGCAAATGTGTTCCCTGGGTCACCAGAGATATAGCTGCTGGAAAAACATCTCAACAATGACATCTACTTTTGCAAAAATAGTGTTGTAAACCTTTGTACTCACAAAAAATCACTCAAACAAAACAGGCAGAAATACTGAATCAACTACCTGAAATATTCTAGTAGAAAAGAACAGTATCTTATCAGCAAAATGTCCTAGTAATCTAACATTATCCATTTTTTTACAGTTGTGAAATGTTTTTGTATGTTCATGGAAATCTTTCTGAAGTCTTTCTAAAATGAATTCCACCTTCCCTAACATGCTATAATTAGTAGCATCTTATGTTTTATTCTTTTTTTTTTTTTGGCCCTGCCAAGTCCCATATGGGATCTTAGTTCTCCAACCACAGATCAAACTCATACCCCTTGTGTTGGAAGCACAGAGTCTGGACCACCAGAGAAGTCTCCATGCTGTCTCTTCTTGACAAGCAAGTGTCTTCAGTACGCAGATATATACTCATTACTCCAAAAGGAGTATATTCAGGGGCGACTAAGGGGGACTGTGTTTTTAGTCTCTCCATTAAATGAGAACACACTATCATTTTAAAATCAGATCCTTCTATCCTTTTGCTCTTATGTTACATTCCATATTTTCATCTTAGTCAATGTGCTCACCTGCATTTAGTCTGTTGCTTAAGATTTCTCAAGGTCATCTCTAGCTCTCTTACTATAGAAAATACTTGGACTTCAGGTCAGCTTTTTATTCAGTATAGAAAGATTTTTTTCTTCTTTCTTTTGAATAAATAATATGTTTGAGTGACTGAAATGACTGGGAATCTAGTTTTGTAGATATGTATTAGGTATTACTGCTTTTTCCAATGTGTAACAAGAGTAATGAGAAATGTTTTAACTTGCAGAGAAAAATTAAAGATGTAGAGAAGAAGAGAGAGGTTTAAACATCTTGGTATTCTCATCCTTTTATCCATAGAACCTCAGAAATTTATTCAAAATTATGGGGGATGGTAGGATATTCATTAGTTTTGGGGAGTTGGGAAGAATAGGTAAAGGATTCATAAGATTTCTAATGAAATCCATGATCCCAAAAAAGTGATAGAAATATTGAAGTGACCAATTCATCAAACATCATCCTAAGGAAATATTAAATCCCACATCTAATCATTTAAAAATTGAAGCATATGTTAAAAGGTATTTGTAGAGAAAAGACTTCTAATGATGGAAACATGAATTCTGTTACTCTATGCAGACTAATGTCAGGTACTAAAATGTAAGTCTCACTATTTCAAAAAAATCTAAGACACACTTCTTAATGCTTTCATTTATATATCAGTGATCTAAATATAATATATGCCAAAATAGCTATTAAGAAAATCCCAAAAGGTAAAATAAAAAGATAATTCTTAAATTGCATTACCATGCAAGACTGAGAATGGTCAATCTCATCTCTTTCTGCAGAGCAGAGTCCTGACACAGCAGAAAGTCCTTTAATCACAAGTACTTTAAATGATGATCCTGGTGAGATTCAATCCCTTATTGGACTAATGAGAATTTTTGACCTAGTTACATCAGTGGTTCTCAATTTCAGTTTATATAAATGTCACTCAGAGAGCATATTTAAAATGCAGATTTCAGAAGGAGGCCCCTTTTAAGGCCCTGAGATTCTGCTGTCTCAAATTTGGTGAGGCCTGTCTATATATATTATTTAACAAGCACCCCCAGATACTCTGATGCAGGCAGTATAGAAATTCTACATTGTAAGTATCCCTGTAAGCCATATCAAATTCATTTTGGAATGAGCTGGAGTGCAGGTAAATCATTAATTAAAGTATTTAAGATATCCTTTCCCCATTAGTTTTAAATTAATCATGCCTTCATTAGAAACTAATAGTCTGGTTCTTTGGTTTCTTGACCCCCCCAGGAGATCTCCTTGTAGGATAAATATTTATGTACAAAATTAGATATTTAAACTTGGTTACTTAAATATGAATGAATAGGAATTTAAGCGTTGGAGAGGATGTGGAGAAATTGAAACCCTTGTACATTGCTGGTGGAAATAAAAATGGTTCAGACACTATGGAAAATAGCCCAGCAGTTTCTCAAAAAGTTAAAGGTGGAATTACCAGATGACCCAGCATTCCTATTTCTACTATATTCCCCAAAGAATTGAGAACAGGTAATCAAACAAATATATGTATATACATGTTCATAACAGAACTATTCACAATAGCCAAAAGATGAAAACAACCCAAATATTCATCAAAGGATGAATGGATAAATAAATTGTAGTATATACATAAAATGGAATATTATTTAGTCACAAAAATAGATGAAGTACTGATATAAGCTACAATACACATGAACCTCAAAAACATTTGGCTAAATGAAAGGAATCAGACACAGAAGGTCACATATTATATGATTCCATTTATATGAAATACCCAGAATAGCTGAATCCAGAGACAGAATGCTGGCTCATGGCTACAGAAGAGAAGGGTAAATGGGAAGCAACTGCTTAGCAGGTAAGGGATTCCTTTCTGAGATGATGAAAATGTTCTGGAACTGGACAGAAGTGGTGTTATACAACATTGTAAGAGCACTAAATGCCATTGAATGATTCAATTTAAAATAGCTAATTTTATATCAATTTATTACAATAAAATGCAAAAATACAAATGAACTAATGAGCTAGCTTCAAAATAAAATTTATGTTAGAAGACTGAAGATTTACTTTTCTATTTATTCTGCTATATTACCTGAAATATGTCGCAAATACAGAGAAAGAAATAGCTTTCTAAACTATTAATTATCAGTATGATATTTAGGAGTAAGAGCCTTTGGTCTCTTGTTCATTCTTCTTTGAGTCATGCTTCTTCTCCTGCCCTGGCCAAGAGTAAGGAAGAATTAAAATTAAAATGCAGATAATACCAGGGAGAGTATGACAGGCCATGGGTTACCAAGACATTTGGTCAAACATTATTCTGGCTGTGTCTTTGAGGGTGATCATGCATGCAATTAACATTTAAACTGATAGACTGAGTAAAGCAGATTGTTCTCCCAAAGTCGGTGGGCCTCACCCAATCAGTTGATGACTTAAATAAAACGCCTGACCCTTCCTTGAGTAAAAGGGAATTCTATCTGCCTGACTGTTTTTGATCTGGGACGTTGTTTTGTCTTGTTGTTGTTTGGCTTTTTTGTTTTTTCTTGCCTTCAGCTTCAAACTAAAACATCAGCTCTTCCCAGACCTTTAGACTGAACCACACCATTGACTCCCCTGGGTGTCCAGCTTGCTGACTGTAGATCTTGGGAGCTGCCAGCCCCCAGAATCATATTAGCTGATTCCTTAGAATAAATCTCTTTCTATATACATCCTATTGGTTCTCCTTCTCTGGAGAACCCCGATTAACACAGAGGGGTGCTACAATAAGACACTATTGGTTATGAAGGCTTTAGTTGCTCACCAGTTCAGTCCAGAAAGAAAGAAAGTCTTGAAGGAAAAAAACTGGGAGAGGAAGGAAGAGCCCAGGACACTCACTTGTCAGCCTGAGACAGGTGGTTTAAGGGCACTGTGTGCTTTCCTTGGGAAACCACACGCCAAGATGGAACAGCCAAAAGAGGCTTGTCTACTTAGTAATGCTGTCCGGTAATTTTCCTACTCCTATTAATGCCTATTTTTCTTGAGTCATTTTATCTAGGAGACATTGGCAGTACTTGATTATTATATAATCATAAATTTACAGTGATAATGCCAACACTTCATCCTTTTCAAGAACCAAGCCACATTATAGAATACTGAGCATCAAATGCAGCTTAGCGAAATGAAAGTGGGAGTGGGATGTCAGTAGTACAGAACTAATGAGCAAGTTTATTTAAAAAGAGAGTTGGGAAAAAAAATCCCACAGAATAGATGTGTAAAGACCTCAGAAAAGATGTTAGGAGCAGCTGGTAAGAGGATTAATGAGAGCAAATACTTAAAACAAATAGCATTTCTTTATATATGGACACAATTTGTTTAAAAAAAAAAACCCATATTCTACTTTTGGAATTTACAAATACACATATTTGTTGGTGCTATGAGTCAAGTTCATTAGAAATCTTAATTGCGCACCGTCCGTGTATACACAAACCTCTGCATCAGGTCAGAAGTGATGTTGGTGTTGCACTGAAGGAACTTTTTTCTTTTTTTAGAGCTCGGCTTTTTATTGAATGTGTTACTAAGAGGTTTAGTGAAAAAAGACCAGAGCCCACATCATCATCAGACTCTTCAGATTCTACTGTCTTTGCTCCTACTTTCTTCTCCTCAGCTGGGGCAGCAGTGGTGGCTGGGGCAGGTCCGCCAGCCCCAGAGGAGGCTCCAGATGTTGACACTGGCCAAAGCCTTTGCAAACAAGCCTGGCCAGAAAGGCTCAACATTTACACCAGCTGCTTTTTTTTTCCTTTAATTAATTAATTTATTTTAATTGGAGGCTAATTACTTTACAATATTGTAGTGGTTTTTGCCATACATTGACATGAATCAGCAAACACATGTACACCAGCTGCTTTAATGAGGGCATGGATCTTATCCTCCAGATGCTCACCTCATTGTCATGCAGAATGAGGGCCGAGTGGATGCAGGCGGGCTCCGAGATGGAGGCCAGAGTGCAGGCGAGTTAGTTAGCGGGGGGCTGCCAGGCACAGTGCTAGTTGCCGGATGAAATCAGAGCCTCACCCCAAAATAGCCTTAGCTTCCCCAGAAGGACGAAGCACCTTAGCAGCAGCAGAGGAACGCTGAAGGAACTTGTAAAAACACGCATATTGCATGACCACAATAACAAACTCAGGACTGAACAGAGTCCTCTTTTAAAACTCAGACTTCCGTCTAAGGCATAGTAGCCTCTTGGACGCTGTTTGCTTACAACTCTCTTCTCAAGGGCAGGTCTTCCTGCAGCCAGCACTTGGTAAACAGAACAATATGCTGGTTGTGTGAGTGAATGCACTTACAGATTCACCCTGAAGTCTCAAGGCGTCCTCCTGGGAATATGGACTACAAAATAGCGTAAGGTAAAAGCAGACTAGGGTGCGGGGGGAACGGAGCAGGGTGGATCCAGCACAGCTAGCAGACAGTAGGAGAATCTGAGGGAGGAGTGTACAGAACAAGAGACTGGGTGCCCGGCACACCCTGCAACCCCTTTAAGCAAAGCAGTCAGACATAAGACGTCCTCCTACACAAAAGCTCTTGCCTCGGATCATGGCCACAACTGATTGTCTGACTCGAAAGCAATGTAACAGGCTGATCTGTGAGGGGTCCACCCACGTGGCTAACAGACCCAGTGGGATCTTCCCTCAAACAGAGAGGAGCTGCTTGTGAGCAGGGGTCCTGGAAGAATATCTGTGGAGAATGAGGTAGATAAGCTGAGCTATTTACAAGACGTCTCAGTTCTTCATAGGGCCAGCCGTGGGACCACTGAGATGTCCTTGATACAATTAAACCCTAGCATCCGAGGTCCTCTGAATGCACGTGTGGTCTGAAAGAACCTAATCTGTGCATGTGTGTGTGAAGAGCAGGTACTGTATAAGGGCAGAGAAAGCGGGTTTAAGAAAAGAGTGAGCATAAAGCATTGGTGGCCTGAGGTGGAGGGAGAAGAAGTGGGAATGTGAAAAGGAAAAATAGCAGATAACTGCCTTTGCTTTTTGATGCGCATGAGGCAAAGAGCTGTGCCCAGTGTCCCCAGAAGTCACACTGCCGCTTCGAGCAAGGTGCAGTGCTTCTTCATCCCAGAGGAATCCAGAAATGAGAGATAGGAGGCATGGAGGCTAATGCATCCTAAGGGATGAAAACATCAATCCTGATAACATGAACAAGTAACAGGGAGTCTGATGTTACCTTCAGAAGTCAGGCTCAAAAAGTCTTAGGAGTGAGACGCACTGGAAGATCGTTAATGTGGTCAAATGAGACAAAAATGTGTGAAAACACTGGTTTTTTATATTCATGGGGGCAACCATTGAGAACCAAGGCTTACTGTGTCTCGATTATCAAAGGAATACACAATCATTGTTGAAAGTTTAGAAAATACAGAATGCAGGCACACAAAAGCATAGATGTGTATATCTATCCATCTATCTATCTACCTATCTATCTACCAGTAATTGCCGAACGAAAAATCAAGTCATTTTATAAAACTTGGTCTGTTACAGAGGTTGTGTATGAACTCAAACTTGGACGGTAGCAGTGAAGGAGTTAAATTTTAGCTTAGAGTCAGTTAGCTAACACCAGTCTGTAGAATAGAACTCTTTGACAGCAAAACTGACACAAACAAGTCATGATCCAGGATTCCAGGCCTTAAGAAAATGTGGAGCTAGGACGTTCTCTGTCAAGGCTGACTGGTCCATGAACTCTGACAGGTGTGGCCAATCTGAAGTCAACAAGGTGGTTCTGGATCAGTGGCCACAGACAGACCCAGCTAAAGAAGTAGGTCATTCGATCTGAGGCACTATCCATACTAAATAATCTTTGCTGCACTAGAAGAACAAGCTGCTCTTTTATTTGAGCATGAAGTTATTTTAGGGTGTGTCTTGTGAAAGCACCTGAAATGTCTTCAGTATTATTAAGAGCTATCATGAACACTCACCATCAGAACCTTAGAGCTTGGAGAGTCTGGGATGAATGAAGTGGGGTGAGGGTAAGGTGAAGCTTCATTTAAAGCAGGAGAAGAGGCCCAAGCAGGAAGGCGGAGCCCTGCTTCCCTCTGGACCAGGGACTTTCTGTCCTCTGAGCCAGAGATTCAAAATGGGGAGGAATCCTGGCCCCTTCCCTTTTGCCCTATTGCTGCTTCTACTTAAAAAGCTCCCCTTCTTCTGCGCTTTCCTCCTACAATGTAAACGCTCCTTAGCAAAGTGTTGAGGGGCTAGTGGGTGCTACAGACAAATGGCTTGAACTAAGAGTTGTCGTCACGACAAGCCAGGCAGCCTCCCCGAAATTGGGACCAGATGCTCGGAGCAACTACACAAGATCTAACGAAGCCTAAAGTCATCACAGTTCCCTCTCCACCCCCAGAGCTTTATTCTTCTGAAAAAGAGTACATCAATTTAATAAAGTCAGTTGCTTCCATGACTGACTTGTCATTATAAAAATAAATCATTTCCAAGTAGTTGAGCTAAGCTGCTGACCAAAAACAATAACTGCTCTTAAAAGGTAGCTGGCACCTAAACTGAGGTCTTGAAGGAATTCCATCAGGTTTAAGCATTGTGATACTAAATATGAGGTGCATGTTTACAACTATTTATTGTTGCTTGAGCATCATGACCATTTGTTTTCCTATGGTCATCAATGGGTAATGGATCATTAGCATTAAAAAATACCATAGAAAAATGAATCACCTTACAATTCATCACCTATTCAATTTTATTAAATGAAAGACAACATAACTATAATATGGACCTTTTATTGGACCATATAAATGTTCCAATATATTCGTCCATATAAATGGACCTCCATTTCATAAGACCTTAAGGAAAAACTCAAACAAACTTTTTGGCCAACCCAACATCAGACTAACAAGAATTCTGAGAATCCAGAGATATGCATAGCAACAAGAAGATCACTAAGCATACATACCTGAACTAGTTCTGCCTTTAACTCTTCTTTTTCTTCCTCGGAGAGCATGCTAGGGGAGTCAGCACTGGCTATTGCATCTTCATCTCTTCCTTGCAGTGGTTCGGTCTCCAGCAAACCTTTAGGCAAGGTTGGTAAAATATACTGTCATTTAAAGAATGGATTTAGCCAAATTCTAGTTCCACAGTCTGAAGGACTAGATACTCTGATTGACTCTCTCTCTGAAAAACTACTAAAAATTCCAGAAGAAAATCATTCTAAATGTGTAATGAGTTGCCAAGAAAGTGACGAATACTAAGAATCCCCCCAAAGTTAAGTGAAAGTGGGAAGCTATAGATGTAAACAAGTTTTTATTAGTTCTACGTTTGCCACCGAGATGAATCCCAGCCTCGGTTTTCACTGTCCCATGGGATGCAGAGGACTGAGGGCAAAGCCCAGGACTATTCAGGGAGAGGATTTTATGAAGAGACCCCTCCATAAATCTACCTCCCCACAGGGCTACACTCTGAGAGTAAGGTGAACTGGAAATAAATACCCTTTCTCCCCACAGGAGAGAAAGGCAGATCACCTGCCTTGACCCTCAGCACAGAATGGACAGACCAATAAAGCCTCCGCCGAGAATTCACGACATCCTGAAGTGGTCCAAAAAAACCTTGAGATCAGTTCAGTTCAGTCCTCAGTCATGTCTAACTCTTTGCGACTCTATGGACTTCAGCACGCCAGGCTCCCCTGTCCATCACCAACTCCCGGAGCTTACTCAAACTCATGTCTATCGAGTCGGAGATGCCATCCAACCATCTCACCTTCTGTCATCACCTTCTCCTTCTACCTTCAATCTTTCCCAGCATCAGGGTCTTTTCCAGTGAGTCAGTTCTTTGCATCAGGTGGCCAAAGTACTGGAGTTTCAACTTCAACATCAGTCCTTCCAATGAACACCCAGGACTGATCTCCTTTAGGATGGACTGGTTGGATCTCCTTGCAGTTCAAGGGACTCTCAAGAGTCTTCTCCAACACCACAGTTCAAAAACATCAATTCTTCAGTGCTCAGCTTTCTTTATAGTCCAACTCTCACATCCATACATGACTACTGGGAAAACCATTGACTAGATGGACCTTTGTTGGCAAAGTAATGTCTCTGCTTTTTAATATGCTGTCTAAGTTGGTCATAGCTTTTCTTCCAAGGAGCATGCATCTTTTAATTTCACGACTGTAGTCACTCTCTGCAATGATTTTGGAGCCCAAAAAAATTAAGTCTCTCACTGTTTTCATTGTTTCCCCATCTATTTGCCATGAAGTGATGGGACAGGATGCCATAATCTTAGTTTTCTGAATGTTGAGTTTTAAGCCAACTTTTCACTCTCCTCTTTCAATTTCATTCGTAGGCTCTTTAGTTCTTCTTCACTTTCTGCCATAAGGGTGGTGTCATCTGCATATCTGAGGTTATTGATATTTCTCCTAGCAATCTTGATTCCAGCTTGTGCTTTATCCAGCTTGGTATTTCACAGGATGTACTCTGCATATAAGTTAAATAAGGAGAGTGACAATATAGCCTTGACGTACTCCTTTCCCAATTTGGAACCAGTCTGTTGTTCCATGTCTTGTTCTAACTGTTGCTTCTTGATCTGCATACAGATTTCTCAGGAGGCAGGTAAGGTGGTCTGGTATTTCCATCTCTTTCAGATTTTGCACAGTTTATTGTGATTCACACAGTCAAAGACTTTGGAGTAGTCAATAAAGGAGAAGTAGATGTTTTGCTGGAACTCTCATGCTTTTTCAATGATCCGACGGATGTTGGCAATTTGATCTCTGGTTCCTCTGCCTTTTCTAAATCCAGTTTGAACATCTGGACATTCACAGTTCATGTACTGTTGAAGCCTGGCTCAGAGAATCTTGAGCATTACTTTGCTAGCGTGTGAGATGAGTGCAATTGTGCAGTTGTTTGAACATTCTTTGGCATTGCTTTTCTTTGGGAATGGAATGAAAACTGATCTTTTCTAGTCCTGTGGCCACTGCTGAGTTTTCCAAATTTGCTGGCATATTGAGTGCAGCACTTTAACAGCATCATCTTTCAGGATTTGAAATAGCTCAACTGGAATTTCATCACCTCCATAGGAAGCATCACTACAAACAAACCTTGAGATAAGAGGTATTAAATAAAACTCTTTTCCACTTTGGTAATGGAAATATACATGTATGGAGCCTAGAACAGCTGCAGCAGTGAGGAAACATCATGACCACACAGACTTTTGGTAAGGGATGTGGGAAGTGCCTGGGTTATTGGTGACACCCTTGTGCCACAGATTGTCGAGGGACTTCTGACTTGTCATGTGAGAAGAATGCCTTATTAGCAAAAAACTAAAGAGGTTCCCTATGGAGTTCGTCAGCATCTGGTGAACACACGTGCATTGTTCTCTGGGTGTGTAGGACGCAGGCACACACATATAGGGAAGCTTTATTTAGGACATGAATTTCGACAGTGCTGGCATTTATACATTGCTGGATAAAGGGAGGTCATACAATAAATTCTACTGGAACAACTTGTTACCCATATTAAAAAAATAAAATGGGACACCTTCACACCATTCACCAATATTTAATTATAGATATTTTAGAACACAACAGAGGACTTCATATTTTCGATGGACATGAGTTTGAGTAAACTCCGGGAGTCGGTGATGGACAGGGAGGCCTGGCATGCTGCGATTCATGGGGTCACAAAGAGTCAGACACGACTGAGTGACTGAACTGAACTGAACTAAGAAAGGATTTCTTAAGATACACAAAACAGGGAAAATCATGACAGAAAGGAGGGATAAGATTAAGAATGAGGTATCACCTCACACCTGTCAAAATGGCTATTGTCAAAAAGACCACAAATAACAAATGCTGATGAGGAGAAAAGGGAATCTTTGTGCACTGTTAGTGGGAATGTAAATTGGTGCAGCCAATATGGAAAGCCAGTATGGAGGTTCTTCAAAAAACCAAAAACAGAACTTACTGTATGATTCATCAATTTCACTTACGTGTGTTTACCCAAAGAAAACAAAAGCACTGATTTGAAAAGATATATGTACCCCAATATTCAAAGCATAATTATTTATAATAACCAAGATATGGATGAGTCTAAGTGTCCATCAACAGATGAAAGGACAAAGAAGACATTGCAACAACGTGGATGGACCTAGAGGGTATTATGCTTAGTGAAATAAGTCAGACAGAGAAAGACGAATAACTGTTGGTTATCATTTCTATGTGGAATCTAAAAAAATAAAACAAACAAATAAAACAGAAACAGCCTCACAGATATAAAGAACAAACTATTAGTTACCAGTAGGAAGAAGGATCAGCAAGGGGAAATATAGGGGTAGAGGATTAAGAGAGACAAACTACTATATGAAACAAATAAGAATCAAGGATATATTGTAAAGCACGGCCAATATTTTTATAATAACTTTAAATGGAGTATTTGTTGTTTAGTCGCTCAGTCGTGTCCGACTCTGTATGACCCCATGGACTGCAGCACACCAGGCTTCCCTGTCCTTCACCGTCTCCCAGACGGTGTTCAAATTCATGTCCATTGAGTCGGTGATGCCATCCAGCCATCTCATCCTCTGTCATCCCCTTCTCCTGCTGCCCTCAATCTTTCCCAGCATCAGGGTCTTTTCCAATGAGTCGGCTCAACATATCAAAATGCTGAATCGGCTTTTCACCACCAAAGACCACAGCTCTTGTCAGGCAGTTTTCCTCCACAGCTCAGCTCCCGTCTAGTTCCTAGAACCCTGACCTCTCCTCCAGCTTAGGGACTGTATTGATTTCCTGCTGCTCTCATTCTGGGGAACTTCAACATCCCCTGTTGATTTCCCTCAATCCTTCCTATCTTTCTAATAGTTCCTTCATTAAATCCTCTTGAATCAAGCACCTTTTTTGAGCATGCCATCCATCAAGTTCTTTCCTGGTCCCTGACTGATACAGGAAGACTGCCCCCACTCTCCTTTTATTTTGGGGTGAGGTGTCTAGAAAAAAAAATATCTTTCAGGTTTTCCCATACCAACCTGGAATATATTCAGCCACATCTCTGTAAACTGGGCCGGTGCCAAGTGGTGGGGCAGATTGACACCTGGTGTTTAGTTTCCTAATTCACTCTTCTGCTGTCAGGTAACCATGCATGGGATCCAGAACACCCCTCATACTTAGGGAGAAACCTGCCACCTTGGCTAGGGTTTGGGGTCCTGCAGCGGGAGTGGAGGGTCCCGGCTCTGGCCAGAGGTCTGGATGGAGGAGGTAGAGAGATCTGACGCCAGCGAGTGCCAAAGGGAGGCTGAATCAGCCTGGAAGGGCTACTGGGCCCAAACTCGGGTGAGGAAGACAAGATGACAAGCAATATCTGCAGAAAACAGCAGCAGCAGAAGACTTCATGGTCCCAGCTGCTCAAAGAGCCAGAGCAGAATACAAGGCACTGCATGGGCCCTTCCTGCTTCCATATACTAGCCACGCCCTTAGCTGGGACAAGGGAAAGGGCAGCTGAAAAAGGAGAATTCTGAGCTTGAGGGTGATTTTACTGAGGAATTGAGTATTACTTAAAGGGGCTTTAAAAATGATTGTACTGGAATGGACTGAACCGCTTTTTCTTCCACACTATCCAAAGCCCAAGGGTGGTAGGGATACAGGTATAGATCAGGGCTAGGTTTAAAAAACAAAATGGAGCACATGTATGTACACCAGTTTGTAGCGTGAACAAATCTTGTGGTCCTGCTGTGGAGTACTTTGCACGCAAATATGGCATTTTACTTTCATTTAGTTGCCGTTGCTGTTCAGTCACTCAGTCATGTCCAGTTCTTTGCAACCCCATGGACTGCAGCACACCAGGCTTCCATGTTCTTTACCATCTCCCAGAGCTTGCTCAAATTCATGTCCATCAAGTCGGTGATGCCATCCAACCATCTCATCCTCTGTCGTCCCCTTCTCCTCCTGCCTTCAATCTTTCCCAGCATCAGGGTCTTCTCCAATGAGTCAGGTCTCATTGGCACATCAGATGGTCAAAGTATTGGAGCTTCAGCACCAGTCCTTCTAATGAATATTTGGTACTGATTTCCTTTCATTTAGTACATGCAACTCTTAAGATATATAGATTCGTTTTAATAAAAGTAACAAATATCCACAGATCTGACTCTACTGCAGGAATCGTGCTTCTGCATTGGCCAAGTGACATCCTGAGGAAGCAGGTAGGTCTTTAAATACTCATCCAATGCTAGCGTCTGCCTGCTTTCACTATACCTACCACTGGCCGGTAATGACTCAGATGGGTCAGTCCTACATATAGGACTGAATGACAACAAACTGAACCAGATCCAACTGAGAAGTCATTGTGGGCTCGTCTCAGCCTTTGCTAATGGGGACTCTTACTCATAGGACCTGGGTTTGGAGTCTGGCTCAGTCACAAGTCATTGGGCTCTAATTTAGGCTAGTCTGACTCCTACACCTATACCCTTCTATATCTCACAACTATTTGAAGAATAGTAAACAAAATGTTGGCAAACACAAATCAAAAGTGAGCTCTGGATTAAAATATCTCCCCTCTAATAAAATCAGCCACTGGCATCAACATACTTTTAACATATCCTTGTCAAGTGCCCCAGTGGATTGCTGTTGTTCAGTTGCTAGGTCATGTTCAATCTTTGTGACCCCATGAACTGTAGCATGCCAGGTTTCCCTGTCCATCACTATCTTCCTGAGTTTCCTCAAACTCATGTCCATTGAGTCAGTGATGCCATCCAACCATCTCATCCTCTGTCATCCCCTTCTCCTCTTGCCCTCAATTTTTCCCAGCATCTTCCAAGGTCTTTTCCAATGAGTCAGCTCTTCACATCATGTGGCCAAAGTGTTGGAGCTTCAATTTCAGCATCGGTCCTTCCAATGAATATTCAGGGTTGACTTCCTTTAGGATTGACTGGTCTGATCTCTTTGTTGTCCAAGGGACTCTCGAGAGTCAATGGATTAGGTTGTGACTTCATGTATATGATTGAAACAGTACAGACAGCTATGAGATAAAATGACTATGAACTGTGATTTCAGTTGAGTGATCATATCCTGAATTGCTGACAAATACAGAAAAGTTACAGAACTTCTTTTAAAAAGCAAAATAATCTTGCATGTATGTGTATGTGCACCATATTCAGAAATTAACAAATAAATTTAACCTAACAAAGAATAGTGTATATTTTCAAAAAGAATACACAGCTATCCTAGAACTTAAAAAAAGAATTCAATAAAATAGCTTAAATGAAAATTAACCATGTTTTAAATAATAAATTTAAGACTGCAATATTTATTATTTAATCACATTTTCTTTAGGATGTTGGTAAAAATAGCTTTAGGCATTCTTTTAACATAAAACTTCAAAGTGTCTCCACTTATTCCCTAAGGGAAAAACAACCGAGCTAATCTCATTACTGTTGGATTTATGATTATCTTTAAGTGTACAAAGCCCCTAATACATATTAATTTGAGAAGGGTAGAAATTAAAGCTATAAAACAAATTTATTTATTAGAATCCTTTCTGCACATTCACTAAATCTTCCACAAAGAAACCAAAATATTGTTTCTTATGCACCGCCTTGTAGTTTTGGCAGAGGCCTCAAATGCTAACAGCAATATAGTGAGACCTCTGCACAGCCACATCCTAAAATCAAGGCTTGAACCCTAAGGCAGGACATGCCAAAAGATTTTATAACTGATTGTGTCAGGACAGGGATAACCTATCTCCAGTCTTTGAGAGCAGGGGTGAAACAGAAACCCCGACTGTCACCTATGACAGTCTGTAGCTTTAATATATGCAGTCTCACCACAACTGAACACTGGAAAAAGTCCAGGGTGGGTTTTCATCTCCAAAACCCTCTTGTATAGGAGTTGCTCAACTAATGCTTATTGAACCAATACCCTAGAATAGAAATCCAAGCTATCAAATCTTCTTTTTAACTGAAATACAGTTGATTTACAATGTTGTATTAGTTCCTGGTATATGGCAATGTGATTCAGTTACACATATATATTTATAGATTTTTCATATTCTTTCCCATTAAGGTTTATTATGGAACATTGAGCTCCTTGTGCTATATAGTAGGACCTTGTTGTCTGTCTATTTTATAAATAGTAGTTTGTATCTGCTAGCCCCCAACTCCTGTTTTATCCATTCCCCACCCCCTTTCCCCTTTGATAACCATAAGCTTGTTTTCTACATCCTATCAAGCCTTCTTGATGCCCTTTGCATATTTCTTCATTATCTGTCATATTTGTCTATCCTTTTGAATTTTCACTGCTACAACCCAATATTGTTGCTGTGCCTGCTGCTTACTGTGATTTAGGCTTTTATCACTACGCACTCAAAAGTATTTAAATCTCAGCTGAATCTTATCTCCTTGCTTTCAGTGGCTTTCTCCACCAACCTACACAACACTCAAATTAATATTTTGAACACAATACTCTCATCATGTCAAAACTAGTTTAAAAAACATTAAGTGGATGAGATTTGTTTCTAGACGAAATTTGAAAATTCTAATACTAGCATTCAAAACCATCTACAGCTGTCTACAAGTAATGATTCCAACTAGCTTGCCTAAGATTTTCTCACCAAGACTTGAAAACCCAACAGACTGTCACATGCTATGTCCCTCAGTCATATTCTAGTCATTCCTATGTTTTCGTACCACCCCATCTTTCTCCAAATTCTCTCTTCACTTCCTCTTCAGTTTCTCTTCTAAGAATCCTACCAAGTTGCCAACGACACTAGGAAAATAAGATAACATGTTGTGTGCCTTAAATTAATCTCAAATGTTGCCTTTTTTGCTTTCTCTGCATATTATGATATATACTACTCTACCTATTGCTACTAAATAGCATATATAGAGTATAAGCTACACTATAATTTGCATTATAAATTGTAGTAAAACACACAATACTGTATATTACTTTAGTTATTGTTAAACAAGTTTATGAAGAAAACATTTCAGACACTGCCCTGCAAAAGTTTCGTGTCCTTCTTAAAATATGAATAACACATGAATCACCACTATTAATAGCATTGTTTTCTAAAGCTTTGGTGTCATTTAATAATGTAACTAAAACAAGTCATCTCTGTAATGCTTAGCCTGAGAGTTACTAATCAGCTAACTAAAGGAAGACTTTATGCTTTTTACTAAGCATTTTATCTAAAGATGCTTCTGAGATTGTAAAAGACTAAACTAAATTCTTATACTCCATCTTTCTGCTTTTTTAAAAAATATGCTACTTAGGTGATAACCCACAGAGTTAGATGCTGGTTAAAATATATTCATCTCTAAAGAAAAATTTATGACTGATCAAAATTTCACTGTGGCTAGAGATAGAAGTGACATGCTACTACAGATACAGATCAATGTATGTATGGAAACATTTCCTTCCATTTGTCACTCATGCATATGTACAAGGTGACTGTCTTCTGACTGTACAAGAAAACATACCTTTGCATTGGGTATTGATGAGGTCACCAAAATTCAACAGAAAACTAAAGTTAGCAGAAAGTATATGGCACCCAGTATAAGGCACCCTTCTGGCCCTGCCCAGAAGGGCAGTCTATCTTCAAGGAGTTCAGATCAATCCAGGATGCACTTAAACCTAAATGATCATTTCTGTGACTAAGGTCTGACCAGGACTCTTACTCACCTCCCAGGATAAGAATCCTAGATAGCGTGAACTGGCCCCATTTACCCAAGGCTTCCCTGGGCTCCCAGCCAACCCACACCTTCAGGGTGCTCCTGAAGGCACTGAAAACTATGGGCGTTTGGGGATGGAGAGGGCTTGTCCACCCTATGGCTGGAGTGCCACTGCCCAGGCCCATGTGAGTGGCTTGCTTCGTGGCATCATTTTACTGAGCTAAATATAGGAAATGTCATCGCATCAAGTAACGTGTGAAAGACTAGCTGACCATTCAGGCTGGATCACCGGGTTAGCTGCATATTTGAGTGATGTCAGATGCCAGGCTGTTATCTGAGGTTTTTCTTAGGTCCAGATATTTTATGTCACTCTTTCACACTGTGGTAATCAGCCTCTTAGATGATAGCTTTTACTAACAGATTTTCTGGGAGACTGTTTGTCAAGTTCATCAAATTTCTAACGGGAAAGTCTATGCTTTTGACTTTCTCAGAACAATATCTATTTGAGAAACCAAATGAACAGCAAAGGATTATTTGGTAAGCATTGGGAAGGATACGGAGAGTTTGATGACATCAACATGTTTAGCACTTATGCCGTATTTTAACTGTATGATCCACTGTCTTTCTCCTCTGTTAGATTATGAGGTACTTCAGTATTCTTGCCTGGAGAATCCCATGGATGGAGGAGCCTGGTGGGCTACAGTCCATGGGGTCGCAAAGAGCCGGATATGACTGAGTGCCTTCACTTTATTCACCCAATACTTGGTACTCCATAAATATCTGTGGAATAATTTAATTAGCTATCATGACCTTACATATGTGCTACTCAAATGCCTATACATTAAATCTGATGTTCAGTCAGGGGAACACCTGTATTTCTGTGGTGTTGACAAGATGACCAAAACTTACAACCAGTGTAATGGCCATTGACAAAAGTGGTAAGTAACATGGCAGAGAAATAACAATCAACACACATCAATATATCAGCTACCCTGGTACCAGCACTCCATTTCTGTTACTGCATCTAGTCCCTTAAAGACCTACATTAAACCAGAGGCTAGCTTTCATTCTATCAATATTCAGCCTGAGTTTATACCTCTATAATTCCAGATAAGACAATTCTAAGTTTCTACTTCCTTGAAAAAGATAGAAGTAAGTAAAAAGAGAAAGATTAAGAGGAATTAGAATCCTTAAGACATGATGGGTGACCCAAGAAAGTTAACTCCATTTGGTAACAGAAAACACCTACAGCAGGATCGTACCCAACATCCCCACAAATTAAAAATAGACATATACTCACGACTTTGGCCACCAGATGAGAAGAGCCAAGTCACTGAAAAAGACCGTGATGCTGGGAAAGGTTGAAGGCAGGAGGGGAAGGGGACAACAGAGGATTACATGGTGGATGGCATCATCAACTCAATGGACATGAGTCTGAGCAGACTCCCGGAGATAGTGATGGACAGGGAAGCCTGACATGCTGCAACTTTGGGGTTGCAAAGAGTCGGACGTTACTGAGCGACTAAACAACAGCAACATTTGTGGTAGAAAGGTTCTCCTCCTGTCACCCAGGACATGGTTGTATTATGCTTTCCAATATCAGTGTTAATTTATGTTGTTTAGAGCATATTGATAAAAGATAACTGTGAATACTGTAGAAAAAAGATTTTTTTTTTAAAAAAAATGTTTAAAAGTGAGTCAAGGGAACAGGCATAAAATGTTAGTTAGGTTTTCTGAAATGAAAGCCAGCAACAGAGAAGCTTAAGTTCCTTACAGTTGATGTGGTAGACGTGCTCTGCCAGGTGCTGTTTCTGAACGTCGCTCCCGTGGGACCACCATGCATCACAAGCAAAGAGTGAGCCATGCAGACCTGAGCTTTTATTTCTCACCTGAGGTCACATGGCCCTATTCACACCAATGGCTTCTGTTGCTTACAAGCATTTCAAGTGAACACACTCCAAACCACAGAGAAAAACATGAAGTCAATTTTCAATGAAAAGATGTAAAATATTTATTGTGAATCTTCTTGGCTCTCCAATGGCCTATGTTTCAAGTATAAGATTAAGGCACTTAGAATATGTTTCCCATTTCAACCCATCATTTGCTAGTCTTAAAAGGCACAATTCAACACACACAAAATAGATGCATGGTGGATAAATCTGCAACTGAGACCAAAGCAACCCAAAAAACAGTCATTAAAAACACAGCAGCCACAAATTTGTGGCTGAAAAACAAACAAATAGTTGTGGAAAAACAAAAAATAGCTAATCTTCCTGAGGGACAGACTCTAGGAAATTCCTTCTCTAATTAAACTCCTATACTGATGCAGAAAAATAAAACTATTGCAGGAGTGTGTAAAGACAAACCCAAAATAGGTAGACCACCTCAACCTTTAAATCATCCTTTTCTTTTGCATCCCCATCCTCATTTCACAACTCCCAGCCCCATACATACATATTCAACTTTGCCTGTCATGAAATTTGGAAAAAGAAATCAAAACTGACAAAAGATAAATCCTCCAAATTTAACACCCAGCCTCAGATTTTTGCCTTGAGCAAGAAGTGAGATGGTCTCACTTCTATTACAAGAAAAGCCCAGGGTAATAGACTATCTTGGATCCGAACTCATCAATAAAAATTAACACTCATTTTTTAAAAAAGAAATCCCTTCTCTTGTTCTCCCTTCCTCTCCCCTCTTTCTTCTTAAACCATCAGCTACAGGTACCACAGTCTGACTCCAAGGCCTGATCATTTAAAAAACATCGGTCAGAGGTATAGGCAGTCTTCCCTTTATGTTAAATGATCAGTTCAATAATATTCACATTTATCCAGTTTCGCTTATTAAAACTTTAGCATTTCAAATAGCTGCTATTGACAATGTCCGGGAGAAAAATCTCTTGTTCTCCTGAAGTCTGAGAAGGAAAATAAATGCTAACGGAGCTAGAAAGATGTGTTTCTGAATCATGAAATCTTTAGCAGAAATAAAATATGCAAGAATTAGGAAAGTTTAGGACTTCCCAAGTGGCACTAGTGGTAAAGAACCCCCCTGCTAATGCAGGAGACAGAGGCGATGGGGATTCGATTCCCTGAATCGGGAAGATCTCCTGGAGGAGAGAATGGCAACCTGCTCCAGTATGGAGAATCCCATGGACAGAGTAGCCTGGGAGGCTACAGTCCACAGGGTCGCAAAGAGTTGGCTAAAGTGATTTAGCATGCACAAAGGCAAGTTTGTGCCTTTTAAGGCAAGTTAAATACAAGAAAATGCAATGGCTAAATAAAATATGAATATATAATCTTACTGGTAAGAAGGAAAATGCAAATTAAAATTGAAAAGTCATATGATTTTTCATCTAAGAGATTAGCAAAAATGTGAACATGGGAGCATAGCGTGTGCTCCCATGGTTGTAGAGAAACAGGTCTTCCGCCACGTCACTCACTTCCGGACTGTGACAGCTGATTGAGAGCCCCTCTGACCCTGCCCTCCCACTTCCGTGAATCAATCTTACAGAAGAAAAGAAGACTTAAGAAAACAGGTATTAAATATTTACAGCAGCACTGTTGGCAGCGGTAGAAAACTAAAAAAACCTGGATGCTCATTAGTACAGAAATGTCAGAGATAAGCACAGAACACACACACAGAGTACCATTTTTCAGTTACTAAAAATAATGAATTGGATCGACATGCATGGACCGGGAGGAAGGCATTGTACGTTGTTAAATGTGTTAAAGCAAATTGCCGAGTCATGTTTGCCTATGACACATTTGGGAAGAAGAATAAAAATTGCTGGGAAAGGTAGTTTCAAGAATGAGGTCTTCAGACCTCCATCTGGCAGAATAAGAAAGGGCCTTGGGCCTGGGATATTTCATACCGAGAGATAAAGGGCCCACATGGCCTCTGTGGGGTTTATCACCTCGTAAGGGAATCTCTTTCCTTATCTCAGGCTTAGTGGGTGCTTTTTTGCTCTGCTTAAGCATGTGGCAGTGGCCTCCAAGCACACCCCAGCTTCCAGTATTTCAGACTCCACAGGGGTGGGGTTGAGATCATTCCTCTCCATTGCTGATGGGGGTAGAAAGGAGAGGAGTTAAGATCCATTGCCCTTGTCAACCTGGGTGAGGGAGGGGACTTGCTAGTCCTGAGGGACCTAGGCACACTAATGAAGCTGATCTTTCTCTCTTTCTATGTGAGCAAAGCACTGCTCCATCGAGTGCTTGACTACGTTGCTGTATTTTCCTTGGCAACTCCAATATCAAGATACAATGGACCGGAGTGTTTAAAGTTCTCTCCTGGCGTTGGTGCATGGTGTTTTGCTCCCTTGGGATAAATATCCAGCACACAGTACTCTGCTCAACAGAAATACCTTTTATATGTGAACATGAATGTCTGTGTGTTTGTAAGTGTTCTGAGAAAGGTGAGAAAAATTACACACCAAATCATTAATGCTATTTATTGCAAAAGGGTGAGATTGGACAGGTAAAAGATTAACTGTTCTACATACCTCTGTATTACCTGGCTGGTTACAATAAGTATATGCAATTGACTGTATGTTCATGGTCCCCCCAAATTCACACGTTGAAATCATAATCTCCAATGTGATGACATTAGGAGGTGGGGTCTTTGGGAAGGGATTAGGTCATGAGGGCTTCCCTGGTGGCTGAGATGGTAATGAATCTGCCTGCAGTGCAGGAGACCCAGGTTCAATTCCTAGTTTGGGAAGATCCCCTGGAGAAGGAAATGACAACCCATGCCAGTATTGTTGCCTGGACAGAGGAGCCTGGCGGGCTACAGTCTATGGAGTCACAAAGAGTTGGACATGACTCAGTGACTAACACTTCTAGGTAATGAGGGTGGAGGCCTCATGAATGGGATTAGTGCCTTTATAAAAGAGACCCCTGAGAGTTCTGTCCCCCTTCCACCATGTGAAGACATGGCAAAAAGATGGCCATCTATGAACCAGGAAGTGGATTCCCACCAGACACAGAATCTGCTGACACCTTGATCTTGGACTTTCTAGCCTCCAGAAGTGAGATAAATATATTTCTGTTGACATTTTTTGTTATGGTAGCCTGAATGGACTAACATAGTATGTAACTGTTAAATTTTCTCAAAATTTGCATTTTATAATTTCAAAATTATGAATAAGGAAAATTTAAAAGGATAACAAAAGCATAAATATATATACAAGATACTACCTATCCTAGTCAATTCAGGTAAGAAAGATAAGTACTTAAGTCCTGGCTATTTATCTTTTCAGATATCCAGAAAAGAAGACTATAGGTTCAGGAGTCCCATAGGTACAAATGTCTCCCATTGTTGGGGTAAGAAAGTCCTTTCTAATGTCTAACTCAAATTATTCTCACTACCATCAAAGCAAATGCGTCACTTCTATTCAGAAGAAACATTTATTTATTATCTTATTTCCGTGGAATCAATGAAAAATTGTACAATATCACTAATGTGTTATTTTTAACAATACTAACTGGTATGTTCAGCAAACTCTTTTAAAGACAGATATTGAAAACTAACAATGAAAAGTGAAATGTTAAATGTCAAAAAAATGGAGGATTATTTTCACACTTTATGATGAGTCCGTTAAAAACAAACATTTTGCATTGTAAAACATCATTTTCCAGAAAAACAATTAATGATAACATTAAAGGCTCAAAATATCATGCTAATTTTAAAACATATAAAACTGTAGTTTGAAATTTTAAAACAAATTTTATGTAAAATACGTATATTTTCTATGCATAGGAAAAGACTATATGGAGGAAATCCACAAAAATCTTTAAAATGAGTATTACTGGAAAGTGGATTTATAGGTGACTTTTTCATTTATTTCCTCTTTTCTGTATTCTTCAAATTTTCTAAAATAGATATATATTAAGAAAAAAAGTCCAGATCTTTCTAGTTGGGTTCCTTGGGGCCCCTACATCATACCTAGCTCATCTAAGGATAAGCTGGTCTATAACATCACTGTAGAGCCTTTGATGGCTCTTTACTAGACACAGAATAAAATATAACCATCTTTGCAGAGCATCAAGACTGGATAGAGTCCCTCTACACTGAGCCCTTCAGGAGTCTTCATCAGGAAGCCTGCTCTCCACCTGTGTCAGCTCATCAGCCATTCTCAGAGCACTGGGCAATCTCAGCTCCCAATCCTCCACTCACACTACTCTTTGGGAAGTCAAACCCTTCCCTGCCATCTTCATGTGTTCAACACTGCTTCATCCTCAGCCTGCCTCCAGCTAAGTCGCTTCAGTGATGTCCAACTCTTTGCGATCCTATGGACAGTAACGCTCCAGGCTCCTCTGTCCATGGGATTCTCTGAGCAAGAAAACTGGAGTGGGTTGCCACGCCCTCCTCCAGGGGATCTTCCCAACCTAGGGATTGAATCCATGTTTCTTATGTCTCCTGCAGTGGCAGGTGGGTTCTTTACCACAAGCATCACTTGGGAAGTCCTTCAACCTCAGAAAATGAAAGTGTCTGTAGCTAAATCATGTCCGACTCTTTGCAATCCCATGGACGGCAAGTAGCCCAACAGGCTCCTCTGTTCACGGGATTCTCCAGGCAAGGATACTGGAGTGGGTTGCCATTCCCTTCTCCAGGGGATCTTCCTGACCCAGGGATTGAACTTGGGTCTCCCACATTGCAGGCAGATACTTTACTGTCTGAGCCACCTGGGAAGCCTGGGTCAAATGGCGCCCACACTGTGAGGCTTTTCCCTGAATTAACTGCTTCCTCATATATGAGTCTTATCTGTTCTGATGGGTTCTGCTCCAGCACTCACCACACTGACTTCCGGTTTGTTAGTCCTTACCTAAGAACTCTTCGAGAATACAGACTCTGTCTTCATTATGTCTGAATCTCCAGCACTTAGCACAGTTGTAGCATATAATAGGAGAATGATTGGAACCTCTGGTCAAAAATCCCCAAGAAAATAGAAGACAAGAAAACTTGCTGAATCAAGGAGTCCTTCTGAGCAAGAGAGTTGCCAATTCTTACAAATTGCATTCCAAAATCATAGCCTATTTTGGGGGGGAAGATAGACTTTTAAATACATAGGAGTAAAAAGAATAGAGGGGTCTTTTCAAGTGTGTCAAAGTTATCTCCACAAGGACAGTATAGGTATAACCATTAAATAACTCATTTCCGTCTACGGCTTTGGTACCAGTGGGAAACAATGCACACTTCTGAATCGTGAATGGTGATTTTTGTTTCAAATTTAGAGGACCATGCACAAGAAAAGCTTACACAAGCTGAGCAAAATGGACCTGGGCGAAAGGGGCCCGGATTTTATTTTACTTTATTATTATTTTTCAAACATTCATTTATTTACTTACATATTGGCCACACCCTGTGGGATTCGGAATCCCGACCAGGAATCGAACATGTGCCCCTTGTACTGGGAACGTGGGGTCTTAAAATTGGACCGCAAGGGAAGTCCCAAGGGTTTGGATTTTAGAAGGTGCCTATGGAGACAGTTCCCTTGGTATTTCTAATTTTCTGAAGAGATCTCTAGTCTTTCCTAGTCTATTGTTTTCCCCTATTTCTTTGCATTGATCACTGAGGAAGGCTTTCTTATCTTTCCTTGCTATTCTTTGGAACTCTGCATACAAAGGGGTATATCTTTCCTTTTCTCCTTTGCCTTTAGCTTCTCTTCTTTTCTCAGCTATTTGTAAGGTCTCCTCAGACAACCATTTTTCTTTTTGCATTTCTTTTTTGGGAATGGTCTTGATCACTGCCTCCTGTACAATGTCACAAACCTCTGTCCATACTTCTTCAGGCACTCTGTCTATCAGATCTAATCCCTTGAATCTATTTGTCACTTTCACTGTATAATTTGTAAGGGATTTGATTTAGGTCATACCTGAATGGTCTAGTGATTTTTCCTACTTTCTTCAATTTAAGTCTGACTTTGGCAATAAGGACTTCATGATCTGAGCCACAGTCAGCTCCTGGTCTTGCTTTTGCTGACTGTATAAAGCTTCACCATCTTTGGCTGCAAAGAATAGAATCAATCTGACTTCGGTATTGACCATCTGGTGATGTCCACGTGTTGAGTTTTCTCTTGTGTTGTTGGAAGAGAGTGTTTGCTATGACCAGTGCATCCTCTTGGCAAAATTCTGTTAGCCTTTGCCCTGCTTCATTTTGTACTCCAAGACCAAATTTGCCTGTTACTCCAGGTATCTCCTGACTTCCTGTTTTTCCATTCCAGTCCCCTATGATGAAAAGGACATCTTTTTTGGGTGTTAGTTCTAGACGGTCTTGTAGATCTTCATAGAACCATTCATCTTCAGCATTATTGGTTGGGGTATAGACTTGTATTACTGTGATATTGAATGGTTTGCCTTGGAAACAAATAGAGAGCATTCTGTTGCTTTTGAGATTGCACCCATGTACTGCATTTTGGACTCTTTTGTGACTATGAAGGCTATTCCATTTCTTCTAAGGGATTCTTGCCCACAGTAGTAGATGTAATGGTCATCTGAATTAAATTAGATATTAAGAAGAGGTGGCAAGAATACTCAGAAGAACTAAACAAAAAAGATCTTAATGACCCAGATAACCACAATGGTGTGATCACTTACCTAGAGTCAGACATCCTGGAATGTGAAGTCAAGTGGGCCTTAGGAAGCATCACTACAAACAAAGCTAGTGGAGGTGATGGAATTCCAGCTAAGCTATCTCAAATCCTACAAAACGATGCTGTTAAAGTGCTGCACTCAGTATGCCAGCAAATTTAGAAAACTCAGCGTTGGCCACAGGACTGGAAAACGTTAGTTTTCATTCCAATCCTAAAGAAAGGCAATGTCAAAGAATGTTCAAACTACTCAACAATTACACTCATTTCACACGCTAGCAAAGTAATGCTCAAAATTCTCCAAGCCAGGCTTCAATAGTAAGTGAACCATCAACTTCCAGATGTTCAAGCTACATTTAGAAAAAGCAGAAGAACCAGAGATCAAATTGCCAACATCTGTTGGATCATAGAGAAAGCAAGAGAGTTCCAGAAAACATCTACTTCTGCTTTATTGACTATGCCAAAGCCTTTGACTATGTGGATCACAACAAACTGTGGAAAATTCTGAAAGAGATGGGAATACCAGACCATCTGAACTACCTCCTGAGAAATCTACATGCAAACCAAGAAGGAAGAATTAGAACCAGACATGGAACAACAGACTGCTTCAAAATTGGGAAAGGAGTACATTAAGGCTAAATACTGTCAGCCAGCTTATTTAACTTATATGCAGAGTACATCATGCAAAATGCCAGGCTGGATGAAGCAGAAGCTGGAATCAAGATTTCTGGGAGAAATATCAATAACCTTAGATATGCAGATGACACCACCCTTATGGCAGAAAGCAAAGACAGAACTAAAGAGCCTCTTAATGAAAGTGAAAGAGGAGAGTGAAAAAGTTGGTGTAAAACTCAACATTCAAAAAACTAAGATCATGGCATCTGGTCCCATTACTTCATGGCAAATAGATAGGGAAACAATGAAAACAGTAAGAGACTTTATTTTGGGGGGATCCAAAATCATTGCAGTGGTGACTACAGCCATGAAATTAAAAGATGCTTGCTTCTTGGAAGAAAGGCTATGTCCAACCTAGACAGCATATTAAAAAGCAGAGACATTACTTTGCCAACAAAGGTCCATCCAGTCAAAGTTACGGTTTTTCGTGGTCATGTATGGATTGAACTATAAAGAAAGCTGTGTGTGTCTGTGAGTCACTCAGTCATGTCTGACTCTTTGTGACCCCATGAACTATAGCCCCCAGGCTTCTCTGTCCGTGGAATTCTCCAGGCAAGAATACTGGAGTGGATTGCAATTCCTTTCCCCAGAGGATCTTCCCGAGCCAGGGATCGAACCCTGGTCTCCTGCATCGCAGGCAGACTCTTTACCGTTTGAGCTACAGGGAAGAGCCAAAGAACTGATGCTTTTGAACTGTGGTGTTGGAGAAGACTCTTGAGAGTCCCTTGGACTGCAAGGAGATCAAACCAGTCCATCCTAAAGGAGATCAGTCCTGGGTGTCCATTGGAAGGACTGATGTTGAAGCTGAAACTCCAATACTTTGGCCACTGATGTGAAGAACGGACTCATTGGAAAAGACCCTGAAGCTGGGAAAGATTGAAGACAGGAGGAGAAGGGGACGACAGAGGATGAGACGGTTGGGTGGCTTCATTGACTTGATGGACATGAGTTTGAGCAAGCTCTGGGAGTTGGTGATGGACAGGGAAGCCTGGTGTGCTGCAGTCCATGGGGTCACAAAGAGTCGGACATGACTGAACTGAGAAGACAGTGCCTTTCGAGATCAGCAGGGGAGGGACAGGGAGAACGCAAAGCCCCAGTGTCATCATCTTCCTTGGATCTCAGACAGCGCTCACAGACCCACTGCAGTCAGAAGTTACCAGAAGCTGGTCTGCTGTCCCCACACTCTCAGACATACAAGCCTTTGCTCATTCTGGGGACCAATGACTACATTTAAAAATCAGGTCATGTTGAACTGATGAGAAACTGTGTATATCATTTGCCTCTATTTTGTGAAAGCATTTCCTATATTTTGAATGCAAAATTTTTGAAGAAAATATGTATTTAAATTAGTTTGTAGTGAGTACAATTCTGTTCACATGTAATCAATTTTCAACACATTTTTAAGAAATGACTAAGTCTAGAACTATTTTTTAAAAGATGAAATTATCTTAAGAATTTATTAAGTGAGTTTATGGCATACTAAACATGGAAATGGGCTTCCCTGATGATTCAGACAGTAAAGAATCTGCCTGCAATGCAGGAAACCCGGGTTTGATCTCTGGGTTGGGACGATCCCCTCGAAAAGGAAATGGTAATCCACTCCAGTATTCTTGCCTGGAGAATCCCATGAATCAAGGAACCTGGCAGGCTACAGTCCATGGGGTCGCAAAGTGTTGATACAACTGAGCAACTAACACACACACACAAACATGGAAACAGGAAGGCTCCTAGTCCTTTTTTAAAATTCTTCTCCAGGTGGTGGCAAACAAAACCACAAAACCAAAGTCTTCAAGTAAAATGACTGAAAGAAGGGTTTAAATAATCATCACTGGCTTTAAAATGTACATTCTTTTAGAAAGATGCACCTCTGAAGTTTAACACATGCTAGCAACTCTAAAGGCATCCCCAGTGGCTCAGCAGTAAAGAATCTGCCTGCAACGCAGGAGCCTCAGGTTCCATTCCTGTGTTGGGAAAATGCCCTGGAGGGGGGCATGGCAACCCATTGCAGTATTCTCGCCTGTTGAATTCCATGGACAGAGGAGCCTGGTGGGCTACAGTTCACACTGTCACAAAGAGTCAGACACGACTGAAGCGACTTAGCACACACGCACAGAAGCCCTAAACCATGGCGATGTGTCCCAGGCAACCCAACGCGGCAGTCAGGTGGTAATTATCCACTAAGGAGACCTCATCCAGCGGTGCAACAATGTGGAAACACAAAAGTCAAGCTAACTGCCCTGTGATTCCAAAGCATTCTTTGCAGGAAGTCATTTAAAATTCTTCCTTGACATCTGATATTTCATGATAGATGTACTCAATTCTAGCACATTTTCCTTGTATATTAAGGCAAGCTAAATTTGATGTCTTTTTCCTTCAGAGTCTCATTTGAATTGAAATAAATGTCTAAATAAAGAATTTAACACTTGACTTTTTCTTGGTTTTATCTGTCATGCAAACATCAGTAATTATTCAGTGAATCATACAAATCTAGCAAAACATTTTTTAGGCTGTATTTTTGATAAAAATGAAAATCAATAAAATCCAGCCTTAGATCCTTCAATCCATAATCAGCTGAGTAGGCAAGATTGCTTGTTTAAATTCAAATAAACAAATAAAAACACTCTTCCATTTAAAGAAAAAGTTTTCTTTCACCAGAATCAGATTCAGTTTCACAGCAGTGTCTAGATTCTAGAGGCTCTTTGTCTCCTTCAGTGCCAGAAGAGGTCAGTAATGTTATACTAACATGATGTTAGTATATTTACAAGTTCTTTTTCCTAAGGATGAAGGAAAATGAACCAAACTTGTTCTTTCTTGCGATGATTTTTCAGTTGGATGGGTGTCTCAACCAAAGCACAATTTGACATTTGGGGTCAGAGGATTCTTTATTATGGAAGACTGTTCTGCACACTGTAGGAGGCTCTGGAGTTTATAGGGTCTCTGCCAGATAGATATCAGTAGGACCCTTCCCCTAGTCGGGACTACCGCCTCCAGACATTGCCCAGTGTCCTCTGCAGGGCAGAGACACACCCAGCTGGGAACCACTGAAGAAGTTCTCCTGGAAGCATGGAGACAGCCCCATGTCTGCTATTAGGGCTGCCAGGAGGGAGCTGACATGTTCTCACTGTGTCAGGCACTAGGTCAGCAGGTTTGATGCTCATTAGTTCACACGGTTAAGTATCACCACTCCTAACTCATAGATGAGAGAACTGGTGTTCACAGAGAGAAAATGGTCGAGCCGTGTTCCCCTGCTTTTTCTGCATGCGTGGGTGCTAAGTCATTTCAGTCGTGTCCGATTCTGTGCAACCCCATGGACTGTAGCCTGCCAGGCTCCTCTGTCCATTGGATTCTCCAGGCAAGAATACTGGAGTGCGTTGCCATGCCCTCCTCAGGGGATCTTCCTGACCCAGGGATTGAACCTGCGTCTCTTACGTCTCCTACATAGGTTCTTACCTCTCCTGCATGGTAGGCAGGTGCTTTACCACTAGCTCCACCTGGGAAGCCCATAACATCCCCTCCCTTCTCTCTTATTTCCTTTTTTTATGGAGACATTAGTGACTCCACTGTCTCAGGTAAAGGACACTCAAATGCTTCTTTGAAAACTGGATGGTGTAGCCTCTCACCTCCGAAGGTTAGTGGGCTTCATTCAGTTCTCTTTGGACTCTTCCACGTCACCAATTACAGACACGATTGTTTACCTAGTTCCTGCCACCCACCTGAATCCTTAGCACTAAGATGAAATGAAAAGCAACTTGGCCAAGTTTTTAATGATCGTTTGGGGTAGAGCTCAAATGAGAGTAGTCATTGGAAAGAAACTCTTGTTTCTGAAGTATAGGCTAACTTTAAGAAAATATTAAATTATATGTTATTTCAGAAATAACAAGTTTGCACACATGATTAGAACGTTATATTTTACTTTGAGGAGAAAATAGACTTTGCTTTAAAAAAATTCTTCCAACTGTTCTGCCTCTAGTGGTAAAGAACCCACCTGTCAATACAGGAAATATTAAGAAACAGGGGTTAGATCCCTGGGTCGGGAAGATCCCCTAGAGAAGGAAATGGCAACCTACTCCAGTGTTCTTGCCTGGAGAATCCCATGGACAGAGGAGCCAGGCCATGGGGTTGCAAGAAAAGTCAGACACAACTAAAGTGACTTAGCACATGGCTCGCATTCTGCCTCTTAGAGTTCTGAGTCATACACTTAAGACTCAAAAAAGTCTTTACTTTAGGGCCTGGCGGGGAGAAAGAGGGAAGTGATTCCTGACTTGGAAGACAAACATTTCCCCAAAATTCTCATTGTTAGAAAAATAACTCAAAAGAGATATGAAAACGAGAATCAGAAAAATAAGCAAAGTTACATCTCCTGCATTTCCAAGCATGCAAACTTGATTCATACCACTCAGTACAGAACTGGATCAAAGGGCAGATATGTGTTGTTGAGAACTATTCAAGTAGAGATTATGAAGAGAACAGACCAACCAAGATGAAAAAGTTAAAAGATTCAAGGGTTTAGACAGTCAGAGTGATAACACATAAAAAGAAACTGTAATCTGGGAAAGGGACATCTCTTTCTCTATATGAAAGACTGTTCATATAAGGAGGCATGTTGAAAAGAGCCGCGGCTCTTTTTTCAGCAAACAACAAGAAAGATGAAATGACATCTCAGTAAGCAAGATTATGAGTCTTGTGTTCAGAAATGTTTTCAGATTATAAATTAAATGTAGTTCCTCAAAGTCTAGAAAAAGTTGGGAGACTCTTTTCCGGAGCTCCTTAGTGGGAGAGTCACCACATGACTATTCTGATTAAAAGCACGGGTTTGGCCAAGTGTCTCCAAGGAACAGTTTTACGGTTGTTATTTTTTCATTTTTGTGCCAAAAGATTTAGGAATATAACTACACCTTTGCTACTAAGGGGCAGGAGTTCTAAGTTCTAAGGAATTCTAATTCTAAGGCTGAGTCTGCTGCTCTCTGGGAAAGTGGCTTCAAGCAGGACTCCTCTTTGCTCTCACCTCTGTGCCTCACGTGTAAAACACAGACAGTGTGTCAGACTCATAAATCTGTTTAGATACCATGGTGATGATGTAGGTGGAGGGTCTAAGAATAAAGCCTGATGTCACATACACAAACATGAGGAAAAGGAAAGCTCTATTTCCACTGAAATTTGTTGTACAATTTTAATGGAATCTGGTAAACACCAAAGTACATATTACGGATAAAATAAATATTTACGTCAAGTTCATTAATCAATGTCATGTGTCTTATATAAGCTATGAGAAAAAATAACAATTTAACATGTAGTATGTCTCTTAAAAACCATTTGGCTATTGTCAGTCTGGTAATGAGACAGAAGCCCAGATGATATTTATTTACATTTCCTGTATTTGCAGGGCAACATACCCAAACTTGTTTCAACATTCAAACTATAATTAAGCTCTTACGTTACTGAAATGGTAATTAACACTTTGGAACTGCCCCAGATGTTTCTGATGCAAGTTCATGTTTGATCTTCTTATTATCTCTCTGTGATAGTCACAAGGATTAAGGATATGAGATGAGGTCTTAACATAAAATATAGGAAGTCTTAGAAAAAACAACCACAACTTTGGAAGCTATGCCAAACTTATCTTTTCTTGTTTTCCTGAGCCTTTGATGATTCATACCTTTAGAGCTAAATTTAAGGCATCACTCCAGGTCAATTGAATTGGAATCTCTGAGGTCAACCTTGTATATTTGTGTTTTTTTAAGTCCCACAGGTGACACTGATGGGCAGTCAAGACTGAGAACAACTGATTTTAAAGGACATAATATGACATAAGCGGTGCCACAGTGAGATTGGCCCTGGTCTAGTTTCTAGAAATATAATGATTATCAGAGCAGACAAAGCCTTTGCTCTCAAGAAATTTAAGAAACACTTGAGCAGATAAGCAACAACTCACAAGATTGTGGTTGTGCTATGATACAACAGGGCAAGAGAGCGCCTGGAAGAAGGGTTTCCATCTCAGAACAGGACCAACAGTGGTCTGAGAAGTCAAAAAGGGTTTCCATCTCAGAACAGGACCAGCAGTGGTCTGAGAAGTCAAAAAGGGTTTCCATCTCAGAACGGGACCAGCAGTGGTCTGAGAAGTCCAAAGAAGCCTTTCTAATGGGCCGTTGTGCTGGCCCCAAGAAGGAGCTGAAATTGAAAACTCCAAAAGGAAAGACATTTCTAGGGACAGGCAAGAGCTAGCTCAAAAGCCCTAAGGTTAAAACCTGCTTGGAACATCAAAGCACCAAAACCCACAAGTACTGATTAAAGCAACTCAAATGACAATGCTGACTTGCCCAGTATTACCAGGGAATGTCACATCAGTGCACTTCTCATAGATCTAAAGTTTACTTCATGTTTTTAAAATACTCATTTTCTACAAAATCTTTCTCTCATTAAAGAGACACAAAAAATGCATGATATGCTTCTTACCCTCAAAGAACAGAGTAGAGTGCCTCAGTGTGCAGAGCTAAATATAAATTAAGAAAGAATGCAATAAACATTTTAGCCAAGTGTTTAAACAGTGTACTATTGGCATGAAATAGGAAATGTTTAATTCCAAAAACGAATCCTCCAGGTCTTCTCAGAATAATGTTGTTTAATTTTGGTCTCACAAAATAGGAGGATCTTGACAGGCAGTAATGGGGAGGGAGATCTTATACGAAGAGCACTGGCAAAGTATAAGAACCAAAAACGTTCAGGTTTAGAACAAGAATGAAGAGTTGCTTGACCATCTGAAGTTAGGTTTTAGGGGAAGGGATAAGAAATGTACCAAAAAGAACGTTTGGTCTGGATCCTAGAGGACCCTGAATGGGAAAAGAGATGGATAGGAGACTGGAGGCAGGAGATGGAAAAAGAGAAGGACAGGCTTTTGAGCAGAGGGAAGACAGGATAGGAGACGTGCTTAGAGAAGAAAACACGACTTTCCTGATGCTATGATGTACTCAGGGATGACCTCAGGGGCTGCTGAGCCGTCAATGGCCCTTTCATCCTGAAACAGAAAACTCAGAAATACTGAGCTTCCAGATCTATTCCTGCTTCTTCCAGCTTTCCCTGCTGTGAACTGCCCACTTCTAACCGATTGCAAGCTACATGATGCCAATGAAAACCAAAAAAATCACACTCAATATTAATTGTGTAATTGAGTAAATACGCTGGAACTCCAAAGGCAGTCCTAGTCAGCTCTTATGGATTAAATGGCATGGGGCCCTGTATTCGTTTTTTTAATTTTTTTACTTTTCAGAAAACTTTTCCACAGAATTTTCTGACTGCCTGAATCATGATGCTCTAAGAGCACCGATCTATAAATTGAACTGTCAACATTACCCTCAAGAAAAACAAAAGTCCTTTATGATGTGAGCTCCTTGAAGGCCTGGGCATGCCTTCATCCTCATCAACTCACCAACTCAGTCTCCCGAGTCTCAAAGGAGAACTGCTGTGTAATGAACGCAGAACAGCTTTGCATCTTTACTAAGGTTGATGCTGGAACTGGGAGGGAGGAAATACGTACCTAGAGTCCAACACTTTTACATCAATATCTACTCCTAGATATATAGATTTGTATATAAAATACCTATGCATATATATATTTCTCATTTACATATATATTTTTCATGAATATGTGCTTTGCATATGTATGTGTACATGCCCAGGGACAGTGGTAAAGAATCGCCTGCCAACACAGGAGACATGGGTTGGATCCCTGGGTCAGGAAAATCCTCTGGAGTAGGAGATGGCAACCCATTCCAGTATTCTTGCCTGGAAAATTCCATGGACACAGAGGAGTCTGGTGGGCTACAGACCATGGGGTCTCAAAGAGTTACACACACACGTACATTTTATAGACAAGTTTCCTATTTTTTAAGCATACATTTCTCATATCCATAGAGGCTGTTTCCAGCTTGCCTTAGCACCCCGCCACTGTGCGTGCCTCTGAAGCTATGCCATCGCAGAGAGAATGCCTCACACAGGAAGTCACAGAAAAATTGCTTGGGGATTTGTCAGCCTTCCTCAGCCCACTGGTTCTCAGCAATTTACCTTCATGGTCCCCCTAAGAGCTGTGACACAGTCAGAACAGTGACTCATTGTGGCAGTGAAAGGCAGTAGTGAGGATAGGCACTCCCCCAGCCTGTCTACCCAGGAAGAGAGGCACCAGGAAAGGAAGAAGGAGGGCAGGATGGGGGAGGAACCAGCCAAGGGGGAACAGAAACACAAACAGCTTGGAAAAAACCCCCTAGGTCCTTCTGCCCCACCCCACTGAGGACAGGTCTTAGCCCTCTACTGAGAATCACGGTGTAACTTTAGAATATCTCCTTCAGAATAAGATGGACCTGAATCTAGTCCTGGCAACACATTTAAGAGCTGAGCAGTCCTGGCTATCTCACTTAGCTTCTCTAGGCGTCCCTTTCCTCGTCTATAATATAGAGAAAATAATAGTAACTTCCTCAAAAAATTGTCCAGAAGATTAAGTAAGATTAAATTATGTAAACTCTTGGGTATAATGTCTAACACAGAAGGATAATGAATAGATGTCAGCATTGATTATTACAAACCACCAGCTAGGCAGAGCTACACTGCACCATCAGTGCCCTTGGGATTAAATGCTTGCCACGGAGGACAGGATATAGTGGACAGGGAAGCCTGGCGTGCTGCAGTCCGTGGGGTCACAAAGAGTCGGACGTGACTGAGCGACTGAACAACAATGGAGGACTTGGATGCTAATAAAATCTCTCAAGAAATCAGGCGGGACACCTGTGACAGAACCAGCTCTCACTGGAGTGGTCACGCGTGGGCCTGACTTTATCAGTAAGGTACGTGTGCATGTCCAGTGTGGAGAACAGGGGAGCCAAGCCCCACAGAGGTCAGTGCAGGCTCAGGCCAGCCACCAAAGCAGACCCCCACTGCAAAGTGCGTGGTTGGTGTTCGGAACCATGACTGATATTCTCTTTTCTCTCTGAGTTCTTAATAACTCTCAGAAAAATGGGTTTAGCTCTAGCTGGTAAATTAACAAAGGGGAGAAAAACTGACGCTTAAAGGAAATAAGTCCTGAATATTCATTGGAAGGGCTGATGCTGAAGCTGAAACTCCAATACTTTGGCCACCTGATGTGAAGAATTGACTCATTAGAAAAGACCCTGATGCTGGGAAAGATTGAAGTCAGGAGGAGAAGGGGACGACAGACGATGAGATGGTTGGATGGCATCACCGACTGGATAGAGGTGGGTTTGAGCAAGCTCTGGAAGTTGGTGGTGGACAGGGAGGCCAGGCGTGCTGCAGTCCATGGGGGTGCAAAGAGTCGGACACGACTGAACGACTGAACTGAACTGATTTCCTTAGAATTGAAGGTGGGCAGCAGGAAGACTCACTGTGAGGTACTGCTGCATGAAAAGAAAACACATCCATCCCCCTCTGCTTTTCCACGAGGGGCTAGTAACGCTACCCCGGTGATGTCATAGCAGGTGTTTTTCCCATTAAAGGGACAAGGTCTGCATGTCCATTTCTTCCTTAGCAGATTATGTGTCAAGTTACCAGCAGGTACATTTGGCGATCCTTCTGAGGCACTTCCAGATAAGGAAAATGAGGATTTCCCCCTTTTCTCAAAAGTATTATTGCTATGAATTAACCCCAAAGAACTTCATGATGCTGGTTCTGAAACCCTTGGCATTAAAGGCAGGTGTCAGTATGGCTGGGTGACAGTCATATGCCAAGAGCTAAATGCCTGGTGTCCTGAGTGCCAGCCAGTTTCATCAGCAGAACAACAATTTCCGCTTGGAGTAAAACCATCCTTAACCACCCCCCACCCCAACAATTCTCCTGCAACAGAGGCCCCGAGGGAGTAATGAGGAGGGGACAGGCTTCTGCAACAGCATGACTAGCAAAGTCTGGTGGCTGTGTAGTCACTATTTCAGGTTCTTGGTTCATAATCCTGTTCAAACCTTTTACGATTCCATATTGTCCTTTAGAATAGCAAATTCCATGTTATTATACCATGTGAATATTGGTTCTTTTTTCTTGACTTTTTGTTCAAAAACAGTAAAAGTGCATAATGACAAGGTATGCTGGTGTCCAGTGCGCAGAAGGAGGAGAAAGAAAAATCAAGTATCTGGAGGCCGGTGAGGACTGTGATCTCCCACAGTTGTCCATTTCTGTCCTTCACTCAGAATTCCCTCTCTCTTCAGATATTAGGGAGACAGACAGGCTCAGAGTATGCTTGACTTTATATTAATGCTTCAAATATCTGCACCCTGTTTCTCTATTTTTGACAAACTACATGTGAGAATAGCCAGCCAAATGAAAAACACCGCTGTTCTTGGGCATTGCAGTGCTGCACCAGTTATATTTGATAGGGGGTAGGTTCCTCTATGCTGTTTCACTTAGAAGAAATAATATGCACCCAGTTTTGAACACATCATTATCCTTCCTCCATTTCCCTTTGAAATTAAAGGGAAACTCATTAAATCCAATTTTGATGGAACTGAAAGAGGACATTGAGTCTCTCCATTTAGAAATGCCTGTGCTCACGAAACACATCAAGCAAGTGGACAATGGGTGAGATCCAAGTGTCAAAGGACAGCCTGTTCTCCTGCAAAATCATCCACTAGGAAATAGGGTTAGGAACACTATGGAGAATAAAGGAATGGAGAAAATGTAATTTGAACAAAATAACCAAGCAGACATCAAGAACAAAACAAAACCCCAAGGTCACCATGAATTCAATCTTAGAAAAAACAAAGCTATCGTTTGGAAGACAAATGAATTCAGAATCCAGTTAAGATTCCATGGAACATCATACGAGAAAATACAAATCACTGTCATCAGTCAGTAGAGCAGAGACAGCAGTAATGGATGACTCCATATTGTTTCCTTGGTCTAGCAAAAGAGATTATGTTGGGTACACTGTAAAAACTCCAAAGCAGGCTGATGTAATGTTGATGGCATTCCGCTTCATTGATTTCCTATTGTCAATCTGGGTTTTGCAGTGACTCCCAAATGCCACCTACATCAGTACTGTTTTTGGAGAGAAGGACCTAGGACTTATTGTGAAAACAGGCACCACGGACAACAGCCTGTTTCACTTGGGACCAGTCACAAGTTTGGTGTCTTAGTTTTTGACAGTCCTACAAAAACCAAGAAAGGCATAGTGATTCTTGCCAGTTACAAAGTCACAGCCAGCAGGAACAGTTCAAATTATGACCAGTATAGATTATAGAAGCTATTTCTACTCTGGCTTTTGAGGCTGTCTTTATTTAAAGATGTGGCAAACAACCTAAGAGCAGAAAGCTCTAGCCACACTTCCTTTCCATCCTAAACTCCAAAACTTCAGTGTTGATAGAGAATTCTAGGAAGGGAGGGCAGATGGAAGGGGATATTTTAGGAAGACCTATGATTTGACTTTCACTGTCTTAGAATACCCTTTTTATTAAGTGTTTCATTAACTAAGTATTACTGCTAGGGCTTTTACTTTATATTCTTCTTAAGGCTGCATTTATTTCAAACACTCATGCAATAAGGAAACAAAATCAAGTTCCTACAATATTAGATCTACTTCAGAGTAAAAAGGGAAGAACAATGAGGTTGTTGAAAGAAGTCTTATGGAAAAGTACTATGAAGAGAGAGGTTGCCAATTCCAACTCTGCTCTTTCCTCATGTGATTAACTGTCTTTTGACAACACCTGCAAAATCAAAGGCATCAGTGTTAATGACTATGAAAAACATGTTAGATTAAAAAAATTAAGCTGATGGCAGGATATAAAGGCTTTCTTTCCTAATGAATACCTAAAAATGTTTGTTATACACATCTTAAATTAGGTATCCTAGGACGCCGTAGGCAGAGTCCATTTTCTGCCTTCTTTTTGAAATTTGTTGCTCCCAAATCCAGTTAGATATAATACATGTCATTTTCCTTTGCAGTCCAAGTAGGAGTCAGATTTTTTAAACACTTCCACTTTCAATGCCTACATCAGCCACCTCTATGATTATGACCCACACAAATCCTGCATTTGAAATAAGGTGCACAACTGATCTCTACTGGTCCTACAAAGAATTAATTTAGCAGTTTGCCCAACTGGGATAATTACTATAAAAATATACTTAATTGTTGTTAAGTATGGTATGGAACTTTTTTCTTTCTATTTAAGCATATAATTTTAAAGCCTAAGTAAAAAAGAATGCTTAGGGCAGAGGTAAAATCAACTGAGATGCCTTCTATTTATATCAGGATGATCAGTCTTCTTATGCCAAATCCAACTGCTGGAGAAAAATTATTACCTAAGGCATCTACCACAGCAGGAAAAAAGTACCTGCTCCCATTTTAAGCTAATTCACTAAAAGTATCACACAATGCTTTCCTTAAGACGGAAAACTATTGGGTTGACCCAAAAGTTTGCTCAGGTTTTTCCATACGATATAATGGAAAACCTTGAATGAACTTTTGGGCCAACCCAATATCTTAAGGAACCTGCTCCCTGAATGTCTTCCACATAAGCTGGTCTTACTGGAATGTACTCAACAAAGCAAAGAACATCTAGGTCTGGATTGGACCTCACTGAGTAACTGCCTTACCAGCCTAGTGGGAATCTTCTGACCAGAGAATGCCAGGCATCCAGCTTGACAGGTGTTTTCTGATGTGTTTTTGTTTTTGTTTTTTTTTTAAACTGCAAGTCACCACCCCATTTAGTGGATCCGTAAGTCAACTTGAGAGTCTGTGACCAGCATGTTTTTTTTTTTAATGAAATAAAAAGTAGATGAGAATAGAGCAGAAATTACTAGGAATACACAGAGTTAGGGCAAGTCATTTTTCATGAAATTTTGCTTCAGTTTTAGCCATTATTCTATATATATGCATATACCATATACATATACACACCAATGTAACAGAATGTAACATAAGATGTATTGGTTATTTTGTATCAAGGTTTGAAAAGTTTGAAAAACACATCTAAGAAGGATGCTTTACTTTGTTTAATACGAGATCTAAATTTCCACACACTCTCACTGTATAAGGCCCTCTTTCCAACAAGGTAAGGGTAGGGGTTAGCCAGGATGAGTGAGGCCCTTTTATCTATACCTAGAACACAGCGGTAGGAGGAAGAATCAACACTTACTACAAGAAGAAGATCCACCGAAGGATAAAAATGTGCCTTTCCACTCAGGTACCAAGTCGACAGGGGAGACAGGCACTGTAGTTTCCACTGGAGTCATTAGTTTTCTCAGCTATGGTAACTCGTTCCGAAACCTATCAGCTGTGAAGGCTTTAGCGGGATGTACAATATGCTTGGATAACTATGGGATATCTTATTCAACAGGCAATGCCTTAAATCCTGGCCACCTTCTCAACAGAAACTTCCAAAACAAGACTTCTATCATTATTCTTAAAGATGAAATGTTCCCCTTACTCCTCCCTCCAAACCCCAGCTAAAACCCTTCATGTTTTAATGCCATAAAAGACCTTGGCAGATGAGGAGGTATAAAAACAAAAGTGCATCTGACAGTTTCTGGATTTAAAATAACATAAGACTTTGTTTATTTGCTGGCAATGCATGTGTGTATATGTGTGTACACATATATAAATATATAATTACATGTACACATGCACCTTTTGCCACTGTTTGACAAAAATAGCTTCATAGTTATGTACTTTTGTGTCTCTTGCTATTCTTACTTAACAATTCATAATGAATATACATGCTAAATGGTATATCCATAACTAATTGCGTTAAGGGACTGGTGAATAGTTCATGATAAGCAAATACTCTATGTATTCAAACACTGCCTCTTTGATGGACACTTATTTACTTCATTTTTTTCTGGCTGGGGAGGTGCCCACTATAAGAAGTGCTGCAATGGATATCTTCATGCAGGTACCATTATGTAGGGTAGTTTTGGTTCCAAAAAATTTCAAGAGAAGAATTTAAATTTTAATAGATGTTGCCCAGTTGTTTTCCAAAAAGACTGGAGCAGTTCGCATCTTGTTGATTATTTATTTTGCATATTGTAGTGTGCATACTGTCATGTGTATATGTTTTTTTTTAAACATACTTCCCTTAAGACCTTCCAGTGGGGTCATACAAACACCAACAGCATCAACCTGTGTCACTTCAAAGCCCTTCACTAGGCTCACTTCATCCATCTAAGCTTCTTTCCAATACTTATAATCTACACGTGATCTTAGTCCAAAGGCCGAGAAGCAATCCAACACTTTTGTCCTGTCAATCCTAACTACAAAGCCTTGCTTCAAGCTTACTCTTCCAAGAAGTCCTCCTTTATAATTGTGACCCGGGCTGGCCACCCTGAACCTTCTAGATGCTTCAATTTTACACATACATGTTCAATTTTGCTTTTCATTCCTATTTTCTTTTCATTTTTGTTTACTGTATAAGGACTGGTTCTGCTGGAAATTCCTCAAAGAATGGGAATTTGTCTCTTTGTCTGTCCTCAGAGTTTCATGAAGTACTCAAAATACCATTCATTGCATTCTTAATCCCCACCGTGTGTGTGTGTGTGTGTGTGTGTGTGTGTGTGTGTGTGTTACAATGTGGTATACAAACACACACAGTAATTTGTGAGTACTTGGTGCACAAATTACTTAAATTCTCAAAGTGAAAGTGAAAGTTGCTCAGCTGTGTCTGACTCTGCGACGCCATGAACTAGGCAGCCCATGGAATTCTCCAGGCCAGAATACTGGAATGGGTAGCCATTTCCTTCTCTAGGGGACCTTCCCAACTCAGGGATTGGACCCAGGTCTCCCACATTGCAGGCAGATTCTTTATCAACTGAGCCACAAGGGAAGTCCAAGAATACTGGAGTGGGTAGCCTATCCCTTCTCCAGGGGATCTTCCCGACCCAGGAATCGAACCAGGGTCTCCTGCATTGCAGGTGGATTATTTACCAACTGAGCTATCAGGGAAACCCAAGGCCTCCTTTAATTAATCTGCAAAATGAAGATGCTGTCACCTACCTCATAGCTATGTTTTGGAGAACATGAGATGGGATCTTAGATGGCAACACTCACTGAGCCACGCTGAGCGTCTCAAGGTGAGGAAACGGTAGGGAAGATGATGTCTAATGATCAAGCCAGTGCTCGTAACATCCCAGCTCACTCAGCTGTTCTCAGCCAAGTTCATTTACTATCTTCTTCTACCCATGTCCTCCAAAAGCAAAGGCTCCTTTAAGAAGCTGTACCCGCAATCACGGTAGTGTGTATATGTCGAGGCTACTTTCTCCATCCGTCCTACTTTCTCCTTCTCCTATTGTGTCTACTGCATGTAAAATAGATAGCTGGTGAGAAGCTGCCATATAACATAGGGAGCCCACTCTGGCACTCTGTGATGACCGAGAGGGGTGGGATGGGGGGATGGGAGGGAGGCAAAAAAGAGAGGTGATGTATGTATAATTATGGCTGAATGTTGTCGTAGGGCTTCCCTATAGTGGCTCAGACAGTAAAGAATCTGCCTGCAATGCAGGAGACCGGAGTTCGATCCCTGGTTTGGGAAGATCCCCTGGAGAAGGGAATGGCAACCCACTCCAGTATTCTTGCCTGGAGAATCCCATGGACAGAGGAGCCCGGTGGGCTACAATCCATGGGGTTGAAAAGAGTCAGACACGACTGAGCAACTAACACTTTCTTTTATTTAATGGCAGAAACCAACACAACACTGTAAAGCAATTTTCCTCCAATTAAAGAGTAAATTTTTTAAAAGAAAAAAAAAAAGAAGCTGTACCCAGCGCCTGAAAAGTCATCATCCATCTAAATGGCAGGTTCCCTCCCTTTCTACCTTCAACCAACTCTCAAAACCGCCCCCTCAGCAACCTCTCCTGACTGTCTATACAGAGGCAGCCACTGCTTTCACCTCACGTTCTAAAAATGCAACTCCTACACCACTTTGATCACGACTTCGGCTCACGAACCCCCAAAAAGGCAGCTTGTGCCTCTGCATGGTCAAAAACAATGCGGTGCTGTGCGTTTGTGCAGGTTTACATACTTTCCCTGCACCCCCACGGGCTTCGCACCTCTGCCTCAGAGAAGGCACAGCTGCTGTTTAAACTGATCTGTACAATGTCCCACAAGTGACATGCAGTTAGGAGTACTGGCTTAATAAAATGCCCCCGGGCATTGACTCAGGATCTAGGCCTTTCTGCCTTCTCAGGGACTCTGTCATTATATGCTTAACTGATTCTTAGAAAGTTCAGCTGCTAGGGAGCATGGTCGTGCCTTCCTAAAGCCAGAAACATCCTAGAGGCAGCCTGGCTCACGAGAACTAGCGTTAAGGGGTGATGTAGGACAGAGCCACCAGGGGAAGAGCACTCGAACTCCACTTTCCAAACAAAAGCCAACTGCCCCAGAATCTCCCTAAGGCCCGAGACTCCTCAGACCCTGCACCATCCAACACCAACTCACTCTCCTTTGAAAGCTCTCCCTTGAAACCTGAAAAAAGAGAAATTGTCCAGAGACCTTTGGCTCATACCATGCCAAGGGAAACAAATCAATCCTGAATCCCACAATTATCTATGCTGACACATTTTAGTATCCCTTCTGGGTCATCACTGTATCACCAGAATCTAAACAGTGCATTAAAAAGCACAGACATCACTTTGTCAACAAAGGTCTGTATGGTCAAGGCTGTGGTCTTTCCAGTAGTCATGTATGGATGTGAGAGTCGGACCATAAAGAAGCGGAGCACTGAAGAACGGATGCTTCTGAACACTTCTCAAGTGCTGGAGGAGACTCTTGAGAGTCCCTTGGACAGCAAGGAGATCAAACCAGTCAATCCTAAAAGAAATCAACACTGAATATTCATTGGAAGGACTGATGCTGAAGCTGAAACTCCAATACTTTAGCCACCTGATGTGAAGAACTGACTCACTGGAAAAGACCCTGATGCTGGGAAAGATTGAAGGCAGGAGGAGAAGGGGGCAACAGAGAATGACATGGTTGGATGGTATCATTGACTCAACGGAGATGAGTTTGAGCAAACTCTGGGAGATGGTGAAGGACAGGGAAGCCTGGTGTGCTGCAGTCCATGGGGTGGCAAAGAGTCAGAAATGACTGAGCGGCTGAACAACAATACACTGCCCAGCATACAGAAGATGTTCAGGAAATGTTTATCATTTAATAAATGTTATCATAAAGTAACATATGCCTCTGTCTAGTTCTATCCTCAGTGCTAGTGGAAAACACCCAAATTCTATAGCTATTCTTAGTCTGATATTTAAATTCCATGATTCTGGTTAAATCTTGGTTTGATTTCATCTCTCTCTCTTTTTTCTCTAGAAAATAGCATGTACATAATCAGGTAAAATAGCTGGTCACCTTGACAGTATCACTAAACTCCTAGCAGCCTTAGTTCTTTTTATACTACGGCCGATAATGTTTCTTAGTCTCTTAGATCTGTACGTAGTTCCCTGGGTTGTTCCTAAATCCTCCTGAAGAGGTATCTTATATTACAGCCTTTTAGTCTTCCTGAAGTTTGGTCTTGGCATTGTTACTTATACTAATCATTTAGATCACATATTAACAGGTTTGCTACCTCATTGCTACAAATTGATTTGAAGTATATAAATTAATAATTTATTAATAATATGACATCATATTCACTGCCATCAGAATTTTCACCTTTCTGGATCTTAAACAGAAAAGCAAGCTGTAGACTTGAACCCAACTTCTAAGACTACTCTAAGCCATTATTTTCCCCCTCTTCTGTTTCTCGCTTTGTAATCTGCACAAGAGCAATGCCAGCCTCCTTCACACCCCCTGAAAATACTGTGAACACTCACAATTAGATGTATTGAATAGCATTCAGCAAGTATAAAGGGTTATGGTAATAGCAAGGCATTTGGCTGCCATTCTGTGGGCCACCAGAGCTGGGAGCTGGTATGATTCTATTTCTTTATTTAAAGGAACTTTGAGCAAGTAAATAGAAAACATTTTTGATACCTGAATGTATCATTAGAAAAACAGGGAAACAGTGTTTTATATAGATGTTAAAGAATCCCACTCATGTTTTCAATTATAAGTTGAGTTTTACAGAATGGGGTAATTCACACTCACCTTTATATCCTCTGATAAAGAAAAGCTGAATACACACACATAGATATGCTGAATTTATTTATTTTAAAATTATGTATTGAATTTAATTTGCAAATTCCAGTTTGTTAACACTTTAAGGAACCTCAATGTTAAAGTGAAATTTTGCTTAATTTTAAAAAGTTATAAACCATGCTAGGCACTAACTGTCCAATTAATCATAGCAGGTGGTAGGGAACCCCGGGAAAAGGTTCAATTTCAAACATCTGTCCTTGAAATCGTAACAAATACAAGCCTGCCTTTCTTTTCCTTTCTTCCTTGTCTTCCACCTTCACTCCATAACAGAGTTGAATTGACTTACAACATCATATATGATGAGATAATAATTACACAAAAATAAAATAGAGCTTGTATAGAAGCTATGAGAAGACATAGGGAAACTGACATATCTGATGATCCCCAAACAGTCTGAGTGGAACAATCATTCCCATGATAGAGCGCTGACAGAAGAACAGCAATAACCAGAACTATGGACAAGAGATAATGAGATGGTAGTGTCAAGATGGTATCAGAGTTCTGCCTGGTGATGGATTCAGGTGCATTCAGACTCAAGGTAGAAAGTGACTTTCCTTGTCGACATGGCTTGCAAACTCTCTCCCTTAACCCAATTGCATCTAAGATGCTACTCCCCAGGGCAACACAACCCTCTTAAAAACTATTTTTTTGAATTTTTCTTAGAATGTTCAAATAACATTATCATGCACAAGAGCAGAAAAGACTCACTTCAAATAAGAGCTGCCTTCTTAGTATTTCTGTCCATAAAAAGGTCACTGGCATTCAGAGTAAGTACATTGAAGGACTAGGAAAAAAAAAAAAAACAGTACCACCGAATGAAGAGAAATGAAAAATCATTCTGCTACACTGAAGCTATCCTGTGGAAAAAACTTATGCCTTAAATATATACCAGACACAATGAAATTATCAGCATGGTAGAACAAAACAATAGTACAATCCACATTACCCTAAAGCCCAAATAGAAAGGGGATAAGATGATCTGCCTGTGAAATGTTTTAAGGAATTTATAAAATAAACATTCAACCACTAATACTATGGAAATCAGTATTCCAATAGTGGTTCTTAGCTAACAAAGGGCTTAGAGGCATGTGGGGATTATTATAATTCCTATTCACACCTGAGTACGACAAGGTTGCATATCGTCACCCTGCTTATTTAACTTATATGCAGAGCACATCATGTGAAATGCCAGACTGGATGAGTTACAAGCTGGAATCCAGACTGCGAGGAGATATATCAATAACCTCAGATATGCAGATGATAGCACTGTCATGGCAGAAAGCAAAGAGGAACTAAAGAGCCTCCTGATGAGGGTGAAAGAGAAGAGTGAAAAAGCAGGCTTAAAACTCAATATTAAAAAAATAAGATCATGGCATCCAGTTCCATCACTTTATGGCAAACAAGAGGGGAAAAGGTGGAAGCAGTGACAGATTTCCTCTTCTTGGGCTGTAAAATCACTGCAGATGGTGACTTTAGCCATGAAATTAGAAGATGATTGCTTCTTGGAAGGAAAACTATGACAAACCTAGATAGGGAATTAAAAAGCAAAGATGTCACTTTGCCGACAGAAGTTCGTATAGTCAAGGCTATGGTCTTTCCAGTAAGTCATACATAGATGTGAGAGTTGAACCATAAAAAAGGCAGAGAGCCAAAGAATTGAAAGCTTTTGAACCGTGGTGCTGGAGAAGACTCTTGAGAGTTCCTTGGACAGCAAGGACATAAAACCAGTCAACCCTAAAAGGAAATTAGCCCTAAATACTCATTGGAAGGACTGATGCTAAAGCTGAAGCTCCAGTACTTCGGCCACCTGATGCAAAGAGCCGACTCACTGGAAAAGATCCTGATGCTGGGAAAGATTGAACAAAAGGACAAAAGGACAAAAGAAGAAGAGGGTGACATAGGATGAGGTGTATCCTCTGGATGGTGTCACGGATTCAATGGACATGAACTCAGGCAAACTCCGGGAGATGGTAAGAGACAGGCAGGCCTGGTGTGGTGCAGTCCATGGGGTCACAAAGGGTTGGACCTGACTTGGAGACAGGTCCAACTTGGAGACAGGAGACAGGTCCAACTTGGAGACAGGAGACAACAACATTCACTTTTGAGGGAGTCCAGCCTCTGAGCAGCTGACGTTAACCAGGAGGCTGAGTGGGATGACCCTGTCTTTCTTTGAGCAACACGAAATGTTGCTGTTGTGCTAATCGCTCAATAGTGTCGGACTCTTTGTGACTCCATGGACTGTAGCCCACCAGGCTCCTCTGTCCATGGGATTCTCCAGGCAAGAATATTGAAATGGGTTGCCATTTCCTTCTCCAGGGGATCTTCCCAACCCAGGGATCGAACCTGTAGAATTTGTAGGCAAATTCTTTACCATCTGAGCAACCAGGGAAGCCCAAGGAGTGGTACAGCTGCACTGAGGAGGTTGGTAGGTGGCAGGTGGAGAGGAAGAAGAAAGGCTTCCCTGACCAGGAAGAAAACCTGGGCTGCGGCAGTGAGAGCTCTGAATCCTAATCACAGACCACCAGGGAGCGTACTGGTTGCTTACTGCTTTAAGCAACATGTCCTGAGAGCTTTCTTGGGTAATCCACCGTGTCCCACAGCACACGATGATAAACAGAGTCATGCAACGAAGCACAGAGTTCTTCTTCTTGAAGTTCTCTGTTGCCAGGAGAGCTAAAGTTGAACAGGAAAGTGACTGGGGAAGTTGTGTCCAAACGAAGGAGAGAACCATGAAGGATGCCAAGAATGCAGTCAGGTGTGTCTGTTAAGACTGAGTGGTTCAAAGAATATGAAGGATTTCAGAGATACAGCAGAGGCCTTTACAGTTGAGTGGAAAGAATGTTCATATTTTGTAAGAGGCAAAGAAATGCAAAATCCAATCAAGTGGGGGCTGCAGATTTCCTTCTAGAACTCCCAGAACTGTGGATGCAGTAGTTCAGAGTATTCACCAGGGTCACCAGTGAGAATGTAGGCAATGTCCCAACCTAAATCTCTTGTCCTTGTGCAACTTCACACGTACTCAGCAAGCCAACTCTGTCTCCTGGAAAGTAAGCTCAGTTAACAGATAAAGTCTCTGTGCAGAGTACAACCCCACAAAGATGCAGAAGCGTCTATGAACATCACTCCACCCACCCCCTTCAACTGTTGACTGTTTTCTTTAACATTGACCAATATATCTAGTATACTATGTCTTTAATTAATTTTATGTTGTTTACTATTTATATGGACTTCCCGGGTGGTGCAGCAGTAAAAAAAATCTGCCTGCAATGCAGGAGACCTGGGTTCAATCCCTGGGTATAGAAGAGGCCCTGGAGAAGAGACTCGCAACCCACTTTAGTATTCTTGCCTAGATAATTCCATGGACAGAGGAGCCTGGCAGGGTATAGTCCAGGAAGTAGCCCATGTTCACTATTTGCCTCTTCCCTCAAATGGGCTTCCCTTGTGACTCAGCTGGTAAAGAATCCGCCTGCAGTGTGGGAGACATGGATTCGATCCCTGGGCTGGGAAGATCCCCTGGAGAAGGAAAAGGCTACCCACTCCAGTATTGTGACCTAGAGAATTCCATAAACTGTATAAGTCCATGAGGTCGCAAAGAGTTGGACATGACTGAGTGATTTTCACTTTCTTCCCTCAAATAGGGGGAAGAAATTTCCTGAAGGCAGAAATTTTCTTTTTGTTTGATTGTGTTTTTCTGGAGTTTAGAACAATGCATTGACACATAGATATTTTAGGTAATTACCGCATGAAGAAATGAGTAAGACCACAGAACTGGCGAACTTGTGGGAAGGCATCTGAATATTTGTAATATCCTATTATGGTTGAGTTTCATCTTTTGAGAGACTATCAGGTTTATAATTACAATTTTAAGCACTTAATTAGGTCATTGATTTAAATGTGATTTTAAAGTAGAAATCTTACTAAATTTGTAAGTAATATCAGGACATTTAAGAGAATTTTAGATTTACTATATTTATATATTTAATTTCTAGATTTACAAGATTTATGTAATTGGGCAGGATAGTCAACTGGAAAAACTGAAGTACTCAAACATGAAATTGACTATATCAGCTAAATGTATATATTGGTTAATATCATACTATTTTAATACCATAGTATTCAAAGTTCCTTTAACAGTAATTATTAGCATTTTCTCATTTTATAAATAGGATAAGATTTGCAAGCTGAACTTAAGAATGTAAATTTTCTGAATCTGATTGCAATGAATAAAATGTTAACTGTTAAATGAAAAAAAAAATAAAACACTTCCAAATAGTCTTTTCAACAGGGCACAAGAACAAATCACAACGTGATTCAGAAGGGAGAAGGCCACACACACATGACAGGATCACAGGGCCGGGAGGCCGGAAGGAAACCCACGTTTGGTTCCAGTGTCCCCACCTAAAAGAAACCAGCCGGACTCAACTACCCACCCCAGATCTTGGAGTGTTTTCATCTACAAAATGAGGAGACTATATGATCACTGATTAACTTCTCCCAACTCTCAGTGATGATGCTGTTCCTTAAGGACACAACAGATGCAAAATGCCATGGAAGTTGGCAAAAGAGTGGGATTAACTCCAGAGAGAAAACCAGAAGCTCATTAGCAGTTGGATGGGATCTGTCAAGTCGACATGAGAGGAACCAGGATTCCAGGTGGACAAAACATGGGAAACTAGAAAGTGGGCTTGGGAAATGGAGAGACAGAAAAATGTCCAGGGGTGAGCGTGCCATCCAGTACAGTCAAGAGAGCTCTTCACTGGTGTGTGGATAAATACAGCTCACAGTTCAAAAAGCTAATGTGTTAGCAGCATTTACTGTATCCGCTAGGAAGTCAGATACATTTTAACAGCACAATAGTAGTATTTACATAGGGCCTCAACAAACATTTATCAGAATGATTACATCTATTTGTATTATGATTAGATTTTACCAAAAAAATATGCTTTTACATTACATAGTAATTCCTAGGGAGCTTATTTTAAATTTACTTCATAGTGTACAACTTCATTAGTATAAAGGCTAATCCTGAGTCAAATACTCATTTTACAGAATACATCTTGAGTTTTATGAAACTGAAAGAATACCCACATAGTCTGATATTTCTGTAAGAGAGCCCTCAGAAATCAGAATTTGCCCTAAATTCTCAACAAAGCTAAAAATACTCTCCAATGAAAGGTCAGTGAAGTTGGGAGAAAAATGGATGCATATGCATCAATATTTCAAACCCTCACAGGCCATCAGCAAAGACCTGGGAGAGGTGGCTCATTCAGGGAAGGAAATAAGTGCTTTTCAAGTTTAATTCAGTAACTTCTTGCAACAGGCAGAAAGGTGGATGTAAGAATAAGGACATATCTTCTCATAAATCTCTACAAACAGCAAGCAGAGCAGGCCACCTGCACATTGCAGGAGAAAATGCTACCAAATTCTGGTAGCTTTTATTTCTATGAATGAGACTTTCATTTGTCCAGGTAAAACAGCATGATCAAGTATTGCTGATTCAGGGTTTTCCACTGCAATGAAAATCAGCTGCTTGGGTAAAGCATCCTCAGGAGAGGGGGTTACAGCCTCTCTTTCTGGTCCCTCCTCTGCATTGCTGGACTCTGCACCAGGACAGCCAGGAAAACCTGGGCTCAGGGGACACGGTTCATCTGCACAGCTCATCCTGAAGTCTATGACGTATTTGTTCAATAGTGGCTTAATGGAGACTGGGAGCAACCTAGTATCTATTTCTTTGCTTGTCAAATAAATATCAGCTGTCCAGTGACCTCTTTTCTTTTGAGCTGTCTTACCAACAAAACTCTATTTTATTTTTTTATTTTTATTTTTTTAAATATTATTTTATTAGTTGGAGGCCAATCACTTTACAACATTTCAGTGGGTTTTGTCATACATTGACATGAATAAGCCATACAGTTACACGTATTCCCCATCCCGATCCCCCCTCCCACCTCCCTCTCCACCCGACTCCTCAGGGTCCTCCCAGTGCACCAGGCCCGAGCACCTGACTCATGTATCCCACCTGGGCTGGTGGTCCGTTTCACCATAGATAATATACATGCTGTTCTTTCAAAACATCCCACCCTCACGTTCTCCCCCAGAGTTCAAAAGTCTGTTCTGTACTTCTGTGTCACTTTTTCTGTTTTGCATATAGGGTTATCGCCACCATCTATCTAAATTCCGTATATATGTGTTAGTATACTGTAATGTTCTTTATCTTTCTGGCTTACTTCACTCTGTATAATGGGCTCCAGTTTCATCCATCTCATTAGAACTGATTCAAATGAATTCTTTTTAACGGCTGAGTAATATTCCATGGTGTATATGTACCACAGCTTCCTTATCCATTCATCTGCTGATGGGCATCTGGGTTGCTTCCATGTCCTGGCTATTATAAACAGTGCTGCAATGAACATTGGGGTGCACGTGTCTCTTTCAGATCTGGATTCCTCAGTGTGTATGCCCAGAAGTGGTATTGCTGGGTCATATGGCAGTTCTATTTCCAGTTTTTTAAGAAATCTCCACACTGTTTTCCATAGTGGCTGTACTAGTTTGCATTCCCACCAACAGTGTAAGAGGGTTCCCTTTTCTCCACACCCTCTCCAGCATTTATTGCTTGTAGACTTTTGGATAGCAGCCATCCTGACTGGCGTGTAATGGTACCTCATTGTGGTTTTGATTTGCATTTCTCTGATGATAAGTGATGTTGAGCATCTTTTCATGTGTGTGTTGGAAGTTTTGGCCACAGCAATCAGAGCAGAAAAAGACATAAAAGGAATCCAGATAGGAAAAGAAGAAGTGAAACTCTCGCTGTTTGCAGATGACATGATCCTCTACATAGAAAACCCTAAAGACTCTTCCAGAAAATTACTAGAGCTAATCAATGAATATAGTAAAGTTGCAGGATATAAAATTAACACACAGAAATCCCTTGCATTCCTATACACTAACAATGAAAAAACAGAAAGAGGAATTAAGGAAACAATACCATTCACCATTGCAACAAAAAGAATAAAATACTTAGGAGTATATCTACCTAAAGAAACAAAAGACCTATACATAGAAAACTATAAAACACTGATGAAAGAAATCAAAGAGGACACAAACAGATGGAGAAACATACCGTGCTCATGGATTGGAAGAATCAATATTATCAAAATGGCTATTCTACCCAAAGCAATCTATAGATTCAATGCAATCCCTATCAAGTTACCAACGGTATTTTTCACAGAACTAGAACAAATAATTTCACAATTTGTATGGAAATACAAAAAACCTCGAATAGCCAAAGTAATCTTGAGAAAGAAGAATGGAACTGGAGGAATCAACCTGCCTGACTTCAGACTCTACTACAAAGCCACAGTCATCAAGACAGTATGGTACTGGCACAAAGACAGAAATATAGATCAATGGAATAGAATAGAAAGCCCAGAGATAAATCCACGAACCTATGGACACCTCATCTTTGACAAAGGAGGCAAGGATATACAATGGAAAAAAGACAATCTCTTTAACAAGTGGTGCTGGGAAAACTGGTCAACCACTTGTAAAAGAATGAAACTAGAACACTTTCTAACACCATACACAAAAATAAACTCAAAATGGATTAAAGATCTAAATGTAAGACCAGAAACTATAAAACTCCTAGAGGAGAACATAGGCAAAACACTCTCCGACATAAATCACAGCAAGATCTTCTATGACCCACCTCCCAGAATATTGGAAATAAAAGCAAAAATAAACAAATGGGACCTAATGAAAATTAAAAGCTTTTGCACAACAAAGGAAACTATAAGTAAGGTGAAAAGACAGCCCTCAGATTGGGAGAAAATAATAACAAATGTGGAAACAGACAAAGGATTAATCTCAAAAATATACAAGCAACTCCTGAAGCTCAATTCCAGAAAAATAAACGACCCAATCAAAAAATGGGCCAAAGATGGCTAAAAAACTCTATTTTAAAAAAGAAATTCTTCATTGAATCAAGATATCGCAGGGAAAACTAGGAGGTGATTGATAGCATTTCCTGGGATAGCGCCATTAGAAGCATCTCTTGTCCTCAGTTTCTCTCCTCAGCCTCCAGGCATCTCTTCTTCTCTCCTGCTGTATTTCCTTTTCTCTCTCCAAGGTTCACTCTTGTGGGTCCTTCCTTCCCTACTGCCTGTATCTCCCCCTCACCTTCTCCAGAGCCTTCTCACTCTCCTTTTCTTAAGAGGAGCAATGTAGTTCTACCCCAGCTTCTATTATTATATTGACATCCCTCAACTCCTAAGCTTAATATCATCTTCGGTACTTATGTTGGAGATAATCATGACAATGAAAGAATACTGAGAATTCTTACTATCACTCTGAGTACGTGTGTGTGCTAAGTTGCTTCAGTCGTGTCTGACTCTATGCAAATCTATGGACTGTAGCCCGCCAGGCTCCTCTGTCCATGGATTCTCTAGGCAAGAACACTAAGGGTGGGTTGCCATGTCCTCTTCCAGGGGATCTTTCTGACTCAGGGATTGAACCCTCCTGCATACATCTCCTGCATTACTGGCAGATTCTTTACTGCTGAGCCCCCAGGGAAGCCCATCACTCTTACCAGCGCTTCTTTAATTTACAAAGATTTGATGAGAAGTTACAATAAAATTGTTTTTAAAAACTAGCCATTTCTTATAAAAACTGAGATGTTCATCTCCTATTACACCCTGCTGGGGTTAGATAAGATGTTATCTACTCAGTACTAGTCACTCCTTCATTTTTGTTTCCTCCACAAGTATTTACAGAGTGTTTTCCATGGACCAGTCATTGTTCCAGACACTGGGGATATGAAAATAAAGAAGACAAAGTTCCTTGCCTTCAAGGAGTTTAAATAATAGTTGGGGGGAAATGGAGGAAAACAATTATGCATAATACAAAATGCCATAGTGCTATGAAGAAAAAGAAGGCAGAATAAAGGAAATAGATTGGGATGGGTATATATATAAAATATATATGCATGTACATATAAGACTCCCTGGAGGAGGCATGGCAACCCACTTCTGTATTCTTGCCTGGAGAATCCCATGGAGGAGCCTAGCGGGCTATAATCCATAGGGTCGCAAAGAGTCGGACAAGACTGAAGTGACTTCACACAGCACAGCACACACACACACACACACACACACACACACATATATGTGTGTGTAGTTTTCATTTGTGCCTTATTTTTTGAAACCTCTGAATAGCAAGAGCAGAAACCTACATTTGTCATTAGGAGCTTTTCAGAAAACGTGGAAATCTCAAGCGTGCTGCTAAGCAACAGACACCAGGATCTTCGGAGGCCTGGCGCCCAGAACACACACCTTGCTCCATGGTCTCCGCGTTGCTTCAGCAAGGCTGCACTGTAATAATCAACATCCAAACCACAAAAGACCAGAAATAAGGCCTGCCATCTGAAAAGACAAGCACTGCCAGCACTCCCCCGCCTCCGATGATCTATGAAATTGTTATGAGAGAAGCAGTGGAAATGGAAGCAAAGAATTTAACTCATTCATCCTCAAAATGGCTTCTCAAGCGGCGCTAGTGGTAAAGAATCCACCTGCCAATGTAGGAGACGCAAGAGACGCTGGTTTAATCCCTGGGTCAGGAAGATCCCCTGGAGTGGGAATGGCAACCCACTCCAGTATTCTTGCCTGGGAGATCCCATGAACAGAGGAGCCTGGCGGGTCTCTGGGGTCACAAAGAGTGGGACACAACTAAGCAACTGAGCACTCACAACCTCAAAACGTGTCCAAATGATGAACATGGCTTTGTATGTCTGCCTATCTCTAAGTTTTGATCCAAGAAGGACCAAAGGAGCAATCATTTAAAATACCCTCTTGTTAGCAAAATTGCAGTGTGCTTTACTAGGTAAATTTTACACTCCAGAAAAGAACTCTGCATGCGGGCCAGATGTCCAAATTCCAGCAACTTATATATTTATTTCTATCTTCAACCTACTCATCTTTCCTTAGCTCCAGAGAGCTATTTTTAATCGCATGGTAGGTGGTATACAAAATCCAAAGAATTTTCTGATAAAAGAATGTATTAAAGATAGTAGCTTGACACCTAACTGCTATGACAAAAATAGGGTGGTAAGCTCATAAGAAAGGACTTTGGTTTAATAAATAAATCTCACCTTTCCTTTTCATTACTGGAATAGTATCCAAGCACTGTCCTAAGCGCCTCATGGGCATTGTCTCAGTCATCACCAAACCCACCACTCTCACCATTTTTCAGATGAGAAAACTGAGATTTAAGTTAAAAGTCACACATCCAAAAAGTAACTGAACTCAATTCAGTTCATGAATTCAATTTTATGAGACAACATCTGTGCTCCCACCACTAGGCTGGAGTCCCTTTATATGCCAGAACCTCTTTCTTTTTTTCTTCTATTTCTTCCTGACTTCTCCCCACATGACGCACTTATATCCTCAGCCTGGAGAAACAGCTTATGTGGGTGTACAGTCATTCTCTAAATGCGAAGGACCAGCATCCAGACTTAAATTTTAGGAGTTACGTTAGGAAAAGAAAATATCTAATTTGGCTGCAAATAGGCTGCCTTCAGAGAAGGCAATGGCACCCCACTCCAGTACTCTTGCCTGGAAAATCCCATGGACGGAGGAGCCTGGTAGGCTGTGGTTCATGGGGTCACTAGGAGTTGGATACAACTGAGCAACGTCACTTTCCCTTTTCACTGTCATGCATTGGAGAAGGAAATGTCAACCCACTCCAGTGTTCTTGCCTAGAGAATCCCAGGGATGGGGGAGCCTGGTGGGCTGCCGTCTATGGGGTCGCACAGAGTCAGACACGACTGAAGCGACTTAGCAGCAGCAGCTTTCCACATAGAAATGGAAACAAGCATAGTTCCATCATTGCTGCTTTATAGCTTTGTGTATATATAGGAAGAGAGGCTTTATACACACACACACACACACGAATGTTAAGTCACTTCAATCATGCTCAAATCTTTGCAATCCTATGGACTGCAGCCTGCCAGGCTCCTCTATCCATGGGATTCTCCAGGCAAGAGTACTGGACTGGGTTGGCATGCTCTCCTCCAGGGGTTTTCCCGAACCAGGGACCAAACCTGAGTTTCTTATGTCTTCTGCATTGACAGGCGGGTTCTTTATTGCTAGAGCCACCTGGACGTCCTGTACGTACATGTACACATACTTTTATTTTTAAAAAGCAACATGTGATAAAGAATTTGAATGAGCCTTTCAAGAACAAGCTAGTCAGGAGCTCAAAGGATATTTGACCCAATCTCTCCAGTAAGAGGTGAGCAAATAGACCTGAGATCCAGGTGGAGGGATCACACAGGGGTAAGCAAACCAGAAATCATTCCTCACTGGGGTCACCCCTGGGGTCTGTCCACCATGAGCACAAGTAGGAGCTCCCATACACGTGCATGCAGAAGCCTAGCCTGGTGAGTTTATATCAGAAGTTTCAAGCAGAGTGTGCATCGGAATCATTGGAAGGGCACTGGAGACAGAGATGGCTCGTCTCCAAAGTCTCTGTTTCAGTAGGTCTAGAATGGGGCTGCGTGCATGCATGCTAAGTAGCTTCGGTCGTTTCCAACTCTTTGTGACCACATGGACTGTAGACCACCAAGATCCTCCATCCATTGGATTCTCCAGGCAAGAACACTGGAGTGGATTGCTACGCCCTCCTCCAGGGGATCTTGCCAACCCAGGGACTGAACTCTCATCTGTTATGTCTCTACATTGGCAGGCAGGTTCTTTACCACTAGCACCACCTTGGAAGCCCAGAGTGGGGCTTTAAGGATACGCATTTCTAACAAGTTCCCAGCTGAAGTTAATGAGGCTGGTCAAGGGATCACACTTTGACAAGCAGTACATTGCCCGTACACCACTGCCACCTCTAAGAACAGTCAGCTCTGTCATAGCTCAGGATGAAGACTGTTCATGCTGGCAGCAGGGTCCACCCGCGAAGGGACACGCAAGCCTGGCAGCCCACTGAGGGCTGTTTACACAGAGCGTTCTGGAGCCCAGAGGACAGCCTAGAAGAAGAGACACGGGTTCTAGGTGGGCCTACAGACTGCTTACTGTGGACAAGGTTCAGATAGATGAAGGCTAAAACAGGGCTGTCTGAAGTTAATGGCTCAGGACGGGTGTCAAGAATTGTGAAGGGTTGGATTTTGCCCCACTTGGCGAACAGACAAATTAGCCTGCCAGCTTCAGAGATGCTGGCAGAAAACACCCGACTCCTGGGTCACAGAACAGAGAGAATTTATTACTCACAGTGATAGCAGTAGCCATGGTAACATCACTGCACCAGTTCCCTGAGCCCTAATTCCGGCAGGGTGACACGCGGAGGGCCAGGTGTTGTCTGATTACACAGCGGGATGAGTTTCCGAGAGCAACACCGAGATTAGGATGCTCTGATCTTATACAGATCCGCAGACGTCGGGTCTCGCTGGAGTCCTGATCTAATTTATTATCTCGGACGGTAAACCTACCTACCCCTAAGGGAGGCGGTCTCTGTCTTCCAAGGCTGCCTGCTATGCAAAACCTCCCAGAAAAGACAGTCCAGGGAGAATTAGCTGTGAATGCCTCTGCTCACAAGATCAGCCATGCAGAAACTCGAGAGACCAACGGAGAACTGTCTCCTCACAACAGGGCCCGGCTGCCAGGACGAAGGGTGACCCCGACTGGAAACGAGGATGAGGACACGAGCCGGGGAGGCAGCCGAGGGAGCGTTTCTGAGGCAGAAGGCTCAGTGAGTTGAAAGGCTGTGAGGAGGCAGCCAGGGGAACTTGAGGGAGTCCATTAGGAGATGAGGTCAGGCAGGAAATGAGGAAGAAGGGGGATTGATCATGGAGCAGCCTCGTGGCCACAGCAAGGACCCCGCCCTTTATCCTGAGCGAAAGGAGAGCTGACTGCCGAGTCCTGGAGGGACGAGTGGCCTGACGCCACATGTTTTGAGAGGGTCACTCTCGGCACTATGTGGGGGAACAACCTGAAGACAGGCCAGGGCCAAATCAGGGAGACCAGCTAGGAAACTCCAGCAGAGAGTCAGTGAGAGATGATGGTGGCCCAGATCACCATCTGGGAGGTGCAGGGAGGGTGCAAGTCATTTGACTCTAGGTATATTTTGAAAGGGGGATTCTCTGGTAGCTCAGATGGTAAAGGTTCTGCCTGCAACGCAGGAGACCTGGGTTCGATCCCTAGGTTGGGAAGACCACCCCCCCCCCACCTGGAAAAGGAAATGGCAACCCACTCCAGTATTTTTGCCTGGGAAATCCCATGGACAGAGGAACCTGGTGGGCTACAGTGCAGGGGGTTGCAAAGAGCTGGGAATGACTGAGCGACTAACACACACATTTTCATATTTTAAAAGTAGAGCTAGCGTGACAGACTGGAAATGGGATATGATGGGGTGGGGGGGCCCCAAAACAAAAGCTTTCCAAGGGTTAGGTTTGGGGCTACTGTGTTTGAAATGGTGGTGTTAGCTAAGCTGGGGATAACCTTGGGAGATACTGGGATTCTAGGGTTATTTCCAAGAAAGAAGATCAGAAATTCAGTGTCAGACACATTAAGTTTAAGATGCTTATTAGACATTCATGTAGAGACAGCAAGTAAACAGGCTGAAGGTGAGGGGCCAGGTCCAGGCTAGGAAACAGATGTGGGAGTTGTTAGTTTATGGATATAATTTAAAAGTATGAAAAGCTCACCATGAGAATGAGTGCAGATAAAGAAAGGAGACTGAGGCAGGGCTTGTGAAGGAGTGGGGGAAAAGCCCTTCAGTTCAGTCACTCAGTTGTGTCCGACTCTTTGCGACCCCATGAATCGCAGCACGCCAGGCCTCCCTGTCCATCACCAACTCCCGGAGTTTACTCAAACTCATGTCCATTGAGTTGATGATGCCATCCATCCATCTCATCCTCTGTGGAACCCTTCTCCTCCTGCCCCCAATCCCTCCCAGCATCAGGGTCTTTTCCAATGAGTCAACTCTTCGCATGAGGTGGCCCAAGTACTGGAGTTTCAGCTTCAGCATCAGTCCTTCCAATGAACACCCAGGACTGATCTCCTTTAGGATGGACTGGTTGGATCTCCTTGCAGTCCAAGGGACTCTCAAGAGTCTTCTCCAACACCACACTTCAAAAGCATCAATTTTTCAGCACTCAGCTTTCTTCACAGTCCAATTCTCACATCCATACATGACCACTGGAAAAACCATAGCCTTGACCAGATTACTTTGACAACATTACTTTGTTGGCAAAGTAATGTCTCTGCTTTTTAATATGCTGTCTAGGTTGGTCATAACGTTCCTTCCAAGGAGCAAGCGTCTTTTAATTTCATGGCTGCAATCACCATCTGCAGTGATTTTGGAGCCCAAAAAATTAAAGTCTGACACTGTTTCCACTATCTCCCCATCTAATTCCCATGAAGTGAAGGAACCAGATGCCATGATCTTAGTTTTCTCAATGTTAAGCTTTAAGTCAACTTTTTCACTCTCTTCTTTCACTTTTATCAAGAGGCTTTTTAGTTCCTCTTCATTTTCTGCCATAAGTGTGGTGTCATCTGCATATCTGAGGTCATTGATATTTCTCCCGGCAATCTTGATTCCAGCTTGTGCTTCCTCCAGCCCAGCATTTCTCATGATGTACTCTGCATATAAGTTAAATAAGCAGGGTGACAATATACAGCCTTGACATACTCCTTTTCCTATTGGGAATCAGTCTGTTGGTCCATGTTCAGTTCTAACTGTTGCTTCCTGACCTGCATACAGGTTTCTCAAGAGGCAGGTCAGGTGGTCTGGTATTCCCATCTGGTATTCCCATCTCTTTCAGAATTTTCCACAGTTCGTTGTGATCCACACAGTCAAAGGCTTTGGCATAGTCAATAAAGCAGAAATAGATGTTTTTCTGGAACTCTCTTGCTTTCTCAATGATCCAGCAGATGTTGGCAATTTGATCTCTGGTTCCTCTGCCTTTTCTAAAACCAGCTTGAACATCTGGAAGTTCACAGTTCACCTATTGCTGAAGCCTGGCTTGGAGAATTTTGAGCATTACTTTACTAGCGTGTGAGATGAGTGCAACTGTGTGGTAGTTTGAGCATTCTTTGGGATTGCCTTTCTTAGGGATTGGAATGAAAACTGACCTTTTCCAATCCTGTGGCCACTGCTGAGTTTTCCAAATTTGCTGGCATATTGAGTGCAGCACTTTCACAGCATCATCTTTCAGGATTTGAAATAGCTCAACTGGAATTCCATCACATTTACTAGCTTTGTTCAGAGTGATGCTTTCTAGGTCCCACTTGACTTCACATTCCAGGATGTCTGGCTCTAGGTGAATGATCACACCATTGTGATTATCTGGGTCGTGAAGATATTTTTTGTACAGTTCTTCTGTGTATTCTTGCCACCTCTTCTTAATATCTTCTGCTTCTGTTAGGTCCATACCATTTCTGTCCTTTATCAATCCCATCTTTGAATGAAATGTTCCTTTGGTATCTCTAATTTTCTTGAAAAGATCTCTAGTCTTTCCCATTCTGTTGTTTTCCTCTATTTCTTTGCATTGATCGCTGAGGAGGGCTTTCTTATCTCTCTTGGCTATTCTTTGGATACCAGGAGAACAAAGCGATCCAGGGAGGAGGGACTGAGTAACTGAGCCAAGTGATGCTGGTAGGTCATCAAGACAGTATGGTACTGGCACAAAAACAGAAATATAGACCAATGTAGCAAGATAGAAAGCCCAGAGATACACCCATGCACACCTATGGGCACCTCATCTTTGACAAAAGAGGCAAGAATATACTGTGAAGAAAACACGATCTCTTCAATAAGTAGTGCTGGGAAAACTGGACAGCTATGTGTAACAGAATGAAATTAGAACACTTTCTAACACCATACACAAAGATAAAGTGGATTAAAGACCTAAATGTAAGACCAGAAACTATAAAACTCTTACAGGAAAACATAGGCACAACACTCTTTTACATAAATCACAGCAAGATCCTCTATGACCCACCTCCTACAGTAACGGAAATAAATGAAAAAAAAAAAAAATACAAATGAGACCTAATTAAACTTAAAAGCTTTTGCACAGCAAAGGAAACCATAAACAAAGTGAAAAGACAACCCTCAGAATGGGAGAAAGCAACTGCAAACGAAACAACTGACAAAGGATTAATCTGCAAAATAAAACAGTTCATGCAGCTCAATATCAGAAAAACAAACAAGAAAATCAAACAATTGGCGGAAGACCTAAAGAGATATTTCTCCAAAGAAGACATATAGATGGCTAATAAACACTGGAAAAAAATGCTCAACATTGCTTATTATTAGAGAAATGAAAATCAGAACTACAGAACTACAAAAATCAGAACTAAAACCAAAACTACAAACAGTCAGAATGGCCAAGATCAAAAAAAGCTACAAACAATAAATGCTGGAGAGGATGTGGAGGTCGCTCCCTTTTCTCCACATCCTGCACTGTTGGTGGGAATGTAAATTGATACACTCATTATGGAGAACAGTATGGAGATTTCTTTAAAAAAATATTAGGAATAAAACTACCGTATGACCCAGAAACCCCACTACTGGGTATAAACCTTGGGAAAACCACAATTCTAAAAGACACATGCACCCCAAGGTTCATTGCAGTATTATTTACAATAACCAGGACATAGAATAACCTAGATGTCCATCGACAGATGAATGGATAAAAAAGTTATGGAACTTTTATATATGGAACATATATATATATACAATGCAATATTTCTCAGCCATAAAAAGGAACAAATGTGAGTCAGTTCCAGTGAGGTGGATGAACCTAGATCCTGTGATACAGAGTGAAGTAAGTCAGAAAAACAAATATCATATATTAATGCATATATATAGAATCTAGAAAAATGATACAGATGAACCTATCTGTAGGGCAGCAGTAGAGACACAGACATAGAGAACAGATTATTGGACACAGCAGGGGAAGGAGAGGGTGGAATGAATTGAGAGAGTAGCCTTGGAATATATACATTACCATATGTAAAAAAGATAGCCAGTGGAAATTTGCTGTATCATGCAGGGAACTCAACCCTGTGCTCTGTGACAACTGAGAGAGGTGGGCTGGGGTGGGCGGTGGGAGGGAGGTGCTCATGTAGCTCCTTGTGTCCCCAACCCAGAGGGAGGGACCATATGTATCTATGGCTGACTCCTCTTGATGTATGGCAGAAACCAACACAACATTGTAAAGCAATTATCCTCCAATTAAAAATAAATAAATTAACATTTTTTTAACTAAATAAAAGCAGACAGAATAAAAAAAATGTTAGTGATAATACCACTATTATTTGCCCAATTCTCTTAATGAAGGAAGTCAGCAACCCCATAACATACCTAATCAAAGAATTTAAGTCGAGTGGGATGGGAGGGGGGAGGCAGGGTCACAGAGGAGGGGATATATACGTGATTATGACTTATTTGCATAGTCATACGGCAGAAACCAGCACAACACTGTAAAATAATTATCCTCCAATTCAAAAGTAAAATATATTTTTAAATGTAAAAAAAAGAATTTAAGTCACTGGGGGGTAGGTAATACTGTGATTCCAATTCTTTTCAAGTGTATATATGAATCGACTTTTAGATGTGTGTTTTCCCTCTGTTTTTTTACTGGTACTCAACCCACTTTTTTCTTCCAATACAAGATTTGCTTTTCAAATGTATCAGATTTTCTGTTTGTAAGTACAAGGGCCTTTCTCTCTCAGATGCCAAAATCATTTTTGGAAAGGAGAGGCCAAGGTCTCTGCTCAGCCCTTCTCCTGCATGCAAGAGACTCCATAAGGCACATGCGTGGAGCACTGCCATGGAGCAACCAGCTGCTTTCTGGCTGGTGGACACCCCCTCCCAAAATAGCAAGATCATACTTCCAAAAAGCTCTGCGTGTGTGTTCTTACCTCTGTACATTCTCTCAATGGTCACAGTGACAAATGCAAGCCCTAATCCTCAGAAAAGCTTCCTTCTTTCAGGTCTAGAGTCATTGAGGGGGGCTCTGGGAACCTGGCGGAACATCTCATAAACAATTGGAACCAGGTCTGGCACACAGTAAGTCCACAATAAACAGACATTTTCCTTGTCAGTAATGTCCTTCATGGAATTTGTAAAATAGGAGAAATGGGTGAGTGCTCATAAGAACCTTTCCATCATTTGAAATAAACTTTGCAGAAAGCAAGAAGATGGATCCTGGGGTATCAAAAGAGGAATAATGAGGATCAAAGACTTCAATTTCCTCCTGACTTGTCTCGACTCTTGAGTAAGGGAACCATCTTTCCATGATGTCTTCACGTAGAAATGAATCCACTTGAATTCTGGAATTCCAAATGTTGGCAATATTTATAGATTATTTACTGTTCTCATTATCACCACTCTCAGTTCATCCACATACAGGGGGCAGAAATCAGAGGAAAACAAACAAATAAATATCCAACAGCCAGAGACTCTGAAATCGAGAAATCTGAAGAGACTCCCCTCTCATTGTCCCCGTAGTTATCATTTTCTTCTGAATGAATCAGTTCTGTTTCCAGGATCCTTGACAAGCTGCTCTTGCTATTGATTGACAAAAGAAGTGTCTAATTATAAGAAAATTGCATTTTGCAGTTTCCAAGGGCTTGGTGGATTCTGCGTTTTAGATATACGTCAGAGAAAATGTAATTTGTGTAAGGTGCAAATAACTAGATATAACTCTAGAGATGCAACATATATATACACACGTTTTTGGTACGTGGTACATCATTTGGCTACAGCACAAATAGCCAAGCATCGGATTTTTGTCTTCTGAGGAAGAAGTAATAGGTTGGCGATAAAGGGGTATTCTTGGAGATTTATGGTTTTATTCTGGGACTTTCACATGCTCTGCATCAAAATGCAACATTTATAAACGACTCACACTGTGAGAAACTATTTAAAATTCATCTTTCCTTGAGGACCCAAAGCTTTCTTTTAGCCAACTCAAATTCATTAAAATGTTCTGCTGCCTTCTCTGGTGCATTAATAATGATTCTTAATTTAATGCATAGATTTTAAAGAAATTACACTTCATTGCACAAACATTCAATGACAAATAGAATGACAGGCTTGAAAATCCACAGTTTAGGGTCATCCTTCATGTCTTCTTAACTGCATCCTGACTCAGTTTAGGAGGTGGCTTCACAGTGTTGCTGGGGACATTCCAGAACCGCAGTAATGACGAACATTCACATATGTGGAGAGCAACACCAGACTGGTAACTGGGGCTGCCACCCTCTTTTCTCCAATTGCCAGTTTTTAAGTATAGATGATTTACACATTTTAAAGGATAGTTGCCAAAGTACTTATTTATTATTTACTTATTTCCCTAGGCTTCGATGGTGGCTCAGAGGATAAAGAATCTGCTTGTAATGTAGTAGACAAGAGTTTGATCCCTGGCTGGGGAAGATCCCCTGGAGAAGGAAATGGCAACCCATTCCAGTATTCTTGCCTGGGAAATCTCATGCCCAGAGGAGCATGGCAGGCTATGGTCCATGATATTGCAAAGAGTTGGACATGACTGAGCCACTCAACACACACACTGGTGGTAAATTAGAGGAAGTAAGCGAGACTGCTCAGTCTCAGTTCCATAGTATAAAAATGCAGATTTAGTTCAGAGGTTGTATTGTGAAGAATACATGAGACAACATATTAATACCAAGTACCAAATCTTATGATTGACCAGAAAAATGGACTCATTTACTTCTAAGTGTTTTGAAGCAACTTCTCAAATTCTGCCTGTCAAAAAGTATTAAGAAAATAAAGCATATATTAGGGAATGCAATTCAAAATAGCTTCTAGTATGCTGAGCTAGATGAATCACAAGCTGGAATCAAGACTGCCGTGAGAAATGTCCAGATGTGCAGATGATACCAACTCTAATGGTAGAAAGTGAACAGGAAATAAAGAGCCTCTTGATGAGGGTGAAAGAAGACAGTGAAAAAGCTGACTTTAAATTCAGCATTAAAGACACCAACATCATGGTTTCCAGTCCCAACACTTCACGGCAAATAGATGGGGAAAAAGTGGAAACAGTGACAGATTTTATTTTCTTGGACTCCAAAATCACTGCAGACAATGACTGCAGCCATGAAATTAAAATAAGTTTGCTCCTTGGAAGGAAAGCTATGACAAACCTAGACAGCATGTTAAGAAGCACGTTGCTGACAAAAGTCCATATAGTCAAAGCTATGGTTTTCTCAGCAGTCATGTATGGATATGAGAGTTAGACCATAAAAACCATAAAGCTAGACCATAAAGAAGGCTGAGCACTAAAGAGTTGATGCTTTTGAACTGTAGTACTGGCAAGAACTCTTGAGAGTCCCTTGGACTGCAAGGAGATCAAATCAGTCAATCCTAAAGGAAATCAATCCTGAATATTCATTGGAAGGACTGATGCTGAAGGTGAAGCTCCAATACTTTGGTCACCTGATACGAAAGAGTCGATTCCTTGGAAAAGACCCTCATGCTAGAAAAGACTGAAGGCAAAAGGAGAGGGAGGTGGCAGAGGATGAGATGGTTAGATAGCATCACTATCTCAATGGACATAAATTTGAGCCAACTCCTAGAGATAGTGGAGGACAGAGGAACCTGGCGTGCTGCATGCAGTCCATGCGGTCACAAAGAGTTGGACACAGCTTAGCAACTGAACAACAATGACAACAACATAATATCTATGATTTGTGTGACTCCATTTTATAAAAAATTTAATCGCAACAACAGTACATGCCGCTGTTGAATCACCAAGCTGTGTCTGATTCTTTTGTGACCCGATGGACCAGTAGTCTGCCAGGCTCCTCTGTCCATGGGATTTCCCAGGCAAGAATACGGAGTGGGTTGCCATCTCCTTCTCCAGGTTATCTTTCCAGTCCAGGGATCAAACCTGTGTCTCCTACACTGGTAGGTGGATTCTTTACCACTGAGCCATCAAGGAAGCCTAACACTATATGATTTGTTACAAATGATTGACTTTATCTTATATACACATCCCTACCTACTTTAAAATTTTTATTTAGAGGGAACGTAAAACAGTAGAAAGTAGCTTTGAAGACAGTAAGAATACTCTTTATAATATTTTTTAAAGTCATAAATCAAAGTCATAATCATAGTCATAAATCAAAGTCTTAAGTCAAAAGGTATAATACCTAGCTTCCATAGTTTGAGGTTTATGATTGTATAGCCTGAAATGTGGGAAATAGATTTCTTTTTCTTTGGGTAATCTGATCCCTACAATATAAGAGACTTAAGTTAACCTCTTGCTCTTTGAGATAGAAGAGATTATTTTACTGTTTTGTCAAAAAACAATAATATGCTTTGCTTACAAAGCAAGAATTTGTTTGCATGGAATATTAATAAAAAGGATATAACTGTATTCATTTTTTCTAGAGCTCATTCTTTGCTGTATTTTCTGCTCTTATCTGTTTGTTTTCTTTCATCTAACTTGCATTATCTTCCTGTGTTTCATTTGTCTGTATAAAGTGCCCTGACTTCTTCCTGGAACAAGATGAGTCCAAACAAATGCCCTGTGAGCAAAGAGGAACGTAAGATAAACATGACATTTCACTTTAATGGAATCTGCAAACAGGCTTAATCTGACATATATTACTTGAAGTCATTCATGGACTTCTGAGAATTCTCCTGAATAGAATGTCTGAATATAAAAAATAGTTATGGTAATTGGCTGAATATTGGCCCCCAAAGATATCAGATCCTGGTCCCTGGGGCCAGTAAATATTACCTTTAATGGGAAAAGAATCTTGGGATGGGAAGGTTATCTTAGACTCTCCAGGTGAGCTCTAAATGAAATATCACAAATATTCTTATAAGAGTGACAGAGGGAGATCTGATATAAGAGAAGGCGACGGGACCACAAGGGCAGAGACTGAAGAGATGTGGCCAGTGGCTGGAGGAGGCGAGGAAAAAGTATTTCTGAGAGCATCCAGAAAGATCGAAGCCTTGCTGACACCCTAATTCTGGTCCAGCGACGGTAATTTTGGACTTCAAACCTCCAGAACTGTGAGAGAATACATTTCTGTTGTTTTAAGCCATTATATTTGTAGTAATTTGTTACAGCAATCATAGGACACTAATACAATTATTATTCTGAATACATGCAAGTATTAAGTGAAATTTTTTCCTTTTAACATTCAAGACATTGGGAAAAACAAAAAGTTAATTTCTAGAGTAATGAAATATGAAAGTGAAAAGATAATGAAATATGAAATATTTCATTTCATAATGAAATATGAAAAGATCAGGAACCTTCTTTAAAGGACTGCCATATGCTTCAGGAAAGTGCTACATTCCAAAATAAATTCTCTCTCTAATACATCAATTTTATTAAAGCAAAATTCTCTAGTACCAGGAAAACAACTGGCAACACTAGCCTCTTGTGGGCCTCTCACTGCACACAGTTCTCCAGCTTCGCCTCATGGAATTGTTCCTAGTCCCACTTCCATGTTTTTCCTTCTGCCAACTTCCCAGAATGTCTTCCTGTTTTGTTGGAAGTAATCTGTTCTTCTACAAAGTCAAAGAAACTAACAGCAGCATTTTACTTCTAAGACCCACTACTGCATTTATGGAGATTTGTGTGCAAATGAAGTCCATAGCATCTGTACTATAAAGTGCATGCTGAGTCACTTCAGTCCTGTCCGACTCTTTGCAACCCCATGGACTGGAACCCCCAGGCTCCTCTGTCCAAGGGCTTCACCAGGCAAGAATACTGGAGTGGGTTGCCATGCCCTCCTCCAGGAAGAGGTACTAGAAAATCCCTGAGGACATCTCAATAGCACTGACCACTTAACCTCATTCATGTTTGCTTTTCTCTAGATCAAGGGGCAGAAAGATAAGCCATCCCCACTCTAGATAATTCTAAAACAAACAGTGCTGAGGATAGAAGCTTGCGTTTAGGAAACTATAGGACTCCCTTAGAATCGAAGAGGCAATTATTTAGCCAGAGAAATGTACCAAATGGAAAGAAGATCTCTTTAATATAAACCATAAACATTTTGCCAAACGTTTCATTCTTAAAGAATATGTCTGCTTCTTAACTGACCAAAAAAAAAAGTCTGAAAATGTACTGGGAAGATGAGAATTTAAGGGCAAATATCATCCACCTGATTGTAAAACTATTAAGTTGAAAGTCATCCTTGACACCGCCATCCTTCACAGCCAATCCAAGTTACCATTTTTTTCTTCCCAAGTATTTCTTAACTCTATTTACTTTTATCCCCCTGGCTGACCTTTACCCTAATCCAGTCTCCCTAGGAGGGCTTCATATGAAGGGGAGAAGAGGCGGGGCGGGGGGGGGCAAAGAGAGGAAGAGCAGGCAGGGACTTAAGTTTTAGTTCTCTTCTGAAAGTGGTAGGCTTTGCGTGGGGAGTGGGCCTTCACAGCATCCACTCTGCAATATTATATACTTGTCACAAGGGATTTACATGTCTGGCTTGTTTCCTTTCTGGAGAATGGGAAGGACCACACTACCTAGCCCATGGAACTGCTATGAAGCAGTGAGTCAACCCATGTAAAGCACAAAGCAGAAACAGGGACGCAGTGAGCAGATTCTGCTGGTTTGACTGTCACCTGCTAGGCTGAGAGCTTTCTTCAGGCCCTCACTGGCAACCCACTCCAGGATTCCTGCCTGGGAAAAGCCATGGACGGAGGAGCCTGGTAGGCTACAGTCCATGGGGTTGCAGAGAGCTGGACACAACTGAGCGACTTCACTTCACTACTTGACTAGGCTGGCAGCTTCCTTCAGGCTCTCACTACACTGTGGTCCTCTTCTTATCAGTTAGATGGTTGCAATTTTTCCATTTAGTTATCAAATAACTCTCAAATTAATGCCTGTCTCTTCCTCCACTATAAATGTCACAAAGCAGGGATCCAGGCCATGTTTGTTCCGCCTAGCACAGTGCTTGGCAGAGGAAAGTACTGGAGTGTTTGTTAAGTAAATCTCACAAGTAAAGCAAACGGATAACACTGGTGGGTCCAGTCCATGTTTCCTACCTGCTGTAGTTTTTCTCTCCAACCTCACTGAATAACAGATTCACTTGGGAAGCTTTCAAATAAACCCAGGTTCAGGCCCCAGAGATTCCAGTTTGCTGGATCTGGAATGGGCCAGGGCCTGTATTTAAAACTGCAAATAATTCTCATTGGCAAAGCAGGTTGGAAAGCTCCAGCTGTTCCTACCTGCTTCAGTTTAGGAGTGAAGGCCTCTGACCTGGTCTCAACTTTTGAATTAGACTAAGAAGCTCCCCAGGGGCTTCCCAGGAGGCACAGGCGTAAAGAATCTGCCAGCTAGTACAAGAGACACAAGATTTGAAGGTTCGATCCCTGAGTTGAGAAATTTCCCCTGGAAGAGGGCATGGCAACCCACTCCAGTATCCTGCCTGGAAAATTCCATGGACAGTGGAGCCTGGTGGGCTACATACAGTTCATGGGGTTGCAAAGGGTCCAACACGGCTGAGCACACATACAAAAATGCCCCACCCTTGGTTGAATTCTCCTTTCCCATTTAGATAGAGAGTGGAGGAAAAATACTGGAAGCAGCAGCTTTATGGACAAGATCTTGGCTGATGGAAAGAATGAGGATGGTTCGTACTGTTCAGACCATTGTAAGCCTGGCAGCCAAACCTGTTGGGTGACTCCAGACCCAGCGTCTGCCAAGTCGCTCTCATGTAGGGCACTTTAGCCCCTAAAAGGGGAGCACATAGGGTCATGAATCTCTTCTTCCTTTTTTAAATTTTTTAAACGGGGCTCCTATTTGATTTAAAAGCCTACATAGAATTTCCCGTGGAAGAAAGGTGGCGATGATTGTTCTAAAGCCTGAAAAAGGCTGAACTCTGCATCCATTCCTTCTCGGCATTGCTCCCCAGAGAGATTCTACAGAGTCGGAGACTTCCCACCAATCTCCTGCTCCACATTCGTCCATCTCTGCTTCTTTACACATACCATTTACTTCCATTCTGGCACGATTCCATCGGGATTCCCTAACCCTTCTCTGCAGGCGACCTCAAGACACCAGGCTGCCCTCGGTGAAGACCTCTCGGGCTCCTGGAGCCAGCGACCCGCGGAGCTCGAAGGCCCCGCACGCCAACGGAGACAGAGGTCGCCCCCCGACCGAAGGAAACCGGGACCCTCGCGTCAAGCTGCGAAGATCAGCCGGCGGGTAACGCACTCCGGGGCCTCAGAAGGCAGGTCTCCGCGCCGCAAGCCCCTCGCGTGTCCGGGAGACCCGGGGTCTCCGCGGAGCCAGCCCCTCGGCGCGCGCTGCGCTCAGCCCGGGATTCGGGGGGTGCAGGACGCGAACCCACCGGGTACCGCCGGAGTCGTCGCGTCCCCTCCCTACTCCCCGCGGGGAGAAGGGGACGAAAGGGGTTCTCCGGACCCTGCCCAACAGGTCCCGCGGGCGCCCGCGAGGTGTGGGAAGCGCGATCGCGACTGGCCGGGAAAGAAGTCGAGCAATCCCGGGGCGCGTTTCCTGTCGAGGGTCCTCTCCACTGGTCCCCAGCCCACAGCACATCCTGAGTTTGGGGGAGCAGGAATTGTCCCGCAGGCGCGGGGAGGAGTAGAGTGGTGGACACATGGGCTGAGGTCACCCATCCGCTCGGCCGGGGAGCAAAGTTAGGTGCTGCGGGGAAAGGGCCTTTGGAAGCCCCAGGGCCTGACCCTCGGGGCGATCGGCGACCACTCACCTCGAGCCTGCGCCTCCATGGTGGCCGACTTCGGACTGAGAGTGGCGGGGACGCCCGGCGCCTGGCGGAGAAGCAGCGGCGGCGCCGGAGCTCGGAAGGCGGCTGGCCGCGTCCTCTCCCCGCACGCGTGTAGCGAGCGCGGCGTGGAGCGGGTGGGGGACGCCGGGCGGCCTCCGCTGCCCGCTCCCGGTTACCCCCGCCCCTTCCAGTCTACCTGGCCCAGACCGCGCGGGGGTGCAGCCCACCGCTGGGCGCCACCTGCCGGCCGATTCGGGCATCGGGCCGGGGGCGCGCGCTCCGGGCTCAGGGCGCGTGCTCCGCCCGGGGATGTCTGAAGCAGGCTCGAGGTCCGAGGTGCCTTCAATTTTTTTTTTTTTTTTGGAAATACATTTTTTGATACTCACTTTCTATAGTTCATTGAAATAATCCACAAACATAAAAGCATTTTTCTTTTGGGTCTGCCGGTTCACAGACCTGAATATTGATAAATCATTAAATAGCGGCCCTTATACACTCTAGTGGTTCGGTGGCTCTGGAATCTATGCCAACGGAGCATGTGGGGTAAAATTATGTGTACGTTTAAATCAAAGAAAAGGTATCAATTATGCTGTCAGAATACTGGAGATGAAAGGGTATGTGTGTATTTATGGGACAGTTTCTTATGAATGCCATTGCTGGCCAGTGGCTAGATCCATGGGCTTGCAGCACAGGGGGACAATACTCTGAAGAGAAAAAGGAAAGTGGCTTTACAATAAGGGATCCTTGCTTCTGGTGGAAATACAGTGGTAGGCTCCTCTGACCCTCTGGACTCAATACTTTTTTGTCAACTTGTTAGTATATAACTTTGTCTGCTGTGTGTTTCTGTTTAAAAATACCTTATTTACTACATACTGTTCACTCACTAATATTGAACTCCCCCAGTCCACAGCACCATTAAGCTTATTTAACTTAGCAGAATTGCATAGACCTTCTGAAGCTTATTCAATATCTGCATTTCTCCCTAAGGCACAGACAGCCTTCAGGCATTTAGGATACCCCACAGCTCTTTAGCACGAAGCTTGGTGCATGCATGCATGAGTGCTAAGTCCCTTCAGCTGTGTCAGACTCTGCGACCCTAGCCCTTAGCTAGGACCTTAGCCCACAGCTAAGACCTTAGCTCACCAGGCTCCTCTGTCCATGGGATTCTCCAGGCAAGAATACTGGAGTGGACTGCCATGCCCTTCTCCAGGGGATCTTTCCAACCCAGGGACTGAACCCAGGGATTGATCTTTCCAACCCATGTCTTTTAGTCTCCAGCATTGGCAGGAGGGTTCTTTACCACTAGCACCACCTGGGAAGCCCCCAAAATCAGTCTGCTGCATTGGCTGGAGATTGAACCCAGGTCTACTGCTTGGAAGGCAGCTATGTTCACCACTATACCACCAACTAGGCATGGAGGCCTTTTTAAATAGTAGAACTAGCCTTCCTAGTAGCCTTCATTGTAGTCTGTGAGAAGGGCACTTGTGTACCATCTGAGAACTGAAACAAGAAGGTGGCGGTTAGGCTTTTGATTCCTTTGCTAGGAGGTATATACCAGTCCCCCTAACTTTTTCAGGTCTCTGCCCTTGTCCAGGAGGGACCATGAAAGCACTCTATTGATTCTGGTATCACACATTTTCATAGGGAGGCAAATTCACAGATACAGAATCTGCCAATAAAAAGCATCAATTTTTCTAATCTGAAGCCCATGGGCTGTACCTGTAGGTTGATGAAGCAGTCACATTTTTGAGACAAAAGACTAGAAATTTACATTTCTGTTCCTAGCCTGACCTGACCTGGCAATATGACCAGAAAGCATGGCAGGGACTAAGAAATATCAGCTCCTGCACCTCCTCAGATCTTTAGCTGTCGCGGTATCTCTTCCTCCCATCTATACCACCTTCATCTGCAAAATACAATGTAGTGTTGACTTACATTTCGTCCTGAATGATTTGCTGTATTGCTCAGTTGTTGTTTTGTCCTCTCTTAGATGGGAAAGTCTGTCAGGGTCCAGCGCGGGTCTCATATTAAAAGTGTGAAAGTGTTAGTCACTCATTCATGTCTGACTCTTTGTGACTCTGTGGACTGTAGCCCACCAGGCTCCTCTGTCAGTTGAATTTTCTAGGCAAGTGGGTTGCCATTTCCTTCTCCAGGGAATCTTCCTGACCCAGGGATTGAACCCAGGTCTCCTGCAATGCCAATGTGGGTCTGTATATTGAGCCTCTCATTGCCTGCCAAAGAGCTTTATACAGATTCATAGCTATAAAATGATTTATTGAGTAAATAATTAACTAGTAGTTTCTATAGTTACTCTCAGAATATAGTCTAATAAACATTAAGAGAGACATATTTTTGCTTGAAAGAGGAACACTCATAATTGCCTGGTACATGTGTAAACACATCAGTGTTTCTTGTTATATTGAAGAGGTCCCTGATTTGTAATCATTGCCATTAAAATTCCTCTATAGAACACCAAGCATGGCTTTTAAATGGTTTTTGGTGATAGCTAACAAGGATGCGCCAAAGGATGAATCAGAATCGGTGATTAAATAACTTTTTAGAGCCTATTTCATTGTTCTGGTCCTCTCTACCCTGGAGATTAAACAACAGGTTAGAGTTAACTTCTAGCAGTTAAAAGGAGCTAAAAATAGATAATGACTTCCCACCTTGAGTCATCTAAACTTCTTATAAGCTCTGACTCATTTTTCTGATTTACAAAATGTTAAAGTCTGCCCTCTTGACGTCTTCAATCACTGTTCATAATAAGAAAATATTGATAGTGATTCAGAAACAGCTACTGAAGATCTTCTATGTGCCAAGGACTGTGCTAGATACTAAAGATACAGGAAGAGGCATGATCCTTTTTACCCAGGGAGTTCATGAACTCATGAGAAGGCAGATGCTCTATAAAGCAGTGCAGTATAATAGGTCCCGTGCCAGAGTTAAGCCAAGTATGCACCTGGGCAAATAAGGGAGCTCTCCTAACTCAGATGGAGAAGACAAAGGAAGGTTTCTTTGAGGATGCTTGCCTCTGCTGAGTCTTGAAGGATGGAGGAATTAACCAGGTTAATGGCTTAGTCAAGGGAGATTGTGTTTACGTCCTCCTTTTGCTTGGCACTTAGGACGGTGAATTTTCTTCACGTCTTTAAAGCTAAGGAAACAGCCATCTTCACCACTGTGTTCTTTGTCTCTGTAGATAATCCACCTGGAAAACAATGGGTGTGTATTTGGTTAATGAAAACCTGTTCACTCCTCCACAATTGATCTTTCTTCAGAGGTGGAGATGGGAATCTTACATGTACAAAGGGATGGTATACTAACAGTCTTGCCTAAATAAGTTCCTGGATCACTTAAAACTCGCCAGAGCACACTCGGACCCGGCTGAGGGAGACCTTTGGAGATGGGCAGAGCAGAGAAATTTGAGGCACAAATAGGAAAGGGCAGATAAATTATGCCACTCTGACCGTGATCCTTACTAACACACTGAAGAAGATGCTTTTTAAAAAAAAAGTAATTGATTTATTTTAATTGGAGGCTAATTACTTTACAATACTGTAGTGATTTTTGCCATACACTGACATGAACCAGCCACGGGTGTACATGTTTTCCCCATCCCGAAACCCCCTCCCACCTCCCTCCCCATCCCATCCCTCTGGGTTGTCCCAGAGCACCGGCTTTGAGTGCCCTGTTTCATGCATCGAACTTGGACTGGTGATCTATTTCACATATGGTAATATATATGCTTCAATGCTATTCTATCAAATCATCCCACCCTTGCCTTCTCCCATAGAGTCCAAAAGTCTATTCTTTACATCTGTGTCTCTTTTGCTGTCTCGCCTATAGGGTCATTGTTACGGGAGGGTAAAGCCCTGAGTAGGGAAGATCCCCTGGAGAAGGAAAATGGCAACCCACTCCAGTACTCTTGCCTGGAAAATTCCATGGACTGAGGAGCCTGGTAGGCTATAGTCCATGGGGTCGATAAGAGTTGGACACGACTGAGCGAGTTCACTTTACCATCTTTCTAAATTCCATATATATGCATTAATATACTGTATTGGTGACTGTCTTTCTAACTTACTTCACTCTGTATAATAGGCTCCAGTTTCATCCACCTCACTAGAACTGATTCAAACACATTCTTTTTAATGGCTGAGTAATATTCCATTGTGTATATGTACCACAACTTTCTTATCCATTCGTCTGCTGATGGGCATCTAGGTTGCTTCCATGTTCTACCTATTATAAACAGTGCTGCGATGAACATTGGGGTGCACGTGTCTCTTTCAACTCTGGTTTCCTGGGTATGTATGCCCAGCAGGGGGATTGCTGGGTCATATGTCAATTCTATTTTCAGTTTTTTAAGGAATCGCCACACTGTTCTCCATAGTGGTTGTACTAGTTTGCATTCCCACCAACAGTGTAAGAGGGTTCCCTTTTCTCCACACCCTCTCCAGCATTTATTGTTTGTAGACTTTTTGATAGCAGCCATTCTGAGCAGCGTTGAGATGGTACCTCACTGTGGTTTTGATTTGCATTTCTCTGATAATGAATGATGTTGAGCATCTTTTCAAGTGTTTGTTAGCCATCTGTATGTCTTTAGAGAAATGTCTGTTTAGTTGTTTGGCCCATTTTTTGATTGGGTCATTTAGAACATGCTTTTGATGCCTTTTGTTGAAAGCACTTTTGATGAAAAGTACTAGCTATGTAACTGGAGGGGGCTTCCTCAGTGGCTCAGTGGGAAAGAATCCACCTGCAACGCAGGAGATGCAGGAGATGCGGGTTCAGTCCTTGGGCCAGGAAGATCCCGTGGAGGAGGGCAGGACAACCCACTCCAGTATTCTTGTCTGGAGAACCCCATGGACAGAGGAGCCTGGCGGGCTCAGTCCATGGGGTCACGAAGAGCCTGACACGACTGAAGTGACCAAGCGCACACGCACATGTAACTGAAGTGACCAAGCGCACACGCACGTGTAACTGGAGGCAAGCTTCTGTGCCCCTCCGAGCCTGAGTTTCCGTATTTGTGGCATTTTGTGGCAGGATGTTCTCTGCAGCATTAATTAATGTGTTCTTCCCTCCCATCCTCTGGGACCAGAGCAGTGTTTCCCAGCCCACCGGTGCGCCCTCACAACACAGGGAAGGGGCTTTTAAACATTTCTGACCACCTGGCTCCCACTCTGCAGACGTTTAGATTTGAAAGCTCTCTGGGTAATACTGAAAGCTTTCTAGGTAATATTGACATGCTTCCAAGACTGAGAATGACTGTTTTAGAAACTGTCCACAGTATCTGAAGATGAATATATTAATATGTACACACACACACACACACACATGGACATATATTCACTATAATTATTACTAATAATTATCATTGTTCCTAGAGGGTAAAATCAAGCACAGATACCTAAAATATGGTAAAGTCACAATTTCAACCTAAGTCTATCTGATGCTAAAGCTTGTGGTTGAAACTAAAATTTAAATACTTAAAGGATACGAAAATTTGAGCTGTCAGATTAAAAAGTCACCACCTGGGTAAACAGAATATAATGAAAAAGAAATGTGAGCAGACAAAGCAAGGATTTTCTGTCCCTCCTTCCAGGGGAGTTGGGGACGGAAGAGAAGTATGAAGGAGAGCTTAGACATAGGTCTATCTGTGCATCTTACCCTGTCCTTCCCTCCTCCCAGCAGAGCAAAGAAGACTTGGCCCTGACAATCCCATGGGGAACTCTGATATCCGAATAGTTTTGAGAAATGTTAGGATAGAATGAGTATCACCTTGAATTTCCCATCCTTCCAAGTGGTGTAGGAAAATATCAATGAATTCCCTTATAGCCCATATGAGATATGTTTATCCCTCAAAAACTCCTCAATAAGTTGATCATACTATATAAAATCCTTTACAAAAACCTAGTGTGCAGATTTTGCTTTTTCTAAGTTTCTCCAAAATTTCTAAATGTAGTCTCTGGGTCATAAATTATGCATAGATGTTCAGAGAATTTAGAGGATAAAGGTGCTTTTTTCCCATTGAAAAGAGGCATATTATTTAATTGTACCCTGAGGATTAGTATACACAAATACTAAAACTTACTCCTTTAGACTTTAAAGCTTTAAAATGTAGAATCATTTTAAATTAGCAATCTCTAAAATACATTTAAAATATATTAATTGGAGGAGCCACGATGGCGGAGGAATAGGATGGGGAGACCACTTTCTCTCCTACAAATTCATCAAAAGAATAACTGAACGCAGAGCAAACTTCACAAAACAACTTCTGATCGCTAGCTGAGGACATCAGGCGCCCAGAAAAGCAGCCCATTGTCTTCAAAAGAAGGTAGGACAAAATATAAAAGATAAAAAGAGAGACAAAAGAGCTAGGGATGGAGACCCATCCCGGGAAGGGAGTCTTAATAGAGGAAGTTTCCAAACACCAGGAAACCCTCGCACTGGTGGGTCCGGGGGAAGTTTTCGAATCTCAAAGGGCAACCTAACTGGGAGGAAAAATAAATAAAACTCACAGATTCCGTGCCTAAAAGCAACTCCCAGCAGAAAAGTACCCCAGACGCCCGCATCCACCACCAGCCAAGTGGGGGCGGAACGGAGAGGAGTGGGCCGCATTGCTTAGGGTAAGGACCGGGCCTGAGTGCCCTGAGGACAATCGGAGGGAGCTTTTGTGAGTTATCAACTTAAACTGTGGGATAGCAAGAGAGAGAGAGAGAAAATTAACCGGCCCGAACACACTGCTGGCCATTCGCAGAACAAAGGGTCTGAGCAAGTCCAGAGAAGAGCTGGCTGCGGACAAGCCCATCCCCACAGGAGGCAGGAGGCAGTGGGGAGGGGAAAGGGGCAAACTCGGCCCCAGAGACGGCACCCCTACCGCACTGCAAACAGGCCTCCAGTTTCTAACCAAAGACTTCCTGAGACTCTGGATGGTCGACATCCGCTGGGAGGGTCGCGGCTAGGGGCCAGCTCCGAAGAATAGACACAAGGCGCATGCACCTGACTCGCGGGCGGAAACTGAGGCTGGGACCATGGAGGGGAGAAGGCGCACGGCACCCGGGGAGAGCGCACCCGTCAAGCACCTGGCTGCCTGAGCTGCTCGGGCAGGGAAGGCACAAAACGCAGGCGCAATCGAGTCCGCGCTTTTGTGGAACACCCGAGAACTGGAACCGCACGCAGCGCAGGGCCCGCTCCATATAGAGCAGCCGGGAGCCTGAGCAGCGGAGACGGGGAAAACAGCACCCCCCTTCCCCGCAGCACGACGGAACTAGTGAACCTGAACAAAAGACCACCTCTGCCCGCCTGTGTCAGGGCGGAAATTAGGCCCTGAAGAGACCGGCAAACAGAAGCCAAATAAACAAAGGGAACCGCTTCAGAAGGGACGGGTGCAACAGATTAAAATCCCTGTAGGTAACACCGACTACACCGGAAGGGGCCTGTAGATATCGAGAAGTGTAAGCTGGAATGAGGAGCTATCTGAAACTGAGCCGAACCCACACTGACCGCAACAGCTCCAGAGAAATTCCTAGATATATTTTTACCTTTTTTTTTAATTAAAAAAAATTTTTTTCTTTTTTCTTTTTTATTATTTCTCTTTTATTTTCTTTTAAAATTCCCTATTACTCCCCCATTACTCCTTAACTTTCATTTTCATATATTTTTACGATTTTTTTAATTAGGAAAAAATTTTTTTCTTGTTTTTTTTTTTCTTTTCTTTTTTTCTCTTATTTTCTTTTAAAGTCCTCTATTACTCCTCTACTACTCCTTAATTTTCATTTTCATTTCACTATAACCTTGCAAAAAAAAAAAAAGAGAGGAGTCCTATTTTTAAACCAAACTTCATATATATTTCTAAAATTTTTGGTTTTGTTTTTAATATTGTATTTTTAAGAGTCTAACCTCTACTCTAGATTTTTAATCTTTGTTTTTCAGTATGTGATATAAATTTTGGACATTTAAGAATCCAATATTCAGTTCTGTTTTTACTCAGGAGTATGTTGATTACTCTCTCCCACTTTTGATTCTCCGTTTTCTACCTCAGAACACCTCTATTTCCTCCTTTCCCCTTCTCGTCCCAATCCAATTCTGTGAATCTTTGTGGGTGTCTGGGCTACAGAGAACACTTTGGGAACAGACAACTGCGTAGATCTGTCTCTCTCCTCTTGAGGCCCCCTTTTTCTCCTCCTGCTCATCTCTATCTCCCTCCTCCCTCTCCTCTTCTTCACGTAACTCTGTGAACCTCTCTGGGTGTCCCTCACGGTGGAGAATCTTTTCACCATTAACCTAGAAGTTTTATTATCAGTGCTGTATAGTTGGAGAAGTCTTGAAACTACTGGAAGAATAAAACTGAAATCCAGAGGCAGGAGACTTAAGCTCAAAACCTAAGAACACCAGAAAACTCCTGACTACACGGAACATTAAATAATGAGACCATCCAAAAGCCTCCATACCTACACTGAAACCAACCACCACCCAAGAGCCAATAAGTTCCAGACCAAGACATACCATGCAAATTCTCCAGCAACGCAGGAACATAGCCCTGAGCGTCAACATACAGGCTGCCCAAAGTCACACCTAATACATAGACCCATCTCAAAACTCACTACTGGGCACTCCATTGCACTCCAGAGAGAAGAAATCCAGTTCCACGCACCAGAACACCAACGCAAGCTTCCCTAACGAGGAAACCTTGACAAGCCAATCATCCAACCCCACCCACTGGGTGAAACCTCCACAATAAAAAGGAACCACAGACCTCCAGAATACAGAAAGCCCACTCCAGACACAGCAATCTAAACAAGATGAAAAGGCAGAGAAATACCCAACAGGTAAAGGAACATGAAAAATGCCCACCAAGTCAAACAAAAGAGGAAGAGATAGGGAATCTACCTGAAAAAGAATTTAGAATAATGATAATAAAAATGATCCAAAATCTTGAAAACAAAATGGAGTTACAGATAAATAGCCTGGAGACAAAGATTGAGAAGATGCAAGAAATGTTTAACAAGGACCTAGAAGAAATAAAAAAGAGTCAATTAAAAATGAATAATGCAATAAATGAGATCAAAAACACTCTGGAGGGAACCAAGAGTAGAATAACAGAGACAGAAGATAGGATAAGTGAGGTAGAAGATAAAATGGTGGAAATAAATGAAGCAGAGAGGAAAAAAGAAAAAAGAATCAAAAGAAATGAGGACAACCTCAGGGACCTCTGGGACAATGTGAAATGCCCCAACATTCGAATCATAGGAGTCCCAGAAGAAGAAGACAAAAAGAAAGGCCATGAGAAAATACTCGAGGAGACAATAGCTGAAAACTTCTCTAAAATGGGGAAGGAAATAGCCACCCAAGTCCAAGAAGCCCAGAGAGTCCCAAACAGGATAAACCCAAGGCGAAACACACCAAGACACATATTAATCAAATTAACAAAGATCAAACACAAAGAACAAATATTAAAAGCAGCAAGGGAGAAACAACAAATAACACACAAAGGGATTCCCATAAGGATAACAGCTGCTCTATCAATAGAAACCCTCCAGGCCAGAAGGGAATGGCAGGACATACTTAAAGTAATGAAAGAGAATAACCTACAACCTAGATTACTGTACCCAGCAAGGATCTCATTCAGATATGAAGGAGAATTCAAAAGCTTTACAGACAAGCAAAAGCTGAGAGAATTCAGCACCACCAAACCAGCTCTTCAACAAATGCTAAAGGATCTTCTCTAGACAGGAAACACAGAAAGGTTGTATAAACGTGAACCCAAAACAACAAAGTAAATGGCAACGGGACCATACCTATCATTAATTACCTTAAATGTAAATGGGTTGAATGCCCCAACCAAAAGACAAAGACTGGCTGAATGGATACAAAAACAAGACCCCTATATATGCTGTCTACAAGAGACCCACCTCAAAACAAGAGACACATACAGACTAAAAGTGAAGGGCTGGAAAAAAATATTTCACACAAACAGAGACCAAAAGAAAGCAGGAGTCGCAATACTCATATCAGATAAAATAGACTTTCAAATAAAGGATGTGAAAAGAGACAAAGAAGGACACTACATAATGCTCAAAGGATCAATCCAAGAAGAAGATATAACAATTATAAATATATATGCACCTAACATAGGAGCACCGCAATATGTAAGGCAAATGCTAACGAGTATGAAAGAGGAAATTAATAGTAAGACAATAATAGTGGGAAACTTTAATACCCCACACACAACTATGGATAGATCAACTAAACAGAAAATTAACAAGGAAACACAAACTTTAAATGACACAATGGACCAGCTAGACCTAATTGATATGTATAGGACATTTCACCCCAAAACAATCAACTTCACCTTTTTCTCAAGTGCACATGGAACCTTCTCCAGAATAGATCACATCCTGGGCCATAAATCTAGTCTTGGAAAATTCAAAAAAATTGAAATCATTCCAGTCATCATTTCTGACCACAGTACAGTAAGATTAGATCTCAATTACAGGAAAAAAATTGTTACAAATTCAAACATACGGAGGCTAAATAATATGCTTCTGAATAACCAACAAATCATAGAAGAAATTTTAAAAAAATCAAAATATGCATAGAAATGAATGAAAATGAAAACACAACAACCCAAAACCTATGGGACACTGTAAAAACAGTGCTACGGGGAAGGTTCATAGCATTACAAGCTTACCTCAAGAAACAAGAAAAAAGTCAAATAAATAACCTAACCCTCCACCTAAAGCAACTAGAGAAGGAAGAAATGAAGAACCCCAGGGTTAGTAGAAGGAAAGAAATCTTAAAAATTAGGGCAGAAATAAGTGCAAAAGAAACTAAAGAAACCATAGCAAAAATCAACAAAGCTAAAAGCTGGTTTTTTGAAAAAATAAACAAAATTGACAAACCATTAGCAAGATTCATTAAGAAACAAATGGAGAGGAACCAAATTAACAAAATTAGAAATGAAAATGGAGAGATCAGAACAGACAACACTGAAATACAAAGGATCATAAGAGACTACTACCAGCAGCTCTATGCCAAAAAATGGACAACTTGGAAGAAATGGACAAATTCTTAGAAAAGTATAATGTTCCAAAACTGAACCAGGAAGAAATAGAAGATCTTAACAGACCCATCACAAGCAAGGAAATCGAAACGTAATCAGAAATCTTCCAGCAAACAAAAGCCCAGGACCAAATGGCTTCACAGCTGAATTCTACCAAAAATTTAGAGAAGGGCTAACACCTATCTTACTCAAACTCTTCCAGAAAATTGAAGAAGAAGATAAACTTCCAAACTCATTCTATGAGGCTACCATCACCCTAATTCCAAAACCAGACAAAGATGCCACAAAAAAAGAAAACTACAGGCCAATATCACTGATGAACATAGATGCAAAAATCCTTAACAAAATTCTAGCAAACAGAATCCAACAACATATTAAAAAAATCATACACCATGACCAAGTGGGCTTTATCCCAGGAATGCAAGGATTCTTTAATATCTGCAAATCAATCAATGTAATACACCACATTAACAAATTGAAAGATAAAAACCATATGATTATCTCAATAGATACAGAGAAAGCCTTTGACAAAATTCAACACTCATTTATGATTAAAACTCTCCAGAAAGCAGGAATAGAAGGAACATACCTCAACATAATAAAAGCTATATATGACAAACCCACAGCAAGCATCACCCTCAATGGTGAAAAATTGAAAGCATTTCCCCTAAAATCAGGAACAAGACAAGGGTGCCCACTGTCACCACTACTATTCAACATAGTTTTGGAAGTTTTGGCCACAGCAATCAGAGCAGAAAAAGAAGTTAAAGGAATCCAGATAGGAAAAGAAGAAGTGAAACTCTTGCTGTTTGCAGATGATATGATCCTCTACATAGAAAACCCTAAAAACTCTACCAGAAAATTACTAGAGCTAATCAATGAATAGTGTAAAGTTGCAGGATATAAAATTAACACACAGAAATCCCTTGCATTCATATACACTAACAATGAGAAAACAGAAAGAGAAATTAAGGAAACAATACCATTCACCATTGCAACAAAAAGAATAAAATACTTAGGAGTATATCTACCTAAAGAAACAAAAGACCTATACATAGAAAACTATAAAACACTGATGAAAGAAATCAAAGAGGACACAAACAGATGGAGAAACATACCGTGTTCATGGATTGGAAGAATTAACATTGTCAAAATGGCTATACTACCCAAAGCAATCTATAGATTCAATGCAATCCCTATTAAGCTACCAATGGTATTTTTCACAGAACTAGAACAAATAATTTCACAATTTGTATGGAAATACAAAAAAACGTCAAATAGCCAAAGTAATCTTGAGAAAGAAGAATGGAACTGGAGGAATCAATCTGCCTGACTTCAGACTATACTACAAGACACCGTCATCAAGACAGTATGGTACTGGCACAAACACAGAACTATAGATCAATGGAACAGAATAGAAAGCCCAGAGATAAATCCACAAACCTATGGACACCTTATCTTTGACAAAGGAGGCAAGGATATACAAAGGAAAAAAGACAACCTCTTTAACAAGTGGTGCTGGGAAAATTGGTCAACCACTTGTAAAAGAATGAAACTAGAACACTTTCTAATACCATACACAAAAATAAACTCAAAATGGCTTAAAGATCTAAATGTAAGACCAGAAACTATAAAACTCCTAGAGGAGAACATAGGCAAAACACTCTCCGACATAAATCACAGCAGGATCCTCTATGACCCACCTCCCAGAATATTGGAAATAAAATAAAAAATAAACAAATGGGACCTAATGAAACTTAAAAGCTTTTGCACAACAAAGGAAACTATAAGCAAGGTGAAAAGACAGCCCTCAGATTGGGAGAAAATAATAGCAAATGAAGCAACAGACAAAGGATTAATCTCGAAAATATACAAGCAACTCCTGCAGCTCAATTCCAGAAAAATAAATGACCCAATCAAAAAATGGGCCAAAGAACTAAACAGACATTTCTCCAAAGAAGACATACAGATGGCTAACAAACACATGAAAAGATGCTCCACATCACTCATTATCAGAGAAATGCAAATCAAAACCACAATGAGGTACCATTACACGCCAGTCAGGATGGCTGCTATCCAAAAGTCTACAAGCAATAAATGCTGGAGAGGGTGTGGAGAAAAGGGAACCCTCTTACACTGTTGGTGGGAATGCAAACTAGTACAACCGCTATGGAGAACAGTGTGGAGATTCCTTAAAAAACTGGAAATAGAACTGCCATGTGACCCAGCAATACCACTTCTGGGCATACACACCGAGGAAACCAGATCTGAAAGAGACACTTGCACCCCAATGTTCATTGCAGCACTGTTTATAATAGCCAGGACATGGAAGCACCCTAGATGCCCATCAGCAGATGAATGGATAAGGAAACAGTGGTACATATACAGCATGGAATATTACTCAGCCATTAAAAAGAATTCATTTGAATCAGTTCTAATGAGATGGATGAAACTGGAGCCCATTATACAGAGTGAAGTAAGCCAGAAAGATAAATAACATTACAGCATACTAACACATATATATGGAATTTAGAAAGATGGTAATGATAACACTATATGCAAAACAGAAAAAGAGACACAGATGTACAGAACAGACTTTTGGACTGTGTGGGAGAAGGCAAGGGTGGGATGTTTCGAGAGAACAGCATCAAAATATGTATATTATCTACAGTGAAACAGATCACCAGCCCAGGTTGGATGCATGAGACAAGTGCTCAGGCCTGGTGCACTGGGAAGACCCAGAGGGATCGGGTAGAGAGGGAGGTGGGAGGGGGGATTGGGATGGGGAATACATGTAAATCCATGGCTGATTCTTGTCAATGTATGACAAAACCCACTTTAATATTGTAAAGTAATTAGCCTCCAACTAATAAAAATAAATAAAAATAAAATAAAATAAAATGTATTAATTTTCTAAGGTTTTCTTAACCTCAACACTGTTGCCATTTTTAAAGTCTTTAACTGAATTTGTTTACATATTGCTTCTGTTTTATGTTTTGGTTTTTTGGCCATGAGGCATGTAGGATCTTAGCTCCTTGGCCAGGGATAGATCCTGCAGCTCCCCCGCAATGGAAGATGGAGTCTTAACCACTGGACTGCCAGGGAAGGGCCTGTTGCCATTTTTCACTTGCTAATTCTTTCTTGTGCTATAGGATGGATAGGAACTTCCCTGACCTTTGTTCACTAAACACCAGTAGCAACTGTTCGGTTTGGGCAATCAAAAATGTCTCCATGTTGCCAAATGTCTTCTGGCAGGCCAAGCCGCCCCCAGGTAAGAGCCATGACTTTATTTCTTGAAGTCATTATGAATAGAATCATATGAATAGAGATGCTTACCCTGGGTGGGTAAGGAGGCCCCCACAGTACAAGGAGGCTTCCCAGGTGGCGCTAGTGATTAAGGACCCGCCTGCCGGTGCAGGAGACAGAAGAGACGTGGGTTTGAGCCCTGGGTTGGGAGGATCCCCTGGAGGAGGGCATGGCAACCCACTCCAGTATTCTTGCCTGGAGAATCCCATGCATAGAGGAGCCTGGTAGGCTACAGTCCATAGGGTTGCAAAGGGTCGGACACGACTAAATCGACTTAGCACACACAGTATAGGGAGGGCCTCTGGGCCTAGCAAGGAGGGGTTCTTGCCCTTCATTTCCACACACAGCTGCTCTGGAGCCTTCCTGTTGTCTTCTTCCCTTGTCATCAATCATTCTTTATCTGCAGCCTGAACAGACACTGTGGTCCAAAAAAGGACTAAGAGGGGCTTTACCTTGCTCCTAAGGAGAGAGGGCGAGAGAAGGCAGAATGATCCCTGTGGCTTTTCTCTGTACATCTGCATGAGGAAAGTGCTAGAAGTCCATTCTCTTTTTTGAGGTTGAACGGGTCCATATCAGTTCTGCCCAGGTACACACTTGACCTTCCAGTGACAGCATTCTTAGCCCAACCTCTTTTCTTGGGAGTTGGATAACACAGAGGATGGGGAAGACATCACTTATATGGACCTTCAGGTTGGAACGTGACCATCAGCCACAAAGAATCTGAGACTCTGGCAAGAAAGAAACCTTGTCCTGCACCCGTCATTTGAGAGGTAGCTTCGGGCTTCCCTGATAGCTCAGTTGATAAAAGAATCCGCCAGCAATGTGGGAGATCTAGGTTCGATCCCTGAGTTGGGAAGATCTCCTGGAGAAGGGAATGGCTACCCACTCTAGTATTCTGGCCTAGAGAATTCCATGGACTGTATAGTCCATGGGGTCACAAAGAGTTGGACACACTTTCACTTTCTTTCATTTGGTTTTCTTAGATTTAAAAACCTGCAGTTTGCCAAAGTCTGCTATTTCCAGGCTGTTGTTTTTTGGCTTTTGGGGGTAGTTTTTTTTTCTCTTCTTAGTGTTTTGTTTTTAAAACATTTTATTTTGTATTGGAGTGTAGTCAGTTAACAAAGCTGTGACAGTTTCAGGTGAACATCGAAGGGACTTGGCCTTATGTATACATGAATCCGTTCTCCTCCGGACTCACACCCCATCCAGGCTGCCTCATAACACAGAGCAGAGTTCCATGTATCACACAGCAGGTCCTTGTTGGGTATGTCTTTCGGTTTAGTGTTTGTTGGGTTTCCAAAAATGCTCAACTCTTTCAGTAGCACTCAGGAAAGAGAGAAAGGGAGTGTGTAGTCAACTAGAGCTAGGCCAGCACAGGACATGGCCAGGGTGACAAAAACACGGAAGCTCCAAAACAGGCACAAAAGGACGGGATGAAAAGACAAGGTCTCTACTATACAGTCAGTTCTCTCATTATTTGTGTTTTTCCCCCATTCCTTAGAGGATTTCCGATTTGTTTATTGAAAAGTGCAATTTCATTACAAAAGGCACCAACAAAGGCTTGTTGCTGGTGAGATGGCTCTTGTGGTCTAGTGGCTGTCTTTGTCAGGCTTTGACCTCTAGATAAATGGATATGACCACACCATTCTTGTAAAACAAATGCAAAAAGGCAGGTAGGGGCCGTGCTTTTTCGAACACAATGTACACTTCTGGCTTCATTGTTTGTAAATGACATTGAAAAATTAGAGAAAGGTTAAGTAGAATGTCACAGAGATTATTGATAAGGTCCTGAGGGATAGTTTTACTGGAGCCAGGAGGCTCATTTATTTGGTTTAGCGGAAATCTGGATGATAACTTTAAAAAAAATTTTTTTTTAATTGAAGGATAATTGCTTTACAGAATTTTGTTGTTTTCTGTCGAAACTCAACATGAATCAGCCATAGGTATACATATGTCCCCTCCCTTTTGAAGCGCCCTCCCATCTCCCTTCCCATCCCACCCTTCTAGGTTGATACAGAGCCCCTGTTTGAGTTTCCTGAGTCATAGAGCAAATCTTAATGACAGTCTACACCTGTTGTCCATGGCTATAGGATAAATCACAGATAACACCGCAAAATGGCAAAGGATTGTTTCATGACCGTGATCGCTGTTTTCTAAACTTCAAAGTGACTTTGGCACCCTGAAATCATCCAGACTGGGTCTTAAGTAAATGTTATAGACAATACAAATTGATCATGAAAACTGCAGTAGGTCAATAAGAACATGTCAGCGTAACCTTTGTTACACTGGAGATGTGTGTGTGCTCAGTCATGTCTGACTCTTTGTGAGTCTATGGACTGTAGTCCACCAGGCTCCTGTGTCCATGGGATTTTCCAAGAATACTGTTATTGTGTTGCCATTTCCTCCTCCAGGGGATCTTCCTGGCCCAGGGATCGAACCAGTACCTCCTGAATCTCTTGCACTGCAGGCAGATTCTTTACCGCTTGAGCCACAGGGAAGACCCCTCTGTTACACTGGTTTATGTCAAATTCAAGGACCCGGCCTGGTAGGTAGGCTTGTCTTAGTTAAGACTCAATCAAATCAGCTCTGCTAGGGATGTGAATGAGTGAGTAGAATTAATTTGTGGTTTTGCAAACTATAACATAGAAGAAAACAATTTATTTTATATATACTGTGTAGTGCCAACATATTTGTGGAAGAAGAAAAAATAAATCCCAAATTAATTAGCATTAAGAACTATTTTGGAGTTGAAAAATTCTTATAAGTACTATAAACTTCAATTGTTCAAATATTCTATTAATTTAATATAGCAGTATTTAACAATTTCAATGAAAATGAATATATATGAAAATTGTTCAGGAAAAAACATTTTCATGAGCTGTCTCTGACTTTTTGTTTTTTCATAGTAAGTTTTCTTCATGAATGAAGAGAAATCTGTTTCTCCAGGGAACTTTCCTATGATAAATTGATGAAGCAAATAGTACAGGAAAAATTCACAAGTCAAATATATCCCATGTAATATTAAGTCATAATTAACTTTTAGGAAGTATTTACATTTTACACTCACAAAATTCAAATGAACACATTTTATGTTAAAAAAAAACTTTAAAATTTCTTTTGTTGTTCGTATATACAGATTTGTTCTAAGTTCATTTCAAACCTTTAAAAAATCTACTGTGAAAATCTGTGAAGTGGTTTTATTAAAACTAAACCATATGTATGTCGTTTAATTTCTGTAATATCTATTCCATCCCATTGATCAACGTATCTATCCTTAGGACAATACTGTAGAATCTTAATTAACAGTATTTTATACTAAATTGCAAATCTGCTCAGGAACAAATTCTAGCTTGTACTTCTTCAAATGTGTCTTGGCCATACATAGCTCTTTATTTTTTCACATACATTTTAGAATTAGCAAGACAAATTCTATAAAAACTGATACTAGAATTTTGATCAAAATATCATAGAACCTACAGATAAATTTAAAGAAATTTGAATCTCCCATTCATGACCATAATAACCAACTCCATTCATTTATGTCTTTCAATATCTTTCAATTAAGCTTTCAGTTCAGTCACTCAGTCATGTCCAGCTCTTTGCAACCCATGGACTGCAGCATGTAAGGCTTCCCTGTCCATCACCAACTCCTGGAGCTTGCTCAAACTCATGTCCATCAAGTTGGTGATGCCATCCAACCATCTCATCCTCTGTCATCCCCTTCTCCTCCTGCCTTCAATCTTTCCCAGCATCAGAGTCTTTTCCAATGAGTCAGTTCTTCGCATCAGGTAGCCAAAGTATTGGAGTTTCAGCTTCAGCATCAGTCCTTCCAATGAATATTCAGGACTGATCTCCTTTAGGATGGACTGGTTGGATCTCCTTGCAGTCCAAAGGACTCTCAAGAGTCTTCTCCAACACCACAGTTCAAAAGCATCAATTCTTCAGCACTCAATTTTCTTTATAGTCCAACTCACATTCGTGCATGACTACTGGAAAAATCATAGCTTTGCCCAGATGGACTTTTGTTGGCAAAGTAATGTCTCTGCTTTTTAATATGCTGTCTAGGTTGGTCATGGCTTTTCTTCCAAGGAGCAAGCATCTTTTAATTTCATGGCTGCAGTCACCATCTGCAGTGATTTTGGAGCCCAAGAAAATAAAGTCAGCCACTGTTTCCACTGTTTCCCCATCTATTTGCCATGAAGTGATAGGACCAGATGCCATGATCTTAGTTTTCTGAATGTTGAGCTTTTAGCCAACTTTTTCACTCTCCTCTTTCACTTTCATCAAGAGGCTCTTTAGTTCTTCTTCACTTTCTGCCATAAGGGTGGTGTCATCTGCTTATCTGAGGTTATTGATATTTCTCCCAGCAATCTTAATTCCAGCTTGTGCTTCCTCCAGCCCAGTGTTTCTCATGATGTACTCTGCCTATAAGTTAAATAAGCAGGGTGACAATATACAGCCTTGACGTATTCCTTTCCCTATTTGGAACAAGTCTGTTGTTCCATGTCCAGTCCTAACTGTTGCTTCCTGACCTGCATACAGGTTTCTCAGGAGGCAGGTGAAGTGGTCTAGTATTCCTGTCTCTTTAAGAATTTTCCATAGTTTATTGTGATCCACACATTCAAAGGCTTTGACATAGTCAATAAAGCAGAAGTAGATGTTTTTCTGGGACTCTAGTGCTTTTTCAATGATCCAAAGGATGTTGGTATTTTGATGTCTGGTACTTTTCTAAATCCAGCTTGAACTTCTGGAAGTTGATGGTTCACTTACTGTTGAAGGAGAATTTTGAGCATTACTTTGCTAGCGTGTGAGATGAGTGCAATTGTGCCTCAACATTCTTTGGCATTGCCTTTCTTTGGGATTGGAATGAAAACTGACCTTTTCATTAAACTTTTTCATATCTTTGAACTTTGTTACATTTATTCCTAGGTTCCTTGTATTTTTTGTTGAGTCTAAACTTTTTGAAGACTGTTCTTCCATTTGGCTGCCCAGCTTTTGTAGTTAGAAGACCTTTTTTTTTTTTTTTTTTTTAAATTTCTCTCTGAATGGAAATAAGAATCTGCATATGCTTCCGAGGTAGCTTACTTCCCCAGACATCTTCTCGTAATTCACTCCTGTCCTTATATCTCCCCTACTATTTTTTAGCCCCTTCTCTTCATTTAAAAAGTGTATTTAACATTTTTAATAGCTTAAGGATATTTATTTTTTTTTATTGTGGGATGGTATTAGGATCTCTGATCTATAATATTATGAGAATTAGAGATGTGAGGTTTTTAGTTGCCAAAAATAAATTTACTAATGCCAGGTTTTCTCATTCCTAGTTTTCCTTATTTTCTAATCTTTGATGAAGCAATGACTTCACATATAAGTATTATCCTGTTGATCTAGGATGAGCTTATAAATGGGCAGAGTGGACAGGCAACCACTTGGAGTGTTCTGTGCTGTGCTGTGTGCGAAGTCACTTTAGTTGTGTCTGACTCTTTTCAACCCCATGGACTGTAGCCCTCCAGGCTCCTCTGTCCATGGGATTCTCCAGGCAAAAATACTTGAGTGGGTTGCTATTCCCTTTTCCAGGGGATCTTCCCAACCCAGAGATCAAATCCCCATCTCTTATATCTCCTGCATTGGCAGGCAGATTCTTCACCACGTCAATACATCTCTTTGCCAAAAATTATTGCTAACTCTTGATGATTGACATTCTCCCACAAGGCAATTTTCCAGATAACTTAAATGGCAGTTGTTAAAAAGCAAACACATTCTTACAAATGGTTAATATCACTAATTTATGATCATATATATATATATATATATATATATATACACATATGCGTGTGTGTGTGTGTGTGTGTGTGCATGTGCATGCATACCTTAAAAGAGAATTAGGATCCTGTGCTTGATGTTTTGTTTGGGATGAGTAAGCACAGAATGCCACCTTGAAGGGATGATCCAGCTGGAATCTCGAGAGAAAATGGGAGTTAGGAAGCTTGGTCAACAAGACCAGCCACATTGAAATGGGGGATTAATTCTGGGAATTAGTTATAGATAAGGTTGGATAATTAGTTGAACCCAAGGACAATCCAGAGTACCAAATGGTTCATACTATCAGGCTCTTGTCTAATTTTCAATTTGAAAAATAAAACTCAAAGTAATAGTATAAATTAATACTAACAATGTAATTTTAGACTGTTCCACAACAATAAAATAATCTTTCACATATGCATAAAATCTCTTTGGAGAGAGGTATTATCTTCATCCATCTTTCAGACAAAGAAACTGAGTCTTGGATTGTTTAACTGGCTTAGGTCAGACAGCTAATAACTGTGGAGCTGGACTATGAACCTAGATTAAATTCCTCAACTTATGTTCTTAACATGGACTCCAGACGGCCTCCTAGTTTCTAATTTTCTTTCCCTCTGTTCCTTGGAACAGTTAAAAAAAAGTCACAACCACAGTTCATCCTGTAATAATTTTAGGGACTATTCAGTGAACATATAAATTAAAAACAAAATTTAATTGATTAAATTCACCTGAAAGAAATGTCACATAATATCAATGGAAGAATTTGAAAAGAAGAAAAAATGATGTTGACTTTCTCTTAAAAATATTGACTTAGCTCTTTATCAGGATGCTTCATTTTCTGTGTATCCAATGGTGTCTGTTACCCAATCACCTGTCTTTTTCAGAAGAGAAAGAAAAGGGCTGCTGTATTCATGAGCTGGGTCAACAGTTTAAAACATTCACTAGAAAAATGAACAAAATTAACACAATCTGACAAGCTACAGGAACTCTCACACAATGTGGCATTTCAAACCAGTTCGATAAGGAAAATGAGTAATTATTCCCCATAACTGTCAAATGAGTAGAGCAACTGTTCTAAATGCTGGCTAATAAAATCAGTTTGAGAGCAAACAGGATCCATCAACCTGCTTGAATAATTCAATATCCTCTGGAAAAGATTTTCCTCCCTTTGTATTCCTCTTAAATATTCAAGGAGTTTTGCTTTCTACCTTACGAGATTTTTTTTTTTTTCATTCCACCTCTTTCTATCTCCAACTCACTTTTGCCAAAACACTACCATTCACTAATATACATAGACTCACACACAATCTGGTTTTGATAACTCATAATGATAGCAAGAGCCACAATTGATTTCTATTTCATAAGCTAAAGTATTCCACCTCCATCTGTCATTTTCAACAAAAGCAGCAAGAAAACTTTAAAGTACACAAAATAATTATTCAAACAAAAAATAAATAATTTTTTATAATTTGTTACTGTTTAGCATCTAGCATACTTTTTATTCTATCATCATGATTATTTTCTATAACTCAGATATATTTACTGTTATTCTAATTTCTTGGCATGGAATATTTTTCTGACATTCTAAGAAGTCTCTTCTGTCCTTTCTTTTTATCTCTTAGGGGTTGTCATTCCCTCCAATAAGCTCCATTACTTTATTTAATTAGTCTCTTTTTCTTTTCAGGCATAAATTACTGCTTTCAAATTTGTACTACCCTAAAATTATTTTTCACTATTATAGTTTAAAATCCATGACATGTGTAGTGATTGTGTTATGTTTCTACATGTACTGTGGGTGATTCAGGGCTTCCCTGGTGGCTCAGACTGTACAGAACCCACCTGCAATGTGGGAGACCTGGGTTCAATCCCTGCATTGGGAAGATCTGGAGGAGGGCATGGCAACCCACTCCAGTATTCTTGTCTGGAGAATCCATGGACAGAGGAGCCTGGCGGGCTACAGTCCATGGGGTCTCAAAGAGTCAGACATGACTGAGCAACTAAGCATAGCAAATGGGTGATTCAGGCATAATCTAACACATTTGGCAGCCTCTTCCTTTTTTTTTTCTCTCAAGTTAGCCACCATACTGTTACCGATGATTTTTCTGAAATACAAATCTAATCATGTTATTACTGTCTTTGCAAAAAAGAACTCTTCATAATCCCAGGGCATTTCTTACTTTTCCCACAAGACGTTTCAAAAACTAAACCACTCCAAAGATCAAACACCATTACGAAATCTGCGTATTACTGTTTTAATTTCCCCTTTAAGCTTTACAGTGCTTGTGACAACCTCTGCAATAAAAAAATATTGTGTAATTTGGTTTAACTCAGCTTTTTGCAAACTTGACACCACACACACGTGTGTGCTTGCGCACACACACACACGCACGCATATTTTTTTGAGAGATGGTGAGAAGTATTTACTAAAATCTCATGGAACTCAATTCTTGGGAAAATAATGACTCTACAGGAAAGGAGTCCATTCTCCCCAGGACACAGGAGGCCGACCCTGATGTGGCCACGCTCACCTCTCCTGGGGCCCTCAGGTCCAGCCGCTGGCAGTTTCAGCCATGAAGCAGCTGTTTCCACAGCCCTCTGCATTTACGTGTACTTTAATCTCTGTTCAGAAAAATCCTTTGTCCTCTTGTCCATCAAACTAACGTCTCATAATTCTTTAAGATTCATTTTTTTAAAAAAAGTTGCTTAAAACTTGAAAGCTCTCCTAACCATGCATATAATGAAATCTGTTGATATAAAATGAGGTTTCTCAAGTGTTGGATGAGGTATAATTCTGGTTGGTACCCAAATTACAATGTTCTATGTTAATAGTTATGTATTTAAGAGATGTTAAAAACATACTGATTTAATATTTATCATAATAATAGAAAACTGGCTTAGGAAATATATTGATTTTCCCTTAAGAAATAAGTCAAGTTAAATTAAAATATTAAATAAGTAATAGGTCTTTTGGATTGACAAAATCATATGTAAATAATAGTTTGAAGAAATACCGATCTAAGCGTTAACGCTACCGATTCAAAATTGCAGTGCCCGATATGAACACCAGAGGGCTCCAAATTATAAGCTCTATAAAACAAAAGTATGTAAAAGAACTTGGTTCAGTGGCAATAAATCCAATGATGATAACAGCTATCCTTTCTTAATTATCTACTTTATTTTCAGCATTTTTTCTAGGTAATTTACATGTGTAAACTATTTTATTCCTCACGATATCCCTTGAAATGTGCTATTATCTCCGTTTTATAGATGAGATTATTTCTGAAATTAACGTTTTATTTTGATTTGATCTTTTGAATTTAACATTGTTCCATGCATTGTACTGATGCTTTGATATAGATCATCTTAGTTATAATTTTCAAGAGCTCTGAGAGTTAGGTTATATTGCATTCCATGTTTATAGATGAAGAAACTGAGGCTTAAAGAGATTAATTAATTTGCCCAATATTATATGGTTAGGCAATTCTTGGTGAAGTAAGTCTGTCTGAAACTAAAGCCTCTGATTTCATGAAGTCAAAGGTTTCTCAAGCATTTCACAATGCATCTTTCTCTTCATGTCCATTAAATACATAGCATCTAGCATTTTCATTTCACCTCTCCTATAGCCGTGTGGTATTAGGTTAAATTGTTAAAAGCAATCATCATGTAAGCTGTAAAAAAGCTGATACAAGCGTTGGACACTTACTACAGTGTTCTTATGTTTATCAGAAAAATAAAGCAAGGGAACGAGCAACTTAAGTAAATTCACCTTTGATACTAAATTCATTTGATGATACAATGAAGTAACATGGAACAAGGTAAGAATAATTTAATTTAACTAACCTAAAGTCATTGTTAGCTACATGACTCTGGGTCATTTTGGAAAGGCCTTCAGGACCAAGAGAGTTATCTATCATAAAGGAGTGAGAGAGGGAAAGAGAAATTCCAGGGTAATCACTTTCATTATTATGACTTTAATAACCACATCTTGGTTCAGCTAACACTTATGCTGCTCACAGCATTTCACCAGCAGCTGAAATGCTGGACACTCAACAGTGTGTTTCCCACAGGAAGCTTCTATTTCAAGTTTATTCTAAAGTGGAAACATCATGAAAGAAATTTAAATTGTGAAATTTTAGATGCAGTAATAGTCCTACGTCAGGATATTTACCAGTAAGTAGCCTGGGATAAATGTAAATAGAATTTACGTTTGGCTCCTGACAGAAAAGATAACCGTAGAACTGAAGCGCTGGCTTTTGCAGACGTTTTCTCCTTTTGTATGTTCTGGCCCTTTGAACTAATACTTTTCTGTGATAAGCTTTGCTACCTTTGGTAACCAGATTGTCCTCTAAGTTGGTTGAAACTTGTGCATCTGAAGTTATAAGTAAGATCTTTCAAACTGCAAGAAGTTATAAGCAATACAATGAATTCAGTAATTTGAATTTAGGCCCCAAATGACTGTATGAATGTTAAAACATGGTTTTTTTTTTTTTTTTAAATCAGGAACTTTGAAAGAATTGGAAGGCTACTTGGACTATGTGTGCGGTCCTTGAATGTCTGAGAAATTTCATGTGTACACCAGTCAAGGCCGTAACAGGTTGTCATATGGCTACTATCTCAGCTAGGCTCTTTTCTTCTCTTCCCCACTTAATCTGTGTTTAGGTAGGTGGTGCATTAACATTTTACTGATGCTTTCAAGTTTATTCCTTCATACAAAGTCTCCCATGATAGTTTCTATTTTGAAATCAAAATAGTACTATCTTTAAATTTATTTTTATTATTTTACCAAAATTGTTTAACTTACAATTTATGAGTAAGTTAACCCTCTGTCATGTGTGTCTATGTATATGCAAGCACACACATACACATACACACAGATAGTGGTGGCATGCTGGCCAAGCAGCTCTCTGCCCCACTCCCACTAAAGAAACAAACAGAAATCCTCTGATGTGTAAAGCCTGCCAATTTCTGTCATGCAAGACACTCACATCTTTGCTGATTTGAAACTACTAACTTGATATTACTGAATGTAGAGTCTGGAAGAGAAGAATGTAATTGATTCTCAAAATTCGATGGATGCCAATGTCAGGACGTGCACACGCGCGCGTGCGTGTGTGTGTGTGTGTTGTGTATCAGAGGCTAATGGGATTAGCCTAACACACCGTCTTGGTTCTCCTCTTTGCTGGTATGTTTATCCCTAGAACGCCGCACTGTTACCCCTATGCTCTCGCGTCTCAGCCCATCCTTCGTCTTCAGCTGCACAGAGGCAGTCAGCTGCTGGCAAGGGCAATCTGACAGCTCCTTCCTCAGATTTCCATCTTGGCAGTTCTCGGCTTCTGCTTCATTGGATGCTCTGCGGAGACTGCTGAGCCCTTGAGATTCACGTACATGGAAGTATGAGGGAGTTTTAATTCCACGGAGCAGACCTCAACTAATGAGAATCAGAGCAGGTGGATAAACATCTCTTCTGTTTTTAGGGTGGACAATTTGAGAAACATTCTACCTAGCTCTTCAGAGGGACCTCGAGGATTGATTGAGGCGAGGTGCCCGCAGAGGCAACAGTGCCTTGATAATGCAGCCTTAGATAAATCCACTCTCCTTTCCTGTTTCATTCTCCCAGCAGCTTGCTTTTGTTTCTCAGATTCACATGCCAGAATAAACTATTACCTACAAGCAAGATCTAATCTTGGACTCGGCTGTTTTGGAGGGCACAGCCTGAGACTCTAGGCCTACTACTAAGGCTATATGATGATAATGAGGTATGAAATGTAATCACTGTCAGCAACACCGAATAGGTTATTAGTTAAATTTTCGCCTACAAAACACTTAATTTGCTTTCTTTTTAGTTTAACTGCAAATTAAAACCATTTGGCTCTTAATTTGTAACTTCTAATTAAAAAAAAAGTTATGTGATGAAACCCAAGTGGCCTTATAAAAGGAGAAAATACTGGCAATACAATGGTTTATAAAATCAATTGCCTTGGGCTTCTTCTATTTAACATTTATATATATCAGTAAACTATCAGAGACAAAGAAACATTTATTTAATAAACTAGTTCTTCTGCCCACATTCACAAATGAGTTCTTATAGTCACATACTAGAAGAAATATGCTTAATAACAGACAAAATTCTTATGCAGTGTTTAAAATGGTTATGGAAACAATTGTCATAATAACAAAACATGGTGCTTCTTCTGATTTTCATTAATAAAACTTTAAAAAGTTAATAATGAACTCAGAAGGTAATTTTAATCCATATACACTCTGATTGATTGGAATATACTCTTTTTGGCTTAGGTTTGAACCATTTAAGTATGCTAAGACAGCTATTTTTGATTTATGCATTTCTGTGTTTTCCTTGTCTTTCAGATAGCCATAAATCAAAACTTAATAGGAGGCATGCTATTTCAAATAAAATAAAACAAGAAACACTCTAAACACACAACATATCCAATAGATAAGACAAATATAATACTTAAATTTTCTCTAAAACTTTAATGGAAAGTACCCAAATACAAAACCAGATAAGTAATACTATATTTAAACTAAGTTGCTTATTTCAGTTCAGTTCAGTCGCTCAGTCGTGTCTGACTCTCTGCAACCCCATGGACTGCAGCACGCCAGGCTTCCCTGTCCATCACCAACTCCCAGAGCTTACTCAAACTCTTGTCCATTGAGTCGATGATGCTATTCAACCATCTCATCCTCTGTTGTCCCCTTCTCCTCCTGCCTTCAGTCTTTCCCAGCATCAGGGTCTTTTCAAGTGAGTCAGTTCTTCGTATTAGGTGGCTAAAGTATTGGAGTTTCAGCTTCAACATCAGTCCTTCCAATGAATATTCAGGACTGATCTCCTTTAGGATGGACTGGTTGGATCTCCTTGCAGTCCAAGGGACTCTCAAGAATCTTCTCCAACACCACAGTTCAAAACCATCAATTCTTCAGCGCTCTGTTTTCTTTATAGTCCAACTCTCACATCTATACATGACTACTGGAAAAACCATAGCTCGACTAGTATGTTGGCAAAGTAAATTTGCTTGTTTAGAAACAAATAATTTTAATTTTTCCCGATTTTAAAACATAGAACTTGAACAAAACACAAAAGACATGTATATAATGAGAATTTAGGAAATATGAAAAAAATATTAAAAAAACAAAAAATCTTATTTGGGTGTAAGAACACTTATTTTTCTTTTGTGCATGTGCATATAATTTAAAATTATTTAAACTGTCTCATTGATATAGGATGGACATTAAACTTTTATATTTAAAGTGTACAGTTGAATGAGTTTCCACAGGTGTATAAATCATTGCCACAATCAAATTAATGACTATTTTCCAAAAAGATTTGTGTCCAATTGTAATCTATCCTCCAATGTCTTTCTTCTCTCTGTCTAGGAGTCTAAGTTTACATATGTGAGAACTTTTGATATCCTACACAGGGCTTCCCTGGTGACTCAGATGGTAAAGAATCCACCTGCAATTCTGGAAATCTGGATTCTATCCCTGGATTGGGAAAATCCCCTGGAGAAGGGAATGGCTACCCACTCTAGTATTCTGGCCTGGAGAATCCCATGGACAGAGAAGCCTGGCAGGCTACAGTCCATGAGGGTCACAAAGAGTCAGACACGACTAAGCGACTTTCACTTTCACAGATTCTTAAGATTCTATTCATTTTAAAAAATTCTTTGTTCTTCAGATACAATATTTTTTATTGATCCGTCCTCAAGTTTACTGACGCTTCACTCTGCTATCTGTTATAGTTCTGAACTCAATCAGTGAATTTTTCCATATGTTGCATTTTTCGAGTCTAAGAGTTTTATTTGGTTCTTTTAAAAATAGATTCTGAAAAAAAATAAAAATAAAAATAGATTCTGTTTCTCTGCTGAGATTTCCTCTTTTCATTCATTTCTCCTTCTCCACTCTCTCCCCTCCACAATCCCCCTCCTGCTCTGCTTCTTTCTTAGTTCTGAAGGCAGGTAAAGATGGCAGAGGGTTCAACTGAAATTTTTGCAGTTGTGTCCTCTACAATCATTCCTTTGGAGCAAAACATTCAAGGAAAACAATCGAGACCCTCCCACCAAGGGTGCTGCTTCTCCATATGTGATTTCCCACCACAACCTGCTTGGTTTTGCTTATTCTTACCTTTTCTGGTAACTGGTTTTTATTTTCATTGTACTCAGCAGGGATCCATCACCTATAGAGGGTTTACAACATAGTAGAAACTGTACCCTTGAAATATTTATTCTAGTTTTATAAAAAAATTTTAGATGCAATAAAAGCTAAGAGCTAGACTTTTATAATACAAAATGCCTACCTGTAGCTTTAAAAGCATTTGTTGGGCCCCAGAGAAGTTTTGGGGGTAAAGACTTGGGGCCTTTTTTGGCTTATTTAACAGGCTTCCCGGGTGGCACTGGTGGTAAAGAAACTGCCTGCAGTGCAGGAGATGCAAGAGACATGGGTTTGATCCCTGGGTTGGGAAGATCCCCTGGAGGAGGAAATGGCAACCTCCTCCAGTATTCTTGCCTGGAGAATCCCATGGACAGAGGAGCCTGGGGAGCCACAGTCCATGGGGCTTCAAAGAGTCAGTCACGAGTGAGCATGAGCACAAGAATATTAATCATACCAAGTTAATAGAAATTTGAAATGAGTTTCAGATGGCCATTTGGTTGCACTTGATACTTCCTGTTTCTGCTCCTGGACACATGCCTAGTGAATTAAATTACTGCAATTTTCCAGGCCTTTATTAATTCATTTGTATAGAAAATAGCAACAAAAATACTGCTCTTAAGGGCTCTTAGCAAAAATATGAGAGGTGTCTGACGTTGTTTCCTAATGACCTGGTAATTGTTTAGCAATGAACTGTTAAGTGTTCTAATACAGACCTCTTATTGCCTCCAGTGGCTTTAAAAATTCTGATTCAGCTTTTTCTTTGCGACTACTATTAGTTTCTCTTTCTTTTAGTCGCTAAGTCGTGTCTCTTTCGACCCCATGGACTGTAGCCTGCCAGGCTCCTCTGTCCATGGGATTCTCCAGGCAAGAATACTGGAGTGGATTGCCATTTCCTTCTCCAGGGGATCTTCCCAACCAGGGAATCGAACCTGGGTCTTGTGCATTGCAGGCAGATTCTTTACTGACTGAGCTATGTGGGACGCCCCTGTTAGTCTAATATTGAGCAAAAGTTTGAATACAATGTCATGGAAGAGGAAAACAATGGGATCAAGCATTCTTTTATGTTTTTTAATTTGATGTTTTTCACTTAACAAAATGCCATCATCATTTAATCATTTTCTAGATATTTGATCATCATTCTGAAGCATCTCCCAGAATAAAGCGATGATTCTGAGTGCCTCTGGTGGTTACAGGAAATGTTGCAGCGACGTGTCTGGTGTTTGGCTCACAGATTTCCTCCTCAGATGACCGAATGGTCCTAGCAATGAGCTAGCAACATGACTCCAAAAGTTCTTTGAGCAGCCTTTATTCATGTTGCTTGGGACTGGGCTTACGGTCTCCTGGAGTTAATTGCAGCCGCCAGTCTTTCCTGCCGAGCCAGCTGCTTTTTATGGTCAGAGGAGATAAACAGAGGCTCAATGGGAGATCTATTTCTGGATGTTGAAAGGGCTTCTGTGCGGCTGGCTGTGTGTGCGGGGGGAGTCCCCCAGCCTCCCTCATGGAATGCCTGGGTGATTTCTCGGGCTGTCCTCGTGCGGGTACTTCCTATACCTAATTTAAATAGTAGATCAGCTAAGAGAAACAAATTTCAAAAGTCTTAATGTGTGCAATCATGTCTAACTAGGTAAACCAAAACTCTAATTTGGCAAGCCACTATGTTAATTCAACGTTGAATTAATAACCAGGATGAGAAGTCTATTAATTTGGGGTCACCATGAGCCTGTTGGGCTACAGTTCATAGGGTCACAAAGAGTCGGATACTTCTAATTCTTTTCTTAATACTATTGGTATTATTCGCACTGAGCAACTGAACTCGCATGTTACAACCCAGCGATTATTAAGAACATTCTCTGGGTCAAGTGTGTTTTTTGTGAGGGAAGCAGAAAGGAGTTGCCATTCATTGAATACTAATTTGAACCTCCTGTATGAACATTATCCCCATTGTATTTATTCCCATTGTGCAGTTGTTAAAGCAAAATTTAACTGTATATAATTATGAATGATTTTTAATGCTGTAGTTTGACTTTATTACATATTACTCTTCACATAATACATGAGAAGTCTGGTTCTACCATATTCAAGGAAGGGAAATTGTCTACAGAAAGACCAAACACCTGTTCCAAGGCCATACTACACAAGGGCAGGCAGCAGAAGCCAGGGCTTTGGGTTCAAGTCACTCTTTCAGTACCCCCAGAGCATTTTATTCATGTGATATAAGTTTCTTGCTTAAGAATGCAAGTCATCTGGAAGTTTATACTTCTCCACAAACTTTCGGTTGCAAAATTAATGAGTCACAGGTATGAAATAACTAGTGTGAGGTATATAGTCAATACCTATGTAATATCTTTGTATGTTAACATATGGTAACTAGACTTATTGTGGTGATCACTTTGAAATGTATAGAAAAATCAAATTACTATGTTGTGTAACAGGAGCTAACAGTGTTCTAGGCCAATTATACTTCAAAAATAAACTCACAGAAAAACAGATCAGATCTGTGGTTACCAGAGGCAGGGAGTAGGGGGAACGAAGATTGGATGAAGTCAATCAAAAGGCACGAACTTTTAGCAATAAGTAAATACTAAGGATGTAACGCACAATAGGGTAAATATAATTAACACTGCTCATGTGACATATGAAAGTTTTTAAGGAAGTAAATCTTAAAGTTCTCATCACAAAGAAAAATTGTTTTTTCTATTTTTAAAAAGTTTCTATCTATATGAGATGACGGGCGTTCACTAACCTTTATTGTGTTAATCCTTTCATGATGTATTGATATGTAAGTCAAATTCTGATGCTGTATACCTTAAATCTTTGCCTAGCACTCTCTCCATTAGACCAGTTTTGAGGCCTGGCCTTCTCTGAAATGCATATACATCATGTATCTTTTTACAGAGGAGCTCAATATATGTTTACTAAAAAAATAATTAACTGAATAAAAAATTTTGAATAGGTTTTCAACAAATAAATAAAGAGAACGTCATTGGCATTATTCCGTATGCTTGCAGACACATGGTCTCATGTGATCGGAGCCTCAGCTCTGTATGAGTTATTATTCCCTATTTCCCAATGTTCCTTTGTCCCTGGTAGCTCAGTTGGTGCAATGCAGGAGACCCCGGGTTGATTCCTGGGTCAGGAAGATCCGCTGAAGGGATAGGCTACCCACTCCAGTATTCTTGGCCTTCACTTGTGGCTCAGCTAGTAAAAAATCCACCTGCCATGTGGGAGACCTGGGTTGGGAAGATCCCCGTGGAGAAGGGAAAAGCTACCCACTCCAGTATTCTTGGCCTTCACTTGTGGCTCAGCTAGTAAAAAAATCCACCTGCGATGTGGGAGACCTGGGTTGGGAAGATCCGCGTGGAGAAGGGAAAAGCTACCCACTCCAGTATTCTGGCCTGGAGAATCCCATGGACTGTATAGCCCATGGGGTCACAAAGAGTCAGACATGCCTGAGCATCTTTCACTTTCTTTGTAAAAAATTGCAGATGTTAAAAAATGGATAAGGTAGCTTGCCTGATTCCCTGGTTAATAAGAGGAGATGAGGAAGCAATCTAGTGCTGTGACTCAAGGGTCTTCCTCAGCCTGGGTTCAGATCTCAGCTCTGTCCCTGACAGGCTTTATGATGGGACAAGTTATTTAGACTCAGTCAGTGAGCTTTCTGGCTGGCGCTAGTGGTAAAGAGCCTGCCTACTAATGCAGGAGACATAAGTGACATGGGTTCAATCCCTGCCTTGGGGATATGCCCTGGAGGAGGACATGGCAACCCACTCCAGTATTCTTGCCTGGAGAATCCCATGGGCAGAGGAGCCTAGAGGGCTAAGTACATGACTGACGTGACTTAAGACACACGCAATGCTAACAAATAATTTAACAGTGGTTAAGTCTAATGTTTGGGGGGAACCAGGACACTCTAATGTCACGAAAAAATGCCTTTGCTTCTGAAATCAGACGGGGTTTGCAACTGTCCTGACTTCACTTCATCTCCACCTGGATCCAGGCTCTTCCAGGTAACTCCTGGCTCCTTTTTCCTATTCGAGCTTCTCAAATGTCCTTTTCTTTCCTCTTCCATTTCCCTTCTCCTTTTCATGTCATTCTCCATTTCTTTTCTTTTGGATACCGTTTAATTGCGATGTAGAGAATTCGTCAGCCAGATTTAGAAGGGGTGATCTGGTGAATATGAGATGCAACCAGGACTCTGCGGATAGCTATCTTCTAGCCTCGCCATAACATTAGATTGATTGAACTTAAAAATCCACCTCCTCAATTAAAGGACAAGCAAACAGGACAGCTTCCTTTACCCACGCAGGAAGAGACGGCCTTGGGAGGTGTTGCTGATGCAGACGTCACAGCCTTGCTGTCCCTCCCCTCGTGGAGGAGACCCACTTCTCCTGGAACCCTTGTCCACAGGGTGGGCAACAGCGGATGCGGGCCCTGCAGGGAGGCGGCAAGCAGCATCGGGGCCCCCCGCACCCTATCCGTCCTCTGGCCAGGACCTTGTCTAACACCCAGATGAAGTGATACCCTATTTTCTATCGTCCCTTTCTAGTCAATAAGTGTGCCCCCCAAAGTAACCAGTGGTGTATCTTTTATCACCATTGATTAGTTTCATCAGATTAGTTCATACTGTGTTGCATCCGTATAACCTTGTTGCATCTGCTTCATTTGTTCAACATCTGTGAGAGTCAACCAGATTTTTGGGCATTGCTCTGTTGTTGAGTTGCTAAGTTATGTCCAGCCCTTTTGCAACCCCACAGACTGAAGCCCGCCAGGCGCCTCTGTTCATAGGATTTCCCAGGCAAGAATACTGGAGTATGTTGTCGTTTTCTTCTCCAGGGCATCTTCCTGACCCAGGGATCTAACCTGGGTCTCCTGCATTGGCAGGTGAACTCTTCACCACTGAGCCACCAAGGAAGCCCACACATTGCTCTGTAACTTTTTTAAATATTATTTTTCATATTGTCCTGGAATATTTCATTGTATAAATATATGTAAATATACCCCAGTATACTTGTCCACTTTCCTGTTGATGTGAATGCTTATACATGTCCTTTGGCCAACAAATGCCCTTGTTTCCCTAATGACAGGTATAGGAAGGCATTATAAGGAAGGCATATGTATTTAGCTTTAATGGCTAGTGGTTTCTACTTTTCCCACTCCATGCCAGCCCCTTCTGTCTGAAGAGCAGTCACTACCCTAAGCCAAACTGTTACCTTCACAGTATTTGTGTCTCCACGCAGAATGGTCGATCGTCACTGTCCTGCATGCTTTCCTCAAACTCTGCCACAGCAACACCACACGACCCGCCTTCCAAAATGCACACCCATGAATTTCTGTGCATTCCCGCTTTTCCACTCTTAAGAATCTGGTGCAGAAATGACTTCAGTAACTTTCCAGATTTATTTATATACGTGTAATTTCGGCACTGACCAATTTTACCTTTTGATGTCTTTAAATTCCAAATCTACTGGGAAAAAAACCAAGAGTCTTCTCTTTTAAAAACTTTTATTAGGCATTGCTAGATGACGGTGCATGATGTCCTGCACACATCATGCAAGTAAACAGCGCTCCACAGGAATCCACACAACAGTTCATACAGTGACAAAGTAGCTGGTTCCCTTTATAGTCTGCATCCAAGTAGAGTGAATGTTGTTACACCCCTCCATGAGACCTGGTCTCAAGGTTAAGATTACCCTTCCATTCTAAAACAATCAACCAAAAACAACAAAAGATAAATGTAGAAGCCCAACCACAATACAGAGCCATAGGGACATTAGTAAAAGCTCAAAATTGTGGACTCCAAAGTCTTAGAAGGTGTCCATCTTTTGAAAGGCTTGACCCTAAAATTTGTGTGATCTGACACATGGGTTGCTTTTACTGCCAGCAGCAAGTGAGAATGTATTTATGAAGGATCATTACATTGATACATATCCACTGAAAATTCTTGAGGTAATAGATTTTTAAATTTCACTGCTTAAAGAAAAAAAAATCTGTTAATTTCCATGTCCCATCCAGCAGGACATATCTGTTGGCAGGAAGATTCTTCTCCTCTTTTTTCTTTGTCAAATATTTACACATATTTGCATATACAACCTGTGTCTTTGTCTTTTCTAAACACATGATTTATTTTCATTATTCATTATACATTCATCAGGAAAAGTTGAATTATATACTATGGTACATAAAGAATACAACAACACCAGCTTTTTGTATAAAACTAACACAAAAGGCAAAGACCAAGAAGAGCAGGATAATATATTGCCCAAATGTCTCACTGTTGATAAAGCCCACTGTGAATGAGTAACTCCATTTAAATAGCAAACACCATCATTCTTCGGCATCTCTGTGGAATTACAGACAAAATATTATCAAAGACAAGTGGTAATGAACTGGTCAAATTCCTGAAGTACCATATAATTACTTTTATTTTTAATGCTTTGTAAAGTAATTTTGTCCTAATTGGAGCTATAAAGACTTATAGCCATTCCAATTCTTGTTTTAAACTTTAATAATCAGCATTCTTTTTGGTGGCTTAAAAACACATTTCAGTTGTAATGGCTTCAGTTTATGGTGTTTAAGATCCTTTTTTAAAATACTTTAGCTTAACAATGATGATGAATCTAAGAAAAATACATTGGCTAACCTGCTGTTCTGGAGAAAATACAGTGAATGAAGGTGGCGAATGCAGCCTACATATATATATTCCTAAAGTGTCTCATCAGCACTTTAAATAGAAGGACAAAGAAACACTCACAAAAATATATGGCTCTTCAGATAAGAAACAAAGTCAAGTGAAAAAAATAAGGCACTAATAACATAGATAAATGTTTCATACTCTCATCACACAAAGCACCATATGAAGGTTAAAGGGACTATACATTAGTGCTATTGGAAAATGGTAATAAACCCAGTTTCCCCAACCTTAATTCACTAATTTCTTCTTTTCTTAAAAGTAATTAATGTATAAACACTAGAACAGTGGGGGGAAGAATTATATATTATGCTAAAAGCACAATTCATGGGACCAACAGCATGAAATAACCACTTGGAGATAAGAAGCCGTCACTCTAAAAATGTAAGAAATTAAAGTCTTAAGCGCTCCCAATTTTTCAACATTTTCATCACAACAGAATTTGTTTCCTTTCCAATCTTCTTTTAACAATTTATACAAAAGAGTATTAATATTTTCTATTTTATTTCTACATGCCTCTTTCTTAAAATATATTCAAAATGACTTCCTCCACATAGTTTTATGAATACCAAAGTTAATATGAAATGACCAATGAAATGTAGAAAGGGATAAAAAGTAAAATTACATAAATATTTGCCGAGGTCATTGAAAAAGCAAAGAAAATCTCTTTTCAACCAGGCTCATATGTTACTATGAAAAGGAGTATGACATTATTAATGTTACAGAGAATGAAAAGCATGTGAGGAGGCTATGGACAAGACCTGGTGTGACCTACTAGTGAGACACTCATCTTAAAATTAAGACATTCTTCTCATTTGCTATTGTTTGTGAGAAGGTAATTTAAATGGACTATATTCTGGTAATTCAAAGGAAGTAAAATTTATTCTCTAGAACTGCAATTTCTAAATATACAATAATGGCAGGTTAAAGACTCAAAATGTTTTCTTTTTAGTATTTTAAATTCTTTTTGAAAAAGAGAATAGGCCCACAATTTTGCAACATATACATATACATATAAATAAATTTGTTTCACGAAGACATCTAATAATTTTGTTTGCGATAGAAACAAAACAACTAACTGTCGTGGCTTCTTAATAAATAATGTGTTAACATAACAACATTTTTATGCCACTGTTTTTGTGTTCTTTCCACACAAAATTATTTTTATGATACTTATTACTTATTAGGCTAATAATTTCTTTCATAATAAACAAGATTGCCAATTAATTTTTACATTAAAAACCTGTAACAGATTGTCCTTGTTAAGGTGTGTGTATATATATATATATATATGCCAATATACCAATTAGTGTTCTAAGTTTCATACAAAATACAAGGTAGGTTTACTTTTTTCAAGACCATCTAAAGACTTTAATTATGATGAATATGATCAAATAACAAAATTAAGCTCTTGTCATATAGAATTTAAAATAATACATCTTAAAGAAAGGGTTTGTAATCAGCTGATAAAAATCACACTTTACCTAGAATTTTCTTTATAAAGGAACACAAAGCATGCTAATTTTGTATAAACTGAAAATTTCAGATACCTCTATCATATATTTAGTGTTTACTTGAAAGAATAAAGGTATATTTGGACACAGAAGAAATAATATATAGTGAAAAATATTATTTTTAAGAACTTGACTGAATTATTCACACTATTTCTCCAGTGGGAGCATGAGGTGAACACCTAACTTTACAGGGAACTGATAACCAAAGTAGTGGGCCAGCTACAAGGAAAAATCTGAAGTAACGTTATCTCAGCAATTTGGGGGGCATTTAACACCCAAGTTTGACTCTCCCTTAAGTTCTTCCATATTATATAATAAACCTATACTAAATATACCTTGAGTATGGGTTATCATATCAATGAAAATGCTGAACATTTGCGAACTTTGCATGGTTTCTCTAGAAAAGGGCTAATATGAGTTATATTCAATGCTATCCACTGTAGATTATGAAAAAGTCTAATAATGTTCACAGAGTAAGGATCCATGGTCAAGTCTTACATACAAATGCAACAACATTATAAATCCAGCCTTAAGACCAAGCTGTGGGATTTTTGTTGAAACAAAGACCCCCCAGGCACACATCTGGCTATTCTGGAGGAATCAAGAATGACTTGGGGGTCACACTGAATGAATGTCCACACGTGCTTTCTGTCCAGCCAAGACGCAAACACAATATTGACCTTACAATAGTCCTGAAGCAATTTTGAAAGCTACATTTTAGAGTATTTCTAGGCTTTCTGACTCAACTGACATCTCATTCATTTTACTTCATTTTACTTCTTATCAGAGGGCTGGGCCTGGTGTGCTGCCGTCCATGGGGTCACAAAGAATTCAACAGGACTTAAGGGCTGAGTAACAAGAGGGCAGGGCAGGGTGTTCCAACTTGTATCAAGAATAGGGACAGTGTTCCAAGTTGTCCTGGTATGTTTCAACTTACAGATAAAAGAGGCCAAGGTATGTATATATTATATTTACTACCACGGCCAAATTGTGGGGTCCTTTCAGTCTGAATTTCATTCGAGTCAAAAAAGCTAATGGTCAGACAGAATTTATCCCACATTCGGTCAAGACAGTAAGGGGATTGCAGAGGGAAAAAGCAAGATAACTAGGAAATCTAGAAAGAAAACAGAAACTTGATGTTCAAGAATGTGAGTATCACTTTACAAGCAGGGGAAAAAGTAGTATGATGGATCAGAGTGACAAAAATGTGGGATAGTCCTGAAAAAACAAAAAATATTTTCTATGCTAATAAGAGACGCAGAAGTACAGAACAGACTTTTGAACTCTGTGGGAGAAGGTGAGGGTGGGATGTTTCGAAAGAACAGCATGTATATTATCTAGGGTGAAACAGATCACTAGCCCAGGTGGGATGCATGAGTCAAGTGCTCGGGCCTGGTGCACTGGGAGGACCCAGAGGAATCGGGTGGAGAGGGAGGTGGGAGGGGGGATCGGGATGGGAATACGTGTAACTCTATGGCTGATTCATATCAATGTATGACAAAACCCACTGAAAAATAAAAAAAATAAAAAAAATAAAAAGGTTGTATAATCTAAGCAAAGCAGAGTTAAATACACCTAATGAAATTTCTTTTGTAAACTAAAAGGAAGTGGCCAAAAAAGGTAGTAGCAATCTTTTATGTTTTTTTAAAATTCATTGCCTTTTAAGGCCATATTGATAGTCTCAAAACAGTCACTTCTTTAGCCAAAAAAGAACATAGTTTCTAACATGGAAAGTTACATGCTGCTAAAATGGGCACTATGCATGAGGCTATATAGTCCATAGGGTTGCAAAGGGTCAGACATGATTGAGTGACTAATACATTTTTTTTTAATGAGGAAATGTAAAGTGTGTGATATTTGAAGGCTTCAGCTAATGATCCAAAGAGACAACTGCAAGTCTCACACTACTGAGACTCCGCTTCTTGGATTTTGATTAAGTGACTAAAGTTCCAGCCCCAGAACAGCGATGGACAGTAGAAGCCCCACACGACAGTTGGCTGTGAAATGAGTATAGTTTCACCCTCTGTGCAGTGCCCAGTCCCTTAGTCCTGTCCGACTCTTTGTGACCCCCAGGGACTGTAGCCTACAGGCTCCTCTGTCCATGGAGATTCTCCAGGCAAGAATACTGGAGTGGGTAACCATGCCCTCCTTCGGGGGATCTTCCCAGCCCAGGGATCGAACCCAGGTCTCCTGCATTGCAGGTGGATTGTTTACCATCTTAGCCACCAGCGAAGCCCCTCTATGATTTACAAAGAAGTGTCTTTCTCTTTTAAAGGTTTGCATTGGAAAGGCAGCATTTCACAATCTTGAATACTCCCCAAATTTGGACTCTGATTTCATTCAGACCAAATTTATAATTATTTCATAATTATTAAAACAATAATTATGGATATTCATATTAAAATGGGATTTGCAACTTATTTTCCAGAGGAAGATGTCATAATTAAAATACAATGATTTGAACAACAAAATATGCTTACACGGCTATTAACAGTAGTTTTTATTTACTATGGTACTAGTTGGTGGAATTTCTTTTATAGATTTCATGAAAAATAAAAAATGCAGCTAAAACTTGTAGTGGAAACTAACTTAACATTTTAAACAAATATTCCAATGAAGTTATTAGGTAACATGTATTAATTGCTTGCTAAGTTCAAGTTCCTAATACCAATTTTTAGAATTACTATATGTTTCGGAAACTTGGCTGTATCTTTTTCAGGTGTGTTTTACTTGTTTTAAATTTTCCGCTTCTGATTCCACCCTTCTCCCTGCGTGCCTGCCAGATTTAAAGAAGTGACATCTATTTGCTAACACTGTTATTCTATCTCCATCAAAACATTGTGATCAGTTTCTTCAACTCTGTCAGATTACTTAAAATGACACAAGCCTTTTAAAGTGCATTATTGGGCCTTAAGGCTATATTTATAATAGGCATTAACACAAAACAATAAAGCTGACCACAGGAAAGATTACTTTCAAGAGTTGAGACAGATCTTGGCCACAAATACGAAAGGTTAAGCACACAATCCAATGGGAAGACTGACATTAAGGCATATGTGCAGCTTGCATAAAAAATTCAAATATAAAATGGCATTTGGTATGAATTTTTATCTTGGTACTTAATGAAGTATACCAATTAATATTACCTAGGCCACTAACCTTTATAATCATGAATTCAATACAGCTTATAAAATTGTAGTGTTAAAAACAACTGCATTGTTTAATAAGGGAGAAACTAGATCAATGTGTTGGCAGATGTACTGTAATTTGACAAAAGTCCAGGAGTAATGAAACTGCTTTGCAGGTTTCTAAGTGAGTTTTTAACCCACTCCTTTCCTCCTCTTTTCTACTGTAGAGGAGCTGGTTAGAGTCACAGAAGTGGAGAAAATGAGGTTGGGTTGTTTCAGGGCTGGAAAACTGTTTGAAGGTCTTGTGGGGAGCCTTGGGCCATCTATTTGGGTGATAGGATCAAAAGATAAGGACTCACCTGTGGCCTTGGGACTCAAGAGATGATGGGTGACACAAGACAGGGAATTTCCTGATAGGCACTAATGAATCCGATATCACAGAAAGGACAGCACAATTAAAGATATCAGGTTGTAACCTGACCAGTGTTTAATTATCTTTGATTGTTTTCCAGTCTGCTCTACCTTTATGAAACAATAGCACCTATCAGAAAATCAGGGTGGTGGCAAGAGAATGCTGTTTGTGCCAAAAGGTTTGATTCCTCTTTTCTTCTTGACTCCACATACAGAAGTCCTTAAGGAAATGCTGGGAATCGTTGTAAAATAAATGTCATGCTGTTCTGTTTATAAGCACCCCAACGAACCATCAACTTTATGTACACGCAACATTATTTTTCTGTGGATAATGTGGTCATTCATAATTACCAACATATTGCTTCCTACTTTTCACAATGGCATAATTAAGCTCCTCTGTGGAACAACATGCATGAACATGGATAGTGTTTTTAAAAATGTGACAAACATGATCACTTTAGCCATTTCACTTAAATTCCTCAAGTTTTGAAACTAGGCAATCCAAACATCAATGTATCTTTCTCTCATTATATTATAGACATCTCATTGTATTTTATTTTTATTGGAATAAGATGAATTTTCTTTTGTGTTGGCAAGATATTTATTGGGCTGATCAAGCATGAGGACAAATTATCCTGCAAAATATGCTTTTCTTTAAAAATGGTGCACTTTTACACAACTTTTTCTCCAAGAAAATGGTCTTAAATATACTATCTCTATGATCTGCATTCATTGAAAGTGCATTAAAATTTTATTACAAATATAAAAACCAAATTTAAAAACTTATGAAAATGTTCACACAGTGACAAAAATACATGTAAAGGGTCTTCACCAATGTTTTGTAACAGAGAAGTGAAAACAATCTTGATGTCCACTTAATAGGGGGCTGATTAAATTAATGTATGCCCCTCAATGGAATATGTAGTAATTTACAAAAGAATGAGGTAACTCTATTTAAACACTTATGGAAATATGTCTACCAACACATAGTAAAATGAAAAATAGTCACAGGACAGTGAGTATTATTCTATTTGTACAAAACTAATACATACACAGATACACACACACATACATATTTACTTATTTGTATATTTTTAGATAGTATCTGGAAAGACCTAAACCAAACCATTAACAGTGGTTACCCCTAGAAAATAAGGGGTGGGGAAAAGCAGAGGAATTTGTATTTTATAATTCCTTATAGTTGATTTTTTTTAAAGGAGCATATATTACATTTATAATGAAAACATATTAAAATGATAAGCCTTGGATAAAAAGATATTCATCTTATACACATACTTCTTTTTCTAAAGTCATTTCTAAAATTTCCTCCAAAAGGTAAGGTTGTTTTACCCTCAATGTTGGCACTAACATATAAATAATCTCTTTTATCTTTCTCCTACCTTTTTAAGATCTTAATGACACTTAGCAAAAAAATTCGCAAATACCTACTATAAGTCACTAGCAGGGAAAGGCCTGATATATAGCAACTCTGAAAGTGAAAAATGCACACATTAATTTTAAAAAGTCTACAAAATATAAAAATGAAAATCCTGTGCAATGCTGTGCACTCTATCACAAGTGTTGATGAGATAGCCTTCACTGATAACAGACACTACTCTGTAAGTGGAAAACTGGAACATTTCCAAATCATATAAAAATATCTCCAAAAGATAAGTTATTCAAAGAAAGGAATAAAAAATCCCTGAGTAGGCCAAAGACAATAGACACACAGATACAATAACCTAAGGAAATAGATTATCCAGGACCAGAGAGTATATTATTTAGCTAGTTGGTATATATGTATTCATATGCAGCTATGTATATATCTAAATATATATACATACACATATCATACATAGACACATCCACTAGATTTGGAATTCATCACATACACACATCATTAAACTAACACCTAAGTCCAGGAAGGGAAAGACTAATTTACAAAAATTAAGCACTTTTCTGACAAAATTATGTGGATTTAGGGCTAGAACTTTCCATTCTCTCAGTTTTCATACTAAAGGATGTATACTAGGCACTCAATAAATAGTTGTTGGATTGGTAGATAGTTGCATGAATGAAAAAACAGTGTAGAGGCACGGATGAATTTGTGAAGCTACAGCATGACTTCTTGTATCATGTTATGCTTTTGAAATATGCTATTCTAGGACCATAAAAGGACACAGCCTCCTCTAACTGGAAATAGACTAGCCCAGCAGTAAAATTTTTCTGAGTGTTACTCAGAGAGAATGGAAGGGCTGGCTTGTTATCTGTGCACATAAACTTCACAATCATGTACTTTTTAGATCAAATAAAAATGATAAATGTTATACTCTGAAGCCCAACAAGACAAACTATCCATGTTAATGCATGTTTTATCACATAATCTATTTCAATTAAGAAAAGGAAGCTGACAAGTAAATGCTACATCAATACCAATAACTAATGTTAAGGATTTGGAGACAAATGGAAACTTTAGGCTTCTTAGGGGTCTTTAATGATGAATACTCATAATGAAAACAAAATAAAACACAATTCAGTTATTTGTCCTTTTCTTACTTTTAAAGACTTCTCAGTTTGGTAAAACATCCTGAAAAAAAAATTTTTTTTTCATTTTTTGCTTCCTCCTCTAAAAGCAGTTTATGTTTCAGATAAACCTGTGAACATAAAAAGTTTTGTTTCAAGTCACCCCTCCATAAGAAGAGACCAACACATTATTATGCATTGAAGCAGTAAATATAAGAAAAATCCTTCAAAGACAGTATCTGTTTTTATGAAAACTTGGAGACAAATAGAGAGAGAAAGGAGAGGTGAGAGGGTGGGGTTTTAAATAATACTATATGCTTAATCTAAAGCATAATTACTATCATCACAAGTTGGTTAAACAATTAGCAGAATGGGGATATGTTCAAAGGCCTCAGCAGTTCTCTCTACAGCAAACTCACTTAAATTAACTATAGAGTGAAGCAAGTATGCCAACATGTAAGAAATCTGCTAAGAAGACTGAATGTTTAGGTCTCGAGAATTTCCTAGAAGCAACCTATCAGTTTTGTCAGTTTATAAAGTTTGATAATCCTTGAGGTGACACTGCACAAATTTCCTTGTGTGCATCTGAGACACACAGAGAAACAGCAAGAAATAGAAAGGTTCAACATCAAAATAGCCTGTTGTCTACGTTGACTTTAATTCAGTATGTTACCAAATTATGCCCACAAAGGAACGATCGTCTTTAAATATGTCTACAAAAATATGGAAAAATAGTGTAGAGGCATGGAACTCGACAAGAACAAGGTATTGGACCTAGGTTTAATATAGATATGTATATACACACACATTCACACCCCTACAGTATACACTCCGGTAACTACGATTCTTCTCATTTAGTTTCATTAGTTCCTTTTTGGGCATTGAGATTTTGAACAATTAGAGCATCTGAAGGAGGAAGGAATTATACGCTTGGGCCACGAATGAAAAGAGGTGCATGTGGTGAGCCTCCATCTTCTGAAAGGTGGCCTTGCTCATTGGTGCAGGGGGCACTTGAGTCATCCACCCCAAGTCTCAGAAGGCCTGGAGGGACAGTCAGGGACAGAGACAGTCTAAGCTATGCTCAGGAGACACATGCTCAGACAGTTCTGAGGATAACTGGTTCTAACTGAAGTGCTGTCTTCCAAGAACCATGAAGAGTTATGATATAGATGTTTATAGTCTATGAAAGTGACCGTTTCGTAAAAGCAGCAATCTGTATACGGAAAAGACAGGATACCATGTCGGGAACGCACTGGAGCTAGAGGCATTGTGGCCTGCAGAGAACACGGGGGAAGAGGAGGCAGAAGGTTCCTCTAGACGGTTGCAAGGTGCAGCCCTCGGACGCGTGTATCATCCTATGCGGTTCTTACCCAGACCTGCGCTGTGAGACGACATCATCTGCATTTACCAGTGCATTCCTGTCCGTGATCGTTTTCTCTGTTTTTTACAAAGGCAATAGATAGGAAATACAAATAAACCTGGGGATTAAAAAACAAAGAAAAAGATTAAAGTTAATTAAAAGGACAGGCTTTTAGTACTATAGATTTGTAATGTTTCTATTTTCAAATGTTCATTTTGCAAGCTATTTATTAATAATCATCATTTAGCAATACATGAAAAGAGGGAAGATATCTATGCTATGAAACAAACTTAGTTTTTCAAGATTCTCTTCTTTATTCTTTTTGTTTGTTTTTTAAACTCTCTCCTCACCTTTTAACAGAGTCTGTGACACCAGTTTTGATATAAATTTTTTTAATCAAAATACCAAAACAAGTTTAAGTCTTCTTTATTAACTCTGATCATATCTCTCATACTGATATTCATGCTTTGGTTTCAGGCCATATAACATGTTACTCAAGAAGATGGGGGGTGGCGCAAATGTCAGCTTTGATTCCCAATTCTACCATTTGTGAGGTCCTAGTGACTAGCTTTAATTTCCTCAACTGTAAAATGCAGAAATAGCATCTACTTCATAAAGCCTCACTCATTGTAAGAACTTATAAATGTCAGTTACTTTATAATTCTATCTATCCTGCACATACGAACTACTTGCTAAACGGAACTTTACATATAAAATCATTTTATGTAGGAAAAAAAGAGAAATCCTATCTACTACGTGGAACAATTATCCAAGCAGCCTTTAGCGATCATGTTTTCTTTTAAAGTCTCTAAAGCAAGGGTTGTCAAAGTGTGGTCCGTGGACCATCAGCACAGGGTCACCTAACCTTTTAGAACTAGAAATCCATGGGTCCCGTCTCTCTAGTGAAGCAGCAACTAGGGCAAGGACCCGCTAACTTGTGTTTTAACCAGCCTTCATGGTTCTTATAAAGCACTCCAGAGTCTCAGAATCACTGCTTGAAATGTGTATTTTAATACACCTGTATGAATGAAACTATATTTATAATCACTGATACATTTTCTATTTGTCAGTGCTCAATTTTATGTTGGGCATGTGTTCCTACACACATCAAACGTATCTTTTTGACCCAGGGAATCCTTTCATTAGAACTAACCAAACTGTACCAGAGCCTCTTTCCTTTGATGCTCTAAACTGAACTCAGAATTGGAAAATCTGGGTTCTTGTCCACTGGAAGCTTTTGGTAAAATACTAGTTACACTAACTTTTGTATTAAAAGAGGGTTAATAATGCTTTATAAGAAATATGAATGAGAGTATTCATGGACTGAAGAAGTGCCACACAAATGCATCCTATATGAAACACGCTCCTCTCAATCTATAAATCATCTGCTGATGGCTTATCTAGAGCAAGCATGGGACAGGTATCTCCCCAACTTAATAACTGACTCACTATGACATTTACATTCGTGTTCTCTCTATGGCACCCAGAGAATTCTTCTCTCAAATACGTTAAGTGTCTCTTACCGATGACAACTGCTATGGCCCCTAGTGCTAATCCCAAGACCAGAATAAGAGGTGCAACGAACAATTTTCCAGCTGGAAAACAAAAGGCAAACCATTTAGAGAGTCTTAAACTAAAACCAAGATACAAATTCAGCAACGCTTTTAAATATCACAGTGTGCATTTTTAAGGAGTCATTATAATTAAGGCAATATTTCTCTGGAAATGTATCAGGTGTAGAACAAATACGTAAATTTAGTAACTTCATTCAAATCCTGGGCACATGAGTCATCCATCTCATAAATTACTTACCTTATACAACCAAGAAAATTCTAAAGCTACTGACTCACTTTACTCCACCAGAACCATTCAGCTTTGTGCTTTTCCTTTAGATCTCTTCCATCTTATTTTTTTTTTTTTAATATTCTGAAAGACTAAAAAGGGTGTGACACATCCTGAGCTGGCCAAAGAAAATCTAATTAGCTCACAAAATGGAGAGCTAGCAGGGGCTACAAGGGGTTCTGCCCAAACCCACATCTGAAAACGTGATTTATATATTTCCTGGGTCCAAAGAAAACTAGCAATAGGAACATCTAATATACTGAATGACAAATGGGATGTTTCAATACTGTTGTTAGAGAAAATTACCAGTAGACACACAATATACTGAAGGGTATTCAAATAAATCATTTTAGCAAACTTAAAAAGGAAGTGCCTATAAGAAGGCTAAACACTGGTAAGGATGCCAGTGGCATCAACCAGCACTTTTTCTTCTGAATGAATAACTGAGCAGTGATTACAATAAACTCTAGTTACAGCACACAGTTCACACTGGGATTCTACTGGTGTTACAAGGCACTAGCACAAAAATAGAGGCTAACAGTTAACACCTTTACATTGTCATCTTTACCATTACATGGGCGTCTTGATCTCAGAGCATGTAGCAACAGCCACAGAACCCAAACACAACAAGAGAAGAGGAAGGGATGGAGGGACTTTGCAGTAGAATCACGTTGCTGTTGAAGAATCAAGCAGCAATGCCATTCTATAAATAAGGATGGTAATTTGGATTAACCAACTACATTAGAAAACAGAAACATAATGCTGCCGTTTGTTGGAAATTTGTCAGAAAAATATTAACATTTTTTATTCTTAAGAAAGGGTCTCTGGAACCACAGAAAATATATAGACAGAAAATATTTCTTTTAGGAAATTTATTTTTTAATATCTAATTTTGAAAAAATTGCCATTCAGTTGACAAAATGTCTAACCATGAGGTTTACTTACATTTTTCACCTATGATATAATTTATCAAGCAATACTAAATCCCACTGAACAATTCTATTTTGTGCACTCATAAAGTTACGCTTGAGTTTAGAATATATTGACTTGCATATTTCAAGTGAATCTGTTTTCTCCTGTACATGTAGCTCAGTGTGCTCATTCATATTTCTTTTTTAAGTAATTATCAATTTTCATAAGAAAGATATATTTTCATAAAACATGACTGCAAAGTAACAGCACTGCTACTTCCAAACATCACAGAACTCAAGGAACCAGATATGTGCTCTCTTTTTCTCTGGGAAGCAATAAACTTATTACAATCATGCAATCAATATTTGATACATGTTTAAGTCTACTTTTAAAACTGTCTTGAGGACAGTTAAGCTCAGATTCTGTTATTCCTAGATCAATAATAATTCTTTTAAAATACTATTCTTAATAGCTGAAACAACATTCTATCATATCCATATATCCTATCTTATTTAAATATTTTAGTACTTACTTTTTGTTCCCTTTTCTGCTATTTTAAATTATACTTGCAAGTACACCATTGTCAGCCTAGATTTATCATATTCTAAAATGTCCATGAAGTTACCATCAAATTTATTTGTAAAACAACTGCACAAAATTTCCAATTCATTCAATAGAGTATGGAAATTCAGCGCAGAGTATTAACTTGACAAAATATTTGCTAATCAATAATCCAAAGAAACCTCATTTTATTTTAATTTACATTTCTCTGACTACTAATAATGCTGAATCTTTTAAAACATGTTTATTAGCTATCTCTATTTCTTCAATTCTGGTTCCAGACTTCTTTGATTTTTTTTAAAAAATTGATATTTACTTTTTGGGGGCCTCCATTTCTTTTGCATAAGCTACTTTTGTATATAAGCTACTTGTCAACAAGAAATCTATTAAACACCTGTATTTTCTTCACCAATGTATGCTTTAATACTTTGAATATTTGTATGGAATAATATGAGAACTAAGCATTTTTCTGTCACTTTTATTTCCAATAAAAGTGAAAAATCTTTTCACTTTTAAAAGTCCTGCCTTTTGTAGGTATGAGATGCTTGAAACTGAACTGCTCTTTTATTTAAAAACACTGCTTATAAAATCATTTTATTCCACTTTGTAAAATGTAACGGGTAACATGGATTACTGTATTCTTCCCTGTTTGTCCATAGGAGAAAAGTCCACATTTTCCTGCCATACTTGTGATGGTCCGACATCAGTTTGAGATGGTCTGACAGCTGTTCTGAAGGTGGAAAAATATGTGTAGGAGGGAGAACTTATAAGGCCAGCTGCTCCCTGCTTTGTTAGGTACATCCTGACATACATGTACACAAACACACAAGAAAATGGGCCCCAAAAGGAAACCATTTACAGAAATCGGTAAAATTTTAAAATGAAGACAGTGCAAAGAAACTATCTCCCTGCTGACAATGTTTTTATGGCCTGTCCAATCTACAAGCTGTTAAATAACTTGACTGTATTTTATGATCTGGGAAGAGGATTCTGAGGCATCAAGGCAAACAGTGAGAGGACCTAAAGAGAAGGTGTCCAAATATTATTGGACAAATAGGGTGGGAAATAACTTTATTTAAGAATGACTAAACAGAAAAATGAAAAAAAAAAGCACAGTCTAATCAAAGATTATTAAAAATAAAATGGAAGGAAACATCCTGCAACAAAATGGCACTCAAGTAGGAAAGAAAAGAACCAGCAATGCAGGTTCAGGCGTTGGTTTTCAGGTTGTTCTCTGTATATATAGACTTACAAATAGGTTATAGCTCAAAAACTTAATTTGCAATTAGCTTTCTCATGGTAGTATTGTTATAAATAGTGGTTAGATTCCCTAGTTATCTCTCCAAAGCCTACTAAACTAGTAAGCATATATTGGTTATATAATTGTAACATATACTATTATATGCAAATAAACCAAAAAGCATTAAAAATCATTAAAACTAATCTTGTCTATATTCAATGCTATTGGTTATGGAACATTGCGTTTAACTAAATAAAGCTCAGGAAGAGTGTTTTACAGAGATCATGTAAGATTTTAGAAAATGACAGTACTGGTTTCCACATGATAAAATTAAGTTTAAAATATATGTTCTATTGTTTAGCTGTCAGGAGTATATCATTACCACCAACTGTTCTGAGTAGCCTGCCATGATTCTAGCAAGGTGAGTGGTTTTACAACCCTAATGAAGTGATGGAGGGTTGAAAAGAGATATAAGAGAGTTTCATGAGGTAAGGAGAAAGGGAGAAATGTGGATGATGTTTAAAAGTATTGCGTATGTAAGAAAGACTGCCAGAGGAAGAAATAATGGAGTTCTGGGTTATGAAAAAGAAAGGAAATCTCATGGTAGGTATATTCCAAAGGAGGAGGGACCATTAGAAGAACTATTAGGCCAGAAGAACACTGCATGCAGGAATCTGTGTTTATGTTTGCATGTGTTGTTGAGGATGAAGAAAGCAGTAAAAAGTCAATCCATAAAAGCATCTCATGCAAGCATGCTAAGCTACTTCAGTCATGTCCGACTCTCTCTTTGTGACCCTATGGACTGTAACCCACCAGATTCCTCTGTCCATGGGATTCTCCAGGCAAGAATACTGGAGTGGGTTGCCATTTCCTTCTCCAGGGGATCTTCCCGATCCAGGGATCAAAACTATGGATATTTAAACTTGGGTTTGTATGCAATGAAGGCATTTGATGCTCATTTCATTAACTGTTAGCTATTAATATTGATATTTAACTTCTAATACAATAGAAAATACATACAAATAGAAAATATATACGACTTATCAACTATATAGGTACAGTGGAACTCTATAACAAGACTCTGAAACACAGGGATTTTAAAAATTGTACTGTTATGTCTTCTGTGAATAAACAGAGGTTGTGTTAAGACCCATTGCGAGGTGTCGTCACTACAAAAATAAATGCGATAGTGTCCCCTTTTACCAAATCACTTACAATAGGGTTTCAGAAGACTAATGACTTCACATTTCTGCGGTATATTCAATTACTCGTTTTTCAAACAAAATCCACTTGCTCATATAGGTAGTGTCCTGCTAACAAACTTCAGTTTTTTTAATTTTAAACACAAAAGAAGAAAAATGTCTTCCTCCTATTTTCAGCTAGAGGCTCTACTAGAATACATGGCAGGTGCTGAGATTTATCATAGCTGCTGGATTACATTTCTAAGCTCTATCATCATCACTGCATACTTCCTGAGGAAGAATCCTATAAATAATGTCGGACACTCACCACAGACTGACCCTCGCACTAATCTCCTTAGGTGAGGTCTCTCTGGGAGGTAGCGATATTTGCATCCAAATATACTGAGGTTTGAGGTGTGGTCTCCAAAGAAACGGAGCTGGCGGTATCTCTCCCCACATCGATAACAAAAATTAGTGTTACACTGTGAACAGGTCATATGGTCACACCCTTCAGTTCTCTGGATGTGGATCTGCAATAGAGAAAGAGGGAAAGAAGAACAAGGTTATTAAATTTTTAATAAAGTATCTATGGAACAAAAGATACAAATTTCACCAAAATAAAAGCCTTAGATAGCATTCCTGAAGCTGTGAGTTTGCTTATAATCACATTCTTTAAGGCCATCTTTATATCAAACCCTTTAGATATGTAAAGCTCAACAACATTTCAGATGCTGAAGCTGTTGGCTTATTTGGACTAATATAAACAAACACACCCCGAAGAAAATTCACTTATCTTTCTAAACATACATCTCACTCAATGATTAGGAAGCAATTGAAAATGCTGTGAAGGTATATTTTGTTGATGCTATGATAAGCAAAAATGAGGTGGCCTGCGAAATAAGAAGAGACAAAGAGGATTCTTTAAAAGAGAGGATTACATAAAATTTTTTAAGGGACAAAAATTTCTCTTTGTGTAAGGGAATGACAATAGGTGTAAAGTGAAAGTGAAAGTCGCTCAGTTATGTCTGACTCTTTGCAACCCCATGGACTATACAGTCCATGGAATTTTCCAGGTCAGAATACTGGAGTGGGGAGACTTTCCCTTCTCCAGGAGATCTTCCCAACCCAGGGACTGAACCCAGTCAGGCGGATTCTTTACCAGCTGAGTCACCAGGAAAGCCCCAGTAGGTATAAGTGTATTTGCAATGCCATTTTAGTTCCCAGCTCTAATTTTAGTTGCCAGTGCCTGGACAGGACTGTATACAACGCTACGTGTACAACTGTTGTCGTTGTCAAGTTAACAGGAAAATACAGAAGTTGCTGCTGTCAAGTTACAGGTAAATACTGAGGTTACGTCTTACCTCCCAGGCTACAATTTAGATGATATTACTTACATGAGAATATAAAAATGTGATAATATCCATACAGGGACTAACCCATTTGGGGGCACATACTGAGTCAGATCAGTACGATATTGGTTCCATTTATCCCTCCCCCTTCACTCACCTAAAACTGTGAGGAATCAAATACCTGGGCAGTGTAACTGACATTCCCTGATTGCCAGGTGATCTCCTTTATCACTTCTTCATATGGATGATTCTTAGACTGATGCTAGACTAGACAGTACCTTCCTGGGCAGGCAAGGACTAGCTATGGTCAAGGGCATCTGGGCATCAGTGGTCAAAGGTAACTACCGATCATTATTTGGTCAATAGAAGCCAAACTTGCTTTTCCTGCTATTGGCCACCTCATCTTTTTCAATTGTATTGATTTTTTTCCCCTTTTACCTGACAGTCCCTTGAGAGTGGACCCAGGTTTTGTGGAGCCTGAAGGTTATCTAATTAGAGGGGCTCAGCGGGTGCAGTGGTAAAGAGTTCGCCTGTCAATGCAGGAGGCACAGGTTTGATCCCTGGGTCAGGAGGATCTCTAGGAGAAGGAAATGGCAACCCACTCCAGTATTCTTGCCTGGAAAAATGCCATGGACAGAGGAGACTGGAGGGCTACAGTCCATGAAGTTGCCAAGAGTTGTAGATGACTGAGCACACACACACTTAAAGGAGAAGCGTGCAAATTACAAATTGGATGCCTACAAAGGGGCCCATGCAGGTGAGGCTCTCTGCAGCTCAAGCTCTGCAGCTTCCCGATAACTTCTCCCCTGGTGGCCCCGTAGTGCCTGTTTCTATGAATAATCCTGACGAACAACTGCTGTGACTGCATCCACTTAGCAGAGCAGATGGCATTTAGGAACGATGTAGGCCAAGGCCCTACTTAACCTTTGAATTATTTCTCATCCTTTAAACCACCTGAGCATTAGGAGAAAACATGTTCAGAGACAACTGCCAAGCATCCAAAATAAAGGTTACTTCTTCATATCCTCAACCTTTGGACTGTATATTGTATTTGATCTTGATATGGAGATAATAAATCTTAACAGATTTCCTAGTCACATATCATAGTGTTGTATGTGACCTAAAAAGGGAGAAGGACTAATATTTGCTTAGAGTCTATTATACACCAAACTTTGTACATACATAGCATCTTTACCCTCATGACCAACCATAAGACTGGCATGTTTATTCATAACCAGAGCTCAGAAAAGTACTCTGCTTGAATGAATGGAGAGAGGATTTTGATTCCTGTCTATTTCGTTATTATGCTAACATGAAAGTGAAAGTGTTAGTTCCTCAGTTGTGTCTGACTCTTTGTGACCCTATGGACTGTAGCCCGCCAGGCTCCTCTGTCCATGGACTTCTCCAGGCAAGAAAACTAGAGTGGGTGCCATGCCTTCTCCAGGGGATTCTTTACAACCCAGGAATTGAACCCAGGTCTCCCACATTGCAGGCAGATGCTTTAACCCTCTGAGCCACCAAGGAAGCCCAGGAAGGTAAGCACCCTCTTATCATAAACTTAAAAGATAAAACCAGAGGGTCAATCATATCCTTTGCTGACAGTGTCATCATGTCGGCCTCCTACACGAGGCTGTCTGAGTCTTTCTACTTGGTTTAGTTGCTCTCTGGACTAACCCACATTCTTCCTTTAAAATAATATTCAAACTTTTTCTGACAGGAAACTTATTCTAATAAGTTAAACTTGTCGCTGACAGTTCATTTACCTCAAAATTTCGTATTTAATTTTCACTGTTGTTTTACATCTGTTTGTAATACTTTTTATTGTGTTCTAAAATCTTTATGTGGTATACTCATTATTCACTTAAATACCGAAACACTGTAATTTCTAGCCTATTTTAAGTCTTTCCTTATTTCAAAAACAACACTCAAACATAGCAGGCTACTAAAGTACTGTTAGTTCAATAATATGTCTACACAAGAAGTGATAAAATTCTAAGCTCTGATAATACTCTATAGGAACCCTATATGTTGCAGGGTAATATGGTTCTATAGAGTAATCTGGATGTTTTACATACATAAGAGCAATGACTTAAACATGAAAAATGGTTTCAGAACTTCTGTCAGGTACATAGTGAATCCTTTAATACTACTGCAAATATATCTTGATTATATATGAATATTTTATAACTTCAGGCTAAAAGAGAAATGAACTGACATAATGCAAGTTAACTTGTAACAAGAGACATGACTTTTCACATTTGCTAATATGCAAGTTATAATTTTGAACTTCTAACACCCAGAGGATGATAAATTTCATGTGCTAAATGAGTTCCCTGAATATATTTTTAAAGGTCAGTTCAGTTCAGTTCAGTTCAGTCGCTCAGTCGTGTCCGACTCTTTGCGACCCCATACACCGCAGCACTCCAGGCCTCCCTGTCCATCACCAACTCCCGGAGTTCACCCAAACCCATGTCCATCGAGTCGGTGATGCCATCCAACCATCTCATCCTCTGTCGTCCCCTTCTCCTCCTGCCCTCAATCTTTCCCAGCATCAGGGTCTTTTCAAATGAGTCAGCTCTACACACCAGGTGGCCACTCTTTTCAAAACATCAAAGCTTTTAGAAGTAGGTGTAAATTACATTTATGTAAAGTCCATTTTATTTCTCAGTGAAGCTTTACAAATATTTTTATTATAGCTTCAAAACATTCATCAGTTTATCTCTGCTAAAATACAAACTAATTGCCCAAGTGTAATTCAGCATCAAAATTCTGTATTTAATTAAGAGATGAAGACAGAGTAAGACAGATGAGATATTTCTAATCTACTAGGTTAAACTCACTACCCATAAGCCACAAACATCATTTGATTTGTTATCACAGACAGGGTTTCTTCTCTCCATCTACACCAAATAAAGATGGCAGGTACATAAGGAGCTGAATATTTAAACACTACATGTTGCTTATATATCTCTATATTTACAAGTCATAAGATATAATGTTCAGGATATGACAGATATTTCTTTAATATGAGTTTGATACTAGGCCCACATAGTAGCGGTAGATCGAAAAGACAACATGGACCACCTCTGAGCCTGTGACATTCTTTACAGGACATATGAACACCTGCAATAAGACATTAACCAATGTATGTACCCCCGTCTTCAAGCTGTTTACATTTAGTTTAACAAAATGCCCACAAACTATTGAACTAGAATTCAGCTGTTTATTTTCATACAGATTCTACTTAATTTTAAGGTGGAAAAATAACAATGTACTGCTAAATATCCAACCCATTTTATAACAAAATCAGTACACATCTGCCCACAAGTATTTATCTCCACTTTCACCAAGAATGGAATATTTATTTTACCCTTTAAGTGGAAAATGATAACTAAATTAACTGTTATCTATTACTGTTCCCAGTAAGATTTAGTCTATGTATAAAGTTATTTTAATGTATGCATTTGCCTCAATGGCTTTGCTATTGGGAGGGATGAATTAGAAACAATAATTCTGAGAGAAGGTTTTGAGGATCAGATGACTAACTCTTAGTTCCTTACTTATCTCACTATACTGATTCTCCCCAACACAGCGATTTTTTTTTAATAGTTTTATTTTTGGCCGTGCTGGGTCTTCACTGGGTGCGGGTTTTTTCAGCTGTGGTGCGTGGGGGCTCCAGGTGCGGTGTGCGGGCTCCTCACTGCAGCGGCTTCTCCTGTGCAGAAGGGGGTGGGCTCCAGGGCAGCACGTGGGCTCAGCGCCCAGCTCCCGGGCTCCAGAGCGCAGGCTCAGTAGTGTGCACATGGGCTTAGCTGTCACGTGGGATCTTCCTGGATCAGGGGTGGAACCCACGTCTCCTGAGTTGGCAGGCAGATTCTCTTAACACTGAGACACCAAGGACGCCCCAACACAGGGATTTTTAAAAACCAAACATATATGCAAAGCCTTCAAAGACCTGATTAAAAACATGTACCTAGAATTAGTTGCCCAATTGTGAAATAAACAATAATAAGGGCAAAAATGAAACAATTCTAGAGATGCTAAAACTCTGTGCCTTTTCTGGGGCCATGACTTAAGGAAGCACTTCATTAAGTGAATGTGCAAGTCCAGAAGGACAATGTTACCACATACAAAGAAGGTGTAAGAAATCTCAGCGAATAGGTTCCAAAGCAATCAGTCCGATTTAGAACAGGAAGTCAGCCAGTTTCAAGAATGTCTTGAAAAAATAACAATGGAATATACAAGAAGCAATAAAATTTATGAGGAACTAAATATTAAATAACATGATAAATAAAGTGGGTATTTCTATTCCCAATAAGGAAGGAAGAGAAACAATAAGGACTTTCAGGAAAAACAAAACAAAATAAAGGGCATGTAAGGTTCAAATATGAGGCATAACAAACTATAGCATAATCGAGTAACAGAGTTCACAAAGATGCAAGGGGCATGTTTCCTAGAAGCTGTGATTCCACAGACAGGAAAATGTAATCCTTGTTCCATAATTATATGTTCTTGATACATAAACACTCAACTGGTTTTCAAATACTAGAATCGTTCTTTAGGAAAAAAGTAGTAAACATTAGAATAGAATGTGGAGGTTATTAAATTTGACAATACAAAAACAAAGTTACAGCTTACAGAAAATGGGAAACAGAGAAGTGGCAAGAATTGTAGGAGGACTAGACCCTCATATATGCCTAAAACTATTAGACACTGGACAGAAGTTTCTATACCATATCTAAAGGTGAAAGATAATCAAAAGAACTAAAATAGCAACTATCAAAAACTGGAATAGAAAGACAGAGAAAGGATAGATAAGCAGCACGAATCCTGTAGTGTCAACTGTGGTTGCCTCTATTTTGGTAAACTGTTCTGTAAAAAATAAATAAGATGTTGATTTCAAACTCATTTGGTGTCTCCTGCTATGTTAGTTTTTTAAAGCCATACTCTAACTTCAATTGTCCTCTAATGTAACGTACTTTGGCCACCTGATGCGAAGAGCTGACTCACTGGAAAAGACCCTGATGCTGGGAAAGATTGAAGGAGGGAGGAGAAGGGGATGACAGAGGATGAGATGGCTGGATGGCATCACTGACTCAATGGACACGGGTTTGAGTAAACTCCGGAAGTTGGTGATGGATAGGGAGGCCTGGCGTGCTGCAGCTCATGGGGTCGCAAAGCGTCAGACATGACTGAGCAACTGAACTGAATGTACTGGTTTTCTTTCTTATAGGGAATTTCATACATAATTCAGTCTTATGATTGATTTATGAAGACACGTTCTTTGAAGAAGAGTGAGAAGACTGTCCAATTCTTATTCCTCAGAGTAGAACTGTACTACAAATTAGCCCCTAAATTTCTTCCTTCTTCTTGACCATACTTCCCTTGACTCCATAACCCATGTCCTCAGAAATTTCCAGATGTCTGTTTTCCCCTCCTTCTCATTCATCTTTACGCCTTCCCTTCTGTGGCTGGGTACCACTTAGCCTGCTAATATAGTTCACAAGTCTCCCCATCCTAATAAATCCTTCCTTTAATTCCACATGACCTTCTAGCCAATGATTACCCTCACCCTTCCATTTTAACTAAGCTTCTTAAAAGAATAGTCCATTCTCACTGCTTTTCTTACTCACTTCTTAATTCTTCCCCAGTTGACTGCAATCCCATGTTACCGAAACATCCAGATCCACTGGGTTTCTCCAGGAAATAGTTATTCACTCATTAATTCAATAAATATTTATTTGCTCACTGAAAAAAGCCGACATGGCTCCTGCCCTTAAGGAGCTTTTAGTCTAACGTATTGACGTTGTTGCTGTTGCTGTTCGGTCACCCAGTCATGCCCAGCTCTTTTCGACCCCATGGATTGCAGCACGCCAGGCCTTCCTGTCCCTCACTATCTCCTAAAGTTTGCCCAAGTTCATGTTCATTGCATGAATGATGCCATCCAGCCATCTCATCCTCTGAAGCCCTCTTCTCCTTCTGCCCTCAATGTTTCCCAGCATCAGGGACTTTTTCAATGAGTCAGCTGTTCACATCAGGTGACCAAAATACTGGAGTCTCAGCTTCAGCATCCATCTTTCCAATGAATATTAAGGGTGGATTTCCTTTAGGATTGACTGATTTGATCTCCGTGCTGTCCAAGGGACTCTCAGGAGTCTTCTCCAGTATTAGTTCCAGGGCATCGATTCTTTGGCACTCTGCCTTCTTTATGGTCCAGTTGATAGACATGGTAAGTTGTACAAATAAACAGCTACTCATAAGCTATGATAAATGCTATGAAGGATAAGGATAAGGCATGAAGAGAGTACTTAACAAAAGGAGCCTGATCTGGTCTAAGTGTCAGAAGAGCCTTGTCTAAGGAAGTGTCAGTTGGAAGTGTCAGTTGATTTGAGAAATGAAGAACAAGTTAAGGTCACCAGTTAAGAAGACTCAGAGGTAGGGAGACCATTCCCAGAACAGTATATTCAGGGCACTGTATCCATGAAATGGTACATGAAGTGAGATGATTAGATAGCATCACCGCCTCAATGGACATGAATTTGAATAAACTTCAGGAGATAGTGAAGGACAGGGAAGCTTGGCATGCTGCAATCCATGGAGGTGCAAAGAGTTGGACACAACTGAGCGACTGAACAACACCATCCATAAAATGAGAAGCAACCTATATTAGACCTGTCACAGTATTTCTCAGTCTCTAAACCTCTTAGTTATATGCATCTCTCTGCTCAAACTCTCTACTCTCCCAGTTGATAAGATCTGAAAGGGTCCATATCACATACATCATTTGTTATTTTATTAAAGGGAGTTGCACAGATCTTGTCACACAGCATGTTCTCAATATGCATTAGTTATTAAAAGAACAAGTGAGTATTATCCATGCCCTCTAACTGCCAAATCCAATGAATACATTTTTAATTCTTATAGTACTATATTTCTCAGTGTCATTTAATCAGTTGGTGTAGTCTCTCTGACCTTTGATATACTCTTGCTTCAATGCCACCTTTTTTTCCCAGGTGTTCCTATCTCTCTTAGGTTCCTATTTCTTCACTTATCTCATAATTCCATCCATGAATCACCACTTTGCATACACTTTTTGCGTAGTCTCTTCCATACTCAAATGGCCTCCACTTCCCTTCACTGGATTTCATTTTTAAATTACTACTGCAGACCTCGCTTCTGAGCTGCAGAGTCATATAGCAATTATTTGGGGATCATATACACCTGTATGCCTTACAGTCATCTCAAAGTCAAATAAGCAAAACCAAGCTCATAATCACTACAAGGTTCCCTAGCCAACAACAACAAAAGTAACTCTATCTCCATTACTTTATCTCAGTTTACGGTATCTGGGTACTATGGTCCAGATGATAAAGAATTTGCCTGTGATACAGGAGACCCAAGCTCAATCTCTTGGTCAGGAAGATCCTCTGGAGAAGGGAATGGCAACCCACTTCAGTATTCTTGCCTGGAAAATCCCATGGACAGAGGAGCCTGGCAGCCTACAGCCTATGGGGTTGCTGAGTCAGACATGACTGAGAAGCTAACACTTTCACTTTTTATGGTATCATCACCATCCATCTAGATACACAAGCTAAATATCTAGTTATTATATTCTTCTCACTTCCAGCTATCTATCAAGATCAGACAGTTTCAGTCCCAGGATATTTATCGAGCCCTTCTCCTCTTCTCCAGCCTTTGACCCTTACTTTAGCTCATACAATCAGCATTTCCTTCCAGATGTCTACAACTACCTTCACATGATCAGCAGCAACCAACCTAAAATACTGATATAAATTGGATACTACACCATTCCCTTGTTTACAACTTTTCAGTCTGGAGGATGAAATCCAAATTTCTTAACATTGCATGCAAGGCCCAGGCTTCTGTTTGTATCTGTTACCCCACCTTTCACCACTTCCTTCTGTGAACCTTACTCTAAAGTAACCACAAAATGCTTGTGGCTCCACTACACAACACTCATTTCCTGACTGTGTGTCCTCTGCTTTAAGTGTTACACTCTCACCCCTGGATACCTTTCATGATGTCAAAATCCACCCAGAAATTCTCAATAACATAGCTCTCCCTGGTCTCCCCATGATGAATGGAGATATCCCCTTTACCATGAACTCATCTGTAATACGCTACACAAAGCCCTACTGAAGTGCAACGTGTTCTGTCATCTTCCGTGTAACCTCTGTGTGTTCCTTTATGTAGGTTTCATGAGAAAAATGACCATGCTGTACAGAGCACAATGATGGAGTCTCACTAAAAGTGCATATAAGGAGTAAAGTAAAATGGCATTCATTCATTCATCAGCTGTCCATTTAGTCCTGGGCCATGCCCAACACTGCTTTTAAATGTTCACAGTATCTCAAGGATCAAAGCAGACCAAAAGCCCTGCTCTCACGATGCAAAATATATCCACTGTTTTAAATAGTGATAGCAATATGGTGCTACGGAGAAAAAAAACAAAGCCGATAAAGGGCATGAGGTAGGAGACAGTGCTTACTGAAAAGCTGAATTTTGTTCAAAGACATGAAGGGAGAGAGCTGGCCTGCAGCTACCTGGGGAATGCATATTTCAGACAAAAGGAAGAGGAGGCATGGAGACCCTGAGAAGGGAACACGCCTGGTGCTTCTGAAGCATAGCAAGAAGGGCAAGGCAGGGCGAAGGAAGTGGAAAATGAGGTCAGAGGGATAACGGGGCGGAAGTATGAGCAGAGTGTGACGTGTCAAATAGCCACTCTAAGGACTAGCGTTTGCTCTGTGTGAGATGCGAGACATGCAGGATTTTGAGCAGGGAGTATGTAATCCTCCTTATGCTTAAACAGTCTAATTCTGGCTGCTGGGTTAAGAACACTGTGAAGAGTAAGAAACCATCAGGAGGCTGTGGCCAAAGTCTTCGAGAGAAAAAGATGTTGATGTCCTGAACCAGATTAGTGACAGTGGGGGTGCTGAGATACAGTCAAATTCTGAATGTATTTCGATGGTACAATCTACAGAAGTTTATGACTGATGGTATGTGGGGTGTGAGGGAATGAGGTCAGATTCTTGACTTGAGCAGCTAGAAGGTTGGCGTTGCCATTCACGGAGATGGAGAAACTATGAGAAGGTCCATCTTGGGGAGAGCAGAGGGAACTATGCTGGAGAAGTCCATTAAGGCAAGCAAGTGAAGACGCTGCTTATGCATTTGGATGTAGATCTTTTCTCATACCTCTCTAAACTGTTGATTTGCCTACAGACTGCTGCTACCAGCAAAACGTGTACCCTGTCTGGAATCTAAGTTGAGTTTACTGCAGAAATAAAAAGCAATTTTTAAAGCTTGAAATGAAATGAAAAGGAAAGGAAATGAACCATCATAGAAAGCTTTATATCCTTTAGAAAAACTGGCCCCATTGGTACCCACACAGAAAAACGGGCAGATTTTTACTCCACTCTTCCATGTCTACACAGCTCACTAGAAATCCTCTCAGAAGCCCTCATCTCTATCAGAGGGTCTCCACATGGACTCTCAGCCCTTTGGAGATGTTTCAGAATTTCTTTGGTAAGGGGATGTTTGGTTGTCACAAAGGTGGCTGATGCTGGCATTTTGGGTTGTTCCTTAATGTTTCAGACATCTTGCTCAGAAGAGTATTAGGTTCCATCCATATTATTTTCTAATACACTAGACTATAAGAGAGTCTGTTTATAAATATATGAACATGGAACCTAACTTCATCTTACATATAAACACAAAATATTGTTTGTATGATTTTAATAGATAATTTTCTAATTACTATGTAACTACAGCATAAACTGAGAAAGACTGATTGATTTAGACTCTAACTCCATTTTATATATGTTTCAAAGATGTATGTGTGGTTTTAATGTATCCTAAATTTTCTAGCAATATAATCACATGTATTCATATGTATATATGCATACATTTACAAGCATAATACACACATATAAATATACTATTTTGTCTTCAAATAATAGGATAGATATTGATAATATTTAAGTTTCCCTCCATGGTTTCTTAAATTCAAACTTGTGAACCCATTTTAAATGGGTTCAAAAATCTGATTGCTTCTTCTTGTCTTTTAATGCCATGGTACCTGAACATTTACATGTTGAAATATTCACTATTGTTATTCTATTATACTATTCTATAAGAATAACAACAGGTGAATATATTTGTTATTCTACATTATTTTGTTTATATATATTTATTTGTTATTCTATATTTTTTAAAAATGGGGCTTCCCTCATAGCTCAGTTAGGAAAGAACCTGTCTGCAATTCAGGAGACCCGGCTTTGATTCCTGGGTCAGGAAGATCTCCTGGAGAAGGAAATGGCAACCCACTCCAGTATTCTTGCCTGGAGGATCCCATGGACAGAGGAGCCTGGCAGGCTATACTCCATGGAGTCACAAGAGTCAGACACAACTTAGCAACTAAACCATCACATATTAAAATTAGGACAATATATTGATTTTTAATGAAATGCTGCATGTACTAACATTATACATTTAATCTCGGGCAGCTAATCAACATCAAAGTTATTAGTCATAAAAAATGGGTCATGGATGCAATACAGTTTATATCCTAGAAAATATCTGCCACCAAACAATCAGGTTCTTCTCACAACTAATGTCGAGATTTTGGCACTTCAGGAAAACAGTAGCAGTGATAACTACTGCATCAAAGTTAGTGATGTTAAGCAATCTGGAGAGTTAAAGTGGATGATTAGTGGTCAAGGAAAAGCTATTTTATCCTCTATAACAGGCACTATCTAAAAGCAATCACCAGCCCCTGAACATACTTTTGCAGTGGCATGTGAAGTGCCAGAGATCTGCAGGATTCTCTAAAAAATCCAACATTAATATTCTAAATTCTTTCCTTAGTAACCATAGGCTACACAGCTGTAGCTCAGATATAAGAACCCATAGACAGAGATGTGTGCTAATTTGATATGAACAGGAGGAAATTAATCATTTCCATGAATCAATACATTTTTTCCCCAGAGCAGCCTTTTATAGGATTTGAGAGAATAAAAATATCTGAAGGGAAATATCTTGACAAGTAAATTCCTTTAATTTCAAATTCATAATAAATTATGGATGAATATAATTCACTTTTCTCTGCCTGCCTTTTGGCCCAGTTACTTAGGCTCTCTGAAACTGTCTTTGTATCTTTCTCACAACTTTCCTTAGGGATTTAAATGAGAAATAAATGTAACTAACACACTATTGGACCTATTATTTTATTATTACTGTTGCTGTTGTTCAGTCACTAAGCCGCATTCAATTCTTTGAGACCCCATGAACTGCAGCACGTCAGGCTTCCCTGCCCTTCACTATCTCCTGGAGTTTGCTCAAACTCATGTTCACTGAGTTGATGATGCCATCCAACATCTCTTCCTCTACCGACCCCTTCTCCTCCTGTGAAACATCTTCGCTTCATCAAAAAGCATTTAATAATTAAGATCTGGATGGCACACTGGAACTTAGCATCTTAGTATCACATTTGAGGGTTTGATGAGATAACTAATAAAACTGTATAACGGCAATGAAGAGTAATATGTAATTAATAGCAGTACATGTAGATAATATTGCTATTATTATTGCTGTGCTAACACCACAAAGACAGAGTGCTGTACAAATAAGATGTCATATTAGAACTCAGCACTCCCTGTTCATGTCTTGGCATTTCTTTAAAAAAAAAAGAGAACTGTCCTGCCTCCTACAAATAGGAACTATGTTGACCTTGAAATAACAAAACAAGAGAAGACTACACATGGACATCACCAGATGGTCAACACCGAAATCAGATTGATTATATTCTTTGCAGCCAAATATGGAGAAGCTCTATGCAGTCAGCAAAAACAAGACTAGGAGCTGACTGTGGCTCAGATGATGAACTCCTTATTGCCAAAGTCAGACTTAAATTGAAGACAGTGGGGAAAACCACTGACGATTCAGGTATGACCTAAATCAAATCCCTTATGATTATACAATGAAAGTGAGAAATAGATTTAAGGGACTGGATATGATAGACAGAGAGCCTGATGAACTATTGATGGAGGTGTGTGACATTGTACAGGAGCCAGGGAGCAAGACCACCCCCAAGAATAAGAAATGCAAAAAGGCAAAATGGCTCTCTGAGGAGGTCTTACAAATAGCCGTGAAAAGAAGAGAAGCGAAAACCAAAGGAGAAAAGGAAAGATATACCCATCTGAATGCAGAGTTCCAAAGAACAAGGAGAGATAAGAAAGCCTTCCTCAGTGATCAGTGCAAAGAAACAGAGGAAAATAATAGAATGGGAAAGACTAGAGATCTCTTCAGGAAAATTAGAGGTACCAAGGGAACATTTCATGAAAAGACGGGCTCAATAAAGGACAGAAATGGTATGGACCTAACAGAAACAGAAGATATTAAGAAGAGGTGGCAAGAATACACAGAAGAACTGTACAAAAAAGATCTTCTTGACCCAGATAATCATGATGGTGTGATCACTCACCTAGAGCCAGACATCCTGGAATGTGAAGTCAAGTGGGTCTTAGGAAGCATCAGTATGAACAAAGCTAGTAGAGGTGACGGAATTCCAGTTGATCTATTTCAAATCTTAAAAGATAATGCTGTGAAAGTGCTGCATTCAATATGCCAGCAAATTTGGAAAACTCAGCAGTGGCCACAGGACTGGAAAAGGTCAGTTTTCATTCCAATCCCTAAGAAAGGCAATCCCAAAGAATGCTCAAACTACCACACAGTTGCACTCATCTCACACACTAGTAAAGTAACGCTCAAAATTCTCCAAGTAAGGCTTCAGCAATATGTGAACTGTGAACTTCCAGATGTTCAAGTTGGTTTTAGCAAAGGCAAGAGGAACCAGAGATCAAATTGCCAACATCCATTGGATCATTGAAAAAGCAAGAGAGTTCCAGAAAAACATCTACTTCTGCTTTATTGACTATGCCAAAGCCTTTGACAGCGTGGATCACAATAAACTGTGGAAAATTCTTAAAGCGATAGGAATACCAGACCACCTCACCTGCCTCCTGCGAAACCTGTATGCAGGTCAGGAAGCAACAGTTAGAACTGGACATGGAGCAGACTGGTTCCAAATCAGGAAAGGAGTACATCAAGGTTGAATAATGTCACCTTGCTTATTTAGCTTCTAGGCAGAAATGCCAGGCTGGATGAAGCACAAGCTGGAATCAAGATTGTCAGGAGAAATATCAATAACCTCAGATATGCAGATGACACCACCCTTATGGGAGAAAGTGAAGAAGAACTAAAGAGCCTCTTGATGAAAGTAAAAGAGAGTGAAAAAGTTGGCTTAAAACTCAACATTCAAAAAACTAAGATCAAGGCATCCGGTCCCATCACTTCTTGGTAAACAGATGGGGAAACAGTGGAAACAGTGTCAGACTTTATTTTTGGGGGCTCCCAAATCACTGCAGATGGTGACTGCAGCCATGAAATTAAAAGACGCTTACTCCTTGGAAGGAAAGTAATGACCAACCTAGATAGCATATTAAAAAGCAGACACATTACTTTGCCAACAAAGGTCCATCTCCTCAAAGCTATGGTTTTTCCAGTGGTCATGTATGGATGTGAGAGTTGGACTATAAAGAAAGCTGAGTGCCGAAGAATTGATGGTTTTAAACTGAGGTATTGGACAAGACTCTTGAGAGTCCCTTGGACTGCAAGGAGATCCAACCAGTCCATCCTGAAGGAGATCAGTCCTGGGTGTTCATTGGAAGGACTGATGTTGAAGCTGAAACTCCAATACTTTGGCCACCTGATGTGAAGAGCTGACTCATTTGAAAAGACCCTGACGCTGGGAAAGATTGAAGGCAGGAGGAGAAGGGGTCGACAGAGGATGAGATGGCTGGATGGCATCACTGACTCAATGGACATGAGTTTGGGTGGACTCTGGGAGTTGGTGATGAACAGGGAAGCCTAGTGTGCTGAAGTCCACGGGGTGACAAAGAGTCGGACACGACTGAGCAACTGAACTGCACTGAACTGAAATAAAATAAATGACTTAATTACCCTTAATTCATAAATCACATTACTTATATATTAGCCTATGAAGTGTATAACTTCCTAATTAATTCTCTCTATTCAATGCTTTGTAAAATGTCCTAAATAGAAATACGTGGTTATTTATGAAAGAGAAAAATTCAAGTGGTCAGCTGCCTGTCATCTTGTTGGCTATGACTGTATTTGTGCCACATTATATAAATGTTTACATAAATATTTCTCTTATCTGACATTAAGAAAGAAGGTAATTTGCAGCAGGGATGTTTAAATTTTCCAATTTAAAAAAAGCTAACCATTTTGAGAAATAGTACCCAAAGTTTGCTTTAGTAAACCAAGTATTCTGAGAAAAGTTTAACTTTAATGTGAGGAAGAAAATGCAACAGTCACATCCTTAGAGATTGCAGGGGCAAATACAGATGTGTAAGCAGCTCCAGAAATCTGATGTTAGAGTTCTTCTGTTCCCTTGTTAGGTTTTATTTATTTTTAATCATGAACTATCTCCAGCATTTAAAAATTAAAGATAATGGTGTAATAGACATGCATGAATTTATCACCCATTTTAAATAATATTAGCATATTACAATATTTAAGGAATATTTTTGAAGAGATAATACTTACTTTATATATGCGTTTTTAATATTACTGTTTCTTTACTTTAACTTCCTGCTGGCTTTAAACTGGCTTGCCCCAAAGTATTGGGTAAAAGGGACTGAAAATGTGTCCAGTTATCTTTTAAAGTACATATTTTTAAAAATATACTCAATTCAAAATATAAGAACAAAATATTTTTAAAGTATTAAATAAACATTTAAAAATACTTGAAATGCTAAATAATAAGAAATGATAACACAGCAATAGCTTTTCAACCTTTTCTGATGATAAATTGTTTCAATCTTTTTAGAAAACAAATTGGCAATATGTACCAAATATTCAATATATTGATATCCTTTAACCTAGTGATTCTATCTTCAGAAAAGGTACAAAATATGGAAATATATATATTTCAGATGAATCTCCTTAACAAATTATAATATAGGGATATATTTTTTAAAAATCCCAAACCCAAACAAAACCAGCTTTGGTATCTAATAGGTGGAGGATATTTAAGCAAATATTTAAGCAAATATTACATAAATGTTGGGCTTCCCTGGTGGCTCAGAGGGTAAACAATCTGCCTGCAATGCAGAAGACCTGGGTTCAATCCCTAGGTTGGGAAGATCCCTTGGAGAAGGGAATGGGAACTCACTTCAGTATTCTTGCCTGGAGAATTCCATGGATAGAGGAGCCTGGCAGTCTACAGCCCATGAGTTGCAAAGAGTCGGACCTGACTGAGCAACTAACACTTTCACTTAATACATGCTATAAAACTACTTAGTAACATAAGAATGGTTTGAAAAGTTAAATGGAAAAAACAAGGGATATCAAATTATCCCCATATTATGATTTTTTTTAAAGTTACTTAAATAGGGGAAAGATCAAAGAGACACTGATATGTTAATAGTGAGTGTACTAGAGTGGTGAATTCTCTTTCTCTATTTTCCAAATTTCTATCGTATGTTACATGACCTTTATGAAAAAAATCACTTAAAAATCAAAATAATTATTAAAATTATGGATCAATCTAATATACCCATGCAGGGTACATAAATATACTTTGGTCCCAACAAAATTTTAAACACATTTGATTATCATTAATAAAAACATCTTCATATGAAAATATATGATAATTGTTTTGTTCACCTGGAAGCACTATATGAAAATTTTTTTCATAAGCTCCTAGCATCTTCCTTTTTCATTTATAAATCTTAAAAGACTATTTAGGAAAATAAAGCTTTGGCCCATAAAAAAATGTATTAATTCACTGAGTAATATCTCCCTGTGGATTTCTACTCTGAGAGAGGTTTCATGGGCAAAAATAAAATTTTATGGCCCAAGAACAACAACAAAATCAGAATTAAGAAAATACAAAGTTTTAAAGTCACATGCTTTAAAAAACCCTAAAACTATCTGTATTCAAAACAAGTCATAAAATATGATGTAACCTGACACAAATTTCATGGAACCTGAATCTCACCAGAGAGTGGGTTCTCTGCTACACATGGAATGAATGTAAACTCATTCCATGGTTCTTTGGCCCCTTTCCCTTCATTTAATCAAAACATAATTCCTTTTAAAACCTCAGCTTTTTAGCTATTATTTCAAAAGAAAACCAGCATGTATGCTTTCTCTTAACCGTTTATATTTGTTAAAACTGTGGGGAACCATCAGGTCATTCAGTAAATTCCTTACAGCTGGGCGCTTTTTCTTTCAATAAATCAGAGTCCATTTAATGTTGGACTGAAGCATTACAGTAACAAGCATATGTCTTTAAGTACCACCTCAACTCATTCAGGATATCCCTGACATGAAATGTTGCAGCATTCTTCATTGAGAACACATTCTGCCAGCCAGTCCAACTGGCAATGGTTTCACAGCTTTTCAGAGAAATATAAAGTATTATGAACAAAGTGTCAAGTAGAATGGCTTAAACAAGCCTCCTGAATTCCCACTGGCCTCTATTTAGTCTGAAACGGAGCAGCAGCTCTGAATAAACTGAAAAGGCAGGAGGAAGGGGGAAAGGCCTCATTCTGCCATTGTCCTTCAATGGGTGAAAAATAAGTGTACAGAGCAATTGACGCAGCCATCTGAAACAGTCTTAAAACCAAAGGGGTAACTGTAGATGGATTTGCCTTCTACAGACAAACAACAGAAGCTTTTTAACTCAGACAAACATAGATATCACTTTTAATAGGACCAGGCCATCCAAACTATTTCAAAATCTTCTTCCAGTTGCTAAGAACACAACATGTTATTTTAGGCAATGCTTTACTATTAATATACGTATAAACTAGTATGTGACGTAGGTGTAGTCAATCTGTGCATATATATATTTTTCATCTATACGCTTCAGAATATACTTATGCTACTTCAAGTTGGTTAACTGGTTAATTACATGGTTAATTGGTTAATCACATGGTTGATTTTTAAAATTTTTCTGATAATTCAAATTTCCTTTACCTTGGTGCTAAGTTCTCCTGAAAGAAATGACAAAATTATTCTTGAAAGAAAATTTGGCCCAGTTTAGACATGATTTTCAAAAACAAATTTGGCAAGAAATGAAAACCACACATGGTGGAGTATACATATACACATATAATTTTCTGCAGTGAGCTTTAGAAAGACAAAAATCTCAACAGATCCCTACCCGGTAGGCCTCAAATCCAAAGTTTCCTGGCTGGATTTATGTGCTGATTTCTCTATAGGAGAAATTCCTTTCCCTGGCTGGCTGCATGGTTGACTTTCAACATCTAGGTCTCTGCTCAAATGCCTGCTAACTCTTGGTTATTTGCATGATTATCAAGAGAAAATTGAAATGTGGGATCCATAAAGACCTGAAGCTTTTAGCTTCTCCCTCACCAGATTTACTAAAAAAGGAAATGGCCAGTTTAATATAATCCTAAAATGATAAGCAATGGCAGAGAGAAACGAACAAACAAACAAAGACTTACAAGGATTCAGAGCCTACCTAACTGAGAAGTGATTATAGTATAGTTTGCTAATGTAAATGAGAAATACTACTTTATCTACTTTTCATATGAGTTTTTTCCTATATAAAGATTTCCATTTTTTTAAAATTTCCATTTTTAAATGGGAAATAAGCATTTTGAAGTTTAAGACCCATAGTTTACATGTAGACTCCTTAAATTCTGAAATATAATGTGAATAAAAATATACACTATTTCTACATAAAATCTTCATTTTAGCTATATAATTACTCTTCTAAAATGAAACGGCAAGTGTTCTTTTCCCCCAGGCCTGCATTAGGAAAGTCACACGTAGAATCCCCTCGACCGCAGACAGGGTCGCTCAGTGACCCCCTCGCCCAAGGCGGTCCTCACCTTGCACTTCGGACACTTCTGGGCATTCCTCTGCCCGCGCTCAATCTCGCTGGCCCAGTGGCGCAGCAGTTTGTCTCCTTTCTTGTACTCCTTGCAGTTAACACCTTCATGCCAAGGAGAGTGGCACTTAAAACACCAGACGAATTGGCAAGTGGGGCACTGGATCTGTGTAAGGAAAAGTAACGTTAAGTACTAGTGGATATATTTCAAGTGTCTAAGAAGATAAGAATGGTGATGCTTGAAGAAATTAGCTGAAAGGCTGTAATTGGTCCAAATTTAAAATACGCCCCCCCCCCCCGGCCCCTGGATAAAACCAAAACTACAGTAAGATATGACTATTCTTATATTAAAGGAGGAAAGAACGGCTTTGGCCTGGGTGATCTGGCTGTCTGTAGACCTCAGTAGAATTAAACACTTGGGATGTTTTGGAAATCAATTTGGCCTTAAGAAAAGCCCTCAGACTGAAGCACAGACGTAAAATCTGAAGGTCAAAATGCCCAGAATCCCCCTCAGGCTACCACCCTTGAACTTGCCTGGCCCTTGAACCAGTTTCCCAGGCATTTACACTGCTCTTGGCTTCACTCACTTTTATAAAATCAAAGCTCCCCCCCTGCCAAGCTGTTTCATCAAATAAAAAACACACCAGCAAATGAACCACTACACCAGCATTTGCTATGATAGTGGATATCCCTGGTTTGCTATTCATATAAGGGAGATTAATTATAAAAATAATACAAAGGATCTTACTAGAAAACTATATGTATGGTGGTCTTGTGGCCTGTACCTAGGAAACTATCAGAAGATGTCTTTGTATGGTCACTATGCAGAGGTGTATAGAATGCATGTGTATGTTTTAAAAATATCTGTCTTCCTCTTGACAAGAAAGACATTTTATCTGACTTCCTGTGTTTTGAATAACAATGGAGTATCCCACTCTCAAACCATATTTCTGGTCCTTACTCTAGAAACATACGGGCAGACCTTGACTTTTCTATCTCTGTTTGATTAAAGGGATTAATAAAATGTCTCACTATAAACAATGATAACTGACTATTCTCCTCTGTTCTCCTGCTTCTTACTTCACTGGGCATCAGTGAACTTACTGACTATACTTTGAAGATGAGTTAGCAAGTCTTTTGGTGAACTGTACACCATGTCACTACTTTCTTTTTTTGAAAACAGTGGTTCCAATCTATAGGGTAACTGGATGTCAATTACAGTCAACTCTTTTGTTATAACTCTAAGCACTGCTGTATTCACCTATGTCAAGAATAGATAATGTTCTTCCTGTGCAAATATAGTAATAAAAATACTTTTGCTTTTAACTTCATGGCAAAAGAAAACAGCATTTTGTCATCAATTTTTAAAAATCTTCATGTATATTTATTAAAATGCTGTTATATGATAATGTTTATTCTGTTGCATTACATGCATTATTTATTTTTATCAACAAACTAATGCTCCAAAGTCAGTATGAACATTGTAAGTTTACAGATGAGGAGACTAATGCTCACAGAGATTAAATAACTTGCCCAGAGAAACACAGCAAGTAAAACTATGACTCCAAGGCCAGCATTCCTTTCATTGTGTTAAAACACTTCCTCATACTAAACAGCATTCTTGCTTTGATGATTGAAAATTAAAATGTCAAAATTAAAGAAAGTCATGTGATTAATCTAATCAGTAAATTAGAATTCTATAACACTAAAAATATAAGGTTAATTTTGAAAATCCCTTTCAAGATTTTACGCAGATAAATTAGGAAACCTCTTGTGGTTTTTAAAGAGATAATTTTTAGTCATTTAAAATAACCATTTTTGCCTTTTCTGATCATTAAAATTAAATTAATTTATTCTTAAAGTAAGAAGAATGAGTCTAAGTAGGTAAACTCCAGGTAACAAAACAATGTACAATGATCACTGAAAACAATGAAGAACACATGTAAACATCATATGGGGCCTATATGAATATAATTTTTTAATATAATGAATGAAATGGGGAAGTAAAAAAGACTCACTTTACCTCTTGCTTCTGCCACTATGAAAGAGGGCTTGAATATTTAATTTAGTTCTCTTCTATTAGACATTATACACAATTCTAAATTACTGAACTCTACCATGGCTAAATTAAAAATAAAAAACCTTGTTGGTTTTTAATGCCAGTCTTAGATTATATTTATGAAATGAATAGCCAAAGAATTACTGTAACATGTGCCTTGAAACCAGGATTAACTCAAAGGATGTCAGACACTATAATGGCTCAAGGATCTTTGTGACTGATGCTGAACTATCTTATCTACAGATCTCTAATGAAGACAATAAGAAATGTATGGTTCTCCTAAGGTACCAGAATGATAAGGAATCAGGTATTTCGTGTCCATCCCAGGATTCTGGCTTCCAGCATCACGTAATAAACAACTAAGTTTCACTGCAGATCCTACCGCCAGTCCTCACCAACAACACAGGCTTGGCAGCAAACTGTGAAGGGAGTTTTGCACCAAGTTCTCAAGTGAAGATAAGTGACTTAAATTCAGATTCGCCTGCTTACTGTCCCTCACTGAAAACATGAAAATAACTATTGCCTTACTTTGGATTCCCTCATAGCTCAGTTGGTAAAGAATCTGCCTGCAATGCAGGAGACCCCAATTCGATCCCTGGGTTGGGAAGATCCCCTAGGGAAGGGAAAGGCTACCCACTCCAGTATTCTGGCCTGGAGAATTCCATGGACCAGAGTCCACGGGGTCACAAAGAGTCAGACACGAAGTGACTTTCACTTCACTTACTTCGGATTAAAATAATACAAGGACTAACAGGCAATCCCAACCACCTTGTTATTCAAAGACTGCACCTAAATTGTTTAAAGACTGACTTTTTCGTTTGATGATGACTTATTCACGCCAACCTTAACCATACTCAAAGTTGGACTCATACGAAACACCTGTAGACATTAACACTGCATCTTCCTCCATATGAAATGCCATCCCATAATCACAGACGTCCCACATGGAGTGCCTGCCTTCTGAGTAATTATATTCACACACAGGTTGTCGTGCTGGATCCACGCTACTCAAAGGGTAGTGCATCATCACCTGGGAGCTTGTGGCGGACAAAAATCCATGTCCCACCCCAGACCTCCTAAACCACGGCCTGTGGCTTCACAAGGCCCCCTCGTTACAGTTTGAGGCGCACAGCTCTATAGGACGTGACCCCATCGCAGTGGCCACACCTGATCACACCAGGAATGAGTCCCTAAGCTAAAAGCAGGGATCTGCTGGCCGGCAAGCAACCTACGAGGCAGCTGGCAGGAGCTTTGTGCAGAGCACGCTCCCTGGTGAACAGAGGTTAGCCAAGCCGGATTTTTTTTTTCTCGAGGAGCGAAAACAGGGATACATACACAAGCACTCTACCCTTGCTATATAGGCAAAGACAGAGAAAACCTGAGTGACCACAGTGCAGGTCACAGAGAAGGAACAACAGACATTCACTTCTAATAACACAACTGAGGGGCTCTCATGCTCCCAGAGCTAGGGTCCAGTTCTCCATGAGGCCCGCAGGGGTGGGTGCAGCTTCTTGTCCTTCCTATTTCCCTGCAGCTTTATACTAAAATACATTACGTGATGGAGCTTAAGAGAGATCACAGCTCTGCTTCTCGTAACTGGAAAAAGTCCAGTGAACACCATCTATTGAAACCTTTATTGGATCAAATGCTACTTGCTTCAGGATGTCTTCCCTATTTCTCCCAACCAGTTTCGGTATCTTGTAGAATTTACATTAGACATGTAGCTGTCTAATCTCCCTAACAGGCTACAAGGTCACAGAGGGCAAAGGCTGGCTTCTCATTCATTCTGTATTTCCTGAGTTAAGTAACATAGAACTTTTGGCACATGGTAGGTACGTAAGTAAGTTCTTTGTAAAAAGAATGATTTTGCACAAAGCAAGTATTGCACAATAGCTAACATCACATGAATTCCAAGAAAAACCAATATGTCTAATTTACAACCAGTGGCTGAGATGGTATTATTACTGTCTTAGATTACCGGATGAAGTTTAATAAATATTATATCCACATGACATTTTACAAAACATCATGATTAACGTGTAACTCTTCTACAACAGGCAAGGCTACAAGAATTTTAAAAATCAAGTTATCAGAGACAGGAATCTTCATTAACTCGTTCCATAATCCATGAAAAACAAAAGAACCTTATATTACATTTTTTTACTTTTGACTTTCCTTAGCTTTTCTAGAATCCTGGGCTACAATGACACTCTGAGGACAAATTAAACCAACCCACCTGCCCTAAGCAAATGGTATTTTCTCTTAACAGTTCATCATGCCAATAAAGAAATAACCCACAAAATAAATACAAAATTCAAAACCAAAGAGCATCCTAGAAAAGTTTTTTCTTAATGAAATACTACACAGTCCTAAATACATAATTATTTTAAGTAAATCACAAAATCCTTACTTATCAAACTCAAAATATTAGACAACATCCATGTATAAATGTAGCATGGCCAATATGAATTAACTTGGGTTTCCAAGAAGAATTTGCTTCATTGTTAACAGAACTTCAGATTAAGACAAATACTCAATAATGAAACACTCATCAATTCATTTTCCATTCAACAAATACTTACTTACTGAGCACCTTCAAATAACAGATACTGAGTGCACTGATTTTAGACACATCGGAAAGATGGAAACACTGTCCTCAAAAAAATTAATGAATGCAGAAAAATATCAACCTGAAGAGCTATAAAATGATGTGATAACTACTGGAGTGGAAGCCTGGACAAGTGCAAGCCATGGGAAAATTGCCTCAAGGAAGGGTCAAAAGGTAGAAGTCAGAAAGAATAAGGCCTTGAAAGACAAGTGAGGTGTCAGTGGGACAAGTTATGGGATCACAGTGCAGGCAGCGAGTCCAAGCGGAGCTGCCATCGAGGCCTGAGCGAACACAGTGCACTGGGGAAATAGTGGAACCTGAAAAGAGGTATCACTTCATCTGGCTCAACCCTGAATCACGCCAATGTGCCCAATAAACAGAGTCCAATCAGCTTTACATTAAAGTTGCTATACTCCTCATGTGTTTTTCAAAGCACACTGTGGTCCAGAAACTTCTCATATGAACCATATACAACTTATGGCTGTCAGACCAGTGCGTCCGAAAGAAACTAATCAATATATGTGTAAGTAATTGAGACATCTCATAATTATAAACATCACTTCAGTAGTGTCCGACTCCTTGCGGCCCCATGGACCATAGCCTGCCAGGCTCCTCTGTCCATGGGATTCTTCAAACAAGAATACTGGAGAGGGTTGCCATGCCCTCCTCCAGGGGATCTCCCCAAGCCAGGGATTGAATCCACAACTCTTGAGTCTCCTGTATTTGCAGGCGTGTTCTTTACCACTGGTGAAAAAGTTCCGTAACAACTTAAAGTGGTTTTCTTGAAGAGGAGGAGATTGTGAGGAGGTGCTGAGTATTACAGAGAGGAGAAAAGAAGTCTGCAACGCATGGCTTTAAATGCTTTCAAGGAAGCACAATTTGCTCCCTGTTAAGATCAAATCTTACAGCAGGCGTGCAGCGGGGGAAGGGTCTCTACATGGAATGATGACTTGACTTCTTGTTTTGATTTTTAATCCCTAAGATTTTACCTGCTGCTTGGGATCCTCACCCTGACTGCAGTGCCAATAATACATAGCTCCATGAGGCACTGCTCCTTGAACATGGTCCAAACATGGCCAAGTGACCCTTCCATTAATTTCTCACAGTATAGCTTAAACTAAACTGGAAAATGAAAGGGGAACTTTCCTAAAGGTTGGGGACCAAATAAGGGAAAAAATGCAGAATAACACATGACAAGATAACTTAAATGGAGATAGTGATTATTCATATAAATCACCTCACCCATCTTCCTCTTATTGGTTTTCAGGCTCCTTTTACATAAGCAACACACAAATTTATTGCACAATAGGTGGAGCTAATGGTAAAGAATCTGCCTACCAATGCAGGCAGACATAACAGACTCAGGTTCAATCCCTGGGTTGGGAAGATCCCCTGGAGGAGGGTATAGCAACTCACTCCAGTATCCTTGCCTGGAAAAATCCCACAGACAGAGGAGCCTGATGGGCTATGGCCCTAGGGTTGCAAAGAATCGGACACAACTGAAGTGACTTAGCATGCATGTACACACATTCACTTCAATACTAACTTCTGTTTTTAACTGAGAGGCAAGCTTTTCTAGGACAGTATATCAGAACTTGGGAATAGGGATTCTGTCCTTTAAAGAGTCCTTCCTCCTTCCTTTAGAGAATCACTGTTCTATACTAATCCATCTTGCCTGGAAACATCTTTAAGCATTTACAGACTCTTCCTCTAAACCTAGAAAGCAAGACCCAGTGGAGTATCTGAGTCTATGAGGACCCACCTCTTCATATATGAATATGAAGTCCTGGAAGATTCTGCTCCGATCTGTATAAACCCAAACTCCCTAGCCACTGCAGGATGACATCATCCAGTTTTCAGAAGGACGCCCTATTCGGAAGACAACACAAATGACTAACCTCTCACAGAGATACCAGAGGGCCATCTAAGTACAGAGTGTACATGAGAAAACGGGAGTATTCTCTGTGACCAACAGGTAAAGCAGGAGAAAGAGACCTCAGCCTGAGGGTAACAATGAATCTTTCAAATGGGATTGATTTGAAGGGAATGATTCTATAAGTAGCAGGTTCCCTGACAATGGAAGCCTTCAGTGTGTGAATGGTCACTTGGCAGGCATTCTGCAGAGAGAATTTATGCACATGTAGACTAGTGCATGGGATCCCGTTACAGCAAAGGCCCCCAGTCTCTGGGATCTAATGTCTGATGATCTGAGGTGGAGCTGCACAGGGTGGATCAGACGGTAAAGAACTACCTGCTTTGCAGGTGAACTGGGTTCGATCCCTGGATCTGGAAGATCCTGTGGAGGCGGGAATGGCGACCCACTCCAGTATTCTTGCCTGGAGAATTCCATGGACAGAAGAGACTCGCGGGCTACAGTCCATGGGGTCATAAAGAGTCAGACATGACTGAGCGACTGACACTTTTACACTTTCACACATATACACTAATGCATGGAGTTTCCTTAAAGCAAAGGTCCCCAGCCTCTGGGATCTAAATCCTGATGACTTGAGGTGGAGCTGCACATAAATGTAATGCACATAAATGTAGATCCCCACACCATCCACCTCCCCCTGGTCCATGGAAAAAATTGTCTTCCACGAAACCTGTCCCTGGTGCCAAAAAGGTTTGGGACCACTGCCTTAGAGTTCTGAATGGGTAAATATGGCAAGGTCGGAATACAGAATAAAGTAGGTGAGACACGCACAGTACTAACATCTTACAGAACATTTTACAATGAACACCAGACTTGGCTTACTTTTACCCACTATTCAGCAGGTCATCAAAAAGAAATGATTCTTCACTTGCCTCTTGTGCTAAAGATCCAAGGGGTGATATGACAAAGTGAAAAAAACAAACAGTTCTCAATCCTATGGCAGGTCAATTCACGGGAACTATGAACCTCTAATATTACAACTATGGTAGTTTTTTTTTCTTTTTTAAGGTCAGATATAGGCTAAAATTTCAAATGAATTTCAATATTTGGCTTTTGTTGTTAGAAGTTTCATGCACAAGGAAAGGCTCTGTAAAATGTTATGGCTAATTTATGTGTCAAGAAAGGAAACAAAGAACAATTTCAGCAAAGCACCTCATTAGAAACTAGAGGTACAAATGCATTCTAATAAAACTATTAGGCCTTGCATTGTAATTGAGCATGAAACATTTTTTTCAGTGGACACACATGTAACACTCTCTGTTTAAGATGGCTTTCCTGTTTTAAAAAATTTTGTTTAGTTGACTTACAATATGGTATTAATTTGAGGTGTATGCCAAAGTGATACAGTTATACGTATACATCTGATCTTCTTAAGGGGTTTCCTAGGTGGTGCTAGTGGTAAAGAACCCGCCTGCCAACGTAGGAGACATAGGAGAGACGGGTTTGATCCCTGGGTCGGGAAGATCCCCTGGAGGAGGGCACGGCAACCCACTCCAGTGTTCACACCTGGAGAATCCCATGGACAGAGGAGCCTTGGGGGCTAATGTCCGCTGGGCTGCAAAGACTCGGACACGACTGAAGTGACTAAGCACACACACATTCTTTTTCAGATTCTTTTACCATTTAGGTTATGACAGAATATTAAGTAGAGTTCCCTATGCTATACAGTAGATCCTTGATGATTATCTACTTTATATATAGTAGTGTGTCTATACCAGCTTCCCTGGTGGCTCAGATGGTAAAGTGTCTGCTTACAATGCAGTAGACCCGGGTTCCATCCCTGGGTCAGGAAGATCCCCTGGAGAAGGAAAAGGCAACCCACTCCAGTATTCTTGCCTGGAAAGTCCCACGGTCGGAGAAGCCTGAGAGGTTACAGTCCACGGGGTCGCAAAGAGTCGGACGCGACTAAGCGACTTGACTCACTCGGTGTGTCTATGTTAATCCCAACCTCCTAACTGATCCCTCCCCACAAATGGCTTCTTCAAACCAGAATCAAGAATGCCATCTTTATCTCCCTCACAAAGCTATGTTAGCAACAATCCTTTAAGAAACGACACTTGTTTTCTCTCAGCTCCTGACATTCACCATGCATGACTGCCAAGAGAATTCAGTGTGTGTCATGAGCTAAACGGATCTTGCCAGGCAGATGCACAATCTGACTCTCGATTTGTAAATACTGTCAACTTAAAGTGACGGTGTCGAGGGAAAGCTGAGGAGCAGAGCAGCCCGCTAACCACACTTCCATGGCAAAGCTTTAAACACTTTTATAGACGGGAAAAAAATATAAAATTGTCTTTACTAGAAGGGAGCTTAAGCACATTTTATTGACTTTTTACTCTATGTATATATAAATGAAAATATGAGTGAAGAGGTGCAGGTGGATTTGAACAAAGGACTGGCAGGTCCCTAGAAGCAGAAGTAGTGGGAAGTCAATGCTACTCCTAGGACCAAAGAGACAAGGGAAGAATTTTCTAGAGCCAAGTGAGCATTAGAAACATGGGCGGAGGGGGGGCAGCGTGGGGGAGGACCATCTAGAGGGAAGCCACAGTCATGGAGGGACACAGCTACTGCTAGAGCTTTGCACTGAAGCAGGAGGGAATGGGCGTTCCCTGGTGACTCAGTTGGTAAAGAATCCACCTCCAGTGCAGGAGACTTGTCTGCAATACAGGAGATTCAGGTTCGATCCTTGGGTTGGAAAGATCCCCTGGAGAAGGAAATGGCAACCCTACTCCCAGTATTCTTGCCTGGGAAATCCCACGGACAGAATAATGCGTGCACTATGCTCTCTTTCCACTCTCCCCTTCCCTGCCAATGCCAACCCTTGGCTGAACCCAGACAGAAACTGAGATGCTAAGGAAGCGTGGAGAAGCAGTCCAAAAGTTGACAAAGAGGCATCTTTCTGGAGTATAGGGCAGATCATTGGAGACTGAATACAGACACAGGAAGAAAGTGAGTTGGTAGTTCCAGAATTCCAGCCTTTCACTTAAGCATACTTTAAAGTCCACCAGTTAGGAACAACAAGCCCGTTGGCTTGATTACATTCTTAAAGACCTTAGAAAAGTTCTCTTTCATGTGAAGACATAATGCATTTGTGCAGTTTTATAAACTATGACTTCTAACCGGAAGATTTACGGTTACAAGAGGGAAAGTAATACATGAGACATAAGGTAACACAGAGGGAGTTTCCCCAGGACGTGTTTTTTTTTTTCCCCCAGGATGTTTTATGGGTTTTTTTCACCTTATGATGAGTCAGAGCACCATTCTGTGAATTATCAAGGTTCAGCTTAATGTTTGTGGGAAGAGGGGATGATTCTGAGTTTTTCCTCAAGGAAACCATAGAAAGGATTATTTCCAACATGTTCCCTTGTTGATTTATGCATGTTCTTCAACTTACTCCAAATAATGTGAAAAGGGGGATCATTTCCTGGTCTACACTTGGAAATAAGAAGGAAAGCCAGAATTGTCCATACCTCAGTAAAACTCCTAGCAGTAAAATAAGTATATTTAAATTATTTGCAATCCTCTACTCTTTCCCATGAGAAACTACCTTTTCCTACCTCCCAAACATACAGTTTTCATTTCTGTGAATTGAGTGACCTCCTCCTCTTCCCACATATTAATGTTTTCCATCAGATCACTCCTAGCATTAGATCCAAGCCTCCTGGACATCTCTTTGATGCTCCAAAGGTTCTTTAAACTCAATGAACTTAAAGTCTGTTTCATCCCCCTTTTACTCTGACCATCCATCAGTCACCCAATCTTTTACTCCACCTCTATTCCTTTTGACTCCTCCATCCCCTCCTAATAACCCAGGGTTGTTCATTCTGCTGACTTTTCCTAATAATGATAATAAGCATACTAATTTCTAGCATGTGTTGAGCACTTAGGATATATCAGACATGGTGGTATGCACTTTATATGTGTGATCTTATGTAATCCTTATTACACTCTTATGACAGGTATTATTTCTACCACCAGTAAAAGGTGCAGAAGCTGTACTTAAGGTTACAGAGCTAGCATACGGCAGGCTGAGAATTTAAATCTGGTTTGAAGCCTGTGCTCTGACCCACCTTTTCCAGCATAGCAAATTCAACATTTCAAGGTTTAGCTTAATGCATTTGCCCTTTAATGAAGCTTTCCCAACCTCTCCTACCCTTTCTTCTCCTATGAGATCAGCATTTTCCACCCACATTTATTACAGTACACATTATTATTTACGCACTGGCCCATTGATTAGTTCCCTCATGAAATGTATTTTGAGAGAATACTCAGACAGAGTGCTTGACACAGGTTATCAGCAGTAAGCAAGCCTGGACATGGTCTCCTAGAGACCAGTGCGAGAGACTTTAAGCAAATAATCACACAAATACACCATAAAATCCCAGATGATAATTGCTATGGAGAAAACCTTCAGGTGCCGGTGATGTACCTGTCTCCAGGCATCATCTGAGTACTGTTATAGCCCAGTCGCTTTTATTTTCTCCAAGCTAACTAGTTCTCTGTATTAACATGCATTTGGAGCCGCATTAATGAATTACAGAAACTGTTTAGGTCAGAAATTAGATTTCTAAATGGCAAGGGAAATCAATCTCATAGAAATGGAATGGTAAAACTTCTTGGCCTCATGAGTTTCAGGAGTGAGAAGACAAATGTTAGGAATGAGAAAGACTGGATTTGTCCACAGGCAAGGTTGTCTCAATGTAAGTTTCTCAATTCAGGAATGTGCTTGTTCTATTTCATATAATAAGAATTTTGTGGATTTCAGAACATAATGAAAAGCTCTATTTACTGAACTTTTGCCAAAAGATGCTGAGTGAGGGTCTGGAAAGATAAGCTGGCCCTTAAGAGTTCTTGTTCCCGCTTGTTGATATAGTCTGTTTATCCTTTTTCCATCTGCAGAGTACAAAAAACTTACAAAATCTATTTAAATGGAATATTCAAATATGATATAACATGTGTGATATACTAAAAGAATATGCGTGCATACTCAATCGTCTCTGACTCTTTGTGACCCCACAGACTATAGCCCGCCAGGCTCCTCTATCCATGGAACTTTCCACGCAAGAATGCTGGAGTGGGTTGCCATTTCCTACTCCAAGCAATCTTCCCAACCCAGGGACCAAATCTGTCTCCTGCAATGGCAGGCAGATACTTTACCACTAAGCCACCTGGGAATCCACTAAAAGTATTTCCTGGTATAAAACAGCTATAACATTTTGAAGCAATTTTAACCTTGGATGTTAAGTGCCTCTGAACTGACAGCAGAAACCACAATAAATCCTCAAAGAATGACATCTTGGATCAGGATATTATTAATATGACTTGACTCAGAAAGAATATTGAAATATAAATTCTAAGGGTTTCATCAATATATACAAAACACAATATAGACTCTAAGGAATATTATGAAGAGATTTTACATTGCTCAAACATGTTAGATACTAGCAGTAAACTTTTCTCTGTTTCTGTTGCCTTATGACACAATTTATTGCATTCAAGTACTTGAATTCACTACTCTTAAAATTATGACAAGCTATACCAATTTGGATTCTGTTATTGGGAAATCTGAATTTTAAAAAATACAGTCAACCTAACAAATAACCATTGGTTAATCCCGAAGAATGACACTATTAATCTCATTTAGGGTGCCATACTGTAATCATGAATGTCACAGTTCCTTTGCTAGAGTAACCATGTCTGTGCTCCCTTTACTCATAAGATCCAGGCAGGTATGGGCATGTAAATGAGGTAGTTAATGCTAATGTGAGAACTTGGAAGTTTAATGATGAAAATGCCGTGTGAACACTGCGGGTGGTGGTGGTTTAGTCACTAAGTCGTGTCAGACTCTTGAGACCTCATGGACTGTAGCCCCCCCAGCCTCTTCTATCCGTGGGATTTCCCAGGAAAGAATTCTGGAGTGGGTTGCCATTTCCTTCTCCGTATAAAACACTGTACTAAGTAGTAAAAAATCACTGCTTCAGAAATTATTTGAATTATTCCTAGAACTCTGTAGAGTACAGAACAGGGGGATTATTTACCCCTTCTGTTATAGATCATCTCTTCTATAATAGTAAAACAATCATAACCACCCCCCAAATCTGTACTAGCTTTATGTTTGAGTTGCTTAATAAAATAAATATAAAAAAATAAAAAAGTTTCACTTGGAGATTTTCATCTCTCACCTACTACCAAGACTTTTAACTGCTTCCTGATCAACAACATTGAGTTTCTATTTATTTCTGCTTCATTTATTGCCAAGGTTCCCAGTTCTGCTGCCTATTAGAAACACTTGGTAAGGTTCAAAAATGTGGAAGATAGTTGTTAGGGAGGGTTTAGGGACTGAGCAACTGGTGTGACTGAAAGCTCCCCAGGAGATTCTGATGCACAGTCGGGCAGTGAAGCAAGGGTTTGCTCCCGCTGTTGTTGCCGTGTTTCCCTGCCTCCAGTCTTGCCTTCTTCTGACATCTTCCTTATGCTGCCAGAACGATCTTTCTGTAACGCCAGCAGACTTAAATTCAAGCCTGAGCACAGGTGAAAGACTCATCATGATCTGCTCTTAAATGCCTGACCTGCTGCCTGTTCTGAAAGTTATTCTCTTTCCAGTAGCTTTGTACCAAGCACTTCCTTTCAGCATGCCTGCCCCAGCCTCTGGGCCTGGCACTTACTCCTCCCTTGCTCTGAAATGCCTTCCCCTGTTTATCCGCCTGGAGAACTGCATCTTCTCCAGGAAGCCTTTCCTGACACGCCAGACCCCTTCCTCTGTCAGTGTTCTCAGAGCACAAGTCTACTGGGCTTCCCATTTTTGTTTGATGACTACTCATATTTTTTTTAAGTTTTCATTGGAGGAGAGTTGCGTTAGTTTCTATCATCTAGCAAAGGGAATCGGCTGTACATAGACATACATCCCCTCCTTTTTTGGATTTCCTTCCCATTTACGTCATCATAGAGCACTGAATAAACTTCCCTGTGCTACACAGTAGGTATGCATCAGTCACCTATTTGATATATAGTATCAGTAGTGTATATATGCTAATCCCAATCTCCCAGCGCATCCCACCCCTGCCTTTCCCCCTTATGACTTCTCACATTGCACCATCATTTTAGAACATAGGACTCTCTCACCTTCATTAGACATCTGTTGAGCAAGGACTATGTCACATTTGCCACTGAATCCCCCAAACTTAGCACACTGCCCAGCATATACTGACTTTTTGTATTTGCTGAATAAATGAATAAACAGCATATTACACTATTTTACTTATTACAGATAGATTCACATTGGGTCCACTGAAAAAAAATATCAGATGGTAAAGCATCTGCCTGCAACATGGGAGATCTGGGTTTGATCCCTGGGTCTGGAAGATCCCCTGGAGAAGGGAATGGCAACGCACCCCAGTATTCTTGCCTGAAAAATTCCATGGATAGAGGAGCCTGGTAGGCTACAGTCCATGGAGTCGCAAAGAGTCGGACACAACTGAGCAACTAACACACATTTATTTAATATTTAGTAACAGCAGTGATAATTACTTTAAAAATTAGTCTTTTTATTTGGCTATGAGTGGATTTTAAACAGGGTAAAGCCAAAGGAGAACTTTAATTAAATCCTCAAGAGTACTCTCCTATTAGCAGCATCCCCAAACCACACAGTTTCAGAATTACAGCCGCTGTATACTCACCTTGGACTCCGAGAGGGGAAGGAAGCCCACTTAATGCCTACCACAAGTTGGCCTAACTAGGCTGCTCTCATTACGTGACATCTAACCCACAGCTCTGGGGAACATGCTTACTTTGTATTTGCTTTCTGATCTGGAAGGGGTGGGAATATGTCCTTTTTTCTTGAAGGTTGTAAAGTGCTTGCACTGCGGACATGGCTTGGTGCTGGCATCAATACGGCCAAGTTCCAAGAAGTACTTGTATTTGATGGAGTCTTCATGTGTCAGGTTATAGACAACCATTGTTTCTTCCAAGAATTCAAAGCACTCAGTGATAGGGCATTTGATTTCCACTTGGCCAAGCTGCACCTGTGTGAAAGAACAAATGGGAGAGAAAAAAAAAAAAGGCACTGGTTATTACAGTTCTCTTCTTTTTTCATATGGTAATGCTTATTTCATAATTATAGCAAAGGATTATCTGTCACTTTTCATGATTCCGTAACATAATAAATGATAATCACTTTGGTACCTATGTAAGGTGATACCAAATAATTACTATATAATGTTTCCAAAATGACTGATAGGGTATTTAAGCATTCTCTATCATTAAATATAATGATTATCAAATATGAGAACTGGAATGGGCCTACATCACAGGTTCACCTGGGAAGCAAATTATCATTCAATGCTCTGCAACCTGCAGGATGAGGCAGCATTCAGACAATGAGCCAAATAAAAGAACAGCTTGGATGAAAAAGTGTTTCAGATTTTTCAACCTTACTACAAAGTTCCTGCCAGGCTGCTCTGTCCACAGGATTTCCCAGGCAAGAATCCTGGAGTGGGTTGCCATTTCCTTCTCCAGGGATATTGATTCCAGACCCAGGGATCAAACCCAGGTCTCCTGCATCGCAGGCAAATTCTTCATCATCTGAGCCACCAGGAAAGCTCAAATTTTTCTTACCATAGCCTTACTCAGCACTAGACTTAGGGCACATATAACTTTAAGAAGACCAAAAAAAAAAAAAAAATAGGATTTTACCTATATATACAACATCCAGTAGTCTAAAAATTATTGCTAAAAAGAAAAAACCCTTTCCCCTGACTTTCCCAGGTAAAGAACATATAACTGTTCGCATGTCATGAGAATTATACGAACAAGTAAGAAAATTAAACCAATCATAACACTGTAAAAAATTCCCTCTGAGATCTGGCTGTTTCTGAAGTAATTTATAAAATGAACTCCTTCAAAGAACTACAGAGTTAGATTAGGAGACGGGAGAGGGAATGTACTGGAGTGATACACTTACTATTTATTTGGTAGAGAACTCAAAAAATGGCTAGCATTAAAAATTACAGTATAAGATTCAAGTACAAAGTGTGGACACAATTAAGTTTCAAAGGATTGAAAAAAATAAAACTACTTTTTAAGGATGACTTAGGCGTGTTTCCCATAAATAGTAACAAAAACCCTTTACATTGCTGGCATCATAGTCTCGTTTTGCCCATCTTAGGGTAGCAAAGGGAGGCAGGGAAAGCCCTAAATGGAAAACAACCCCAAACCATTTCTTTCTCGCTTGGTGAACTTGACATTTTGAGAAGATGAAACTCATTGACCTTAGTGAGAAAAGCCCACTATTAAGATGGAGAGAGGAATGCGAAAAAGTCACCTGATCTGGGGAAAGAAAGCATCTATAATGAGCCATTAACAAAGACCCTAAGTTCATAGTAACTTTGAACTTTGCTGTTTATCTCGAGGAAAGGTAGGTAAGAAACTACACTCTATAGGATGCCTGGCAACGACATATTTAATATCAGTAAAGAACATAAGCCAGATTGATAATGAAAAAAATCTAACTTTGGATAAGCCACCTTATTAGTACTGACCTGTTGAAATGTAAGTTTCCATATCATCTTATGCTACTATTGTACAAAGATGGTCCAGAGATGCTTTTCAAGTATTAGCCTAAAGCAATTTTTTCTACTTTTTTGATGAGTCTGCTTATAGTTACAATCAGATCTTATTAATATACTTGTTAGTTATTACAACCCAAATTATGTTTTATATTAAATTATTTTCAGTTATAGCTGAAGTCAGAGGCTGTGCAGATAAACTGGGATCCGAACAAGAGGGATGGAGGTATGGAGCCGCCTTAGGAGTCTGAAGTAGACACCTATGAAAATTGAAAACTTTGGTTTTCTGCATGTGAAAAGACCATCTCTTGTCATCCCACACAGAAAAGTTCACTTGGTACATCTCAAGTGACTCCTGCTTATTGGGGAGCTGCATACTTGCTGGAGTAAGAGAGGGAATATTTTACTCCCATCTCAATGTTTAACAACCCCCCCTTGCCGCTAAATTTATTTAAGCAAATAAATATTAACAATGGAAGTAGTAATTTCACAGCCACCCAGGTAGTCAGGTCTTAAAGAAATGGAATGTAGTACAGGACCAGACAATCCAAGCAGCTCAAGGGAGTGGGTCATCTTGTTCCTCTGTCAGTAGGAGGTATTCATATCACACTGGGACACCTACCATCTGATGTCCAAACAAAGCCTTGTCTTCTTCATACTTCTCAAATATCTGCCTGCAAGTCTATTCCATTCCCAAAGAACAGGTTCCTTTTGCTTAGCACCCTCTGCATTTTGCCTACTTCATACCTTCTCTTCTCTCTGAAAGCCCCAAAATCTCTACCCTGCTACACTGAGTCAAATGATCTCATATTTTATTAAACAGAAGCAATATGATAATGTCCCACTACCCTCCCACTACCAACTCTCCAATGCCTGTCCCCATCTTTTCTGCCTTCCCTCCTTTTTTTGGTATTCTTCCCTTTTTATTAGCTTTTATGTTTTTCTTTCATTTTAATTTTTATTTTATATTGGCATATAGTTGATATGGCTTTCCCAGGTGGCACAGTGGTAAAGAATCTGCCTGCTAATGCAGGAGATGCAAGAGATGCGGGTTTGATCCTGAGTTGGGAAGGTCCCCTAGAGTAGGAAATGGCAACCCACTCCAGTATTTCTGCCTGGAAAATTTCATGGAGAGAGGAGCCTGGTGGGCTACAGTCCATGGAGTCACAAAGAGACACAACTGAGCATGCATGCAAGAATAGTTGATTTACAGTGATTTACAGTGTAGTTTCAGGTGTAGAGCAAAATAATTTAGTTATACATATACATATATCTATTCTTTTCCAGAATATTTTCCCATGTAGGTTATTATAGAGAATTGAGTAGAATTTACTGTGCTATACAGTAGGTCCTTGTTGATTATTTATTTTATATACAGTAGTATGTATATGTTAATCCCAACCTCCTATTTTGTCTTCCCTCCTTTTACAACACAGGGCCTGAATCTACTTCCAGATTGCATGAGTCTCTCAAAGTGTCTGTTAAGAATTCAAGTTTCCTGGCCCACTCGGGGCCTATAAAATTTGAATTATTGCTGGTAAGATAATAATTGGCAGCTTGGAACAATTATTGCTGGTAAGCTAATAACTGGCAGTTGGAACAATTACTCATACAAGCATTATTCATACTTCTTCATACTAACATCCCCTTTTTCATAATAAAACACAACTCATGACCCAGGCATTCTCTGGCCTGTACATGTCTATTTTTTCAGAATTATTTCCTCAAAAGATCACTAAAAAATAATAATCATACTTGAGCAAAGTATGTTCATTTATTTATTCAACAAGGTACATAATTCATCAAAGATGCATTTTTTCAACATTTTAACATTTCAAAAGTCAAGACTATCTTACAATTGATAGTATTTAACGCTGTGCCATAATTTAATTAGTATCATTTTAATTTTCTTAGAGACACATAATATAATACTGCATCCTACAACTGATCACATCTTAGATATCAACTAATAGTGGTTTCTACAGGTTTGGCTTGTTATGATGGACTCTGGGGAAATGAGAAGACAAAGAGAGAAAGAGACACAGGGCCTCTACTGGAGGAAACATGATAAACAAGTAAATGAATCAGGTAGACTGGAATCCGTCTGCCTATGAAGGAACTACACATCAAAGAAGATACCTCCGAAGAGGTGACGGCTAAGAACGAAAGGGCCGGTCATGCGGAGAACTTGCAGGAGGGACTGAATGGCTAAGAAAACAAGGCCCATGGCTCCAGGGCAGAAAGTGCCGCGGCGCCGTGAGCAGGGAACAGAGCTGAGCAACTGACACGAACCACGTGCGCCAGAAACGCAGGCCCTGCCGGCTGTGGCGGGGAGCGAGCATCCTCCTCTCAGCTACCGTGAATCCCTGACTGGTTTTCTGAGGAGGAGGGGCAGACCCTGACTTACACTTTACAAAGAAACCATCCTGGCTCTTCCCAGAGGATACACGAGACCAGAGCGGGGGACAGTAGGTCTCTGGACGGTACCTGTTTCTTTCTCCCAGTGGGACTTGACTACGGCATTAATCCAGGCAGCGGAGGACAGGTGGCTGAACTAGGGAGCAAGAGGTAGCCAGATATGACATGCATTTCAGAAACGGAACAATTGGGGTGTGGCGAGGAACCAGATTTGGAGGATGAAGTAAAGGCAGGAGTCAAGAATTCCAGGTTTTTGGCTTGAAATAACCTGATGATTGGTGGGTGCTATTAATACTCCCTGAGAATTTCTAATAAAACATAGTTTACATGGATATGTGATACTTGCTGGAAATGACTCACTGAAAATTTAGTAAAGATCATTAATTCATCCACAAAACATATATTAAATTCCTATAATACTACAGGTAAAAGATATAAGAGTCCAGGATACAAAGTAGCTTAAACCATGAATCCTGCCCTCATGGAACTTGAGAATACAGTAATTAAATTTGTGTTGATAGCCTCTTCTAGCAATTTGGAATTTAGTGGTATTAATTCACTTAATATTCTATCCCAACATTTAAAAATTATTAGGAACACATATACATATTCACAAGTCTTCAGATTGGTATTATGAACCCTTCACCCTTAAGTACCCATGCTTCAGCTTGGTCAATTTTATTTTTCATCTGCCCTGACCTACTACAGTCCTCCCATATTATTTACTCCAAATACCAGACATCAAGTCATTTTACTCATAAATATTTCAGTATGAGTCTAAAGAAAATAAGAAATCTTTAAAAAATATATAACCACTATACCAACTATTTTTTAAAATGACAATAATTCTTTAATATCAACTTAGTTTCAGTAATGTCATCTAACTTCTATTTACAGGATTTTTTGTACTTAGTATATTATAATTAAAACAAAGGCCTAAATTTCTGTTGTGTTCAATGCTAATACTACTATTTATATCACTGAAAAATATGTTCTCCAAATCTGAACAAAAGCATGTCCATTCTTGAAGACAAAATTATTTAATTCTACAACAGTCTCCAAGGGCGTTAGTAAGAGACAGAGTTACCCACTTAATGTTCAAGCTAGATGGCTAATTTGCCGCTTGGGAGAACTCAAAAGTAATTCAGTGACACAGGTGAGGGAGATAACTGGAAAAGTGACCGATTAATTAATTAACTCTTTCAAAGAAAAAGACAGAGAAAATATAAACCTTGGACTTCGAGGCTTAGTTTATCAAATGCATGGTTTACATGTTTTGATTTTGGTTTTGGTTGGTCATGATAGTATACAGTATGCTTTATACAGTTTTTTGTTCACTTAAGACCAAGGGATTTCAGATTCCCTCTATCATTAAAAAGAAGCACATTAATATGGCAGCGGAGAAGAGAATACAACAACGAAAGCAATAACAACAGTCATGAAATGTATGCAGCACCTCGTCTATGCCAGGCATTGTTACAAGCACGTTCTGTGCATTGGGCTTCTCTGGTGGCTCAGCTGGTAAAGAATCCACCTGCAATGTGGGAGACCCGGATTCGATCCCTGGGTTGGGAAGATCCTCTGGAGAAGGGAAAGGCTACCCACTCCAGTATGCTGGCCTGGAGAATTCTACAGTCCATGGGTTCGCAGAGTCAGACACGACTGAGCGACTTCCACTTTCACTTTCTGTGCATTAATTACTTTGTGGAACACCATAAAGGCAGATTCCTTTTTAGGTTCATGGATTTCGCCGTAATTTTATCATTAATGAGAGGAAGATGGCTGCTTTCCTGATAAATATGCTCTTCTGTTTGCTCAGCAGATATTACAGATCATTGTGCTAGATGCCTTTGATAACAATCACACTTAGACACATTAGGTAAAAGCGCCAAGTACCAAATGCAAAGAAAGTAACTTAAAAAGCAACAGAGAAAAAAAATTTCCACACAGAAAACTTCAGCTCCAGGTGGTAAATTCTACTAAGAACTTAAGGATGAAATAACACTGACACTACCCAACTACGCTTAGTGAATAATGATAAAAAGAGGGGGAGGGATCACTACTCAGGTTGTTTTATGAGGCCGGCATACTCATGATACCAAAATCTGATAAGGATATTGCAACCAAGAAAAACTACTGACTGATCTCTTTGTAAACACAGATACAAAAATTCTAAACAAAACATTAACAAATCAATCCAGATAATGCATGAAAAAGATAATATAATCAAAGTGGGTTTATTCCAAGAATGCAAGAATGACAACATTCAAAAACCCATTGCCATTAACTCACACGTTAATAAAATAAAGGAGAAACATCATATGATTTTCTCAGTAGAAAGAGGAAAGGTTATTTGATAAATTCAACATTCCGTTATGCTAAAATCTTAGCAAACTAAGAAGAATGAAAACTTCCTTAATCTAATAAAGAGTATTTATAAGAAAACCCATGATAAACACAATACTCCATGATGAAATATTGAAAGTTTTTTCTTAAGACTGGAAATGAAGTGAATATGCATTGCCACCATTACTAAACATTGACTAGAGCTAGCCAAAGCAAGAAGAGAAAAAGAAAACTGAAAATAAAATAGTAAGAAGTAAAGATATAAAATCCCCCATTTCTTCCAGACTGAATAACTGCAGGAGGGTTCTTTACCACTGTGCCACCTGAGAAGCCCTCTGGTCCTTTACTAGTTGCTAAATGTTTCCCTTACCCAGCATCTGTAAAAACTGGAATTTACCAATAGAATTTGGTTGTTTAGAGGACTCTATGAGTTAATGTTTTGGGCTTCCCAGGTGGCGCCAGTGATAAAGAACCTGCCTGCCAATGAAGGTAGACGTAAAAGACACAAGTTTGAACCTTAGATTGGGAAGATCCCTTGGAGGAAGGCATGGTAACCTTAGTATTCTTGTCTGAAGAATCCCCATGGAGAGAGGAGACTGGTGGGCTACAGTCCATAGCGTCGCAAAGAGTCAGACACGACTGAAGTGACTTAGTAAATCCAGTCAATCCAGTACCAAAGATTATCAGTATCACTTGAGTGGGAGAAGGAAGGCTTAAATTTTGTTTTACTCTGAGGTTTAATTTCAATTAAAAAGAGCAAGTAAAAATTTCAGAAACAACTTTAAACTTTAAAAAAGAACTTACAGAGGTCACAAAAGACCTTTTATAACTTCTTTCCCCTCCTCTTCATTGGTATCTCTTCCCTGACTTTCAAAATATGCTTAAATATCCTAAAAATGTCAAAGGCAAACAAAACCAAAAGCTGGTGGTTTAGTTATGGAAAACTATTTTGCCCTTCTACAAATTCGTTTAACAAGTCTGCAAAGTGAAATAAGAAAGTAAAATTTTGCAAATACAGGTGACTTTGAGGATTTATGCATATTAGTGCCCAACTAGAGCCACTAACTCAATCAAGGGCATATTTAAGGTAAAAGGTTCAAGGAAAGGTTTTCTAGGTGGTGCAGATGCTAAAGAATCTGCTTGCCAATGCAGGGGACACAAGAAATACGGATTTGATCCCTGGGTCATGAAGATCTCCTGGAGAAGGAAATGGCAACCCACTCCAGTCTTCTCACCTGGGAAATCCCGTGGACAGAGAAGCCTGGCGGGCTACAGTCCATGCAGATGCAGAGTCAGACATGACTGAGCATACACACAGACGTTCAAGGAAAATTACTGCGAAACAGACGTCAGCTCAGAAAGGCAATGCAGTAGCTCCCCAGTTTTCTTTCTGCACACACAAAAGTAACTTTCATTCTCTCTCGGAAAATAGGTTTACCTAGGAGTGTGCAGGAAGAAAGCTAGGAAATCTATCTGTTTCCTAGATTCTTACCTTTGCTGCAACTGAGTATTCTCTTATTGAGAATATTCTTGTCGAGAAATAATATTCTCTCTGTGGTTTTTCTCTCTTTTCTCATCTTGTCTCTTTCTCATTTTCATTACTTTTACTCTGGTCCCTAAATTCGGCTCTCAAAATAACACTTTATTTTGTTTCTTAACCTTATTAGCTTTGGGCTTTCTTGTCCTTTATATTGCTTCTTTTCCCCCTTTTAGTTTTCCTTTCCTTTGATTTTTACATTTAGTATTATGCTCCTCCGGCTTTTGTTTCATTTTCTTATATTCTTTTCCTAGCTTCTTCTGATCACTTTGTTTTCTGCTTTTACTCTTTAGTAATGAACAGAGTTTTTGCTGCATTCCAAAAATTCTGGTATGAAATGTTCTCTCCATTATTTTCTAGGCAGTTTATAATCTGTTTTTACTCCCTCTTTCAGTGTGTTTTTAATTTCTATGTAGTTTTTTCAGTAACTTTTTTCTAAATTTATTTTCAACTCTATTTGATTATGAAAAAAGTAAACTATTTTATTGTCTGAGATTTAAATAAAAGTAAACTATAAAATCTTAAATTTGAAATATTAATGTTTTTCTAGCCAATTACATAATCTTTTAAAATGTGTTTTGGACATTAAAATATTTAATCAAGAAAAGTAAGATTCTATATAGATTTCTATTAAACCACAGCTTTGATGGTTTAAGCCCACTTCTCTATGGGCTCATTATTTATCTCAATCTGATTCTAAAAGAGGAATATTGAAATTGCTTACTATATTTTTTTTCAAAATTACCTTTGCACTTCTAGGTTTTATATTTGACTGCAATGTTGTGTGGTACATACAGACTTATGACATATCTTGTTCTCTGTATTTAATGTTTTTACATTTAAATTCTCCCTCTACCTCATCAGAAATTAATACTATCACTTCCTCCCTCTTTTGTGATTTTCCTCCTATGGCTCTGCTCTTCTCACCTCAACTTCATTTTAAGTCACTTTATTGTAAATGATTCTATAGACTAATTCAATACTCAAGTATTTATTCTGTGCCTACCATGAACAAGGCAGTCTACTAGCTATTGGGGGGAATTTAAAGCTGAACAAACTACCTCCAAGTAATTCTCAGTTTATTAGGGGAGACAACATGGGCATAAATAACCATGGTTCAGGCAGAGAAGCATAAAAGCAAAATGGTTTTGACTGCTCATGGAAAGGAAGGCATTTTAGTTAAATCATGAAGAATGGAAAGGATCACAATGAGTAGTTTTGACTACGCCTTATTTCTTAAATTGAAAAATAATGATATACATATCTTACAATGTTAGATAAGAAAACAGAATAAACATTGAATTTATATCTTATAAAAATGTAAAAGCATATGTGAAAAATATCTATAAACTTAGAGGGAAGAAGAAAGAATTGCTAAAAATGGATTTTTCAGGCAGTGGAATTATTTTTTTCTTATTTAATGTTGTAGTATATTTGTTACATTTTTTATTATTCCGTAGTTTTTTTATTTTTGCATATGTGTTTTCTGTACTCTAGTTGGTGATAGTTAAAGAATGGACGGCAACACCAGTAAACTGAAACTGCATTGGTCCTGAAAACAAGACAAGAGTACTCAGAATTATGGGTACAGGATTTTACTTATCAAAACTGAATTATGAACACTATTTTTGTTTCTGTACACATTTGGCAATCTAACTTTATAGCCTCTACCACTGCACTGAATTCTGGGCTCTGTCCTTACACTCTGCCGTGTGCAGTGGAGAAAGCAGACATTTCCTCGGTCAACTAAACCCTGTGGGAATCTTATCCCACGCGGTGCTGACGTCATCACAGCTAGTTCACAGAAAGCAACATTCCTTTCATGGAGTTCATGTCAAAATAGTTTTTTAAAATATCTAGAAACCTTTCCTCCTGAAAATTGTATAACAAATAGAACAACAAAAATCACTCCTTATGATACTACTTGTAAACCTGGAAGAAGTCCAAGTTTGAGAAACTTTAAAAATACATGTTCTGTAGCTTTATTCACAGTCATTTTAATGTCTGGGTTTTTTCTCCCCCCTACAGGTTTTGGGCTTTCAATATTGGCAAACATCAATGCCTTCCTAGACGTTAAACCAAGTTAACATCGTTTTTTAACTTAAAAGGAGCAATTTCAACAGAGCTTTTTCATGCCAAAACAAAGTATCTTTGTGCACCATTCACTCAGTTCTAGGAATAGTCTGTTCACTACCTGGAGTTTTTAGATTCAATAAAGAAAAATATAATTCCTTTCCTGGTTTCTATTCATCATTTTCAGATATAAAATACTGCTAAGTGTAGAGTGACCAAATTTTCCTTTATATCTCTCAGGAACAAAGTTAAAGTGTCTAAGAATATGAAAAGAGAAAAAAAAAAAATGTATTTAAAAAAGTCTCTTCTGATGTTTGAGTTTTAATACCTTCAAAATAGGGGAAAATCTTATCCTAGGAGTATAGAAATCTCTTTTTTAAAATGTGATTGGGATGGGAGACCGGGATGGGGAATATGTGTAACTCTATGGCTGATTCATATCAATGTATGACAAAACCCACTGAAAAATTTAAAATAAAATAAAATTTAAAAAAAATAAAAAAATAAAAATGTGATTGGCTAGAGACATATCCACAAAAACTAGCCTGGTGAATGAATATACTATAACCTCTCACTGAAAAGTTTTGTGGTTAGACTGAAAAAGGGTTGGAATACCTGGAATACCCAGTGTTGAATGTCTTGATTTACTTCAAGTGTATCTTATAAAATCCCACCCTGCTTCAACTGAGCTTCTTTACTTCCTTAGGAGACTCTAACACAAGGATAAAAACCTCTTGACTTTGCTGCCAGCCAACAAGGTCAATATTGCTCATGCATTAGCACTGAGACAGCTCAAATGAGAGGGTTTTGATTGAAATAACATTCACTTAAGAAAATTAGCTCAGATAATGTTTATAGTGAAAGATGGTAAAAATAGAGACCACATCAAAAGATTGTGAGCTATATGGAAAGAATAGAACACATCACCGCATTTTTACAGAGAAAATAAGCATAAGTAAAAAGGAAAGATAAGTTGTTTTCTAAAACCCTTACCTCTCTTTTGTAAGCCAAACATAGGAAAAAGTGCAAAGGCAGAATAATAATACAATTTAAACATTTTAGAAAGCATTTACACATACCATGTACACTTTATATATACTCAAGTGAAAGTGAAAGTTGCTGAGTCGTGTCTGACTCTTTGTGACCCCACCGACTACACAGTCCATGGAATTCTCCAGGCCAGAATACTGAAGTGGGTAGCCATTCCCTTCTCCAGGGATCAACCCAAGGATCAAACCCAGGTCTCCCATATTGCAGGTGGATTCTTTACCAGCTGAGCCACAAGGGAAGCCCATGAATACTGGAGTGGGTAGCCTATCCCTTCTCCAGATCTTCCCAACCCAGGAATTGAACCGGGGTCTCCTGCATAGCAAACGGATTCTTTACCAGCTGAGCCATGAGGGAAGCCCTTTATATACATATATATATATACTAACACATCTGTATTAGTATTATTTTCAGTTTTATTATATGTTCTTACCTCATTTTTATATTGAATAGCAATAAATTTTGCCATTATACATATTCTAGAAATTAAATCCTCTAGGAACTACACGGATTGTATATATATCAAGGGATCTTAGCCTGGGGTCCTGAGATTATCTTTTACTATTACTTTATTATTACTCTCTGTTTGTGAAAACAAGGCTACCGTACTATGAATATGGTTTTTTTTTTTTTTTTTTTTTTTTTTGGTATTTAAAGTTTTTCATCCAGCAAAGGAGATAGATTTGGGCAACTATCATCATTTCCCACTTGCACCCACCCCAATCCCACTCTGTTCTATGAAGTAAAAGGTCACCCAGGGATACAATGAAATTCCTAGACAAGTTCAGGGGCTGCACAAGGAAACCTACTGACGAAAAAGACTCAGTGGATAAACATTGAACTTTGACTATTTTTTTTTCATCTTGAGAAAGTTTTTTAGTATTTGTTTTAGTCTTGTCCTCTCCACACGGGACTGCCCAAGGCCTTCTGTCATTCTTTCCAACGTGGGAAAGTGCAGCAATGATGGCGAGTTCACGCTCTACAGTAAAGCCTTACATTGCAAACCTTCCAGAAACTTCTGGTATTGTCACAGTGAACTGAAAGATGGTGATGATGATAGCAGCAGCTAACTTTTATTGAGGCTTTAATCCAAAGCTAATCACTGTCAGAGCCTGTACACATTGTCATTAAGCCTCGCTGATGCTGATCCAGACTTGGCAGAATCAGTCACTCAGAATAACAACGCCATGCTGCTACTGCCCACTGAGAATTCTTAAATGCTTAATCAGATGCAGTGCATGCCTTTCTAAACATGATACTTGGACGAGCATAAGGGTTAGACGTAACCCTCATCTCCCCCCTCACACAGTCCTGGAGACAAGCAGATGGTGCCCATGTGCGTCTGGGTTGTCATCACTGGGTTGAAGCAGCAGCCCTTCTCGGGGTCCCTCGAGGTCACGCCTTCCTTACCTATGAACCATTTCCAACGTCCACCTCCTCCTCAAGGCCTCACTCCAAATTTCCCTCTGCAACTGACCCACCCCCAACCCATAACCTCACTCCCGCATGACACAGTAAAATCTCATGTGGTCAGATGAGAAACCCGTCAACTTCCAGTTCCCCATCAGTGCTCTTCTAACCTTCCTTCCTCTTTGGTAGAAAGAAGGACCTCCTGAGCATCCCAAGATCAGTATTTCTGCCTGCCTTGTCAGGGATCTCTCCTCTCTCTGGGAACTTGAGACAATCATGCATACGCGCACGTTCAAGTTTCTCCCATCATAAAAGCAAAACGAAATAAAAACTTCGGACCCTATATGCATCAGTCTCTACACCTCAGTCTCCCATCATTTTCAACCAAGCTAACTGAAAGATTGTCTAATGTTTTTGTCTCCTTGTCCACATTTAAAAACTCACTATTATCTGGCTCACTCCTCCCCTTTAGGTCACTCTCTACAAACAAAATTACCAGTGACCTTCTCGTTCCTAACTGCCCTTGTGAATAAGGATTATTTATTTACTCACCTCCTCTGCAGCAATGACCTTGCTGACCTCTGCTTCTTTATTGACCCCTAGGACATCATGTTCTCAGGTTCTTGGTACTTCTGTCCCTTTTGTGAATTCGTCCTATTTCTGTCTCTTAAAACTTCCTGAGTTTCCAAGGCTCCATTTATTACAGATGGTTCTCTGAGTGTTGTTCCTCCACCCTCACTGTTTCAACTCCATACATATGACGAAGGCTTTCCCATGTAAACCTCCAGTCCAGATCTCTCTACTGAGCTTCTGATACCCACAGGCAACCCCCTACTTGATGTCTCCAGTCATACATCTCAAACCCAGCCTAAAACCAAACTAATCACCTCCCCATGCATCTCTCCCTAACAGACCACTGTCCTTCATCTGCTTATCAAGTGAGTGAGGCAGAAACCAGAAAACAAAGTATTCTCTCTTCTGACTTTTCTTTGCCTCATCTCTCCCCCAACCAATCAATCAACAAAATTCCATTTATGTCTTTGGATCTCTACTGCCACCAAGTTTGCACTGGCTCTGGAGTACCCTTTCTAAAATACACTCCACTAATGACATTCCATGACACTCCACTCAACATTCATGACACTCCACTCCACATCCATGACACTCCACTCCACATTCATGACACTCCACTAATTAAAACTTCAATAATACCTTTGTGCCTAGGATGAAGTGAAAAAAACCCCAGGATGTGAAATAAAGATTCAATTAATGATTTGATGATTTTTCTGGATCTTCTGTTGCCATTGTCCCATCACAGGCTCTGTCTGTCTTACACTGATTTGCCTCTAGAACCTGCTGTTCCTTCCACTTGGGACATGACTCTTACACATGTGTCGTGCCTAAATTCTGCAAGTCTTAGCTTAGATGTCAAATCTGTAACAGCTTGTTCTCATTCCTGTCATTTTATCTGTCCTAGAGTGATAGCTTGGTATTTTCCATTATCCTATGAATTTTTTTGAGGGTAGGAATAATGCATTTACTCTTACATGTCACATACCTCACTCACTACCTAGCACAGGGTAGGTGCTTCATGAGTAGTTGCTGAAATTCAAAAAGAGGTTAATATAGCTAGTGTTGGTTTTCTAGGTAGTGTTCAGGTAATGGATCTCCAACCACAGAAAGCTAAGGATCAAGGAGGGAACAAAGATAGAGATGATAATACAGAGCGTGGGTGCAGCCTCAATTATAGGGGAGGAAAGGTGATTTTGTTTGTTCTGTCTAGTGCATAACATAGCCTTGGAGGCAGAATAATTAATGTCCAGTTCTAGATCATTCTAAGGGACTCTGGGAGTGAGGGAGGGGGTTGACAGTCAGATTAGCCTTCATCAGTAGTTCTAAGAAGATACAAGAGATTGGTTGTAACTATCAGGGCAGAGAACTCATGGGCTGAAAGCACAGCCTTCCTTAAGGGGAACAGACACATCCTTGACAGGTCACAGGCTCAGCTATTGTACCCAACATGTTACTGGAAAGAAAAGGGCTGGGACGTAGGGAAGGAAACACTTCGGGGCCTCTCTGTTGGTCAGCCCATCCTTCCTAGTCCAACTTCTCTAAAGTGATCCTAGGCTACTTTGATTAAAGGGCAGTGAGTATTTTGGTTTTTGGCTCTTGTTTGTGCTTTAAAGCTCCAGTTGCCAAAACTTACTTGCTGACCAAAATTTGACTGTATCCTTACTACATAAAATGGAACTAAGTAAGTTTCATCTGAGCTTCCCTGGTGGCTCAGATGGTAAAGAATCTGCCTCCAATGCGGGAGATCTGGGTTCAGTCCCTGGGTCGGGAAGATCCTCTGGAGAAGGGAATGGCAACCCACTCCAGTACACTTGCCTGGAGAATCCCACATAGAGAAAAGCCTGGCGGGCTCCAGACTAACACACACACAAGTTTTATCTAATTGTTGAATAATCTCATCATTTTGAGACAGAACAGAAACATACTTTTTCTCTCTAAACCAAATGAGTCTGGTTCATTCCTCACTTTCTCGAACCAATTGGAAAAGAGACATCAACCATACTGGGGCCTGGACTGTGGAGAAGCATTTGTCTCCTTTATAGAGGAAATGTGGAAAACAGAAAAAGGGGGGAAATTAGGTTTTGTCTTATCCAAATGTGAACGATATTAACGTTTTCATATACAACCTTCTAAATGCACTGTTGGAGAAGGCAATGGCAACCCAGTCCAGTACTCTTGCCTGGAAAATCCCATGGATGGAGGAGCCTAGTAGGCTGCAGTCCATGGGGTCGCGAAGAGTCAGACACGACTGAGTGGCTTCACTTTCACTTTTCACTTTCATGCACTGGAGAAGGAAATGGCAACCCAGTCCAGTGTTCTTGCCTGGAGAATCCCAGGGACGGCGGAGCCTGGTGGGCTGCCGTCTATGGGGTCGCACAGAGTCGGACACGACTGAAGCAACTTAGCAGCAGCACCAGCAGAATGCACTGTAGGGCTTCCCTCATAGCTCAGTTGGTAAAGAATCCACCTGCAATGCAGGAGACCCCAGTTCGATTCCTGGGTGGGGAAGATCCACTGGAGAAAGGGTAGGCTACCCACTTCAGTGTTCTTGGGCTTCCCTTGTGGCTCAGCTGGTAAAGAATCCATATTTATTCTGTGTTCAGTCACGCAATCATGTTCAATTCTTTGCAACCCTATGAACTGTAGCCCGCCAGGCTCCTTTGCCCATGGAGTTTTCCAGGCAAGAACACTGGAGTGGGTTGCCATTTTCTTCTCCAGGGATGCAACCCAGGGATCGAATCTGCATCTCCGCCGTCTCCTACATTGGTGGGTGGGTTCTTTATCACCATGCCGCCTGGTAAGCCCTCCTTTAGGTGACTTGTTTTCAGTTCTGCTACCAGAAAAACTGCATTGTTTCATTATCTCCTTGCTTCTGCCATTATTCCCTGTTGTTGGATTTACTTAAAAAACAACATCTACTAGTTGAGAACGGTTCATTTCAAATACACCATCTAATTTCTGTAGTTTTTAAAATTCTACATGCACTCTAAATTCAATTTGGTATGTTGCCTTTCCACATAACACAACAGGACCATTTTCCGTGTTATTACCAGTTACTATCATCATTTCGAAATGCTGCATAATATTTCAGAAAGTAGAAAACCCACAGTTAACCTGTGGAGGCTGTTTCCAATTTTACACTATTGTAAGTACTGTGGTGGTGAATAACTTTATGCCTGAAGCTTCTTCAAAGTATTTCCTTAGGAGAGATTCCCAGACTGGAATTATTGGGTCAAAGAACATGATGACTATGATTCTTTGACACATATTGCCAAACTGCTGTCCAAAAACTGTTTTATTTACAATCCACGATAGTAACCATTTTTCCACAACATGCTTTAATGAGTACCATAGTCAAAAAAAAAAAAACAAGCTTGCAGAGTAAAATAGTGCTTGAAGACCTCTGATACTTTCGCCTTTAATGTGATAAGCAAAAATGGCAATATTTTTCTTTCTGTGTTTGTGGTTGAAGCATTTTTTTTCATTAATTATAAGTTTTAAGATACACATCTGCCTATTTATGTGTTGTTTTCTCCTTTCCTGTGAATCTTCTGGCCAGGTGCTGACCTGTAGTAGTTTGATGATCTGTACATACTACTCAGCATTCACGGAGATTATGTAATACTCCATGTGAAATAAGAATAGTTTCCACCAAGAGGGGCCAAAGCAACAAGCCTGTATCCAGAATGCAACTCTGAACAGATGTTTGCTTGGCAGCGTAGCTGCAATAATTAACATCGGAAAGCAGGGCAATTAAAAACACACACACACACACAACCAGATCTCATATCCATGAATCATGGTTCTGTAAATATCCCAAACCATCTGGATGCCTGGGCTTTAAGCCTCCATTTTGAGAAAGACCTGCACGACAGTCCTAAAAGACAAGAGGACTCTGAACACTAAATGCTCTTAGGATATTGTTGGCTGTCCCCTAAATCCACTCCTCATCCTCTGCATTTTAACAATAGATATTGATGTAACTGTCTCAAGCCCTCTCTCCCTGGATTATATACTTCCCTTAGGCACATACCACATTTTATTTATCTTGGTAGCCTAGGGAGCACCAGGACCCTGCATTGCATACAGTAAGCATTTTGCATGTGTTTGTTGAAATAAACTGAGACAGAATAACTGAAGCCTTGGCAGATGTCTGACTCCAAGCCAGAGGGTGTCTCTGGTATAATTGCGCTGGTAGTTGTTTATCATCACGATAAACAGCTCTGTCGAAAGTCCTGCTGAGGGTGAGAAGTCTGGCATGGGGAATACACAGCAGCGTTGCTTGTGAAGAACAGCATCAAGAGGGAACAGCCCTTGGCTTCCCAGGCAGGTGGAACACCCTCACAGCACATCTGGGGCTTACCCAGGTTTGCTGGTTCTTCACAAAGCTGACTGAACTAGCAGGCAAGCTTCAATTTCTTGTGCAAAATGGAACCATACTATTAATATATATTATTTTAGCTAAGGATTACTCATTTTCTCAATAAAGCAATGGTGACAGGCAATTCTCAAAGGGAAAGAGAGACAGGTGTCCAGCTGAGTCAGCAACCTAGACAGATTTTCATTTTAGTATCTCAATATTCTTTGATCACGTATTTTCCAAAACATTTAACTAACATCTATCCCACATTTTAGGAAACATGCTAACTGCCTCCAATCCACACCATTTCTCTTGCAAAATCAAAATCTTCACTCAATCTGTACTGGTGAAGAGTTTGCTAAAGCACTTGTTAAAAAAAGAATGCATGGCATCATCTGTCCTTCGAACGGTTTCTTTCCAGCTTTCAAGTATGAAACATTTCAAGTCTCTCTCTCTTTTGCTTCCTCTCTTTCTCTCTCTCTCTCACACACACACACACGCCTCTTACACTTTTCATCTTTTTTTTTGCTTAACCACCTAAGAGAATAGGGACATTATTTTTACTTGATCAAAATATAATCATTTCATAGGGAAACAGCACAGATAAAATATTCCTACCCAACACACATTCTATATTCATATTTCCCTAATTGTCCCCCAAATGTGATTTTAAAAAAGTCACTCAGGATCCAGGCGAAGATTACACAGTCCATTTTGTTGTCATCTCTATTTCTGTTTTAATCTCCCCGTTTTTAAAAACAAGACAATTTGTTATTAACATGTTGAGAAATTCAGGCCAATTGTTTTGTAGAACGTCTCACAATCCATAGGCAAATGTGACTTAAACATTGTGGGTGATGTGTCCTTCCCATGGTGTCAGGTGAGGACCACGGACTTTCAGCTTACACCATTATTGGTGGTGACATGTTTAATCACTTGGTTATGGTGATGCCTGTGCCAGCTTTCTTATTTTAAAAGTACTTTTCCCCCTTGTAATTAATCAATCCTCTGATCGGTACCTGACCATGAGACTATATTTTATTCCTCCTCAAGCAGTTTACTCAATAGTTTTACCATCCATTGATTGTACTGAATCAATATTGTCTTGGGTACTGCAAAATGGTGATTTTTCTATGATTCCTCCTACACTTATTAGCTGGCACTTTTCTTAAAAAGCATTTTTTTCACATTAGTTAAAAAATAATATTATAGACCTATAGATTTATAAATTATAGATTTTTTTAATCCATTGTGTTATAATCCAATGTGCTGTGCTTAGACACTCAAGTGGTATCCAACTCTTTGCAACCCCATGGACTGTAGCCCGCCAGGCTCCTCTGTACATGGGGATTCTGCAGGCAAGAATACTGGAGTGGGCTGCCATGCCCTCCTCCAGGGAATCTCCCCAACACAGGGATCAGACCCAGGTCTCAAGCACTGCAGGCGGATTCTTTAGCATCTGAACCACCAGGGGATTACCATCATTCAAATAGCTTCAAATTTGGCCACTGGGGACCTCTTTAAGTCAGTGTCCTTTTGAGAAGTCTTGAACAATTAGTCTTGAATAATTCCTTGTTTTAGAGCTGGAATGAGATAACTCTCCACAGAACCCTGTTCTTTTAGTGGGAAATGTTTATTTTGAGATCAAGATCCAAGCTTCAGATACTCTCATTTCTCCTAAGGTATCACTGTCTCCAGACTCTTTCAGCCATCAGTTGTTAAATATATAAATATAATTTTATATATTTATATATTATATACTTAATATATCTTAAAATATATATTATTGAATTTTTCTTTATTTTAAATCAGCATTTCATACCGACGTCTCCACTTCTAACCCAATGCTACAAGGGGTCTTTCTCACTTTCTCTCATTCCATCCTTGTAACTCTTTTCTGGTTAGAACACTGATATAATATTTACTTACGTGCTTTATCTTCCAATACATAAATAAGAATTTCCTAATTACAGTATCAACCCACTCCAGTATTCTTGCCTACAGAATCCCATGGACAGAGGAGTCTGGCGGGCTACAGTCCATAGGGTCGCAAAGAGATACAACTGAAGCGACTTAACATGCACAATTACAATATCAACAAACTAGCAACAACAAACCACTACAGAAAGATCAGGATTTATGTGAAATTCTTTCTACTCATAATATATGCTACTAACCACACACTCAGAGCACTGAGTGGATTAATTATTTCTTCTGTGTCTTTATGCTATTTGATAGTTATCCCGTTTGCTTCTGTTCATATTCTATCTTCAAGCTTGCTTTTTAAAAAAAACATTCTTTTAAATTTAATTTTATTTTTGATAAGTAAACATTAACATGGTTCACAAGCCAAAGCTCCACGGAAAGGCATGCTCCTACTCTGCCACCTTCCACCCCATTCCCACCCAGCTCTGCAGGTAACCAGTTCACTGTGTCTCCTGTATCCTTCTTATGTATCTGTTTGCAAAAATAGGCAGATATATTCACATGTTCACATTTTTTTTTTTATTTTCCCTAAAGTATTTTCAGTCTAGTTGGGGAGATAGAACATTCCCACATAAAAAGTTAACTAAACAATATAAGGCAGAATAGTGGTGGCAAAATAACCCAGAAAATACATGCACTAGTACTAAAGGCTCTGATGGCTTTCTTTAGTACACCTCTAAGAGGTATTCAGGGGCAGATTTCAAAGATCAGTTTACTTACGCAAGTATTTAAAAAGCTATCAACATCTGGAGCCTTGTATCACCAAAGACACAGCACAGTAAGAAAAACATTTTCAAAATTAGCTAAATCAAGTTTTTGTCATTATTTGCACTTATTCTTAATCATCAAATGAGCACTAACAATGTGTCGTGCACATGACAAGAAGGAACAGTTATTATACAAGAGACAAGGGAAATCATGAAAATCCACCTTACAATATTTTTAACATTTAGCAATAGAAGGAGATACATGCTAAGGGGGCTTCCCAGATGGCATCAGTGGTAAAGAACCTGCCTACCAAAGCAGGAGACAGCAAGAGATGTGGGTTCAATCCTTGGAGTGGGAAAATTCTCTGGAATAGGAAATGGCAACCCACTCCAGTATTCTTGCCTGGAAAATCTCATGGACAGAGGAGCCTGGCAGGCTACAATCCATGGGGACGCAAAGAGGCAGATACTACTGAACGACTGAGCAAGCACACGTCTCCGTATATAAAATATTTATGTGTGTGTGTGTATACATACACATGGCATATGATGTCACAGATGGTGACTGCAGCCATGACATTAAAAGACACTTGCTCCTTGGAAGAAAAGCTATGACCAACCTAGACAGCATATTATAAAGCAGAGACATTACTTTGCCAACAAAGGTTCATCTAGTCAAAGCTATGGCTTTTCCAGTGGTCATGTACGGATGTGAGAGCTGGACTACAAAGAAAGCTGAGTGCCAAAGAACTGATGCTTTTGAACTGTGGTGTTGGAGAAGATTCTTGAAAGTCCCTTGGACTGCAAGGAGATCCAACCAGTCAATTCTAAAGGAAATCAGTCCTGAATAATCATTGGAAGGACTGATGCTGAAGCTGAAACTCCATTAGCTGACTCACTGGAAAAGACACTGATGTTGGGAAAGACTGAAGGCAGGAGGAGAAGGGGATGGCAGAGGATGAGATGGTTGGATTACATCACCAACTCAATGGACATGAGTTTGAGTAAGCTCCAGGAGTTGGTGATGGACAGAGAAAGAAGCCTGGTGTGCTGCAGTCGATGGGTCACAAAGAGTTGGACATGACTGAGTGACTGAACTGGACTCTGTGTGTGTGTATAAAATTTTTTTTCCCCTCATAGGTTTCTCAGGTAAGGCATTGGTAAAGAATCCACCTGCCAATGCAGGAGATGCAAGAGACGTGGGTTCAATCCCTGGGTAGGGAAGATCCCTTGGTGTAGGAAATGACAATTGACTCCAGTATTTTTGCTTGGAAAATATTATGGACAGAGGAGCCTGGCAGGGTACAGTCCATGGGGCCACAAAGAGTCAGATGCAACTAAGCACATACATGCTAGCAGCTCATTTTAAAATAGAATATATAAGCTAATTTTTTACTTCAAAATTGAAGACTTCAAGAGTTCTCATAAGTAACTCTAACTGGCCTTAGAAGTAAAGAACATTATTAGTGCCATGACCTTAACTGGAAATTGATTAAATATCCAGACACAATCAATTCTGGCTTTAAAGGTTAATTTAAGTAAGCTTAATTAAGTAAAGCCAAAGTGTTATTCAGATGCAATCTGCTTTTCCATAGCTTATCAAAAACTTAATGGATTAGAGAGCCAAATACACCTGTACTAAAGTAGCATTAATAAAACCCATCATCAATAATATGTACCCAAGCACTCTACCAAATGCTTTGTATGCACCATTTTGTTCTCTAACATTCATAGAAGGTTATTTTGTTGCTATAATCATCTCCATTTTGCAAATGATGAAACTAAGTCTTCTTAAAAGTTAAGTAGCTTTCCCAGGGTCAGAGAGCAATACAGTACTGTCTATGCAACTGAAAAATTAGAGTTAGGTAAGTCACTTGTGTGTGTCTGCCCACTCTTTTTACATCACATTATACTTGTGTGTTTTTTTTAAAAAAAAAAACAAACAATTCCTGCAAAGTAAATAAAAACAGAAATCCAACTCTAATCCTTATGCCTGGGAGGCATACAGTTTTTAACATAAGTCTTTCTTTCGTATTTACTTTTTTGTTCCTAGAAAATATGTTTATGCTCTTAATATTCAAAGATTAGAATTCAGAACTCTCCTACTTTTCTCATCATTTTACTTATTTCCATCCTTTCTGTAAGTTATAACACAAGTTTTTGTTAATTAAAAATTCATTTTAAAATATGTGACTATATGTGATGCCATTTACAACTGACCCTAATATTTTATTACAATGTCATTTCATTTTTCACATAACTATTCCATTTCTAGGGCTTATCATCTTTATTTATATTTTTAAGCTTTTTATATCCCTATTGCTAAATAGTTTCTGAAAACTCTCCACTCTTACAAACTTCCCTTGAAGATTCTTTTGCAGATCATCAGATGAGCCACTTTATCAAGTTCCATTTCTTCTTTCTCAGAGCATACTTTCTGAAACCCTTTGTACTGCTCCAATATGGACTCTTGCTATGCCTGCTACTTTCCCCTTATGTTGGAACTATAGCTTCCTGGAGTCTATGTTATCCACTCTCTTGCTTCATTTTCCCCTGTTTCATTGAAGAACATCTCCATGGAGGAGTCATGCCATCCACATGTCAGAGTGGGAGAGGAAGAAGCTGATGGGGACATCCGTGAGCTGGCCTCACTGATTACAGCAGGTGGCAAGCTGCCTTTCTGCTGGAAAATCATCATGTACCTGTAGGCTTAGGTATCTTCCCTGGAGCTACGTCCTTTCTTTAGAGGAAAACTCTCTGGCTTTATGCCTGGAAGGGTATGTCCAACAGCCAGAGCCGGAACATGTGGCCAAACTAGGCGTGGGGGATTTGATGCCCTTTATCTGGACATGTCTACAGATCTCTGCTCTCAGTGCAGCGCCTCTATCCTATCACACCGGGTCGGCAGCACCGCTGTTAGACCTCTGATCACTCTGGCAGACGGGTAATCACCTCTCTGTGCAAGGTTCAGAAAGGTGGGGGGGGGGGGGTGCGGGTGGGATTCCTACTCTTATATTCTCAGCTACTCCTATGACCTACGACCTTCAGCCCCACAACGCACCACCATCTCAAAAATATCCTGAGGCTTTCTATTCTAAAGACTTTCTGAGATTAGCTGGTGCAGACTCACCTTTTTCCTTTTTTTTAACCATCAAAAGGTTCAACAAGTTCCAAGTCAGTTATGTCTCCATCCACTTTCTCCTGCTAAAAATGGGTCTGAATTTCTGGTCCATGGTTGTCTTATCCCTCATTCTCATTGTCCTCCTGAGTTGAAACCCAAGTTTGGTGAATGCTAATATGTTTGGAATGCTTTCAAATAAAACAAACAAGATGTTATGTTTTCAATGAAAATTCCTGTACTCAAGGAGATGTGTCCTTGAAATAATACAATGAGCTCATTCTGTTGTATCAAAATGAGGTATGAATTAGACCAAGCTTTGGAAAAAAAGGGTAAATAATTCTAATTTTTTATACAATACCAGTGACCCCTGCATTTCCAGCAAGTCACTTGATCTTATGAAAATAAAACTAATTATAAACTTTCCTCAAACATAAAATGAAAGGCTTAACTAAGAAGTTATTTAAAATACTGTAAAAAAAATACAGATATATTGTGGTAGCACTTTCTGGTTCTGTACTTCATTAATTGATGCTAATGCCAAAGAAGGGAGCCCTCTTACCATGATTCTATAAAGAACATAAAGCTTTTAATACTTACAAGTTGCTCTATCACAAATCTTGAATAGTCAGCATTAGAAATGACTAGTGTTTATACTTACACAAAGTCTAATTCTGCTGTGCACTACTAGCAAGTTGAGTGCAACATCAGAAAATCTGATTAAAAGAAATATGTGGTAACCTCTTTTTTTTAAGTGAATAAATACTTCTCTGTATCACTGGCTTTGCAATTCACTAAGTTTTACCTAAATCTTTCACCATTGAATGTATTAATCTATTTATAATGGTTTCCTTTTGCCAAAATAACTACTGGATACAATTTGAACAGAAAGATTAACTTGGTTGGTGCCCACACTGTAAAAATATCCACTCAGCTGAAATTTAGTAATAACTTCCCCTAAAGTCAATGGCACTTAAATCTATATAACTAAGTAAAGAATCTATCCCTATTTTAATCATAGGATTACATACACTTGAGCTTAAAGGCCTATGAAATACCTGATCCTAATATCAAGTGGAGAGAAATGCATATACTCCCTAAAACGTTACCTACCCAGAAACCTTTTTATTCTGTGTAGGCTATTTTTATCATTTTATGCCTCCATGTACATATTTTCTATACTTAATTTATAGCTTGTGATAAGACAGACAGATAAAATAAAGGGAAAACAACCCCTGCCTGTTCATCAAAGAGTTGCTATTGTTGACTCAAAAATCTTGCTAAGGACAACTCCCATTAATCCCCAAATTTAACTCTGTTTCCCAGTGCAAAGACAAATGTGACAAGTGATGGAGTGAATGCCTGATAGTGACCAATAAAGAAAAGCATACCAACTCACTGAGAGAGAAACTTTTTTTCCTTCCTACATGAAATTCTAAGAAAATTTGTGTGACTCTTCATATAAACACTGAATACCATGAAAGGCAGAATCACCAGAAATATTTTTGAAAGATGCTTTCATATGGCCATATATTTTTTCTTTTCAGTTGTATTCACAGCTAAGATATTTCAGCAAAAGGAAAAATGAGCAAAGGGAAAAGGCACACAGGGTGAAATCCAGAGGAAAGCAGGCGCAAGTTTCCAAGAGTTCTCTCCCAGTGGAGTCATATAGAGAGTATGCAATCCCTCCAGCAACAGATAAGGCGTGTGAAGAATCACCGTCCATTAGGGACCACGGCCCAAGGGTCCAGGGGGGATGGCTCATGTTAGCTCCCTCTGCCCAGCACACACCCAAATTCCAGACTCTGGGGAGAAGGGTAGCTTTTCAGGATAAACTGTATTCTGTGTACAAACAATTGAGGGGCAGTGACCCACTCTTACCGTTTGGGGGAAAGTTTTCCATCAGTGTAGGAAAATGTTTCCCACTCAAGTCCCCAACCAGTGGTCCAGCTTGCAAGTAGAACTTTCTAAGGAGAGTGGGCTCAAGTCTGCTATGCTAACTCCTTTCTACACAGATTCCATGAAAATAATGCACTGATAACCTATTAATGAGCCATGCCTGTTTGAAAACACATCTTTAATACCAATACTTCACATCTAAAACACAGAAACAAAAACATCCCTTTCTTGATACCACATTCCCTGAAACCTTCTGATTTTTTTCTCTTCTTTCTTTCATGGTAAGTTTTTTAGAATCTAGAAAAGTATAAAGAATAATGAAAGTAAAATATTCCTATCATTTAGTAATAACTATTAAGGTGTTATATTTGCTTAGACTTTCATTTATGTGTGCATGTATGATTTATGTAACTACTTAAAGAAATTAAATAGTATAAATACTTTTTAATCACTTTTTTTAAATCACTTTTAACTAGCCCCATTTTTCTATTTCTTTTCCCAGTTTATCAACTGTCAGTAGACTGGCAGGCTTCCTGCAAGTCATCTTTATATCTTTATGTAAAAGCATGTCATTTGCCTATATAGTCAGCATATATTGTTCTCTATTGTACCTTTCTTCACTCACATTTTTTGAGACCTACTTATGTTGGTATATAAAGATTTAAATTATTCTTTGAAATATTATATAATACTTTATCATATGAATATGTTATATTAATCCAGTATGTTTTTGGTGGACTTGATGTTGTTTCCAAAGTTAGTTATTAGAAATAGTATAGCAATAAAAATGCCTATACATGTTAATCTATGTGTGAATAAGTATCTTCAAAAGTAAAATTCTTGGGTCTTGGTGGAAGTATGTCTCTTTTTACATTACTATTTTCTTTACAATAATGTGAAAATACTGAAAATACAAAAAATTACATAAAGTCATATCTATATTTTTATAATTTTATAGTATCCATATTTATATTAGGTTGATGTAAAACGAAATGTGGTTTTGCACTGCTGAACTTTGCCATTTGATATGGGAATACATACTTAAATAAATGCATCTACGTTACACATCATTTTAATGTGCATTTCTCGCTTTATGCTTATTCCTAATGACATTACTTGCTGTTTATTTTATACTACAGAAGGTATAGACAAAAAGCAAATTTAAGCAGTTTTTTAATTCAAGTTCAAAATGAGTCATAAAGCAGTGGAGACAACTCAAAACATCAACAATGCATTTGACCCAGGAACTGCTAATGAACATACAATGCAGTGGTGGTTCAAGAAGTTTTGCAAAGGAGACGAGAGCCTTGAAGATAAGGAGCACAGTGGCTGGATGTCAGAAGTTGACAACAACCAATTGAGAGCCATCATCAAAGCTGATCCTCTTAAAACTACAGAAGTAGTTGCCCAAGAACTCAACAATGACTATTCTACGGTCATTTGGCATTTGAAGCAAATTGGAAAGGTTTTTGATAAGTGGGTGGCCTCATGAGCTGACCGAAAATAAAAAAAAAATCATTGTTTTGAAATATTATGTTCTTTTATTCTATGCAACAACAACCACCATTTCTCAATTAGATTGTGACATGAGATGAAAAGTGGATTTTATACGATGGTGATGACCAGCTCAGTGGTTGGACTGAGAAAAAGCTCCAAAGAACTTCCCAAAGCCAAACTTGCATCAAAAAATAGTGTCGTGGTCACTGTTTGGTGGTCTGCTACTGATCTGATCCACTACTGCTTTCTAAACACTGGCAAAACCATCACATCTGAGAAGTGTGCTCAGCAAATCAATCAGATGCACCAAAAAATGCCATGCCTGCCTCTGTCACTGGTCAACAGAATGGGCCCAATTCTCCACAACACCACCCGACTGCAAGTCACACAACCAACACTTCAAAAGTTAGACAAATTGGGCTACGAAGTGTGGCCTCATCCACCATATTCACTTGACCTCCTGCCAACCGACTACCATTTCTTCAAGCATCTCGACAATTTTCTGCAGGGAAAATGTTTTCACAACCAGCAGGAGGCAGAAAATGCTTTCCAAGAGTTTGTCAAATCGTGAAGCAGGGATTTTTACTCTACAGGAATAAGCAAACTTACTTCTTGTTGACAAAAATGAGTTAATTGTAATGGTTCCTATTTTGATTTAATGAAGATGTGTTTGAGCCTAGTTATAATGATTTAAGATTCATGGTCAGAAACCACAATTACTTTTTCATCAATCTAAAAATAAACACATACAGTTCCAGAGCCAGTTCATCTCAGGGCACAGGTGGCCTAAATAATATCATGAGCAGAGTCAGTATGATTCAGCTGGAAGCAGCATTGGATTTGCTCAATCAAGCAAATGACTAATAATTTCTCACTAATACTATACTATAACGTACGTCAAGAGATGACCTTAACCTGAAATAGTATTCATTTTTAATTAAAAGTAATTTCCCTTCATTACAAAAATGGAGTCTTCGGAAAATTGTACCCCAGATAAATGAAGGAGTCATAGGAAGAATGGAAGTCTTTATTACTGTCCATCAGAATACCAAGCATTTAGTCAATACCAAAAGCTTGGTTTTGGCTTGTTTGATTTTTGAACTGTTTCTGACAATAATTGGCTAAAAGAGTCAGTTATCTCTCGAGGCTAATTATAGAGAAGAATTCATATCCTATTTCCATCATCAGAAATTGAATTACATCTCCAGGGGATCTTCCCAACCCAGGGATCGAACCCAAGTCTCCCACATTGCAGGCGGATTCTTTACCAGCTGAGCCGCCCAGCGAAGTCCTTTCATTAGCTATGTAAAATAATTTAATCATAATATTAATTAGAGGAAAGTAGAGCTTTATAGCAATTATAATTTTTCTATATGTTCCTTAGTTTTATCATCTATAACACCTCCTAGAGTTTTTCCAAGGATTTAGTGAGCTAATCCATGCCAGGCATTTATAGGAGAGCTTGGAATGCAGTCTTAACTCAGTAAGTGTTAGTGGTTACCATCATTATTCAAAATCTTTTCATATCTACTCTACAGCGTTATTTTGTTAAAAGCACAGAAGAGATTCTAATCTAGCCTGGGATCACCTAGCTTGGTCAGGGCCATTCATTCTGCCCCAAACCAGCTAATACAATATGAATGGTACTACCTGGGGCTGGCCGTCTACCTAAACAGCGCCATCTGGAGTTGTGTAACATGTTAGCCCTGAATCTGGTCCAGAGACAGTTTCCATTTAAGAGAGTAACAAGCTGATGAGTAAAAAGGGCTGACTGATTTAGTACAACCTGTATACATAGCTCAGAGGGCATTATATTTCTAGGATTTATACTAACATTTCACAAGTTAATTTCCTATCCTAGAGCAACAAATAATTGCTGCTTTTACTTCTTGGTGCCCTCATATGTCATTTACGTTATAAACATTATCCAGTAGGCAAATAATAGCCAAGCGGTGATCTGGACCTTGATCCGCTAGAGGAAAAATATTATGCTCCTTCCAGTTGCCACTCAGTGAGAGGACACACTGACTTATTAAAATACAGCAAGTAAAAAAAATAAAAAATAAAATAAAATACAGCAAGTATACATGGAGTATTCTTGTTACGTCCTTTCTTCCAGAATCCACATACTTCTTTTTTCACTACAGTATTTAATATGAATTGGGTATGGTAGATGAATAAGAACTGTGCGATGAATAAATTGACATTAAACACAGTCAAAGCTTACAGACTTTGGTTTTAGTGCAAGTATACTCTGGCCTCAGCACTTTTGTGCCTGCTCACCTTTCTCCCTGGAAGGCTCCTTCACTGGGTGTTCACATGCCTCATTTCCTTGCTTCACTCAGGGCTCTTCTGAACCATCCTATCATCCATGAAGCCTTCCAAAACCAGCATTTGAGCTCGCGCGCGCTCACACACACACGCGCGCACAGACACCCCTACCCTACCTATATCTACCTGTCCTCTCACTTTGGTTCTGTACCTCTGGCAATAACCATTATCACCACTGTCCTGCTGTGGATATGTATTTATTATCTTTCTTCTCAGTAGAATGTAGCTTCAAAAACTATCATATCCCTAGAACTATTTCCCTAATCTATCTTCTACACAGTAGGTGCTCAATAATACAATAAAGCTGCATCAATGAAAAATCAAAATTAAATACCAGTTTTTCAAATACTTTTTTCCCCCAACAGGTCTTTAAGAATAATTTTTAAGAAATGCTAACTTTCAGGAAACAAACATTCAATATTCTATATATAAAAAACCACCATGACAAATGAATCCATTGTACAAAGATATGTTACTCTACGCTCTGAAAAGATACTTTCAATTTGAGGCATGAAATAGGTATTTTTAAAGGACATGGAATATAATCATCAAAATATAATGAACATGAATAAGAAATTCCAAGATGATCACAGATTTGCCGATTAAGCCAAAACCAAAACTAAATCATTATTTCTAATTTACTCAAACATAAAGAACACAAGCACACTACAAAAGCAAAATATAACTTTAAATCCCATAGGCTGCCTGTTGCCATCATTTTGCTAAGGAACACTAAGGGAACACACTGGACAAATTCTTGGAAAATTTCAAATAGAAAAGCATTTCTGTAAAATACAAAACTAATGCTTTCTAAGAAAATATAAAATCTTGAGTTATAAATCCACCTTTATCAGGAAAGCTCGTGTTAAATTTCAGTAATTATCAAAATATATTTTGAATAGAAGCCCAAAAGCAGTATACACAATTGTGAACCACTAGACACAATGGATATATGTGGTTATTAGTACAATTAATATATAAAAATACAATGCAGATATGATGAGAGACATTTAAAATGTTATATTCATTATAGCTACCTTATATTTATCAATGAATGTTAATTTTAAAAAATTTCCCAAATTCTGTTAGGTGAGTTACTCAATACTCGCCAATCTGTGATGCTTAATAGGAAAGGTCTTTGTAATGCTTTCTATTTTAGTATTATATATTTAAAATATAACATATATTTAAACTATATTCCAATATAGTTTAAATATTTAGAAACATCTAGAAAGGCTGATTTATTTTATTCCTTGGAAATTTCTTATTGCTTCTTTTTAAGGCTATTTTCTCTTACAAAGAACTAGACACCAAACTACCTTTGATTATCTTTTTATTTAATCAAGGCCTTTCATCATATTCAATATATATTTGTTCAATAAGTGTCCTTTTGAAAGAGGAAAATGACTTTTGATTTAAAATTGATATCTGGCCAGCACCTCCTGATGGGACCCCTTCAACTCCCACTAAAATGCATATGAAGACAAAGAAAAAAGGCAAGAAAACACAGCACCAGAAAACTAGAGCTGGCAGTTAATATCCTACTAGGAGGAATTTCTTGCAACACCACAGCTGATGGAAGGAGATACAGAAGAGGAAGAGGAAAGAAAAAACAAGATGCAATGGCAAATAGAGAACTACATGGAAAAATACCATGAATACTAGTTCCGATTAAGCTCTCATTTTTAAGTTAAAAGTGACTTTTCCAGAATCTAACATTTCCTTGTTGTCTCATGTAAAACTTTTGGATCTAATTCAATGGAAGATACATTCACGCTAATGAATGTTGACAGATGCTTTAAGACATTACCTAACCAAGTGATTTTTGAGTAATCACATGAAGAAAACTTTTAACAAGGCTAAGATAATCAGATCAAGAAACTGACCCAGTAGTTACTTAATAAACAGTGGCTTTATTATTATTACCTGTATCATCAAAGGTGAGAGCCCTTTTAATTAGACTTTAGCTGTCCACTGTCTCTGGAGATTAAAATTTTTGTGAAACAAAACCTAGGTAAACTTTAAAATAAGAAAAAATTGTCTTATATGTTCTGCTTCCTTCCCTTTTACCTTTTACATGTTATTTCTTGAATTCTTGGTTCCTTTTCATCACTAGCACCAGTAAACCTTCACAATTATTGCTTTCTAGAGTGATTTAAGTCTAAAGAACCTGTGCTAATGTGTCTGATATGTCAAAAGTTCAATAGGTTAGCATTCCCAGGTTTTTACTGAATTTCACTCCCAGTCTTTCTAGAGATACATCTGAACTGAAATCACAAATCTAACAGCAGAATTTTAGGTTCCATGGCCAAACAGGGAGGGTTGGACGTGGCAGCTGGCAGACCTTAGGTCATTCCTCAGACCTCTGTCTGCTGCACCCAAACATAGTAGCTAGGGGAGACTACTAAAGGGACGTGGACTCCGAAGTCTCTGGTTTACCTGGGAAGTCATGTGGTGGATAGGAGCAAAGAAGCAAAAAAAAAAAAAGGCACTATTTCTGCATACATTGCTTAAGGTATTAAATACCTGGGTCTAAGAGGCAGTACATACTTAAAACAAAGCAGTTGCATTTTTTCCTACATTTGAAAAGGTACACTATCTTTTATACAACCAACTTTTTATTGAAAAACCTCAACTGAAGAAATTTTAAACATTTCCTAGAGATTCAACATGAAATAGCTTGTGTCAGGAAAAACAGAAAGAGGTACAGGCATTCAAATATGCAAAATGCAATTCTACCTTGAGCTACTCTGTCAACTGCTTATTAAGAAGGCAGTTAAAAATACAGATACTAAATTAAATATTAAATATCAAATCAGTTCATACATTATACTTCATTAGCGCTCTACGACAAGGAAGCTCAGCTGAAACTAAAGTTAAAGATATCTGATCACGAATAAACCAAGAACAAAATCAACAAAAATATGGTAAATCATTATGTCCTGGCAATTTCCATCTTAAGAGAAAATAATTTCTAGTCACACTAGCAGCTTTGGGTCTGTTACTTGAACACCATCCTCATTCCTTTAGAGAAAATACCCAAGAAAAATAATTTAAGAAAATGCTGCTCATTTCAATTATGTGAAATGTATGAGATGTAAAGAAGACAGACAGTATACCCAGAGGGCACCTGCTGTCCGAATTTCTTCCGTTCTCTATGAAAGCCATACCTGCCAGTCTGAAAACCTGTCTGACTCTTGAGTGAGTCAGTGAAGTTGCTCAGCCGTGTCTGATCCCATGTGATCCCATGGACCGTAGCCTACCAGGCTCCTTCACCCATGGAATTTTTCAGACAAGAGTACTGCAGTGGGTTGCCATTTCCTTCTCCAGTTTGACTCTTAGATTGAGTTTTTAAAAAATGCTGAGCTGTTTTTGCATCAGCAAATGGGAAGTGGAGGAAGACAAGCATGAACCAAAAAAACTATTTACTGAAACTAGTCTAAGACAACTGAAGCAATAAAGAAATCATTTTTTAAAATTCTGTAATATAACATGGGTAAGATCAAATGGAAATAAAATTGCAAGGATATAAACAGTTTTTGTTTTTGTTTTTTTCCAGAACTTTCTCCCAAAGAATGTGCACAGAGAGAGAATGCAGCTTGTCAGGAGTTTATGCGTACTAGTTAGGAAAACAAAGGCATTGATATTTGTCTATATCTTTCAGAGAAATAATACAATAGAAGAGAAAGGAAGGAAAGAGAGGGAGGCAGGAAGGGAAAGAAGGAAGGAAGGAGGGAAGAAACAAATTCTTTAGAGAGTAAGAAAAAGAGTCTATCTCAAATGATTATGCCAGTACAACAGTCAGCTGCCAAAGTCCTATGGCAACATGACACATAATTACTATATGTATAGGAATTACTATAAGTATAGAGCTGTGTATATAGCTCTCCGTGGTATATATTATTATTCCTTCTCTCTCTCTCTTGCCTCCTTCTTCCTCTTCCTAGAAAGACAAAGCATCATTTAAAAGACAGTCACTTCTGCTTCTAAGAAAGTGAAAAAAATACTGTCCAGGTGCCATGTCTGTGACTGGGCTTGACAGGAGGTATTTTATAGAAATCACAAGGGCTCCGACAGCACAAATAAATGTGCTCTTTGTCTATGTACCTATCTTCATCTCTTTCTTGAACTGACTTGGAAGGGTGGATGAGAAGAGAAAAAAAAAAATGTTCATCAGGGAATTCAGTTGCAGTAATAAAAACTGCAAAATAATTTTAACATACACTGATGAGACTATGAGGTGGTTATAAATTCATTTAGTGGAATCACATGCTTTCATTAAAATCAGTTATAAAGTCTATGGAGCTAATTGGTAATTCATATGAAAGAAATCTAAGTGGAAAAAATGGATGGCAATTTCTATGCAATAATTATACCTATGCAACATATACAGAAAAATAACATATATTGTAAAACAGCATTGCTTTAGCGACTGTACAAGGGAAGTGAGGCTACATATTTTATCTCTTCTGTAGCCCTGTGGGCTTCCCCGGGGACTCAGCGGTAAAGAATCAGAGAATCTGCCCATAATGCAGGAGCAGCAGTAGAGTCAGGTTTAATTCCTGGGTCAGGAAGATCCCCTGGAGGAGGGCATGGCAACCCACTCCAGCATTCGAGAATCCCAAGACAGAGGAGCCTGGCCGGCTACAGCCTATAGGGTTGCAAAGAGTCAGACACAACTAAAGCACCTTAGTACCACGTGTAGCCCTGTAGTTAGGACCTGACTAATACTAATCACCTGTATTAGATAAGTCCTCTAACTAAAATTTCTCCCACATCACAGCTATAATGTAAATTTTAGAATCTAGAGAAAAATGTTCAGGCCTCTTTTCTCTTCCTTAAATACAACTTGACATCTTCAACAAAAGGGATGCTCTACTTCTATATTCCATTCTTCATTCACCCTTTAAATGACACCCTTACGGACAAAAACCCTCTCTGAGAAAGCAAGAGCTCCCTGAGAAGTTTTACTCAGACCTCTGGTCCCTTGCAGGAACTGCCAGAGACGATGCAGACTTTGACAGTTCTTTCTTGGGCCTGGCAGAGTGCCTCAAAAAGTATCTATTGAGTCAACAGCCCATTACCAAGTCCTTAGAAATGGACACCATTTCTTACTGATTTTTCAAGGCTGTAGACACAGCATAAAGCATCCTTGTTGTTGGTGTTGTTGCTTAGTTGCTAAGTCATGTCAGATGTTTTTGCAACCACATGGACTGTAGCCCACCAGGCTCCTCTGTCCGTGGGATTCTCCAGGGAATACTGGAATGGGTTGCCATTTCCTTCTTCAGGAAATCTTCCAGGGATTGAACCCACATCTCTTGCATTGGCAGGTGGGTTCTTTACCACTGAGCCACTAGGCAAGCCCCATAAATCTTTACCTGCAGTTTAAATATTACTTCTGGAAATTATGATATAAATCAAGCCTGAATTTGCTACATAAATAATTTCCCATAATTGCTAGTTATGCTCAAATTCCTTATCCTAGGACTCTATACTTGAAAGTATTCTACTTCATACACTTCAATCAAAAAGAATGGCATAAATTTATATTTTTAGGATACTAACATGATACATGAAGTTCAACCACCATATCCTGAAAATTCTGAAAGATTAAATGTCTCCTAAAGATTTCAAAGATTCAGATTTAAGGAAAAAACTCTTTTCAAAAGATTTCCAAAGGAAGCTTTGAAGATCTGTTATTGGAAACATAGGCAATACCGTGTGATGACTGAAAATCCTATCCGGATATCTGCTTTTATCAACAAAGATTTTCTTGCAAAGATCAAGTTTCTCATTATCTTGCCTGCAAAACAGAAAGTCTTTCTGCTTTGTCATCATCTTTAAGAAGTTTCACCTTATACCCTTATGTTATGCAAGATCTATCTGTCTTTAAGTTGCAGAGTCAACACTGTTGCATGGAATTTTTTAGCCTTTGATGTCTCAATATGCTGATATTTCAAAGTCATAAAGCTTCAGATTCTTCCCTGAATGGCCTGAAGCACCACGCTTGAGGCTGAGTTTACAAAATCAATCCTTTCCGTTGTGGCTATAAATCCTACATACAGGCCCTTAGAAAATAACTTTTATGTTTCTTCCTCTTGTCAACTATTGAAAAAACCTGAATACACATGTGACTGTAGAGTAGTGAGACCACTGTTGTGTATACAGAAGTTGAAATACAATACTACACACACAATCGTAACAAAGTTTTACTAAAAAGCAAACAGGGAAAGTCTGAAAACCCTCACAGACAAAAGAAGCCTACGGAGACATGATGACTAAGTGTTAGGTGGTAACCTGGATAGCATCCTGGAAGAGAAAGGGGACATAAGGGAAAAACTGAGGAAATCTGAATAAAGTACATACTTTGGTAAATAAGGATGTATCAATATTGGTAATGTGACCAGTGCACTATACTAATAAAAGGTGCTACTAACAGTGGGTACTGGGTATGGAGTATAAAGAAACTGTACTATCTACGTAATGATTCTATAAATCTACAACTGTCCTAAAATACAAGTTTATTTAAAAAAAAAATAAAAGGAGACTAACTTTCAAAGGAACAAATCAGAATAACCTTTCAAAATGAGTGTGGCCTTTGTCCTCTTCTGCATTTATAATTTTACCTTTCCATCCACACCAAAGACTTGTAATGAACACAACAGAGGATCATTAAAAAAGATGCAGACCCTCACAGAACCTTGGTGAGAGCTTTGTTCTTTCTCCAGCGGAAGCTATCACGGCTCAGAACACTTCTGTACCTGCCTTTGGGGACAACTTCCTAGCCAGGCAAGAAAATCAATTCTCATTATCTTAAATCTGCCAGGTATTTACTCTCCCGAGGGCTAGGGCCTTGACTGCCCCGCTTATCTCCCTCAACGTCCACCCCCATACCTGTTACCTGTGATTCACCAGCACAGAAGGACTATCCTAGCTGGATGCTGAATTGAGACCGAGGGCAGAGGAAGAGACCAGGACGCAGGCTAGCACTGCTGTTGGATGACAGGCAGTCCTGCACCAACCGCTTCCTACTCTGAGATCCACACCCGGCCTTACCTCAGTAACAAGGGTAAGATAGGATGTGGACCCTAAGGGAAAAGCAAAATAGTATCAGTGCTATGCTTGTTTCTTTTAATACTTGGTTTTAGATCTTACTTATACATTTCTCTGAAACTTTCCCACTGGATTTTTTTTTTCAAAACTACCTGAGAGAGGCCACCTTGTTTGATTGCTGAATTTTAAAGAAAAAAAAAAAAACAGCATCATTAAAGAAAAAAGATCAGACACAATTTCAAAACATGCATTTCAAGTGCAGAGTTTTGCAGAGTTTGATATAGTTTGGTTGCTGGACAACAAAATTAAACATAGATGCTGGGATCAGTTAGTTCTAAGTTTCCACCACAGTCTTTCTGTAACTTCTCTGAACCACAACTTCTTCCCCACCCCAAACCATTTACCTCACAAGGGGATTTTGAGCACTAAAAGGGGTAGCATAAATGAAGAGGCACAGTGTGAGATCTTCAATAACAAGTTCAGTTCAGCGGCTCAGTCGTGTCCGACTCTTTGTGACCCCATGAACCGCAGCATGCCAGGCCTCCCTGTCCGATCACCAACTCCCAGAGTTTATCCAAACTCATGCCCATTGAGTCAGTGATGCCATTCAACCATCTCATCCTCTGTCATCCTCTTCTCTTGCCTTCAATCTTTCCCAGCATCAGGGTCTTTTCAAATGAGTCAGTTCTTCACATCAGGTGGCCGAAGTACTGGAGTTTCAGCTTCAACATCAGTCCCTCCAATGAACACCCAAGACTGATCTCCTTTAGGATGGACTGGTTGGATCTCCTTGCAGTCCAAGGGACTCTCAAGAGTCTTCTCTAACACCACAGTTCAAAATCATCAATTCTTTGGCGCTCAGCTTTCTTTATAGGACCTTTGCTGGCAAAGTACTATCTCTGCTTTTTAATATGCTGTCTAGGTTGGTCATAACTTTCCTTCCAAGGAGTAAGCGTCTTTTAATTTCATGGCTGCAGTCACCATCTGCAGTGATTTTGGAGTCCAGAAAAATAAAGTCAGCCACTGTTTCCACTGTTTCCCCATCTATCTGCCATGAAGTGATGGGACCGGATGGCATGATCTTAGTTTTCTGAACATTGAGCTTTTTTTTGTTTTTTTTTTTAAGTTGGAGGCTAATTACTTCACAACATTTCAGTGGGTTTTGTCATACATTGATATGAATCAGCCATAGAGTTACACGTATTCCCCATCCCGATCTCCCCTCCCACCTCCCTCTCCACCCGATTCCTCTGGGTCTTCCCAGTGCACCAGGCCCGAGCACTTGTCTCATGCATCCCACCTGGGCTGGTGATTGAGTTTTAAGCCAACTTTCTCACTCTCCTCTTTCACTTTCATCAAGAGGCTCTTAAGTTCTTCTTCACTTTCTGCCATAAGGGTGGTGTCATCTGCATATCTGAGGTTATTCATATTTCCACAGACAATAAACATTTAGCTTTTCCTTTGCTACAATTACCTTTTGATAATGATAATGATGACGATGTCACTGTCTACTAATCTCTGGGTGTTCATTTTGTGCTAGTTACTGTATCTCCATTGTAACATGAGGACCAGGAGACCTGGGGAAGTTAAATACCCTTTTTAAGGTCACAAGCCCACAAGCAGCAGTGCAGGGAGATTAATACATACCTGCCTGACTCCAGAGCCAGTCCTGTTTGCCACTATAATACTTTAGTCCCTTTTCATATCAGTCATTATAGACACGTGCAGTCTCTCCATTTCTGCTTCTTCCTGATCTGACCTTGAATAAACCTATCAGATGTAACAATGCATTTTAGTTTGATTTTAAAAGTATAAATCCTGGATTGCCACTCACCACTATGTATGCCACAGTTTGATAACAAATACAGAAAAACAGTCAAACAAGAGGAAAAGATGAAAAATGAGAATTCTGTTTCCTTCCAACCAATGCATCTTAAACTAAATGCCAATGCTAATAGCTAAAATCATTATCTTCTCAGCAATGCATGTCAAGGCTTTAAACCTCAGCTCCACACATCTGATTCTCAGCGACCTGTACATGTCTGAAAATGCATGTGTGTGTGTGTGTGTGTGTGTGTGTGTGTGTGTGTAGACCAATCACTCTTTGGCCAATGCTGGTACTAAATCAATCTTTCCAATATACAACCGTGTTTTTTCACTTTCTCCTTATCCTACTATAAAGGTTTCCAGACTCCAGGGCACGCTGGTTGCTCTTATTCATCTGATATAACTGCCTTACACCATGACTCCAGAACGATGACTATACAAGTAGCCGCCTCTGACAGAGTCAGCAAGATTCCTCCGACTACATATAACAGAACCAAACAGATTCCATGACAAATACATCAAAATACCTAGCTACAAAATAACACCAAAGGGAAGACTCTACTCTAGTGAGGGATATGAAGTTTCATAAGCCAGCATAAAAGTCACATGGACACTGTCAGGAAGTAGAGAAGATGAAGATGAGGGACTGCCGGCAGGAAAGCTACAGGGTCAGAGTTAAGCTGATAACCATTAATAATAATAATAATAAGAGGGTTGAAAGAAATAATAACTTGCGGGATGCAAGTCAGGGAGGGGATCCAGATTGGAAGTAAATGAGGAAATGAAGCCAAAACAAAGCACAGAGAAGCAAGTGACCTCCCCCAGGGAGTTGAGGAGTGGCCAGGGGAGCATTTTAGACACTGAGATGCAGGCAAAAGTAGGACGGTGATTCTAACTAAGCCAGCGGAGCCAGTTCAAAACCATGAAGCCGGTGATGAGGACGATTAGAAGACTTAAAGTCACAGTTTACTCAATCCACAAACGAGCACATTGTTTCAGTGCCTGGAAAGTGGCAGTTACATTTCTCAGCAGCCAAGCAGGCTTCCTCGTGCTCAGATGCAACAGACCAGACAGAGAGACACTTCATTTAGACGCTCACGACTAGACAAAGATGCTGCAGTTGGGAAAATCAAAGTAGGCCACTGTGAGGACTGTTATTCTTTTCAGTATTTTACTCTCTAACAATACCGAAATAATTCGATGTATACCATCTCTTAGTTTGGAGGTTATAAAAAAAAAAAACAACTTCTGTCACTAAAGATCCTATCTCATATTTAGAATACAAAAGAATTTTAAAAATATACCTGTATAAGTTATTTTAGTATGCCCGGCCCAGATGGAAACAGGAGCTGTAGAAGGCCTGCTTCAGAACACTCCCTCATCTGTCAGGGATAATTGATGGCCTGGACATTTGTTCTTCACCTGTTGTGCATTTTTTCACTTATCATTGCTTTGGATCACACCAGGGAGGATTAAAAGATAATCACTTTGTTTTCCTCTCTCAGCGCAAATAATGCAGAATCCATGCAGTGATGCATGCAGGATTCCATTACAATGTACTCCTATCACACAAGGAAGAAATCCTATACTCCACTCAGAACCATGAAATTAAAGGAGAAAACCAAGGCAAGTGTCTGAATTCTGGACTTGAAAGCAAATGATCCCTATATTTAACAACTGTGATTCAATTTTTAACTTCATGTTTTAACACTTGGTGGCTCAGATGGTAAAGAATCTGCCTGCAATGCAGGAGACCCAGGTTCGATCTCTGGGTTGGGAAGATCCCCTGGAGAAGGGAATGGCAACCCACTTCAGTATTCTTGCCTGGAGAATCCCCATGGACAGAGGAGCCTGGAGGGCTACAGTCCCTGGGTTTGTAAAGAGTCAGACACCACTGAGCCACTAACACTTTAACACTAAAAGAGTGTATTCATAATTAGGAAGAAACTAACTTATTTCAGTTTATTTCTATGGTCATGTTTAATTACTAGTTGAAAATGTGTTAGTACACCTTTATCATAAGATAGTAATGGGTGGTAACAGTAATATAGGATTCTACATAGCTCAGCCTTCACTAGATGCTTCATTCTATAGTTCTCAAAATTAAGTTCTACAAGCCTAAAAGCACAATGCTACTTATTACTGACCTGAAAGACAGAGCCCCCAAAAACAGATGGTAGCAAAAAGGGAGTATAGGAGGAGAATAAACACATACGAAGATCAATAATAAGAAAAACCACAGTAAGAATACCGGAAAATTTATTTAAAATTTTACATAAATATTGGACTCAGTGCTCCCTAAGAGAACTCTAAGCTTCTGAATACTATTGCCTTATTTTATTTTCCATGTGGGAAAAATCTCATAAATAAGCAACAAGTGCATATTAATCAATAAGGAAATCAAAGGACAATTAAAAAATAATATTCTGCCAAATGCCAAATCAATAAGTAAAAGGTAATCTCTAGTAATCAATAAGTAAAAGGTAAGTCGATGAGTGAAAATTTGAGACTTTTTGACAAAATTTCCAGTGACTTTTTGGAATTTTTAAATTCTGTGTAACTGAAGTATAGTTCTTATATAGTATACTTTCTTACATATGAAACACACTAACATTAAAAATAAACGAACAAAAAATTGCTTAATAAAAGTATGTTACCTTTCAAATTTCAGATTTAAGTTTACTCTATGTTTTAAAAATCTGTTTACACAGTAGTCCATTCAGGACCCTTCCATTACTGGAGCATGATTCAAATTTAGATATGGAAAACTTTCTCAAACTGGATTGGTCAGAAAGTTATTTCCATTCATGCAGCTACCCCCATATTTCAGTCAATATATTCAGATAAAATATATTCCAGAATGTCTATTTCTCAAAAGGTTACAAATCGGAAATGCATCATGTTTTTCCTAGAATATTTGATTAACATGAGAGCCAAAATTTTCTTAGGAAATCATGAAAGAATATACTTCCGGTGAAAGAATCAAGTTGCTATTTTTTAAAAAATAATAAAAAGTTTTCTTTACAGCATTTATATTCATGTAAAATGGGAGCAAACAAATGGTAACTGTTGTCTGACACCTCTAATAGTCACTCCTTGAATTTGTACACTGTGTTAGATATAACACTTCATATATTATAACATTATGTGTTAGTGTTTCTCAAACTGGAATTCAATATACAGTGATCCTCACCATACTGGTTTTTTTTTTTTTTTTAAAGAAAACTCGTTTTTGAGTGATTATCCCTCTTACACCACTTAAAAAGTATATGTCTATAACTTCTAGATTCTTAAATAAATTCAGGGTAGACCATAGCAAGGTTTTGTATCACCAATCGCCAAGGACTAAAGGAAAAGGAACAGAGATGTTACCGCAGAAAGTAGGTATTAAATGGTGAGACTCCATTATATAGACCAGGGTATCTCAGTAGGCTGAATGAAGAAAGGCTTCAGAGAAATTGGTCATCACATGACCAGCGGCAGGCTAATAAGGATAACATTCATCTACACTGATCTAGTTTCAGGAAAAAATTTATTATATTAAACCAACCTTGTAAATTTGTAGTTAAGTTATTGGTTGTGTAACTGTCAGGGCCTACGTTAAAATCTGTTTCCATTTTATAGCTGTAGGACTGTGTGAGAGAAGTACAAAATATGTGGAAAATGTAACTGGATGTTTGCATATATGTTAATGTTAAGTCAACAGCGAGTCCATGACCTTTTTTTTCCCCCTTTTTAAAAGCGGTCTGAATATTTCTCAATTTTAAGAGATACTGTTGCCCATTTTCCAGAGCAGCCTTTATCATTTCATCTGGTCCTCCAGCCGCCCTACCAGGCTTATGCTTGACATTTTCACCACCAGGCAATGTGGCACAGCTGGGTTATCTGTCCTGCCTGCAGCTATGCTTTCGGCTCTGGCTGGAATGCCACACACATATTCGTGAGTTTACACTATAATTTTAAACCTTGGGAGAAGGAAAAAAAAAAGAGAGCGACCATTTGTACTTGCTGTTTCTCTAAGAGAAGTGGGAGAGATGAGAGAAGAGACACACCCAGGGGCATTCACACGGCAGAGAGCCGCCCGGGGAACTGGAGAAGAGCTCCGCAGGCCGTCAGCTGAGGAAGCGGTGGATCCTGCCAGCTCCAAGCGCCAGCGTCCCCGTGCACCTGCGGTGAGCCACTGATGTCACCAGCAGGCTAAAAATGGAACGGCGTTTCGACAAGGGGAGATTTAAAATAAAATACCCCCAGACCAACCGCTCACAGGACTCAAGGAGACTCAGAACCAGAGCTAACAGGAGCCGGCAGGCCCTGCCTGCCCTCCCCGTCATGTGTTCCTCCTTGTATGTTCATCAGAGGACCTAAGTCACCTTCAAACATGAAGGCGTGTTTGATGTCAAGTTCTACTATACGTCAGCTGCAGGTTCAAGACCACGGGTAAAGGTGTAAGGAGACATATTGATACCTGAGAACAACAAGTGGCCGCAAAAAGCACTCTTGAAGGACTCAACTCAACATGTATTATACGTATTTGGTGGTGGTTTAGCCACAAAGTCGTGTCTGACTCTTTTTGATCATGAACTGTAGACCGCCAGGCTTCTCTGTCCGTGGGATTCTCCACGCAAGAATACTAGAGTGGGTTGCCATTTCCTTCTCCAGGGAATCTTCCCGACCCAGAGATCGAACCCAAATCTCCTGCAGTTTCTGCATTTGCACATGGATTTTTTATCACTGAGCTACCAGGGAAGCCCCATTAGACTTATTTAGTCCACTATACGCAAGGTATTGTTCTTAACCAAAATGAGAAAACAGATTCCTTGTCAACTACAAGTTTATAATCTTATAGGTGCTTATAATCTTATGTTGACAAATAATTACTATAAATCTGATAATGGTTATACCCAATCTAAACATAATGTGTACAGAAAATGGTATTTCGAGAATCTAGGATTTTGGGATGTTGGGCAAACTGAAGATCTAGGTAAGCTTATGTGTTTACATTAGCATTTAAGAAACCTCCAGTGAAATTAGTCTTCACTAGCCTTTGTCCATACCGCACAGCAGTCTGTAGCTCTTAGAGAGTCTGAAACAGGGGAAAGGAGTGGAGTGGAAAAGGCAGATGTAAGTGACACATAAGATGTCATCCACAGGGTGGGATAACCAACGGGGCAAAGAGGGAAACGAAGTGTATAACCAACACTAGGTAACTGTCAGAGATGACCAATATAGAGATGGCAGTAACTGAGAAAGGAACCCTGGAAGGTGAAGTAGTGAATGTTCTGGAGAAAACATACAAACTTTCTCTCTGGACATAGTTAATGTGAGGTGTGTCAGGAGGAATGTCTCTTAGGAGATGTCCTCAGCTCACAATCAGAAAAGGGACTCCGGAGCCTGCAAAAAGAGATCAGGGCTAAACACAGAACTTCTGGAGTCACCCCTGCGTAAGAGCAGCTGAAGGGACAGAAACATTGAGGTCAAAGGAGTACGAACAAGGTGGAAAATGAAAGTCTGAAGGCAGATCATGGAGAAATACAGTAAGTGAGAAGACAGGGTCAAGAGACGCCATGGGATGCAGGGGTGGGGGCGGGACGGCAATACAGACAAGGATGAAGAGAAAGGAAAGAAAACAGTGTTCAGGGCTGCAGACAGAAGATAGAGCATTACTCTGAAACCAGTGTCAGGGTCTCTCATGTGCAGTGGCTCCCTTTAAGGTCCTAGGAATGTACTCGTGGGATCATGTTTCTGCAGAAATAAGATCTTTTGCCTGCAACTGGTTAATACTCTTGTCCCCTTCTACTCTGACCTGTTGTTACTGCAGCCATGAGTGAACATTTTTTAGATCTGCCCAAGGAGATTGGACACAAAACGTCTGAGCCTGGGGACTATGCCTACGTGATTTGCAGCCACTCATGAGTACAGTTAACTAACCGGTTGGGCCCCAGGGTAGGAATGTCTCACTCCCTCCTGTAATGACTCCCTGGAGATACCAGCACTGTATCACACACTGCGGTGTCCTACGGAGCTCAGGGCAAGAAATACGCAGGGTGTGCAGGAGAAAAGAGGTTTGAAATACCGGGAAGCAGATCTTTATCTGCCGCAAACTCCTCATTACCGAACACAAAGCTTTGAAGCAGGGATCTTATGTGCTATGCCTAGATCAAAACAGAGTTTCTCTCCAATCAGTTTAACAATTAAGACACATCAGATCTTTTCTTCTTTTTTTACAGAACTATGATGAAGAATTTATCAGCATACCTGTGTCTATAGGACACAAACTTGTAGGAGTACCGAGACCAAGTCTGTGTGAGGACAGGCATGTTTCATGCATCCTAACTACCAATACTACAGGCATATGACAGATGTATGAAGCAGTTAAAACCATATTATATCTTAAAGCTGTGTGACTTTTGTCATATTTTTCAACTTTTTAAATCTGAAATTTGCTTTTTTAACATTTTTACTGTAGTAAAAGTCACAGAATATAAAACAAAGTATTTTCACCATATTTAACTGTACAGTTCAGTCTTACTAAGTATAGTCACACTGTTGAGCAACTCTCCCACCCCATCCTTCTCCTGAGTTCTCACCTCTTAACTGAAGCTCTGTCCCCACTAAATACAAACTCCCCACTCTCCCTCCTCACACTTCTACCCCATAACCGCTGGCACCTACCAATGTACGTTCTGACTATGAATTTGACTATTCTAGGTTCCTCACGTCAGTGGAATCAAACAGTATTTGTTGGCACCTACTGAATACTGGACATGGAACAACAGACTGGTTCCAAATAGGAAAAGGAGTATGTCAAGGCTGTATATTGTCACCCTGCTTATTTAACTTATATGCAGAGTACATCATGAGAAATGCTGGACTGGAAGAAGCACAAGCTGGAATCAAGACTGCCGGGAGAAATATCAATAACTTCAGATACGCAGATGACACCACCCTTGTGGCAGAAAGTGAAGAGGAACTAAAAAGCCTCTTGATGGAAGTGAAAGAGGAGAGTGAAAAAGTTGGCTTAAAGCTCAACATTCAGAAAACTAAGATCATGGCATCCGGTCCCATCACTTCATGGGAAATGGGGATGGGGAAACAGTGGAAACAATGTCAGACTTCATTTTTGGGGGCTCCAAAATCACTGCAGATGGTGATTGCAGCCATGAAATTAAAAGACGCTTGCTCCTTGGAAGGAAAGTTATGACCAACCTAGACAGCATATTAAAAAGCAGACACATTACTTTGCCAACAAAGGTCCATCTGGTCAAGGCTATGGTTTTTCCAGTGGTCATGTATGGATGTGAGAGCTGGACTGTGAAGAAGGCTGAGCACCGAAGAATTGATGCTTTTGAACTATGGTGTTGGAGAAGACTCTTGAGAGTCCCTTGGACTGCAAGGAGATCCAACCAGTCGATCCTGAAGGAGATCAGTCCTGGGTGTTCATTGGAAGGACTGATGTTGAAGCTGAAACTCCAATACTTTGGCCACCTCATGCGAAGAGTTGACTCATTGGAAAAGACCCTGCTGCTGGGAGGGATTGGGGGCAGGAGGAGAAGGGGACGACAGAGGATAAATGGCTGGATGGCATCACCAATTCGATGGGCATGAGTTTGAGTAAACTCCGGGAGTTGGTGATGGACAGGGAGGCCTGGCGTGTTGCGATTCATGGGGTCGCAAAGAGTCAGACACGACTGAGCGACTGAACTGAACTGACTGTATACTGGTGGAGAAGGAAATGGCAACCCACTCCAGTATTCTTGCCTGGAGAATCCCATGGACAGAGGAGCCTGGTGGGCTACAGTCCATGGGGTCGCAAAGAGTTGGACACAATTGAATGAACTCACTCACTCACTGTATACTGGAATGCATTTTTTAAGCTTAACTTAATATATGCCCTGGGGCTCCCTAGGTGGCTCAGCGGTAAAGAATCTAACTGATGATGCAAAAGCCTCAGGAGACCTAGGTTTGATCCCTGGGTCAGGAAAATCCCCTGAAGAAGGAAATGGAAACTTACTCCAGTATTCTTGCTGGATAATCCCATGGACAGAGGAGCCTTGGGGACTACAGCCCAAGGAGTCGGACACAACTGAGCATGCATGCATATATACGTCCTTACAAACAGATTATAACTTCTTTTTTTTTTTTCTGGTGCCATACAGTAGGTTCTCATTAGTTATCTATTTTATACATAGTACTGTATATGTGTTCTGATTCTCCTAACATTTTCTTTTGCATCTAATTTTGTATTCACAACTTAATGGTTCTTTGTCTTGAAGAGTACACCCATAAGCTTTAGATTCCAAAAACCTGGATCTACCCTTGACAACAGAGCTTACTTTCAACAGAGCAGTATCAGTACAATGGTGGGGACAGAAATCAGATTGCAATAGATTAAAGAAAATTTTAAAATTCTTCATTAAAAAAAATAATAAAAATAACAAAAGGAAAGCCATGGATGAACTGGGGAAAGATATTGGTCATACACATAACTAACAAAGGATTGGTACTCTGAGTATAAAAATAGAACTCCTTTTCGAAAGAACAGCATGTATATTATCTAGGGTGAAACAGATCACCAGCCTAGGTGGGATGCATGAGTCAAGTGCTCGGGCCCGGTGCACTGGGAAGACCCAGAGGAGTTGGGTGGAGAGGGAGGTGGGAGGGGGGATCGGGATGGGGAATAAGTGTAACTCTATGGCTGATTCATATCAATGTATGACAAAACCCACTGGGGGAAAAAAAAAAATAGAACTCCTATGAATCAATAAGGAAGAGACAAGTAACCCAAGAGACAAAGAAAAATGTGCTAAATGTAAAAAGGCACCTCAAAGAAAACATGAACCATAAAGTTAAAAAAAAAGTTCAGTGTCACGCACACATTAAACTATGAAGTTTTTTTTTTTTTCATACCCATGAGATTGGTTGAAAACTTAAAGTATGATGCTACAAAGTGCTGTTGAGGTTATGAAGCAACAAGAACCTTCATCAGTTGTGAGAGTAAGTAAAAACTGTCACAACGACCTTGGCAATCTGGCAATAGCAAGTCAAGCAAGTCAAGTTACCATCCATTCATTTAGAAAGATGGTAACGATAACCCTATATGCAAGACAGAAAAAGAGACACAGATGTATAGAACAGACTTTTGAACTCTGCGGCAGAAGGCGAGGGTGGGATGATCTGAGAGAATAGCATTGAAACCTGTACATTATCAATTGTGAAACAGATCGCCAGTCCAGATTTGATGCATGAGACAAGTGCTCAGGGCTGGTGCACTAGGATGACCCAGAGGGATGGGATGGGGAGGGAGGTGGGAGGGGGGTTCAGGATGGGGAACACATGTAAATCCATGGCTGATTCATATCAATGTATGAAAAAAAAAAAAAAAGAACTGTATTACTGCATTTCACAAATAAAGCTAATCAGAAAAATTCAAAAAAATAAAATATAAATAAAGATGCCCATTCGTATGAAGCAGCATCAATACCTTTCCTGGACATAAACTCTGCAGAAATTCCTGTATGAGTGTATTGTCTGTAACAGAAACAGTAAACCACAACACCAAAAACAGTTCAGATGTTTATCAATAGTAAAGTGTCTGAGTAAACCGGGATTTATTCATACAATGAACTACAAAACAGCAATGAGAGCAAGCAAATTGCTGTCACACACTTCAATGTGGATGAACCTCAGGAATTTAACTTTGAATTTAAAAACCATAGCATAAAATACTATATAAATGTTTGCATTTATATAAAGGTGAATTAGGCAAAAATAAGCAATACTGTTTAGGTGAATTTTTTCAAATGTATTTGTGGTGAAACTATATTGATAAACTATTCAATAAAATCCAAGAATTAGTATCTCTCAAGGAAAGAGTGCAGAATGTTTTGGATGGGTACCACAAGGCAATAAAACCACATTAACTTAAAGAATTGTGTCAAGAAAATAAATGTACAAATAACGAGTCACAAACATCGTCCTACTCAAGGTTCTAAATACACTTCAGAATTAGCAGTAATCTTGTTTCAATTATTTCTTAATGGAAATTGAGTTTTCCTTAGGTAATATCTGAGTACTTAATATAATAGTTTTGCATAACGCTAGCAGCCTGGATTTACAAATGACATTTTACACCCCTAGACCATCAGAAATTCTCATACTGTATCCTTGACTATCTCAATGCTACTTCTTTCAGGCGGTGAGCTCTAAATCCCTGAGGCTGCCAACAGTCAGTCACAGAGCTATAAAATTCACAGTCAAGTACAGGTATAAACTCTCAAGTATAATTCTTATTCTTAAAAAGCTGAAAGTGTAATTAGAAATGTAATGCCACACAACTGCCTACCATAGCATCGCGAACACTGATGAAAACACCAGGCAGCTCAGGATACATTAGCTGCAAAACAATTTAAAAGTAGATTGTAGAAATTTCTGGTACCTATTAAAGCCATGCTAGTAACGAAGTCTTTCTCCAAATTGGAAGCAGCAATTGGAACTGAGGGAAATTTGGGGCCAGAAGCCTGGGCAATCTTGGTTATTTCACTTACAAGCTTGTGAATTATGGCAATTTCGAGACAAATGGAAATTTGAACATGGACTAGATACATGGTGATATTAAGAAAGTATTGTTCATTGTTTAGGTATAATAATATATTCTGGTTATGCTTAAAAGAAAGTCTTTATAGAGATACATACTGAGATATCTGAAGATGAAATTATGTCTGGAATTTGTTTCAAAATAACAAAAGGAGGGGAAGTTAGTGGGAATGGAGAGAGAAAAAGATTGGTAACGAGTCACTAACTATTGAAGTTGGGTGATGGGCACATGGGGACTACATGACTCTGTCCATATTTTATGTATGAATTTTTTCATAATAAAAAGATGCATATACATATTTATAACACACACATATTCCTTACATAATTGTTTTCTAGGTAACACTTAAAAATTATCATTTCTTCTAGCCTCCCTTTTTCTTCCTCCCCCATCAGGCTCCCCTACCCTTCTGCAACTCTTTATAGGCCAAGCAGAGTAATTCGTTTTCTAAAATGTAGAACACTGTTGCTTAAATGACATTCACTGCCTGCAGGATAAAGGCTCAAGTCCCCTGCCCTTGATTACAGACAGAGCTCTTTGTGACTGACTCCCCCCTCGCAGACCCACTGTGTCTCCTGCTTCTACTAACTGCAGATGAGAAAGAATTAAGAAAGCATTATAAAAGAAATATCCAGAGTAGAAGGGGAAAAAAAAAATCAAGAGACTGGGGTCCTTCAAGTAAAGTGAAGAAAATGTTTCAAAAGGGAGGGAATGATCGATTACGTCAAATATCGTTAGGAAATTAAGTAACGTTAGAGCGAAAAAATGGCCATTAGATTAAGCAATATCAAGGTCAATGGTGACCTTTACAAGCGCAGTTACAGTGGAGAGGTAGAGGGAAAGCTTGACTGAAGTGTGTTCAAGAAAAAATGAAAAGAAAGGAAATACGAGATGAGGAGTATAGACAACTTTTGCAAAGAATTGACTGTAAGGAGAGTGGAGGAAAGGAATACTAGCTACAAAGGAAAATGCAAGCCATATGAGGGCTTTTCTATTTATTTATTTTTTGCTGTTGTTGTTTTTAAAGAAAAGAACAATAATAGAGAATGCTGATGAGAAAGATTCAATAAAGGGAAAAATCAATGATGTAGGACAGAGTTCAAAGAACTATTTGATACATGGGCCAGATCTGGCCTGTTGACTACTTTTTTTCTTTCTTTCTTTTTTTTTTTTTTTACTGTTGGCTATTTTTATAGCCCATGAGCAAACAGTGATGTCTACATATCTAAATAGTTGAAAAGAAAAATCAAAAGAAAAATAATATTTTATGATATAAGAAAATTACGCCAAATTCAAATTTCAGTGTCCACAAATAAAGTTTTATTGGAATCTAGCCATACTCAGCATATCCTCACTGTGTATGACTGCTTTTGCTCAACAATGACTGAGTTGAGTTGTTGTGGTAAGAGATTATATGTGACATTTTATTGATTCCCCACTGTTGCACAGAACTCCATGGATCACAATGATAGGGTTATAACTTGACAATATTTCAAGTGCCACGTGTATCACTATACTATGCATTTTATTTTCTTATTATCAATGCAAAAGGAGACTAATTGGACTTGGAACGGAAGGCATAGAGTTGATTATTTTGTTACTGAATTAGATGGCAACACATTTTGTTTGTTATGTAGCAACACCATAGCTATGCTAAAAGAATACACTATATGTCAACATTACCCCAGCCTATGCACTCATCACAATTTCTCCAACTCATATGAAAGCTTCAGAAAAATCAGAAAATTCTAAACAGAATATCCTATTACAGAAGAATTTCCTCAAAAAATATAAAAATAAAATGAGGTTGCCACCAAAGTTAAGTGGGCAAATGGTATATTTGTTAGACAAGCAAAGAAAGCTGCTTACCAACTGCATATTAAACAAATTACATTATGTGGTAGCTGTCAAAGATATGTTTCTAGAGAAAATAAACTCATTTAAAACTAAGCCTTTTGGTAAGAACACTATTCACAAGAGTTCAAGAAACGGGATGCAATGTTAACAGTCGATTTAAAAACAAATGATTTAAAAAAAAACAAGTATTAAAAATCAAAAAAATAAAATAAAAAATAAAAACAAAACCAAATGATTTGTCATTTTCCTTATCTCCTTACATGCCAATAGGTATACAGATACAACTTATTGTTTTCAGAGGAGTCAATGCTCTTTGAAGTGATAGGAAAATTAGCCTTGTATGAACAATCTGCATGAAACAAACCATAGGCAAGGATATTTTTAAAGAAGTTGAGAAAACATAAATTCAGTAACATCTGAAGTGGAATCTGCTAATATGTAATACAATGGATTTGTCCCCAAAATAAACATAAATAAAAAAAGGTTGAGTTTGTCAAATTTACAAAGCTAGTGAAAATTTAATGCATTTAAAGGCTAGGATTACTCACTGTTTTATTCATTAGCAGGTACTTTGTGAAAAAACGGAAATCAGTCCTGAATATTCATTGGGAAGGGCTGATGCTCAAACTGAAGCTCAAATACTTTAGCCACTTGATGCCAACAGCCGACTCACTGGAAAAGACCCTGATGCTGGGAAAGACTGAAGGCAAGAGAAGGGGGAGACAGAGGATGAGATTGTTGGATGGCATCACTGACTCAATGGACATGAGTTTGAGCAAACTCAGGGAGATAGTGAAGGACAGGGAAGCCTGGTGTGCTGTAGTTCATGGGGTCGCAAAGAGTCAGATATGACTTAGTGATTAAACAACAACAGCATTATGTTATTAACCAGCAGTGTTAACGGTGGAATTAATTTGCTTTCATGAAGTTAACTATGGTTAGCTCTGTGCATTTTGTCAGATAAAGAAGCTGAATATCCTGACTTACCACACAGTAGTGTGATGTTACCACACTAACAGTGGTAAAATTTAATTGCAATTTTTTTTAGCTCTGATTAGGGCTGAATTTTTTTTTTTTTTTTTTTGAATGACAAGAACCACCTTCAACCACCATCGGAAATTAGATTTTGCTGAAAACCTGATGTTTACTAAGTGCTTCCCTGGTGTGTCAGAGGTAAAGAATTTGCCTGCAATGCAGGAGACCCAGTTTCGATCCCTGGGTGGGGAAGATCCCCTGGAGGAGGAAATGTCAACTCACTCCAGTACGCTTGCCTGGGAAATCCCATGGACAGAGGAGGCTGGTGGGCTACAGTACATGGGGTCGCAAAGAGTTGGACAAAGCTTAGCGTTTACTAATGAATTCAACCTAAAATCACACTTAACCACAGTACCTGTATTCAAGAGTTACTCTACAGTAAAATCATTTTGACAATTACCATTGGAATAACAAGTCATGTCAAGCTGCTCTATAGTCTTATATTGCTAAAAATTAAAACTAGAAGCAAAATGTCCATTTCCACACAATTCTTCAGCTGACATTCTTTCTAAGCTCAAACTATCAGCATTTTGTGGATCCTGATTGCAGTGCAATAGAAATTTTGTATTTCAAAATTCATCTGTCAGTCACAAAACACCACATATTACAGAATTCCATTTACATGAAATATCCAGAATATGCAAATCTGTACAGAGAGAAAGTTTTTTATCAATGGTTTCTCAGGCCTGGGAAGGATTTGGAGGGGGCAAGAAGTGACTGCTAATGGGTATGGGATTTCTTTAACAGAGAACTAAATAAAACGTTTTAAAATTAGACTGGTAATGGCTTTACCACTCGGTGAATATACTAAATAACATTTCATTATATACTTTAAATTGTATGATATGTGGAGCATATTTTAATAAAAATGTTGTTAAAAATCAATTTAACTGTGCACTGAGGAGCTTCCACCTAACCTTCAATTGGAAGCAATCAATTCGCGATGTAGAGACAAGAGTCTTATGGGAACAAGTAGTGTCTAAATTTCCAGGTGGTACTAGTGGTAAAGAACCCACCGGTCAATGCAGGAGATGTGGATTCAATCCCTGGATTGGGAAGATCCCCTGGAGAAGGAAATGGCAGCCGATTCCAGTGTTCTTGCCTGGAGAATCCCATGGACAGAGGAGCCTGGCGGGCTCCAGTCCATGGCATCACAAAGAGTCAGACGCAACTGAAATGAATCAGCTTTTGGGATGAACACAAACATCCCATTACCCCACATACTAACCAGCACTTGGTTTCCATCAGATTTTTTGATCTTGCCACTTTTAAGACCCAAATGTTACCTTGTTTTGTTGTTGCTAATCTGTGCTTTCCCCATTAGTATGAATCATAATGTATCCTAATGATGAAAATGAATTTTTGTATACATTTATTGGCCACTTATGTCATTAAATTTTGTATTTTTCCAATGAGTAATTAGTCTTTTTTAAATTGATTTGTAAGAGTTTTTCTACATAATGGATATAGAATGGATAATAATTCTTGAGTTCTGTATTTTAGAAAATAATTTTCCCAGGGTGTGAACTGACCTTTACCCTAATTTAGAGTAACATTTTCCTCCCTCAGAGATTCTTCATATAGATGGAATCAAACAGCAATTTTCATTTAGAGTTGTGTTTTTCAGATGCTGCCTGAAAAATCTTTCCGTATAAGGTTATAGAGACATCTGTAAATCTATTCTACTAAAATAGACTTTAAATTTTATTTACACATGTAGAGCTTTAACATATCAGACTTCATTTCTTCATGTGTTGAGAAAAAGAATCTTACTTAATTTTTAGGTGGAAAGCCAATCATCCTTGCACATTTACTAAAATATCTATTCTGTCCTCATTGACTCATAGGGCAATCTCATTATGTCCCAAGTCGCCGTATACAACTAGGTTTCATTCTAAACTCTTTTTTCTGTTTCATGGGTTTGACTATATCTATAAAAACACCCCACTGTCTTAATCAACTTTTCTTTAAAATACACCTTGCTATTTACTGGGTCAAATGTGCCCTTCTTACTTATTCAAAATTTTCTTTGTTCATCTTGGACATTTATTCTTCTACACATACTAAATAAATCTCTTGATATGCATTAAATTTATAGATTAATTCAGGAAAACTGACATCTTTATGACATTCTATCTTTCCATTCAGTGGGACATATCTCCGTCTTAATTCACTTGTTCTTTTATTTCCCTCAAGGATTAATAATTTTCTCTGTCAAGATCATGCATGTCTTCAGATTTACTTCTAGGTATCTATTTGAAGATAATTTCTTTTTCTCACTGGTTCTGGCTGGTAAATAGTACACCAAGACTTCCATGGTCTACTCCTATATCCAGCAAAAATAATACTCTCATTGGTTCTAACATTTTATCTCCAGATTCTCCTGGACATTTTATGTAGGTAATCTTATTGTCTAAAAATAATGATCATTTTTAGACAATAACATTATTTTTTTCAGATTATATATTTGTCTGTTTCATATTACACCTGTTAGGACCTATACAGTAAAGCTAAACAGTAACAGTGACAGCAAGAATCAGTGCATTTTTCTAATTTAGTGAAAATGCTTCTAAGGTCTCACTGCTAAGTTGATATTTACTTTAAGTTTTTGATGCATCCTTATAAGCTTAAGGAACTTCTTCCTTTTCATTTTAATGAATGGCACTTATAACCCTTCTGAAGATAATCCATGAACTATCAAGTCTACCAACTTAGGACACTCTATTTGGAAACAGGGGATGCTGAAGTGATGATGAACAGATATTATATAGAAAGCTTGTCTTTTCCTTCGAAACAAAGTCTTTCTAAAATGGTCCTTCCACTCTGACAGTTATATGTTTCTTCCCTTTCCTCACCAGACAATAAACCTGCAAGCCAAGGAAGGATGAATGACTTCCCTTCACAGTTCTTAAATCTTATTCAAAGAAAACATTTGAGTAATACAAACCCATTTTCATTCTGCTCATCAGAAACTAAGTAAATAACTTTCACATACTATAATGTCATCAACTTTTGATATTGTTTTCTTTACAACTTTATCAATGGTCTACCCAAGACGACTTGGTAAACATGTGTTTACATGTCATATTGAAATTTTTAAAGCCTTGAGAGAATAGGTAAGTAGGTAAAATAATTTTTAATTTGTTTTTCAAGCAGAATCTACCATAACATCTTATGTAAATATTAATAGATTATTAAGTCTACAAGATGGCAATGGTTAGAAACTATTACGTGAAATATATAACGAGATACTGTGTAATCAATATATACAAAATGCAATGCAGGAATTTTTTGAGCGTGTGGTTGGGGATAGGGTTTTGACTATGGAATTTTTGAGGTATCAACCACATTTTTGCTATAGAAGTATCTATAAAGTGAGATAAATATTAAAGTTTATCATGTATCACTTTATGAACTAGCTTTCATTTTTCAATAAAATAGGTACTTCTAAGGAAAAACGTTAAAGTGCTGAGATCCAAAATTAAAACTCATTCATATTTATAGAGGAAAAACAATGAATCCACCTTGAAATGAGTTCTTCTTGACAAGAAGATTAATCTAGAGAAAAAAAGAGCTAAATTCCTCACAACAAATAGAAATTGGGTATTAGACACTTAATGGATGTTCTAAACATAAAATATAAAGTCCAACGTTTCTAACTACTTAAATTTTTCTCAAATTGTTTTATAAACATTAAAGTACTCCAAGATGCTACCTGATACCTGTAATTGTTCACACTATCTAGTTGAAAATATTTTAAATTGAGTAAACTTTCACCCAGGGCTAATTGTTATACAGCAAGATAACTAAAAAATCTGTCATGATACCAATGCATATGGTTTATAATCTTCTAAAATGTATACAACCCACACACGGGACAAATCTATTTTAAAGATAAGTACTTGAGGCTTTCTCAAAAATAATTTAAAAACCACATCAATATTTTATTGCCTCCAACTGAAACAATACTGGTTCCATGATGAATAATAGAATGTAATGAGAAGAAACACTTTAGAACTCTGAAATAAACAAATGAAGGTTCATACAGAAGGGAGGGGAAACTCAGTTACTCAGCATAAAATCAGCGAAGTAAATCTCTGTTTAAGTAATTACTTTATCAAAGTGCCCTTATTAAAACAAAGAAAAGAACAACCACAATCAAAATAAAACAATCACTGTACAGTGAAGTTATGACCCCAGGGCCTCTGCCGTTAAAGGTAGAGGCAATGGAACTGACACCTAAAGGGAACTCTGTTACAGTAACAAAGACAAGAATTAGGAGTAAGAGATGAACGTGTGTGATTACATAGGAATTCATTGAAGGAAAGGACGGTCATTCAAAACAATTCAAAACCGTAAGGACAAGAACTAAGTAGAATTACAAAATAATTCTAACTTCCTCTCAACACTGAAGGTGGACCCATAAGACCTCTGTTATTTGTGGGAAGGAGAGGGTGGGAGTTTCTATTTGTTTTAAAAAGTGATGTAGGCAAACTGTTGAGTATCAAGTGAGCAAAGACTAAGAACAGCAAATTGCAAAAGACTTGGGCTTCCCTGGTAGCTCAGATGGTAAAGCGTCTGCCTCCAATGCAGGAGACCCGGGTTCGATCCCTGGGTTGGGAAGATCCCCAGGAGAAGGAAATGGCAACCCACTCCAGTATTCTTGCCTGGAAAATCCCATGGACTGAGGATCTTGGTAGGCCACAGTCCATGGAGTTGCACAGAGTTGGACATGACCGAGCGACTTCACTTTCACTTTGGTAGCAGAGGAAAGCTCAACTTCTTTAATAAACCAATTCTGACAATCAGTAATGAGGTTTCCAAATTCATATTTTTCTGCCAGTGATTTTTCTCCATGGTGTCTCTGGACCAAATAATTAAACAAAAAACACATTCAGGCAGGCAAGACATGAGAGGGGATCAAGCTGAACAGCACTTAATCACACGTGGCTTGAAAAGATAAAGATGGCAGCTGCAGTTATACTGGGTTGGCCAAAAAGGTCATTGGAGTTTTCCTATAAGATCTTAGGGGAAAACCACCCAAATGAACTTTTTGGTCAACCCAATACAACATGGACCTCTGAACATCAAAGGCTACAAAGACTGGCAGGACATTCTGCTGGACCAAAGGCGAAGAACTCCCTACACCTTTGAAAACCAAAGGCCAGGTGAGTGATGGGACAAGAGATGGAACCATTTCCACAGTAACCCAGACCGCTCATCTCTGCCCTGGACTGCTGCAGCAGCCGCCTAATCCATTGCCCTGGTTCTCTTCTGCCACACCCCACCCTCAAATACAGTTTATTCTCCACAGGGAAGCCAGGCTCTTTTTGAAGCACTAACTATCATTTGACAGCGTCACTCAACTTTCCGATGACTTCGTATCACAGGAGAAAGTACCCATTCCACAGAGGGGCCTCAGAGCTCTCTGCGATCTCATCTCGCTCATGAGCCATGACCCGTGGGCTCCCGCTGCCCCTGCCCTGAGACAGAGCACCCCTGGGGGTCTGCTCAGCGCACACACCGTGTGCTCTGCCTGGCACCGAGACCTCCGTGCCCCGGACTCCTGCTCACCATCCAGCTGCACCTCTCCACTCCTATTTGCCCTACTGCCCTTCTAAGCCCCTCTCTCTAGCCACGGTCACTTTCACCCTTCCTCTTTATTTTGAGACTTCCCTTGTGGCTCAGCCAGTAAAAGCATCTGTCTGCAATGCGGGAGACCCAGGTTCGATCCCTGGGTGGGGAAGATCCCCTGGAGAAGGAAATGGCAACCCACTCCAGTATTCTTGCCTGGAAAATTCCATCGACTGAGGAGCCTGGTAGGCTACAGTCCATGGGGTCGCAAAGAGTCGGACACAACTAAGCGACTTCACTTTATTTTGGAGAAGGAAATAGCAACCTACTCCAGTACTCTTGCCTGGAGAATTCCATGGACAGAGAAGCCTGGCGGGCTACAGTTCATAGGATCACAGAGTCAGACACAACCGAGCGACTGAGCCTGTAAACATTCACCTGCTCACTCCATCTCACTTGAAGACACATCCCACCTCGAACTCCCTTCTCCTACGTTTCATGAGTATCAACTAGTACTTTGTATAAACTAGCCGAGCTTCAACTTTTTCTACTCCCATCAACACAGCTTCTTCCTAGAACCACTTAAGTCAACAACCAGCATCACACAATGTAGTTATAAACTTTCCCTAACCTTTTGCTTGGACACCTTACTTTTCACTTTCTGAATTTCTACACTTGGTAAGAGGATGGATCATAGACTACATCTTCTCAAGTGATCAGCAGGCTGCTAAACAAATATTCTGCGCTCAGAGAATGTTTTTAATAAGAAAGTTCTAGCTTCCCCTCGCTTTTGATTGCCTTCAATCAGTTGAGTTATTAGAGAACTGACCTTCTGCAGTGTGACTACAGTAGAAGAAAGGAAAGTCTTATGCACTGGAAAAGATTTCTCTGTGTAAAAGTCTCTGCAGCTCACTAAATATCTAGCAGTATATGTGTTTCCATTTGTTTTTCCAGAAGTGGTGGTGAGATTAATAGTAATTCTTCCATCGTGTCTTCTGATCAGAAGCAGACACTTTACAACATGACCACGTGGGGTGAAGGGTAATTTATGGCCCCAGATCAGTGTTATGTCATTAGCCAGCCCGAGACAGGACTGCCCGCTTGACCTTTCTTTATTCGCACCCTGAGCAAATCAACAGGGTTTTGGCCAACCCATCTAGATTGTAAAAAGAATCCAAAAGTTCCAGTGATTTTTTTAAACAACTGAGTCTCAATTTTACTTTATTAATTAATGATGCAAAATGTCTTATCATCACTAATAGAATCATTAGTAATTGTGAAAACAGTGAGTTAGAAACAGTATTCGTAATTTTAGAAATCTCTGACATTCAGTGACACTGGGTCTCTAAGCTCTATGTTCAGTCTATTTTGATACACTGTTTTAATGATGGTGTTAACTGAATAAGCACCACACAGAGACACAGACAGGCAAAAAAAATACCCCGCTCCCTATGTTTACTAAGTCATTACACTTCTTTTCATGTTTCATCTACCAAGCATTCAAAGATTGCTGATGAAATTCAGTTAGTGAGGTATATCTTTCCTAACTATAGCGTCAATCAACTATTCTTGGAGCTAATCATAAAGTGCTATTTTTTAAACCAATGGGTCAAAACTCTCTGAAAGCAATTCATTTGGATGATTTTTAAGCAAGATTGAAAATTCTGTTTTCAAGTTTTCTAAGTCTGTAGCGAGTTTTAAAGAGAAGAGCATATCTGGACAAACAGTATTTTTCAGAAAAAAAAAAAAAAAGAAGCAAACTCAAACTCTTGGGAAAAGACTTACTATTGTTTCACATGTTTTCTTTTCAAGCATTCCTCTAAACTCTCCCTTTATCTTAAGAGTAAAGCCCTCAGTGACTCACAGTGAGACATATTAAAACCTAACAGCAGGAAAAAGGTAAACACCAGGGACTAAGATTGACTCAAACTAAACCCGAAATATGAGAATTCACCTGGAAATGACTATACTTAGATTTTTATAAATCAAAATGAGCACACAATCTTCTTGTAGCACACAAACTTGAGACCTACACACACACACACACACACACACACACACTCCTGGCATAAAGCACCAGAACATTGAACAAAGAGAATATTTCTTTTATTTTCAGGAGCCCGTTATTTTCGAAGTGTTTCACAAACAATCCTGAGGAAAATGGTAACATAAGGGGGAAAAAAACATGAAGTTAATGGTTCAGTTAAGTTCAGTTCAGTTGCTCAGTCGTGTCTGACTCTTTGCGACCCCATGAACCGCAGCACGCCAGGCCTCCCTGTCCATCACAAACTCCCGGAGTTTATTTAAACTCATGTCCATTGAGTAGGTGATGCCATCCAACCATCTCATCCTCTGTCATCCCCTTCTCCTCCCGCCCCCAATCCCTCCCAGCATCAGGGTCTTTTCAAATGAGTCAGCTCTTCGAAGCAGGTGGCCAAAGTGTTGGAGTTTCAGCTTCAGCATCAGTCCTTCCAATGAACACCCAGGACTGATCTCCTTTAGGATGGACTGGTTGGATCTCCTTGCAGTCCAAGGGACTCTCAAGAATCTTCTCCAACACCACAGTTCAAAAGCATCAATTCTTAAGCAGGATTAAATTAGAACCCTTGGAATTGCACCAATCATTTCCCACCATGGACATCTCAAGCAGAAAAAAAAAAAAAAAAAAAAGTCCTACTCTCTGTAGAACTAATGAAGGAAATTCACTTTCCCCACCAAAGTCACATGTTCATACAAACATGGTGTACTAAGATCAAGCCATAGCAAAGTCATTTCGGATTTGATTCAACGGCTCTAATTAGACATAAACTAGTAATAAACTAAACTCTAAACATTAGGGAAAATGGCATTGTCAAAGGAAACAAAACGCTAGGGAAACACTATAACTGTTTTATTTTACCTGCTGTTTAAAATTAAGCTGGTTAAGCAACCAGAGGGAAAAGCCCTGGTGATTTGACTGGTCCTTACATCTCAGAGCTTCAGGAACGCTGAGTATGGCCAATAATTGAGTGAGGAAATAAGGCAAGAATCAACACCACAAAAGGGGAAGTAATTTGCTAGGTAGCCTATAATTAGCCTCTGAACCTTACAGTAGAGAATACCATTGAGGCAAACAGCTTTGGAAGATTTAAAAAGGGATTAGTCACTCACATGAATGAATAAGTGCAGAATTTAGTTACCTGAGCTGGGGAAAATGAAAAAAGGCACACCATGAAAGCAATACACCTCCTCCTTTTCAGGGAGCACAGATCCTCAACCAGGACATTTCTGAGCACAACATACTTGCTTCTGCAGATGTAAGGGCTACCTCTGTGAGAGGACACTACCTGCATGATAAAATCAGCCAAACTAGAATATCATAAACAATAAAAATCCAACAGCGAGTCAATTTAACAAACATGAACTAGAGTGGTTAATTCTCAGGTATCATTAAAAATAACAATTTCTGTACAGAATATCCCTGCACCACAAAAACTTTCCGTTACATCAATTCTTTTTATCCAGCAAGGTATTCAATCTTTTCAAATGATATTTTAATCACTAGTGAAGCTAAAATTTTGATACGATAGAAATTATATTATGTAGAATAAGGGGTGTTAATAATCAGTTACTGATAATTAACATAATATTATGTTAATAATAATGAACATAAATGGTGTTAATAATCAGATATAATTAGAAGCTGACCCTGATCTCAAAATATTCAGTTACAATGAAATTATCTAAAATACTTAAGCTTAAAAGGAAACAATGTTTGGACTTCCCTGGTGGACAGTGGGTAGGAATTTGCCTGCCAATGCAGGGGACAGGAGTTTGATCTGGTCCTGGGGGATGCCACACGCCGTGGAGCAACTAAGCCCTCATGCCACAACTACCGAAGCCCGAGTGCCCCAGAGCCTGTGCTCTGCAACAAGAGAAGCCCCCACAATGAGGAGACTGAGCGCCCCAACTAGAGAGGAGCCCCACTCTCTGCAAACAGAGAAAGCCAAGCGCACAGTAGCTAGGATCCAGCACAGCCAAATAAATAATTAAAAATAAATATTAATAAAAGGCAACGACTTTCATATAAGCTTCGCTTAAAGCTTTATTATTATTCAAAGATAAAGCACAAGACTCCCACAATACCAAAGTACATTAATCAATATAATGATATGAATGTGTCAGTCGCTCAGTCGTGTCCGACTCTTTGCAACCCCATGGACTGTAGCCCACCAGGCTTCTCTGTCCACGGGATTCTCCAGGCAAGGATACTGCGGTGGGTTGCCAAGCCCTTCTCCCAATGATGTGAATAGGAAATATGTAATTAAATAACTGATAAGACATGAAACTTTAAAAACAAATTAAAATCCAGGCTCAAAAGCTTTACTACCTAAAATTACAACATTCCTGATTTTTTTGTCTGAAGTAGTGTGGTGGTTTAAAAATATGGCCCCGAACTCTTATACATATTCACAAAATAATGAAGGTGTGGGTCTAAGTGTCTTTCTGTTGAAAGTAAAAAAGTGAAAGTGTTAGTTGCTCAGTCGTGTCCAACTCTTCGTGACCCCATAGACTGTAGCCCACCAGGCTCCTCTGTCCATGGAATTCTCCAGGCAAGAATAATGGAGTGGATTGTCATTTCCTCCTCCAGGGGATCCTCCCCACCCAGGGACAGAACCTGGGTCTCCTGCATTGCAGGCAGATTCTTTACCGTCTGAGCCACCAGGGCAAGTGATGCTGAATGACTTCCCGAGTTAAGACAGCCTCCACCTGGCTTTCTTGAGACTCTGGCCCTGGGGAGGCCAGCCTTCATGTAAGAAGCCCACTGCCCTGAGACTACGGTTTACCAAGGCTACATGCTGGCACTGCTGTGAACAGCCACAGCCAAGCATCCTGTCACCAGCCAGCATCAGCTGCCAGCCAAACAAGTGAGCTGACATCTGACCACCACCACAGCAGAAGCCCCAAGTGTGAACTACCAGCTGAGCCCTTCCCAAATTCCTGACCTACATGCCATGATCAAAATAAAACGGTTGTTCCTAAGTTCCCAGGTTCTGGAGGAATCTGTTAAGCAGAAGACACGAAACCAGGATAGGTTTCACAATTAAAGAAGCATCTCAGTGATAAACTGGTTGCCAAGATAAAGACTCAGGTCATAGCACTCCATTGCATTAAAAATGTAAATTTACTCTGGAATAACATATCAAAAATTCAGGTTCAAAATCTATCTTAATTTCTCTACCAACCTAAACATCCTAGGTTCAAAATCTACCTTAATTTTTCTACCAACCTGAACATACTATAATTTACTCTCAATCATTCATTCAGTCTTTTAACAAACATATGTTGAGTAACTATTATACACTGGGCTCTGGGCTAACTGCTAGTTATAAAAGCAATTCAAATAATATGGGGAGGGAGAGAGAATTAATCAAATATCAAATCATCTCACAAACATATAATTACAAAAGGGGATTAAAAAAATGACTACAGGGTAAAAAGGACTCTAAAAGCATAAACGGTGAGACAGATTCAGTCTGGAGAACAAGGAAGGCTGAGAGCTGAAGGATGAGGAGAAATTAACAAAGGAAAGGATACTTGCCTGGAAAGTACTGGAGCTGGAGGGATGGAGAAGAGATTGAGGAGAGCAGCAGGGACCAAACCTCATCAGCAGTGTTATGAACCAGAATCTTTTCATCACAGCAACAGGAAAGGGTTTGCAGGATTTTAGGCAAGATAATGAAATGCTGAGATATTCCTGTTAAAAACCATCTTGGCTATCTATCCTAATACTTTGTATGTTGACAACTAGCTTCTGATGAATTAGTTATTTATAATCTAACTACATAAATCCACTATACAAATACTCATTTCACATGGACAGTATGCCAAGAGCTAAGAAATCAATCAGAAAAAAAAAAATGAAAAAGGTCTCTACATGCATCAAGCTTTGTAGTCTAATGGGAGCATGGAACAGGAAACAGGCAATTTAAATACAGTGAAATATGAAGAATCTTACAGTGAGTCAAAGGGTTGTCAAAGACCACAGGAAGGATGTTTAATCCAGATAAGAGGGGGTCAAGAAGAATTCTCAAAGGAAGAAATGTCTAAGTTGAGACTAGAATGAATCAGTGTGAAAGAGGCAGAGATGGGGATTAAGGGAAAAAAGTAGATCCCGCTAACACAGAATCACGTCACTAAACTAAAGGTTCATAATTAAGAGAGTCACAGAGTACTCAATGAACAAAAATAAGTTTAATACATCTATAGGGACAGATGGGGGTGGGGTTGAGGGGGGTTGATGAGAAACAAGAGTGGTAAATAGGAGTTAGCTCACCCAGGCACATGCAAACCATGTTCAAAGTCTATTCTAAAGGCAAGCAGCAGACTGGAAGACAAAAAAGGGGAAATGCCAAGACCAGTCTTGTATCTTACAAGACAACTTTGGCGGCAGTGTGAAGAACAGATTGGAAATTGCCAAGATCGGAACACCTGAACAAAGGAGGAAGCTGTGGTTGGAATCCAGGAGAGAAATGGTAGAGGCCTGAGTAAGGGAAGTGCCAGTGGAAATGGAGAAAAGTAGAGAAGATGATAGAAATAATTTTAGGAGGTAGGACTGAAGTGATTAGTGACTGGTGATTAATGAGATGTGGGAGGTGAGGGAAGAAAAGAACTCGAAGATGGCCTGGGTATAACTGATGGAGAAACATGGAACCCCAAAGGAAGAGCAAAGCTTTAGGGATGCAGGAAGGAAGAGGAGGAAAGGGAGGTTAGTTCTGGGAGGTTTAAGGTGGCTGTGAATGGAACATACAGGTGGAAATGACAAAGACAGAGTCAGCAATATGGTACTGTAGGTGAGAAAAAGTCATTCGGGCTAGAAGCAAAGATTTAGAAGTCAAGAGCATATAGGTGTTACCTGAAACCATGGGAGTGAAATACATAGTCCCAGGCCTAATTCACAATGTGAGGAGTTGTTCACTCACTAGGTTGTGTCTGACTCTTTGCAATCCCAAGGACTACAGTAGGTGAGGTTCCTCTGTCCTGCCCTATCTCCCGGAGTTTGCAAAAATTTGTGTCCATTGAGTCGGTGATGCTGTCTAATCATCTCATCCTCTGCTGCCCCTTTCTCTTTTGGACTTCAATGTGAGAAGAGGGAGGGTTTAACATATGACCATGCAGATACCAACATTAAGAGATGGTAACTTAAGAAAAAGTTCAAATGCAAACAAGAGGCACAGTCAAGACTTAGGAAGAAAACAGGAGAGTGTGCTGCCATTAAAACTTAATAGTAAGTTAAATCATAGCTCTTCTCAACTCAATTCCTCTTGATTTTCTTACATGAAGATGCAGCTGACTTTGGTTGAAATCTTTCTCTGGATCTAAATCTGGGCAAGAGACTTCCACTTCCTCAAAACATGTAATTAAGTTTCTTCTTGGACTGGAAGCCTTGTGACTTTGTACAATACAGATAGCAACTTTAAAGTAAAATCAACATATTTAACTTATAAATAAGATAATAAATGCAAAGACCTTGGGTTTTAGAGCCAAACGGAACCGAAATCCCACCGTTGCCATTTCCGAGCTATGTGATTTAGGACAAGTTCTTTAACCTTGCTAACCTTGAGTTTCCTCATGTCACATTCTACTACCTTTAGTACAGAAATTGAGCTGTTCCTGTTTTCTTGAACCCATTATAATCAGAAAGTCAACTCCACCAGTGCCAATGAAAACAGCACTACTCACACTTACAAATAATCTCCTTGTTGGGAAATCCAATGGTCAATGTAAACTCTTATCCTGCTGAAACTATCAGAAATATTAGACAAAAATGATTTTTCCTTCCTTTATAAAACACCATCTTTGTTTGGCTCTCGTTAACCACTCTACTACCTTGGTTTCCTTCTTGCTCTCTCTCTTTCAGACTCCTTCCTACTCCTTCATACGTCCCAGGGTCCGGATCTGCAAGCACTGAGATGCCCAGACCGAGTACTCAATCCTCCTCTGGTCTCATGGCTTTAAACATCTTCTCTGTATCAGAAAGATTCAAATTTACATCTCCTATTAAGGTCTCTTTGCTGAATGCCACACGCCAACTGCCAACCTTTCATGAATGTCTAAACAAGCTTTTTGAACTTCGCACGAACTCCTGATTCTCCTTAAAATAAGTCCTCCTACAGTATTCCTCACCTTATTAAATGGCAAACCCATTCTTCTAATTGCTTGGGCTCAAAACCTGAGTCAGTCTGGACTCTTCTCCTCTTATCCCACACCTCGTCATCAGCACATTCAGCTTGATTGTCACAATACATTCAAAATGCCACCAGTTCAAACCGTATCTACCTCTAATCACCCTGGTCTGAGCTGGCACATCTCCTCTCTGGCTTATTGCCAAATTCTTCTAACTGATCACTTCCATTCTTTTTTTTCCCCCAAGTTTTTTTTTTTTTTTTAATGGCTTTTATTTGGCTAGACAGCATGTGGAATCTTCGGTCCCTGACCAGGAATCGAACCTGTGCCCCCTGCGTTGGAAGCACAAAGTCTTAACCCCTGAACAGCCAAGGAAGTCCCCCTTACTTCCACTCTTGACTCCCTTGATGTATTCTCCACAGAGAGTCAGAGTTCTCTCTCTTAAAGGTAAAGTCACATCTGATTAACCCAAAACCACCTTACCGCTTTCCAGCTCCTTCGGAGGAAATGCAAGTTCTCTATGGCCTTAAAGCTCTTTACATCAGCTTTTCCCACTTCTCCTTCTGGTTTCTTCTTAGTGCTTGCCACCTCATTCCACATGCTTCACCCATATGAATCTTTCTGTCATTCCTGGAGCTCCCCCACCAAGCAGGCTTCTGTCTCTGGAACTTTATACTTACTGTTTCCTCAGATATCCTCTTGTTTTGATCTCTCACTGCCATCATGAAGATCTCTGCTCAAAAGTCACCTCCCTGACAATTCCTAAAAACACTACAAATACATAAAGAAAAATCTCCTTCCCAATATTTCTTATCACCCTTCCCTGTTTTTCTTTCTTTATAGTATACTATATTATACTAAATAATATCTAGTGTACTAAATAATTTACTTATTTTATTATCAATCTCCCGCCAGCCTAATAAATAAACTCCATAGAGGAAGAGGTTTTATCTGTTTCAGTTCTCTGTGTTTCCAACACCAACAACAGTGCCTGGTATGTAATAAGTATTTAATACACAAAGGAATTAAAATTAAATAATAAAATACACTAAATGGAAACATAATAACATATTAACAGAAACTAAAACACAATAAATATAAAAAATGCTTGAAATATAGGTGTTCAATTAATGGTTGTTGTTATTTATGGAAACTTCAAAGCTCAAGTGTAATTGCTGAAAACTGATGGGGCAAATAGTAGTGATCACTTTGAAAGAGAATGTTATTCTAGGAATTACTGTCCTGAAGACACTGAATTTTTCTTTTAAAATAGAACTTGATGTGGGAAGGTTCAATGAGTTTATCACATAAAACTCTGCTGACAAAGTGAAGTTGAACAAAGAATTCCTTGAAAGTGTCACCCTTTAAAGATTGGCCATATTTTTATGAATGATTCAAACACAGTCAGCAAAATGTTTTCTTTTGAATATTTTTTTGCAAAAGCACAAAAGTAATAAAAATTTTGAAAGAAGCAGAGCATTAACTAATATTCTATTTACAACAATTACAAAGAGCTCTAAGAAATATGTTAAGAAAATTTAATTATAATAATAATTTATTACAATAATGTTTCTTATTACTTTGAAATAAACATAAGAGGAGGAATAGTAATATGTTTACTAAAAAGTTAGCTGGTGTTCCAGAACTGGCTTAATAAAATCCTCCCAGAAAGGAAAAAGAAGAGGAGAGCCACACTTGTCTGAGAACTTAAAGGAAAGCTTATTTATGTCACCAGATAAAGCTTGGAGGAAACACTGCCAAGAAGGCTCTGAGCCAGTTCCTTGGGGGCATTTAACACATTTAAAAAATCTCTCAAGGTCCCTGACATACAGGTAGCCAATAAATATTTGTTCTATGTGTAAATGGTACATTAACAAATGAAAATGCTAATTATAACAAATTATGACTCAGGTATCTGTCCACATCCCCATCACCAACGCTTAAGGAAAAGCTGGGAGCTCAAGTCTCATGTTCTTTTTCTGTCTCTCACATGAGGAGTAAGGAACAGCCTTCAAGTATAAAAAGCTGAGCTAGGAGAAGAAAAAAAAAAATCACCACTCCAAAGGTGACACCTGAGGGAAGCAGTCCTGGTCAAGTTATCTGAGACCCGCAGGCAGTGAAGATGCAAGAAGGAAGACGCCCAGACACCGTCTGCACCAGCCCTGACTCCTCCGCAGGACTCAAGTGCTATTTAAAATCAAATTTTGAAAAGTAAGAGGAAAAAGAAAGACATTATTAAGGGGAAAGAAAAAATTATTAAAAGAGACAGTATTAGAGAGTCAGAAGAGGAAAAGAAGTGCATGAGTCAGGAAGGTGTGAAAGTGAATGTTAACCACAGCTCCAAAATACACACCACACACACACACACACACACACACACACACACTGTACCCAGGAGAACCACAGCTCCAAAATACACACCACACACACACACACACACACACACACACACACACACACACTGTACCCAGGAGAACCACAGCTCCAAAATACACACCACACACACACACACACACACACACACACACACACACACACTGTACCCAGGAGAACCACAGCTCCAAAATACACACCACACACACACACACACACACACACACACACACACAACTGTACCCAGGAGAACCACAGCTCCAAAATACATACCCCACACACACACACACACACACACACACACACACACACACACACTGTACCCAGGAGAACCACAGCTCCAAAATACACACCACACACACACACACACACACACACACACACACACACACACACACTGTACCCAGGAGAACCACAGCTCCAAAATACACACCACACACACACACACACACACACACACACACACACACTGTACCCAGGAGAACCACAGCTCCAAAATACACACCACACACACACACACACACACACACACACACACACACACACACTGTACCCAGGAGAACCACAGCTCCAAAATACACACCACACACACACACACACACACACACACACACACACACACTGTACCCAGGAGAACCACAGCTCCAAAATACACACCACACACACACACACACACACACACACACACACACACACACTGTACCCAGGAGAACCACAGCTCCAAAATACACACCACACACACACACACACACACACACACACACACACACACACACACTGTACCCAGGAGAACCACAGCTCCAAAATACACACCACACACACACACACACACACACACACACACACACACACACTGTACCCAGGAGAACCACAGCTCCAAAATACACACCACACACACACACACACACACACACACACACACACACACACTGTACCCAGGAGAACCACAGCTCCAAAATACACACCACACACACACACACACACACACACACACACACACACACACTGTACCCAGGAGAACCACAGCTCCAAAATACACACCACACACACACACACACACACACACACACACACACACACACTGTACCCAGGAGAACCACAGCTCCAAAATACACACCACACACACACACACACACACACACACACACTGTACCCAGGAGAACCACAGCTCCAAAATACACACCACACACACACACACACACACACACACACTGTACCCAGGAGAACCACAGCTCCAAAATACACACCACACACACACACACACACACACACACACTGTACCCAGGAGAACCACAGCTCCAAAATACACACCACACACACACACACACACACACACACACACACACACACACTGTACCCAGGAGAACCACAGCTCCAAAATACACACCACACACACACACACACACACACACACACACACACACTGTACCCAGGAGAACCACAGCTCCAAAATACACACCACACACACACACACACACACACACACACACACACACACACTGTACCCAGAAGTTTACATATGCCGGAATTCTCGCTTTTTAAATTTGCAGAGTGATGTAACAAGAGTTCAGTCTCTCTTAATCTTCACATTTTCAAGACTACCAAAATCACACCTGGCGTGAGAGGATCTGTAAATTCACCTGTGAAGGCGGCTGCTGGCAAACTCCATCTTCAACAGGCCAGTTTCTAAAAATATACAGGTTGCTTTCAGGTTTAAAGGGAAAACGCAGGCTACACTTTTACCCATAAAGGTCTGGATGACTCAGAGTTTAATAAAAGGATCTAGAATCTTTCACCCCTAGGTCACCGGTTCTAGGATGACTATAGTAGACAGTCATTTCAGGACATTATCATCTAGCAGCTGCTTTGTTCACAAACTGCCGAAGAAACCTTGCTTGTCTCTATTAATACTCATCTGACAGGTGTATACATTCCAATTCATATGCATGGGCCATCACAAGCACTTTGAAGTAGAGTGATGAAAGTCACAACAGCTGTTACCTCTAGAAAGCCCTTAGCATGCCCAATTCTCTCTTCTCTTTATATAAAATGCTAAATATTAGTATTTCATATCCTACCAGATTTTACTGTCCCCAATCAAAATCATAAAGGAAAGATACCTGCGGAGAATTTTTGAACTGAGTGTGGTATCATTCTATGAAACAAGGAAAGTAACAATCCTTCCTCCTAGGAAAATGGGGTGAAGGCCAAACCAGCTGAGAAGGTCAGTTCTCAGAATGGCTCAGAGCCCTGAAGGAGACTGCAGACATCGCTGGGACTGCATGCTCTAAGCCACGGCCTACGTGCACACAGGCCATTGGAAATGGAGCTCTGAAGTTTATGCACCAAAGATTTAAGTACTCATGCAACACAAACCAAACTCCCACTGTCTGTGTCATGGTGCTCTAGGGCCTCTAAATCGACCCCTAGGTATGTCTGCCAAGGATTATAATGTACCAGTTCACCCCTTTACCACAGCAAATGATACCTGTTGGCCAGTAAAGTCATTCCACTAAGAAGGATTCTGCATAGTCCCCAGCCACAGTGATAACTGGAGAAGAATTCTTATCACTAAAGAAAAACTACTTTTAGTTTTTCAAGTCACTGTTTTGAAAAACTAAAACTATTATTTTTAAACCACAATATAGAGGAATTTGGGCTTCCCAGGTGATGCTAGTGGTAAACAACCCACCTGCCAATGCAGGAGATATAAGAGACACTGGTTCAACCCCTTGGTCCAGAAGATCCCCTGGGGGAGGCCATGGCAACCCATTCCAATATTCTTGCCTGGAGAATCCCAGGGACAGAGGACTCTGGTGGGCTATGGTCCATAGAGTTACAAAGAGTCAGACATGACTTAAAAGATTGAGCATGCATGCTTGCACATAGAGGTGTGGGTTTCCCAGGTGGCTCAGGGATAAAGAATCCATCTGCCAATGCAGGAAACACATGCAAGATGGGTTCAATTCTTGGGGTGGGAAGATCCCCTGGAGAGGGCATGGCAACCCACTCCAGTATTCTTGCTTGAAGAATCCAGGGGCAGAGGACTCTGGGAGGCTACAGTCCACGAGGTCACAAAGAGTCAGACACAACTGATGAACTGAGCACGCACAAAGGTATTTAAGTCACCACCCAATCTCCTATGAGTACACCTACCCGCTGGCCTTTGCCACAAATTCAGTCCATGGCACTAACGGAAATAAGACTGATCATCTAAAAATTTGCATTCCTGTCTTCCAACTTTGTACCTTCTTCCAAAGAATTCATCAGCTCCTTTTAGAAGAATATTATTTAACCAGGCAATATTCCAGCTCACATTTAGTATGCATTTTTAATGACTGCATAAAATGCTTAATAGGGACTCTGCTTTATTTTCTTAAATGATATTAACTAATACACTAAGTATTTGGCATAAATCCAAAAGATGATGACAAAAGTGACTATTAACTTTTTATTTCAAATATACCACTTTCGTTTAAGAAGGCTTAAGACGCCTGCAAGTTCAAGCTTGACAGATTTACTACTGTCAAAACCAAGAAACCTTAGGAAATGAGAAAGAGGGCACTCTTTATGCCCTTTTGATCTGGTTGAGTGAGGCAACAAAACAGCTCTGCAGTTTGATTTTGTTTTGCTTTAGAACTGGTATGTCATTACAGAGCATGGTCTGTAATTCCATTTCATTGACGAGGAAATTAAGACACAGAAAAGTTAAATGACGTGGAAACAGTCTTTTTGTAGAAGGGATCTTAGAATTAACACAGATCAGATTTTGGAGGTAAAAAAAATTTTGCTTTCAGGAAAGGGACATGCTTAAGGAAATCAAAGCACAAAGCAGAGTACCCCAACTTCTAATGACTACCTCCCTTGAACCTCTAAACCCACACTGTATTTATATTCAGTGCTTAAGAGCTACATGATATTGCCACTCTGTTTATACCTCATCATATGCCACCTTGTATTGTTCACGTGTATACATCTTGTATACATACAAGGGAGCTTCCCTGGAGTAGAGCCCATAGCTTGGGAATGTCTGAATCCCACCACAGGGCTTTGCCCATGGCTATCTGCTTGCCAGTCTGACAGTGACATCCTAGAAACTGCCACAGTGAGAAGCGGGCTTTCCCCGTTTGAAGTATCTGTTTGCAGATAAAGCCCGAAAGAGACATCACAGTCTCTCACAGGCGCTTGGATAATCTCAACCATCTTGGCCAAGTCACTGCTTGTGTAACATTCCATTCTGTCTAAATTCCCCTTTGCGTTTTCCATTGGGCAGGGTACACACTTTCAGTCCAGACACAAGCACAGATTAGCCACAAAACACAGAGGAACTGCTCGGTGTGAAATCCTGTTTAGTTTCCCTTCGGCCAAAGTTATTAAACACTGTTACGAGGAAGGATACCAACATGAATCTATCAGACAACAGAGGCTCTAAGACGCTGTCTAGGCAGACAAACAGACGTGTGGAACAACTTCAGTGCATGCAAGACACGCAGGAGTGTTTGCAAGTATATAAGCCATGGCCTGGAGGGTGAGGGAAGGCGTCACAGAGAGGTTGGCACCTGAACAGCCCAGGGTTTTGAAAGATGAATAGGCCCAGGACAATCAGACATGGGATCAAAGGGCATTCCGGATTGTGTAAAACACTGGCAGAAACATAACAGACTGAAAACTGCTAGAAGGACGCATTCACCACCAGGGAAGGAGAGCGGGTCAACTGCACTCTTCCAACTTTCCAAGAAGAAAAACAAGCTTTCAAACAAGCAACGGAGGAGGAAAGTTTCACCAGTGCTTGTTTTGTCAAGCCTCTTAGCCTTGCCTCGCTTTGTTTGGCTTTTTCTGTTTTGTTCCCTCTTAAAGAAATAAAACGTTCTGCCGGCTTAAAACTTCAGTGAGTAAAAGTACTTCAACTTTACTGAGGAAAAAGAAACTGAAAAGTGACCCAGGGGCAAGGAATACATAATTAATAACACTTTTCTCTGGATTATCTGAAAGTAGCAAAATTTCAAAGTCAGGAATCACTCATTGCAACCCTTCTCTCCACGAACTCAATACGTATTTCCTTTCTGCCCACTATTTGTCAGTTTCTGGAATACCAGGTCTCTGAAGCATGCTCAGCTGCCCTCCTCTTTGAGCAAGCTCCTTGCTCGCAATCTAATAAAAGAAATAGCAGAGGGCAATGCATTCATACCCTGTTCCTTCTATGGCGGCCAATCAAAGCCCAAAGCTCACCCAGAGTTAAATTCCAGTCGAGCTAACCCACGAAGACAAACACACTTAAATATTCTAAGGGCAACAACCGAGATGTAAGACATTGATAGAGGTCCTCGGGAAGGGTGCTCATCAGCTCTTCCTGGGAGCAGGGAGCGGGCGAGCGGGATTTCCTGGCCAGGGGTTTGGAAAGCTGAATGGGGAACAGAGGAGGCTCGGAGGGGCTGAGGTTACCTGGGAGCTCAGGTAGACTTTGAGGCACTCCTCGCACACGGCCTTCTTGCAGCAGGGCAGGGGCTTGATGGGCTTGTCTTCCAGGCACACCCGGCACATGAGCACCATAAGGGGCGCGTAGGGATCCCCGACCCCACCCAGGTCGGAGTAGGGTGGGGCTCCCAGCAGGCTGGGCACGGAGAACGGCTCGGGCGCCAGGTAGAACTCCAGCTCGATGCTGCCGCCGTCGGGGGACAAGGGGTCCGCTGGCAGCGACAGCTGGGGGCTGGGGAAGGAGGAGGGGGTGCCGGGAGGGTTGGTCACCGGCGGCGCCCGAGGTGGCGACGCGGGCAGCGCCAGCCGCTCCGCCGAGGGCACCTCGGGCAGGTCGTTCTCCACGCAGAACACGGAGCAGAACACTTGTCTCTTGGCCGGGGGCGGGCGCCGCGGGCCCAGCACGTCCAAGACCAGTCCGTCAGGGGCCCCGACGCGGACGCGGGTCGGGGGCTCAAGCTCCTCGCCGGGGGGCGCCTCCTGCTGTTCATCCCCGCTCTCTTTTCGCTCCCCCGTTTCCTCCTCCTCCTCGGCCAGCTGCTTTTGCAAAGCCTGGGCGTTGAGGGGCCCGGGGAGGGCCAGTCCCGCGGGCTGCCCGGGTGCCCGGCTCTTGCTCCAGCTCGGGGCCCCCCGGCTCCCCGCGGGTTCCGGGGCTCCGGCGTCCGCGCAGCCGGAGTCCGCGCAGCCGGAGTCGCTTCCGCAGCCGCCGCCGCTCGGCTCGGAGGAGGCGGCGCGCGGCCCGGGCGCCCCGGCGCTGTGCCCCGGCGGCCTCGGGGGCTCCGGGGGGCCCGCGGCGCCGCCAGCGGGGGTCCGCGCCTCCAGGGGCCCGCCGCCGCCGCTCACCGTGCTCTGCTCCTCGCCCATCGCCGCCCGCGGCCCGAGCCGCCGCTGCCCATCCAGCCGCCGGGACCCCCACCCGGCGCCGGCGGGCAGCGGGGGCAGCGGCTCGGCTCGACTCGGGGCTCCGCTTCTGCTTCCGGGTCCCTCCTCCGAGTCTGGGACGCCCCGAGCTCCCTCCAGGGAGCCCGTGCTCCCGGGCGGCGGCGCGCGGGGAGCCCGGCCCGGCCTGCTACTGCTCCTCCTCCCGGTCCGCCCGCGCGGCCGGGCACCGCCTCGGGGGCACCGAGGGCCGCTCGCTCCGGCCGCCGGCGCGCGCGCCCCACATGCAGATCGGGGCGGCGCCGCGGCCCCCGGGAGCCCCCGGGCGGGACAGAAGGGTCCGGAGGGAGGAGACCGTCAGTCCCGCGCCATCGCCGCTCCCCGCTGTGGGCCAGGCGGCCGGAGGGCGGTGGTCACAGGGTCGAGGGGCCTGTGACGCCGCCGCGGCGCGCACCGGGAGGGGCAGCCCGAGCGCGAGCCAGCCGCCGCGGCCCCTGGGGGAGAGGCCGGAGCGCGCGACCTCCCGCTCCCGCGCCTCGTGCTTCACCTAGAGCCCTCCTCGCCGCCCCTCACCCCACCCCTTTGGCGCACACCTCCCCACACGTACACACGCGCGCGGCCACCGCGCGCTCACTCACGCACACCCCGAGTGGGTGTGATCTCAGACCGGGATGCGCTCCCGCGCCCGGAGTTCACACTCGGCCTCCACCAGACACCCTCCGGAGCCCGCAGGCTGCCCCTCGGGCTACACTCCGAGGAGAACTTCCTACAAAACTCTCTTTACTGAAAGCGGGAACCAGAAAAATCCTGCCTACTTAGGATTTTGCTTTCGCTTGTTTCTCTTGAGTTCGTCCCATTTGAAATCCTCCGAAGATGGGGTTCAGAAAAACAACGCTAGGAATTCTTGGTTTAAAATGTTGTATATAGGACTCTGCTTTCTGCTTAATGAAGTAGGAAAGATGTTTGAAGCCCACACGTGTGCCAAAAAGTACGTTTAACCTTGAGCGCTGGTAAATAACGAAGTTCACGTTTATCCCCTTTTCCTCCTTTTCAATGTCCTCGTAGGAACTTTTTTATAACCCTTTGAATAGTCCAAAACGAGTAGCCTTAATTAAGATAATAAGATGGTCTGGCCTAATTAATAAACCGGATCATTGGTGGAAATCATGAAAAGTTTTATTAGCATAACCATATTTATCCCCAAAACTGTTTCCAAGACAACAATTATATTTGAGCCAGAACTTAATTATGTGTTGATCTATCTTTGTTTTCCAGGAAGTATTAGTCACCCAGACTGGTGCGTTTTAGTTCCCTAAAGCCAATGAAAACATTTTTGGGAAGCCAACCTTTGTTTTTTTTCATCTTGAGAGGGAATTCAATTTACACATTCATGTAATAGAAAGGAGCTATGAAGTGTGTAGAATTTTTTGTCTTGAAATTGTTTTTGGATTGTTCTAAAATATTTTCCAAATCAGATATAAATGATAGAAAAGTGATTAGGTACAGGACTAAGGGTTTCCCAGGTGGCTCAGTGGTAAAGAATCCACCCCGCCAATGCAGGAGACACAAGAGAGGCAGGTTCAGTTCCTGGGTGGAGAAGAAAGACAGCCTGCTCCAGTATTCTTGCCTGGGAAATGCCATGGACAGAGGAGCCTGGTGGGTATAGTCCATAGAGTCTCAAAAGAGCTGGACATGAGTTAGTCATTAAACAACAGCAACAACAAAACTCTGGCAAGAGTGATAAAAATAGGAAGTGAAAAACAACCATCAGTAACATCAAGAATGAGATAGGTGACATCACTCCTTATGCAGCAGTCATTAAAAGGATAATGAAGTACTGCAGACAATAATATGCTCATAAATTTTACAGTTTGGAAGAAGCTAATTCTTTGCAAAACTAGTGCAACTCAGCCATAATTGAGCAAACATAAACATGCAGGACTAAGAAAGCAGAGTAACACCAAAGAACATCTCTATCACATGTGTCTGATGTTCAGCAGCACCACAAAGGTATAAGTCTAATCAGTCGGTCTAAACGCCACCTCATTTGTCAGTTCAACTCAAGAATGAAGAATTTGGGACTCCCCTGGTGGTCCAGTGGCTAAGACTGAGCTCTCAATGCTGGGGCCCTCGGTTTGATCCCTGGTTGGGGAACTAGTTACAACATGTCACAACTAAGACCCTGCGCAGACACATAAATAAATAAAAATAAATATTGTTTTAAAAAGGAATGAAGAATTCTTATTTGAAAGATTAAATGTTATTTAGGGTTTTTTTTTTCATCATGGCTCACTGATTTCCTGATAACTGCTGTTTTTTCCAAATGATCCTTGTGTTTATTGCTTTAAAGGCAAGGACAAGAAGCCTGCATGTATGTGTCTTTTCTGTATGCCATCTGATAACTACTTATCTGTTCTTTCTAAATGGATATAAGAGTAATCCATGTTTTCTAGATGACAGTTGTCTGAGGGTAAGACTGAAGTAACAGTGACGGATACAAAAAAAGTGTATCTCTACAGTGTCCACAGGAATCAAACCCCTCACAATCTTCCCATAACTTTGGGACCCCCTCTCCTACAGATACTTGTCATAGGTATTCCAGAAACATGTTCCTGCCCTGTCCATCATTCTGTTCCTTATTCCTCAGATTTGATTCACTGAAAGTGGCTTTCCTTGACACTGAATCAAGTCACTGCTGGGATTCTTGAAGGCTGCCTGGCATCTCTGCTGCCCTTCTGCTTACCATGACTTCCTCCCATGGGATTCATCTGGTGTTTTGTGAAAATAGAACCACTGCATACCAGCCTCTAGACAGACTCAGACTTGAATCAGACCTGGGCCCAGCACCCCTGGTCTTCAATCTGGGACCCATGGGACACCAGCAGCTTGGAGTTAAAATGCAAAGTTAATATGATGATCCTATTCTCAATTTCCCCTGAAATAAAGCACATGAAGCAGCTATGATGATTGTGCTGATAGGATTCATTAAATATATATATATATAATATATTATATAAATATAAATATGTATATATAAATATATTTTATATATATATTTATACACACACACATATAGGTTGAAAATATAGTTACCATTGTGAAAATTTCACTTGTCCAAGGCAAACTTAGTATTCTCAGACTCAGACCACCTGCTCCATATCAGGCTATATACAGTTGTTAGCACAATAGGAGCACTATCACCAGTATTCTGCCACTAACAGGTTCAACTTTCAATGTTTTGTAATTTGCAGTGAGCTGTGCACCTTCCCTAAAACCAGCGCTTGATTATTGGGATACAGTACTGACATAGTCAACTGCTTTTGATAATTACTGAGCATTATTTTTTTCTATAACCACCTTTCCTGTCCTGGCTTTTAAACATGACTTGCTTCTGCTTCCTTGGAAAATTTTTTTCAGGCTATAGTTTGATAATTAAAGAGCTAATTTTGTTAATTTATTAGAAAATGTTATGAAAAGTCAGAAAAGCCGTGAATCATTTAAATTTTACACAATAAAGGGAAAATTAATTTCTTTGTAACTGTTGTGGGAAAAAACATAATGTTTAAATACCATTAAATAATTATACAGCGAGTATCTGACTTGTTTTTCTATCAGTCCTTCAACTAATATGTGTATGTATATATTTTATATATACATGCATACATGCTAAGTCACGTCAGTCATGTCTGACTCTTTTCGACCCTATGGATTATAGCCCAACAGGCTCCTCTGTCCCTGAGATTGTCCAGGCAAGAATACTGGAGTGGGTTGCCATGCCCTCCTCCAGGGGATCTTCCAGAAGGGATCGAACCTACACTTCTTATGTCTCCAGCATTGGCAAGAGAGTTCCTTACCTGATACATGTATATATTATATATATATATAGCACCACCTGATACATGTATATATATATATATATATATACACATACATACATATACATCTATATTCCATGGACTGTGTAGTCTATAAGGTCACAGAGTCAGACATGACTGAGAGACTTTCACTTTCATATGTGTATGTATATATATTATATATGTGGACTTTATAGAGGCTGCTAGTGGTAAGGAAATTGCTTGCCAACATAGGAGAGGTAAGAGACAGACATGGGTTGGGAAGATCCCCTGGAGGTTGGCATAGCAACCCACTCCAATATTCTTGCCTGGAGAATCCCATGGACAGAGAAGCCTGGCGAGATACAGTCCACAGGGTCGCAAAGAGCGGGACACAACTGAAGTGACTTCGCATGCACACATGCATATATGGGCTTCCCAGGTGGCACTAGTGATAAAGAATCTACCTGCCAATTCAGGAGACGTAAGAGACATGGGTTTGATCCCTGGATCAGGAAGATTCTCTGGAGGAGGGCATGGCAATCCACTCCACTATTCTTGCCTGGAGAATTCCATGGGCAGAGAGATTTGGGCTGGCTACAGTCCATAGGGTCACAGAGTCCAAAACGACTAAAGCAACTTAGTATATACATATATAAATAATTCATTTCCTGAAGAGGAATGAACACGGTGGGATGATTTTCTAGGTCTGCTTCTGAAAGGCACAGTGGAATGTTGTTCCTCATACTCCAATTTTCTCTCTTCTTCACCCATAGAGAAAGAGAACTTGGAATCATTAAGGAAAAGAGGTATTTAGTATACCAGAGAGGAACATTTTGTTTTTCTACCTAAATTCCCTGAGGAAAATCCAAATAGCAGACTTTATGAGACAAAGTTAAAAATAAAGCAAAACAGTGTATTCCTTCAAATTATAAAAGTAGAGCCCAAATGCTTGGAAATCAGAGGAAACAGAATAACAAGGAAGATGAGCAGGGAAAAAGAAGATGAATAGAAGGGAGAAAGGGGGGGGGAAAATGAAAGGAGAGGGGAAGAGAGAGAAAAAGGGAAGGAGGGGAAGAACTTTTTTATCCACTACCCAAAATAACCACATAAACTACTTTAACACCTTGATAAATTTTATTCTAGTGTTTACGTTTGTGTGTATAAAAAATATCAAATGGCATATGCTCTTTTTTCTGCTTTTTTTCTTAAAAATTTAATCATATATCCTGACCATTTTTCACACAAGACATCTATACATCATCACAATTGATGACCATATAGAATTTTACTTTATAGATGCATCACAATTTATTGAACTAATTCCATTTTATTTTAAAAATTAGTTTTTAAAAATGAATTTAAGAAAATGTATAAAATTTAATATATATGAATATGTAGTATAATTTTTGTGTACATTTCTAACCATATCATAAGGTCCTAGAAATTAAATTGCTGTTGTAACAAGAGTAGATGTAATTTTGAGGCTTTTGGCACACATTATCAGAGAAATTTAGCACCAATTCATAACCCTTTTAACAGGGTATTGAGAGAGCCTCTCTGTTCTGTTCAGTCACTCAGTCGTGTCCGACTCTTTATGACCCTTTGGACTACAGCCTGCTAGGCTTCACTGTAGGATTTTTCAGGCAAGAATACTGGAGTGGGTTGCCATTTCCTTCTCCCATGAGAGAGTCTACATCTTTAATATTTCTGAGGAGATTTTTAAAAATTAAAGATATTATAAATAACATTTTGTTTTTAATTAATGAGCACATTCTTTTAAATTAAAAGGGAAAAATCAAATATTAATTGTCAATTCTCTTTGGATATATATAATTTAGCATGGCCTGTATGTTCTCTGTTCCTGAGGTTGTGGCTTCCCTTCCTCATCTTTTTAAAATTTCTTCATCACCTGCTCCTAACACTCTAAAAATGCTTGGAGATAACCTCAGACATAGGTAATACTTTTAAGTCTGTGACAGTAATTCCTCATTTCCTAAATACAGGCGCACCTATTTGAGTGCCTAAATTCATTCTCAGATGAATGCCATGCCAAGAAAACCTCATCTTTCAGCCTACACTGTGGAAGCTCTTGGAACTGAGATGGGACATAGTACAAGATCAACTCTTCTCGACCTGAGAGAAGCCAGTTCTGCCCTCACAGAAAAAGTCGCCTTGGAGTTTTAACACCAACTCAAAGCAACTCAACTCTACTCTGGCGACTTTGGTTTACCATAAAGATGTCAACCCTGGCTCTCTGAAATCCCTGATCTCCTCTTCCTAAGGCATAGAATGACATAAAGAGAGAGAGATGCTCTGTCTTTCTGTTCCCCAGCTTCCCTTTGTGAAAAGGGTGTCAAGTCACAGCCTCCTCCTGACAGGCTTTATTTATAGCAGGAGTCAGAAAAATTTACAGCCTGGCCCCTCCCTGGCCCTGAGACCGGAATGCCTCATTGGTTTGGTAAGCAAAGAGCGAGATACATCTCTTCTTATACAGTTCTCAGTACCCACTGCCTCATTGCTGGGTAATTCACAGTTAAGGAAATCATTTTGTCCAAACCTAGGCATAATCAGGCATCAGTGCAACAGAGCTAAAGATGCATTTGTACAACCAACGCTTTGCTGAAAAGCACAGAGATTTTCTTAGCAAAAGGAAAAGCAGATCTCTTCCAAATTACAGAAGAAGTAAAGGTAATTTAAAGAAGGTTTATTTAGAACCATGGAGAAGTGCTTACAAAACAGGGTTAAATAAAAAAAGACAGGAGAATCTAATGGTTATGATTACAACTGGGTAGGCATGTATGTGATAAAATAAGGACAAAAGTAATAGAAGTTATTGTATAAGGGTGATGATTTTTTCCCTCATTTCTGAAGATTTCTAAAATTTTATATCATTTTAAAAATGAACAAGACAGAAAACAAGATTTTTTTTTTTTAAAGAATGAAACAGTTTCATCCTAATGAATAGGGAAATAAAATTGGTGTTAATAGAAGTTATTTGCCTGCACACTCGTGAAAGTTAAAGTATGCAAGTCCTCCTGTTTGTGTTACAATTCAATTCAACAATCATTTCCTGAAAGCCTATTATATCCTGTGGCATACTTTGGCAAACTCAATTTGCTAATTTGTTCCCTAAATATTCCTGTATTTTTAACTTCCTGACATCTATGATACACTTTAAGCTGTCCTGAGCAAGAACATATCTTAGCTATATACAGAAATCCAGTGCTCAGCATTCTGCACATAATTAGTTTTCGACAAAACATTTTAAAGGAAAGAAACGACGAAGGAATGATCTTCTGTAGTGACAATCATTATACAGAACTATGGTTCTTAAATTGTGTGCCAAGGGGCCCTGAGGCATAACAGTAAACTCCCAATTTCTAATTGATTAAAACTCTTGGATCTCCCTCCCACAAGAAGGAAGGGACATGTGTACCCCTATAATTGATTCATGTTGATATATGGCAGAAACTAACACAATATTGTAAAGCAATTATCTTCCTATTAAAAATAAATAATTTTTTTCTTTTTAAAACTCGGTATATTGAAAACTCTTCAGGGAATCACAATTAATCACCTGTTGGATACCACGTAAACTACTGCTATTGAGTTGTTCGGACCTCGTTACTATTAGAAATTTCTTTTGGCCTCAGTTAAAGGGCAGAGCTTCCCCATTGACTAATCAGTAAGGAATTCACCTGCAGTGCAGGAGCCACAGGAGATTCGGTTCGATCCCTGAGTCAGGAAGACTCCCCAGAAGAGGGCATGGCAAGCTACTCCAGTATTCTTGCCTGGAGAATCCCGTGGACAGAGGAGCCTGGTGGGCTGCGGTCAGACACGACTGAAGCAACTGTGTTCACACTCACAAAGGCAACGTGAGACTCCAGGGTGCCATACTCTGAGGAAGTCTGGACCTTTAGGTTGGAAACCACAGGTATAGATAGAGCAGAAGCAACACGATCAGGAGCCTAACCTTAGAGCTTTATATTTTAAATGTATTTTAAACGTACCTCTGTCATAAAGAATTAACCTTAAAGAAAACTCTTGAGAGTCCCTTGGACTGCAAGGAGATCCAACCAGTCCATCCTAAAGGAGATCAGTCCTGGGTGTTCATTGGAAGGACTGATGCTGAAGCTGAAACTCCAATACTTTGGCCACCTGATGCGAAGAGTTGACTCATTGGAAAAGACCCTGATGCTGGGAGGGACTGGGGGCAGGAGGAGAAGGGGAGGACAGAGGATGAGATGGTTGGATGGCATCACCGACTCGATGGGCATGGATTTGAATAATCTCCGGGAGGTGGTGATAGACAGGGAGGCCTGGTGTGCTGCGATTCATGAGGTCGCAAAGAGTCGGACACGACTGAGCGACTAAACTGAACTGAACAAAAGGTCTGGTCCTTGCTACCAGCTCCTGGAAGGTAAGTATAGGGCCTGACTACAGAAATGGGTCTTTCTGTTTGTATGAGGACCTTAAACCATACACAATCTGTGCTAACAACATCATGGATGCAGTGAGGGAGGTGGTCTTTGGGTCACATGGTGTCAGCTTGACCTCTGGAGGGGCAGGGAACTAACCTGAGTCACTGGTGTGGTCTGCCGTGTCTCTATCACTGACTTCCCTTAAAAACCCTGGACACCAAGGCTTGATGAGCTTCTGTGGTTGGCAGTATTCCATGCCTGTTGTCACACATCACTGCTGGGAGAAATAAGAACTGTCCACACTGGCAACCCATTCCAGTGTTCTTGCCTGAAGAATCCCATGGACCGAGGAGCCTGGTAGGCTACAGTTCACTGGGTCGCAAAGAGTCGGACACGACTGAGCAACTAAGCACATGGCACTGGAAGGAGCCAACTGCTGGGTCTCTCCTGTACCTTGCTCTAGGTACTACTGCCTGCGGCCGATTTGGATTTGTGTCTGCTCATTGTAATAAACCATCACTGTGAGTAGACATTTTTGCTGAACTCTGAAAGTCCTTCTAGGGAATTATTGGATCTGAGGGTGGTCTTGAGAACTTACTAAACTATGTCACTGCAAAAATGGAAATTGATAAACTTTTATGGGTTTTCATTTTCTTTATTTTCCCAAGCAGAAAGATGTCATTAAGAAGATATGGTATCCACTAATGCAAGAATATGACAAGTTTAATATAAAAAAAGGACAAAATGCATTATTTTGTTCTTATCACTCAAGAAAGTTGATTTTCTCAGATAATATAGATAAGTAACTGACCCTTCTAATTTACGAACTGTTTGAAATTGGTTATGACATTTTCCTTGACATAATCTAGCAAAGGATTAAATGATGCTGAAATTTTCTCAGCTGATACTTTGTCATTCGGTTATATTTATTTTTAAATTATGGCAAATAATTTTATCTATTTATCTCAACACATTTGCTACGAAGTTGGAATGGGAGCACCCAGATGCCTTTGGAGGATATTAAATACCACAAGCTGTTTCTCAAACACTGTGAAATCAATAAAGCTCAAAATATTTTCTCAAATATCTCTTTGAAATTTCTCAGTATGCAAGTATCTTAAAAAGCTTTTTATTCACAAATTCCTAACTCACTTACATTTTTTTTCTTATCTTTATTGAATTTTGGAGTCGTTATTATAAACTTTATGAGAATGATGCTTTATTCCATAATTATACAATAGAAAACGCACAAGCCTGGATAAATTAACATCTGTATCCTAGTCTTAATTTTGCCACTAATTGTCTATTTACAGGCTTCAGTATTTACTTCTGTAAAATGAGCAGATTTAACTGTATGACCCTAAATTCATTGCAATATTAAAACTGTTATTTTCAATTTAATCAATAGACATTAATCCCTATTTTGTGCACATTGTTGTGAAATTATAGGGCATATAAATGGTGAATATAATTCAATTTATGCCCTGAAGAATCTTGCAATTAAATAAGAAGATTGATTCCTAGCTGTAATAGCAGACAGCTTTTCGTGGATGGTGTAGAGTCATAACCTCAGGAATATGGGAGTTGCAATTCAGGGGGGACTTCTGCCTAGGGGGATCATAGAAAGTTTCATGGAGAGCCTAGAAGGCAAATTAGATTTTTACAGATGGGGAAGGTGGTGAGGATAGTAAATATTCCCGTCGGGGGACTAGATGAGCAAACACATGGTACCTTGATTGGCAGCTTGTGGCCCCTGGGTGTCTGGTTCTATGGGACATATGGAGAAAGGACCGGAGAAGAGGCAGGAAAGATTAAATTGATGCAATATTGTTTAGGGACTTTGTACTGGATAGTTCTATTTGTCCTTTTAGATCCACTCGTTGCTTTTCTTTGCCTCTGGAAGCTGACTCACAGGGCCACACATCAATGGCTTCAATTACCTTCTGCTTCCAAAGCAGGTCAGCCAAAGGAAGGCACGGACAGGTGATCAGAGGGTTGGTGTGTTTATTTTTCTGGATCTCAATCTGCCAGGCCCCTCTATGCTGTCTGTGCCCCTCTATTGAAGGCCATAAATGCTATCATCTCTGGGTTCTAAGAATTTCTCCCTTCAGGGAAAAGGGAGGTATGTTAGTTTCCCAGTGCTGGTCTAACAAAATACTGCAAACAGGAAGACTTAAAAAAAATAAAATGTATTGTCTCCTAGCTGTGGTGGCTAGAAGTCTGAAATAAAGGTGTCAGCAGGGCTATGCTCCCTCTGAAATCTGTAGGGGAGACTCCCCTTGTTGAGTTTGCTAGCAATCCTTGGCATCCCTTGGTTTGTAGGAGCATCGTTCACATCTATCATAAGATAGCATTCTGAAATACTCTGGGTTAGGACTTTACAGATCTGTTTGAGGGATACAGTTAACCTCAGGACGGGAGGTAAGGCTCCCCACAGCTGCTAATCCCCAGGTACTGTGCTATCTCTTATGCAAGACCTAAACCCTATCCACACTTTTGTAATACATAATTACTAAGCTCTGCTATGTTACTTGGGCTTCTCTGCTGACTCAGTGGTAAAGAATCTGCCTGCAATGCAGAAGGCCCAGGTCACATCCCTGGATCAGGAAGACCCCTAGAGAAGGGGACAGCAACCCGCTCCAGTATTTCTTGCCTGAAGAATCCCCATGGACAGAGGAGCCAGGTGGGTTATAGTCCATGGGGTTGCAAAGAGTTGGACATGACTGAGTGACTCACACACACACACACACACACACTATGTTATCTAGTTTGTTTTTGCTGTCTGTTTCATTCAGAGATTCTGATTATATAGATTTGATTTTCTTCACAATGATTGGACCAGGCATTTTGTTTTGCTTTTGATAGTGGGATATATTTAATAGTTTAAGTTCTGGATTTAAGAAAAATAGATACCGTAGCAAAGTAAATATGTAATAGAGGAAGAAGACAGGGTGGAAGGCTAGATATGAGGTAGAAATCTACTCTCATAGCGCACTCGGTAAAGAATCTGCCTGCAATGCAGAAGACCCGGGTTCAATTCCTGGGTCAGGAAGACCCTCTGGAGAAGGAAACGGCAGCCCACTTCAGTATTCTTGCCTGGAGAATCCCATGGACAGAAGAATCTGGTGGGCTACAGTCCATGGGGTCATAAGAGTCGGACACAGCTTAGCGTCTAAACCGCCACCACAGTCTATTGTTGTGCTACTTTGTCATGTTGGGACTCGATGTGGTGTGAAGTGGGAAGGGGTACCAATGATTCCTTGTATCCCAGAGTAAAATCCGAAGCCTTCCTGAAGGCTTTTCATACGGTCTCCCTTTTCCTCACACCTGACCCTCATCTCCCCCTCCCTTACCACACAGACTCTCACTGGCCCTTTGCACTTGCTCATATTCTTACCCCAGGGCCTTGATCCATTTTCCCTCTTCCAGAAGTGCTCCCGGGCATACCCATGGTCCCCTTCACTTCCTTCTGGTCTCTGCTCAAAGTGTTCCTCTTCCATAGGGGCCTTTCTTAACCAGCTTCAATAAAATATCACCTTTATATACCTCATCCCCCATCATCATCTCCAGCCCTTTACATTTTGTTTGTTTGTCCTCAGTGATCATCAAGTGAGATAGAATTTATTTCTTTATTTGTTAATTGTCTTCCCCCTCCTTAGAATTGAGACTTCCCTGGTGGCTCAGACAGTAAAGCATCTGCCTACGATACAGGAGACCCGGGTTCAATCTCTGGGTTGGGAAGATTTCCTGGAGAAGGAAATGGCAACCCACTCCAGTATTCTTGCCTAGAAAATCCCATGGACGGAGGAGCCTGGTGGGCTACAGTCCATGGGGACACAAAGAGTCAGACATGACTAAGTGACTTCACTTTCACTTTCCTTAGAATTTAAGATCCATGAGAACAGGGATATTTTGTTTATCTGCTATTCTGTCCCAGTGAATATAACTGTACCTGATACAAAGAAAATGTTCAACAAGCATTCATTAAATGGTAGGCAACCCACTCCAGTAATCTTGCCTGGAAAATCCCATGGGCAGAGGAGTCTGGTGGGCTACAGTTCATGGGCTCTCAAAGAGTCAGACGTGATTGACCAACTAAACACCACCACCACCATTAGAAATAGAATCTGTGGGATATGGTAATAGATGTAACATGGTGGGAAAGGTGATAAAAGGAGGGAAAAAAACTAAAGGATTTTTTTCCTCTTAGGTAAATATGATTTTAATACATATTTTTGTGTGTGTGGCAACCCGGTTTAGTTACTTTTTTCATTTTACATTTCACAAAAACATTTCTTTTACGCTCAATGTCCTTTTAAAGTTCTAATGTTAGTCATAGAAATAAGTAATTCCTATGAGAAATGTGAGTAGGTTGTGACTCATAAAATACATTTTCAAGATTGTGCTTCCGATTTGCATGCTGTTATTCTATTATCAGATTCTAGTATATGTGCTGCCGAAGCGAGCACTATTATCAGATTCTATTGATATAATTCGGTCTGTGGGTTTTGGTAGGAAGTCTAGCACTTTCCCCTCATTCAACTTCACGTAACAGTCATTACATCTATGCTTCACCAACTGACTCAATACTTTCCTCTTTACATCAAATAGTTAGGTTAAAAAATAAGTCAGTGTGTTTAACATGATTATCCCACTTGTTCTGTGATGCATGATATTTGTTACTTAACTTCTTGCTTCCAGCTTTAGGGATGACTAAGAGATATTGTGAAACTACAACTCAACATTGCTTTATGAGACAGGCGTTCCCACACCTAAGAAACTGTCCAGCCTTGAGCGAGCCCTTCTCAAAATGGCGTCTGTGGATAAAATTCTGTAGGCAGAGGGAGACAAGATCTGTTGACCTCCAACTGTCCTGCTGAGTCATGAATCTGCAAAACCCCTCAGGTCCTGGGCTCTAAAGACTATTTATGCTATTATTTTAAGAATAATACTTTTAAATTCATAGGGAATATGAAGTAATAAAATTAGGGTAAATTTAAATATTATCAGTGATAAATAATTCTCAATGCACTTGAATCCAACAAGGCTTGAGTCAGCGAAAGACCTTCTTTTCTTCCCCTATAAAATATTAAGATTAATAAAGTAGCTTTTCACGTCTATGAAAATGGAGCAGTGAAAACTCAGAGCATATGATCATTCATTTTTTAATATATAATATTCATTTGAGCTTGGAAATTCAAGTTTAGTTCAATTGTTTACTGAACACCTAAGTTAAAATCAAATTATGAAAACATCAAAGTGTATTGCCTTCCTGGCTACAGAGGGTTATGACTGTTGATTGAAAGTGAAAGTCACTCAGTCATGTCTGACTCCCTTCGCCAGGGGATCTTCCCAACCCAGGGGTCGAACCCAGGTCTCCCGCACTTTACCAGCTAAGCCACCAGGGAAGCCGAAGGATACTGGAATGGGTAGCCTATCCCTTCTCCAGCAGATCTTCCCAACCCAGGAATCAAACCAGGGTGTCCTGCATTGCAGGTGGATTCTTTACCAGCTGAGCTACTAGGGAAGACCATGACTGTTGATTAAATGCCATTTTTGTCTAATTCCAAAGCAGCCAGATTATTTTTGCTGAGGTTAGACTTGGAAAAATATTGTGAAGTAAACAATGTGTGCATTGGTGTTCCCTCTACCTTGCCTTGCCCGTGATGTAAGTGGTAGGATCTTATGCTGGCAATACCTAGATAGTAATGTTGCCTCTCAAATTCATACTGGTAAGACTCGAAATATTCCTTTATCATTTCTTTCATCAAAACTTCCCTTACGTATGTCCAATTCCCTCAGACCTTTGTGCTGCACTCAAAATGACAGCAGGTAATTATTATCATTAATAATACTAGCACATATCTATGAGCAACTTCCCTGGTGACTCAGACGGTAAAGCGTCCGCCTACAATGCTGGAGACCTGGGTTCAATCCCTGGGTCGGAAAGATCTCCTGGAGAAGGAAATGGCAACCCACTCCAGTATTCTTGCCTGGAAAATCCCATGGACGGAGGAGTCTGGTAGGCTATAGTCAGTCTGTGGGGTCACAAAGAGTCAGACACTTTCATAGCATGGTTCACAACATATTTTCATGTGCCTTATCTCATCTGATTCTTCAACATTGTGCAATAGGAGTGTCTAATACACATAGATCAGCAAAGTACAGTTCATTTGTACTGCCTTCCAGCTAAGAATGGTTTTTACATTTTTAAGGAGCTATTAAAAAAATAAATAAATAAATAAAAGGAACCATGAAACAAAAAGTTGCCCGCAAAGTATGCAATGTCTACAGTCACTTTACAGACAAAGTTTCCTTATCTCTGGATCAGTCTTTTAAAGTTCAATAAGAGATGACCAAACAGAGGCAAAGCTACAGACAGGTTAAGAGCTAGAAGCCTTTGGCTTTATTTTTAACAATGCCAAAAAATTAGTGTGCTCTGTCTCTCTCTCTCTCTCTCAATTTCTTTTGCTTACAAAAGAGTGAGAAAAATTACCCATTTCTCACTAATCACAGCCTGAGACCTTGCTGACCTCATCCTGCTTACTGTCTCTTTGAACCTGTAGTCTTGTGAAGGCAATGAAAGAGTAGGGATAAACAAGATGAAGATCGAAGAAAGACTGTGTCTATGGAAGACTTGTATTATTTTAGAACAGGAATGAAATAAAAATTCCAAACAGGAGTGCTGCTTTCCCTTGCTCTCCTTAAATTGAAATGCTTTCTCCTGAAATCATGGGCAATTAATAATAGGAAAGAGGAGAAGTAGGTAGATGAAGAATAGGTACTCACTGACACTTATTTTGTACCAAGAACTTTAGGGCATGCTTTTTAAAACATCATCTAAATTAATTCTTAATGTATCCAGTATTATCCTATGTATAACAACTACTCAAGAACTCTCTCTGATTCTTAGCAGCTCAGGAAATAATACATCCCTAAAGATAGCCAGCAGAAGGATAGAGTACATAGAGTTAATAATATGTAGTAACATACCACAGAAATAAAATCCCTAGGGTATGCTACAAATAGCTCTTATTGGACATACAACATCAGGAAACTTTGTCTCATGACCATTTGCGCTAATGTTTAAATCACATAATCATTTGGTCTTCAATTTCTCATCTGCAAAATTAGAGGGTTTATCTGGATACTTGAATCTGTTCCATCTCTAAGCACTGTAAGTCTGAAATGCCTCCACCAATTAAACTGTAGAGAATTACATCCTTCTAAGTCAAAAATATACCAACAATTAAAACAATTAAATGTCGAAAAGAAATTGTATCATGACTTTGATTCTCTTATTGTTGTTTTGTTGCTAATTCCTGTCTGACTCTCTCTCTTTTTTTTTTTTTTTTTTCTTTTTAAAAAATTTGTTTTTTCATTGAAGGATAATTGCTTTACAGAATTTTGTTGTTTTCTGTCAAACCTCAAGATGAATCAGACATAGGTATACATATATCCCCTCCCTTTTGAAACTCCCTCCCAACTCCCTCCCCACCCCACCCTTCTAGGTTGATACAGAGCCCCTGTTTGAGTTTCCTGAGCCACACAGCAAATTCGCGTTATCTCTCTATTTTACATGTGGTAATGTAAGTTTCCATGTTACTCTTTCCATCTCACCCTCTTCTCCCCTCTCCCCATGTCCATAAGTCTATTCTCTATGTCTATTTCTCCACTGCTGCCCTGTAAATAAATTTTTCAGTACCATTTTTCTAGATTCTGTATATATGCATTAGAGTACGATATTTATCTTTCTCTTTCTGACTTACTTCACTCTGTATAATAGGTTCCAGGTTCAACCACCTGTCCAACTCTTTCGTGACCCCATGGACTCTAACCCACCAGGCTCTTCTGTCTGTCGGATTTCCTAGACAAGAATACTGAAATTGGTTGCCATTTCTTTTCCCAGGGGATCTTCCAGACCCAGGATTGAGTCCATGTCTTTTGCATCTCCTGCATTGGCAGGCAGATTCTTGACCACTGAACCAACTAGAAAGCTGAAAATAAATATATTGAATTCAGTAGAAAATATAACTTTTGGAAATACTTACCTACTTTCTTTGACCCTTTAGACACTATTACTGGACCTTTTCTCCTAGAAACTCAACAGTTCTGTAGGATTTTAAAATTTCAAAAACTGACACTCAGGTTATGCTTCTACGTCATATAAATTCTTAGGGAAATGATCCTTCTTCATGTAACAGCTATAAACTCTGAATCAAAACCAAAAATAAAACAAATACACAGACCAAAAAAACAACTACTGAAAGCTCTGGAGAGTGAGTAAAAGCAGCAGATTCTGGAAGAGTCTACCTCTAAAGAAGTAATTGGCTCGGGACAAGTCTCCTGTTTGTATAGCTTGACCCCTGGGACCCGCTGTGGTTTGTGCTGCACAGGATGGCAGAAAATAGAAAACTCAAAATTTGAATGAAACTCAGAACTGTGAGTGAATGAAAGACAGTTTGGGCAACATCAGCTACCAGAAAGTGAGGGTGAATCTCATAAAGAGAGAGCCAGAAGGCTAAGCTGCGAACACTAAACATTAATTCTGCCAAAATCCCTGGCTGACCCTGAAACACACATGCGTGGGGCAGACTGTAAGCATCCAGCTAAGGATAAAATAGATGAAATGAAATGAAAGCTGGTACCCAGAGACAATGCTTATAGTTTAAATCCAGCCAAGCTAATTCCTTATTTAAAGAAAATCAATAAGCAATTAATTAATTTTTGCTCTTGTTCAGTCTTTAAGTCATGTCTGACTCTGCAACCCCATGGACTGCAGTACACCAGGCTCCTGTCCTTCCCTATCACCTGGAGTTTGGTCAAACTCATGTCCTTTGAGTCAGTAATGCTATCTAACTATCTCAATCTCTGCCACCCACTTCTCATTTTGCCTTTCATCTTTCCCAACATCAGGTCTTTTCTAATGAGTCGACTCTTTGTATCAGGTGGTCTAAGTATTGGAGCTTCAGCTTCAGCATCAGTCCTTCCAATGAATATTCAGGACTGATTTCCTTTAAGATTGCCTAATTTTTATCTCCTTGCAATCCAAGAGACTCTCAAGAGTCCTCTCTAGCACCACAACTTGAAAGCATCAGTTCTTCAGCACTGAACATTCTTTATGGTCGTTATCACATCCATTCATGAAAGTGAAAGTCGCTCAGTTGTGTCTGACTTGTTGAGAGTCCATGGACTATACAGTCCATGGAATTCTCTGGGCCAGAATATTGGAGTGGGTAGCCTTTCCTTTCTCCAGGGGATCTTCCCAAACCAGGGGTCAAACCCAGGTATCCCACATTGCAGGTGGATTCTTTACCAGCTGAGCCACAAGGGAAGCCCAAGAATACTGGAGTGGGTAGCCTAACCCCTCTCCAGCAGATCTTCCCAACCCAGAAACTGAACTGGGATTTCCTGCATCACAGGCGGATTCTTTACCAACTGAGCTATGAGGGAAGCCCCACATCTGTATATGACTACTGGAAAAAGCAAAGCTTTGACAATATGGACTTTTGTCAGCAAAGTGATGTTTCTACTTTTTAATATGCTGTCTAGGTTTGTCACAGCTTTCCTTTCAAGGACGAAGTTCCTTCCAAGGACCAAGCATCTTTTAATTTCATGGCTGCAGTCACTGTCTGCAGTGATTTTGGAGCCCACGAAAATAAAATCTGTCACTGCTTCCAGGTTCCTATGCAATATTGTTCTTTACTGCACTGGAATTTACTTTCACCACCAGACACATCCACAGCTGAGTATCATTTCCACTTTGACCCAGACACCTCATTCTTTCTGGAGCTGTTAGTAATGGCCCTCCACTCTTCCCCAGTAACATACCGGTCACCTTCTGACCTGGGGGGCTCATCTTCAGGTGTCATATCTCTTTACCTTTTCATACTGTTCATGGGGTTCTCCTGGCAAGAAAACTGGAGTGGTTTACCATTTCCTCCTCCAGTGGACCACGTTTTGTCAGAAGTCTTCACTATGACCCGTCTGTCTTGGGTCGCCCTACACTGCATGGCTCAAAGTTCATTGAGTTACTCAAGCCCCTTCAATCCATGAAGGGGAATTAATAAATAGCTAAATCCAAATATCTTTACATAGCAACAATTTGAAGAAATATAGAGAACTGAGAATTGTACATTGTATCAATTCCAATGTCCAGGATACAATCCAAAATTATTTGACTTGAATGACAAGGAAAATGGGACCCATTTTCAGAACACAAAACATCAACAAAGAGCAATCATAAAATAACCCAGATGTTGGAATTAGCAGACAAGGATATTTAAAGTGGACATTATAATTCTGCTCAATGAGGTAAAGGAAAATCTTCTCACAATGAATTTTAAATCTCTGCAAAAGTATGGAAACTATAAAATAGAACCAAATGAAAATTCTAGCTGAAAAATACAATATGTGAAATTTTAAAATCCATTTAATTGGCACAATTACAAAATGGAGATGATAGAGGAAAGAGTCAGTAAAACTTGAAGGTAAATGAATACAATTATTTAATCTGAAAAAGAGGGAAAGCATTGTTTAAATAGCAAGAGCATCAGGTACCTATGAGACAATAGAAAAATATCTAATTTATAGGTAACTTAAGTCTCAGAAGAAGAGAGAGATTTGAGGATGAAAAATACTTGAGGAAATTGGATCCAAAAATGTCCCTGATTTAGTACTCAATATTTCAACATTTCTCAAACAGGGTAAATAAGAACATCTGCTCATCATAGTCAAATTGCTGAAAGCCAATTATAAGAGGAAAATTTCCAAGCAACCAGAGAAAAATGACACTTTACATACAGAAAAACATGGCTTTAAATGATCACTGACTTTTCTGAAACTATGGAGGTACTGGAAGGACCTTCTGAAAGTGTTAAAACAACAATAACAACAATAAAACTGCCAGCCTAGAATTGTATAGCCAATGAAAAAAAAGATCCTTTGAGAATAAAGGTGAAACAGACATTTCAGATAAAAGAAACACAGAAATACTTACCAGCAAAACTTTCTGTAATACAAGCAGTGGTAAAGGCTTGTAGGGAAAGGGAAGGGAAGTTATGCTAGAACAAAATTTGTACTAATGATGAAATTAAGAGCATCAAAAAATGTGAAGCATTATGTGATTTAAGTATACAATATTTTTCTTTTTAATTTCTTTAAGCGGCATTTGAATATTGAAGGCAAAAAATATGACACTGCTTTCTGGGAAATAATTTTTATTCTGAGCTCTTTTTCATTTTTAGTTTTAATATGCCTTGTGAGGCAAGAGTATCCACCTTTACCATTTCTACTCATTATTTTGGAAGTCTTGCTGCTGCTAAGTCACTTCAGTCATGTCCGACTCTGTGTGACCCCATACGGCAGCCCACCAGGCTCCCCCGTCCCTGGGATTCTCCAGGCAAGAACACTGGAGTGGGTTGCCATTTCCTTCTCCAGTGCATGAAAGTGAAAAGTGAAAGTGAAGTCGCTCAGTCGTGTCCGACTCTTAGCGACCCCATGGACTGCAGCCTACCAGGTTCCTCCGTCCGTGGGATTTTCCAGGCAAGAGTACTGGAGTGGGGTGCCATTGCCTTGTCCAATATTGGAAGTCCTAGCTAGTTCAAGAAGAAAAGAAGGGATATTATGGGGATAGAAGAAGTCAGTTTGCCTTTACTCACACATGACACAATTGTTTACAAAGAAACTTCTACAAGATGTGAAAAAAGGTTTTAGAGTTAATGAACTTAGGTAGCAATGCCATCGAATACAGTTACTATATAAAATGTTATTGTATTTTTCTAAAAATAAAAAAATGTTATTGTATTTTTCTGTATTAGCAGGAATTAGAAAGTGAAATTTAAAAGATTTTTAAAAATCATTTAAGATAGTCTCAACATAGAATACATGGCAGTAAATTTAACAAAATATGTCAAAGACATTACATTGAAAATTACAGTTTTGTGATAAAAAAAAGCACAGTAAATATTAATGGTAGAATCCAGGTGGTGGGTATGTGAGTGTTCACTATAATAGTCTTTCAAATTTTCTGTACATCAGAAATTTTTCATAACAAAATTTAGAAAAAATCATAACCAGGAGTTATATTGTGGCAATGACTAAAAGTTCAATTTATTTAAAGTTCTTGAGTTTACTTAAAGGCATTTTGGAAAGTCTCCTTGTATCCCTGGCACCTACTTGAGCACTTGAGGAAAATTCCACATTAAGCTACAGAAACTTGAAGTTGATTCTAATGGTATTTTGTTTTTTAAATTATCAACAAACTCCTTAATAATGTACCAGTCAAAACAGAATGAATGCTTTGTAAAAGGGAAAGTAGAAATAAGGTGCTATACACTGTTTATGTCTCCCCCAAATTCCTATGCTGAAATCTGTTCTCCTAGTGAGGTGGGATTAGGAGGTGTCCCTCCAGGAGCCCTCATGAATGGGATGAGTGCCCTCATGAAAGGGACTCTAGAGAGCTGCCTGGCCCCTTCCACCACCTCTGTAGTCAGAAGGCAGTCGTCTGTCAACCAGGAAGCAGGCTCTCACCAGACACAGAATCTGCTAGTGCCTTGATCTTGGACGTCTCCATCTCTGCAAATGTGAGAAACAATTTCCATTGTTTATAATCTATGATATTCTGCTATAATGGTCTGAAAGGACTAAGACACTAGGCTTAATTGCCTTGTACAGAAATTTAGCTTTAATCCAGGAATTAAGAAAACTTGAAAACATAAGCTCTGGCAGAAACGTGGTCAGATAGAGTCCCCTTAGAAAAGAAAGCACAGAGCCCCTAAAAGACATTGCCCAATACCAAATGTATTCTTGCTGCATTTGGCCATCTACAGGAATTTAGACATGAAAGCATGGAATATATTCTTTTTTAAAAAATACAAATGTTAGTAATTGCATCTGTGCAGCTCCTTTGACCACTCTCAAGAAAAAGAAAACTTCCAGCTATTACTAAATGATCTTACAATTAGCCTTGAACCAGAAGACAGTAAATGATCTACTAAACAGATGGCACAGGCTCATAACGTATCTCCAAATCCTGAGCAGTCACACGATGTACAGCCTTTTTCACGGAGCATCTTCAGGAATCATACGGACAATCACCATAATGCTGTTACTGACTTTATATGCATTTTTGCCCTCCAAATGTATATTTCCTAGAAATTTTTTAATTGTATCACATTGCATTTTATTATTTATCAATAGTATCCTGTTCTGGCTCTAGGGAAAGAAAACTTTAATGGGTTGGATTAATAGTGCTTTTAACAACACAAAGAGTCCTCCTATTTTTCCTGCCCTCTCTGACTTGAAATTATTCTTGGATTGTATTAATATTTACTTTCACAGCAAAAAGATTATGACTCACTAAAGACTGAGATGATGATTAGCAATTTTTTAGCAATACAGTATTTTTAAATTTGGGCACATACATTTTTTTAAAGACATAACACCGTAGCATATTATAGATTACAGGATAGTCTAATACACATACTTTTAAATGTACTGAGAAATCAAAAAATTAGTAGATTCACTTTATTGTGCTACTGCTTTATTGTTGTGGTCTGGAACTCAAGTGGAAATGTTCAGTTGTCTTGAAGTATGCCTGTATTGCCCCCTCAGTAATGAATGCATGGCGATTATTTGATGGTGGTCCACGCAAGGAGAGATGCCCTCTAGCTGGACATATGGAAGTGCTCTGCAGTAGGGAACAGGGCATTCAGATTGGGATTATCAACACACAGATGAAGCCATGGGGCAAAACTCTCATAAACAGTTGAATGCAGAGGGAAAAGAGCAGAGAATCCTAGAGAGGAACTCTGTGGAGGTAAAGTAGAAGTAAGAAGTAAAATAGAGGAAAACTCACCTTTTAGAAAAGAAAAGTTGAGAGTGGGGAGGTAGTATATAAAGGAAGCTAGAATTTTAACAGAGTAATTAACAGTGACTTGGCCAGAAGAAATAGTTTCACTAAAGCTGTGGGATCAAACATGATTACAAAGAGTTCTGGAACAAGGAGAGTGTTTAGCCACATATTTGGCCTTAAAAATTCCTTCTTTAGTTCCTTAGCAAACAAAATATTGAATAAATTATTGTAATTTAATGGACTAAGTTGTCTGACCTGCTTTTGCAGAAGGAACATCCACACAAGTGTATTTCTATTGCCTTAGATTTATTGGTTCCAACTGTAATTGTATCTGGATGTTCTCCATTTATCTGTGCTTTATTCATTTCCTTTCTTGATAGCCTTACTTTTTACTGCCTTTCTTTTTGCCTCTAGATAATTCCTGAAGTCATTTTAAAATGCCAAGTGGGGACAATCTACAGAATGAGAGAAAATATTTGCAAATGATGCAAGTGACAAGGGATTAGTCCCCCAAACACACAAACAGCTCATAGAGTTCCAAAAAATAATAATAATAAATAAATAAAATAAAATAAAAAATGAACAGTAGATCTAAATAGGCATTTCTCCAAAGAAGAAATACTGATGACCAAAATGCATATGAAAATATGCTCAACATAGTTAATTACTAGAGAAATGTCAGTCAAAGCTATAGGACCCATTGTATAGCACAGGGAACTATACTCAATATTTTGTAATAACCTTTAAAGGAAAAGAATGTGAAAAAGTATATATATATTTTTATTATATATAATATATATAATCTCTTTGTTGTGCACCTGAAACTAACACATTGTAAATCAACTATACTTCAGTAAAAATAAATAAATATCCTATCAAGGGTTGATGGTTCCTTGGGGAATACTGAAGAGATCACAAAGAAGATACTTAACGTGCATAGAGAAGGGGATAAGATATAGCAGGTAACATAGCTCCTCTCTAACCTTAAGAAGGAAAGAGGGATGTGTGTATTGAAGAGTTACCCAAGGTATGTTGCAATGTCCTTGAGAAAGTGACTGAAAGCTTTCCAGGAGCATTGGATTCTTGCAATTAGAGTGAAAAAATTTTGTACCTCTCTTCAAAGCAATTAATTTATCAGTCCAGTCAAGTTTGGAGTTCTAGTGCCAAATCCATCATGGACTGGTTAGATGATTTAGACCTATCCTTAAACTTTTACATCTTCAGCTCTCATATTTGAGTGGAGAGAGGTTAGACAAGGTGACCTCTAAGGTCTCATTGAGATCTAACATTGGGTGATTCCTTGGAGAAGAAAGTTGGAATATGCCAAAATAAATAATAAATGTGTGGGAAAATCAGCCTGTTAACAGATAAAGAGCCCAGTGACAATCTTTTTTTAATTTAATTTCCAGATTTCTATAACCCTTAATAAGTTCTTAATTTCTCAATTATTTTCATGGAGAAATTTGATATTTCTCCTTTTTTCTGTCAGATTAATAAAACTCATAACATGCTAAAAAGAAACCTCAAAAACACAAGGAGATGATAAATGCTGAATAAAATTTTCCAAGTTTACTTGTAAGTTATATTGTTTAAGGCCAAAACTTCATAGTCAAAACAAAAGGGAGAATTGAGGCAAGAACTGATTTGAATTCTTATAAGGATAAGAAGAAAAAAAATTCCACAACTGATGTGACATAGTATAAAGAGATACATGCTTCTTTTGTCTAGGCCCACAAACTCTGATATGCAGACGACACCACCCTTATGGCAGAAAGTGAAGAGGAAATAAAAAGCCTCCTGATGAAAGTGAAAGAGGAGAGTGAAAAAGTTGGCTTAAAGCTCAACATTCAGAAAACTAAGATCATGGCATCTGGTCCCATCACTTCATGGGAAATAGATGGGGAGACAGTGGAAACAGTGTCAGACTTTATTTTTTTAGGCTCCCAAATCACTGCAGATGGTGATTGCAGCCATGAAATTAAAAGACGCTTACTCCTTGGAAGGAAAGTTAATGACCAACCTAGATAGCGTATTAAAAAGCAGACACATTACTTTGCCAACAAAGGTCCGTCTGGTCAAGGCTATGGTTTTCCCAGTGGTCATGTATGGATGTGACAGTTGAACTGTGAAGAAAGCTGAGTACTGAAAAATTGATGCCTTTGAACTGTGGTGTTGGAGAAGACTCTTGAGAGTCCCTTGGACTGCAAGGAGATCCAACCTGTCCATCCTAAAAGAGATCAGTCCTGGGTGTTCATTGCAAGGACTGATGTTGAAGCTGAAACTCCAATACTTTGGCCACCTCATGCGAAGAGTTGACTCATTGGAAAAGACCCTGATGCTGGGAGGGATTGGGGGCAGGAGGAGAAGGGGACAACAGAGGATGAGATGGTTGGATGGCATCACTGACTCGATGGGCATGGATTTGAGTAAACTGCGGGAGTTGGTGATGGACAGGGAGTCCTGGCGTGCTGCGATTCTTGGGGTCGCAAAGAGTCTGACATGACTGAGCGACTGAACTGAACTGAACTGAATAAACTCTGAGAGAATGACCTGCCTGCCTTTTTAATTTACTAAACCCCACCTTCCTTCCCTAAGTAGTTTGTAATTCTTTGATTACTGGTAACACTGAACATCTTAACATATCTTTTTTCACTATTTTTAGTTCTCCTATCATAACATTTTGTCTATTTTCTATTTATGTATTTCAAAGATATCAAACTGTTGTTTACTATAAATATATTAAGTTGCCCTGTTGGTTGGCAATGTAATGATAGCTAATCACATTTTATTTTATTCAACAATTGTTTCCAGGTTTCCCACTTGTCTCAGTAGTAAAGAATCCACCTGCCAATGCAGAAGACTCAGGTTCAAGCCCTGATCTAGGAAGATCCCACAAACTGTGGAGCGAATAAGCCTGTGCACTACAATTATTGAGCCTGTGCTCTAGAGCCCAGGAACTACAAATACTGAACCCACACACCCGAGAGCCCGTCCTCTGCAACAAGGGAAGCTGCCATAGTGAGAATCCCTCCTGCTGCAACTACAGAGTAGACCCCGCTCTCTGCAACTAGAGAAAAGCCCGTGAAGCAATGAAGGCTCAGTGCAGCCAAAAATAAATAGCTAAGTAAATTTAAAAAATATTTTAAAAAGCAAATATTTCCTGTAGGCACCCATGATTTCATTGGTGCAACAAATCAGATGTCAGTCTATAAGTCACTGAAAGTGAAAGTCACTCAGTCGTGTCTGACTCTGCGACCCCATGGACTGTAGCCTGCCAGGATGGATTTCTCCAGGCCAGAATACTGCAGTGAGTAGCCCCTCCCTTTGCCCGGGGATCTTCCCAACCCAGGGATCGAACCCAGGTCTCCAGCATTGCAGGTGGATTCTTTTTTTTTTTTGGGGGGGGGTGGATTCTTTACCATCTGAGACAGGAGAGAAGCCACTTATAGGTCAGGAGTCATACGAAATCTCTAAAGGTCTCATAGGCATTGTCTGTTAAGTTAGTTTTCAAAACCTCCTGTTACTAACTTGAATCAGTAGGATTACAGCACAGTATTTTCATTCTTCTGCCTCTGTATACCTCATGGCCTCTTTCTAAATAATGACACTTAATGTGTTATATTTACTCTGTGAAAACTCTCCAGCATGTATAACTTTATCCTTCAAGAGATTAGAAATAGTAAAAGTGCCAGAATTTCAACAAGGACCTGAGAAAAGTAAATGAAAGAGAGGAACCATTATTGGCAATGAGAGCAAAGAAATTGAAGACATTTATACAGATGCATTGTCTTGACTTTATGTCCCCTCTAAAATAGTCCAATAAAATGAGAGCATAATTTTAGAACTCGAATTGTAAAATCAGAATGAAGAGACTTGCTTAGTCTTATGTTCTTTGGGAAAGTTTTGGAGAAATCTAAATTGAAAATCTAATTTACTGAGAGTTGCAATCACATGAGAAGAATAGGCATACCAAGAGCAATTTTTTATTTCATAAAGAAACTTTGGGCAATAGTCTTCTATGCTATATTGAAATTAAGAAATATTTTCATAGTATTATATGACAAATAAGGGGCAGATGAAAACTATAACCAGGAAGCAAATGAATTATAGCAGAAATTATTAAATTAAACAGCTGTTCATTCTAATATACAAGTGAATGTTGGAATAAATTAAGACTAAGTCATTGTATTACCCAATTAGATTATGTATAATTCTCAACAGAACAGCTTATCATTTCCCTCTTTTATTTCTTTTTTTCTTACTTGAAACCTTATTTAGCATTGAGCATTGGTAAGAAATTAATTTAGAGTGGTCATATCACAAAATTCCATTCAGAATATGAGTTTCACAATATTAATAATTTTAAAATATTTTAGAAGATAATAAAATTAAGCAATCGAATTTGATCAATCTGTATGGATACATGACATGCCACAAATTTGCCATGTAATTACATTTATCTTTTGGGGAAAAATTTGAGAATTACATGCTTTTTTTTAAGTCTTTATACTTATAAGAATAGATGAAATAAAATTTCCTTTAGTGCCTGACTTCATATAATCTACTTGTTTCTTAAAAGAAATTCATTTTATTCAGAAAGAGTTACTGATAATTATAGTACAAATATTCAAATGAGGTATAGCTAAACTTCAATAAATTTGAAGTTAATACCTCATGTAATACAAATCCAAAGAAATTAACTTTGAAAAATAAAATAATTGTAACTTATGGACTCACTTCTATTTCTTATGGAGAGCTGTCAGGACATACTGTCAACATATCATTTACATTTCTTTTAAAGTAATCCAATGATATCTTTAAAACTGACCAGGTAATTGCAGTCAGATTAATTTAAATGTTAGGAGTAACTTTTAGTTAAGATTTTTCTCAAACAATTTTTTTTCTCCAGCACATGTAATCAGTTCTGGTAGGGACTTGGTGGCCTGGTGTGCTGGGGAAAGTGTCAGGAACTGGCTAAGGGTGATATTCATCTCCTTCACCTCAAAATAGCCTCTTGTTGGTCATTGGGTCACAAAGTTTTTGTATTTGAGACACCCTTTTGAATACAAACTTGTTGAAAATTTGGAACAGTTAAAATTCTCAAAACAAATCAGCAAACTTTACATTAAAGTATCCTGTATGTAACAAGATCCTACAGGCTTTAGAAAAGGCATGGATAGAACTACATTACGTCTTTGATAGCTTCCTGAAATATGCCTTTGAGAAAAATTACTGCTCTAAGCTCTGTCATATACTCACAAAGCATATTTCATGACCATCCTTGTAAATATGTGATTTTTCCTTAAAACCAGTTGGATATTATGATATGCTTTCTTCTTTAGAGCCAGCTTGATTTCATTTTGTCAAACTTATTTATCTAAGTGTTCACATTGTAATATTATGTAGTTTCACTTTTAATAGAAATGATTTTCCACATTGTAAAAAATTTCACAGTGCTTTGGAAAGCACTTGGAAGTTCCCAGTAACACCATGTATGGTTGAGAGACACCCTGCTAGAATCTTGTCTGCTTATGCATCCATTTCCTTTTCTCCTGATTTATGCTTTCATACTCTATCTAAATTTTCTATTGTTCTGCATCATTTAATATTTTCCAGGCATGTAGTGAACTTTGTTTCATTTCCTCTTTTCTTTTGCTGTTGAACAGTTGCCTTTTTAATTCTCATTTTTCTAAACCTACTACCAATGGTTGCTTTTCTTTGGCCTAACTCCAACTGTTGTAGTTTATAAAAGAGGTAGAGGGGAAATCAACAAAGGGGTGAGACTAGGCTTCTAGGGTAGTGGCAGAGAAACATAGCAATGTTTGGGTTATGCTCCTCTCCCCCGTTCTAGTTACAGTCTAAAATCTAGACCATTGGAGTGACTCTGGAGTGAGTGCCATTTTGGGGCTGGGAGACTTGGCAAGCATCCAAACCCACAGGTTTGGGAGCATCTTCAGTCAAGGTATGACTCATCTTGAGACAATGAAACTGCTCCTCTGCGAAAATACCAGCAGCGTCTGAGCTTTAATCCTCTTGCTCAAGCAAGGGCCGTAGTGTACTTTGTTTGCATTGACTGTCTGGAAAAAAACAGTGTGAACAGCTTGAGGTCTGAATGATGGCCAGCTTTCAACCTTTCTAAAACTGCCAAGGAGCTCACTGTTTTTGCAGAATTGTGTCTGTGGACCCACATTTCCATTAGACTGGAGGCCCTCCAGGTGTTTGCTTAAGGAAGTCATTGAAATTCAATGCAAATTAAGGCCAGATTTCCAGAAGAAATTCAGCAGGAAGAATTTTCCAAGCTCAAGTTTTCAAGACATGATTTGGATGTTCAATATGTGCTTACAATATGAGGAGTTAAAGTAAGTTTCAACTTTTAAAAATATAAGCTATTTTGCAGTTTGATATAAGGAACACTAGGTTGGAGTATAAAGAAAATTTTAGGTTCAGGAGAAGTTTGTTTAGTTAATATTCATAAAATACCATTACCTCAGTTCCCATGGTCTTGTTCAAAGTATAATTTTCCATTGAGAACTTAAAAGCAACATATTGTCACATAGAAAAATCAAGAAAGGTTAATTTATGGGGAATGTCACAAAAATCATTAAACAAATAACATTAATATTAAAAATTCATTTTTACTCTACATGGAACTAGTCAGGTGTTACCTAAGAAAGAAGATCTTATATAAAAAGTCAAAAAAATTAAGTTAAGGGACTCATTGAAATGTCAGACTGAATGAAAAGATTAGATAATAAATGACATGTTGCATATGCTAAGTTGAATGTTTGCAACTTGTCTATCTAGCATCTTCGTTTTGAAAATGAGGAAATCCAGGTAGTAAGTGGTAAGCTTCACTTGCTTTCACACATCTGGTATGGTTGAATGCTTGAACTGATTTCTTGGCCCCTGATCTAATGCTAAGTAGAGTAGCTAATAAAAAGTTATGCATAAAAAAAAATCTTTAATAATTAAAAAAAAACAGCTATAAGAGTTATAAGTTTGCAACATTTTGATGAGAGAACATATTTTTCATGGCTACGATTATAGTAATTAGTTTCCAATAACATCCTAATCAATACATTCATATGAGTATTTGAACAAAGAAACACACTAAACACTTTATTAGGATAACTAAAATAGCAGTTTCATTTTAAAATGTTAATATAGCATATTCGATTGCAAAAAAATACCATTTCTTCCCAAGACATACTGAGCTACCACTATTTCCCCATCCAAAATATGAGTCTATTTTCTCTCGAAGTTGTTTTGAAACAGAAACAGGAGTCTTTTGAAAGGAAGTAAAATAGGTGCTTGGGAAAAAGGCTCATAAAGGCACAGGAAGGATACAAAGAAAACAGAAAAGTGTTGTTATTCTTGGTAATTGAATAGTTTAAGGAAGTTACTGGACTGATTTTTAAAAACAAATCTGATGAAGTCTTGCTTTTGCTCATGACCGTTCATTGGCTTTTCTAAGGTAAGTAAACAAAAATCAGCCTGCCCCCTCTAAGATAACCCTTCTCTCCCGCTCCTCCATGATGGATACCTTGGCTCTTTTCCCCCAAAGTCATTTCCTCCTCTGGGCCTTTTTCCTTCTCTTCCTGTTGCCTTTCTTGTACCCAGATAACAGCATGGCTGACTTCACACCATTTAGATCTCTTGACAGATGTCAAGCTTGCAGAAGACTTCCCTACTATCTAAAACAACCTCCCTCACAACTCTGATTATCTTTACCCTGTTTTATACCCTACTCAGCTCTTATCACTATCTAGAATTAAGTTATCTATTGCCTATTTCTCGCGTGAGAATATAACCTCCATAAAGACAGAAATAGACACTTTATAAGAACATAATATGTTTCTGTTTGTGTAAGAATAGTAGGGTTTCTTTTGCATTTATTGTCATTCATGCCTTCCAAGTGGTTTACATTAGTTTTCTCATTTTATCTTACTAGTAACCTTACTAGAAAAATATTGTTGTCATCATTTGCAGGTAGGGAAGTCAAAGTTTGCAGACATCAAAAACTTTAAGTCACGTGAGTATTAAATATTTGGGACAGCCTTCAAACTTCGGTCTTTTTGGCTTTGAATTCTGACCTGAAACGATGAGAGAAAGGGAGTTTCAAGGCAGGTAAGTGACATAATCACTCTTGTATATACAAAGTGATAGAGCTAAAGCAGGACATAGGCAGCGTGACTCTCAGGAAATAGAATCACCAAGAGAAACTTACATAGACCATGAAGAAAAAATATTACATGCTCTAAGATAAAGCTGAAAACACAGTTCAGTTCAGTTCAGTTCAGTCGCTCAGTCGTGTCCGACTCTTTGCGACCCCATGAATCGCAGCACGCCAGGCCTCCCTGTGCATCACCAACTCCCGCAGTTTACTCAAACCCATGCCCATCGAGTCGGTGATGCCATCCAACCATCTCATCCTCTGTCGTCCCCTTCTCCTCCTGCCCCCAATCCCTCCCAGCATCAGGGTCTTTTCCAATGAGTCAACTCTTCGCATCAGGTGGCCAAAGTATTAGAGTTTCAGCTTCAGTATCAGTCCTTCCAATGAACATCCAGGACTGATCTCCTTCAGGATGGACTGGTTGGATCTCCTTGCAGTCCAAGGGACTCTCAAGAGTCTTCTCCAACACCACAGTTCAAAAGCATCAATTTTTCAGTACTCAGCTTTCTTCACAGTCCAACTCTCACATCCATACATGACCACTGGAAAAACCATAGCCATGATTAGACGGACCTTTGTTGGCAAAGTAATGTGTCTGCTTTTTAATATGCTATCTAGGTTGGTCATAACTTTCCTTCTAAGGAGTAAGTGTCTTTTAATTTCATGGCTGCAATCACCATCTGCAGTGATTTCAGAGCCCCCAAAAATAAAGTCTGACACTGTTTCCACTGTTTCCCCATCTATTTCCCATGAGCTGATGGGACCAGATGCCATGATCTTAGTTTTCTGAATGTTGAGCTTTAAGCCAACTTTTTCACTCTCCTCTTTCACTTTCATCAAGAAGCTCTTTAGTTCTTCTTCACTTTCTGCCATAAGGGTGGTGTCATCTGCATATCTGAGGTTATTGATATTTCTCCCGGCAATCCTGATTCCAGCTGTGCTTTTTCCAGCCCAGAGTTTCTCATGATGTACCCTGCATATAAGTTAAATAAGCAGGGTGACAATATACAACCTTGACGTACTCCTTTTACTATTTGGAACCAGTCTGTTGTTCCGTGTCCAGTCCTAACTGTTGTTTCCTGACCTGCATACAGGTTTCTCAAGAGGCAGGTCAGGTGGTCTGGTATTCCCATCTCTTTTAGAATTTTCCACAGTTTATTGTGATCCACACAGTCGAAGGCTTTGGCATAGTCAATAAAGCAGAAATAGATGTTTTTCTGGAACTCTCTTGCTTTTTCGATGATCCAGTGGATATTGGCAATTTGATCTCTGGGTCCTCGACCTTTTCAAAACCAGCTTGAACATCTGGAAGTTCTCGGTTCACGTTTTGCTGAATCCTGGCTTGCAGAATTTTGAGCATTACTTTACTAGCGTGTGAGATGAGCGCAATTGTGCGGTAGTTTGAGCATTCTTTGGGATTGTCTTTCTTAGGGATTGGAATGAAAACTGACCTTTTCCAGTTCTGTGGCCACTGCTGAGTTTTCCAAATTTGCTGGCATATTGAGTGCAGCACTTTCATAGCATCATCTTTCAGGATTTGAAATAGCTCAACTGGAATTCCATCACATCCACTAGCTTTGTTCATAGTGATGCTTTCTAAGGCCCACTTGACTTCACATTCCAGGATGTCTGACTCTAGGTCAGTGATCACACCATTGTGATTATCTGGATCATGAAGATCTTTTTTTGTACAGTTCTTCTGTGTGTTCTTGCCACCTCTTCTTAATATCTTCTGCTTCTATTAGGTCCATACTATTTCAGTCCTTTATCGAACCCAACACAGTAAGCTTTTAAAAATATTTGCTAACTTGATGCGAGAATTATTCATGCTATTATGAAATCTGTTACAGTACAATATCTGAATATAAAATTATGAATTCTTAGACATGGACAATGTTTTAATATCTCCTCGTGCCTGGGCTTCCTGCCTCATTGAATCTAGTTGCTAAAACATTAGAGACATTCTCATTATATATTAAAGATTCCTGAAGTGGATTTTTTCTTTTCTTTCTATCACATAGATTCTTCTCTCTTTGTACCTGTACTTACTTTTTCTCAACAAGGTTTTTTCCTTTTGGTGTTTTTGTGGAATTGGGAGAAAATAGATCTGTGTTTTCTCATCACATGTCATATTGGTTATAGATGTCCTTCTAACTCTTTCTATTGACAGTACAGAGTCTCTTTGATTACTTGGTAACCAATTCCTCTCTTTACATGAACCATTAAGTCTTAAGAGATGGCTACAAAATGTGACAAAATGTTTGTGTTTCTCTGGAGCAGTTGGGAAATTACTAACCGATTTTTGGAGTAAGCACATTTGCTGGGTTATTCCTTTGGGATCCTCAGGTATTCTGGAATACATCTTCAGAAGACTAAGTCCTGGCAACACAAGACTGAAGTATCAACTAACGACATCACCAGATTATAGGACTAGGGAGGAAATTGAATCTGTTTTGGTTGAATAAGCCTGATCAAAGCTAGTTCCTCCAAGTCAGCCTTCTACTTAAATGCACAGATTGAATGTGGCTGTGAAAGTCACTCAGTCATGTCTGACTCTTCACGACCCCATGAAGAGTCTCCAGGCATCTTGCATCTCCAGGCAAGAATATTGGAGTGGGCAGCCATTCCCTTGTCCAGGAGATCTTCCTGACTCAGGGATCGAACCTGGGTCTCCTGCATCGCAGGCAGATTCTTTACCATCTGAGCCACTAGGGAAGCCAAAATGCACAGATTACAAGCTAATTATTCTACACAAAACACAATCGACTCATTTGCCTTTTGATGCTTAAATAGAAAATCAGTAGTGTAGACTGACTCAAATGAACTTCAGTGAATCGAGCTTCCTATGGAGTTAATCAAATGACTGAATCTAGTCGTGGCCCAAACATACTCTCAGGGATTTTTGGATAGATGATATGGTGATTAAGGTTGGGAGTGATGGAGCTAGACCCCATGCAGGCATATCTGTGCTAACCACAAATATTTCTTTTTGTGAGGCACAGTATAATTTTTGTCTTTCACATGGCCAATGAAATCCCTAAAAGCATGAAATATTATTAAATTCAGAGTTTTTCAGGTGATTGAGGTTGTCTGTGTGAATAAACATGCGGTTCAATTGGACCTGCTTAAAAATTCCTTGGTCGGCTTCTCTGTATTTGCTTTTGCTGCTCACAGTGATTTAAAATGGTCCAGTTAAATCAGACTGTCAAAACGGTGAGGTTCCCTCTTTGATTTACTCACGCCCCACAAACCCACGCAGACTGTTATGAATGCCACATTTGAGAAAACCTCCCATTTGTGAAAACACATTGGGTCACATTAAAAAAAGGAGATTAAATGAATCCCTTTTTCGAAAAGGTTTTGGTAGGTAGAAAGGAATGCTGAGGTGACGCCTGTGTAATGGCACAACTACAGATGTCTCTTTCTCGTGGAAATATGCTCTATGGACTTCATTTCATCACGCTGGGGGAGGGGAGGAGCAGAAGAAGCACGCTTCAAATTACCCTGAAATGGAAGGCTGGCAAATTAAATCCTGACCTTCTGCAGGGTAGTTAGAGTGCAGAGCAAGAAGCAGCCCACACATTTTCAAAAGAAACGCCGTTGTGAGCTTGGCTATTCCTCAGCTCTGCCAGGAATGCCCGCCTTCATTGCTCTTCATGATAGCATGGTGGCCGTCACGTGTGTGACCTGTTTATTTTATTGCTACAGCATTTACTTCAGACACACTTTATTTAAAAGATCTCAATTCTGTGGCGTTTAAGTGGAACTATATAAGCCAGTGGATTTAAAGGCATGTGTAGGTAGATTATGTAAATGTTAGATAAGACGCTGTTTTGCAGAAGCTGGAATGTTTTCCAGAATGGAGTGTGCATCAGCGTGTCCAGCAAAATGCATGTGAGAGTCTAGGACGACTAATGACTCTTCCTGGGGACCTTGATTCATGGGCAGTGCTGGGGATGAAACAAGGGATGGGTGAGCATACCATTCAACTGAATGACCCTCTGTGTAGGACTGGAGTCAGGCCCATAAGGAGTGATTCTTAACACTACTAGCTCAACTGTAAGTAAAATGATGGTGATTGGAGAAATAGCTTCTTTTGAAATAATTGCTTGTAATCCTGAAACTGAAGGACTTTAGGTTGAAAGATGAGTAACAGAAGGGTGAGCAAAACTGCCGTGTAATTTTGGTTATAATTTTGCTGCTTAGAGACAAATTAAACAAGCAATGAAAAGGTTTAAAGAATGCACCATTTATTAAAGCCATGTGTGTGCATGCATTCTTTAACATAATTTGCTTATCAGTTGAGTCCTATTGGACTCATACCACAACTGCAGTTTCAAAGCATCACCACGATCACTGTACTGTTGGAATTTAATGGAATAAGAAGTCCTCGTCGCTCTTTAGGAGCTGTTCGATAACAACTCACACAGTTTTTTTTCTGCTCCTTTAATATTACAAATTAAGCTACTTTTCCGTCTGGTCCATTTTTCCTGTCATTTGTGTTTCCCTGGTGGCTCAGTGGTAAAGAATCCGTCTGCAACGAAGGAGACACGGGTTGCATTCCTGGTTTGGGAAGATCCCCTGGAGTAGGAAATGGCAACCCACTTTAGTATTCTTGCCTGGAAAATCCCATGGACAGAGGAGCCTGGTTGACTACAGTCCATGGGGTTGCAAAGAGTTGGACACAACTTAGCGCACATGCGGACAGCTATTTTTACTGCTTTTGTCTTTTAACCACCTTCAGCCTAGCTTTATAAGTAATTAACCTACTACTGTTTTACTATATATTTACCTTTACCAGTGAGACTTAGACTTTCATATGCTTTCTTGTTACTAATTAACAGCTTTCCTTTTCAACTTAAAACAATTTCCTGTACCACTTCTTGCTAGATCAATTTACTGGTGCTGAACTGCTTTAGTTTTCACTTGTCTGGAAAACTTTAAACCTCTCCTTCAACTCTGATTGATAGTTTTGCTTGATAGAGTTCAGTAGTCCTCCCTTATCCACAGAGCATACATTCTACGACCCTCAGTGGACGCCTGGAACTGCAGATTGTACTGAACCCGGGATATACTATGTTTTTCCCTTGCCATGGAGTGAGTGAAAGTCGCTCAGTCGTGTCCGACTCTTTGCGACCCCATGGACTATACAGTCCATGGGATTCTCCAGGCCAGAATACTGGAGTGGGTAGCCTTTCCCTTCTCCAGGGAGTCTTCCCAATCCAGGGATCGAACCCAGGTCTCCCACACTGCAGGAAGATTCTTTACCAGCTGAGCCACAAGGGAGGCCCATTTTTCCCTTAATACATACCAATGATAAAGTTTAATTTATACATTTAAGCACTGTAAGAATTAATGACTATAACTAAAAATAAAACAGGACAAATGTAACAATCTATTGTAATATCAGTTGTGTGAATGTGGTTCTCTCTCTCAGAATATTCCACTGTACTATACTCACTCTTCTGGCAGTAATGAGAGATGAGAAGATGCCTATATGATGAAATGAAGTGAGGCAAATGAGAGAGACTGGTGCTCTAGAGTGTGGCCGAGGATGAGTGTTAAGAGAGTGCCCATCCTCCCAGGTCTCAGAAAAGCTTTACAGTCAGTCCTTAGATATGTGTTTAATTAGAAGCCTGCCCCTCGGGCTGCAGTTATGATAATAAGCTAATAGACGTCTTCCGCAGGAAGACTGAGCTCCTTAATCTCTCTCCTAATCTACAATCATCTCTAGTGCACTAGGGGTGGTAACTGTTTAAGATCACTTTCTTCATTGGGTGCAGCCCCTTAGGACCCGTGAACATAAGCCCTGCTGGCTTATGTAGCCCCACGATGTAGCGGTGGTCCTGACAGCGGCTGCTTTTTGTGGCTTCCCTCGTTTGCCCAATGTGAAGGTGTGGCTCTGCCAGTTTGTAGCTTTTTTTTCCCATAGGAAATTGTTCTATTTATAGCTGTTGATTCAGTGTTTCTCTGCAAGGTGGTGAGTTCTGGTTCTTTCCAGACTGCTATCTTGAACCAGAACGATCCAGCTCTTTCCAAACTGAAATACTTAGTGTTTAAAACACTAATTTCAAAGACTAAGAAAGACCTAAGGGACAAGGACAATGGCTAACTTGATTTATTGCTACGGATTTTCCCTTTCAGACAGGAATAGAATGGGAAACTTTACTTGGAACTGGAAAGAAAGCAGTTTTACCTGATCCGTTTGTAAAATCCTTCACACTATTAACTTGCTTTAGAGCCTACATGAGTCAAAAATTAAACATGTATGAAGGCTGTGTTTCATGTATTGAGTTTCTGGGATTGTGTCTACAGGTGCCAAAACATGTAAAGGAATATATGTAGTTGAGAGTAAACATAGAACATTGGAAACTGTGTCTGGAGGGTGACCAAACATAATAAAAGCATGATTGGCCATGGGCTGCTTTAACAGTAAGGGCTGATAGCAGCCCTTAGCAGGGCCAGGAGCATCACTGACATGGGGGACTGTCCTGAACTAAGCATTGTATTTCTAAAGGAGACTTCAGGACCTCTTGATGACTCTTCCTCCTTACAGAATAGACTTTGGTTTCACTCCAATCAATATTGGGCCTTATCCAAGAAAGTACTCTGTAGACGTATCAAAGAGATTAATTTGGTTTTTAAGTGATTTCTCTCAAAAGGGAGGCATGTTGCAAAGATTTAAAGGTCAGCACAATTACAAGCCCACTGTTTTGCTTTATTATTTGGGAGTTTACAGTTTAAGCTCTATAGCCAGCTGCCATAGTAAGACTGTATCTTAAGTATTAATTTAACATCTTTGAAAAGTGGTGAAAGCCTTTATACCAAGAGAAGACTTTGGTGAGTTCTTGGCATGTGAGGGTATAAAATATAATAATTTATCTTATTTTCAAGTTCTAAAATCTAACCAGATTCCCCCCCTCCCCCCCAAAAAATAGGGCCTAAAACACTATTCCTTAAAGGTTACATAACTTTAAAAATAGAATTTCTTAGCAAAAGAACCTATATCAGAGGCAGAACTTATTAAATTATACTTTCTCATGATAGCACAATGATCTAAATATTAAATATTGAACAAAAACTTTAGTCAAAAAGTTTTAAAATTTACCACATCAGTTATAAACAGCATCTGAAAAAATAATAGGAGAAAAAATTCAAATGAATTTCTATTCATGTGTGCCTCACTTGGAGTTAACAAGTATGACTCAAAAATTTGTTTAAAATATCAGGATTTAGAGAAAACTTAGCAAAAAATCATCCCATGAGCAATCAGTCTTCCATCTATAGATAGAAGATTTGAAGATGTACATTAATTCTTCAAGAAGTGACAATGTTTAGAAGATTGAACTTGTAAGAGCTATTGTTCTGTGTAGTCATTTTTTAAAGTGAAGTTGATAAATACTCTTTGGCTGCATGGGTGAATTTTGATAATATGTGGCAGGCAGATGGGCCAATTTTTTTTGTTTGTTTATTTGTTTCTAAGGAACTAACAGTTCTTAAAAATGTGAGACATTATGCTATAGGAGGGAAGTAAGTGGTAGACACTGGAAATGTTGTGGGGTTGCATAGAAGGAAGGATCGAGTTTTAGAATGAACTCAAAAACAGGAAAAACTTCTGAAATGAACTAGGGTCCCAGCTGCATCTTGAGATGATGGAGAGGCCTCATAGAGAAGGAATTTAACTGAGACTTGTGGACAAGAGAAGGCTTTGCATGGAAACTACAAAAAGAAACACAAGAAATAGAGATGGTGATTTCTGCCTTCATAGAATGTACATATACATGACTCTTCACACAGAAAAGAAATCCCATGAAATTATTTAAAAGAGCCATATTTTATGGACAATTCAAACTAATATTGTGAACTATATACAATGCTGAGGAAGCATTAGAATGGCAGGACTATTCTGGGCTAAATTAGGGGAGGATTGTAGAGAAAATGGGTTTAGAGTTACAGTATAAAGAGAGCCTTTGGCATAAATTTCTTAGACTTAATTTGACATTCTCACTGAATATTTGATGGTCCAGTAAATATATCTTGACCATTCTGTTGAAGGTTTCCAAAGCTTAATAAACTGAATTTGAAAGGTTTTCTCCCTTTATTGTTCATTATAAATGTAACTTGTAATTGCTGCAATGAACCATAATTACCTAAAGTCAGATCAGATGAAATCTAAGTGCCATTACTATCTCCCTTAATTAGAGAAGGCGAACTCATGGGAAAAAGAAAATGGATCTGGTGCTGCTTGCTTTTACTTAAGCAGAGCAAGGACACTCAAGGGAAGTTAGACTACAATACTCTTACTTCCAAGCTCATTCATGCATTACAAAGTTTACCATTTAAAGACTATTATTACTGGTGTTTTAAAGTCATATCTTAATTCCCTGACACTTCCAGTTTGACCTTTTCTGTTCAGAAGTCTTTTTTATGTGTATGCAATGAAAATCCCTGTTCTGATAACTAAATATAGAAAGAGAATGACTTTATGGCTGGAACCGTCAAATGGGCTTTCCAAATTTTATATTGATGTATTTACTGTTCTCTTTAATTATTTGTGCATTGTTTATATTTTCTTTCCAGTATTTTGTTTTATAAGGGAAGACAATTCTAACCCAGGTTAGACGGAGGAGACTACAGAAAGAGCCTTCTGTTTCCTTGCAGAGAAAACGAATTCTGCAAATGTAGACTTGCTGTATTTGTTTCCTTTTCTTCTCGGTCTCTTTTATTACTGAAACAGTGGTAAATAAATCTTGGAGAGTTGTATAGATAAGCTGCTTCCAACTATCAAGGAAATAAATCCAAAAGCAAACTACAAAGCAAAGAACAATGTAGATCTTCTGCTTGAGTGCAGTCAGAGCTCAATTTCCCCAGTGAGTCTAGTCAGGAGGCAAGATCTTCCCATGCAACCCACAGCTCCTGAGGGACTGCTAGCATCATTCTCAGAAGGCTCGGGAGGAGTGCTGGAGCATGTTTTAATACCACTAGCACTTCCCACATTTCTTTCAGTAAACAGGATTTCATTATGTTCAACAGGGGCTCAAGAATGTTTTCTGATGAATTACTTAAAAGGGGGTTGAGACCTAAAAGGGGGCAAAGACTTGTCTTCTACATATGTTATACTGGAGTTGGGACAGAAAGCAATATGATGCTTAAGAGTATAACATTTGCAGTAAGAAGACTCAAGAGTTTGAATGATTCTTGCTGCGTGACCCTAGAAAATGCCTTTGTTTTTGCTGCAAAATAATGCACGGCCGCTGTAATCAAAATATTCAAACTATATCTACCAAATGCAGGATAAAAATCAATCATTTCTTTTTCTCTTTTACTCTGGTCGCCCAGAGGAAATCATATTTGTAGTATGTCCACAGGGATCTCTTTCTGTACATAAACTTTCTCTGTCATGTGGATGCTATTTTTTTAAGCAACAACAAAAAAGGATTTTATTTATCTGACAGAAATACTTCTACTGAAAATGATGTAACTAGATGGGTGAATTACTTAACCTCTTGCCTTAAGAGTCCTCCATTTTAAAATGAAAATGTTGATTCCTGTTTCAAAGAAATTTGATGAGGATTCAGAGAGCTCACAGAAGCCTAGTGCTTTAGACAGAGACTGAAATATGGAACGGGCTCAGTAATGCTGAGTGTTATACACATATTTGCTCACTTTCTCTCACCTCATTGCACTTCCCTTCTGGGGTTCCACAGTGGCATAAAGCATGTTACTCATTTATACCCTTCCAAATCCTAGAATGGGTTTATGGAAGTTGCTTCATCTGTGGTTACCCAGTGAATGAAAACACTGCAACTCTAATACTTATTGAACTGTTTTGCAATGACCAAGTGTGTCAAGTTTTTTTATGCTAAAAGCTCTTCAAAGACATGGTCCTATTCATTTTCTTCGCTACACAAAGTGGGTCTTAGTTGATACTTGGTAAATGTGTAAGCGTGCTCCTAATCTAGTCAAGCCCAATCAAGCCTAATCAAGCTAATCTTTACTTCAGTGGGAAGGAATCTGAAAGAGCAACTTCTTTTAAAAAAATATTTCATTGAAATGCTTTCATTTTATTTACATTTATTTTTAGAGGTTCATTGAAGAATTTTTGGCATACATTAAACCTCACATACTTAAGTAGAACAATTTGATGAAACTGACGTATGTATATATCATTGAAACCATCCCCTCAATCAGATTAGTGAATATAGCCGTCATGATCCACCTTTCTTTTTTGACCCATTGTAATATTTGCCCTCCTCCCCTCCTGGCCCTGGCGCTTGCAAATACTGGACGCCTACTATGGTTGAACTGAGAGCCTTACAGCCCTGTTCTTCCCCGGTCCGTGGTCATCATTATAAATACAAAATGATCCTTTCTTTTGGACTGAGAATGTTTGTTTGAGGACTTTTAGGACAGGGAGAGCTGAAGACTGGACTCGTGACTCATCTTTGAGAGAAGTCACAAGGGAGGGAGAATTCATTCACGGTTAAGAGACGGCCAAAAGTCTCTGGGGTCCTTTCTGGTGATCCCCAGGCCTGAACTGCGTCCTCTCTTCTAGTTCTCTGGGTTCTTGGAGAACAAAATCTTAACTAAGCACAGGTTCTATCTCTTTATTTTCACGTCAAAAATTGTTTCACCGATGTGACTTTCCAGTCTGGGTATGTATCCCCTGGGATTTATCCTGAGGAATTAGATAATTATCTTTTTCTTTAATTGATTTTAAACATATCATTTAAATTAAAATCTAGTAACCTTCCCTGAATTTCCTGGAAGCCCTTCTGCTTCTTTGAATGACACATTATCAGTTTACTGCCCTAGAACATAAAGTCACTTGTACAAGCAGCAATTTCCAATATTTCTAGGTCTGCTATCATATCCTTCATATTTCCCACAGGTCTTCAATTGCATGTAGTATTTTTTATTCTGTGCATTTGTAGGACGCTTCCATTTAGCAAAATTTTGTATTTGAGACAATAAACAGGATTTAAAAATTAGTGATAAATATACATAACATAAATTTTAACATTTTAACCATCTTTAAATGTACAATACAGTGGCATTAAGTATACTCATAATGTTATATAACCATCACCACTATGTTCAGAAAGGTTTTGTCATCTTAAACAAAAACTTAAAATAGGCATTAAAAGACTTTATTTTGTGTGTATAGTTTTAAGTTCACAGCAAAATTGTGTGGAAAGTACAGAGATTTCCCGTCTACCTACATATACTCCCACATATGCGTAGCCTCCCCAGTGATAAATATTTCCTACCAGAGAGGTACATTTTTTACAACTGATGAACCGACATTGGTACATCATAACCACCCAAAGTCCAGAGTTTACATTAGGGTTCACTCTTGGTCCTGTATATTGTACAGGTTTGGATAAAATGTAATAACATGTGCCTATCATTATGATATCATGCAGAGTATTTTCACTACTCTGAAAATTCTCTGTGCTTGATCTATTCATTTCCCCCACTCCCTCAATACCTGGCAAACACTGATCTTTTTACTGTCTCCATAGGTTTGCCTTTTCCAGAGTGTTATATGATTCCAACTATGCAGTTTTTTCAGATTAGCTTCTCAGATTTATTTCTTTTTAGTGCTGAATTATATTCCATTGTCTGGCTATACTACAAATTATTTATCTATTCACCTACTGAAGGACATCTTGATTGCTTCCAAGTTTTGGTAATTATGAATAAAATTTCTACAAACATCCACGTGTAGTTTTTTGTGTAGACAGAGGTTTTACCTCCTTTGGGTAAATACCAAGGAACATGATTGCTGAGTCATATGGAAAGAATATGAGATTTTTAAAAACCATCAAACTGTCTTCCAAAATGGCAGTACTAGTTTGCATTCCTATTGGCAATGAATGAGAGTTTCTGCTGTTTCATATCCTTGCCACAATTTGAGATGTGGGCCATTCTAATAGATGTATAGTTGAATTTTTTTGTTTAAATTCGCATTTCCCTGATAACATATGATTTGGAGTTTATGTGCCATCTATAGATTTTCTTTGATGATGTGTTATGACAGACTTTTTAAATAAGCTTTTTTTAAAAATCATTAATTTAGAAAGCATTTGAAAAAACTCATGCAATTTTTCCTCAAAATTGGGAAAGAATATGAGGAGACAATATATAGGATATTATCTAAGCAGTTATGTGTGTTTACTTTTTAATCACAGCTTTTAAAGTAATGTAAAAACAAGTTGAAAACACCCTTTGTTGCCTGTAGAAGCAAGGTAGAAACAGCAGTAGAAGAACCAATTAATCAACAAAAATGCCTTGCTTCATCTTGGTTTCCTATTTTTTTAGAACTAGTTCAAATTGTACTTCCTCAAGGAAGTCTTCTTTAATCTTCACCAGAAATAGTTTCTCATTTCTTTCAATTTTCCCTCATTTCTTAGCTATTAGTTTGTTTCACTGAATTTCTACTTTGTATCTTATTTAGAAGACATTCTTCCAGCAGAAAACTAGCTCCTTGAGAACAAGTTCCCATTCATTCATGAATAGAATATTTTATGGTATGTGTATGATAAAAATCATTATTTTAATCTTACTTTTAAGTGACGTTACTTCCTCATTAAAAATTAGTTTTTCCCAAAATAGCCAAAATAGTCTTCTAAAAAAGAAACAAGTTAGAGGTGTCATACTTCCTGATTTCAAAATTTATTACAAAGGCACAGAAATCAAAGCAGTGTGGTAGTGGCATAAAGACAGACATATAGATCAATAAATAGAATAAAGAGCCTAGAAAGAAATGCCCGAGTCAAAGGGCTATATACAAAAGTGCCAAGATTACTTAATGGAGAAAGGTTAACCTTTTCAACAAATGATATTAGGAAAATTGAATATACACATGCAAAAAGATGAAGTTGTATTTTTACCTTATGTGCATACTCAGTTGCTTCAGTTATGTCCGACTCTTTTCGACCCTATGAACTATAGCCCACCAGGCTCCTCTGTCTGTGGGATTCTCCAGGTAAGTTGGCACGCCCTCTTCCAGGAGAATCTTCTTGACCCAGGGATTGAACACGTGTCTCCTGCATTTTATGTAGATTCTTTACCTTCTGAGCCACATTATACCATATACAAAAATTAACATAGATCAAAGACATAAACATAACGGCTACAATCACAAGTTTCTTAGAAGACAAATGATAGGGATAGAGTAGGATAATCAAATAGTTAGCTTAGAAACCTCACTAGGGAACTGGAGATAAAGAGGAACTTTAAGGGGCTTTGGGAGACCACAGTAAGATTAATAATCACTCAAGAAAGTAAAGGGAAAATTCTGAAACAATGTGGGCTTGCTTAATTCATAAAGCAGCACAAATCACTTAGCATCAAAGCCAGATTGGCTTGCCTAACAATAAAAATCAAGCTAACTTGCTTAGCGACAAAACCATAAAACAGAAACATGAGACATGCCCCAAAACAATGAAACAATGGTGGCATGAGACCTATATCCTTCCAGTGAGCTCAGTGAGTTAATGAACCCCAAAACATACTCTTTGACCCATAAGATATGCTCTTTGCACAATGTCCCTCAAACAATAAAACAATAGTAGAGAATAAGGCCTATAACCTGCCCAGTGGTATCATCAAGTTAATGACCTCAAGACATGCTCTGTTCATACAAAAAACAATCATTTGTGGAAAGGTGACTTTTTCAAAATGAAAGATGCTTATTGTACGGAAGGCTTCCCCAGAGGTTCAGCGATAAAGAATCCGCCTACAGTGCAGGATATACAGGAGACTCAGGTTCAATCCCTGGGTCAGGAAGATTCCCTGGGAGAGGAAATGGCAACCCACTCCAATATTCTTGCTGGAAAAATCCTGTGGACAGAGGAGCCTGGTGGGCTATAGTCCATGGGGTCACAAAGAGATGAACCCAACTGAGCAACCGAGCATGAACACATATTAATAGAATATTTATATGATCCTAGAAAGTGTTAAATTCAAGTGCTCAGAAGTTTCAGTTCAGTTTTTTCATTGTACTGAGATCATTTATTTGGAAAAATAATTTTTCCAAAGTGCTATGACAATGCTGGCCTGACCATATAGGAACAAGAAAACTCCCCTGTCCAACCTAGGGGAGGAACTCATGATGGAAGCATAATGTCTACTCAAGAAAGACGAAGGAGGTCTCCTTCCCCTCCCCGCTCTTCCTTTGATTATAAAAAAATGTATCCCACTGAGCACTCAGGGCAGTGCAACGTTTGTCTGCCAGCCTGTGAACCTTGTAACTGTCCTATTGTAATAAATCACTTATCTATCATTTTGCCTCTTGCTGAATTCCTTTCTGAGACATAAAGGACTGTGGTACCAGAGCTCTTCGGAACCCTGGAAATCACACCTAGCGGTTTCAGAAAACCTTCATGACATTGAATTTGCAATGATTTCTTGAACATGACATTAAAAGCCTAGGAAATCAAAGAAAAAAGATACATTGGATCTCATTAAAATTAAGAATTTTTGTGGGTCAAAGGACCATAGCAACAGAGTACAAAGACAGCCTACAGAGTAGGAGAAAAGATTTGCAAATCCTATAACTGATAAGGGATTGATACTAGAGTATATATAAAGAACTCTAATAACTCAACAACAACAACAAAAAACCCAATCAATCTGATTTTAAAAATGGGCAAAGGATTTGAATAAATATTCCTTCAAAGGAGATATACAAACAGCCAACAAGCGCATGCAAAGATGCTCAACATTACTAGTCATTAGGGACATGCAAATCAAAACCACGATGAGATACCACTTCACATCCATTAGGATAGCTATTTTGAAAAAAAAAAAAAAACAGAAAAATGACAAGTTTTGGGGAGGATACGGAGTAATTAGAATCTTCGTGTGTTGCTAGTGGGAATATAAATTGGTGCAACTACTGACATTTCCTTAAGAAATTAATCATAGAATCACCATACGATCCAGATATTCCACTTCTGGGTTTATACCTCAAAGAAATAAAAGCAAGGTCTCAAACTGAGTACACTCCTATTCAGTACAGCATTATTCACAACAGCGCAAAGTTGGAAGCAACTGTGTTCATCAACAAATGGATGGATAAACAAAATGTGGTACCTACATACAATAGAATATTATTCAGTCTTAAAATGGAAGGAAAATGTGACTCATCTCATAACATGAATGAACATTGAAAACATTATACATGATAAAGCCAATAACCAAAAGACAAGTGCTGTATGGTTCACTTCAATGAAGTTCCTAGGGTAGTCAGATTCATAGAGACAGAAAGTAGAATGATCGCTGCCAGGGCCTGGGGAAAAGAGGAATGTGGAGTTAATGTTTAAAGAGCTTCAGTTGGGGAAGAAAATGGGTGGTGACGGTGATTGCACAAGAATGTGAATGTAATGAATGCCACAGGACTGTACACATTAAAATGGTCAAAATTTAAATTTTATGTTATCTATATTTTACCACAAATTCTAATTTCTGCTGTTCAGACTTGCATGTTTTCTTTTTCTAGCTGTCTAAACGCAGATAGTACTTTTAGATGATAAGAAACAAAGAGAATTTTTTTTTCTTCTTCTTTTTATGTTTATTAGCATCTTTCTGGAGCTTGTTCTTGAATAAAAGTGATCTAGTGAGATTTAATCAATTATATTCTGGAAGCATCTGTGACTTTTATAATTTTTTCCCAGAATGGAAAATCAACAACAGAACCCTTGAGCTCAAAGATAATCTAATCTAACCCCTGAGTTTTACAGACAAGGATGCTGAGACCTGGGGGGATTTCGTGACTTGGGGAGATAACACAGCTGCTCTCTGATGCTGTGGGTCCACTGGCATTATGGCTCTGACAGAAGCCAGGTTTATAGGCTGTGTGCTTCTTGTGGTGCAAATCATATTAGCCGGGAAAACAAAGCACTGACAAATTCAGTAAACAAAACAGCCATTAGGAAAACAGGATTAGGACAGGGCTCAAAGAAGCCTAGGAGCAGTACATTTTATGATGGGAGAGGATGTTAGAGTCTTTGATCCCCAGCCGCCTACTCAGCCGTTGCATGACCAAGGGCACTCAACTGCTCACTTCGCTCTGCTGCAAATTGAGCTTAATTGCAGGGAAGCCACCATAGAGCTCCTGTAAGATTAAACGAGATCATGCTTTTAGATGAGATTGTACTTTTAGATGGCTCTACGGAATTCGCTGTTTCTGTTGTTTCTACATTCTATTCCTGTTGCTTCTGATTCTTTTATTCTAAAAATGCAGCAACCCAAATTCATAGACCAGCTATGATTTCACAACCCCCAAACTGTAAAATTCTTGTGCTCTAATCTTATCCTTTTATCCCCCTTATTCATGAATTTTGTTCACCCATTTGCTGACTTCTGTGTCTGGAAAGTTCTGATAAGACATTAGTCTTACATGTTCACTGCAGTATTTGAAAGATTTAAGAGGTATTAAATAGTAAACTTGTTCATAATTATTTATGCTTATTAGTAACTTATTAAACTTATTAGCTTTTGTAACTTGAGGTTTGCAGGTACAATCAGATGGTAGACTGTAAAATCTTTAAGGAAAAGAATATTATTCCTTCTATGCGTTTCTCACAGTAGCAGGAGGCATGTAATAGATGATCGTTGAATAAGTAATAGAATGAATAGAGAAATAATTAACTACCTGTTTATTACTCATTAATATTGATGTAGTCTTATTTTTTTCTAGTATATATTTTCCATTCATCTTCTATGTGCTATCGTTTTGGTTCACTTCTTTCACTAAAAAAATTAGTTAAGGCAATAATGCTACAATGCTGGACATTCTTAATCCCTGAACTCAATATCTCTGTTCTACCAGAATAGATTTATGCTGGCCACAGTCCCACATCCTGTCTTGATTAAGAGCATGGGTCATCCCGGGCATTGGAGTTGGGAAAAAAGCAGATTAGGAACATCCCAGAGTGAGCTGAAACAATAAACTTGCAAAGTATGTAGGACTAGGTCTCAGGCTTGGGATGACATCAGTGAGTGTCAGACTCCAGTGTGGACTGGTCTAAAAAAGCTGCCAATTGGTTTTCTTTCTAATTGTGAATTTGGTTTCTTTTTATCCTTAGCCATCTTAAATAATGCACTTTTAAACATTATATTTGTCTGAATATTCATTGTTTTTCTTTTTGCCCCCCACTTTCTGTTTTTGGTCTTTTCCTTTATCAAACACGTGATAAAAGTTTCTTCCAGCTTTGTTTTCTGTCCCTTAAAGCCCTTAAGAATATTCACAAAGTACAATTACTTTGTGAATTCACAAAGCACTTTGTGAAAGAAATGTTGCAAAAATCAGATGAGGTTTACAATCATTTTGGAGCTGGAGTAGGAGCAAGAGTTAGTCATGTATAGAAAAAAAGTTTATTTGCTGCTATCTGAGAAATAACTACTAAGTCTACTGTTTCCTGTAATTTTTCCAAGAAAAGTGAGTGAAAGTCACTCAGTCGTGTACGACTCTTTGTAACCCCATGGACTATGCAGCCCATGGAATTCTCCAGGCCAGAATATTGGAGTGCGTAGCCTTTCCCTTCTCCAGGGGATCTTCCCAACCCAGGGATCAAACCCAGGTCTCCTGCATTGCAGGCGGATTCTTTACCAACTGAGCTATCAAGGCAAGCCTTTTTCAAGAAAGGGATTAGAATTACTAAGAAATTGAGTGTATGGTCTTATATTACTTCTAGAAAAAAATAATTTATTACCTCCATTTGACAGGAGGTTCTGTGTATGTTCAGAAAACATAGAAGCATAGTGAAATAGAAAATTTCTAAAAGCCTAGTTGCTCAAACAATTGAACGTCTAAACTTTTCAGTTCAGTTCAGTTCATTTCAGTTGCTCAGTCGTGTCCGACTCTTTGCGATCCCATGGACTGCAAGACGCACATCATTTTTAAAACAAGAACTTTAAGAATTTGTTTGATATTCAGGAAAAGGTAGAGAGTCAGCACCTCTGTGACCCTAGTCACGTGTCTTTCTCCAATACCGCTTCATAGATAAACTCATAGCTTTCTCTTAAGACGTGGATTAGTTTACTGAAATTACTTCTTTAAAATATCTATTTATATTTCTGTTTTCTAAATTTCCAATTGTCTAATTTAGATTTGGTTCATTTAAAGAATTTTACTTTTTATTCCAGAAAACACTATTTGGTTATTACTGAATTTCACATTACCTCAGTCAAGTTCCCCTTTGGTTTATGTTCACATCTGATTTATGGGCAATAGCTAGATGCAAGTGCTGCTAATTTCTCAGCTGCTTTCTTCCAAGTTCTCATTAGCATTTAGTTAAGGTAATGCATGGCCATTACCATTTTTACACAGCACTAAGAAGATGAGTGCAATTGGCAATGTAGGCAATTCAAGGGGAGAGTGGAGAAATTCATCCAAAGATGTGGAAAATGTGATGTAGGGAAGCAGGTGGCAAAAGGCGACTGTGGAGGGGTGCTAATTGATTGTCCTTGGAGATGCAAATGGAGAATTTATGATGATGAAATCTGTTAGTGAGAGGCCAGCATGTTCTAAGAACAAGGAGGAGGCCAGGGTAGCTTGAGGGGAGAGAGCAAAGGAGAGGAATAATAAGGGTTGACACCAGAGACAGGCAACAGGATCATTCTAGCGTCTGTATGAAAAATAGGCTATTGGCAAAAAAGCTGAATCAAGGATAAACAGTACATTGCAATAATGCAGGGCAGAAACAAGAGAGTGGCATGAATTTGGCGTAAGTGGTCAGATACTGAGCAGAGTTTCAAGGTAGAGCCAACAGGATTTGCTGATACATAAGGTGTGGAAATGGAAAGAAATAGAGAATCCATTCTATATTTATTGAGTCAGTATACGTGTCAGACATTGTGCTAAGCAGCTTGGCCTAGAAATACAAAAAAGCACAGTTCCTGCTCTTAAGGAGAAGATGACCTAGTACATTTTTTCCCCCAAACATTTTGATTGCAACAGTAAAAAATAAATTTCATCTTGTGATCTAGTATGCATATATACACATCAACATAACTGAAATGAGGTTTTAATAAACTATGCTTATCCATGTAATGAAAAACTTAAAATTAATGTAAAAAATAATTTTAATAATATAAAAATAGCATTCTTTTATATTCTATTTCATTTAAAAAAATACTGGTCACAATCCATTAAATCAACGGTTCTCAAACACTTTGGTCTCAGGAACTCTTTACACTCTTAAACATTAACAGCATCCTAAAAAGCTTTTGTTTACATGGCTACATCTATTGATTTGCTATACTGTAAATTAAAATGGATAACTAAAAAATATTTACTTGATCTAAAATGACAATAATAAGCCTAATATAGGCCGACATAGTTTATTTTTAATGAAAAATATTCTTAAGGAAACATGCAAAAATTAGTGAAAAGAGACATTGTCTTATGTTTTTGAAAATCCCTTTAATGTATAAGACAGCTAGATTTTCATATCTGTTTCTGTGTTCAACTGGTTGAGATGTGTTGTTTAAATCAAATTACAGGTGGCCCTTGGACAACGCAGAGGTTAATCTGCACTTAGCTTATAGTCAGCCCTCCTTATCTGCAGTTCTCCTGCATCCATGGATTCAGTCATCCATGGACCATGTAGTAGTATTGTCTTCACTATTGAAAAATATGTATATAATTGGATCCTCGAAGTTCAAAAGTGTGGCCTTATACAGATATGTAGGTAGAAAAGGGAGGAGTGTTTTAACAGCCTTTTAAAAGTAATCATGTGTATGTTTTGTTACTACACCAAAATTCAATGATAGGTATTAATAGTTTCTTAAAGGTCGCTTGCATCACGAAATCTGAAACTGTGTCAATGAACTTTTAGCACATTTTAATTTAAATCCACTGGCTTGTCTTGCACTTTAAATGGATCTTTTACCCATGCTTGATTTTGGAATGTCATGCATTAGTCATTTGGAAAATACTGGTTCACCGAGTTATAAAGATTTTCCAGATGGTTTATACATTTCATTATATAATATCTGAAAATTGTACTTGTTAATATCACCATCTATTTCATCAGAAAAGTGGTGCTGACCTTGTGAATCTCCTGAAAATATCTTGGGACCCCTCCTCTGCCAGGGTTCCACAGTTAACACTTGGGAACTACAATGCTAAGTTGGTTTGGCAACCCACTAACAGGTAGGAAACCACAGTTTTACACAGAGAGCATGCGAAAGCAGGAAAAATTTAAAAAGCAAGAAATCCGAAGGAAATGAAGGAAATATCATTAAACTAGATTGTAGTTTTATCCCCACCAACCAAGGTCATGGCTAATAATTGGATGAGAGGGAATTCGATTTAAGTTTATCCAGTTTCAAAGACCATGTGTTTTCTAATGTAAATGCCATCCTTTTACAGGAAATTGTTGTGGAAATAATCATTTTTTTCAACAAATATTTATTTAGTATCTGCTATAAGCCAGAAGCTATTTTATTATTGGAATTCTTCTTATTCTAGGTATCATAGCAGGAAAAATCTGCTATTAGTCCACTGGTGTGCTGTGTTCTAGTCGTGTCCGACTCTTTGTGACCCCATGGACTATATCCCACAAGGTTCCTTTGTCTGGAATTCTCCAGGCAAGAATACTGGAGTGGGTTCCTCCTCTGGGGGAACTTCCTGAGTCAGGGATCGAACCCGAGTCTTCTGCGTTTCCTGCACTGCTAGGCGAATTCTTTATTACTGTGCTACCTAGGAGAAGAGAGTCCAGTGGTAGCGATAAATATTTTTTTTATTTTTTATTTTATTTTTTAATAGATAAAATACAAACAATAAAATATTTTAGGAAGTTTTGAAGTCTATGATGGGAGTGTGGAAAAGTAAGAACAGTACTATCCAGAGCCCATGCTTGAAAGGACTTCACTTTAAAGTCAAGGCTCTTTAGCCATATCTCTGGTGGTACTAGCGGTAAGGAGCCTACCTGCCAGTGGAGGAGACACGAGATGCAGGCTCAATCCCTGGCCACAGCTGTGAACATTCCTGGGATGATTTCTGGAAGCAAGGAGGCTGTACTTGGCTGTCCATCAGAGCATGAGATCTTGGTGCAGGATGAAGTAGAATGGGGAGGAAGGTGGGCATGTGGCAAGAGATTCCATTAAGCTCTGCTTTGTCCTGTGAATGTTAAGGATGGGCCTGAATAAAGGGATAGAAGAGCCTGGGTGCATGGTTTGGAACCTACTTGTAGTCAGGTAGGTTGGTAGGTTACTTCTGAACATAAGACACACTTGTAGAGGCCCTATCTCACATCATACCAAACAGAGACTACACATTAAATATTAATTTTTTCTTTAAAATTTTTAGAGGTCTTTAGGTACTTCCCTGTTGGTCCAGTGGTTAAGAATCTGCCTTGTAGTGTAGGGGATACAGGTTCAATCCCAGGTCAGGGAACTGAGATACCACATGCCCCAGAGCAACAAAGTCCGTGTACCCCAACTAGAGAGCCTGTGCACAACAAAGATCTGGCATGTTGCAATTAAGATCTGACGCAGCAAGAAAAATTTTAAAAGTATTTTTAGAGGTTTTACAGTTTTGTTTATCATAGAATTTGACCATGAGAAACTCACTTAATTTGCAATTGGCTATGATTTGATTTCTTGGCAATTATTATGTATACTTGGAATTCTTGTGAAGAGGAAAAATAAACAAATTATGTGGAAATATAATGCAATTTTCTTTGATTCTTTAAATAAGATTTTTAAAAAACTGACACCATATGTTTTGCAATATTTGAACATTTATTAATTTTGAATTTGATGTTTGCTGTTATTTCCTAAAACTATTTCCATGTTTGAAGTATTTTCTCAGGTCCTTGGGAAAACTTATTGTGTTTAACAGTTTGAACTCTCATAGCATTATTCGATAGCTGAGGTCCTAGAATTAGACTGTGTTGTTCATTACAGTAGTCACTAGACACATGTGTTTTTTAAATTAAAAGTAAAATGGAAAATTCAAGTCCTCAGATGCCCTAGCCATATTTCAGGTTTCTAGGATGATGCTGAGCCAGGTCAGTCATAGTCCTGGAAGTGCAGACACTGATCCATCTTCAGACTATAAGTCAAGTTAGTTATAAAGGGTTGGAAATTCTCTCAACTGGGTTGTAAAGGAAAGGAGTGTGAAGGAGATAGAAAATGCTTGCAGACTGTCTTGGAGGAAGGTCTCCAAACCAAATACAAATGAAACAGAATTGAGTGCAAAGTGAAAGCAAGGCTGGAAGAAAATGTAAAGAAAAAGTGAGTAGAAATGGTGATACTAACCAATTAAAAAAACAAACAGAACTTTGAGAACCTGTGGCATGTAGGAAAATGAGAGCCAATTTAGTCAAAGACTAGAAACCCTAATTCAGGTATCTGTCTGCTGTACTGAGAGGAAGGAGCAGATCTCTCCAAGATAATGCAGAGGAAACAACAGTAGAATCTGGCAACTGGTTAAGTGTGATAGAGGGGAAAAAAAGGCTTCTAGGAGACAGAAGAGAATGGAGAGATGATTTGACAGAGTTAGTGCAATTGAGAAGGGTCCTGTCTGTGAGACTGGACAACCCTTGGGAGGAAATGGAGACTTTAGTGTTTATTATTTTCAACTGAGAGGGTAGGCAGAAGGTGTCACCATCAGAAAACAGGAAGAAATGTGGGACTTGATGGGGCCAGGGGTCAGTGGGTAAATCATTGATGAAAAAAAAACTATGGTTGCAGACCTGAAGCAGATGGGCTTTCTCAAGGAAGGAAGAAGGAAAAAAAAAAAAGTGAAACCAGTAATCCTTGTTTGGAGGGTACTCAGCTCAGTAAAAGGAAGGAAAAGTCATGCCAAAAGGAATGTGTAATAAACAGTCAGTAAAGGTAACAGTAAAGAAGAGGAACAGTTTTAAAGGCCAGTAGGGAGATCTTAGGGAAAAGGAATGACACAGAGAAACACAGGTAGGAAAAACTTTGAGATTAGAATGAAAACGAATAGACTTAGACATCTATCACTGAACACCCATCTTATAGTGCTTGAGTATGAGTGCAAGAAAGTGTCTTAACCCAAGGGCGTGATGAACCACATACAGAATTCTAGAATTAGGACTTTTCATTGCAAAAAAGGGTGTGCACACTGATTTTTGGGGTGGTAGCAGAGGGGACATTATTCTGGAAGCCAGTGTTTAAAAGGCAGAGGCATATATTAACAGTAAGAACAACTAAGACCTGTAGAACACAGTTTTGTTTCCAGAGCATACCTCTTGAGCCTAAGGATCTTGTAGTTTCAGTTGCACCTGACTCTTTGCAACCCCATGGACTGCAGCCTGCCAGGCTCCCAGGCTCCTCTGTCCTTGGGATTCTCCAGGCGAAAATACTGCAGGGGGCTGCCATTTCCTCCTCCAGGAGACCTTCTTGAGCCCTGGATGAAACCCGTGTCTCTTATGCCTCCACATTGTCAGGTGGGTTCTTTACTACTAGTGTCACCTGGGAAGCCCACGAACTCATTTAAGCTCTGGTGTGTGTCATGTGAAGGCGACGCTGCTCTTTCATTTCATTCATTGATAATGAAGTAACTGAAATAAGATGATTGTTTGGGACTATCAGCTCCATCTATTGTGGCCCTACTACTAATTTTCCTCACAATCCTAAGGCTGCATGCCAGGCTTTGCCCTCTATTCCCCTTCCAGTTATAACCAGGTTCCATATGCTTTTTTTTTTTTTTTTTTAACCCACTATCAAATTTTGTTGAAGTGAATCTAATTTGCCCTAGGAGTATGCGATGCTTTAAAAGTTCACCATTGACCAGAAAAGAAGAGAAAGAAAAGAGTTTTCAAACGTGCTTTCCTGACTATGTTCCCAAGTCAGAAAATTATTTTCTGGGTCAAACCTTATGCCTTACTCCTAGTGTAGATTTTGTGTTTCTCTAATCTTAAAGAGGCTGTTTTGTCACAGAAGGAAAGGAAGATTTTGGACTTGATAGCAGCAGACTTTGGAGTAATAATGGAAACTTACACATAGATGAAGCTACACTTTACAGGTAGTTCCCACATAAAAACATTTGAGAAAAGTATATTTCTTCTTTTTATTACGGTGTAGCTGATTTAAAATGTTATAATTGATGCTTTTGAACTGTGGTGATAGAGAAGACTCTTGAGAGTCCCTTGGACTGCAAGGAGATCTAACCAGTCATTCCTAAAAGAAATCAATCCTGAATATTCATTGGAAGGACTGATGCTGAAGTTGAAGCTCCAATACTTTGGCCACCTAATTCGAAGTACTAATTCATTAAAAAAGGTCTTTTTCCTGAGGGCATGAGGAGAAGGGGATGAAAGAGGATGAGATAGTTGGATGGCATCACCAATTCAATGGACATGAGTTTGAGCAAACTCTGGGAGATAATGAAGGACAGGGGAAGCCTGGCATGTTGCAGTCCATGGGATCACAAAGAGTTGGACATGACTTACTGACTGAACACATAATATGTAATATAATTTTTATAAGTTATAGTCCACTTAAAGTTACTATAAAATAATGGCTTTATTCTTGCTCAATATATTCTTGTACATTATTTGTTTTCTATGTTGTAGCTTGTGCTTCTTTATCTCCTGCCCTGATCTAGCTCCTCCCTCCACCCATATCTCCAAACTGGTAACCACTGGTCACCACTACTTTTCCCAATGAGTGTTTCATTTAACAGTAGGACTCCCTAGATATATTGAGAGAGAAAAAGGGTAGGAGAAAGCAGGGGAGGGAGGGAACAACTCAACAATTGTAAGGAATTTTTGAGCTATGTAAATACCAGCAACACCTCAAGTAGGCAGAAATGGATGAGACCTTCAGGCTACTGCTTAAAGGACTGGATGGTACTAATGTGGAAGTATTAAATGTTGCAAGTTCAAGATAGAGGGAGAGAGAGAGAGAGAATCATGTAGACAAGAAGGCAAATGATCCATTTGGTTCCATGAGTTTATTTATTTATTTTTTTCTGTTATTATGTGGAAAAACAATTGGGAACATTTTTCTGTCTTACACTAAACGCCCACATCTGCGCCAACTGAAGATTTCCTACTTTGACTATGAACAAAAACAAGGTGGGAATGAGAATGGAGAGAGAAAGTGTTTTTCACAATAAATCATCCTGGGCTTGATATAAACCCTAAATCTTTTCAGGAGTGAAGTTTATTTTGAACAAAGCTTGTAAGATGGAAATACCTGTGTATCACACTGTAAGTTGTGTGTTTGACCAAAAGGATGATACAAAACAACACACATCAAAACAAAAGCAACCAAGAACAAATTATACAATAATGCTCGTTTCTCTTAAAAAATTCTCCTGATCCAATTTCATATGACAATTTCTACCTTTCTATTTCTGGCTGTTTGAGGCTGGGAGGGGGGGGTCTGGTCTTTTTTTCTTCTTTGAAAGAACCTGACAGGAAATGATTCTTACCAGTAAAGTCAAAGGAGGTGTATTTACATAGTTCCTCATGATGTGATCAGGAAATCCTGTTGTAGAAAAAAAGTCGCAGAAAAATGAAGGAAAAAAATGTAGTCTGCTTATGTTTTCTTAAACTTCTCCTGCCCCACCCCTGGAGCCATTGAAAATACAAGAATGGTCACATGTGTATGTATGACTGAGCCTCTTCACTGTTCGCCTGAAACCATCACAACACTGTTAATCCGATACACCCCAATACAAAATACTTTTGGTGTTAAAAAATAAATAAATAAAATAAAATAAATAAACAAATAAAATAAATAAACAAATAAAATAAATAAACAAATACAGTCTCACTTTTTTTTTTTTTTTGAACCATAGATGTCAGCACCAAAGTTCACATTTCTGGTTTTGCTTGTCTCTTGGTGTTGAAAAGCTAGGAAGGCAGAGGTTTCAGATGCAACTTCCCCTCATTTCTAGACCTGTCCAGTCTCAGCAGGGGTGGCTGAGCGTCGGAGGGCAGCAGAAGGCATTCCAGCTCTGCAGGTTTCTAATCTCCCTCCTGACAGGCCATCAGGTCTCCCGCTGACGTCTGTGAGATGTGCGTCAAAGGCCGAGAGCTCCCGGCTCTGTGATCTCTCTCCTGAGTGACGGCGACGCTGCCAGCCAGGAGGGGCTGTCACTCCAGATTCCACAGCAGCTTGAGCGCCTGCAGCTGCCGCCTGCGGGAAAACCAGATGCACCACTATTTTGAACGTGCTGTCAGGTTTGCTAGGAATGTACAGACTTGTTGCAGTTGTTTTGCGGGGTTCTAGTATTTGAAATCTGTCACAAAGCCAATTCCAATTTGGGTAATAATGTGATAACTCTGAGCACTGGGTGCCAGGCACTAAATTTTACTTGAGAGTTCACACATTCTTCCTGACAAGTTCTGTGAACCCCATGTTATAAATAGGGAAACTCCCCAGCATTGCTAGGGACACATGGTGACTCAGTTCTATAAATGGTCATCTGGCAGCACATGGATCCTCCTGTAACTTTCAGCCGTTTGCATTCTCTGTGTAACATATTCTATCCCGGGAGGGATGGGGGCCATTTGTTACCACCTGGGAATGAAGAATTAGCAAGTTAAATCACTTGCTATAAGCACATTTTGTTTGGAAGGAAGCACTATTATCGCAATTCAGAGACAAAACCACACCTTTTATATTACACGTATTTTTCTGTGGTCGATATCGGGTAATCAAATGGCACACACTCCCAAATTCCCTTTCTTTGTAAAGAAGGCAGACTTTGCACTTTCCTGATGAGATTTTCTCTTCCTATAGCCGTTTCCCCAAATTTGCTGTTTTTTTTTTTTTTTTGTCACTTTAGAAAGTGTGAGCATGACAATTTAAGATTATATCACAGAGTTCACAGCTTTAAGAGCCATTTTTCTTCTTTGCTCTATTGACTGGTTGATTATCAACCTAATTGATTCTCAACCTAAATGATATTTGATCCTTTGGGAATTTTGTTGCATTCTTTGATCATTAAGGATTCTCATTAAGCAAAAGCACAAGCAGGAGAAATTGAAGACCTAATTTGATGAACTTCCCCTACAGGAGAGAATTTCCACTTTAAGGAAGAGAACATGGGCCTGTTGCGTAAGCAAGGATGCTGTTTTCCATTTTCCCTGTGTCTCTGGCACATGGAACAATGCCTGGCCTGAAGTAGGGCCTAAATAATAATAAAATTTATTATATATTTATCAAAGGAAAGCATGAATGAATGAATAAACAGATGAATACATTGCAGACTTTCAAGAGGAGTTTTTGATGTTATTCTGGGAAGAAAAAAGAAGACTGGGCAAACTCAGTGATTGCATTTTTCCTCTGTTTTATTAACATCAATGTATATTGTCTGCAATAGAGGGGTTAAGATAAGGTCTCTGCTCTCAAGCCATTTTCGTAACAGTTACTGATTCTGGTAAAACAACTGGCTTTAGGTCCTCAGTCCTAATGTCAGAGATATACCACTATTCCTTAGTAAATATTCTTGTATGCTGTTCTCAAGGTTCAGAAAACATGAACTTTGCACCTACATCATCATTTTTTATTTGGCGTTTCCTTCAGCTCCAATTCTTTCTACCTACATGGTGTTCTATTATTATTGTTGTTGAATTGAATTATTAAATTTCAAAGGCATAGTTTTAAAGACAGTTTCAGTATTCTTTCTAGATGATTAATAGCTTTTTCATTACTTTTTGCTAAAAAAAGGATGCTTAGAGCATTCCAGAAAGTTCCTTATCACTGAACTCTTTTACGTGGACATTAATAATGTGTCCCAACTGTATATTTATTTTGACTCTCAAGCTTAGTTGTGGTGTGTCTTTTACTGACCCTCAGTTTTCTCATGTAGAAAATGGAGATATTTACCTTTTGAAGAGTTAGTAATTTTAAGAGAACCCATATAAAAACACTGAAAATTTCTGTACATTGTAAGTACTCTGGCCAAAGCTGCCAATTTTTAGTATTGTATTTGATTTTTTTGTTTGTTTGTTTTTTGTATTTGATTTTAATAATCAAATGAGGGTTCGATCCCTGGGTCAGGAAGATCCCCTGGATCAGGGCATGGCAAACCCACTCCAGTATTCTTGCCTGGAGAATCCCATGGACAGATGGAGCTTGGCAGGCTATAGTCCATGGGGTCGCAAAGAGTTGGACACGACTGAAGTGACTTAGCACGCATGCATTTATATGGGGTGTAAATGACAGAAACACTGCAAATGAATAATACATTGACTTTGCTCTCAAGTAGAAACAGTCCCAGCACCTAAATAAATGAATCATAATGCAAACCTGTGATAATAATAAATGAATAAAGTGCTCAGGAATATAGTGATTGACTTCATCCTAGGATACACCAGGAAGACTTCCTACAGAATGGAATTTTATTTCAGACTTGCAGAATGGGCATAAATGTATCAGGCAAAGAAAAGGGCATCATTTTAGGCAGTGAATATTCATGAAATAGAAGTTCAGAATGACCAGAATCTTCAATGATGATTCCATCAAAGTGGAATTTGGAGAGAGGTGGTCGAAAAAGTGAGAAAAACTTGTTGAAGACAGATGTGAACAAACTTGTATGGTAAGGGAGGAATTTGATTTAATTTTCTGTAATTAGATCTATATTTTAGAAAACTAACTCAAGAGATAGTATGAATGGTAGCACAGTGGTTACCATCTGAGTCATCAGGGAAGCCCCCTCTACCATAGTGGTACCCTCATCTAGGACTTCCAGGTCCCAAAACTGTGAGAAATAAATTTCTGTTGTTTATAAGCTAAAAAAGAAAAAAGGACAGAATCTAGAGTTAGATGAAGAGGAAGGCCGTCACTCAGTCCTGTTGGACTCTTTGTGACCCCATGGACTATAACCCACCAGGCTCCTCTGTCCATGGGATTCTCCAGGCAAGAATGCTGGAGTGGGTTGCCCTGCCCTCCTCCAGGGGATCGTCCTGACCCAGGGATCAAACTTGGGTCACCTGCATTGCAGGCAGATTCTTAACCATCTGAGCCACCAGGGAAGCCCAATCGAGAGCTAGATGGCTTGGATTAAAATCTTGCCTCTACTCTTTACTAGTTCATGACTTTAGAGCAAGTTATAGCAACTCTATGTGCCTCAGTTTCCCTGGCTATAACATGGGGATAGTAAAAATACATGCTTTACAAAGTTATTCTGAGGTATGAGTTAAGCTATGATTAGACTAGTGCCTGGCATGTAATAAGCATTATAAATAACTGCTGTTTAAACAATAACATAAAATAGAGAGAATGAAAGCAGTGAATGAATGAATGAAACCCAGGCAGGACGCTGGTGAGGATCAGCTCTCAGACTCATTCATTTTAGGGAACTGCATAGAGCTGAAGAAAATTTGTCTGATCCAAAACATAGAGAAATTTGAATAAAACAACAATATTTCTTAAAACAAAGGTGAACTTGAAACCATCGATTGGGGGCTAATACACAAAAACCCGTGGTAATTTTCCAACTTGATCTAGGTCCTCTTGGGGTCCTTTAGGGGACTAGTCCCTCTAGGGGACTGGGACCAGAATGAGGTGGAGAAGCAAACATAAGTGCACAGAGAGCTGAATTTAAGCTATCGATAAAAAGCTAGAAGCATTGAAGAGAGGTTTAAGATATTAATGTGAAAATAGGGCCAGAAAAATCTATCTGTGGCCTGGAGGATGTGACAAAAATATTCTTATTCTATATAGTTCTATAGATGGAAAAAAGTGCCACATGTGAAACAAATAGGTATGCAAACCAGCTGTGAGGTATTAATGAATATTGCCTACAATGTATAGAGATTTTATTCTAATGAAATGGACATAAAAATGTTTATGAACAAACCAACTATGTACTATATAAGAAACACACTTCAAATTCAATGCCATGGGTAGTTTGAAAGTAAAAAGATAGATAAATTCCACACCAATATTCCAAAAGAGTGGTTATTTAAAAAGAGTGGTTCTATTCATATCTGATAAAGTGTATTTCAGAACAATAAAAATTGCTAGAGAAAATGAGGGACATTATGTAATGATAAAAGGATAAATTCACCAGGAAGACATAATAAATTGAATTGTGTACATACCAAACAATACATATGAAGAAAAAAAATCTTGAAACAAAAAAAGACTGAAAAGTAGACAAATCCAAAATTTGTTAATAGATAGCTGAACAATATAATCAAACCAGCAAATCTAATTGACATATATAGAGCATTTAACTCAGCAATAGCAGAGTATATATTTTTTAAAATCAAGCCTCCGTGGAAAAGTAGCTAAGACAGACTATATCTTGGGGTATAAAACACCAAACTGAAATCATATAGAGTATATTTTCTGACCATAATGAAATCAAACTAGAGATCAAAAACAGAAAGACAATAGAAATACCTTCAAACAGAAATTAAACAACACACTTTTAAAAGGTCATGGATCAAAAAAAAAAAAAAGTTCATGGATCAAAGAGGAAGTCTCGACAGAAACAACAACGAAAAGAACAGAATGACAATGAAAATACAGCATATCAAAATGCTGTATGAAATGTCATGAAAGAAGTTCTGAGAAGGGAATTTATAGCATTAAATGCTTGCATGAGAAATGAAGAAAGTCTTCAAATTGGTAATTTAAGTTTCTACATCAAGAAACTAGACAAAGAAGACCAAATTAAATCCAAAGCAGCAGCAGAAGTAAGATAATACAGAGCATAAATAAATTGAAAATACGAAAACGATAGAAAAAATTAGTGAAACAAAAAGTTGCTTGTTCAAAACAAACAAACAGACAAATAAAAATAAAATGAATAAACCTCTAGCAGGCTTCCCTGGTGGATCAGTGGTAAAGAATCTGCCTAGCTTGAATTTAGTGTGGAGTAGATGAAGACCAATATTAAGAGTTAAAAGTTTTTTTGTCCAAATTCCTATAAGATCATATGATAAACTGTGGCATAATGGTTTAGTCACAGAAAAGCTCTTGATTACACTGCAACAAGTGAGTATTTTATCCTGACAAGTAGATCTTAGAAAGAAATTATTTTTAGAGAATAGATGAAATAAGTTAGTTTCTTTTGGGTAGCTACTAACTTATTCTCGATAGAGCACATTACTAGAGTTCATGATGGTTGATGGTAAGGAAGCATTCACTGCTCAGTTTATTTTCCTTTTCAGTTTTGCTGAAACAAAATGGGTTATTTTTGCAAAAATTCTACTGAATTTTAACCAGTAATGAATGAAGGAGATGTCCTCACTTATTTATACATTAATATACCATGTCAGTGTTGATAAACTTATAACTTCACTATTAGTTTACTATTTACCAGATTTTCTATTTTCTAGGACAAAATTGTAATGATAATATAGAAACCTGTCTGAAATAATAGAATTGGAAATTATGATACTTGTTTTTGTTGCTAAGTCATGTCTGACTCTTTTGTGATCTCATGAACTGTAACCCACCAGGCTCTTCTGTCCATGGGATTTTCTAGGCAAGAATACTGGAGTGGGTTGCCATTCCCTTCTCCAGGGGATCTTCCCAGCCCAGGGATGGAACCCACATCTCCTGCATTGGCGGACAGATTCTCTACCACTGAACCACCAGGGAAACCCCACTGCAGTAATTCGACTAATCTTAAAAAAAAAAAATTGCGATGCTTAGATATTACTCAAATTAACAGAGTTGGCACATATGTAAAGTCAATTCATTTACCAATTTGTTAAAATGTATTAAGAGTTGGAATTCTACTGCAAAAAATGTTTAAGCAAACTTTCTGCTTTGGAACATATTTGAGCAGTAAAGGGCAATGGTTAAGAATTCTGGCTTTTGTGGTCAAACATATCTGCTCTGTGATCACTAGTTGTGTGGTTTTGAGTCAAAGTAGACTTTTCACACCTTCCTGGGTTCAAAGATGACAGAAGGAGGTCTTTGTCTCAAAAAATTCTGATAATTAAATTAAGTCCAGCTTGTGATATACAGTGCCTGATAAACTGCTCAAACAATGTTAGGTTTTACTAGAATTTATCATTGCCTCGGTACTATCATAATGCTGTCAACTATTGATTCTACATATGAGAAAGCTTTGACATGGAAATCTGATTAATAGAGTTTTCTATATGTATGTGTATATAAGACTTTAATGATGAAGTTGTTGTAAAATTAGAAAATAAAACAGCCATTTATATTGAGTTGCTGTGTTACAGGCACTGGTGAAGAACTTTCACATATTTTATTTCATATTTCACATGTATTATCTCACTTTGTGTGCAGAAGAGCCATGTAGGATAGCAATATTCTTTTCATTTTAGAATTGAGATAAGAAAATTTCTGTTTCGAGAGTCACAGATACATAGCTGCAGAATCATTTTCAAATATCCTAAGTCCCTATTTTTACTGTCTTGTAGGAACATGATTAAGCCATAAGACTGATTGAATGGAGATTAACTTTGATACTTCTGCTTGTTTAACAGATTGAAGCAGGTCATGACACAATCTTCTACTCCTGCTGTTATGTATGTGTATGACTGTGCTGGAAATGTCATAAAATAATTATTGTCATAAAATGTCATAAAATAATTATTCATAGTTTTTAGCTGATTTGTGATAAATTATCAATATATAGGTTACAAGGTCTGACCGATTAAATTATATGATAGATGGATAGATAGGTACATACAGCTACTAGGAAAAGTAAGAGGCAGTCTGACTTTATCATAAATGGATAAAAGACTCATTTTGCTAAGAATCAAGGAACCTGGGCATTTATAAAGCCTCAGGAAAGTGCCCCTAAACTTTAGCAACCAGGAGAAGTGAAACTAGCAGAAGGATGAAACAGAGGGGAAAATGATCCCCTTATCCACAATTCTCAAACGTTTTTAAACATCAAAAATGACATATCATAATATACTGAAATCTTTTAAGCATTTGTTTTTTAAATATGAGTGAACATGCTGTTTTATAAACATGCATCGAAAGAAAGCATTTCATGTTAATAAATTAGAGTTTATATTGCATTTGAAAAAATAAGTCATTCAATATTTAAATCTTTGGGTGAAGGCAGAGTTTTTGATATTTTTCTGGATTTATTATATAATTTATGTATTTTGGGTTCTGCATTTGCATGTTAAAAATGTGCTATTTCATGTCGAAAGTTTCATATTGAAAATTTGATATTGTATATTTAAAATATTGATATTTAAATATTTCCATATTGAAATTTTGATAGCTTTAGCTCTAAGGCTGAAGTTTGTATTCCAATCTCTGTACGCCCTCTTCTGGTTACTGACAAGTATAAAAAATTCTGAATTTTATCAAAGGATTCAGAGATTTGTATCAACATTTCTATATTCTTATATTTAAATTTCTGAACTGTGATAGTAAATCACCACTTCTGATAGTTGGTGATTGACCAGTTGACCTTAAATATAGTGTACGATGATCAGAAACGATCTGTATGCCCAAGGGACCTCTAAGAGGCTTACTTCTGGGAGCCAAGATGCTTTGAATCTCAGGGGTCAAATGGGAACACCATATGGGAAGAGGAAGAAATAAGGGAGAAAACAGATGTAATGAAGCAGTTGTTATATGTAAAGTGAAGTCCTAGGTATTTTCGAGCCATCGTCTCAAAGAGATCAATAGTTGCTGTTTTGACAAGAAGGAAATTGAGGCACAAAAAGCTTAAGTGATTTTCCCAAGATTACATGACTGATAAAGCCAGACATCTGACACCTTCTTGACTTAAGTCCTGTTCTCTCTTCATTAATGGGCTTCACTGGTGGCTCAGATGGTAAAGAATCTGCCTGCAATGAGAGAGACTTGGGTTCGATCCCTGCGTTCGGAAGATCCCCTGGAGAACGGAATGGCTACTGAATCCAGTATTCTTGCCCAGAGAATTCCATGGACAGAGGAGCCCACTACAACCCATGGGGTCATAAAGAGTCAGACACGACTGAGCAACTAACACTCTGCTATCTTCATTAATACATAATAAAAGGCAGAGAGGCAGGAAAAAAGTAATGTACAGCACAGAAAAGTTTGTGATTTATTCATTCAATTGCTCATTTAACAAGCATGACTTGATTTGTGGATTGTAAAGTACATACTGTTAAAATAATTTAAATCCATTTTAATTTACAGTATTTTAGTGGACAGACTGACCTATAAATATTGTCAGATGTCAGATAATCTGTTCATTATGTAGTGATAACATGAAGTAATGAGTAATGAATAAGAGCAAGTGAGAACAAATTGCATTCTTCTTATTCTTTATTATTATTTTTTCTTATTCTTTATTTTAACAAACACACAAAAACTGTGTTTTTCTTATCCTGTAGAGAGAAAGGGAAAAAAAGAGACAGGATAGAAGGACAGTGATTTTTACCTAGTACTGGCTACACATAAGTGTTTTATATATTTTGTTTTTATTAATTGTCTCAACACACCTGTGATGTGAGGCATTGATTTTTAATTATAAGATATGTCCTGGCTTGCCAGATTGTCCTGGTTTACTTCCGCTGTCCTGGGATAATTATTAATAGCACCTTCTTTCACTCTTCAAAATATCCTAATTTGGGGTGTGTGTGTGTGTGTGTGTGTGTGTGTGTGTGTGTGACTTAGTCGTGTCCAACTCTTTGCCACCCCATGGACTGTAGCCCACCAGGCTCCTCTATCCATGGAATTCTCCAGACAAGAATACTGGAGTGGGTTGCCATTCCCTTCTCCAGGGCATCTTCCTGGCCCGGGTATTGAACTCTGGTCTCCTGCATTGCAGGAGATTCTTTACCACCTGAGCCACCAAAATATCCTAATTTGGACAATGTGTTACATGTCCTTCTAACGATCTATGTTTTGTACTTATACCAAGTACAAACCAAGGCCCAGACAAGTTAAGCAACTTGCCCAAGGTGATCAGTTTGCGAGCTGCCCGGTGAGGACTGGGAGAAAACTCTGCCTAACCCTAAGCCCAGACCCTTCTAGAAGTGCCAAGGTTGTATCTGACACACCTTCAGAATTTCTTCGGAGCCTTTTTGACTCTCCCTTGCCTCTTGAGGTAATGTGATTTATTGCTTATCTTGCAGGCTTTATAGGCTAAGTCATAACTGCGATTAAACTCTCCATGTAAAATATATTTTCATTTTCAAAAGGAAACAGAGATCTTGCTGATAGAACCACTCATGAATGCTAACAGCCTTCTTAACTGCAGTCTCCGGTTGCTTTGTCAACTGATCGCCATACAGTGCTTAACTCAGTCATATCAAAAGGTTCTTGTGATACTGAAAGGCTGTATTATCTTTATTTAATATTCTGCCCTTTCTGTGGTACTCTATCAGATCAAAGTGTTAACCTTGTTGAATGATCATTTTGCTAATGAGTTCCTGGTAAAATTGTGTCATTGTCAGAGAAGAGAGAATGCTTTGGATGAAAACTTTCAAATGTCAGTTAAACCAGATCCTTGAAATTTATCCTCCGGAAAGCTGTCCATGGGTGAAACATACTGTATGAACACTGGGGTAGAGCTGGAGGGTGGGGAGTAAGTTGCAATCAAAATGTGAAATGCACAGCAAGGAGGCCTGTGGGGGACAAAAAGTCAGCTTGCAGGCATATACAAAGGGAAGTGGTTTTACCCCCCTTTGCTTAAAGATAGTTGAGGGTGGGTGATCTAAACAGCTAGACAGTAAAATACCATGTTTGATAAAACTCATTAACTTTAATGTGACTTAACACATTTCTTCTCCCAGGAGTGCTTTTTTTTCCTCCTAGAAATTTAAAAAATGAGAATATAGACAGAAATTTCAACATCGACTGACAGCCGAGACACACTTCAGTGAGGGGTCTACTTGGAAAGTCTCAGTGCAGAGGTGAAGTCAATCTACTCTGGCAGTTGCTAGGGTGCCTCTCAGGAGGCATGTGTTTAGGTGGACTTAAAGAAAAATTGTGAATGATGATTTTAAAAAGCTATTCCCTTTCTGGGCTCTGTCCCTGACATAAAATTCCCAATTATATACTCTATTTTTCTCTCTTTCGGCTTAAAATAACATATACATAATACAAGTGTGTCATAAACTTTCTCACTTTTGTGTGAGAAACACTTTGTGTTTAATGTGGGGAGAAAAAAAAAATTTTGGTGGATAATGAGGGAGTAGGAAAGAAAAATAATTCAAAACCTACTTTGTACAGAGAAAAACCACCCTGGATTTTGCAAAAGAACTTCTGCAAAGTCAGTGAGCTGGGATGCTCTTGAAGGTTTGCAAAATCCAACTGGAAGAATAATTTAGCATTTTACAGCATCTTCTTTCTTATCTTGGCTTATTAGGGATTGCCAAAATGTATTCCAAAGAACATTAAAGAAGCTTCCCTTTCTTTTTTCCACTCTCATATGCTTGTGTCTAGCCTCTTAATAGCCCATAATCAGGTGAATTGTTTATGATGCTATTAAGTGAAGACAGCCTTACGCTGAAGGTACCCTGATGTGTTGCCATGGAAATTCCACAAGCACTGATTCGGCATTAGGATTTTTGGCCACATTGTAGAAATAAGCATAGAGAGAAGACAAGTTGAGATTTCCTTTAAAAGAATTCAAAATAACCTCAGTTATATTCATCCTTTGCTTGTGCAACAGATATGTCCTTTAAAGAATTTATTTTTCATAACTTAAAAATATACTGTTATAGATATTTTAAAGAACCCTGATAGCCATTGTTGGCGAATCTGGAAACAACAAAATTGTTGTTGTTGTAAGCGATAATAGTATCTGTCCTCTGGTTATATTATTTTAGTATAATTAGATATCATAATGTATGTTAAGCATTCAGCAAGGCTTTTAACAATGTAGTAGGTAGATTTCTGGGCTTCCTAGGTGTGCTAGTGGTAAAGAATCCACCTGTCAATACAGGATACGTAAGAGAAGCAGGTTCGATCCCTGGGTGGGGAAGCTCCCCTGGAGGAGGGCATGGCTATCCACTCCACTCTTCTTGCCTGTAGAATCCCATGGACAGAGGAGCCTGGCGAGCTACAGTCCATGGGGTCACAAAGAGTTGGATACAACTATCTTTATAGTGTTGGATACAACACTATCTTTATAGTGAAAAACTTTATAGTGTAAAGTATAACACTTTATAGTGTTAGCGACTAACACTTTCACTATCTTTATAGTTATAGTCACTAACGTGACTTTTCATTGGCAATTCAAAATAAGAATTTTAGGACTCTTGCAGGTCAAGATAAGCTAAGAAAAACTTTTTCTTTTTGTTTTCCTGACTTGCCAAGTGATGCTCTCGCGACCACTTCCAGTGACTCACTTACAGACCTCATGGTTCTCATTCCTGTAGGCTCTGCTAGGCTGGATGGAGATCCTGGTTCCTGGGGGATGGAGGGAGGCGGGGAGGGGGGGGTCGCTACAAAGGATACAGGAAGTGATCCATTGAACCTGCAGCTATAAAATGCCACCTGGTCACTTAGCAGTTCTCATGCCAAGGGATGAGGGGGCATATAAAGGAATACTATACTGGCAAGGATAATCAATCTGCCCTCTTTCACAAGGCAATAAAATTGCTGTAAGTTTCTTTCCCAAGATCGCACAACTGCTGAATGGCTCAAAAAGCATTTAAACCTAGGAATTTTTGCCTCTGATGTCCATGTTCTTGCTATCATATCTTAAAAGAGGTTATCAGGAAACCCCGAGATGAATGCTCATAATGCCTGGAATATGTATAATCAGATCCTGTATTTTCTAACAAAATCAGAGCAATTACAGAAACAAAACTTGGGATATGAATAAGAAATAAGAGATCATTAAATAATTTAATCTCTATCAGGTAATTGAAGGCATTAAAATATTAATATCCAGAGATTAACTAATAAAAGTATATATTAACATGTTAAGTAGTATTTTAAAATTTTACATGGAGTCACTTAGTGAGATAAAAGAATACTGCAAATATGGTAATTAAGAGAAATGGTTAATGAATGGTAGACTTTCACCCAAAGAAAGTCATAGATCTAGAGCATTGGTCATCTGGACTTGGCACTCACATTAAAATAATAGCAATTCAACAGTATGCTTTCTGATTGTATTTGACTTAGGGAATCAAGTTAAAAGATGGAAATCAGCGAGCAAGATAGACTTACCATACTTAAGAATTTAGAGTCAGATAATCACAAAAATAAACATAAAACTTTACTTTGAGACAGAGGGATGTCGAGTTCTGAAAGAAGGTACTGCCCCAGTTAGAGGTGGTGTCCTATGGGTTGGAACTTTGAATGAGATCTCTTTGAGTTAGTAAAAAACTGGCCCAATTTGGTGGCATGAAACAAGCATTTATTTTTGTCATAAGGTCTGTGTGCAGGTGATGAATGTGGTCAGGACATAGCAAATGTATTCTATTGCTTCTGCTCCATGGTGTCTGGGGGCTCCAATGGATGATCCAAAGGCCCTGTGTGTGTGTTGGAGGAGCGTGGGGAGGTGGACTCTAAGATCGGAATCAGAGTCTGCTGAGTGCTCATCACTTGGCTGCCTGTAGGCAGGGACTTCTGACCAGAGCACCCACCCAGGTCTCCCCATACAGCCAGGACTTCCCCACTAACAGTGAGTGGGTGGGTTCCCAGTCCAGGCATGGTGAGAGGGACAGAGCCAGTCAGAAGATGCAGCGTGGTGTTGCTTGTCCTCCATTCTGTTCTCAAGGCAGCCACAAAGGCCAGCCCAGATTCAAAGGAAGGGGAAAGCGGCTCTGCCTCTTCACAGAGAGAGGCAAGGTTCTGGGGAAGGTTACAGCGGACAGGAAGTATTCACGTTTCTGTAAAAGATAACCTATCACAGATCTGAGAAATGAGTAGAAATTAAGTGAGCTAAGGAGTGGGTGTGAGACAGGATGAAGAGGAAGAGCATTCTAATGGAAGCAAAGAGGACCACAGAGAACCTGCATGCCTGGAGAGAGGAGTGGTACTATTTAATGAGACAGGAAACACTAGCCCTGGAGGAAGATCAAGTGTAGATTTTTGCTTTGAGATACTTTTAAACATTCAAATTCAAATGTCAGTTCGCAGTGCCAGGAACTCAAAGTATTTCATCAGACTATATCAAATAGATTTTCCCACGGTTCAGTCTCCGTTTACGAACTGGAAACTCTAGCCTTCCTGAAATTGCTCTGTCATATCAAGAGCTTCTCATTTAGTCATCCCTTTAACCAATAAATATATATTGAGCACCCTAAGTACCAATTACTGTTCTAAGCACAAGTGGTGGTGCTGCTGGGAAGAAATCAAAGTTTCTGTGCACATAGAACCTACATTTCAGTGATGTAAGTTCCATCACAGATAGACAACCCACAGACAGATAAGTACAGCCATCCCTTGGCATCTGCAGGGTATTGATTCCAACATCCCCTACCCCAAATACCTGTATCCTCAGATGCTCAAGCCCCTTATATAAGATGGTATTGTTGTACTTAGCCGTTCAGTCATGTCCAACTCTTTGTGACCCCATGGACTATAGCCCGCCAGGCTCCTCTGTCCATGGGGATTCTCCAGGCAAGAATACTGGAGTGGGTTGCCATGCCCTCTTCCAGGGCATCTTCTCGACCCAAGGATCAAACCCAGGTCTCCTGCATTGTGGGGCGATTCTTTACCATCCAAGCCACCAGTGAAGCCCATAAGATGATACAGTATTTGCATATAACCTGTGCACATCTTCTTGGATATTTTAAATCATCTCTAGATTACTTAGAATACACAATAGAATGTAAATGCTATATAAATAATTGCCAGCATGCTACAAATTCAAGTTTTTCTCTTTGGAGCTTTAATATTTTTCAAACATTTTTGATCCACATTGGTTGGATCCTTGGATGTAGAACTTACAGATTAGGAGAGCTGACTGTATAAATTATAACTGTAAGTGCTACGAAGGACAAAGATGAGGCATGTATGGTAGAAGACAGTGATAGGTGGCAGTCATATCAGACATTAAAAAGAAGACATTAATAAGGTATAAGGTGATCTATAATGGTGGCCTGCTGGTGGGGATGGCAGGGAAATGATTACCTGAGACCAGCTGAGCTGCTGTATAGATCCATCTGAACAGAATTCAGACTTTCAAGTGTTCAGTCATGATTCCACAGTAAGAGCTTCATCCTATTGTTTCCTCAGTTCCTCAGTCAGATACACTAACTATCTGATGAGTCAATTCAAGTGGAGTTCCAGCAAGCAGGCATCAGTGAGAAGAATGGTTGAGGCAAAGGGTAAGGCAACTGTAAAAGCCTGAGTGAGGTTTATTTATACATCCTGATATATTTAAGAGCAGGGTGGCCAGTTTGACTGGAGAGAAAGTGGTAGATGAGGTTGCTTATGTATCCAGGAACGTAAGCGCATGGAGGGCTGCTTACGTCAACGTAAGGAAGGTTGGCTTTATTCTAAATGTAATAGGAAGCTGTCGATAATTTTAGGTAGAAGAGTGGCATGACCTTAATTATATTTTAAATAGATCTGTCTGGCTGCAGTGTGAAAACAATCAAGAAGGGTTTAAGAGTGGGAGCAGGAAGTCGGGTAGGAGGTTATTGCAGTGATCCAGAAAGAGAAAACAGTGGCTTAGACCAGGGAGATGGAGGCAGAGGAACGGAGAGCAATCAGGTTTGGGGTAAGTTTAAAGGCGAAGCCTATAAAATACGCTCTCTCCTGCAATGCGGTTTCCTGTAGCAATGCGGTTTCCATTCACCAGCCCATATGAGCTGGTTTGGTTCATTTTCCAGACTCTTGTACTCCTGTCGCTCACCTGGTCCATGAAGTGTCCTTTCCAGTCACATCACCTGTTGCCTCACCTGAGTGGGGAGAGCACGCTCCCTGCCCCTCTGATGTGACTCACGGTGCTTGATTACAGCGTGCATGCCTTGTCTGTTCCTCCAGAGCGACCTTCCCCCGCATGATGCTTCTTGATCTCTCAAGCAAAGAGGCCCTGTTGATCACATTCCTCGGCTCTCCAGGCAGTACTGGGTGTGTCCTATCGAGGCACTACCCAATGACAGCCTCCTCAAGAGGCTCTGAAGTACCGTGGGCAGGAGAACGTTAAGATTGTGTGGTGCAGTCACCTTTAAGCTCCAGTATATCAGTTAATGATTTTCACCATTGTAGGGATCTTAGAACTTTAAATGATGAAACCAACTTATGGTGAATTGGACAATAGCATTCACTCTTATATTTGAAAGCACTTGTTCTTCCTCTTATAATGCCACTCATTTATTTAATTTTTAAATGTTTTCTTACCTTTGATTTCCTTTGTGCTTTATCCTGAAAATTATCCCTTGAATCTGTAATTGGAGGGATAAGCTTTTAAGCTTTTCTGGAACCAAGAAAGGATTTCTATGTTAAATAAATGAACAAATGAATGAATATTTAAGTAAATAAAATACGTTGTCTTAGAGAGCTTACGGTGAAGACCTGGAAAAAAGAAAAACTATTTACCAAATAGAGAAAAGCTTCACAAGGTATCTTAAAGCTTATTTTGCACATGTATGAAAGGCAATGATGAACTAAGATTGAATTTCTTTGAGTATAGGACTTTAGAAAGTGATCTCAGGTATCTTTTCAAATTGCAATATATTTGCATATAACACTGTGTAAATTTAAAGCATGTGCATGTTGTGTCACTCAGTCATGTCCGACTCTTTGCGACCCTATGGACTGTAGCCCGCCAGGTTCCTCTGTCCATGGGATTTTCCAGGCAAGAATACTGGAGTAGGTTGTCATTCCCTTCTCTAGGGGATCTTCCTGACCCAGGGATCAAACCCGCATCTCCTGTGTCCCCTCCATTAGCAGGCAGATTCTTTACCACAGATTCTGAGCCACCTAGGAAGGCTTGAGATAATCCTTTCTAATGTGTTGAATATATTGGTGTAACCATTTTGTAAACTGGTAAAAATCCAAACACTAAACAACTCACAATTTTCCTTTCCACTGGACATTTAAAATGAACCACTTTAACACGTTGATTTGATACATTCAGGTATTGTAATGTGATTGCCTCGTGCTGTGCTGTCACTTCAGTCGTGTCTGACTTCTTGTGACCCCATGAGCTGCAGTCTGTCAGGCTCCTGTCTATGAGATTTCCCCAGTCAAGAATACTGGAGTGGGTTGCCAATTCCTTCTCTAGGCATCTTCCTAACCCAGGGATTGAACCTGTGTCTCTTATGTCTCCTGCATTGGCAGGTGGGTTCTTTACCACTCGTGCCACCTGGGAAGCCCTGTGATTGCCCTAGAAGTGACAATTAGCACCTGTATGATCTTGAGAATATATCATGCTGCTAACTCGCTTCAGTCGTGGTCCGACTCTGTGCGACCCCATAGACGCCAGCCAATGAGGCTCCTCCGTCCCTGGGATTCTCCAGGCAAGAACACTTGAGTGGGTTGCCATTTTCTTCTCCAATGCATGCATGCATGCTAAGTCGCTTCAGTCGTGTCTGACTCTGTGCGGCCCCATGGACAGCAGTCCACCAGGCTCCTCCGTCCACGGGATTCTCCAGGCAAGAACACTGGAGTGGGCTGCCATTTCCTTCTCCAATGCATGCATGCATGCTAAGTCGCTTCAGTCGTGTCTGACTCTGTGTGACCCCATGGACAGCAGTCCACCAGGCTCCTCCGTCCACGGGATTCTCCAGGCAAGAATACTGGAGTGGGCTGCCATTTCCTTCTCCAGAATATATCATAAATACTCAAAAACAGAATATGTGTTTACTAGGAAGAATTTCCGCCCAAAGAAAATTGTGATATATTGGGAAGAATTAATGAAAGTAGTTATGATTGACGCTTTTTAGATGATTCTTTAAAAAAGTGTTTTCTTCTGCTTGAGAAGTTCTACATGAAAAAGAAGATAGAATAGATGGGTTAAATAAAAAGTAATTCTTACAAGTAAAAAAATACAATATGTAACTTATTTTTGGAAAAAATTTTAAAATAGCATGTGGTTTTAAGATATTTTAATGAAAACTTTTGGTTTTACAATGCACTGTATCACATTTGAAACAATTTTAAATGAGCTAATTAGAGGAGAAAATGATGACTTATGGGCAAAACACAACAGCAGATTGAATTTGTGATATTTTTTCTTGTTTGTGCTTCTATAGTCAGTTTGAGATCTAGCACTCTAATTGACTGTAGGTTAGAATTGCCAGACCTGATTCAACCACTCACTAAAACCAGAATACACATTGCTATTAGGGTTAAGGATAAATAATTTAAGAAATATTTTGGGGGAGCTCTTTTCACATTGAAACTCTAATCAGTAGGTAGAATTTAATAGCACCTGGATTAAGCAGAAACCAACGAGGTAAACATTGCTTCCTCTCTACCCATCAAAAAAATTTCTCCTTTGCACTAGAAATTTGTAAAGGGAAAAATCATTCAGAATATATTTTTTTGAGTACCTGGAAGGTATAGCAAGTTAGCTGAGAGCCTCTCACAGGAGAGAAAACATATATATGCTTTTGGATCAGAGAGGAATTCACAGCAAAATGTACTCTATTGGGCTCCCAGTCAAAGTGGCTTATCTGTGCTGCTTGGCAGTTAATACACACAGATTTGCACATACACCCACACACACCTACTGCTACTGGTGCTCTCCAAGAGTCAGTGTCAAAAAAGGGAATTTCCAGCCAGACACTCTTGCCTTTTACCACATTTCTTTTTCCTCCCTTTGGATTGACTGGCGTTCAATATGTCACACTGTGGATTGTTAACTTCTTGCAGTAACTTATCCTTTGTTTCCATAACTTCCTGGGGGACTGTAAAGACATACTCTTATCATACATGGTAGAGTGGCTCCTGGCCTGTTGCAGGCTTGGCCTCGATTGAGCATTCTGGGAGTGACTGCCTCTGCAAACACAAGCAAATTGAGACGTGGGTTACCTGTGTCTCCTAGGACCCAAGTGGGAGCATGACTTCAACTTAAAAGCACTAACTTCAGTCCAGGGAGAATCCATGTTTCGCGGCATTGCTGCATCCTTACAAAGGCTGGTGTGAGCCTAAGGGAGTGCAGTTTCCTACTCTGATTTTTTTTTTTTAGCTGAGGGTAAAATGATAATGATATTTTCTGGATCTTGTGGTATCTGTAGTATGTATCACTTTTCAAAATCTGTAACTTGTTTTCACTGTCTCAGTCTTATCCTCTGACTCTAAGAGCAAGATGAATTTAATAGCATGTAAACTCAGCTGTTTTATTTTTTTAATTCAGCTGTTTTAGATAGTCAATGAATTAATAGTAAAAAAAAAGAGAAAGAACAAATTTGTTACCGGTATCCCTTGCTGTTTCTCGTGGTGACTGCAGAAATTTCTTTTTTAGTTTTATGTTTCACACACACATCACAACATAGCTTAAATAAATTTCTGTTTTGTTAACCTGGCATTATTTGTTATGGATAAAATACTGAATATCAAGCAAGTTGTGTTTTGATTAAATAACTTAAACATTTGGTTTTGGTTATCATAAACCTACTGATTTACTAAGTAAAACTTTTTATTACTTTTTTTTTTTTTTTGATAATAGGTGCTAAGTCAGTTCAATCATGCCCGACTCTTTATGACCCCATGGACTGTAACCCTGCCAGGCTCCTCTGTCCCTGGGACGGCACTAACTTTATTCTTCGGGGCTCCTGAGGAGCACTGGGGATAGGAGCAGTTACGGGGTAGCTGTGAGGTCATGGGCTTAGGCGGTGGGCATCTGGGGTGCCTCAGCTTGGAGTGCCCATTGGTGTCACCAGTAAAGCCATTGGGGGAGGTGGGCGCTGCTCTTTTCTTGCAAGGCACAGGGCAGGCAGTGGCTACAAGACCAACTCGCTCGAGGACAAGGCGTTTCATCTCGCGCTCCAGAAGCACGTGGTTCTGCAGTGGGAGCCCCACGCAGACTCTGAGGGTTCTCTCAATGCAGTTGGTGCTGGCGGAAGAGTGGGTTGGCCACCGGGCTGCGCCATCGCCCAAGCTGTGCTTGCAAGAGGAAGCCAAGCCGAGCAGCGACAGCACTGGTTTGAAGCTCTGTAGCTCTGGGTTGACATCTGTGCAGGAGATCACGTGCCAGCATGCTTTGGCAGCGGCTCTGGGTCCGGCGTGAGGGGCTGGCCAGGAGCGAGTCCTCGAACGTGTTGTGCAGTTCCAGCCTATTGGTACCGCCCAGCATCCGCTCTGCTGTGTACTCATCCAGGACACGCTTGCTGTCGCCCACGTGTAGCACGTGCTTGATGACCACGCAGCGATCCGGCTCCTCGCCCTGCAAGTAGAGAGCAGCGTCGCCGGGCACCAGCACATCGTAAACCATGCTGCTCTTGGACACCTCCTTGGAGCGGAACTGTGTTGGCGCCGACGGGTTCTGCCCGTCATTGTTGCCAGGTGGCTGTAGCTCACGAGGGACAAGGTCTTGAGGCCAGAGACAATAAGGAAGTCCGCGAGCACAAACCTGACCTTGGTCTGGCCCGACTGATAGTCGTCTCCACCCACAGAAACACGGCGCTGCCACGTGAGCTCCAGGGCTCCAGGCAGCGGTGTGGTCCGTGGGTACCCACCAAGGCAAGCGCAGCCCTTCAAGAGGCTGGAGAGCGTGGAGGGCAACACTTCCAGGCCCAGCTGGACGGCGTGCAGCAGGCTCTCAGCGGTGTCACTGAGACCCAGGAGCACTTTGCAGAAGCGCTCAGGGTTCGCGGTCCACGCCGTGAGGACGTCTCCTCCGGCTGCTGCGTGCGCGCGCGTGCCCGGGAGGACGTCGTCGGCGTGCGCGCTCTGGTTAGTTAGCTGCGAGGAACCCGGGGGATACAGACAGAGCCGAGAGAGCTCTGAGTCTCCAAGAGCGGCCACAGTGGCTCCTGCAGAGCCTGTGAGTGCTGTGACACCTCCTGCAGGTTCAGAGATGATCATGCTCGAGTCGGAGAACAGGCGGTCGTCGAGCACCACCAGGGGCAGTGAGCCGAAGGTCACGAATAGCTCCTGGCCCTCGTTGTCCAGACTCAGGCTAACGAGGGCCGCGGGCGTCAGCCAGTGGTTGTAGCTGGCCTCCTTGCGGCGGTGGCCCAGGACAGGTGCAGTCCAGCATGGCAGGGCTCAGCCTGGAGCGGTTGTTCCTGTCCCAGCCGAGCAGGACCCCGAGCTGCGGCACCTGCGGGGCGGCCTGCAGGGTGAAGCACGTGGACCTGGCTTCGCGGTTGACAAATGTGATCCAGTACTTATTGTAAGTCCTTGGCGTCCGGCTGTAGACCGCAGCGGGCTCTCAACCTTGAACACGGCTTTCGTCCATCACAAGGAATGGTGCGGAGTCGGCGGGGACAGCAGCAGGTGGCTAAGTAAAACCTTTTATAAAACTTTTAATAGAGCTATAAAGTTAATCATATATATATATTTTTATTTAAAGAAATAACACATAACAGTTTAAGTTCAACTTGGTTTGATTCAAACATATCCTTCTCGACCTAAGACTGTATGAAACATTTTATCTGGGCATTTCACTGAAAACGAGTCCCTTTTTGTGTGTGTGTGTGTGTGGGTGGGTGGGTGTGTGTGTGTGTGTTTAAATTGGAGGATAATTGCTTTACAATGTTATGTTGGTTTCTGCTTCACAAAAATGCGAATTTAGCCCTAAGTATACATATATCCCGGGAGTTGGTGATGGACAGGGAGGCCTGGCGTACTGCGATTCATGGAGTCGCAGAGTCGGATATGACTGAGTGACTGAACTGAACTGAACTGATACATAAATCCCCTCCCTCTTGAGACTTCCTCCCACCTTCCCCCGTCTGACCTCTCTGCTGCTGCTGCTGCTAAGTCACGTCAGTCGTGTCCGACTCTGTGCGACCCCATAGACGGCAGCCCACCAGGCTCCTCCGTCCCTGGGATTCTCTAGGCAAGAACACTGGAGTGGGTTGCCATTTCCTTCTTCAATGCATGAAAGTGAAAAGTGAAAGTGAAGTCGCTCAGTCGTGTCTGACTCCTCGCGACCCCATGGACTGCAGCCCACCAGGCTCCTCCGTCCTTGGGAGTTCCCAGGCAAGAGTACTGGAGTGGGCTGCCATTGCCTTCTCCGTCTCACTTCTCTTGGTCATCACAAGAGCACCTGGTTAAACTCCCAGTGCTACAGAGCTGCTTCTCACTAGCTAGCTAGTTTACACACGGTAGTGTGTATCTGTTAGTGCTACTCTCTGGATGTGTCCCACCCTCCTTCCTCTCCTGTGTGCACAAGACTGTCCTCTACCTTTGGGTTCATTCCTTCCCTGCAGATAGGTTCATCAGTACCATTTTTCTAGATTCTAACACACCCTATATGTGTTAATATAGGGTATTTGTTTTTCTCTTTCTGACTTACTTCACTCTATATAACATGATCTAGGTTCATCCACCTCAGTTCACTGACTCAATTGCCTTTCTTTTAACAGTTGAGTAATATTCCATTGTACATTTGTACAACATCTGTCCATTCATCTGTCGATGGATGTGTAGGGTGCTTCCATATCCTGGCAATTGTGAATAGTACTGCAATGAACATTTTGGTATAAGTGTCTTTTTGAATTATGGTTTTATCAGGGTATATGCCCAGTAATGGGAATGCTGGGTCATAGTTTTATTCCTAGTTTTTAAAGAAATCTCCATGTTATTTTCCATAGTGGTTGTATCGATTTGCACTCTTGCCAACATATGCTAGAGGGTTCCCTTTTCTCCACATCCTCTCCAACATTTATTGTTTGTAGATTTTTTGGCAATGGCCATTCTGACTGGTGTGAAGTGGTACCTCATTGTAGTTTTGATTTGCATTTCTCTAATAATTAGTGATGTAGAGCGTCTTTTTGTGTGTTTGTTAGCCATCTGTATGTCTTTGGAGAAATGTCTGTTTAGATCTTCTGCCCATTTTTTGATTGGGTTGTTTGTTTTTCTGATATTGAGCTGCATGAGTCGCTTATATATTTTGGAGTTTAATCTTTTGTCAGTTGCTTTGCTTGCAACTCCTATTCTGAGGATTGGCTTTTAACCTCATTAATAGTTTCCTTTGCTGTGTGAAAGCTTTTAATTTTAATTAGGTCCCTTTTGTTTTTATTTCCATTACTCTAGGAGGTGGGTCAAAGAGGCCTTTGCTGTAATTTATGTCAAAGAGTGTTTTCCTATGTTTTTCTCTAGGAGTTTTATAGCTTCTGGCCTTACATTTAGGTCTTTAATCCATTTGAGTTTATTTTTGTGTATGGTGTTAGGGAACGTTCTAATTTCATTTTTTTTTTACATGTAGCTGTCCAGATCTTCCAACACCATTTATTGAAGAGGTTTTCTTTTCTTGCCTGTCTATTTGTCTTACATAGCTGATGTCTTGACTGACATCTCCTATAAAATTAGTGAAGGGATGACTTAATTCCTTTTATTTCATGACAGTTAATTTCTGTAAACTCACATAATCTTACAATTCTTTTATTGTCAGATTTAATATAAAATCTTAGATGGAATGACTGGGTTATACAACCAAAGAATATATGTTGACACAATTTTAAAAACTAAATTGTTTGCATGTTTATTTACTCTATGATAAATAAATAAATATTTACTCTGTGAGGGCTTTCCTCGTAGCTCAGCTGGTAAAGAATCCGCCTGCAATGCAGGAGACCTGGGTTTGATCCCTGGGTTGGGAAGATCCCCTGGAGAAGGGAAAGGCTACCCACTCCAGTATTCTGGCCTGGAGAATTCCATGGACTGTATAAATCCATGCTCGCAAAGAGTTGAGCAACTTTCACTTTACTCTATGAAGCCCTTTAAACACTAGATGGCACTAAAAATATATCATGATAAATTTTTTTATTCATCAAGCAGATGTAGTATTAATTTTATGACCTTGTAAGTTGGTACATACTTTGTTTAAATTTTTTAAACATTTAAAACAACTGAAGTGCTACTAGTGCAGTTGATTGTTGAAAGAGGTAATAAAATCACCAAACTGGAGAAATACAAAATTTGTAATTAAAGCTATTCAGTGTTCAGTGGACAACAGATATTACCTTTCTGAAGGCTTTTTCACCATATGTGTTTGCTCTCTAAATTCACTAAGGGAAAGAACTACTTTGCAAATGAACTTAATGGATAGGTCCTTTTTATTTGTTTGGCTGCACTAGATCTTAATTGTGGCAGTTGGTATCTTTGAACTTCATTGTGGTGGCATGTGAACTCTATATTTTGGCATGTGGGATCTAGTTCCCCGACCAGGAATTGAACTGGGACCCCCTGTATTGGGAGTGCAGAGTCTTAGCCACTGGACCACCAGCAAAGTCCCCAGTGAATAGGTTCTTGAACTGTTTAATAATCTGATTGATGATGTAGCATGACATATGAGCACATTGATAAAAGATTTAAATTCTTGACATGTAAAACTTCCTCCAGCAAAAATAACATAAAACTAGTTATTGCCACTACATGAGGACATCAGTGACTTATGATAGATTTATCATCAGTTCAAGGAATATTTCCAATTAGTCACTGCACAGAGAGCTTTGAAATGACCCAAAATATCACATAAAGAGTTTCCTAAATTTGACAGCTGTCCTAAAATTTTACCCATTATTAGTAGATAGCTTGTGAAGCTGAAAGAAACTTTTACATACTATTGCAAGAAAACACAGTAAGATCAAGTACGCTGGAGGAAAGCCCGAGTTATCTTCTTTGTCCTGTGGAGACAGGATTGATGAGGATAGCCAGTCACCAGGGAGAGGTGTGTTAGGTGGTAACGTAATTCAAGTGTTCCATAGAGTCTGGATCTTGTGATATTTGTAGTATTTGTCTGCTTTATATATATCTCGTTTGTTGTGACTTCTCATTACAAACATGTTATTCATTTTTGTATGTAATGTTGTATTTTTTTCTTAAATGGGGTTCAAAAACGGTATAAGCTTCAGATTGCACAAATTATTCATTTTTAGCCCATACAGTCTCTGCTTTTTTTTTCACTATTGGACTTTTGTTTATGTTGTTTTCTTTGTTTTTATGTCCTTTCTCTCAATATTGTCTTTCTAATTTCTACTTGCCTAGGACCATAAGACCTGGTACATATATCATATTTCCTTCATGAAAAGGGCTTTGATCTGTCTCTCAAAACTCTACATTTCCTCAAGTCAATCAAGAATAATTTCTCCATCATCTAGAGAAATGTATTTTTATTTCTTTTGTGACATGTTACTTTGTATATCTTATATTACATATACTTATGAATGTGTTATTTTTCCCTGTTGGGTTCTTAACTTTCTAATGAAAGAGTCTAAATCTTACCCATATGCATCCTGTGTAATACTTAGCATAGTAATTTATATCATAGGTATCCCCCAAATATGTGTAAAATAATGAAGGTGTGAACATTGTTTGATCTGAGGGTCACAGCATAATGTTTTTCTATGCCTATTTATTTGAACTCTGGATATTTTGGTCTTAGGTGTATGCTTGTATTTAAAATAAAATATGCAACAACCAGAATCTTGGAGAAAATAAAGGAGGGTATTCTACGTTTACAAGAAGTCATGGCTCTATCTTGATATCGGCAACATTACAAGACCACAGACACCTCTTCAAGCATATATTTAGTCTATATCAGAAGGCAGCAAACTATAGCCCATGGGCTAACTCCAGTCAGCTGCCTACTTTTGTAAATAATGTTTTACTGAAACACAGCTGATTCATTTTTATCATGTCTGTGGTTGTTTTCAAGTCACAAAAGCACATTTGAGTTGTTTTGACAGACTGTTATAGTGAACAGAGTCTAAAATCTTTACCATCTGATCCTTTAACAAGAAAGTTTTGCTGACCTCTGATATGAATCTTGTTGGTAGTTAGGTAGTCAGATGACCATATAGGAGAATGCAAAGCTTTTCTTTTAAAAAATGAGTTGGGAATAAGAGAACTACTAAAATTTTAGCTTTGGAGTTATCACTTTTTCAGTTTTTGAAAGGTTAGTTTTCTCTTGGTGCATATACACCCCATTGGGTAGTAGGAGCGACTTCATAGAAATTTGCAAACAGTGGAGAAAGACCCATACATTTTAGTTCCGCACTAAGTAGGCCAACCAATAGTCACCGAATCAGAGACTTTTGAAGTCCTACCGTTCAGTTCAGTTCAGTCACTCTTGTCCAACTCTTTGCCACCCCATGGACTGCAGCATGCTGGGCTTCCCTGTCCATCACCAACTTGTGGAGCTTGCTCAAACTCTTGTCCATTGAGTCGATGATGCCATCCAACCATCTCATCCTCTGTCATCCCCTTCTCCTCCCGTCTTCAATCTTTCCCAGCATAAATGTCTTTTTCAATGAGTCAGTTCTTTGCATCAGGTGGCCATAGTATTGGAGTTTCAGCTTCAGCATCAGTCCTTCCAGTGAATATTCAGGACTGATCTCATTTAGGATGAACTAGTTGGAACTCCTTGCAGTCCAAGGGACTCTCAAGAATCTTCTCCAACACTGCAGTTCAAAAGCCTCAATTCTTTGGCACTCAGCTTTCTTTATAGTCCAACTCTCACATCCATACATGACTACTGAAAAAACCATAGGTTTGACTGGATGGACCTTTGTTGGCAAAGTAATATCTCTGCTTTTTAATATGCTGTCTAGGTTGGTCATAGCTTTTCTTCCAAGGAGCAAGTGTCTTTTAATTTCATGGCTGTGGTCACCATCTGCAGTGATTTTAGAGCACCTCCCCCCCAAATAAAATCTGCTCCTGTTTCCATTGTTTCCCCATCTGTTTGCCATGAAGTGATGGGACTGAATGCCATGATCTTAATTTTCTGAATATTGAGGTTTAAGCCAACTTTTTCACTCTCCTGTTTCACTTTCATCAAGAGGTTCTTTAATTCTTTGCTTTCTGCCTTAAAGGTGGTGTCGGTCCTACAAGGCCCTGACAAATGCATTAACTGGCAGTGGGGGTGGCATTTGGGGGAGACAAGAATGCCAGAGCCCTCCATGGCATTCGCTGGTTTCGGCACAGTGAGGTAGGTCTGCGGTCATCTCAGTGTGTAGGGGAGGTTCTTTTTTTTTGAATTCCCACAACAGTTAATCAGTGTTGTTGCAGAGCAGGACACTGGTTACTGTCATCACAAAGAAGCCGTTGCTGTGGTCTTTCTGGAAGCCAAGGAGAAAAAGCCTAGAATTTTTAAAGGTTAAGGATTTTAGTCCTTACTTTGTATATCCATCCCTGGGTAGCACAGAATGGGTACAAAGGTATAATTCTTAGCATCTGCCCTTCCCAGCTCACATTAAAATAAACACACACACACTCACACTCACACTCCCTATTGTGCACAGTAGGCCTGGCTGCATCCAGTGAAGGATGGATCTGGTATGCAGAGTGAGGGCTGTGTCCTGAGATGGGAGGCCCTGGAACAGGAGACCTTTATCACATAGGCAACTGGCATCCGTTCTCTGCTTTTTCTCGGTGCCTTTCACCTGCCTCGGCTTCTCCTAGCCTCTCTGCCCTACCTTTTCCTGTTCAGACCAATTTCCATTCTTCCAAGAGTAGAAGATCAAGTCGGGGCAACCGAGTTAAAACCTCGCCTCCCCTGAAACATTGAAGGTGGAGAGATTTAAAGAGGGCACTTGAGGGGCTTCCCTGGGGGCTTTGTGGTAAAGAATCCGCCTGCTCAGGTGGTTCTGTCCTTGATATGGGGAGATCCCACGCTGCATGGAGTGGCCCAGCCTGTGCACCGCAGCTGTGGAGCCTGGGCTCTAGAGTTGGGGGCGCACCACAGAGCCCCAGGCGCCTAGAGCCTGTCCTCCGGAATAATAGAAGCTGCTGTAACGAGAAGCCCGCACACTGCAACTAGAGAGTAGCCCCCACTACTCGAAGCAACTAGAGAAAAGTCCACACAACAACAAAAACCCAGCATGGCCAAAAATAAATACATCAATTAAATAAAGAAAAAAAAAGAGGACACCATTGCAGAAAAGCCAGCTCTGCTTGGCAAAAATGAGGTGGTTCAACAGGCTGTATATGCCAAAAAGTTGTTCTCTGTGGTGAGAGCAGCAGAGGGTCCCGCTGAGCAGACCCAGGGCCACTGCCTTCTTATCCCTGAGGCTGCCGGGTGGGAATGAGCGCCTTAGATGAAAACACAAAGCCCGGATATTTATATTAAGGCAAAAGTTAAAATACTCAAGATACACCACCTGCACACAACTCGCCCAGTTGGCATCCTGAGACAGCAGGACCCAAGGTGTGGTTTTCTAAGGGAGCAAATATGTAACGAGTATATTGGCTCAGAAGGCTGTGTGGGTGGGAGTGGGCAGCTGTTCCTCTGAGCAGCCCTTTTGCCTGTCATCACAACACATTTCTTGGGACAGTTCCTGGCACCCTATTTCAGGAGTGGAGACAACGTGGAAAAAATCTGATCTTAACTGGGAGAGATTCCATCCTACGAAATACAGTGACCGGTGGGTTGAACCCATCAACCTGATCTCATGCCTTATCTTTTCATTCTGGCATGGCAAATGTTATTACTACATACTCCTCTTTAAAAGGAAAACACCTTCTCTACTCCGGCCACTTTCAAAAGCTAGAGATTCTGGGGTCAGAGATTTGGATAAAGCGTGCAGGTCCCAGAGGGAATTTCTTCCAGAGCCCTCCTGAGCATGTGAGCAGAGCACGGATGGAGTTCCTTTCCTCACCACCGCCTCAATGCACGGGGACGAGGGGCCAACGGTGAGGACCGGCCTGAGGTGCACAGCAGTACCAGCTGCCCCTACCCACCCTGTCCCCACTTTCCCACTCTGCAGATTGATGCCTGCACTTGGGAACTCTCCTGATGGCAAAAGTCTAGTCCCCACACTGGGGCTCAATTCTCCATCTCTGAAGCAGGGCAGGGCCCTGGGTCTCATCGACCTCCCTGGAGTCTGGCTTTCCCGGTGAGCTGGGGACTTTCAGTGGACAGGAAGCCACGTGTAGCGGATGCTCTAGCAGATGCAGCGTGTCTGGACCTGGGGTGGCCGTTTGCACTCTTGGCTGGTTGGTCTAAATCTTCACAGTTACAGCATCTGTCTCCCTTTCATCTTTCTTCTGCGTGTGGTTCCCTTTGGCCACCTCTCACTCCCAGTACAGAACACGCAGCAGGGCCAGTGACACAGAGATTCCAGCCCCTAAGGGGGCTTCTCAAAGGTGAAGTCCAGTGCCCCTTCCTCCTTCAGGCCCTGGAAACCCTCCGTGCGTCGTTCACTCTGGGGCACAGAGCGTGGCACAAGCTTGATGCTGCTGTTTGTGAACAGCAGGCCTGACCTATATTCCTGCTGGGACCCACGTACAGGAGCTGGCATGGTGCTGCAGCTGCAGCTCTGCCATCCGGGCTGTGCGCTCTGGCACCTTGGCGCAGCCACCTGCAAACTGCTGGCCTGACCTGGAGACCATGGTGGTCAGCTGAGCACCTGATTAGGCAGTTGCTGCCCCCTGAGAGTCCAGAGGCAAAAAGGTGGGTGAAGAGACTGCTGCAGCTGCTCTCCAACCTCAGGTGATGCTTATGACACCAGCATTTGAGAATCATGACTTAGATATACCAAGAGAGTGAGGAGCAGCTTTAAAAAAGTGTATAAGCTCATTGTGGTTTTGATTTGCATTTCTCTGATAATGAGTGATGTTGAGCATCTTTTCATGTGTTTGTTAGCCATCTGTATGTCTTCTTTGGAGAAATGTCTGTTTAGTTCTTTGGCCCATTTTTTTCGAGAGAACAGCATCGAAACATGTATGTTATCAAGGGTGAAACAGATCACCAGCCCAGGTTGGATGCATGAGACAAGTGCTCAGGGCTGGTGCACTGGGAAGACGCAGAGGGGTGGGATGGGGAGGGAGGTGGGAGCGGGGATCGGGATGGGGAATACATGTAAATCCATGGCTGATTCATGTCAATGTATGGCAAAAACCACTACAATATTGTAATTAGCCTCCAACTAATAAAAATAAATGGAAAAAAAGTGTATAAACGTATATGAAAACTTGCTTATGATAGACTTGCAGCTTCCAAAGCACACACTGGGCAGGTTCAGGGATGTGCTCACGGAATGGGGATTTGAGCTTGGGCTGTGTGATGGGCGAAGCATCAGATATTTGGCATCTGGACTCTGACCGGCTCTGGGAGGGTAGACTTGGGCCTGCGGTGCTTAGGAAGAATCTCAGAAACTGTTAGAGGTGAGGTGTCTGAAATAATTGAAAAGAGAAGAAAATTGCACTTAGCTGTGCAATTTATTCAAGATCCAGTCATAATTTTAGATCTACTAGTTCCCACCCAGGTCTCATTGCAGTAGCACCAAAATGGAAGTTACTGCTTTTACTATTTGAGGAGCACTCAACTTAACTTCTCAGAGTCTTATCTTTCAAGTGTGTCTAACATGAACGCAAATGTATTTTTTTCTACTACTTGAAATAGACAATTTAAAAACAAATTTTGACTTTTCAGCCCCCTTTTGGTCAAAATCTTCTATGACTACTTAACACATGCTTGTGTCCTTTTGCATGATCCAGCTAGAACCAGGGTAGGGGTTTCTGATTCTTCAACTATTTTGAAAGTAAGACAATACAAAAAGATAAAATAATTTGCATAATTAGTTCAACTTATATTGGTCTATGCCCCCTTTCCTCCTCCTGCCCCCCTCCTGTAGTCTCAGAGGAAAGATACAAGATGGGATAGAAAAAAATGAGAGCAAAATGAATTTTACATTTTCTAAATTTGACTGCTTTGTTCTTTGTATTACTTAATGGCACCAGAGTATGAGCAGTTTGTTAAGTTTTTTCATAATGTAAGTGCCTATCTTCGTCAGGGGTATTTTTTCCTCACTAAGACCATTTACTCTTATTTGCATAGTGAAATCACAGGAACGTGCAAAAGACACAAATCACTGAAATTTGGACTATTTATTTTTAGCCATAAATGGTTCTGATCAGCATTCATATCTATGTCACTCACTGCATATTTACCATGGATTATTAATTCTTTATGTTCACTAAGGCATCTCTCAGTCTTAAAGTTCCTTTGTATTCCCTCAGATTTATGGTACATAGTAAATCCTCAATACATATGAGTTGATTTATACAGCTGGGAAAGAGGATAGGTTCAAAGTCATTGATAACGCCAGTTGGAAAATTTGCGATCTGTACAACTGCACATGGATGAACGTTTATAAGTGAAATGTATGGTGGATAATGTGAAAATACTCTAGCAAGCATTATTTGTGAAAGGTGGGCAATTCTTGATGCACTGAGAAATTTACAAAAGAATAGTGATGTATTGCAAAACTTGTCTATAAGATTTGCACCTTTAAGCATTTTCCAAAATTAGAGAAAAAGATATTATTAAATCCTTTTTGGAATCGTTACTGCAATTTGCATACATAGGTACTCTCCGGAGATCCTTGGTTATCAGTTTCTTCTTTTTGATAAAGACGGAGCAGGTTTTCCGTCCCTTGCTGACCACACCTTGTCCACATACTGCCTCTGTCAGGAACACTCTTCATCTTTGGTGTGCCCCATCCTAGAAAGTACCCACATGTGATACTCTTTGCTTCATTTCTAGGTGTAAATGTTTCTCTTTCCAATTTGTTATATCAAAGGTTGGGGCTATTTTGAAATATTAAGAAACAAATGGAAACCCATATGGCAGAGATGTTTTTTTAAAGACATATTTATCACCATTTGGGGAGTGATAAGGAAGCTATTCTGTCTTCACTGAGGACAAAGTAATTGTCAATATGCTTAAATTGCTGGAAAGTGTACTGAGAATAGACACAAGGAAGGTTCTCTGTAGGGAGTGTTGTTAGGTCCTTGAATGGGTGACATAGGAGGTAGATCACTTTGATTTTTATTAATAACTCTTCGGTGTCTTACTAAGATCTGAATTCTTGAATTTTGAATTCTAGTACCTTTCTTTTACTTTGGAAATAAGCAAAACCAAAAATTCCCACCAAAATGTCCTTTCTTTAAGGCCTCAGTTCTTCCTAGAGCTACTGATAATGGGTAGAATATGGAAGATTTCACTGAAGACTGTGAGTGCTGCTATAGAAAAGGCATTTGAGGAGTTTTATTAAGTGTGAAAAAGCAAGCTGCTCTTATGGCATGTATAACTATGGCTGCCTTCAAAAAAGGCAAGCATGGTGTTAGAAAATACGAGTTGAGAGGGATTGTTTTTGTAGTGAACCAGCCTTGGTAGCTCAGCTGGTAAAGAATCCACCTGCAATGCTGGAGTCCCTGATTTGATTCCTGGGTTGGGAAGAACTCCTGGAGAAAGGGGTAGGTTACCCAGTCCAGTATTCTTGGGCTTCCGTGGTGGCTTAGACTGTAAAGAATCTGCCTGCAATGCAGGAGACCTGGATTTGATCCCTGGGTTGGGAAGATACCCTGGAGGAGGGCATGGCAACCGACCCCAGTATTCTTGCCTAGAGAATCCCATGGACAGAGGAGCCTGGTGGGGTCCAGTCCGTGGGGTCTCAAAGAGTCAGAGATGACTGAGTGATTTTTCACTTTTTCAAGTGCATATATTGCCTATTCTGAAACAAATAAAATACTAAAATTAAAAAAACTCTTAATTCATGAACAACAAAAGCAATAACACCCTGAATTCATTTAATGTTGACCAATAGGGATGTAGTTAGACAAATCACTATGCTCCATCTAATGGAATAAACTGTACCTGTTAAAAAAAATGAGGTAGGCATAGAGAACATAGTAAGTGAACAAAAGCAAAATGCAGTATGTACAAAGTTTCATTTCTATACATTTTTTTTTTTTCATTTCTATACATTTTTAAAGGTCACTCGAAGAGCTTTGTATACATAAACTCTTCTATGTGCCAGTGTTGTTTTCTGGAAGGACACATGTGGAAGGATGAATAGGGTTTTCCCATGGGAAGAGAATAGAGGGTGAACGAATGGAGAGGATGGTTTTATTTGTCATACATTTCTGAGTGTTTATAATATATGTGTATGTTACTTTAATGAATGCTTAAAAATTATATTATGGCTTTGTGGAAAAGTTCAGTGTCACATTCCATATTTTCCTAAACTGATGTGAATCCAAGTAGATAAGTTATATAATATTATAGAAAACACCTGTAAAAATTTCACAAGGAGATAGCAGCTAATCCATTCTAGACATTTTCTTTTTCTTTTCTTTTTTGCAGTCACACTCTTTCTTTAGAAGTGATTTATTAAAAATGGTTGGATTTTCCAAATTATTAGCAACAATATGATGCAATGGAAATAGTGGTAGCCTGAGAGTCTCACTAGGACTTCCACTTGGACCCCTTCAGCCTAAGACCCAGCAAATTTCTGTGTTCAAAGAAAGAGGTGACTAGTTCATCTTTAAGATTCTGTCCCACGTTAGAATCCCAGGATTCTCTTACTGCTAGAAAGCAAAGAATTAAATGCTGATTTTAGTAACGTTGAATTTAAAGATTTAATCTGTGATTTAAAGATTTTTAGCATCCTATGTGATATTATGTATCAGCAATTAAGAATGCTGGCTTTTACACCAGTGTGTGTAGGTTAGTACCTTGGTAGAGGTGATTATGGTTGGTATAATAATGACCCTTCAAAGATGGCTATGCTTTAACCCCTCAAACCTGTGCGTGCTGTATGTACATGTTGCCTAAAGTAACAAAGGGATTTTTGTAGTCCCTTTTGTTCAGCTCAGTTTGGTTGCTCAGTCGTGTCTGACTCTTTGTGACCCCGTAGACTGCAGCACGCCAGGCTTCCCTTTCCATCACCAACTCCCAGAGCTTGCTCAAACTCTTGTCCATTGAGTCAGTGATGCCATCCAACCATCTCATCCTCTGTCATCCCCTTCTCCTCCCATCTTCAATCTTTCCCAGCATCAGGGTCTTTCCCAGTGAGTCAGTTCTTTGCATCAGGTGGCCAAAGTATTGGAGCTTCAGCTTCAGCATCAGTCCTTCCAACGAATATTCAGGCCTGATTTCCTTGAGGATTGACTGGTTTGATCTCTCTGCTGTCCAAGGGACTCTCAAGAGTCTTCTCTAACACCATAGTTCAAAAGCGTCAATTCTTTGATACTCAACTTTCTTTATAGTCCAAATTTCACATCCATACCTGACTATTGGTAAAACCATAGGTTTGACTAGATGGACTTCTGTTGGCACAGTAATATCTCTGCTTTTTAATATGCTGTCTAGGTTGGTCATAGATTGTCTTCCAAGGACCAAGTGTCTTTTGATTTCATGGCTGCAGTCATCATCTGCAGTGATTTTGGAGGCCAAGAAAATAGTCTCTCACTGTTTCCATTGTTTCCCCATCTGTTTGCCATGAAGTGATGCGATCAGATGCCATGGGACCAGAGTCCCTTTTGTAGTTGTGATTAATTTAATGATTTATGAGATAGGAAGATTATCCTGAAATATCATAATATCATAATCTTTGTAAGAGGGAGGCAGGAGGGTCAGTATCAGGGCTGGGAGGGGTACAGATGACATTAGAGGTCATAGAATCAGAAAGAGATTTAAGGATGGCATACTTCTGACTTGGAAGGACCTAGGCCAAGGAACACAGGAAATCTCCAGAAGCTGGAAGAAGCAAAGGAATAGATTTTTCTCTTGAAACTCCAGAAGAAACAAAATCCTTCTGACACCTTGATGTTAGCCCAATGAAACCCATTTTGTACTTCTGATCTCCAGAATGGTATCTTAGTATCTTAATAAGTTTATATTGCTTTAAGTCGCTAAGTCATGATAATTTGTGACAGCAGCAATAGGAAACTAATGCTGTGATATACATGTAGAATTAAAGCTTAGAGGTCATATCAATTGTTGTACGTGTTTCCATCTTCTTTAATACAAATAGAAATTGTCAACCGAAGCAAGACTGAAGAAAACTTGTGACCACTCACTACCAATCAATAATACACATAAAATGTTGTTGACTTTTATAGACAAAATATAGGAAAAGATAAACCAATAGGTAAGTTTAAGGAACTTCCCTGACTTTTAGTTGTAAATGTACACTATTTCAGAAGGATAAGTTGCCAGTAGTCATTCGATGAGACTAAGGATGAAGGAATACTGCTGTGCTTGGCATGGATGGTGGAAAACTGTATGGGACTGTTTCAGTTTTTTCCTAGCCTTCTAACGTAAATAGCTCTATAGGAAAAGGTGACATTTTTGTAGTGGTATCAAGTCCTGCCTGTAAGAATGATTAACAGTGGCAACAAATACTGAAGTCCTGGTTCACTGTCCATCTGCATCCATTTCACTCTAGCTCAGCACTTCTCTGTCAGGTACAATTTTAAATGTCAAGCACAACTCAAGTGGGACTTACAGAGAAGGGAATTTGTAAACATAATGTATTACAAGTGTCTTATTTTCCTGAAGAATGGACCATGTTTACCAAGATTTACTGTGGTTTTTTTTTTTTTTTTTCTCACTGTGATTTTCCTCCTACCTTACAGAGAGAGAGAGAGAATGTTGATGAGATACGTCCTGTGGCAGTGATAGATCACTTGGAAGCCCTGGTGACCTTTAGGGAAGGCTAATTTCAGGATTTTCCCTTGAAGTTCATCCTCTGCCTGATGGCCTTTATTATCAGGAAATCCTGTTTTATTTAGCATTCAGTGAAATGTGCTTCGGGAGGAGGGGTGGGTGGAAAGAAGTGAATTCCTTGATTAGGGACAGAACTGCAAATTTGGTGAGTGAATGAGTAAGAATCTACTATAGTCAGAGAGACATGTTTTCTTTGATGTCATAGAGGAACATAGCAAGCTATTTACTTCTGTGGTCTAGAAACTTTATTAGAACTGTGGGCTCTGTTGACAGATTCTGGGTTTGAAATTTGAATTTGTCAAATTTCACTGGCCATATAGAATACTGTATTCTTCTTATTATTACTGTATAATAATACTGTATTACTGTATTATTATTATTAATATTATCCTTAATATTATCTTCCATTTCAGACTGTTTATAATAATTATAGAGAGGTAACTTTGCTATTCTAATGCTTTGATATATGCCCATGTAGAGAACTGTGAGAGAAGAAAATATAGTATCTCTCAATTACATAAAATATATCATCTCAATTGTCTCTTTTGACACAGTGTCTTGTTTCATGATGCATTATAATTAGGTATATTTTCCCTTTCTAAAGTATTTTAGCAAGAAATCTATCTTATTTTAAATGTATTATATGCTTGAAGAAAATATGCAAAGAGATAATATCTGAAATTAAAAGGAACTAGTGACCCAAGCTCAGGAAGCACAGTCATGTACAGGTTAAACTCAACATATGTGTCTTAACATGCTGAGACACATATTAACCAAATTGACAAGAAGTAAAGACAATGAGGGAAAATATTAAAAGCAGCAAGTAACAGAGAAAGGAAAGGTTATCAGCTGGTTTTTCAGCAGAAATTCTGCAGGCCAGAAGGGCATGGCATGCTATATTTAAAGTGATGACGGGGAAAACCTACAACCAAAAATACTCTACGCAGCAAGACTCTCAGATTTGATGGATAGATCAAAAAGTTTTACAGACAAGCAAAAGTTAAGAGAACTCAACACACCAAATTCCAAATTCAGCATTAAACAAATGCTAAAGGGACTTCTCTAGGTGGAAAAGAAGAGGCAACAACTAGAAACAAGAAAATAATGAATTGGAAAGCTCAGCAGTAAAGACAAACATACAGTTAAGGTTAGGAAATCATCCACAAACAAATATGATATAAAAACTAGCAATCATGAGAAGAGGAGAGTACAAATGCAGGATATTTGAAATTAAGAGGCCAGCAGTTAAAACAGTTGTGTGTGTATGTGTGTGTGTGTGTATGTCTGTGACTGCTATGTCAAAACTGAAAATCTACAATAGATAATCAAATACAAGGAAAAGGAATACAAATACAACACTAAAAATAGCCATCAAATCACCAGAGAATGGAACAAAAGAGGAAGGGAAGGAAAAAGACAGACAAAAGCAAATCCAGAACAGTTCACAAAATGGAAATAAGAACATACACATCTATAATTACCTTAAAATACAAACAGATTAAATGCTTCATACAAAAGACATATATTGGCTGAACGAATACAAAATCAAGACCTATGTATATGCTGTACACAGCAGACCTACTTCAGATCTGGGGACACATGCAGACTGAAAGTTATGGGATGGAAAAAGGTGTTCCATGCAGATGGAATTCAAAAGAAACCTGGAGTAGCAATACTCATATCAGGCAAAATAGACTTTAAAATAAAGACTTTTACAAGAGACAGAGAGGGACACTACATAATGATCAAGGGATCAATCCAGGAAGAAGATAGAACAGTTGTAAATATATAATGCATCCAACATAAGAGCACCTCAATATATAAGTCAAATGCTAATAGCCATAAAAGGAGAAAGACAGTTAACACAATAATAATGGAGACTTCTCTGTTATAAAGACACCCTATCTATATCAATGGATAGATCAGCCAGAGACAGAAATCAATTAGGAAACATAGGCCATAAATGACACATCAAATCAGATGGACTTAATTGATACTTGTAGAATGTTCCATCTGAAAGCAGCAGAATACACATTCTTTTCAAGTGCACATGGAACGTTCTCCAGGATCACATGCTGGGCTGCAAAGCATGGCTTGATAAATTTAAGACAATTGAAATCACATGAAGCATCTTTTGTACTAACAGTACTGTGAGATTAGAAGTCAAGTACAAGAAAAAACTGAAAAAAAAAGCAACAAAACCCAGCAACATAAACACATGGAGGCTAAGCAATATGCTAAACAGCCAGTGGATCACTGAAGAGATGAAAGAGGAAACAAAAAAAAAGTACCTAGAGACCACTGAAAGCAAAAACATGATGATCCAAAACCCATGGGATGCAGCAAAAGCACTTCTAAGAGGGAATTTTACAGCAATATAATCTTACTTCAGGAAACATCTCAAATAAACAACCTAACCTTATACCTAAAGCAACTAGAGAAAGAAGAATAAAAAAACCTAAAGTTAGTAGAAAAGAAAAAAAAAATCATAAAGATCAGAGCAGAAATAAATGAAACAGAAGAAGAAAATAGTGGCAAGGATCAATAAAACTAAAAGCTGGTTCTCTCAAAAGATAAACAAAATTGACAAACCTTTAGTCAGACTCATCAAGAAAAAGAAGACTCAAATCAATAAAATTAGAAATGAAAAAGCAGAAGTTACAGTTGACACCACAGCAATACAAAGGCTCACAAGAGACTATTACAAATAACTATATGCCAATAAAATGGACAACCTGGAAGAAATGGACAAATTCTTAGAAAGGTACAATTTCCCAAGATTGACTGGGAGGAAATAGGAAATATGAAAAAATCAATCACAAGTACTGGAATTGAAACTGTGATTAAAAAGCTTCCCAACAAATAAAAGTTCAGTACCAGATAGCTTCACAGGCGAATTCTATCAAACATTTAGAGATGAGTTAACACTTGTCCTTCCAAAAAATTGCTGAGGAAGAACTCCCAAGCTTATTCTATGAGGCCACCACCACCCTGATACCAAAACCAAAGATATCACAAAGAAAATTACAAACCAATATCACTGATGAGCAGAGATGCAAAAATCTTCAACAAAATAGTAGCAAACTGAATCCAACAATACATTCAAAAGATCACATACCATGATCAAGTAGGATATTTCCAAGGGATGCAAAGATATTTCAATGTCTGCAAATCAATCAGTGTGATACACCACATCAAGAAAAGGAAAAATAAAAACCATGTGATCATCTCAATAGATGCAGAAAGAACTTTTAACAATATCCAGCATCCATTTATGATAAAAAAAATTGTCCTGAAAGTGGGCATAGAGGGAATATACCTCAACAGAATAACGACCATGTGTGACAAACCCACAGCTAACATCATACTCAGTGGTAAAAAGCTGAAAGCCTTTACTCTAGGATCAGGAACAAGACAAGAATGTCTACTCTGACCATTTTTATTCAACATTGTTTTGGAGGTCCTGGCCACAGCAATCAGAAGAGAAAAAGAAATAAAAGGAATCCAAATTGGAAAAGAAGAAGTAAAACTGTCACTCTTGCAGATGACATGATACTCTACATAGAAAATTCTAAGATATTACCAGAAAGTCACTAGAGCTCATCGATAAATTTGGTAAAGTTGTAGGATACAAAAGTAATACACAGAAGTCCATTGCATTTCTATACACTAACAGCAAGAGATCAGAAAGAGAAATTAAGGAGACAATCTTATTTGTCATTGCATTGAAAATAATAAAATACCTAGGAATAAATCTACCTAAGGAGTAGTTAGGTAGACTTATTGGAAAAGACCCTGATGCTGGGAAGTATTGAGTGCAGGATGAGAAGAGGGCAACAGAGAATGATATGGTTGTATGGCATCATCAACTCAATGGACTTGAGTTTGAGAAAACTCCAGGAGATAGTGAAGAACAGGGAAGCCTGGTGTGTTGCACTCCATGGGGTTGTAAAGAGTGTTGTAACTTAGTGAGTGTACAACAATAAGGAGCTAAAAGACCTGTAATCTGAAAATTGTAAGGCACTGATGAAAAAAATCAAAGGTGACACAAACAAACGGAAAGATATACCATGGTCTTGGATTGGAAGACTCAATTTTATCAAAATATCTGTACTGCCCAAGGCAGTCTTGGGATTCAGTGCAATCCCTATTGAATTACCAAAGGCAATTTTTGCAGATCTAGGAAAAAAGAATCTTTATGGAAACACAAAAGACCTCAAATGGCCAAAGCAATCTTGACAAAGAAAAATGGGCATGGAGGAATCAGGCTTCTTGACTTCAGACTATATTATAAAGCTACAGTAATCAAAACAGTATAGTAGTAACACAAAAAACAGAAAGACAGATTAATGGAACAGGATGGAAAGCTCAGAAATAAACCCACAAATTTATGGTAAATTAATATATAACAAAGGAGGCAAGAATATACACTGGAGAAAGCACAGTCTTCAGTAAGTGGTGCTGGGAAAACTGGACAGCTACATATAAAAGAATGAAATTAGAATGTTCTCTAATACCACACACAAAAATAAACACAACATGGATTAAAGACCTCAAGGTAAGACCAGATAATATAAAATTCTTAGAGGAAGACATAGGCAGAACACTTAGACATAAATAGCAGCAATATCTTTTTTGATTCATCTCCTGGTATAATATAAATAAATGTGACCTAATTAAGCTTAAATGCTTTTGATGACAAAGGAAACCATAAACAAATGAAAAGACAACCCACAGAATCAGAGAAAATACTTGCAATGGATGTATTAATCTCTAGAGATTAATCTCAAGAGATTAATCTCTAAAATAGATAGCTCATGCAGATCAATATAATAAAAACCCAATCAAAAAATGAGAAGAAGATCTAAGTAGACATTTCTCCAAAGAATACACACAGATGGCAAAAAAACACAAGAAAAGATGCTCAACATCTCTAAGTATTAGAGAAATGCAAATCAAAACTACAATGACGTGTTACCTCTTACTGGAATGGCTATCACCAGAAAGCCTAACAATAAATGCTAGAGAGGATTTGGAGAAAAGCGAATCTTCCAACACTGTTGGTGGGAAAGTAAATTGGTACAGCCACTATGGAGACCAGTCTGGAGATTTCTTAAAAAACTAAAAGTAGAGGTACCATATGATTCAGTAATCCCATTCTTATATCTGGAGAAAACTATAATTCAAAAAGATACATGTATCCGGAGGTTCATTGCAGCACTTTTTACAATAGTCAAGACATGGAAACAAACTAAATGTCCATCAACAGATGCATGGATAAAGACGATGTGGTACATGTACACAATGGGGTATTACTCAGGCATTAAAAAGAATAATAGAGATGGCAAGTGTGAACATTGACATTCTCTAGAACTAAGACCAAAAAAAGATGCCCTTTTCATCATAGGGGACTGGAATGCAAAAGTAGGAAGTCAAGAGATACCTGGCGTACTAACAGGCCAGTTTGGCCTTGGAGTACAGAATGAAGCAGGCAAAGGCTAACAGAGTTTTGCCAAGAGAACGCACTGGTCATAGCGGACACCCTCTTCCAGCAGCACAAGAGAAGACTCTACACATGGACATCACCAGATGGTCAACACCGAAATCAGATTGATTATATTCTTTGCAGCCAAAGACAGAGAAGCTCTATACAGTCAGCAAAAACAAGACCAGGAATTGACTGTGGCTCAGATCATGAACTCCTGATTGCAAAATTTAGACTTAAGTAGAAGAAAGTATGGAAAACCACTAAGCCATTTAGATACAACCTAAATCAAGTCCCTTATGATTATACAGTGGAAGTAACAAACAGATTCAAGGGATTAGATCTGATAGATAGAGTGCCTGAAGAACTATAGATAGAGGTTTGTAAAGTTGTACAGGAGGCAATGATAAAAAACCACCCCTAAGAAAAAGAAATGTGAAAAGGCCAAATGGTTGTCTGACAAGACCTCACAAATAGCAGAGAAAAGAAGAGAAGTGAAAGGCAAAGGAGAAAGGCAAAGATATATCCATCTAAATGTAGAGGTCCAAAGAATAGCAAGGAGAGATTAGAAATCCTTCCTAAATGATCAATGCAAAGAAATAGAGGAAAACAATAGAATGGGAAAGATTAGAGATCTCTTTAAGAAAATTAGAGATACCAAGGGAACATTTCATGCAAAGATAGACACAGTAAAGGACAGAAACAATATGGACCCAACAGAAACAGAAGATATTAAGAAGAGGTGGCAAGAATACACAGAAGAACTATACAAAAGATGTCTTGATGACCCAGATAACCACAATGGTGTGATCACTCACCTAGAGCCAGACATCCTACAGTGTGAAGTCAAGTGGGCCTTAGGAAGCATTACTACGAACAAAGCTAGTGGAGGTGATGGAATTCTAGCTGAGCTATTTCAAATCCTAAAATATGATGCTGTGAAAGTACTGCACTCAATATGCCAGGAAATTTGGAAAACTCAGCAGTGGCCACAGGACTGGAAAAGGTCAGTTTTTATTCTAATCCCAAAGAAAGGTAATGCCAAAGGATGTTCAAATGACCGCACAATTGCACTCATCTCACACGCTAGCAAAGTAATGCCTCAAATTCTCTAAGCAAGGCTTCAACGGTACATGAACTGAGAGCTTTCAGATGTACAAACTGCATTTAGAAAAGGCAGAGGAACCAGAGATCAAATTGCCAACATTTGTTGGATCATTGAAGAAGCAAGAGAATTCCAGAAAAAACATCTACTTCTACTGGATTGACTAAGCTGAAACCTTTAACTGTGTGGACAATGAACTGTGGAAAATTCTTCAAGAGATCGGAAAACCAGACCACCTTACCTGCCTCCTGAGAATCCTGTATGCAGGTCAAGAAGCAACAGTTAGAACTGGATATGGAACAACAGACTCTTTCCAAATTGGGAAAGGAGTACATCAAGGTTATATAATATCACCTTGCTTATTTAGGTTCTATGCAGAAATGCCAGGCTGGATGAAGCACAAGTTGGAATCAAGATTGCTGGAAGAAATATCAATAACCTCAGATATGCAGATGACACCACCCTTATGGCAGAAAGTGAAGAGGAACTAAAGAGCCTCTTGATGAAAGTGAAAGGGAAGAGTGAAAAAGCTGGCTTAAAACTCAACATTCAGAAAATGAAGATCTTGGCGTCTGGTCCCATCACTTCATGGCAAATAGATGGGGAGACAATGGAAACCTTGACAGACTTTATTTTCTTGGGCTTCAGAATCACTGCAATTGGTAACTGCAGCCATGAAATTAAAAGATGCTTGCTCCTTTGAAGAAAAGTTATGACCAACCTAGACAGCATGGTAAAAAGCAGACACATTACTATGCCAACAAAGGTCCATCTAGTCAAAGCTATGGTTTTTCTAGTAGCCTTGTATTGATGTGAGAGTTGGACCATGGAGAAGGCTAAGTGCCGAAGTGTTGATGCTTTTGAACTGTGGTGTTGGAGAAGACTCTTGAGAGTCTCTTGGACTGAAAGGAGATCAAACCAATCAGTCCTAAAAGAAATTAATCAACTCTGAATATTCATTGGAAGGACTGATGCTGAAGCTGAAAGTCCAATACTTTGGCCACCTGATATGAAGAGCCGACTCATTAGAGAAGACCCTGATGCTGGAAAAGATTGAAGACAGGAGGAGAAGGGGATGACAGAGGATGAGATAGTTGGATGGCATTACCAACTCAATGGACATGAGTTTGAGCAAGCCCCGGGAGATGGTGAAGGGCAGGGAAGCCTGGCGTGCTGCAGTCCATGGGGTCACAAAGAGTTGGACATAACTGAGCGACTGAACAACAGCAGTCTGTCAGGCAATAGAGGCAGGTGGAAAGTATAAACTCCCTCCACAACCCTGTAACCAGAGAGTGCATCACAACCAAGAGGAGGCTTACAGCCTATTCTGATAAACATACAAGCATCATTAGCAATCAAGCACCAAATTGTCACATATTCTCTCTATATGTAAGTTCAGAGAGTCCCCTACACTGTCCTCAAGCATTCCAAAAATAGGGTGAAAATTTCACTCTGGGGGCAAATGCACTGATACCCAAAATGCAGAACCAGTCAAACCTTTCATCTCTTCAGGGATTTGAGACATCCGTGAAGGCAGAGCGCCAGAGGGGGAACCCAGCCCCACAAGGGGCTCTCAGTACAGGATACAGGGGAAGTTGCTGGGCTGACGGGCTGCCCGGTCCCTACATCCTGTCCTCCCAAGGGTGATGGCATCTGTGCAGTTTTCAAGGTTGTAATTGAAAATGACTTGGCCATTGCTCATTGTGCCAAAGAGAAATTACTTCTAATGTTCTAGAAGCAGGGGAAGGTATTTAAAATACTTGGTAGTCTTCTCTAGATACAGATTCATATTTAAGTTATTTCAAAGTTAACTGAAGGCCCCGCAGGATATAGACTAAAGCAGCAGTCCCCAACCACAGACCAGTTTTGTGGAAGACAATTTCCCACAGAATGAGAGGAGGCAGATGGTTTGGGGATGATTCAAGAACAGTATATTTAGTGTGCACTTTATTTCTAATCTAATGCCGCTGCTAATCATACAGAAAGAAAAAGAAATGCAAGAAGACAGGCCAAGTGGTTGTCTAAGGAGGCCTTACAAATAGCTGAGAAAAGAAGTGAAAGGCAGAGGAGAAAGGGAAAAATATACCCAACTGAGTGCAGAGTTCCAGAGAATAGCAAAGAGAGGTAAGAAAGCCTTCTTAAGTGACTAATGCAAAGAAATACAGGAAAACAATAGAATGGGAAAGACTAGAGATCTCTTTAAGAAAATTGTAGATACCAAGGAAGCATTTCATACAAAGAAAGGCACAAGAAAGGACAGAAACAGCAAGGACCTAACAGAAGCAAAAGAGATTAAGAAGAGGTAGCAAGAATAAACAGAACTGTACAAAAAGGCTCTTAATGACTGAGTTAACCATGATGATGTGGTCACTCACCTAGAGCCAGACATTGTGGAGTGTGAAGCCAAGTAGACCTTAGGAAGCACCACTACAAACAAAGCTAGTGGAGGTGATGGAATTCCAGCTGAGCTATTTCAAATCCTAAAATGTGATGCTGCGAAAGTGCTGCACTCATTATACCAACAAATTTGGGAAACTCAGCAGTGTCCATAGGACTGGAAAAGGTCAGTTTTCATTCCAGTCCCAATGAAAGGTAATGACAAAGGATGTTCAAATTATTGTACAATTGCACTCATTTCACATGCCAGCAAGATTACGCTCAAAATCCTTCAAGGTTAGGCCTCTGCAATATGTGAACTGAGAACTTTCAGATGTACAAGCTGCATTTAGAAAAGGCAGAGGAACCAGAGATCAAATTGCCAACATCCACTGGATCATAGAAAAAGCAAGGGAATTCCAGAGAAACATCTACTTCTGTTTTGTTGACTGTGCTAAAGCCTTTGACTGTGTGGATCACAATAAACTGTGGAATATTCTTAAAGTGGTGGGAATACCAGACCACCTTACCTGCCTTCTGAGAAACGTGTGTGCAGGTCAAGAAGCAACAGCTGGAACTGACCATGCAACATTGGATTGTTTCCAATTGGGAAAGGAGTACGTCAAGTCTGTATATTGTCACCCTGTGTATTTAACTTCTGAGCAGAGTACATCATGTGAAATGCCAGGCTAAATGAATCACAAGCTGGAATCAAGATTTCTGGGAGAAATATCAACAACCTCAGATATGCATATGATACCACTTTAATGGCAGAAAGTGAAGAGGAACTAAAGAGCCTCTTGATGAAGGTGAAAGAGGAGAGTGAAAAAGTTGGCTTAAAGCTCAACATTCAGAAAACTAAGATCATGACATCTGATCTTATCACTTCATGGCAGATAGATGGGGTAAATGTGTAAACAGTCTCAGATTTCATTTTCTTGGACTCCAAAATCAGTGCAGACTGTGACTACAGCCATGAAATCAAAAGACACTTGCTCCTTGGAAGAAAAGGTATGGCAAACCTAGACAGCATATTAAAAAGCAGAGACATCTTTTGCCAACAACAGTCTGATAGTCAAAGCTATGGTTTTTCCAATAGTCATATATGGATGTGAGAGTCAGACTATAAAGAAGGCTGAGTGCCAAAGAATTGACACTTTCAAACTGTGGTGCTGGAGAAGACTTTTGAGATTCCCTTGGCCAGTAAGGAGATCAAACCAGTCAATGCTAAAGGAAATCAACCCTGAATATTCATTGGAAGGACTGATGCTGAAGCTGAAACTTCAATACTTTGGCCACCTGATATGAAGAGCTGACTCTTTGGAAAAGACCATGATGCTGGGAAAGATTCAAGGTGGGAGGAGAAGGGGCCAAAAGAGGATGAGATGGTCAGATGGCATCACTGACTCAGGGATATAGTGATGGACAAGGAAGCCTGGTGTGGGTGCAGTTCATGGGGCTGCAAACTGTCAGACACAACTGAATGCCGGAACAGCAACAACAATCAGACAGGAGGTACCAATCTGTGCCCCAGAGGTTGGGGACCCCTGGACTAAAGGTATTCAACACCTTAAACTACACTGAAATATTTTTATCTAAACTACCCATAAACAACATAATCAGTGATTTTTAATATGTGCATATCAATTAAAGTAAAACTTCACAAGTGAATTATTTTCAAGATACTTTGCTTTAACACCAAAGCTAGCAGTGAAAACAAAAGCTATTTAATTCATTGAACTCACTGGATTTCCCAATCCTAAGGACAAATGAAATAAAGAAACCTACAGCTATTGCAGAGTTAAAATTCCAAATTCCTGTGTCTTAACTGTTAAGTAGTTAGAATAGGAAACAGGAGTCCAGAATGGTGGTGGCTAAAAGATAAGGAAGGGAAAAGCCGGCGAAAATAGAACAAAGGAAGGTCTGAGGACCGGAGTGAGGACCTTAGGTAGAACAAACAACACTCCTGTCTAGCCCAATTTACACAGGGCAGACCCGGGGGAGGAAAAAAAAAAAACATGTAAAAGGAGGAGCCAAAGGGCCAGGGGTCTCTGTCTCTCCCGCACGCTGGGGCGCTCTTCTCTTCGCCTCTTTGGGTCGACATGCCCTCATGCATCGAGGATGAATTTTCCTGCTATTTTCTAAATAAAATAGAGCTGTAACACGGAGCTGTAACACTGATTTGTCCAAGACCTATAACACGGTCTGTCTGAAACCCGAGAGCTGTGACACGCTGAGGGGTTTAATGTCCGTCACTCCAAATCTTTGTTGCGACGAGACAGAACCGAGGACATACACTCTCCTGACATAACCATTTACATTCCGTTTGTAGGGTCTTCACCTTTGGAAATTCCTATCATCTTTCATGTGAACTGAACCCTAACACTGAACACTTGACACTGAATGCGTCAAATAGGGAATAATCACACTTCTTTAAAATACCTCCTGAGACACAGTTGGTAAGTTCGTTCACAATTTATACCTGTTGAACCAATCTCACAAAGCTCTCAGCCTTTCTACCAAACTTTAAAACAATTTGAATTGTGAGAAACAGAGAAAGCTTCCTGTCCTTAGGCAGAGCTGAGAGATGTCTAATGTAATTTATAAATCTGAGTGGTTTCAGTTCAGTTCAGTTGCTCAGTTGTGTCTGACTTTCTGTAATCCCATGGACTGGAACATGCCAGGCCTCCCTGTCCATCACCAACTCGTGGAGCTTGCTCAAACTCATGTCCATCGAGTTGGTGATGCCATCCAATCATCTCATCCTCTACCATCCCCTTCTCCTCCTACCTTCAGTCTTTCCCAGCATCAGTGTCTTTTCCAGTGAGTCAGTTCTTCTCATCAGGTGGCCAAAATATTGGAGCTTCAGCTTCAGCATCAGTCTTTCCAGTGAATATTCAGGACTGATTTCCTTGAGGATTGACTGGTTTGATCTCCTTGCAGTCCAAGGGACTCTCAAGAGTCTTCTCCAACACCACAGCTCAAAAGCATTAACTCATCAGTGCTCAGCTTTCTTTACTATCCAACTCTCACATCCATACATGACTACTGGAAAAAGCATAGGTTTGACTAGATTACTTTGCTGTCCAAGTAATATTTCTGCTTTTTGATATGCTGTCTAGGTTGGTTATAGCTTTTATTCAAAGGAGCAAGCATCTTTTAACTTCATGGCTGCAGTTACCATCTGCAGTGATTTTGGAGCCCAAGAAAATAAAGTCTGTCACTATTTTCATTGTTTTGCTATTTGCCGTGAAGCGATGGGACTGGGTGCCATGATCTTAGTTTAAACCACTCATGATCTGAGTGGTTTGGAAAAACTCAGAAGCAATTAATTAAAGCGAAATGCTTCCTTACAGCTCCCAGTCCAACCCCTGCCAGTTGTGGGGGGGCCAGTCTAGGCACCCGTTCACTGTGGAGTTTCTCCTTAAATCCTGGGCATTGGGGTTGGGAAGAAAGTGGCCACATCTTCCCGTGCTTGGATGACCAGCCTCTGGTTTGCCCAGGTCTGAGGGGTCTTCCAGGACGGAGAACTCTCAGTGCTAAAACAGAGACAGTCCCAGGCAGCAGGGCCAATCTCTTACCCACCAGAACCCTTGTTCCTCTCCTAGAAGGATCCTTCCCAAATGGCTGTTGCCAAGGCTGGGAAGATCTCCTATGAGTGGTTTTCTTGTTCAGAGGAAGCTGCTGAGCCTCAGAGTGCAGTTTCCAAGCTTCTTGCCTCTACCCTACGTGGCCATGTTCACAGACTCCACCCCTGAAGACCCCAGCTATCTCTCCTCAGCCCCCCAAGCCTAACCCCAGAGAGGCTGATGGGGGTGAGGCAGGTGAGGTGTTGCAGGCACTGGTGCTGGAGTTCCTATGAACTGGGAGGGCTGGAAGAAAGCAGGCTATAAAGAGGAGGGTTGCTTCACTCTTCTAGAGGCTGCCCTGGGGTTCTGGCTGCTCCTTGACAGGTGTGGTGGTGGGGTTGCTCAGCATTCATTTTTCAAACTTGCAAGTTTGGCTCTTTCTGTCTTGAAGATGCTTCTGCCTGCCTTTCTTTCTTTCTCTAGCTAAAGCATAAAGAAGTGGCAACCACTAAAAGCCTCCTTGGTGCTTCTCCACTGGCACCTTCTGGCTGCCTCTTTGTACCGAGAACCTTCTTTGTCTCTAGGCCTTTGCTTCATCCTCAGAAGAGGACTAGGAACTGCACATCCTTGGTCCAGGGTGCTGAGGCGAAGCTTGGCTAGTTTATCCGGGAGAACAGGACAGGAGGAGTTGGCTAGGGCCTTATAGCCCAACCTCAAAGAGAATAGTGAAGCAGGGTGTTGAAAGCTCCCTCCCTCCCTGCCCCCTGGCTCCTGACAGCACCATGAAAACCGGTGCTGGCTGAGAGCCCTGGGCAGGGCCTCGGTTGAGCTAGTGAGTTGAAAAATGGGAAACTTTGAGGGACTGGGGCTGTCATCTCAGCCTTCCATGAGAAGTGGGCCAGCCTAACCCTGTTAGAAAAGTCAGGTCAAGGGAAACATGGTGGGTGGGTGTAAATGGATGAACTTGAGACCCTACACTGAGCTATGGGCCTTGCCCAGGCTGGGTCCCTGCCCTGAAACAGGTGCTAACAGCTTTCGTTCCAGCACCCCTGAGCACCAGGCATTGTCTCCCAGGTGCCACCTCACTTGCCCCTTTTGGGGGTTTGGAGGGCTGAGTGGCTCCCCAGACCTGAACTGATAACCAAGGACTCCCGACTTAATCCCTCTCTGAGCTGCCGTCCAGCTTCCTCAGCCTCAGGAAGAAAGTACTTTGCAGAGCCAAGATGGGCAGATCTACCCATGGCTCTGCCCGAAGTTCAGGAGGCTAGTCCCTGCTCTCGGCAGTGGGCGACTGAAATGGAGGGTCTTGTCCTTAGACCCCTTTTAATAACTTTTAAAAATTTATTTTATTGGTGTATAGTTGATCTACAGTGCTGTTTGGTTTCTGCTTACATCGGGTGGATTTGGTTATATGGATATATATTCATATTCTCTTCCATTGTCTATCACAGGATCCTGAGTGTTGTTCCTTGTGCTGGACAGTGGGACCTTGTTGTTTATCCATTACACTTCATGGTTTGCACCTGCTGGCCCAGTCTCCCCAGTCCCTCCCTTCCCCACCCCACCCGACCTTGGAAATCACAAGCCTGTTCTCTATTAGACCTCTTTATTTTTTTTTTTTTTTTTTTTAAATATTATTTTATTAGTTGGAGGCCAAGACCTCTTTAGTAATTAGATCAGACTGAATGTGGATCAAGAGAGCTGAGAAGTAGCAGGAGGTTATGGCATAGCTGACCACTAGAAACCTCTTAGGACCATGTCTCTCTAGCTTACAAAGTACAGGGCATGCTGCCTCCTGCCATCAGAGTGCTCCATGGGTACCAGACTGTCAGCACGTTATGAGCTGCAGAGCTTGGCTGTTTGTGTGGGTTTAAACATCACTCCTCTAAAGCTCAGCACATTGTGAACTTAGCTTAATTGAACCCAGTCATCTCTTTCCTTAACCTGGCAGGGATTCAACACCGCTTATCGATCCCAACACTTCTCAGGTAGGCACTCATGTCACCAAGAGGAAATGAGCCTGAGCCCAGTTCTAGTGTGGTGACACGCATCCACACTTGCCTTATTCTCTCCTACAAGACACATAATCCCATTTTAGGCAGTGTCTTGTGGGTTGGGTCTTTCTCAAAGCAGCATAACCAGTTTTTGGTGGAGAAAAGATTTAGGCCCAGTCCCACCCAGTCAGCTGGCTTCTATTCCTTGATGCTGGGAATGACGTTGTAAAATGAAAATATCTCCTGCCATATCAATAAACAAGAAATGTCACAGCCATCAGCGATTTCTGGCCTCCAGATGTGAATGAGGGCTCCCCAAACTGTGATCCAACAGCTGCTGCCACCCTCCCTGGTGATTGCTGAGGAGCTGGGGGGTTGCAGGAAGCAGCCATCTGGCACTCCTTAAGGTGAACAAGGAAACAGGATTTGGTCCCAGACAGCTGAGGTGCATATGAAAGGAATGAATTCAGTGGGCCCAGAGGCTTGCATCTTCCCATGCAAAGAATGCTTAATTCCTTAACTTGACACCTGATCTTTGCTGTTCAGACAGCCTGCTCCCTTTGTTGCAAAGTTGTATATGGCCTGACTCCTCTGCTCCTGCCTCCTTGCAGCAGTTTCTTCTCAGAGCTACTGAGATGCTGTCTCCTAGGCTCGGAGTCCTAAACATTCCCACTAAATAAAATCACTCTCTACTTTCAGGTTGTGACTATATATTTTAGTCAACAGCCTGAACTCTGTTGTAACCCAAGTCCTTGCTTTCATCTGCACCTCCCCGCCGCCCAAAAGTATTAGATATGTACTATGACCAACCTCAACAATTAGTACCTTAGAATTTTAGTGGCAGGGATTGAGAAATAACCCTTGTTGGCGCTGAAATTTATTCAAGTTGTTACTAGATTGACTTACAGTCATGAAATGTTAGTGTCCCTACACCGTAATGGATTTTAGTTATCCATTCAAAATCTTTCTCTAATAGAAGTGCAATAAAAACCTGACTAATCATACATATAACCAGTATTTGATCCAATTCACTAGAAGTTTTGAAAAATACCAGCCTCAGTATCCAAGGCTTCATATCAATTTATTGTTTTAATTCTTTTTTGAAACATCTTTTTTTTTTTTTTTCATTTAGATAAAAAAATCCCAGGAGTATTTTTCATAATAAATGAAATATATCCTAATTCTGTCTGTTCCAGTAACAAAATGGGGGTAAATTTGAAGGCGGTAGAGGCAGAAGAATTTTTGCTCTTGGCTTCTCTAGCGAGCAGGGCCAGCTTTATGGGCATGGGGGTGTTTATCACACATGATCCCCTTGCTCAGAGGAATCTGTTGCCTGGCTTAGTGCTCTACTGTCCTCTTCAGGAAATTCATACTAGATTATTTGAGAGCAGGTGGTGAGCAGGGGAGATGCCCTGGGGGGACAGCCCCTCCATTGTTTGTGATCTCACAGCAGTACCTGAAGGCTCTGACTCAGGCCCCTGGGCAGCGAGTGCAGCAGACGGAACAATTGGCCTGGCCAGTCCCCAGGGCAATTCAGGGAGCCCCTGGACTGAGTGGGTGATTGAGAAGGGACCTGGGGCCAGATTGGCAGTGGTGACAGTGTCAGCAGCAGAAGAAATGACTGCTGTGTGCCTGGGGAAAGCAGAGGCCCCAGGCAACCCTGGGACCTGGGGGGCCAGCTGGCCTATTCATTCACCAGGAGAGCTGGTCCCTGCAGCTCCCGCACAAATACTTAACTGTGGTTTACACTGGGACAGGAATTGCTGGTTCTCCGGCAGTTAAAACTTTTGTCAATAAATTATTACAAGGTAAAAGTGTACAATATTGCAAAAAAGAATGTCAGAGAGTTATTCAAATTATTCGGAGTTTAGAGTCTCTGGTTGTGAAAACTGCTGCAGCATTGTAAACAAATATCTGCAGGCTTACCTTAGAAATTAAATGTAGTTAGCAGTAGATATAAAGGGGCTCTTTTCCTATGAACCTCAGATGAGCAGATTACTAACTAGGAAGACAGTTTTTTTTTATTGTCTTTCTAGTTGTTGAAGGCTGAACAGTGAAATTCGTGAATGAAAAGTGAAGTGAAAGTTGCTGTGTTGTGTCCAACTCTTTGTGACCCCATGGACAGTAGCCTGCCAGACTCCTCTGTCCATGGAATTTTCCAGGCAATTGGAGTGGGTTTCTGTTCTCTTCTCCAGGGGATCTTCCCAACCCAGGGATCTAACCTATTGCAGGCAGATTTTTTACCATCTGAGCAACCAGGGAAGACCCAAATACGTGAATAGGTGTTTTCAATTATATAGAAATCATAAAGCCATTTTCAGTTTCTTAAATAACCTCTTCAAGTTATAGGAAATATCAGAAAATATTAAAATGCCATGGTTCATTTTTTATTAAAATTCAATTCAGATTACATGAAACATATTTATGAAGAGTTAAATCTTTTAAGAAAAATTGTTCTGTGAACCATACGCTCAAATGACTAAAATTTGTATTTCAAAATAATTTATCAGAAATGTATCCAATGTTGTCACTGCTTATAAAATATCCTTCACAGCTCCAGTCATAGTTATATCAGAAAGATTCTTCTCAAACTTAAAAATTATAAAAAAGCCATTGATGCAAATTTGCAAATTTTCATATTCATTTATATTGATTGAAAATGAATTGGCTAAGAATATAGATTTTAATGACTTAATAAATTGTGGAAAAGTGACTCACATCTTCAGTTTAGTTCAGTTACTCAGTCATGTCTGACTCTTTGCGACCCCATGGACTGCAGCATGCCAGGCTTCCCTGTCCATCAACAACTCCTAGAGCTTGCTCAAACTCATGTCCATTGAGTCAGTGATGCCATCCAACCATCTCATCCTCTGTCGTTCCCTTCTCTTCCCGCCTGCAATCTTTCCCAGCATCAGGGTCTTTTCCAGTGAGTCAGTTCTTTGCATCAGGTGGCCAAAGTATTGGAGTTTCAGCTTCAGCATCAGTCCTTCCAATGAATATTCAGGACTGATTTCCTTGAGGATTGACTGGTTGGATCTCCTTGCAGTCCAAGGGACTCTCAAGAGTCTTCTCCAACACCACAGTTCAAAAGCATCAATTCTTTGGCACTCAGTTTTCTTTGTAGTCCAACTCTCACATCCATACATGACTACTGGAAAAGCCATAGCTTTGACTAGATGGGCCTTTGTTGGCAAAGTAATATCTCTGCTTTTTAATATGCTGTCTAGGTTGGTCATAGCTTTTCTTCCAAGGAGCAAGCGTCTTTTAATTTCATGGCTACAGTCACCATCTGCAGTGATTTTGATCATAAGACCCACATCTTAGGATCAGTCAAAATATCCCACTTAATAGATTACTACATTTATTGTATTTAAAATTATAATATAAAAATATTATGTTTTATAATTTTTATATTGTTATTTATGTTACTACTACCCTTATGGGTAATAGTAATGTTTTGTAAGTAGTAAAGTATTTTAAGGAAAAGCCCCTTTTGACAACACTTTTTTCCTGTTCTTTGTAAAGGAGGCCACACAGACTCATTTTGCGCTGAGCCCCACAAACCATGCAGTCAACCCTGATCGCAAGGTTTAGCACTCATGCTCTCTTCCAGACATCTTCTGCTTATGTTCTTATTCTTTACAGCTTGAACTGATAGAAGTTTTTGTCCATTAGGAGTAGAAATGCTTCATGTTTAAAAATATTTGTCTTTCAGCACTCAAAACAGCATACTTAATGAGTGTGCTTTATTTTTCCATGAATTATTAGCCTCAGCCTCAGCCTCAGCCTCTCAGCCATCTGGCTCTTCTCTCCTACCTGCTTTTGAAGATGGGAAGGCTAGTTCTGTGGTGTGTGGAGCACGATGTTGTTAAATCCTTAGCAATGGAAAATTTTTTATAGTTTTAACTCAGTCTGACATTTCCCCATTGACTTACCAGTCATAACTCAGTGTCCATTTGTTTGACTTCATCCTGAGAGTCTTGGTCAGCCTGACGTTATAGTGACAAGAGGTTCACCTGTTCTGGTGGCCTCCACTGTGAAGCTGAAAAGATTTATGTCTAGACAGCTGTGTGCAAAACCCCTCTGCACATGGAGATCCACATATCCCCAAAGGATATAATGAGTAAAACTAGAAGAATAATGAAGAAAAATGACAGGCACGTGGAAGGGGAACAAACAGGGTATGCCTCTGGTAAATAACTCCCTGAAGGACTCTTAGAAAAGACTTACTGATTAATTGAATCAATCCATCATCCTTTGGGTGACAGCATCAATTTGCAATCTTTTTTGGGAGTTGTTTTCTCTCATTGCTGTTATAGCTTAAATTCATGTGAGGGTAAAATGAGAGGTTAAAAAATATACCCGTTTTATTATTAGGCTACTTCAATTCTGTGCTCTCATTGTAGAAATGACTTACATTGATTTTAATAATGGTTTAAATGTCAGAACACCAACATGTGTCTTATACAAGGATTTTTCCTCTCTGAATTATCTTAGAGAAATCAGCTTTTAATACCCATCAAAATTTTAAACTCATTTATTTGCTTCTAAACTGCATAATGTTTAAGAATTTTTGAAGAACAATCTTTTTTTGGGGGGGGGTACTGTACAAAGATCTATCTTTATCCTTTTCAAGAGGAACTCACTTTTGTTTTCTTTGTGGTCATTGGCAACCACAGGTTGTGATATTTGTGTAGATTTCAGTGGTTAATGAGACCCGTGAATGTATTCTGCAGTTCGAGCTTTCATTGAATTAAAAGGAATAGAGTATATACATGTCTTGGAGATTTTGCTGTCACATCTAGTAAAAGTGATTGTTTCAAGACACTAGCATGTTTTAAATTGGACATAACATATCAATCACAAATTCTGACCTTCCCTTTCTTGGGAGTGTGTGAAAGGTGGATGTAATACAATGAAAAGGGCATTGATCATGGGTCCTAAGCAAAGACTGACATGTGAGGAGAATAATTTGGGCTTCATTTTTATAATATAAGGATTTTGATATCAAAGCTTCCTGAATACAAGCATTAGGTGCCATAATTTTATCCAAGATTTATAAAATGTCTGAAGGAAGATTTATCTTGACAACCATAGGAAGTATTCAAAAATGAAAGTTTGAGTAATCTTAATCTCTCTAATATTAGCTACTCATTAATGTATTATAAAAGAAGTTGAAAAACTTCTAATCCTGAAACTGAATGTAATTGGTTGACTATATATAAGAGCATATCATACATACATGTTAACATATGGGTTCATGTTATTGATATTTAAGAGAACTCTAACATGCCGATGAAAAGCGTTGCCTGCCATATCGGTAAACAAGGGATGCTACGGCCATCAAACCAGCTGCCCCTGACTGCACCTGGAGGGGAATTCAGGGTGGAGAAAAGTCGGATAATGGCCCTAGATAGCTGGGGTGCATATCAAAGGAACTATTACAAAGAACTCAGACCCTTCCATCTTCCCATATGTAGAAAATACTAAATTTATTAACTTGAGATGTCTGGTTTTCTTTTGTAGTAATCTTTTGATGTTCTGATTACCTGATTGTTGTCCCAAAACTCCTAAATCCCCTGGCTCTTCCATTACCTCTTGGGAGCAGTCTCTCAGAGCTGTCTGAGAGGCTGTCTTCCAGGCTGACAGTCTCAGCTGTCTGCCAAGTAAAACATAATTCTCAACTTTTAGGTTGTGCATTTTCTTCAGTATACAAAATATAAAGGCATATTTAACATGAAACTATACTGAATTTAATATGCAATAATTCAGAAGCATGTTCTGATCTTATATTACCTTAGAAAGTCTTCCTTATCAGCGTTCATTGTGGTTTACACAGTCTGAAGTCACTTGACAAATCCTCATTGTCTGGGTGTAGTTTATTCTGTTTTGACCAGAGTGCACCAACTGGAATTTGTGGTGGAATGGCGGCATATTTGCATTTGCAGAATAAATGGTAATCTCAAATAGTCTCTTAACCTTAGTTTAACTGTTTTTATAATGCCTGCGTTTATGTATCTCCAAGGTTTGTCCTACAATGTGGTCCATTTAAAAGGTTTTTACATGAGTTCAGATTGTCCACTTGTTATGGTACAGTGGAATGCTGGATTTTTGCTTCACTATTTCAGAGATTATGCTTTATAGTAGCTACCAGACGAAGAAGATCTTGGTACCCCCTGTTATTTACCAAATGCACATCTTATTTAATGGAAAACTCTAGACTATCGAATCTTCTCTTTACATCATATGTACATATGTGATCTTTACTTAGGGTTGGTCTATTAACTTAATCTATTAACTCTTTTTATGCAACCGAGGTCTGGTGTGCATGTGCCGTCACGGTGGGAAGCAACATCCTAACAATCATCCACCTTACTTCAATGAACACGCATCAGCATGCTTCCACATAGCGAACATAAGTGAGAGCAGGCTTGATCATTTACAAGGCTCTCACCATGTGGCCCAGAAGCGAAGTACTACAAGCTGATCTTCAGCTTCTTGGAATGCTGCCTCAAAGCCTTCCTTGTTTTCAATCAGCTCTGGCATTTCGGCCTCTGGGGGCTGCTGTGTGTCTGTGCGCTGTGAGAGGAAGGATATAACCCCAGCAGCCTGGGGCAGCCCAAGCACTCAGCCCCTCGAGTCCGTGTGGTAAACCTCCAGCTGAAACTGGACTCTGCTGTCAGAGTGCTAGGGGTTAGTCTTCTCACCTTGCCCGTCCTGTTTCAACATGTGCATTAAAATTGTCATCAAATCTTCACCATCAGAGGGGCAGGAAATGGGTACTTTATTTTATTTTAAATAATTTGACATGCAAAAATGAAAAACCCTACCTATGTTAAGGTAAGGGTTTTTAAATATAGTGCTCTCTAATCCAGCTGTTAGCTGGATGCTAACTCTAAATTCCAAATAGAGGAGGGACAAAAAAAAAGCTCTCCAAATAACAGCAAGTCTGTTCCAGAAGGGCTTGTAAAAGAACCCTTAGTGTCAGGAGATAAAAGGTTTGCATGTTACCTGTGACTGAGCTGAAATGGTGCCAAGACCTGGCAATCCCTTCTTACTGCCGCACGGTGTGGAACATCAGCCCTGCCTCCATGTCACTGCAATAGGGTTTCCCTGTCTGTGACATCATCAGATACACTTTGAGAAGGAACATGGACTTTCAGGGATGGCCCAGAAACTTGGTGGTTTTTCCATTTATTTTTAAAATGCAAATTACACTAGTAAGTCAAAAAAATCACTCTGTTAAAAATACATTCATAATTAACAAATGCAAAAGAAAGAAAGACACATCAGGATTGTAACTCTTGCCTTCTGAATATTAGGTTTATAACAAAAGCTCAGCCTAGAAAAATAGCATTCTTCACCGGATTTTGAGGAGGATACAGCTGTACACCTTAGATGTTTCTCCAGATAGAATCACACTACTGTGCTCCCTGTTCACTGATTCCTGTTTAGTAGTCAACAACTGGTTTTGAAAATTTTGGTGGTGATGATCGTAGTGATTAGATGGTAACTTGGCTGCAACGTAAAGCAGGAATATGAGGGTTTTGTTCTCTGTGCATTTAAATCTCTATCCATATACATGTCTTAGAAGGGTGGAATCTCATCACAGCGTGAATGTACAGTGAAACCTCATGTTGATAGTCACATTAGAATAATTTCTGGCATGTGTAGTATTTATATTTTAAGAATCAAAGGATGATACATTGGTAAATATTTTTCTCATACATTAAACATGCATGTCACTATAAAATCATCATATGAGGTTTCACTGACATGTTTGTGACTGTATATTTTATGCATGTATATATGGACAAACATATACAAACCACTGAGAAAATTCAAGCACAAGTGCTGGAACTATTTTTTGCAGTTTATGTTCTACTAGTAACCTTTGTTCCTTTGTTATCTTCAAATGCATATGTGTGTAGATCACAGACATCCATGCAGACACAGTAATGGGACTGGTTTATGTAGCTTTGGATGGGCTAACGTTCAAAGTAGGTTAACCCAGTAACTGAAACTTCATAGAAACCAAGAGAAAAAGTTGCTCCATGCCAATTTATAACTTTTCAAGTCCAAATTTCACTGCATTTAAAGATGGTGTATTATTAATAGTCCTAAAAAATTGATTTTAGTGTCTCAGGTGGATCAAAAAGAAAATGACTCATCTGAGTTCCTGACAAGCCTGAGCTAATTATGTTTTTCACTAATGAAAATCAAATAATGCTTGAATATATAGAACAAAATTTCCTAGGAATTCAGAATATTCCATAAACACATTGACCTACTATTAAGTTTCCAAAGGCATCTTGTTGCGAACTACATTAACAGCACAGTTTTTCTGCCACAATAATACAGGAGGATTAAATACACTCTAACACACAACAGATCCCCCAATTACCACAAAGAGATCTCAAATATTTCACCAAGGTAACTATTGTTCCCCCCACCCACCCAAAAAATAATCTCGTACGCTCAAGTTAGGAAAAAAAGTTCACCTACATAGGGGCTTCCATTTGAATTAGATATAAAAGAGTAAACATAGCTAATACATATTCAGTTGGCCTCTGTTGATAGAAATCCACAGCTGTTTCTGTGTTAGTAAAAGACATTTGTAGATACTTATAAAAGCACCTAGAGTGCAATAAATAAAATCAGTGAGTTAAGCCATTTGTGTTCTCTGCTTCCCCGTAGATTAATGAGTTTAGTAGATTAATATGTTTTGCTTTGTCCCGCCCAACCCCCTCAGAAGACCTTATTGAAGAATTATAAAGATGACGATTATTACTTTGTTACTATTCCTGGTCTCTTTTTGGCCACTGTGGAGGCTCAATGGTAAAAGCACTTGGCTGACAGCTGGCAGTTTTCATACACAGACACACTGGAGCTGCTGAACTATGCAGTCTTGTTTCTTGACATGACACGCATACAGACTTGAACTCATTCGGAATTAACAGCAGTGTGTTAGCCTAAAGGAAGTGACTTGGGGATGTCTGCACTGAGGACTCTCGGGCGCACAACTTAGGTGGGTTAAGGCAAGTATGTACGGTACAGCCTTTAGGGCAAACACCTGCCATTTCAGACTTCGGCTACAAGGTCATCATGGCATGTTTTGTGTGTTTTTGTTTTTGCAATTACATTCCCTACATAGCCGCGGTGCTATCAAGACAAATGGAGGGCAGACTGTGCCCTGGATGACTTCGCAGCCGGCAGAGGCCGCCCGGCTGGGCTGTAGAGGAGTGAGTGACGGCCAGCAGAGGGCGCCAACGCGTCTCCTTGTGAACTTTGCAAAGACCTGGGAGAAAGCAGCCTGCCTTCCGGAAATCCACGAGGGGCGTGTCCTGCATGTTTGTCTGTTTCAGATAGAAAGAGGAGGCCGTGGAGGATTGGTGTGTGTCGGAGTGTGCGTGTGTGTGCGCGCGTGTCCCTCCCAGTGCATGTGGAGGCTTTATGTTTTGTTAGTATGTATTAAACTTCATTGCTTCTTGCTCTTCAAAAAATGCAGGAGGCCACCGCAAAACAAGTTCTTTGAAAGGTCCAGGAGCTGATGTATTGAAGCCATTTGTGTTATTTTGACCTGAGAGAGAGAAAAAAAGATGTTTTTAATCAAGGGTGAGAGCTCATACCCTTTTCTCACCTCTCTGAGCACAAGAGTAAACCCCCCCCCCACCCCCACCCCCAAAAAGTCCAAACCCAAATTGTGCTTTAAATAGTTTTCCTCCTCTCAACTTTTTCCTCAGTGCAACCTTTTAGATAGAGAGGCCAGCTATGGTAATTTAAAATCCATTTTCTGGGGGTAAATGAATATATTTTGTTGTACAGTTAGGCTGCCAAAAAGAATGCAGTGGTTTCAGATGGTGGCCTGATCCTGCGTGGGATACTCCCACATTTATGCTGCAGGGAGCCCAATAGATCTGGACCTGCTTCGGCACATAGGTCAGTGGTAGGCAAAGCAGTTACTTTGTTGGAAAATTAACCTGCAGACATGGGAATGTTAAGCGCAGCAACTTCATAGCCGTTATTGGTTTCAAAGAGTCCTCCAAACTGTAAGAGAAAAATTAATGAAAACTTTTCCCTTTTAGATGGATTATAGATATTCCAAAGAATTATACATCAAGAATATTCACCCAACCTAACTTTTTAGAAAGAAGACTGTTTATTCATTGACTGCAGAAGCTAAAACACAGCTATGAATGGAGGTCAGCTAGGGGCAGTGTTTCCAAAGCCTTATCCAGGCTCTGAGCCATTGAAGATTTGCTGGGTATAGTGGAAACCCCACAGCTAAAATTGCGCATTGCTTTTAAGCATCTATTTTCCTTCTAAGGAATTGCTTTTATTTCCGTTGCTATATAATATCATGGGGGTGCTTGAACTGGCCCATGATGCTAAATTACTCTTATTTTCTGAGACTTGTTTATGGCAGGCTGACGGGAGAAGGTCCACCCCACAGGACAAAGACACCGGCAGGCTCAGGTCTCTGCCTCCCAGCAGGGAATGGAGTTTATGCGTGAATCGGTTTGTTTTTCCTGGGATTTTAATAGGCAGTGACTCTCCAATGATTGTTTTTGAGGGCTACACAGTTGAAAAGCTCTTCATACAATACCACATAATGTGAAACCAAAATGGAATATAAGGGAATGCACTAACAGGGGAGGATGCAGGCAGGTATGGAACTATGGCAGCTAGTTAGTGTGAGGAAGTAGAGATAAATGAATTTAAAACCAGGGAATGAAATGTCAGGGCAGACTCACAGTCCACATAAGAATTTGGAAAAAAACAAAACAAAACAAAACTAAGGGGTCAGGAAAACTGCCTGGTAACTGGGGCTGCATAACTCACAAGACGTGTGACCTGGGTTTTTCTTTCCTTTCATCCAGTTTCCTCATCTGTAAAATAAAAGCTTAGTGTTCTAGTACTTGAGGTCTGCTAGGGGATGCTTTGTAGAAGTGATGGTGGTAGTATTTTGACTGGTGATTTGTTAAACATTTATTTCATGACCAGTGGGACTTGAAGACTCTGATGTAATTTAACCATTTTCAGGCAGTCAGGGAAAAAAATAACATTTTTATTACTTTTGGTTTGCCACTAAAAGTATTTAATAAAATCATGAGACGTTTCTGTCTTCAAGGAATTTCATTCTGGACATTAAATTTGAAGAGTCCTCTCTTTAAAGAAAACAGAATTATAAGTGCCTGGTTTGAAAGTATATTCTTGATTACATGTAATTAACATTCTTATGTTATTATCAGAGCTTATCCTTAAATAATGATTGTATCCAATTTATTATATTTTGATCATCTTTATTGATCATTCATACTGACCAGCACAGTGTAATGTTATGTGATAAAAATTTGTGATATTGTTAGAAGCAAGAAATTGCAGGACTTAAAGATGTTCTGGTCTACTTTTAAGGACAAGCATATTGTTACATGTTACTTGGGCTGATAAGATGTGATACATTGTTTACTGAGGAAACCTTTTGGGAATGAAAATACAGTGTATGTTAATTTGAGTTGATGAAGTCTTTTCATGAGTAATATTGGTTAACATAAGCCTTGTTCCTACAACTAATAAATTGCTTATTAAGTGTCTTGGATGTGACATGTCCTCTGTTGTAATTCTCTATAAGCATTGTTTTATATTAATTCAGAGCAGCTGTATGAAGCACATATGCTATTGTCTCTGTTTTGCAGTTGAGGAAACTTAGGCCCTGATGGGTCAGATGGTAAAGCGTCTGCCTGCAGTGCAGAGACCCAGGTTTGATCCCTGGGTAGGGAAGATCCCCTGGAGAAGGGAATGGCAACCCACTCCAGTATTCTTGTCTAGAGAATTCCATGGACAGAGGAGCCTGGCTGGCTACAGTCCATGGGGTCACAAAGAGTTGGACATGACTGAGAGACTAACACTTTCATTTTCAGGCTTGGTGAGAATAAAGTTATTCAAATAAAGTTACAGGTCCAAGGTCATAAAGAATTGTATCGCATGCAGTCTATCTTCCATAGCTCATCTTAACCACTGCCTCTTACTGCTTTGCTTTTAGTTTTTAATAGAACACTTTACACCAGGGTATATTATTGATATAATATCGAGAAGAATGGTAAAGAATATAAAGGACTTATTTTTTATTTAGGCTATCAAATCTTCTGGGAGGCTGGGAATCTTATGGTATAAAGAGAAATACAAGTATATTATGGGGAAGGAGCAAAAAGAAATATCAAAGGAAAAAGATTTAGAAATGTTTCATAAAGGAAGCACATTTTAAGATACAATTTGAAGGAGAGTGGGATTTGAAAAGTGGAATTTGGGAAAAGACATTTGGTATCAAGAGAATAACATGGACAGCTGAAAAAATACACGTCATGCTTGCGGATGGCAAGAGTTTCAGCTGGGCTGTTAAAAGCAGATAAGGGGAGACATCAGAGTATGTGTGCCCTCAGTAGAGGGTGAGGTCAGCAAGCAGTTCGTAGCCATCGTAAAATGTGAAATCATTGCATTTTCCTGGTGTCTCCCAGCATTATCTGCACACAGTTGAGACTCAGAGGTTTTTAAGTTGAGGAGCAGAGACAATATTTCCATAAAATTTGGGGCTGGGTCATAGTAGATCTGCAAGTTCTGGTATGGATTTTGGACTTTGTGTTTAGTAGGCAGTAAGGAGTTTTTTGATAGTTTTTGGGCAAAGGCCTAACACAATTGGACAACACAATTAATAAGAAGATTAAATTGACGGTTACATAGAAGAATGGGATAGGGGCTGTAAAATAAAGAGACTGGAAAACTCAGCTAATGAATAGCTGAATTAGGGCAGTGGTTTTGGGAATGTAAAAGAGGGGTTGTGATATCCAGGTGTGATATCCTGTTTACAGAAGGGATGCTTTGAATGACATATAGTATTGGCTGACTTCTGAACTTGATAAAGTCTGTTTTGTGAGTGGTTTTCTGAATGCTTTTGGGGAAACTACAAGAGACACACACAAAATGCAGCGTGATGCACAGATCATTCCCTTTGTGAAAAGAAGCTTAAAAGGGGATGTATAAGGATTACTTTAATCTCTCTGCAGGAGAACTACTCCCCCACATGTGTTTATCATCCTACACACTAACAATATTAAAAGGTAAAATGACTGAATGGCGGAGGACAACGACAACAAACACGTATCTTCAAAGAGAGAAGCTCACGTTTCGAAACGAATTGGAATCTTACTTTCTATTTTGATCTTCGCTTGCAACTCAGCATATCATCTGATGCTGATATATAGAATTTGTTATCAGTTGTTATCCAAGGGAATTTGCCTAAACACAGATATAAAAATCAGCCTCCGATTGTATGTCTGCTCTCTTGAGTGCTAGAGTAAAGGGTCTGATAAGTTTAAGTCTTAACACCCTGGTTTCATTTTCACTTTTCACACCAGAAAAATGTTAAAAGAGTATTATTACACCATTTATCATCCAAAAGAGAACACTTATACGTCTCATAGGGAGTGCTGGTGATAAGTATACCAGAACAACGCATGTGAACTATGACTGTACTGGGAAAATCAGGACATACAGCTTTTATATATAGTTACATACAACTACCTACAATGTTACATCATCTTCAAAATAGACAACTTTTGGGTAATTCAAGGAAATTATATATTATGCTGAATTTTTAGCTATGCAGTTGATAACACATGTAAGAATACTTTTAAAAGTAAATTGAGAGATGGCTTTCCTGATAAATTTTGTAAAAATTATGAACAAAACGTTATTAGAGCTATCTCAGTCAAAACAACATTAACAGAGGAGGAAGGATTGGAGGTAAGTCATGACTGAAGGAAAGCACATGCCATCTCTTTTGTGCGACAGTAACATCTGCCTAATCACCTTGTAGTATCCCAGAAGAACACTCCCAAAGTAAAACACTCACATGTACATAGGCTGCAGCTGTAGATGAGATGTCTTCTGAGGCCCCTGATAGCCGTAAGAGTCAAAGCCACCTATGAAATCAACTAGAAAGGGACAATTGCTATAATTAGTCAACTTTTCAGAAGAGACACATACTCATGTTCAAGGTCTTACACAGATTACTAATATAAACCCTTTAATAATCTATTAAACCAGAAGTAGCTAATTGTGGAGACAAAAAGATAGTTTCTTCAAGGCAGTGATTCCCCCACCCCCAACTGTGAGATTCAATTATTGCTTTACACGAATCTATTAACTTGGGAGAAGAAATTATATACTCCTTTGAAGCAACCAAGACCTAATTGGAGCAGTAAAATTCACTTGCACAATTAAGATGCTATATGTCTTTGTGTTTAGTGTGGAGATTTTCTGTAACACATTGCAAATGTTAAAAAAATGACAATAGCTCAAGTGCATGTATCTATCAGCAATTATTATTAGTAATAATATTATATCCTGATTGTCAGGTACAAGGTGCTGTGATGGAGGTCATGTAAATTAGCTCAGCACGGCTGTCCCTGCCATTACGTGGCTCGTAATCTCAAACAGATTCAGAAATAAAGATATGGAAGAAATTCTAGCCAAGGATTCAGATGCATCCGATTTACATTTGGTGCAGACATAGTATAGAACATACCTAGAATAGTCAAGTTCAGAGAGTCAGAAAGTACATTGATAGATGCCAGGGATGGCGGGGTGGGGTGGGGAGGGGGGAATGGATGGGGAGTCCGTGCTTAATGGGGACAGAGGTTCATTTTAGGAAGGTAAAAAATTCGGGAGATGGGTGATCATGAATGTTGCACAACAGTGTGAATGTCCTTAGTGCCACTGAACTGTACAGTTAAACATGGTGAAAATAATGTTTTATATTATGTGAATTTTACTGCATTATAAAAGCATTAAACATTTTTATAAGCAAAAAAAAAGCCACATTCAAATGCAATACACACCTAGATATTTGAGGTACAATGAGATAAAACAAGAGTTACTACGGTAGATTACATTATCAAAAATGGCTGCAACAAGATGTCCTGAATTCCGTATCTGCTTACAGTGTGATCTTGACACTCAGCCTGTCCTGTGGTTTGGGTCTTTATCCCTTCCTGTTGAACGTGGGTAGAACTTTGTGGCCACGTGGACCCACGGAGTGTGGTAGAAGTGACACTCCATGACTCCTAAGGCTAGATCAAAAAACTGTCACGCACTTCCTTCCCTTTGCTCTTCAGGGATACTCTTTTGGAACACAGCCATCAGGCCCAAAGTGGGAAGGGCAAACTGGCCCACGTGGAGAGATCAACAGAGGACCCTTGGATATGATTTTGGCGAACAGGGTGGCTGAGGTCCCAGCTGACGGTCAGCGTCAACACCCAGACACTTGCCTCCAGATGATCTCAGCCGCAAGCTGCTGAGTCAATCCCGTGTTGGAGTCTCCCCAGCTGAGGCCTCTGACATTGAGGGTTACAGACCAGCTGTCCTCAGGGTGCCTTGTCTGGATTCTTAGCCCACAGTCCCCGAGAGTAATCACTGTTGTTTTATCCCACTACATTTTGCAAGCAGTGGTAACTGTGACAGCACATATCCACACTAACAGGGCTGTAAAACTTTTTGTTTTTTCTCTTTCATTCCTGGACCTGGAGGTCGTGTGGTGGGGCCAAAAGAGCAAAACGACAAAAACCCGACAAGATAGATGACAGGAAGGAGAAGGAGAGGAACCTAGAAACTGAATTAAGATGTTTGAGGATATCTTTATTTTTTCTAATAGCTTATTCCTCTGGTTTAAGTTTGGCTAGTTTTTATTCTCTTTTAAATATCCTAAGTGTTACAGGTAGAAATTGGAACAAGTGACATAAAGTCCATGATGTTTGTTTAGTGGGAAAATCTTTTTTTTTTTTTTTTTTTTTTGCTGTTCCCAGATCTTTATTTTTTTATTTTTTATTTTTTTAATATTATTTTATTAGTTGGAGGCCAATCACTTCACAACATTTCAGTGGGTTCTGTCATACATTGACATGAATCAGCCATATAGTTACACGTATTATACAGAGTGAAGTAAGCCAGAAAGATAATCTTTTTGTTTTTAAAAAGCATTTTATTTTTTAGAGCAGTTTAGGTCCACAGCAAAACTGAGAAGTACTGAGAGTCGTGCCCTACCCCACCCCCGATATGTGCACAACCTTCCCACTCTCAGCATCCCACACCAGCGGGGTGTGCTTGTTACAACTGATGAACCTACCTTGACGCATCCTTATCACTCAAAGGCCAGAGTTTGCATTGGGGTTCACTTTGGTTTTAAATTCTGTAGGTTTTGACAGATTTATAATGACATGTATCCACAATTTTGATGTCATACAGAGTAGTTTCACAGACCTAAAAATCTCCTGTGTTTGCCTTTTTTATCCCTGCATTTCATGCATGCTGAGTCGCTTCAGTCCTGTCTGACTCTTGGCGATTCTATGGACCGTAGCCAACCAGACTCCTCTGTCCATGGGATTCTCCAGGCAAGAATACTGGAACGGGTGGCCATTTCCTTCTCCAGGGAATCTTCCCGACCCAGGGATCTTCCCGACCCAGGGTTCAAAGCCAGGTTTCCCACACTGCAGGCAGATTCTTCACCCTCTGAGCCACCCAGGAAGCCCTTTTAATCCCTCCCTCTCCCCTAAACTCTCTACTGTCTCCAGTAAATGTCATGCACTTCCCTTTGCTCTTCAGGATGCTCTTGCTCTCTCATGCCCAAACTGGGAAGGCCAAACTAGCCCACGTGCAGAGATCAACAAAGGACCCTTGCATATGATTTTGGCTAACAGGGTGGCTGAGGTCCCAGCTGACAGTCAGCATCAGCACCCAGATAGGTACCTCTAAATGGTCCCAGCCCCAAGCTGTTGAGTCAACCTGCCTTTTCTAGAATGTCATATACATGGACTCCTTTCGTTTCTAGCCTTTTCTGATTTATTTCTTTCAGTCAGTCATATGCTTTGAAGGTGCCTCTATATCCTCTTATGATTTAATCTCTCTCTCTCTCTTTTTTAACCATGAAAACCATTTTACTGAGGCAGAATTTCTCTTTTGGTCAGAAGTGGAGTAGTACAACAGTCCTTCCTTATCCACAGAATACAGTTCAAGGTCCTTAATGGATTCTTGAACCATGAATAGTGTTGAACCCTGTATCTACACAATACATTGCTTTCTTTTTTTCTCCTGGTACTAATGGATAGGTAGCATACACAGCATGAATATGCTGGCTAAAGTGATGATTTATGTTACTGGAGGTACAGAGCAGGATGGTGTGAAATTTCATCACAGTACTCAGAATGGCTCAGAAGTTAACACTTAGGAATTGTTTATTCTGTTTAATTTTTTCAGACTGCAGTTGACTGCAGGTGACTGAAACCATGTGTAACGAGAAGAACAGAGATCTGGTGTTAGAAGGATCAGGATTCCAATACTGCTTTGACCACTTTCCAGCTGTGTGACCTTAGACAAATCACTTAACTTCTCTTACACAAGAATTATAACACTTATATTATTAGTGTGAGGATAAAATGAGGGCTGTAGAGCCCTGGGTGAGACATGTGGTGTGTAAGAAGAAAACTAAAAACCCTTAAGAATTCAGGACTTTCTTTATAATTCTTCTAAACTGTGCAGTGTGGGAGAAAGGAAGTGTTTAATTTGGAACAACTATAGGACTATAGGGCTTCCCTGGTGGCTCAGATGGTAAAGAATCTGCCTCGATGCAGGAGACCTGGGTTCAATCCCTGGATTGGGAAGATGCCCTGGCGAAGAGAAAGGCTACCCACTTCAGTATTCTGGTCTGGAGACAGAAGAGCCTGCTGGGCTACTGTCCATGGGGTTGCAAAAGAGTCAGACATGACTTAGTGAGCAAATAACAGCAACTAGATGTTTGGCTTATAGCTCAAAATTTGTTGTCTAGGAGGGTGTTGCTGCCTTTAACAGAACAAAAAGAACTGAGAGAAGGGAGTTTGTGTTTGGCTTCATTAGAAAACGTAGTAAGTAAGTGGTGTATATGAGCAGCAAAGACCAGAAAACATTTGGGAAATGGGAACTATAATTGTAATTGGTGGGAGACAAATTGGAGACTTGCTGGGACTGTAGAGGTGAATTTTCTTTTTCTTCATTCAGCTTTATTGTGTTTCATTGAAACCTATCTCCACCTGACATATTATGAATCTACGTTTTTTGTTGTTGATCTCAGCACGGTAATGTAAGCTGCATGAGATTTACTGTTTACTACAGTGGCCCCGGAACCCAGAACACTGTCTGGCTCATGGAAGCCGTATTTACTGAATGAAGTCTTTAGGCTGTTTTGAAAAAAGGCAGGTGATTTAAACATGGAAGATGCTGGTAAAATTCCTAAGTGAAATTTAAGTGCATTTACCCTTTCTTCAGAAGGCCTTGAATTAAGAGACCTTTTATAGAAGATCTAGAATGTCAGTAATTGCTTGGATCCTGTGAGACAAAAGAAATCTTTTGGCTATCAATGAAAGGAAGGCACCATTCTAGTTTCTTTGGTCGATATGAACGGAAGGAAGAAAGCTAGGACTTGCTTTAGCATCAACATAACTAGGGTGAGAGGGATCATCCATTGATAGCTGCTATCAGCAGCTATTGTTGCAAAAATGTTGATAACTGGTAGAGAAAATATTGGTTTCTTTCTGGCAAGTTCATAGCATTCTAAATAGAGGTACATGACTGGGTAGAAGGTGACAGAATAAGAGAAAATTTGTACTTGTTTGGAGCAGTTTGCTTTTGGTTCTCTTGAAACAACTCAGGAATGTTATTTTCTTTGCAGTTGATTTTTTCTTTGCCTTAGTTTTCCTATCTGCAGTATGGGTGTGTTTTTATCTCCTGACCTGTGGAGGCACAGGGATGCCCAGTTATTTTAAATTAGTAAAGTGCCATATCAGTCTAATAACTATGATTTGATAACATTAATAATAGTGGAATTTAGAAATTACCAAGTAAGAGAAAATTGCTTTTTGAAGGAATATTCTTCAATCAAATATGTCCCCTGTTGTGAGCTTCCCTTTTATTTAAACCTTTTAATCGTGAGCACTGAGCTCAGCCAACCTAAAGCTGCTTTTTAAAAACACATGTTGGCAGGGCGGTATTGTAATATAAAATTGTACCTTGGTTATTCATGACAAAAGCCACTAGTCAACACACTCGTTTGGAGGTAGAGCTGGAAAGTACCATGGGGGGGGGGGAATTTTTAAAGGCAGCTCACAGAAAGCCAAGCCTAAATATTTGGAAGCACTCATTGAAAGATGTTAAACAATTTCCGTGGGCCTATGAAAATAGATGGTAAATCCATTATCTCTGCAGGTAAGGATTCCAAGGGTACTTATCTCCAGTGGCACAAGAGGAATTTCAGAGCATAACCAACCACAGTCCAAGTCCAAAAACCCCCTGTTCCTCCCACGCAGACTTACTTGGAGGCAGCAATTCGGCTTCTTCTGTGAACTGGATGCACTCAGTCTGCACGTATATCTCTGAGTGGACGTGGAACTATTTTTTATTTTTTCTGATTAGGAAAACACAGTCCTTTGTAGGTAGGGGTGCATTACGCCACCGTTGCCCGAAAAGTCACTAAAGCGTGATACTACAGAGAGCTTCCAGCAGGCGAAACATGTATTGAACGAAATGAGACTTATTAGCTAAATCACAGCAGATGCTTCACTTCCTAACCTTGTTCAGAAAATAACCTTTCCTCAGGGTCTTAGGGTTGTGTTTTCCATGTTTCTCTCTTAGTTGTATCACAGTCAGATCTTCAGTGTTTTAACTCGGTAGACCCATTTAAGTATACGAAAAATACAAAGGAAGTATTTCTTTAGAGATCATTTGAGTAACTACTTTAAGCTGTTGGTTCTAAAAGCTTAATGAACATGCAATACACATTTCCACTTGATAAACTGTTTTGTCTTTTCACTTTTGCCTATTTTTGCTGATTCTCAGTGTGGCCAATACCTTAGGTGAGATTTGAAGAAACACATGTTGGTTTTCTGCTGAGACGAGGGTCTTGCTGTTGAATCATCTTCTAAGAGTCTAATGCCACCACTGGCTGCATCACAGGGAAAGTGTGAAGTAGTGGAAAGACTGAGGGCTTGGGGGTCAGAAGACCTGGGCTCAGCCGTGCCTTCCCTTCTTGCTACTATTGTACCCACAAGCAGGTCACAACTGCTCTGAGCCCGACTTTCTTCTTCTGTGAAGTGGAGATAAAACACTTCCAACTTCACAGGGTTACAACTAGATGCACGTATTTTATGGATACACTGCAGGTAGATTTGGGGTCGCATCTCTTTTAGCAAGGGATTTATACAAAAAGAATGATTCAAACTCTGCTTTATATGTTTAGTTTCTTTACTGAAAGGATGAGAGTTTTTCAGGCCAGGAAAGTAGATGGAGATAAGTAAGGGTCAGAGAAGAGAACTTGGTGTTAAGAATTTACTGGACGTTTATGTGGAATGATGTAAGTGTGTAAGTCATCGGAAGAAGCTGAGGTCGGTTTATGGAAACCCTTCACATGTTCACTTGGTTGGTTATCTATAGTCTGGCAAGTGATAGTAGTAACCCATGTGACATATTGTAGAAAAAAAGGAAAGATATTGTATATATTAAAAAAAAAAACTACCTAGAACTGAGTTTCCATTTTTCAAATATTTTTGGAAATCACCCCGTATCTTATTCTAAAGGATGGAGAGAGGCCGGACCTGACTCGGTTTGTGGTCTGTGAGGCTTCGACCCAAGAGTAGGGAAAAGGAAATTTCGAGTGGAGTGAGTGGAAGTGAAGACTCCAAGAGCTTGTCTCCTGGATTGGGCCGAGGGAATGAGGCCAGGGCTAGGTAGAAGCATAGCTTTGGAGAAGAAAAGCTTAACCATTCCTCTCAGATGTGGGCGGGGTTTCAAGAAGACATGGCTCAGATGGTAAAGAATCTCCCTGCAATGCAGGAGACCTGGGTTCAGTCCCTGGGTTGGGAAGATGCCCTGGAGAAGGAAGTGGCAACCCACTCCAGTATTCTTGCCTGGAAAATCCCATGGATGGAGGAGCCCGGAGGGCTACAGTCCATAAGACCACAAAGAGCCGGACACAACTGAGTGATTAGCACTCTCACTTCTCTAGGAGACAGAAGGATAATTGCTGGTATGGAGACCCCTCGAGGTTCAGAGGGGAAATGGGATGAGTTGATGTCTGGTAGCTGTGGTTTTTCTCGGGTTTGGGTACGAGGCGTAAGGGACTTGGAAGGGTTTGAAGCAGGTCGCATGGTGACCGTGTCACCATGGGGGAGAGGAGTGAGAGCTGTGCTGGGAAGAGGGAGCGCCCAGGTGGGCTTAGGGGCTCTCCCCAGCTGTTGTGCGGCAGCCCTGGATTAGAAGTAGAGACACTGCATCTGAGCTGCATCAGGCAAGGATATTGGAAATCCAAGCCTGATGGAGGAGAACGCAAGGACGGAAACCAAGGGTGCCTGCAAGAGCATCCCTGTTCTTGTGCATCCCGGAGCGAGATGATGAGTAGAAAGAAACAAAACTTCCAATGGAGGGAAGCTCCTAGATAAAGATGAAGACAGAGTCCTTCAGGAGGGAGGCAGGAGAACAAAGGAGTAAAACTGGGAGTTTACAGTCAGGCAGAGAGTGTTGGCACTGGTGATTTTTAGAGACGCCTTCTTCCTCCACAGTGAAGGTGATTCAAATGAGTCTCCTTGGTGAAGGGAACTATGGGGGTAGGTGGTGAAGTGAGTCGTGACAAAGGTGGTCAAGTGAGACGGTCAAGAAACTATATAGGTAGAGTCAGAAAACTGTATTCAGATAGTTTTAATACTTTGAATAGATGTGGAATCACGTGCAGAGTGGGATAAAATGACCTTTATTTTCAAGGTTGCTGGCATCACTTTGTGCTGTGGCATTTGGCTGGATTAGATACACCAGTCTCTGTTTTGTTCTTCCGTTAGAGAATGGCTTTCAATTATATGTGACGTGTCTTTCAGTCGAAATTGGAGAGAGCAGTTATTACAAGCTCTAGGCAGGCTAGTTAGACATGATTGGCTATGTCTTCACAGCTGACATCTGGGATATATTTAGAAGGCACAGCCCACTTAAATGCAGGTTTTAATTAGGGTGTGGGACATCAATGTATCCATATTTAGGAAAATGAAAAATAAAGCATGGATGCTAAAATCCCCAGGAGAGAACTGTTTCTCCCCTTGTACTTTTTGGTTACACAAATTTTGCATTATTTTTCAGCCTCCAGAAAAGAGGACTAAACCTAAATTAACCATCTTTATAGAACAGTGATAGCAGTTTCAGGAATGAAGATGTCCAGTGGTCACTCTAATATTTTCCTAGCTATTTGTGATAGGTGAAACTAGATTTTCCATGTGGGATTCATTAAAAACACATAAGATGATTCATGTGTGAATTATGGTGTCTATTTGGTCAACAGGGGTGAAAAAGTTATCCTTTTAAGAAAAGGCACATCTATTTCTGTTAAATTCTGCACATCCCTCTGATGTATCCTTTAGGTTTCAGTGGGGACGTCATTTCTTCAGGGAAGAATTTCCTAGTCCTCTTAACTGGATGAGGCACCACTGGGGTAAGTCCTCCCGTCCCCACTCTCCTTATCTGAACACCCATCACACTTTGGTGTATTTCCTCGTGTGAATCGTGTGCTGGGTTGTAGGCATCATGGAGGCAAAGACAGTGTCTGCTTCACCCCTAGTGACTAACGCAGAGCCTCCCACGTGGAGCGGCTACTCGACAAACGTTTCAGAAGAAACTGTGTCGGGTTTCCTGGAGAAGTGATGTGTAAAGTACACCTGGCCCCGGGCGGCAAGTTCAGCTCCCAGCACCACCTCTAGATGATGGCCCTGGAGCAAGTCATCGTTCCTTTCCTCAGCTGTAAAATCAGGGGATTAAAGCAGGTGATTGCTAATATTGTTCAGTGTGCTATGATCTGCACGATTCCATCTTTGTGGGATTGTTTTACATACTGATAATAGCAGTAGAGCATTTAAAATGAACTAACCTGTGAAGACATCACGAGTGGGAAAAATTGGTGTGAGGGAGTTGTTCCCCCTCTGGCTGTTGCTGCTGTTATGCCTCAATTTTACCGAGCAAGTTTCTAAGGGGATGAACTGAAGAATAGGGTCTGCTGGAACCTGAGACTCGAGACATGACCATTCCCACTTGGGGACAGAGTGATGGAAAAAAGTGGGAGCTGGGAGAGAAAAATAGGGTGGACGGGCTTGGAGCCCACAGAAGTACTGTCATCCCCTTTCAGTTTATTTCCGTGATGAAGGTATATGGATGAGTGACGGTGCATCCCTTTGCCTCTGTGCTCTTGGGAATTCCTTTCACATCAACTCCATTAGTTACAAAGGCAGCAATCCATATCCAATTTTCTTTTTGTATCAGGATTGTTCATGTATAAACCAGGATTCTTTGTGGGAAACATTTGCAATTAATCCCCTAAACAAACAAACAAACAAAAAATGCAAATCTTGCTCTGCCCTAAGGCAGCCCTGCTGACTCCGAGGCCAGACCGCCATCTATTATACACAGAAATGAATTGAAATTCCCACTTTGGGCCTAACCTAATTTTCCAGTGATAATAGGCATGGATTCCCAGAAGCACTCTACGCCTCTTGATAGTAACATCCTCATTTCCTTTCCTGGTAAATGTTTTAAATAAAGGTTTTAGCACCAAAGGAAATTAACCTTTAAATTAATTGTAATTATAAAATGCCATCACTGATTTTTGTCTTCAGCCTAATTACTTTCTATTATTTAAACAAACCTCACCTCCTGTGAGTTTTAAGTTTGTTTCTCCTTCACTCCCTGCCACACAATGCCAACCCATCCGCGTGGAGGCCTGCCTGCCTCTCTGCTGCCGAAGCAGCCTCGTTTAAATGTCACGCAGGATTGAGGGTTTGCCCTGTGCTGCTTATTTACAAGGCGCTCTTTAACTGCTCTGCGTAAGGCAGCTCTGCTCAGATGATTCCGTTCCGCATACCTGGTGGCCCTCTTGTCTTTAGAGAGGCCGTGCTTTTAGTCCTCCTGCTGTTAAGAAGGAGATAGCCAAGCCTGGCCTTCTATTCCTATTAGATGCCGTTGCCACTGCTAAAGCAAAACTGGTCATAATGAATTTGGCAGCTGCCAGCATCCTTTATCAGAAGACTAACTTTGAATGTACCATCTTCTTTCTCCGCACGTCTCAGCGTTGGAGGGCTCTTAGACGTCTGTTTCCTGTGCCAGCTCTTTGTCTTGTTCTCATTTGTTCTTTCAAGACAGGACTAAAGGATCCTATCTACTTTATTTGTGAGCATGTATGTTGGTGCGGAAAGCATCCTATTTTTTTGCCACTTAGCTGCTTTCCTTCTCATGTCATTATCAATGTGAGTAAAGAGAGAGATGGTACAGACACATGTTAGTGGATGGGAAGGGGCAAGATAATCACAATTGCGGGATGTTTCTTTTAATCCTTTCTGTAAATATCACCACTTCTGCTGCCTTTCACAAGCGCTGGCTTTCTTTTCCATTGAGGCGGATTAAAACAACTTGGATATTATTTATCTACTGCATCATATTGGTTTTCTGCATCGCATACCTCCTTTATTACACCCCAATTAAAGTGCCTCCTTTGCTGGTCTGAATATTGTTACCTCAACATTGACTCTTTACAAACTTGGGCCTGATTGCTTCGAATCAACAAAGGGTAGAGAATGAATCAGTTTCTTCCCCCATATTTTTGACTTGGGAACCTGTGTGCGTGCTCATTCACTCAGTTGTGTCCGTGTCTGACTCCCTGCGACCCTGTGGAACGTAGCCTGCCAGGCGCCTCTGTCCATGGACTTTCCCAGGCAAGAATATTGCATACTGGAGTGGTTTGCCATTTCCTTCTCCAGGGGATCTTCCTGACCCAGGGACGCAACTGGTGTTTCCTGCGTCTCCTGAATTGGCAGGCAGACTTTTTGCCGCTGAGCCACTGGGGATCCCCTTGGGAACATTATATTTCTTTAAGGATGATCCTAGTATGCATGTATATGTGTGTGTTTGTGTATAAAAAGCTATGAAGTGTAATGGAGTAGCCGCTAAGAGAAGAGGGAGAAAATGAGAAGTAGTTGTTAAAGAAGACTCAACTTGGACCTGAATTTTCGTAGTTCAGTCGCCCAGTCGTGTCCGACTGTGGCCTCACGGACTGCAGCACGCCAGGCCTCCCTGTCCCTCACCATCTCCCGGAGTTTGCCCCAGTTCATGTTCATTGCATCGGTGATGCCATCCAGCCATCTCATTCTCTGACACCCGCTTCTCCTTCTGCCCTCAGTCTTTCCCAGCATCAGGGACTTTTCCAGTGAGTTGGCTGTTCGCGTCAGGTGACCAAAATACTGCAGCTTCACCTTCAGCTTCAGTCCTTCCAGTGAGTATTTGGGGTTGATTTCGCTTAAGATTGGCTGGTGTGATCTCCTTGCTGCCCAAGGGACTCTCAGGAGTTTTCTCCAGCACCGCAGTTTGAAGGCATCAATTCTTTGGCGCTCTTTGACGTTCTGCCTTCTTTACAGTCCAGCTCTCACAACCATACGTGGCCACCGGGAAGACTGTATAGTCTTGACTATATGGACCTTTGTCGGCAGAGTAATGTCTCTACTTTTCAACCCAGTGTCTAGGTTTGCCATAGCTTTCCTACTGAGAAGCAATTGTCTTCTGATTTCATTGTGCAGTCACTGTCTGCAGTGATTTTAGAGACCAAGAAGAGGAAATCTGTCACTACTTCCACCTTTCCCCTTATTTGTCATGAAGTAATGAGTCTAGATGCCATGATCTTAGTTTTTTAATATTTAGTTTTAAGCTGGCTCATGAACTCTCCTCCTTCACCCTCATCGAGAGGCCGTTAGTTCCTCTTCGCTTTCTGCCTAGAGTGGTATTGTCTGCATATCGGAGGCTGTTGATGTTTCTCCCGCCTGTCTTGATTCCAGCTTGTAACTCATCCAGCCCGGCATTTCTCATGATGTGCTCAGTGTATAGGTTAAATAAACACGGTGACAGCAGACAGTCCTGTTGTTCTCCTTTCTCAATCCTGAACAATCTGTTGTTCCATACTAGGTTCTAACTGTTGCTTCTTGACCCACATACAGGTTGCTCAGGAGACAGCTAAGACGGTCTGGTATTCTCATCTCTTTAGGAGTTTTCCACAGTTTGTCATGACCCACAAGTCAAAGGCTTTAGCATAGTTTATGAAACAGAGATAGATATTTATCTGGAATTCCCTTGCTTTCTCTGTGATCCAGTGAATGTTGGCAATTTGATCTCTGGTTCCTCTGCCTTTTTTAAACCCAGCTTTGGATTTCCAAACGCAGTCTGGAAGTTCTTGGTTTGTGAAACGCTGAAGCCTAGCATGCATGATTTTAAGCATGACCTTACTAGCATGGGAGGTGAGTGCAATTGTCCGATGGTTAGCACATTCTTAATTCTGCCGTTCTTGGGAATTGGACCTGAATATCCAAATTTCAAAATAAAGCGCTTGTGTTTTCTCTTCCGTGACCACAAGAGGGAGCAATTTAACAGCTGGCTGAAAAGCCCAGTACTCATTTCGGGAGGCAATGTAAAAATTGTCTCACAGTTAGGGAAGGCTGCTGTCACCGACAGGAGCTCACATTGTTACTGCCAGACGCACACGTGTATGGATTTGTTTCAGGTGTTGATCATCTGGTCTGCCTTTTGTTTTTACTTAAGGCGGCTTATCTCTCTCCCCGCCCCCCCCACCCGCCCCCAGCTTTCTTCCATTTGTAGAAAATGAGGAAAGCTGCTTTATTATTCATTGTTCTTTTGCTTAGAATAAACTGGGGTCTACCAAAGTGTCACATTCCTTCGGAGTTTCCATATAGTCCAGGAGATGTTAGCGGAGAGCTAACTGGTTGATTGGTTTATTTCCTATATACTTATTGAGGGATAGGTTAGATGCTGAGGCTACAGCAGTGGTCAAGATAGGTGCGGTCCGCAGTGACATCCCCGAACTGCCTTCCCCTGAGGGAGTCAGTACGTCCTGTGTGATGTCAGAAGTTCACCGATAACGCTCGGTGACCTTGGGGAAGTTGTTTAATCTTTATGGGTCTATAAAATTAAAGTGTTGAAATAGAGCAGTAGGCAGTAGTTTTCATCATTTCGAACTCTGCAGTGTTCTTAGTTCATAAGAAGTCTGAAGCCGAATCAGGAGCTGTAAAATTTAACGAATGCAGAGCTCCTGCTCTGGAAGGTTGGGGAAGGAGCAAAGTGACAGCTTCTACTCTGGCCCCGCTGTGGCTCTGCAGAGCATTAGCTAGAGATTGGTAGCATCCGAAGTCTGGGGCTCCAGACCCTAATAACGAGTGATTCTGTTCAGGGATGGGGAGAGAGGTGACACATTTTGGTTTTGTGGTAGGCTGGCAGATATGAACAAAATTACTTCAGTCAGTCACCTTCAGAAATCGAAAACAAATGTTGTAAAGAAAACAATAATATACTTTGATTTGACTGTTTGAGTATGATATTTATGAAGTAAAATAGGCAAATCATTCTCCTAACTCTACCTGTCAACCTGGCACTCAGGAACTTCGCACCTTTTTTGAGCTGCTAATTGCCTACCCCTTGGGTTACGTTGGTGAATGATTTATAAATAATAAGAAAGCAAGCTGAGGTTACCAAGCAGAATGTATAAAATGGCCCTGACAACCAGATAGAGAGACAGAAAAAGATAGGAAGAAAGGAGACATATGCCCAAATGTTAACTGAGAACCAGAATTTGAAATTGTGAAATCATTCTAACTTGCTTTTTCTTTCATCTGTAGGTTCTCTACATTCTGCAGTAACTTACACCTCTTTATAAACAGAAAGAACCAATTTTTTTTTAATGGATGAGTACTCCTCCCTTGCCACCTCTACCCACCCTCAGAGGTGGGAGAGCGTGTCCTTGTGCTCAAAGAACAGTATCCAAATTCAGGGATCCTGTCAAACTAGAAAAATGATCAAAGCATGCAGAACAGAGTTCAATACACAGAAGTGTAGGCCAGCAGGCTTTAGAAGAAAAATCAAACAAAAATAACAGAAAATTATTAGCCTCAGAGAAGTGAATAATTTCCTGTGGTTTGCTTTTCAAATGAAAGGTTCCATAAATTGATTATGACTTTTATCCCAAGGCCAGTTTGTTTTGGAGAATTCAGGACAGGATTTTATGCATCTGTGCTTGGTTGGTAGGTTCACACACATGTGTATCTACAAGTTTAAATATCTAGAATTAATTTTTTAATATTTTTTCAAAATAAGCCCCCTTAGGATATTTTAAAATGGCATTCTGCATATTTTCCCAGATGATTTGAATATTTAATAACATTTGCAAACACATCGAATCTCTTTTAGAAAAGATAGTGAGTACTTAGAAAAATGTCGCCTTCCCAGGTGGAGCTAGTGGTAAAGAACCCACCTGTCAAAGCAAGAGATGGAAGAGACGCAGGTTTGCTCCCCGGGTCAGGAAGATTCCCGTGGAGGAGGAAATGGCAACCTCTCCAGTATTCTTGCCTGGAGAATCCCATGGACAGAGGATTCTGGCAGGCTACAGTCCATGGGGTCACAAAGAGTTGAACACAACTGAAGCGACTTAGCACACACTTAGAAAAATGGATCCATTTTCCAGAGGACTGATGTTTATTTTTAGTTCTAGTTTAACTATTAAGACAAAGGTTTATAAGAACACATAATAAAAATTTAGAAATCACGTTGGCTTTTTTTTTCTCTCCTATTGTGGATCAGTGATATTTTCCACAGCTGTATGTTTTCCTTTTAATTGTCACATCTAGCAGCACTAACCTAACAGATAAGTTCTTAGTTCTATCATTTTAAGTGGACATCGGACTCTGGTGCAGAGAAGCTGAAGATTAAGGGAGAGAAGAGTTACAAGTATAATAAAAGGCACCAGACCAGAAGTCTCAGAACCTTTGATTTCTTTCACAGAATATTGTCAAAGAGAATGAGGAGAGAGGCATGGAAAACACTGGAGGTTGTAAGGAAAACAGCCTGGTTGGCAACACATGATAAAGTGAAGAGCCCAACCCCAAAGAGCCCAGTGAGGGGCGACCACTCCCCTGGAGAAAGAATTTTCTCCTAAGACATACCACTGCCTTTTCACGAACAAATGTAGGAAAGTCTGTTGTGATGGTTGCCCCAGGCAGGTCAGGTTCAAGCGTCAGGTCCCAGGTTTCTGGCCAGGAGCTTCGCCTCTGAAGGCAGATCGCCCCTACCCCCGGGAGGAGAGGCCGGCTAGAACGCCTGCCTGCTGGCGGGGAGCCGGGGCGGGGAGCCGGGGCCGTCACCGCCTGGAGCCTCTGACCCCCGGGCCTTTGAAGCTCGGCCCACTCTCTTCCCATGGGCGTTTTCAAACTGCCCACAGCCTCATGCTGTGTGCCTCTGTGTGTGTGTGTTTAATCTTTAGATATGGGATGTTCGGGACTGAATGGTGTCCCCTTCCAGATTTATCTTTTAAAGGCCTAACCCCCTAGGTGATTGTATTTGGAGAGGGGCCTTCAAAGAGGTAATTAAGGTAAAGAGGTCCCTGGCGGGCTACCGTCCACAGGTCACAAAAAGTCAGACAGGACCGAGCGACTATCACATCACAAGGTTAAAAAGGCCGTAAGGATGTGTGGCCCTCATTTGATAAAACTGGTGCCCTTAAAGCATAGGAAGAGCCCTGGGCATACTCACAGACAGAGAAAAGGGGGCATCTGGGAACGATGCGAGAATTCAGCCTTCTGCCAGCCTAGGAGAGAGTGAATTCAGCCTTCTGCAAGCCACGGAGAGAGCTTTCAGGGGAAACCAACCCTGCCAACACCTTGATCTTGGACTTCTAGCCTCCAGAGCTGTGAGAAGGTAGGTATCTGCTGGTTAAGCCGCCCCGTCTGTTACATTTTTGTCACTGCAGCCCTAGGGGGCCAGTCCACGGGGGCGGAAGTGCCACATCTTCCTATTTGAAAGCTCTGCCCCAGGGCGGTCGTCATCCCCGGCAGGCTCAGCAGATGGCGGTGGTGTCCTGTGAGTTGGCACCGCCAGCCGGCCTGCCAGGCTAGGGCTCCGGCTTAGATAGCCAAAGGGTCAGAGATGTCAGCTTCAAGGCCCCAGGTTCTCATTGGGGAAAATAACAACAACTTTGCATTAAAGTATCTAGATAAATATTTATCAAACTGGCCTCCAGAGAAGTGCATAAGATACCGTTTAAAAGGAGAAATAAGGAAGAAAATCTTCGGTGTTTGGTGTGCCTGCAGTGACTCCCTTTAGTCCAGCGACGGTTTATTCTATTTTGTGGAGTCTTGAGTCTTTGGTCGTGGAGGCTGAACCCTCACCGTAGCTCCCTAGAGGTTGGTGCCTCTGAGGCTCTCCGGCTGCAATTGCTGCTGAGCCTCAGATATTAAAACTGAGGACAGACTGGTCAGTATCCTCCTGATGTCATGGATACTTCAGTCTCCCAGGTGCATGATTAGGCTCTTACCTGCACAGTCCAGTCCCAGCACCAGCTACAGAACCCAAACTGTCCTCTGTTCCTTGCGAGACCCTTAGGAATGGAAACTTAACTAATTGGGCAGGTAGGGAACTGGCACCTCCTCCTGCCCTATGCTCCCATCAGGATGTTTCATTGCAGATCCCCCAGAGCAGGTAAGGACAGTCACACACAGATCCCTTCTCTGTTTATATATTCTTTACAGTTGCCTCATATCTCAGGACTTACTTCCAGTGTTTGTGTGTGTGTGTGTATATGTGGGTATTTTACCTTCATCAAGCCAGAATATTTTTAAAGGCTCCAAGTCATTTTCTTTATAACTACCAAAAAATGAGAGAGAAATTGCAACCTTCTTTGCCCTTGAGCCTTGGAAGATATGTGATCAAGATAATGATAATACACGGGAAATATCAATCTAAAGCATTTTACTCAACAAATACTCATAGTTGTGTGTGAGTGACCACAAATAAACAAACCTAACTGGACAGAGAACTGGCCCAAATCAGCGTCCTCTTCCAGGCTGTTCTGTGGTCCCACGAATGTCCAAGATCAACTTGAGACTACTTGAATATAAAACAAAGTAGTTTATATCTTCCTCACTAAGCAAAAAGACCCCAAGTAGAAAAATTATCTATGATAAGGCTGCTTGCATTTTGGATTAATATAGGCACTTGAGTGAAGTATGTCAGAAAGAAAAACAAATATTGTGTAGTAATGATTATATGTGGGATCTAGAAAAATGGTTCTGATGAACCTGTTTGAAAGCGGGGAACAGAGACACAGGCAGAATGAATGGGTGGGCGCGGTGGGGGTATGCATTGGGAGATGGGATTTATGTATGTTCGCTGCCACCTGTAAAATGGACAGCGAGTCGGAACCTGCTGTATAGACAGCTCAACTCGATGTTGTGTGGTGACCCATATGGGTGGGATGTGGGGGGAGTCAGTCTTCACACACACACACACACACACACACACACACACACAGCTGATTCACTTCATTGTGCAGCAGACACTAATACAACATTTAAAGCAATTATATTCCAATAAAAAAAAGAAGTTGTGAGTTGTGGTTAAAATAAGGAGCTGTGGTCAAAATATATATAAAGAATAAGCATTATGGAAAAGTTTTTCGGATGCTTTAGAAAATACACATTGTCTTCCAAAAGATACTTGTAACTTCACACCCCCTTGCATTTATATGGCTTTGATCAAAACTTGACTTGGAAAAAAAAAAAAAAAAACTTGACTTGGGGACAAATTCCCTAAAAGAGTTCCCTGGGATTCCTGTTCTAGTTTCCTCAACTGACATTTCCATCTACCTGTTCACTCATGTCAGAAACCCAGAAATCCATCAATCTCTTTTTAGCCCATCATTGAGTATTATCTTTATGTTTAATAACATACGTATCCTTTCCCTCTCCATCACTGGTCTTAGGCCAGACCCCCATCTTCTCACCTCAGTCCTTGTCACGGTGTCCTAATTTGTTTCCCTTTCCTTAATCTTGATGCACCCATCCAAGTCTTTCCTTCATATGTTTTGTAAAGTGCATTTCTGATTATGCTATTCTCTTTCTATTAATCGCCAATTGATTTGCCATGATGCTATACAAAATAAAGTCCAGACTCCTTGCTTTGTCATAACCATTTTTCTGCTGTCTCATCTGCTTGAAGTTCCAGTCATCTCTGGGTGCCCACTTCTAGCACAGGGTGTAATTCAGTCATTATCCTGGCTCCTCTGCCCCCAGCGTGGCAGGCTGTGATATGTCTTGATGCTTTTTCACCTTTTGCCTGGGATCACCTTACTCCCACATCAGCTATCTAACAAATACTTATTTATTTTCCAAGACGAAACTCAAGAGAATTCTTCTCTATGAAGTCATTCCTGATTCCTATTCTATCTCCCCACACTATACACTGTACAGAGTTTTATTACACTTATTTGTTCACATGTTTTTTCCCCCTATAAAATCCTTAATTCCTAGAGGTAAAAGACTGCATATCATTCATCTAAAAACATCCAAAGACTGACATAGCACTTCACACATTGAGGAGTATTTTACAAATGCTTATTTGTAAATGACTATCATTTCCTTTTGCACACAGCATAATATAAACTATGCACTGTGTAGTCCTGATTTTACATCACGTGCAAGTATGATTGAGAACATGTGTTCTCTAAATGAAACATCTGATACAGCCTCCTTCTTTCTAGTATGATTGGAAAGTGAAGAAGAAACACATGTTTCTCTGAGCATTTTCCTTGGATCATGCTATAACAGAGCAGTGGATTGTCATCTTTCTCCCCACTGTCTCAATACCCCAGTCATTATAAACATTTTTGAAAACCAAGAAAAATGATCCCCAACTCTGATTTTTTCCTCAGAGTAAATATAGCTGTATGGGCAAGAACCCAGAGATCACTGAAGTACTTTTTCCAGTTCTCTTTCAGATCCTTAGTGGGGGCAAGGAAGAGTGAAACCTTCTATCTGCCAATTTTCAGAAGAGCAGAGGACAGTGGAACCACTTCAAGGGTTGTGAGAGGGCCCTGCCATCTATACATTGAATTAAGCAGTAGTGCTAAATGCTGAGACTCTGAGGTAACATTCTCGCCTTTTATATAAAATTATAGCAACAAAACTGGGCTTCCCAGGTGGTGCTAGTGGTAAAGAACCTGCCTGCCCATGCAGAAGACATAAGAGATGTGGCTTCGATCCCTGGGTTGGAAAGATCCCCTGGAGGAGGGCATGGCAACCCACTCCAGTGTTCTTGCCTGGAGAATCCCATGGATAGAGAAGCCTGGTAGGCTAAATTCATAGGGTCGCAAAGAGTTGGACATGACTGAAGCAACTTAGCACGCACACAGGAACAAAAAGGAAATATCAACATTTGGTTTCATGATTTCTTAAATTAATCGGAAGTTGGTTCTTGTGAGAATTTTTGAAACTACTGCAAAGTGTTGATTGTTGTGATTTGTAGTCCTGGGTGACGCCCATTAGTTATCTGTATGCTGGATACTTTTATGAAAAACACTTTAGCCTGATGTGTGCAAAGGGCTTAGTCCCTGGTTCTAACGATGTGTTAAGGGGTATCATCTGAGAAGTAGATGGTCTAGGTAAGAGGCAGTACAGAAGATGCTCTGAACTTCAAAGAAACGGGATAGAGCTTTTATACTTACAGCTGTCCTCTTCTTCAGTTATACATTTCACAACATAACAGGCGTAGATGAACCCTGCCAGCTGAAACAAAATAAAGATGCTTTAGACATGAGGCAAAGGCAACAGTACTGGACCTCACTGGGGGAGTGACTTTTCAAAGGCAGGCAGTTTTGACTAGATTGGTGTTCCAAAATGGTTCTTCAGACTGGTTCCAGATTCCAGTGTGAATTCACATAATGTGCCTCACAAGTGATTACATTACTCTGTTTTCCTTTGTTCTGCATTTATGTATAAGATTTGTTAATTGCCAGGCAATCTACAACAAATTATTTTAGGTCTTGAAAAAGAACTATGGTCGTTCATTAATGGATTAACATTTACATTTGTGCCAATCAACTTCTAATTCACTTTTCATTAGCCCAGAGCCTAAGATTCTAAAATTGGATTCCTGCTGACTAACAGAAAAATATTTCGAGGGAAAAATATTGAGGAGATTCCATGGAAAGTTGCATGAACACTTTGTAAGTAAAACTTGTTTAGACCAGTTTCAGGAACCAAGACCAGGAACACAACATACCAGGTATAATTAAGATGACGTAGTACAGAAGAGCAACAGGTTTGATAACCTGTATGCACTGAACTGGGATCGCACACATCAGAGCATCCTTACCGAAACACGCAACAGAGGTCCCTGTAGTCAGGGAAGCCTCTGCTCACTGAAACAAGTATCTGTGAAGGAGCACAGCAAAGCTCTTGATGTATATCCCCTCAGATGTCATAGTTTTGTACTCCTTCATGTAATTATTGAGTCAAATAATGAGCACTGGTGGAAGGAAGGAAACTAATTTCCTGATAATGTGGAAAAAATTCCCCCCCCCCCAAATACTCCAGTCTGGAGGAATCCTAAAAAGCATATGCTCAGGATAGTGATGAACATTATTCACAATGACATTTCAGACAGGCATTGATCTGCTGAGTATTTCGCATCCGGGAAGGGAACCTTGGAAAAAAAGGTTACCGTCTTCAATTAGGAGCTAAGGTACCGAGCAAAGAGTTGCTGCTGTGAGAAGTCTAATGAACTTGTTTTTCCATTATCTGACAGACGGCAATATTTCTGGAAGGCATGAGTGAAACATTTTAAGTCAGAGGGTACACTGAGAGATTTAATGAGAACTATTTGGAGATAGAGAGAGGTCCAGTTCAAAGGAACTTTAGAAAATCTCTGATTTGAATTTGAGAAGGAAAGCATGTTCTGGCAGATTCTAGTTCTTTTTCAAAAAGAACTGGCATGAGATAAAGCAGTGGTTTTCCTGGCACAGAAGCAGTGACCCTGCTTAAGAGAGAGGAGTAGATGAGGAAGAAGACTTCTGCAGAATATTCTTCCCCAGCTTCCGTTTTCAGATCCCGAATGAGAGGAACAGTGGAGCCCCCCCTGCCCTCCGACACTAAGTGGGTTATCTAAACTGTTACACATAATAATAAAGAGATAGAAAGCATACTGGGGCTTCCCAGATGGTGCTAGTGGTAAAGAACCCGCCTGACAGTGCAGGAGACATAAGACACAGGTTTGATCTCTGGGTTGGAAAGATCTCCTGGACGAGGGCAAGCCAGCCCACTCTAGTATTCGTGCCTGGAGAATCCCATGGACGGAGGGAATCGGTGGGCTACAGTCCATAGGGTTACAAAGAGTTGGGCACGACTGAAGTGACTTAGCACACGGTGCAGATAACATACCACTGATGTTACATTAGCCCTTAGGTTTCTAAAAAAATGTGTTAGAAAAGTTACCAAATAACCATTTTTCTCTCTGTGGCTATTGGCAATAAAATTGCGATAGTAAGAACTATTTCCTTATATAATGGAATCATCAGCGCTACTGTTTTTATGAGATTTATTTTTCGAGTACTGGGTACTGTTAAAAGCCAGTGTGTCCTGTTTGGCTTCAGCAAAGATTTTGATATGACCAAGCTAAATCACACAGTGATTTGAGCATTTTTTTACAGATAGTGGGAAAAACAGATTATGCTAACACTTGTTAATCTTTTATCCACCAGGACCCATGAAAATGCCCTCATCACTGAATGACCTAGTCCCATTGGTATTTTGTCATGGGTGTTGGATCTGACACTTGCTAGGCAAAGATGCTACAGGCTTGGTTAGATCCCCTGGGTACTGCTTGTATCGCCTCTGCAGGAAGGTGTTACCACTGTGGCTAATGCCATAGATTTATCCTTAGTTCATCTCTTCAGTTTAGAATACTAACAGGCAGCATTTTTTCCCAATCACAAGCTTTTCTCTTGATTTTCACTCATCACTTAATTACTTTGAAATGAAAATCTAGGTAAAGAGCACAGATAAATTCTGAGATTCAGGGCCAGTGAGTTTAAACTTCTCATTAAAGTGTCACTAGAATCTAGATTATTAAGTGTATTTCTCTCCCAGGATGCAGCCATGGCACTGTATTGTGCTTACCAGTGAGCTTTTAATTGTATTCAGTTGCATTCTTTAACTATCAGGGGAGCGACTTTGATATAAAAGTAAATCCTGCTGCATTTCATTACAAAAGCTTGCTGATTAAGAGAACTTCAGCTTTTAAATTGGTCACCTCTAAATACAAATGGAAATGAGTTTCCCCCAAATTAATCAGGATTCATAAACCTCTGTTACCTTTCAATTTTCCTACACCGAATAAATTTCTAATTTAATTTTTACTCCCTCGCAGCAATTTATAAATTTACCTACAGAAGAGCAGTTTCAAAGGATTTCTTACAGCTCTGAATACTTCTATAACGTGCAACTTGGCTAGCTGTGCTCAGGCCACAAAGATGAACCAGGGTGGGTTTCTCAACCTTGGCACCAATGACGTTTTGGGTTGAGTAATTCTTTTTCTGTGGGCTCTGTTGTGCATTATTAGGATGTATAACTACTAACACCCTATGATCAAGACAGTCTGACAATTGAGATAATCCAAAATATCTTGGAGAAGAAAATGGCAACCCACTGCAGTATTCTTGCCTGGACAATCCCATGGATAGAGGAGCCTGGAGGGCTGTAGTTCATGGGGTTGCAAAGAGTCAGACACGACTCAGCAACTAAGCACAAAATGTCTCCAGACCTTATCATACATCCTCCAAAGGCAAAACGGCCCCTCGTTAGAGCCACTGTTGTAGACACAGTCTAAAGGATCTTGCAATCTTGTGGCAGGGATACGCATATAATTGTAATTCAAAGTAGATTAGGATAAGTGTCAGAAGGAAGGAAGAAAATTGATTGTCTCCTAACTGACAAACAGTAAACCGGCTGCTTTCGCCGTGTTAGCTCATTAAATCCTCGCAACTGCCTTTGGAAGAGCATTATACGTATTTTTGCAGAGGAGTGGTAAAACAGGCCTTGCTCTGCCCGAGTGAGTTCATCAAGCAGGGAACTTATGGCTGTGTTCAGGAAAGAGCCAGTCCTTTCATCTGATGGGTGTGTGCGGACCTCATGTTAGAGCAGGGAAATAAAAGCTGTGAAGGCAGATTAGGGCTATAATCAGAAGGCTTTGAGCATGAATCAAATTGCAGTTCTGTGTCATTTTCTAAACAATACACTTAAGGAGCGTCCTGTCTTCAACCAAAAATGTGTAAAATTTTTTGTGAAATACAATTCCTTCCTAATGTGATATGTTGCTCCCTTTATAGCCTCACTTCTCACCACTCCTTGTCACAGAATGGACACCAGTATGAAGCTGTTGGCAGTTTGCTGACATATATCAGATGGTTGCCCTCTGCTCCTTAGCTCATTAACCCTTTCTGCCAACGAAGTACCTGGCTGCTCTACACCTTCTCCCTCTCTCCCTCACTCAGCCCTGCACCTTTGAGTAGTTCTAACTCACCCTTTAAGACCGAACTGAAGGGTTGCCTTCCTAAAGAGCTGGGAACCCATCTCCTGGGTGGATTGTAAGTGATAGGCTGGTATGTTTGGAGATAGACCTTGAGAAATGGGGGGTGGGGCTTTGAGAGGGAATAACCAGAGGAAAGGTGAGAACACCTTCCCAGCAGAACTCAGATAGCCTGTGGGAAGACGTGGATTTCATTCAGGGAGGAGCAAGATGGCCCCAGTTCCGAGGAGTTTGGGTCATATGTGGGGGAGTGATGGTGCCCAAAGCAAGAAACAGTGACCGACATTGTCATAGTAGGTCTGAATACCTGGAATTAAAATAAAATTATTTTATTTTGTTCCTTATTTAAAGATGGCTAGATTAACAATGGCTAGATACTGGTCATACTATATTAATGCTAGGCAAGCATATAATTATCCTCTTGTAGAAAACCAAAATATTACAGTTGTCTTAGTCTTTGGCATTCAGAGCAGAGCTAAACCTAAATCTTTTTATTTTTACTCATCTTTTCACCTTGACACATCTAATATGATTTGTTCACTTCTAATTCACCTCATAGGGAATTATATATCATCTTGATATCGTTACTGGCTGAAAGGAAATGATACTTTCTCTTTATAACTAAATCAGATTAAAATTCTTTTTTGTATCAACAAACCAAATTATGACTCTGTGTCCCAGAAATTCACTTAGAAGCTAATAGGTAAGTGGAAACTAAAATCTTTGGTAAGTATTTTAAAAGATTTAATTGTAATAATTGAAAATGTAACAACTTTAGTGTCTCAAATACTATCTTTTGGACTTTTTTTTTTTTTTTTAGGAAGTTGTACTAGATGTACTTTTTCCTAACCTTCCCCCTAAGTAGAGCTGAAAACCCTGGACATTATATATATACATATATATGCATATGTGCTTAGTCACTCAGTCATGTCCAGCTCTTTGTGACCCCACGGACTGTAGTCTGCTAGGCTCCTCTGTCCGTGGAATTTCCCAGGCAGGAATAGTGGAATGGGTTGCCATTTGCTCCTCCAGGGGATCTTTCTGACCCAGGGACTGAAACCATGTCCCCTGTGGCTCCTGCGTTGGCAGCCAGATTCTTTTCCACTGAACCACCTGGGAAGCCATACATATAAATATATAAAACACACGTAGGAAGCCTCTGAAAGGTGGAAAGAAGGTAGACTGACTAGGAATCTTGGGACCCAAGGCAGGACATGGGAGTGAATTTCCTACTTTTCTTTTGTCTCATGTATACCATGCTTGGAGCTGAAGAAGCCCACAACTCAGAAATGTCAATGGACACAGATAGTGAAAAAGCCCCAACAGAAGCCTGCTGTCTGACCAAAGGACCAGGGAAGGGAAAGCCTAGCAAGACAAAAAAATTAAAGACAGTAATTTAGGGGGTCACAAAGCGTCGGACACGACTGAGCGACTGGACTGAACTGAACTGACCTGAATAGCCCTTCTTTAACTAACAACACAGAAACATCTGTAGCCCCACTGCCCAACCACAGCAGCCAAGAGTGTGGAGCCAAGTGCTCGCCTCTGTCTAGGCTGTGGTGTCTGGGAAGTCAGAAGGGGGCCTGGACTTTCATTCCTTCCAGGAAGCAGGAAATCCCCCTCTGTAGTGTCTACAGAGGTCACAGAGGGAGTCTGGACTTCTAGCCTCTCTCTGGAGTGAGGAGCACCCCTCGCTCCCCAGCAGTGCCTTGTCAGAGGCGGCTTAGTGGGTAATCAGTTCTTTCACCACTGCCCAGCAGTGGGGAGGTCAACCCCCTGCCCCGTGGCGTCAGATGAAGCCAACCGGGGGCAGTAACAAGGCCCTCCTGCCCTTCCTAGCTATGGAGGTACCAGTGAAGGCTGAGTGGAAAGGAGCTTCCACTATCTCCAAGCCTTAATGAGAAGCCCTTCTCTTGAGCTTCAGTTGGGTCTGAGTGGGGAAGCTGGGCTTCTAACCCCTACTCAGAAGTAATGAGTAGGTTGGTATCTCTCCTTCCCCTGCCAACGTAGCACCAGAGAAAACCAGCTAATCAGAATGTTTAAGAAAGAAAGACACAGTCTCATAATGGAATACCCAAATGCCCATGTTTCAATCCAAAATTCCTCACCATAGCAATAAGGATAATGTTCTCAACATGAATGAAAACAGGCGACGAATGGAAGCTAACATAGTTTGACAGAAATGTTAGAATTGTCTGGCAGACATTTTAGAGCAAAAAAAAAAAAGCTTGAACAAGAAATTATGAACATACTTGAATGAAAAAAAAAAGTGGCAGCAAAGAAATAGAAGATGTAAAGAAGACCCAGATTGAAAATATAGAACTGAAAAAAAGGAAATATCCAAAATTAAACTCAGCTGCAGATTGGAGGAGACAGAACCAAAAAAGTGAGCTTGAAGATAGAACAATAGAAATTACCCAATATAAAAACAAGAGAGAAAAAAAATAGACTAAAAAAATATGGACACAGCCTCATACAGCCATGAGACTGTAAAAAAAAAAAAATCTAAGATTTGTTATCATTGGAGTTCTGAAAGGAAAGAAAAAAAAGAGCACTACTGAAAAAGTGCTCAAAGAAATAGTGACTGCAAATTTCCCAAATTTGACTTACATAGTCAAGAAGCTGATTGAAGCCCAAATAGGAAAAACCCAAAGAAATTCATCCCAAGATACACGATGGTCAAAATTTAGAAAACCAACTACAGAAATCTTGGAAGAAGAAAAATGGAAATATTTATGTAAAGCCACTTTGGAAAACAGTTTTCAGTTTTCTTAAAAAAACTAAAATGCAACTACAGTGTAACCCAGCAACATACTCCTGGCCATTTATGCCAGAGAAAGGAAGATGTGTTCACACGATAAACTGTACATGAAAGTGTTTAGCAGCTTTATCCATAATAGTCCAACCTGGATGCAATCCCAATGTTATTCCTAGAGTGAATTGGCACATCTGTCTTATGGAATACTACTCAGCAGTACAAGAGAGGGACGAGTGATAACATGCATCGACCTGTATAAATTTTCATAGAATTTAGCTGAATGAAAAAAGCCAATTCCAAAAGCTCTATCCTGTATGATGCCATATAAATAACATTCTTGACGTGACAGAATCAGAGAAATGGAAAACAAATTAGTGGTTGCAAGGACCAAGGCAGGTGGCGTGTCACAGGGAAGTGGATGTGACCATGAAAAGGCAGCAGGAGGGATCCTTGACTGTACCAACGTCGGCATGCTGGTCACGCTAGCGTACTTTAGTTTTTGCAAGTGTTACTGTTGGGCTGAAGGGTACACAAGATCTCTCTGTGTTATTTCATAGAATTGCATTATGTATTTCACAGTGTTTCACAACTGTTTTCTATGTATTTCTACAATTATTTCACAAAAAAGATTAATTTAAAAATACTACATTCTAGATAACTGTCATTTATGTTAAAATACCTTTTGTATTATAATTTCTAAATTTACAAATGTATTTAAACAGGGTGGATGTACTTGTTTTCTTAAGTACAATGACACATTTTAATTCTGATCTCTTAGGTCAACATAGAACTTCACAATAGTTATTTATACTGATACAATATGGAATTCAACACTTGTGTTTTAGACTGGGAGTGGAGATGGGGGTAGCAAACACTATTTTTTTTTTTTTGTATTTGCAATTATCTCATTCTCAACTAGTTCTGTGTTTCATTTAAATTAAATCATCTATTTTTGTTATAACTCAGATGTTATAAGCCCATGCTTTTTGTTCAAACATGAATTTGAACCGAAGGTTATTATGGCCTCACAAAATATACCTTTAAGTTGCAAATCATTTTACTTACTTCTTTGCATCTTATTCCATTTAGGTATTTTGAGATTGCTTTAGCAAAGTATTCTAATATGATATGATATGATTAATACCAATGTCATTAATGAAGGTCTTTCATATGAAATATTTTTTATGTGGACTGGTGTATCATTTTAGCTGTCCGCCAGATGATTCTTATCCTCACCTATTCCAGTGGTTGTGCTATTAACCAACACACTGCAAAGTTTCTTTACTGCAAATAATCCAGGTGCAGTTCCCAACCTACAGTAACTTACGGAGGATTGCCTTTAGGGCTATTGTGAAAGTTCACAGCCTACTGAGTCAGAAAAGCTTTCCAGAGGATCAGAAACATATCTTAATACCAGCCTTTAGGTATTGTGCCGCATCACCAAGCATGACTGTCTTAAACACTTTTTAAAAGATTAAATAAAAGTAGACATACATGCAAACTTGCATTATCTACTTAAGGCTGGGAAATGGACTGAACCAAATGCCAACGCTGGCTTAACCAATAACTCCTGTTCTAAATTGGTCTCTGGAGACTAGTAGATCTCTTTAGGCCAATGTTACCAAAAGGTTACCTGAGTTCAAATGAGTCTAATGTATTAGTAAAGTTGGAAGAGCAGGAGATGCTCAGGCAGGATAAAAGACCACTAATAAAACTCAAATGTCATCATGGCTAATACCTCTCTCAAAGTTTAAGTATCACATTAGTTTAAAACTGTACTTAAGAGCAGTAGTTCATCCATTCTATATATCTGCTAGCTGTGTGTTGCATGTTAGTCACTCTGCGATCCCATGGATTATAGTCCGTCAGGCTCCTCTGTCCATGCGACTCTCTAGGCAAGAATACTGGAGTGGGTTGCCATTCCTGCTCCAGGGGATCTTCCTAACCCAGGGATTGAACCTGCGTCTTCTGCATTGGAGGCAAATTCTTTACCATGGAGCCTACAGGGAAGCCCATCTGCTAGTTGGGAGGAGATCAAAGAAATGGCTGGTCTAGTGCAATAGAACTGACACAAGATACCTTTAGTTTTTGAAAGAGGACCCATAATAGGAGTTTGCAACCAATACTGTTCATAGAAAATAACTGGCATTATATTATACACCTAAAACTAATACAATGTTATGTGTCAATTGTATCTCAATTTTTAAAAAAGAAAATGATTGGAAAATGCAAACAGCAATCTATCAATAACCCTCTACTATTTTGATAATAAAACTAAGTTTAAGCTTGTATACATGTCACATGTAATAGGGACCCTGATTTCTTCACAGTGAAGCATTTGAGAAAGTGCAGTGTTACAGTGTCCTATAAAATGTAAAAAATCGATACTGTCCAGCGGCAACTTTGAACAAAAGAAGTACGTAATGCTTTGGTGAGCAAATGGTACAAACAACATCATTTTTTGCTCAGAGGTAGTAGGGGGAACCTAAAGCAAAATTCATTGTACAAAAAGTTAGACATATGTAAAAATAAATTACATATGTAATTTATTACATACCTCATCTTAGGTTATGTCAGCATTAGCAGACAAGGATAAAGGTGTTCAGTGTGTTTCACTGAAGGAAGTGTGCTGTTCCAGAGATGACAGCGGGAGTATAAGGCCAGGTTCTTCTGAAGATACTAGGAGAATTGTACTGAAATAGTAGTTGCGAAAATGACCTGTTTGTTAAAAAAGGTGCTCAAACTATAGGAACATTTCTCTCTTTTTCAGAGGTGCTAGGTTAGAAGATAAGGAAAATGTAGAATATATAATGTACTTGGGACTTCAGCACACATCATACCATGATATTTCAAGAAATTGTGAATAAGATGACATCATGAGAATATAAATATGTAAATGTATAGAATGTACATGAAGGCTATACCCTGGATCTGTATCTGGATAAAGACCTGGACTCTGAAAAGAACCATGATGAAGAGATCAGTTTAGAATTGGAGGACAGTTTCAGTAGCATGCTTCAGGTGTCTCACCTTAAGTCTTAGTCTGCATGTCATTTTCAAGTTCTTGAGAAAGAACAACAGTGATCTAGTGGTCAAATTCTGTAACTACATGCAGGGTTCCTAAACTAGTGGTGTGGTCCTTGGCTAGATGAAGGGAATACTTATGTAAAACAAAGGAGGGGAATAGCCCTACTTCCTTCTGGTTTCATCAGTCAGAATACTGTCAGTGTTCGATGCTGGTACCACAGCTGAAGAGAGATACTCGACAGAATTGTACCCATACTGTTAAGCGAGACAGTGGAGTGAGATATGATGAGTAAACTTTCTGGCTCCTAGAAAGGTCTCTGTAAACATTGTGAGGAGGAGGAGGAGAACAGAGAATTTTCCGTGCAATTTGATGGTGGGATGTTTTCTGGGGCCATCACTGAAAACCACATGATCTCTGTGATCACTTCCTGTCAGAGATTTTAAAAATAATCAGTGAATGAATTATCACTGTTTAGAAATGAAAATTTGGAAATGGTAGGTTCATTCATATGTTTTCTATAGGCATAACATTTCTGTATAATTAACATTTAACATTGGAGAAGGAAATGGCAACCCACTTCAGTGTTCTTGCCTGGAGAATCCCAGGGACGGGGGAAGTGGTGGGCTGCCGTCTATGGGGTTGCACAGAGTCAGACACCAGGGAAGTGACTTAGCAGCAGCAGCAGCAACATTTAACAAAGAGCAAAGTGTGCACCTCTATCTATTAGTTTAGTAAATAATCTGTTTCTGCATGCTAAAGTAACTGTGATGAAATACTGTAAGCCATTTAATATTTGGAGGGTGTGAATAAGACATTATCTTTGGTCCCCAAGATTCTGTCTGGTTCACATTTCTAGGAGAATCTAAGATCCTTAGAACAAGATCATTGCATATATGTTGGCACAAGGCCTGTGCTTAGGCAGAAGTCATTCCTTCCAGTTTCATCTGAGAATACTAAGGAGATTGGACTTCACGAGAAACTTTTCTGAAGTTGACCAGTTATCATCTTCCAGTCTAGAAGTTGATTTCCATTTAACTGTTTCTTTACAGAATCAGGAGCTGAGTGAATAAATATAGCTGGGACTCATAAATCTCATGGAGAAGGCAATGGCAACCTACTCCAGTACTCTTGCCTGGAAAATCCCATGGACGGAGGAGCCTGGTAGGCTATAGTCCATGGGGTTGTGAAGAGTCAGACACGACTGAGCGACTTCGCTTTTACTTTTCACTTTCATGCATTGGAGAAGGAAATGGCAACCCACTCCAGTGTTCTTGTCTGGAGAATCCCAGGGACGGGGGAGCCTGGTGGGCTGCCGTCTATGGGGTCGCACAGAGTCGGACACGACTGAAGCGACTTAGCAGCCGCAGCAGCAGCAGCATAAATCTCACTGGGCAAAAAAAAATCAAAAACACAAAACCTCACTGGGCACACTGCAAGCTTGACCTCGCACTTCTTGCGGGCTCTATTGAGCCAGCTGGAATGTCCCCATGGCTTGGAGGCACACGCTGTCCTCTCATAGCCCAGAATTTCATCCCAGGCTGACTGGTTATGTGGTGGGAGGTGAGAAAGGGTTAATGTTGTCCAACTTTGACTTTTCATGAAGCATTTCTTCTTTTGGAAGATAAAGAGTGTCATAAAAAGTGTTAAATGACAAACTCACTGTTATTAAAAAAAATGACTGATTAACATTGTATAAGAATAATGTCAACAAGAAGAGTGCTCTTATTGTACTAAAAAAGAAAAGAAAAATGAAGTAAAAAGGAAACAGGGCATACCAGCTAGAGAGAAAAGTTGCTTCAGAATGTTACAGTAAACTTAGATGTATTTCTTAATGTTTTGAAAATATGGTTAAATAGGAAGCTTAGAGCAATCAGTTGCTTTACCATGACATCTGTGGGAATAAGCTTTATGCTTTATGAAAAGGTATTTTATGTAGCATTCAATGAAGCTTGCTTTTGAAGCAGAGTACTTGCTGTAACATGTGGCTGAGGAAGATGAATGGGGATGAAGGTAGTAACAGAAAAAGAACCCCCAAGGGGAATACGATGTGGATTGTGGAAGACACAAATTTGAAGACCAGTTCTTCCCAGAGCAATTTTAAAAAGCACAAAACTGAATTAAAGTGTCATTTAAAAGACCCGTCGGCTCTTCTTAGGCTAGCAGGGTAATCTAGTTGGATTGAATAACTTCAGAGTTAGAACTTGGCTATGATTGGTGTTCTCCACTGTTCCTCTCTTCCTTTCTATCTGAGTTACCTTCTTCAACATAAATCCGAGATTATCTTCTTTCTGCAGAACACGTAGCCACTATGAGGGTGAAAGATACTGAAGATAATCCTTTACAATAGAAGGATTTCGTTAATTAATGGTAGTACAATTGTTACCACTTGGGAATATATAAACTAGGAAAAATGGCAACTGTATTAGTGTGTTTTACTTTTTTCACTTTTCAATGTTTAAATCTCAAACAACCAGTCATCTAACGAACCCCTCATGTCCTGGGAGATAGAAAAGGAAAGGCTAATGATTTCTATTCACAGCAATAGCTAACATTGTTGAAGTGTTCACTATATTCTGGGCATATGTTCACATCTTTACAGCTCTTGTCTTACCTGTTCTTTCCAGAACCAAGGAGAGATTTTCCATCATTACTCATAGTTTACAAAGAGAAAGCCGAGGCCTAGGGGAAATTAAATGATGCTTCAGGATTCAGAGAGAGTAAGGGGAGGACTTGAATCCAGGTCTATAATCTGAGATACTGTGTCTTTCACCCTTACATGGTATTGTTAGTTTACCCAGCAGGCAAAACTGACTCCTCTCACACAAGGGGAACAGAAGATTCTAAAACTCTGCGTGAATTCATATTCAGAAAAATCCGAAAGTTAAGTTCACCTACTCTTTCAAGTTGGAAATTTGAACATAGAGGATACTATTGAGCTTTGGACTGATGGAGGTTGGAAATCAGCAAGACAAAAACTGGCTCAGCTCCCAGACAAACCACAGAGGAGTTAATGCTACTTGTGGGGAGCCTGGGGTGTGTAGGAGAACTGGAATGTTCCTCCCACTCATTTAATTACTATTTCAGTTCTCTTTCAGTAGTTCCAATTCATCATGATTTTCTAGTCTTCAGAATTGCACTGGGGCTTCCCTGATCACTCAGTTGTTAAAGAATCTGCCTAAATGCAGGAGACCCTGGTTCGATTCCTGGGTCAGGAAGATCCACTGGAGAAGGGATAGGCTACCCACTCCAATATTCTTGGGCTTCTCTTGCGGCTCAGTTGGTAAAGAATCTGCGTACAATGTGGGAGATCTGGGTTTGATCCCTGGGTTGGGAAGATCCCCTAGAGAAGGGAAAGGCTACCCACTCCAATACTCTTGCCTGAGAATTCCATGAACCGTACAGTCCATGGGGTTACAAAGAGTTGGATGTGACTGAGTGACTTTCACTTTCTACACACCAGAGTGGGTTTCTTATATTAGAATCTATTGATGAGCCACTAATTACCATCAGTTTACTGCTGGTGAGCAAGGCAGGTGTCACATTACGTGAATGGTCATAGGACCATATGGTTCTAGGAGCCTGAAAATCTAATCAATGGCTTTCCTTCCTCATATGATAAAGAATCAATACCAAACATTCAAGAACTTGCCTGATTTGGCTCAAGCTTATCCTTCTGGCACCAGCTCTTATGGCTTCCCTTTACCTCTCCATATTAAATCTCTAAGCAGTTACCCCCATCTATATGACATACTGTTTGATACCTTTATGCTTTTGAATATGCATTATCTAGCCAAGAAATAAAATTTAACACCATATAGTGAGTGTCTATATGCAGCATGCATTACTTCAAGACTACTTTTCAGGGAAGTGTTTCCTGAATGTCAAAAGGCACAGATAGGTACTTTCTGCTCTTGTACTCATATAGCACTCTGTTAAATACCTATGTTATACAACTTCATTCATTTATTGTAATTCTTTTTTTTTGCCTATTATCTCTTAAACTTGGTTATGAGGATTCTCAAGACCACCCAAGAATATGTTTCTGATCCCGGAAAGTTCCTTCTTGCCCTTTTCTTATCATCATTTCTCCCATTCCCACCTCACTTACTAGGCAACCACTGTTTGGAATTTAGTAACCTTATAATGGGGCTTCTCTGGTGGCTCAGATGGTAAAGAATGTGCCTGCAATGCAGTAGATCCTGGTTTGATCCCTGAGTCTGTACGATTCCCTAGAGAAGGGAATAGCTACCCACTCCAATAATCTTGCCTGAAGAATCCCATGGACAGAGGAACCTGAAGGGCTACAGTCCATGGGGTCACAAAGAGTCAGACAAGACTGAGCAACTAAGCATGCATGCAACCATATAATAATTTTGCAGAGTCTTGACTAAATGCAAATAGAATCATACTGCTTTGTGTAAGGCTTCTTCCATTGAGCATGCAATTTTTGAGATTAACCCAAGATATTGCATGCATCAGTAATTTAATCTGTTTTATTTTCAACTGGCATTCCCTTGTATGAATATTCATATATCAGTTAACTTTAGCTACATAACAAACCACCCCAAAATTTAGGGTTTGAAACAGCAACTATTCATTTTTTGCCCATTGTCCTGTGGTTTGGCAATTTGGGGTGAGTTCAGATGGTCAGTTCTTTTGCTAGACTTGGTTGAGTTCATGCTTGCATCTGTAGTTGATTGTCAATCATCTAGGCAGCTCTTTTCCTCAGGGTTGGCTGATTATTATTTGAGGTGATGAGGACAAATGTACCACTTACTTGTGGTCTCACATATTTAATCATCTATCAGGGAAATCTGGCTTGTGCAAACCAATGTGGCAGATTCCCAGAGCAGTAATAATAGGTTGAACTTTTCAAAGCTCTGTTTGTATTATTTTTGCTATCATCCCAATGTCAAAATGGATGGGTTGTCATTATAGCAAAAATCTCCCATGATACCCCAATTTACTTATCTATTAATCTGTTGAGGGAAACTCAAGTTGCCTCCAGATTTGGGGTTCTAGGAATTAAGCTACCCTAAACATTTTCTACAGTTATTTTTGTGAAGCTGTATTTTCCTTTATCTTAAAGTGATACCAGCTAGTGGAATTGCTGGGTCATTGCAGGGTAGGAACTTGGCTGAATGGAAGTGGTCTGGGTCTTTGGAAATAATTAGCAGGGAGAACAAACTGTGGATTCTTCAAGAATATAGATTGTTAGTACCCAACTTTTGTCTTTACTTTTTGGTATGTTTGTTCAATGTGATCATCTTTTCAGTATCTCATTATACCCTAAACTTCAGTGAAGTTTTGTTATGCATTCTTACATTAGCAGTCTTTTGGAGAACCAAAGGAATCAAGGTGACAATGTAAAAGATGAGATATAAGGAGACAATTGAGAATTCAGTTAAAAGATTGGAGTAAGGTGTCAAGAAAGACCCCAAGATTCTCGTAGTGATACTTCTGAATACATTGTGTATGGAGTAGAAGTTTGGGCTACCTTTTAATCCTGAAGAACAAGTTGATTCCATTAGATGGAAGGCTTTTATTGGCAAATGAATAAGCATAATGCCTAGCACTTAGTACTCAAAAATTAACTAGTTTCTATTTCCATTTAGTTCCAATTCTGTATCTTGGGCTAAGTCAAATAATTATACTTTAGGGTTTCCTGATTAAATAGTGACAAGAAGTTATGTTTCATATATTATAAGTCAATATGAAGATAAATAAAGTCATAACTATGAATGTACTTTGAGTTCCTAGGAGAAATATCCTGTGCTTTAATCATTTACCTCATCTCTAAAGGTTTGTCAGACTCAGACTCTATTCAACCATCCCCCTCAAGAAGGAAGAAGGTCTTTTTTCATTTTTGTTCCCAGATGTATTGATTGTCTCAAGTGGTTTCTATTTCTGCTTCCTACCTTTTTTAACTTTAAGGATGTGCAAGTTGAAAATTGTCAGCTACTTTAGAGATTTTTATGTTTTCATAAAAATGTTATTTATGCTTTTGATTTTTATGATTTTCAACTTCTAAAATTGAAGTTTTAACATAAGCATTAGAATGTTTATCTTACACAAATTTTACAAGTCCTTCAAAGATATTTATTCTTTCTTAGTAAATATCATTCATATTTCTGAGCTTGGAGTTTTCCTATTAGTTTCTTATCAAACCAATTTTATCTGTATTACAGGTTCTTATTTTCTCCCTCTAATTATTATGTCATTAAAGTTTTCTCACTATACACTTGTCAAAAATTATCAAAGAGAGTACAGCATTGATGACTCCATTAAAGAAATAAGAGGGGAGAGAAAACAAAAGAGGGGAAAAAAAGACTTTGATAAGTTTGTAAAGATATGAAAAAAAAGACTGCTGAGAATGGCCTCCATACAAGGATTTTTTAAAAAAATTAGTATTTACAAATTATGATCCAAATGCTGTAAGAACCATGTTTTTGTTTCTTTAATTCAGCATACTCATATTTATACTGACTGTTTTTCTTGCCCCTAATCTGGGAAATATGTTTTTCATTCCATTATATTATTTACTATTCTTGAGAATACACAGAGGACCATGTTCTTCATAGCCACAGCATCAGCTCAAAGGGAGAGTGAGCTGTCTGCTTTTTTCTTTCTTTAGAGATGCTATCATTGTCAGTTGTTCTCCCAGAAAAGTGAAGCTTGATGACAGTCTGTCTTCTCACTTTACCTTAATGACTTAAAAATTGTTGAAACCTTACTAATGGATGTTGTTGCTATGTGTGTGTGTACGTGTGTGCATGTGCATGTGTATATGAATGTGGGTCTTAAGAGAGCAAGAAATACTGAGTAAGTGATGGCATTCCATTGGTTTTCATGGTATTTTATGAAGGTTGACTGAGTTCTAAAATTGGTCCCCATCTGCTTCTGCAGATCAATTTTCTAAAATTCAGACCAGTCTAAGATTTTTTCTACACCTAATTTCCCCCTCCAGTTCTTAAGTCCCCATCTAGAATTTGTTTGTGATTACGTGTGCTTCCTTCTAAATCCCCTTGTTCAGATAGCTGATTCCCAACTGTCTGCAACTTCATCATTCCAGTATATGACACTCCATCTTACAGCTTCCTGAAAAGCAGGTAGACTTTGCTGTTCCTCATCTCTGATGAACATATTCAATCTGAGAGTATTAGAAAATAATAAAATTAGCATTTTACTATGTTCATACGCAAACTCTTTTATTCCTCACAGTCTTCTTATGAGGTGTAGGTATAATTATAGGTATATAATATAGGTGTAGGTATAATTATATTCTCTTTGTAGATGAGGATTTGGGGTTATAGAGAAGTTAAGTGACTGCTTTGAAATCACCTGCTATCAAGCTGTGGGGCTGGGATTCTAATCCGGGCAGGCTGGCTCTAGAATATATGTTCTTCACCACTATTCTACACTGCCATTTCCTGCTAGGACCCTAAAAACTGCATTCTTCTTGGCACTATGCTTTTTTGGAATGCCCATTTTATGTACGAAAATGTGTCCCTTGAAATGCAGCTAGTTAGGAAAGTAAGCATAAATAAGTATCAAAAAGCATTACTTTCACCCTGGTCTTTAACATTTATTTCTTAAAAACCCAAAGTAAAGGGAAGACATTTTATTATATTTAAATCCTTAGGCAATTAGAAAATCTGATTGCATGGTAATATATTTCATTGATTACATTTTGTTTTACAGAGGTAAAATTTCAGGCTCAAATGAACTATTTCTATTTCTTAATCACAGTTAATAGACTAAACACCTAAGCCTCTAACCTAAGTTGCCTATATAAACTGTGATGAAGATGAAATATAGAACCCAGCAGTAGAGAAAAGGAAACTCCTAAATTTTCTAAAGGTAAAGTCCCTTGGACTGCAAGGAGATCCAACCAGTCCATCCTAAAGGAAATCAGTCTTGAGTATTCATTGGAAGGACTGATGCTGAAGCTGAAACTCCTATACTTTGGCCACCTGATGAGAAGAACTGACTCATAGGAAAAGACCCTTGATGCTGGGAAAGATTGAAGGCTGGAGGGAAAGGGGACAACAGAGGATGAGATGGTCAGATGGCATCACCTGACTCGATGGACATGAGTTTGAATAAGCTCCAGAAGTTGGCAATGGACAGGGAAGCCTGGTGTGCTGCAGTCCATGGGGTCACAAAGAGTCAGACATGACTGAGCGACTGAACAGAACTGAACTGAAAGTAACTGAGAAAAATACTGGGCACAAACACAACATCAATAATTGTTAATATAATTTTCCTATAATTTGAAGCTTGGTACTCTAGCCATTGTTGGAGAAATTTTTTGAAAAACACAGTTTTATCTATCAGAATATATGGTATAATGCTAAGTCGCATCAGTTGTGTCCGACTCTCTGTGACCGCATAGACGGCAGCCCACCAGGCTCTGCCGACCCTGGGATTCTCCAGGCAAGAATAGTGGAGTGGGTTGCCATTTCCTTTTCCAAGATGGTATAATAGATGTTTAAAAATTATGTTGTATAGAAGCATAGTTCAGGCTTTTTTTAAAGTACAAGTGCAAAGGAATACGAGGCTATCAAAAATAAAATGCACAGCTACACCCTCAGGAACTTGTATTATTTGGGAGGTAAGGGAAACAGACACACTAACATCACACACTACTTGAATCAGGTAGATAAGAGGCCTGAAGGGATGGTGTACTTTTCACGACCTTTCTGTGGCTCTGATTCCTTTCTCCACCCTAAGGGGGTATATTGAGTGGAGGGTGGATGAAAAAGAGAGGTGAATTAATCTACTTCCTTTTCTCACTTCTTCTACCCTAGAAGTGCAGCTCTATTTCAAGCTCAATAATGTCTCAAGTATGGGGTTCAGTAAAAATCAAGCACCATGCTAAATCCCATGGGCAGAGCAGCCTGCAGGCTACAGTCCATTGGGCCACCAAGAGTCAGACACGACTGAGCGGCTGAGAATACACATAGTGTGTGCAGTAAACCCCAGGGCGCTGGCATTCTCAGAGAAAATCCTGTGCTACACTATTGGGTAGAAATACAGGTTCCAGAGTTAGGCAGTTATATCCGTGGAGCATTCATGAACAACCAAAGAAAAGTTAGGTTTAATCATTTCTCACAGGGTGGTCTGATCGTAAACAGAAATCTCTGCATATCATCTCAGAAAAAAATTCCCCCAAACCAAACCAAATGGACTCGAGGGGAGAGATTTGATTTTTCTTTCTTGCCAGAGACGCCAGCTTTAGTCAAAAGCAGCAGAGTGTTGAAACTGGCATAGAAAGCAGGATACTTCTGAGTTGGTTACTGCATCTTGGCGGGCTAGACAACTTCTGATTTCTTTTTTGGTTCTCTTGGCCCTGAGTCTTTGGATACTTTCTATATTTCAGCAGCTTGATCTTTCCAAGAAGATGGAAATGTTCAGGATGGTAAAAGTTAAAAAAAAAAACAGAAACTTTATTTCAATTAAACCAGTGTCAACAGTGTTCTGACCCTGCCCATTGCAATAACTTTGACTGATACCAGCTTGGGTCCTCACAGTGTTACCTTAGCTAAGATGTTAGTCAGTGCTCAAAATGAATGTACAATTGAAGCATTTTCCAACTTCAGAGAGAATATCTCTTTGTGTTCACATGGAATTATAATACATTTTCATGATAAATTGCAAAGTTTTATCTGAATACAAAGAGGTTTTTTTTTTGGTAGAGGGGGCTGGGGATTAAAATGGGATTAAACAAACAGAATAATGTATTGTTTTCTGGGCAAAGTTTCCTAATTACTTTAGAACTTGAATATATTGTTTGGAGATGACTTCAGTTTATAATGTAGGTTTTTGTTTTTTTTTTTTAAAAATCTGTCCTGTGTCAATTTCTTATTTAAACCATTAATCCAATGGGTGAAAAGTAAAAGTTCCTTTGAGAAGATGAAAGGCTGGCTTCATACCAAGAAAGCTACAAAAGAAGGTTCAGGATGACTTGGCCCAATTAGTCTCCTGGAAAATTGGCAGCTGCAGAACTCACTTCTGAGTTCCATTTTTGCCTGTCTTAAACACTGTCATATACTCACTTTTGCTTTTACCACTCAATCCATCAGACTTGATATTCCCGAATCCTGTAGTTAAAAGTGATGAAGGGTTTTCTCTTCATGGAAGTAAAAGGTACCCAGATCATTTATTTATAAAATATAGACTGAGCCCTTTCCACATGCTATACCCAAGTGTAGTGGGGGTGCTAAGAACTGAGAGATCGGGAAATGAAGATTTCGCTTCAGTTCCATCTGCAGTTAGTAAATTCACTTTTAGACTTAGTCATCACATTCTTTGACAGCCTCTGGAGCTCTGGTGGTCTTTCTAGGTGCACACCAGGCATCTCCCTGGGTGTCTTAGCAGACACTGTAAACTATCCATGCCCCAAACTAAATTTCTGCTCTTCTGTCTAACACCTGAGTGTACCCACAGCCTTTCTGTCTCAGGAGATGACAGTGCCATCCATTGAGATGTTAAATCTCGAAGTTCCTGGAGACCTCCTGGCCACTCCTGTCACACTGCAGAACCCAGCTGTCGTGAAATACTGCAGGATTTGCTTCTAAACAATATCTAGAATCTGATCACTTTTAACTTCTGCTGTCTCCCAGGCCCAAGTTGCCCCTTCTCTCATCTGGACTGCTATTATAGTCCCCTAATTCATCTCCCCATTTCTGCTTATCATCTACTTGCAGCAGAGCAGCCAGAGTGAGCACTTATGAATGTTAAGTAAGATCATGAACTTTCTTTGACCAAAACCCTCCCTGGCTGTCCAGTTTGCTCGGAGTAAAAGCCTCAATTGTTACAGTGGGGCCCAAATGTAACATAATCTGTCTGGCATTACCTCTCTGACCTGACCCTTTCCTCCTCTTCCCCTTGCTTACTTTTTTTTTTTTTTTTGCTATTTCTTGAATAAGTAGGCCAAAGGTAGCCTTTAGGCATTGGATATTCTCTCTGTACCTCTTTCAAGTTTTGTTCAAATGTCACTTTCTCAAGATTACCTTTTTATCTTCACTGTCTGTTTCAAATTGCACCTTCCTTGGCACTCTCAATACCTCTAATTCTGCTCTGTTATTTTTCCAGAGTAATTTCATCTGATGTACGAACAGGTCCTTTTTATTCCATTTCTAAAGTTAATTGTGTGGTTAACCTGGGTTATTTTGGCACTAATGATCTAGGCAGAAATTGCTGGGTCTGGTTCCACTTGGTGAAACTGATGATAAGTTGTAATTTGATCCTGGTAGCCTACCTTGAGAAAATTTCCACAGAATTTCTTCCACATTCAAATTTACCTCCATCCCTACCCACCCTGAAAGCCCGTAATCCCATTTCTAAGGGGGGGGGGGGGCCGTCATCATCCTCTGAGCCATAATTCATCCCTTTGCTGTGGTTTAGGTGCTGCATCCTCCCATTTCCTTTCTTTATCATCTACCTTTACCTCCACCTCTACCCTTAAATGTTCCCACCCTCGTGTTCTTTATCCTCTAAGGAAAAAGCCCCTGAAATTGCAAAGTGCCCTTCATTGACCTATGTCTGTCTTTCTATCTCTCCATCCCATTTGCAACCAGAATTTTGAAGAACTTTTCTATACTAGTTCTTCATGTGTTTTATCCCACAACCAGAGAAATCAGACTTCTATGTTCTCTGTCATAAAACCCTTCTCACTAAGATGAAATCCATTGGCTTTCAGGATGCTAACTCTGTGGACAATATTTAATATTTGTCACGGACAAAGTTTGATTACTCGACTTGGTTTCAGTTCCAACATCACTGAAAAAGGCTTAGTGTCTTGAAAATCTCACATCCCTTCACCTTACTGATGATGGTCTCTTTTGACTTTTCTTCCATCTGTTGATACTTTTCAGTCTTCTTTTTGGGTTCTTTTTCTTTTAACAGAACATTGAGTAATTATGATTCCAAAGTTTTCTCACACTTCTTATTTCACACACTTCTGTTTTCACTTTCAGAATAAGTATTGTTTATGGACTTTGAATATAATTTTAATGAGAGCAGTATTTCTTATTTCACACACTTCTGTTTTCACTTTCAGAATAAGTATTGTTTATGGACTTTGAATATAATTTTAATGAGAGCAGTATTATATGTAAAGAAAAGGAAAGCCTGATTGGTCTGGGTTGTGAAATGAAAGTCCTATGAAGAAGCAAGTATAGAATAATCCTTCAAAAAAGTGGCTGCAAACAGGAACAAGATTCCAAATTTGTATCTGCTGCCTGACCTCCATCCAGGATGCCAGACTTTCCTTTGCAGCAGCCCATGTACATCAACACTAGGATAAGCTGGGGTATCGCAGATGCATCTTGTTCAGCACCAAGTCCTCCTTGCCTTCAATGCTGGCCCTCCTCTCTTGCACCCTCTCTCAGAGAATAGCACTGTTACTGTTATACTGCATTAGCCTGAATTTCAGACTTTATCACTGACACCTGCATCCTTACTTCCACTCTACTAAGGCCCGAGTTTCTACTTACTAAGGATCTGTAAACTTGGTTCTTTCTTCCCCGAGCACATTGCCACTGCTTTAGTCTGGGACCTTGCTATTTCTTGCAGAGTTTACTGTGATAGGTTACCAATTCATTCTCCACAGTGCGGACAGAGTGATCTTTCAACAAATGCAGTTGTATCATATAGTCTGCTTTAAAAAACCTGTTCATATACCTTCAGGACAAAATTCAAACTCATTCACCTGGCATATATTGTATTTTAAGATTTGCCTCCTGCCTGTCACACCAGCTTGACTTCCTTTATAGAAAACACTATATGTTCTAGCCACACCAAACTTGCAGTTGTTCATAAATGCCATTCTCTCACAACTCTCCCAACATCTAATAGCCCCTTGACCCTATTCTTCCTTCTATGTGAAAGGGAATTTGTATTCAACTTGAGAATCTTCTTGTTTCTTAAAAAATCAGCTTAGAAGTCATCCCCTCAGTCTTTGTTTGGGCTTCACTTTAGGAGATAAACCCTTCTTTTTAAAATTTAAATTTGTTTCATTAAGTTAAAAATTAAACTATGCTCACCAAATGAAACTAGAAAAAGAAAAATAGGAATTACTCATAATTCTGTCATTTACTTAATCTCTGTTAATATAATCATGTCTACCCTATTCTATCTCATAAAATGTATCTAAAATATACATATAAAACCACAGTTTTTAAAAATGTTAAATACCATCATATTATATGTGATCCTTGAAGCCCAGTCTTTCAGAATAACCAGTGCCTGTTAACTAATGGTGAGGAGAGCCATACTTAGATTTCCTTTTGTTCTATTTTCTTAAAAACTCAGTGGTTCTCCTAATGTGTCAAAAGGAAGAACAACTGTGAATAAGATTTTTTTTTTTTTGCATCATTTTAGTCATAGGTACGACACTGTATGAGGGCATTAGATAGAAAACAAGTAAGAGTCATTGGGCTTATAAGAGAGTACCAACCAGTACCTGTCTGCTGGAGTCTTTTAAGTAGCCTCTGGTGGAGTTAAAACAGATGATAAGAGGTGAAATAATGAACCAGAGTGGTTAACAAGTGAAGGCAGATTTTAGGCAGTAAAAAAAAATAAAATAAAGGTGGGGAGGTGGGAGGGAAGGAAATAGAATGAAGAAAAGAAAGGAAATTAAAATGTGTAAGTTGGACAATGAAATCTTGAAATGGATGACATGCAGAGTCAGTTAAAATAAAAGATACTGTCATCTTGGAAAACTGAAAGCTAAAGCCCTCACTTCAGGAGGCCCAGTTCTGTAGGGAAATGGGATGGGATTTTAAGGTGTTTATCAGCACACTGTTCATAGGGACCCAGCTAGAATTTTGCTAAGAGATTAGTGAAATTTTATCACCTCTTCTCAGAAAGACTAAAATGAGTTTGAGCCTGTGAATGGAGAAGAATAAGCAGCAAGCAGGAAATCCCCACGGGAAAGAATGCCTGGCAGGAGAGGAGCTAGAGTGAGCCCAGGGGAGGAGGGCGAGGTCGCCCTAGGTACAGGCTATACCAACGTCTTCCTGCAAGGCAGAGGGAGGCATTTTAAACTTAAAACTTGGTGTTTTCATGTGTCTAAAGGAGCATATTAGTTTGTTAACGTTTTCCTCTTCTCCTGGGAAAGCAAATATGTACTGTTTTCTGTCACCCCTGTTGAATGTGACTGCTCTCATTTGAGGGAGCTCTTGACAAGCTGACAGCTTCAGTCTCTAGAGAGGGCTGCGACCTGCCTTCAGCCAGGTTGACGAAGATAAAGGAAAGGAGTTAACTCCCGAATTTCCAGAAGAAGGTGAGGTCCATTTACCATCACTCCGCCTTCCCCACTCCTTAATGCGAAACAGAGTGTCATTTACTTAGAGTGTGCGCCAGGGACCTAAAGTGCTCCCAAAGCTGTGAAAGCTTCACCTTAGGTTAGAGTTAAAGGTCTGCTTTTTTTTTTTTCCTTTTGAACTTTTTATTTTGTAGTGGGGTATAGCTGATTAGGGGCTTCCCAATGACTCAGTGGTAAAGAATCCGCCTGCAGTTCAGGAGACGCGGGTTCAGTCCTGGGTCCGGAAGATCCCCTGGAGGAGGGCCTGGCAACCCACTCCAGTATTCTTGCCTGCAGAATCCCGTGGACAGAGGAGCCTGGCGGGCTGCAGTCCACGGGGCTGCAAAGAATAGGACAACTTAGTCGGACAACGACTGTAGCTACTTGGCACGCTTGCACATAGCTGGTTAAAGTGGTGTGATAGTTTTGGTGAACAGTGAAGGAACTCAGCCACACATGTACATCTGTCCATTCTTTTTAAATGGCCGTGGACAGGGAAGCCTGGTGTGCTGCCGTCCATGGGATCGCAAAGAATCTGACATGACTGAGCGACTGAACTGAACTGATTCTTTTTAAATAAGCAAATAGGTCCTAAGGTTGCCAGGTAAACCCAGCAATCGCTTCTAATTAATCTAGCAATCTCAACAGTCTTCAGTATAATTTCAGTTCCTTCACTGTTTAATGTGCCTGAATTAGAATAATAAAGAAGAAGAATCAATAAAATGAGTGAGTGTGTCTTTTAGGCATGTGGCTTGAAAGAGGGAAAACAGTCTTCCTCATGGGGAGACGTGGAAAATTCTAAGCCCTTTTGTAATATTTCGAAGTTAATCTAGGTCAAATTTCCACCCAACAGCTGAAGAAAAGAATTCCCCAGGAAACAGACATTTAAAAAATTATCATTCCTGCCTTTCCGAATTCTTTATTACTGTAATGGGAGGAACTGTGGAAGCAGAGGTGGGGTTTAGAGGGACAGAACCACGTATAGTGTACATGAGTTCATGTCTGGAGAGTTTTGGATTTTTTTTTTTTTTGCTTTGTCTTCAGGGAATGCTGAAGCATGGTTTAATCATCTGGCTTTGGTAACTGACTGCCTCGGGCAGCTGTAGCCTTTCTTATCATTATGTTTCACCATGTGTCACCTTTCCCAGACAGCTATAGGATCAGGATAAGAAAAATTGTTTCTTTATGCTGTAGATCTAACAGAACCACAGGCTGCTCACAACCCACCAAATGAATGCCTAGCTTTTAAAATCGACCTGAATTAAATGAAGCAGTTGATTATAAATGCTAGACACTCAATTTAGAAACTGTGGCTTAAAGAAAGAAACAACATATGCCTATGGATTGTTCATTTTGCATGAGAAGAAAAAGGTGATGTTATGACCAGAATGAAATATTTCCTGAGGAGTGAGTGAATTCCAATGCTTTTGGTAGCTCAAAACATCTTTGTAAATGTGACGCTATTACATGGATATTTAAATAACATTTGCATCAATATTTCTGTCTCTGAAAGGAGTATAACCCAGTAAAGGACTGGGTATACATTTGTAATTCATATACCATGCCAGTTATTAAAATACTGCAAATAAGGTGGAGAAAATCAAACAGAAGGTTTTTTTTTTAACCCTAGGTAGGAAAAATTTGAATTATGATTTATTAGACAATTCCTATATCTGAAAGGGACTGAGAAGATGTATGTGATTGAAATCTGTTTGTAGTTACCTCAAAACTGTTGTGTGTGAAGGTTTTTTGATATTGCTTTTTTTTTCTTTTAACTTAAGAAGCCCTGCTGGATCAGGACGGGCTGGTTTGTTATTGTTCTGATAGTGAAGGTTAGGAGTCTAGGCTCTCAGATGGCTAAGATGGAAGGATGTTTCACAGAATGGCGAGTGAGTGCTGCTCAGATGACAGGTCAGACTGATGTCTTGATGGATAGGAAAGAACTTAGCTGAGATGACTGTTCAACATTCTCAGAGGGAAAATTTATTATGTCTTCACACTGACAAAAGTGTTGACTTTGTCTGTGCTTTACTTTGCAGTAAGATTGGATACAGAACCTCAATAAAGAACTAATTCTATCCTGGCCTGTTGTATTCAATACTTCACACATCTAAAAATAATATAAATAAACATACTCAGTTTTTTAAGACATTCTCTTGAATCTAAATGATTAGCATTTTACTTTAAATGTTTTGGACTTTTGGTTACCTGTGGAATGGGAACACAAATGTTCTGTTTATTTTACTTTCAGTGGTATTGCACAGATGAATGTGATTATGATTTTAACTAATGTAAAGTGTTTGTCATATGGTATAATGTAAACCATTGATAGGTAACTATTTCTTGAAAATCTGCTAGGTGCTATGCATAGCTTCATGGGCTGAAATACAATAGTGACAGGGAATATGTTCTTCCAGAGATTATGCTTTTAGTTGGAAAAGCCAGACAAAAATAAAAGTAAAATATAAATGGTCCAATAAGAAAATGGGCAAGAACAGTGTGGAAAACCTAAAACCAAAGCAGAAAACCACAGCCTTACTTGCCTCAGGGATCAGAAGATGGGTTTAGGGTCTCCAGAGTGTTAGAAAGGAGAGAGCAGCAGTGAAAGATACCAAAATCTACCTGTTTTTTAAATCCATAACTAGCCCTTTTTCTGCATATATGCTGCATATGATGTTCCAGGTTACCCAGAGAAAACAATAGTTGGAAAGCTAAATGGACTGAGATGAGATTTCGCATGCAGAGGTAAGAAAATTTGGAGTTCAATTCCAGTCAAGCTATTTAGGTTGGTACAAAAGTTTTAGACTGTGAGTTTTAAATCATTATATCTAGGGTCAAGCATGCATCTTTATTAATTGAAATAGGAACCATTACAGTCAACACAATTTTGCCAATGAGAAATAAGTTTATTCCTGTAGCATGAAAATCCATGGTTCAAGATTCCATTGGAAAGCATTTTCTAACTCCTTCCGATTGGGGAAGCATTTTCCCCTGCAAAAAATTGTCGAGATGCTTGGAGAAGCAGTAGATGGTTGGCAAGAAGTCAGGTGAATATGGTGGATGAAGCAAAACTTTGTAGACCAATTAGTTCATCTTTTGAAGTGTTGGTTGTGTGACTTGCAGTTATCATGGAGAACAATTAGATCCATTCTGTTGACCAATACCGGCTGCAGGCATTGTAGTTTTCCACGCATCTCATTGATTTGCTGAGCATACTTCTCAGATGTAATGGTTCCACTGGGATTCCGAAAGCTGTAGTGGGTCAGATGGGCAGCAGACCACCAAACAGTGACCATGACCTTTTCTTGGTGCAAGTTTGGCTTTGAGAAGTGCTTTGGAAGTTCTCAGTCCAACCACTGAGCTGGTCATCCTTGGCTGTCACATGACATCCACTTTTCATCACATGTCACAATCAAATGGAGAGATGGTTCATTGCTGTTGCACAGAATAAGAGAAGATGACTCTTCAAAACTTTGATTTTTTTTGATGTTTGGTCAGCTCATGAGGCACCAACTTATCAAGCTTTCTTACCTTTCCAATTTGCTTCAAATGCTGAATGACTGTAGAATGGTTGACATTGAGTTCTTTGTCAACTTCTCAGGTGGTTGTAAGAGAATCAGCTTCGATGATTGCTCTCTGATGGCTGACCACTGTGCTTCTCATCTTCAAGGTTCTCGTCTTCTTTCCAAAATTTCTTGAATGACCACTGCACTGTTTGTTAGTACTTCCTGGGCCAAATGCATTGTTGATGTTGCAAGTTGTCTCCACTGCTTTATGACCCATTTTGAACATGAATAAAAAAATCACTTGAATTTGCTTTTCGTCTAACATCATTTATATAGTCTAAATATAAAATAAGCAGCAAGTAATAAGTCATTAGCAAAGTAACATAAAGTGATAAATGTGCATTAAAATGATGTATAACATAACCATGTTTATTTAAGAATGTATTCCAATAACAAATGGCAAAGTTCAACAATGTAAAACCACATTTACTTTTGCACCAACCTAATAAAAGTGTTTGGGAAATACTTACTTTCCACATAAAGTAATAATTATAAAGTAAAGATTATGTCTAGGACTAAGTGATTTCCTTGAATTAGGAGACAAAACAACCTAGTCCCACTCATAGAATCAAACTTCTGCCAATCATTTAACCCCTGGGTAGGAAAGAACTCAATCTTCAGGAGAAAGGAACAAAATCCTAAGAAGCCATGCATATTATTTACAATGTCTAGCATACATAAGGAATTATTAGGCTTTTGAAGAAGTAGGAAAATATGAGAAAGAAGAAAATAGAAATCAAATAGCATATGACCAAGATTTTGAAATTTTGTAATAAAAAATTAAAACTATTAGTAATATGTTAAAGACTATAGAGAAAGACTGTTATAATAGATGAAGAGATGGGAGAATTTCAAGAGAGATTTATAAAAAGAACCAAATAGAAACTTTATAAACAAAAAACACAATATCTGAAATCAAATATTTATTGGATGGGATCAAACATACTATATATAACATAAGAAAGGATCATTAAACTTGTAGATAGAACATTATATATGCCATCCAGTTGAAGTACATAGAGAATAAAATGGAGGACAAAGAGCGATTCAGTGATGCTCGGAAGCATATAAAGCTCTCATTATTGGAGTCTGAGAGAAGATATGAGGAATGAAATGGAAAAGTTAAAGAAACATTGGCTAATGTCTTTACAAATTTGATTTAAAAAAACTCACAAATAATTTTTATATGTATCAAATATTAAAAATGTAATGAAAATGAAATCTAGACACATTATAGTCAAACTGCTGAAAACTAAAGATAAAGAGGAAATCTTAAAAGATGCCAGGGCAAAAATGATAAGAAAAATACATGGCTTTTCATCAGAAAATGGAGGCTAGAAGACAGTAGAATGTCATTTTTAAAGTATTGAAAGAATCCACAAACCCCACAGTTTGTCAACCCAGAATTCTATATCCAGGGAAAACTTTTTTCTTATAAGGAAGGCAATAAATTCTGAGTAAAATTGTTGCAACAGACCTTCACTATTAAAAATATTAATGGAAGCTCTTACGCTTGATGAGAAATTATAGTAGGATGTATAATACATTAAGAAAAAAGAGCACTGGGAATGTTAAAAATGTAGATTAAATATAGAATGTTTTTTCTTTCATATTTTAAAAGACAATAGATTGATATATTCCAAGCAGTAAAATTGAACCCTTAAAAAAAAAATTGAACCCTTATCTGGAAACCATCCAGAGTATGTTCTCTGACCACAATATAATTAAATCATAGGTCAATAATAATAAGATATCTAGAGAATTAATAAATCTTTAGAAATTAAGCACCACACTTCCAAATAGCCCATGAGTCAGAGAAGAAATCACAAGGTAAACTAGATAGCATTTTAATGTTGATGAAATCACAGAATATTAAAGTTTATGAGATGCAACTGAAGCTATAATCCAAGGAAATTTTATAGCTTTTAAAGAAGAGAGGGTTAAGGTCAATAGTTTAGATTTTCACTATAATATTTTTTCAAAACGAAGAGCAATAGGCCCAAAGAAAACAGACGAAAGGAAATAGTATAGATAAAAATGACAGTCAGTGCAACAGAAAACGTCAGAAAAATAGAGAAAATCAAAGACAAATGTTGCCGGGAAGATTATTAAAGTTATTATTTATAAAATTGAAAAACCCCTAAAAAATGAACTGAAAAAGGAAAATAAAGATTTTTCTTGCTTTCATCACAAATGAGAGAGGAAACGTCAATATAGTTCATGCTTTTATTGAAAGACTAATGAAAGGTTATTATGCTGATAAATTTGACATCTTAGATAAAAGGATAAAAGTCCTTGAAAAATAGTTTACCAATACTTACAGGACATTATACTGAATAAAAGAAGGCAAATATGAACAAACATATTCCATGAGTCTATTTATATCACAGTAGTAACCCTGGCAGACTAAGGTGTACTGAAGCAAGCTAGAGCAGAAATTGCTTCTGGGAGTGGGCTAACGGAAACTGCCTGAAAAGAGTGCTAGCAGAAACTGCCTGAGAAGAGTGAAATACATCCATTTTATTTTATTTAAATTATACTTCAATTAAAAATATAAGTAGACATGATATTTCAGATAGTGATAAATATGGGAAAACTCAAGTGGGCAGGTTGACTCTAAGAGCAAGAAGAACTGGATTTAAGTTAGGTGTCATTGAAGACTTTCCTAAAAAGATACCATCTGAACCAAGACATTGCTGGCAAAAAGGAACCAGACAAGTGAAAATCTGATATTTTCTAGGTATAGGGCTCAGCATGTGCAAAGGCCCCAAGGTAGGAAAAAGTCTGGCATTATTTACTGGGCCACCAGACAGAAAATCAGTGTGGTTAGAACTTCTTGCTGGTACTAGTGGTAAAGAACTCACCTGCCAATGCAGGAGATAAAGGAGATGTGATTTGGTCCCTGGGTCGGGAAGATCCCCTGGAGGAGGACCTGGCAACCCACTCCAGTATTCTTGCCTGGAGAATCCCATGGACAGAGGAGCCTGGTGGGCTACAGTCAAAGAGTCGGACACTACTGAAGCAACTTAGCACACTCGCACACACAGAACTTCTTGAGCCTGTGTGTGGTGGGAGCTGAGCTTAGAGGAGGAAGGGACCAGTTAGGAATTTGAAGAAAACAAAACATGTAGGTTCTCTATAAGGATATGGATTTCAAATCTATAGAATGATATCAGTACTTAGTTTTGCTAGTCATTGGCAATCTCTCTTTCATGTATTTCTGAACATAGCTGAGGTTTCACTTTATATTTTTTCCTAGAATAAATAAAACTAGCAAAGAGACTCTTGGAACTTACATGGAAACATTTTGTAAAGTTACCTGGTTGCCTAGAATGACAGAATATAGCGAAAAGATGAAGGAACCAAGGAAAGGGAACACATAGCAGAAAGATGGGACTTCAGAAGAAATGGGTGGGAAGAACACCACTAGAGTCTTTCTCAAACAATGTGTGTGCAAGGGTTGTGTGCAGAGGGACTGTCAGGGGGAGAAAGGAAGCATCTTTGAGCATTTAACATCTCACTTACCCCATCTCCAATATTTAAAAGTACAACAAAACTTTGAATACATTCAAAATTCAAAAATTTGAATATAGTAATGTCCTTAAGCATGAAAGCAAAAGCACACTGTTACCGTCTCACCCTGAGTATTTCTTTGGTGGATGCGACCTTGTGGAATGGCAAAGCAAAAGTCTGTCTTATGTTGAGAAGTGTTTTGGAACAGCAATACCCCCAAACAGGAAAGTGAACAGTATTCCTTCTTTTCCTTCTCCCTCATCAACACCTGAAGTTAACATAGGAAGTTGGCTTGAAGCAGTTTGAGACACGTGAAACACAAAGCGTATCCCATTATTTCAAAAAGACACATCAAAGAAAAACTATCAAAGATGTAGAAGGCTTTCTAGTTATCTGTGTTTTTTTAATCCTTTACCTAAAACTTTTAAATCCTTTATTCTATCAGCTATATTAAAATGATTCTCCGGATTGAGAGTGCTTGATAGAGACAATTCTGGAAAAGCATGTAATCCAGAGCCTATCCTTTCCATATAATAATATTCTCCCTTGCCAGAATTTTTGTAAGCAAACTTTGAAGCAAAGTAGTCTATGGTCTTACATTCTCGTAAGGTCAACTGCGGGGGTCAGGGTACAAAAGAATATCTCAGCAGAAACGGAAAGTAATATAGGCACTTCTACAATACACGACTGATCTTGTTAGTCGGCAGAGGAGGGGACGTGCAAGGAGGGACAAGTGGCTAGGAATGATTAGGTTTCAGAAGGTGTGTTTGAGTGTGGACCCAACCAAGCACATCAGACCCCCAGAACATCCTGTTCTTGAGTCTGCTCTTACAGACAACTTTGGGTCCTCCTCTTCACATTTTGGGTGAGAGAAGTAAAATTCGTCTCAACAGCCTCAACAGTCGTAAGAGGCCCTTGAAAACAAGTGCTTCGGAGAAGGCTCTCAGTTTCCTGCAAACCCAGAGCTTGTGGCGTCAGCTGGCTCTTTATGGAAAGCTGGTACCTTGGTGATGACATGAAATCAACTGAAAGCTCAATTATTATACCCTTATGTTTTCTTTAAAATAAACAACTGTTATCTTAGTCATGTCTTATAAGACATTCTGATGGGAAAAGAAAAAGTTGAGGCCAAGGGCAGGAGATAGAACACAAAACAGCAAATATCTGGATGGCTCACAAAAATTTAATTTTGTTTCAGATGTGTAGCAGGATAGAGACAGTTTTATAAAAACACAAGATAGAATCAATTATTGGTCCCCAGAGTCCCCCAGGAGGACCAATTTAAGAACTCCCTTTCAGCTCCTATAATGCCTGTTCTGTAATTCAATTGGCACAGTGATAGTCGAATCCCACATTTACCACCTGTTTTTGGTAGCACTATAATTTAATTTAATAACATTAGAGAGAACTCTTCAGTTTTTAGAGATCCAGGTGGTGGTACACAAAGGGAGGAAATTCTGCAAAGAAATTCAGTTATCGACCACAGAGGCTGGGAAGACTAGGAATTAATGCTTGTGCATGCTTATATCCTCCAGGAGGCCTTCCACAGTATTTCAAAGAACAACTTAAGAGGAGTGTGACCTAATCTCAGCCTGAACCTCTTTGGCAGGAATAAAGGCTGGAGAAGATAATTTAATTGGCGAGACATAAGAGGATCCAGTGTGACTCTAGGAAATGGTATCCAATTCACACAGGCGTCTTTCAGGACAGAAGTGCTGTGCGGCAGCTTGATAAAACCAGGCGCTCAAGTGAGCCAAGAAACAGCAGAACACACATTTCCTTCTTGATTGGTGAGGCCTCTCTGTAAATGCGGTGAAATCGCTAAGGGAGGCTTTAAATATTGTTGAGCAGACTGGTCAGGGTCTCATTGGGTAAAGTCATTGGGATTTCAGCAAGCTATTCACTGAGACTGTTGCTTCTCAGAAAAAGGCAGAGGAGAGGGTATTTCCACTGCAACGTGCTTTGATTGCATTTTTCTCTGCTCAGGTCATTTGAAAAGAACGTTAAATGTTTCAGTGAATCCGAATATCCAAATATTTATGAAAATAATAATGATTTTAGCTTGTACTTAAACAGCTACTTCCATCTGAGGTGCTCAGATATTATTTCATTACCTTTAAAAATATTATCTGGAGGTGGTTAAGTGGAAACTATATATTTACATTTTATTCCAAGTGGAACTCAGTTAAAGGCAGTTGTGCCAAAAAGTTGCAAGCATTTAGGCAACTTTGTGATAAGTTTATTGAATATGTTGAATCTCACCTGAAAGTAATAAAAATCAAGAGAATAAATACAGATTTTTTTTTCATTTACCATTTAATGGATAGAATTTTCCTTAGTATGCTTTACTTCTCTCAGCCTGATTTCTTCCTGCCTGTTCTGACTCGAGGGTAAACTAAATAAAAGAATCCATTTACAGTCAACTTTCAAGTGATAAGAAGCTGTCTAGGAAAGCTCAGAGGTATCGACTCAAAGATGTCTGATAAATACAGAAATAGATGGTTTGGTAGTCAAAGCAAAAGCCTAAATACAGGTTTCTTACAGCAAGAAGAAGCAATAAGACAGGGAGTTCTTTCTGCTTCTACCTCCCAAATTTGAGTAATATACAGACTCCTTCTAAAGCTTGGATTAACCATTTTTATCCCATAGCCCCCTGTGGCAATCTGTTGTAGTTTATGCACCTTTTCTCAGAATAATGTTCTTAAGTGCATAAAAATTAAATTTGAAGAGTTACAGAGAAAACCAATTATACAGAATTACAATAATCAAAATATCAAAAATCATAATACTTAATATTGGTGAACCTTCACTAACACAATAAATAATAAGATGTAGCATCAGGTTTGATAACTTCTGTAGTTTTGAATTAGTGATGAACATAAAAAATATTCAAGATTTTCACAATAACTATAATGCCCTATAAAAATATCTTTTTGTCACAAATATTTATTGTAGAAAGGAATGTTATAATCCAGTTAGAAGTTAGTGAAAATCAAATATGTAAATATTTATTCTCAGTCTTCAAGAACCCTATGTTAAGAACCTGTAAGTTAAAGAAAAATTATTTCTTCAACTCCTGAGAATAAATCTGTGGATGCCTAGGGAGCTAAAGACTGTAGTTTCAGAAACACTTATGTAAGGATGCCAGTGTTAGAATTTATGAAGGTTGATCATGTGACCAAAATAAATTATTGGTTTGGACTCTTAAGGATTAATATATGAAAATTTCAGCTGAGTTTGGGGTACAATGTCTGAACTGTTCAGACATTTGAGCAAAGCTAAATGCTTTGTAATTTAAGTTTTTGCTAATATAGAATTTTGAAAACTGAATGATATATGTAGATACTAAAACCGTCAAGAGTGCCTAGACCATAATGCATTCCTGTGATTGGCAAAGTGAAATCCACGTTCCTTAGCATGGTGCTGAAGTCCTACCTCGCCCTTTCAGGCTCGCGTCCATCTACTTTCTTCTTACTCAAGGGGCATCTCAGCTGCTGCTTTTGGAAATCACTACTCTCTGAGATTCAGCATTCCAGGGAGATCAATCCTCTACTCTTTAGCTTGTTTTTTCCTACCGTTGTGGATGTTTACAATTTATTCCTTTCATCTATTCCCGTTTCTACCACACAAGTCCTATTCTTTGCTAGATTGTATCGTCTTGTAGGTTAGCTCATATGCTACTTTTCTCAAATACAGAACAATAAACATCTAACAACCAGGCCAAAAAGACCACCACGTTTAGTTTTCATATATTATCATAGCCTTCCTTTAGAATTCACCATCCATTTAATAACTTTTAACTATACACATTTACTGTTGGGTTTTTCTCTACTGTGAGCTTTGCTATAAGCTGAACTGTATTCTCCCCAAATTTCTGTGTTGAAGCCCTAACCCCCAATACCCGAGAATGTAATTGTGTTTGGAGACAGGACCTTTAAATTAGTGGGTAAATTAAAATAAGGCCTTAGGGTGGGCCCTAATCCAATCTGTAAGTGTTCTTATATGAAGAGGAAATTTGGGCACACATAGAGATATCAGAGGTGTGTGTGCACACTGTTTGTGTTAGTCACGCTGTCGTGTCCGACTCTTTGTGACTCCATGGACTGTAGCCCCCCAGGCTTCTCTGTCCATGGAATTCTCTAGGCTAGAAGACTGGAGTGTATTGCCGTTCCCTTTTCCAGAGGATCTTCCTGACCCAGGGATTGAACCCTGGTCTCCTGCATTGCAGGGAGATTCTTTACTGCTTGAGCTACAGGGAAGTCCTATGGGTACAGAGGGAAGATCATGCGTGCGTGCCGTCTTCATCTGCAAGCCAAGGTGAGGGGCCCCAGGAGAAACTAGGCTTCCTGACTCCTGGATTTTGGACTTGTAAACTCCAGGACCAAGAGAAAATAAAAATCTGTTGTTTAAGGTACCCTGTCTGTAGTATTTTGTTATAGGAGCCTTAGTAAACTAATACAAGTGAGGAATGTATGTACACTCTATATCTATGGATGCTTTGTAAATTTAAAAATAGAGAAGAGAGCAGGAGAGAAAAAGAGGTATGAAGGACCATGAAGTGGAGATAAGAAGGTATGCCTCTGCTCCTTTTGGAGACATCCCCCTTCTCATTTCTGTTTCTCCAGAACTCATGATGCCTTAGTCAAATTGATTGATAATGAAAAATGCAGAATTAATTACTAATTTAAGATTTTGATTGTTTTATCCCATTCAGAAGGCTAAAAGACATGACCTTGATGCTGGGAAAGATTGAAGACAAAAGGAGAAGGGAGTGGCAGCGGGTGAGATGGTTAAATAACATCACTGACTCAATGGACATGAATTTGAGCAAACTTCAGGAGATAGTGAAAGACAGGAAAACCTGGCATGCTGCAGTGCATGAGATTGCAAAAAGTCAGACATGACTTAGTGACTGAACAATAACAACAGCTGTGTGCCAAGAGCCATTCAAGTACTTGGATATAGCAGTGAAAAAAGCAGAGAAAAATTATTCACTCATTTTCAAGAAATGTTGATAACCCTCATTTCATTGGACATAATCTCATACAATCTTGGGAAGTGAATGAAGATTTTAAGGTGGCAGAGGTGATTTGAAGAACTCATTTTTATTGTAGATGTGGACATGCAGCCTCAAGCACCTTTCTAAGATTGTCCCAAACAGTGGTTCTTAGTATGAACTTGTAATATTGGATATATCATTCTTTACCTGACTCAGCTGCTGGGGATACTTATGAACACTCAGCTCCCAAACAATGAACAATTTAGTGCAGTCTCAGTTGATGAATAGACTTATATACACCGAGCTCCCACATACCTGAGGGTGGACTGAGAAAAATCAGATTTGGATATTCCTAAAGTACCTCTCTTTTCAGTAGAGTAATAAGAATCTGGCTGAGTAGAAGCTGCCCATTTCTAATAAGACTGTTCTCTGCCCAGGAAGCTCTTACTGTCAAGTGTCAAGTGGGTGTTCCCTGTTCCCTCTGCCACTTGAGATTACATAAAATGGCTCAAGGACAGTATCCCTTTTTAGCCCGTGCATCCAGTCCATGGTCATGTAAGCTTGCCTCTCTATGGGCTAAGGCGGGTGTATGGGATCAAGTGTGTTCTGTCACTTCTTAGCTTGTAAATCTGTAAATCTCCTCTTTAGAAGGCACTATTTTAATTTACTGTGGTACACTATTTCCGTGAATAGTCATATCCTCTTTGAATGAACTGCTCTCATGGAATTTATATTCTAGTGTAGGAAAAAGACAATAAAACATAAACACGTAAAATATTTACTTGTGAGATAGTGTTAAGTTCTAGGGAGAAAAATAAAGCATAAAAGGGATGTGTGTGTGTGTGTGTTGCAATGTTAGATAAAGTTCCCAGAGCAGATCTCATTGAGAATGTGTCATTGGGGCAAAGACCTGATCACAGGGTGGCAAAGAGTTAGACACGACTGAAGCGATTTAGCATGCACACACACTCTACAGAAAGTAAAGGCAGAACCAGGGGAATTTTTGAGAGAAGGGCAAGCATTCCAGGCGTAGATCGTTTGAAATACTAAATGTTTGATTAATATTTATATATTTGTGGGCTAGCGTGCACGTGTGCTAAGGTGCTTCAGTTGTGTCAGACTTTGTGCGGCCCTATGGACTGCAGCCCCGCCAGGCTCCTCTGTCCATGGGGATTCTCCAGGTAAGAATCCTGGAGTGGGTTGCCATGTCCTTATCCAGGGGATCTTCCTGACCCAGTAGGAACTCTTAACATCTTCTGCCTTGGCAGACAGGTTCTTTACCACTAGTGCCACCTGGGAAACCCATTTATGGTGAGATCCTTTAGTTTGATATTTACTAAATTAGGATAGTTTTCTGTACCACTGCTGGGAATCGATGGTGTAAAAAATATTTTTTGTTCAAAGCATGTTGTGAGACTGAAGAAATTTTTTGATCTTACCTGTGAAATTCTATTGTCATGTAAATGGCATCATGCTCGGCACATATTGACTGCTGGGTAAGTTTTCGTTGGATACATGTATAAATAGGTGATCAGCCATCACTTGCATGGTGCTGTACCTGTTACTGAGGGAGACGTCCCCTAGGAGTGAGATGCTGTATCTGCTCTCCCAGAGCAGAAGGGCTAACACCAGGGAGCTGGCAAATAAACAACTACCATGATTCAAGGTACAATGCAAAAGGAAAACATGAGTGTTATGTTAAGAGGCATATAATATGTGACTTTAAAAATTAGAGAAGTTGTTTTTGCAGGAGATGATATCTAAAATTACATGATATCTAAAATTAGGATAGGCTCCTAACAAAGAAAAATAGCCATGACACCCTGAAGGAGAGAAAATACTAGACAACGTGAGAAGATACAAGATGTTCAGTTTTACTGGAATAGAGAGCTCGAGTCAGAGAGGATAGTGGTAAGCCTAGGAGATAGGTTGGAGGCATATTGTATAAGGTTTGAATTCTGAGTTGAGGCATTTGTAGTTCATTTAGCGGAAGAAGGAATCACTGAACATTTTTGAAAGGAGAGAAAAATAAGCTAATCTGAGCTGTGATTTAAGCATAATTCTCTGGCAGGTTGGCTGGCTCAGGAAACCGATTAGTCCATGAGCCTCTGCCATAGGGATGAGGAGATCCTGGAATCCGAGGGGTAACTTCTGGAATGCTTCTGCCAGTCACAAGAAAGTCAGAGGGAGGCTGGCATGCAGTGGCGGGAAGGGGGCATGTGTTGGCTGGAGCTACTTGGCCATTTGGATACTTCTCTCTTAGAACTGGATCCTGAAGATGTCTTCTTTCAAAACATTTTTTTTTTAAAATCAAGCCTTATATAATACACTGCTAACACAACAAATGAAATTTTGGAAGTATACCATAACTTTCCTTTACCAATTTTAACTTACTGATCTGGAATGCCTATGACAATAAAGAACTCAGAGACTGTAGGTATTGTTCTCTTTCATGTGTTTCTATCTTTCCTTAATAAAGAGAATCTTAGAAAGCCACAATGCCATATTTGTTAAAAATTCAGTATGTAAGATATTGATGCTCATACTGGAGTCTGGGTTATTTTATGCTTAATCTCAAAAATGTCAGCTTTCATATAACATTTAAATTTGAACCCATGCTGTTTTAAAACTATTTGGGTCTCTTTAATTTAGTGTGCTGGCATATTTTATAGTTCCAAGATAACAAGTCACTCCTCATTAGATTGGCTCATTTCTGGATTATCCTGCATACACTTGTGTGCCCCAGCATGTTCCCATTCTATGGGGACGATTACCTTTTAATGACTATGCCCTGTCATGCCTTGTTGCTTTGAAAAACATAGCATGTTTCCTAGAAAAGCTTGTTATAATCCTACAGCTATGCATCCATATATAGGTTGGTCTAAACTTGGCTGAAACATCCCAACACTGTCATATTTACTCTTCTCACAGATGAAGTACAGTTTTAAACGTAGATGTATCTGGTTTGATTTCTGATTGTGCTTAGCTGAATAAAGTGTAAATGGTATCTTGTGACTCTTGCACACGGTACACATATCTTGGAAATTTGGGAAAAAATACAGACAGACATCCCAGTAGATAACAATATCAATCAGTATATGATACTGTTAGGAATATTATGCAGAATAATATAATGGCAAAGCAAATGAGGTCTCTAAACGCCCCCAATGAATCTATACTCCTTTGAACAAAAGGAAATGCAGGAAAAACAAATGTAGAAAATGAGAGGAAGCTCACATCAGATGCCAGATAAATAAATGATGTTTCAAATACATATTTTAAAGCTAGTAAGGAGTAAAATGGGGCTTCCTTGGTGGCTCAGACAGTATAGTAAGGAGTAAAACAACCTCTAATATAAAATTCCAATTTATTAGCAGCACAGTTGCTCTTTGCCAATAAAAAGGAGGACAGCAGAAGGAATTTTAAAAAAGATCACAAATGAATACATAGAGTTCTAACAATGTCACTAAATTTTTCTTCATGCTGATTTCATGAAAAATACAGATGTAAAGTGGGGGCTTCCCAGGTGGCGCTGGTGGTAAAGAATCTGCCTGCCAATGCAGGAGACATAAGGGGGTTCGACCTGTGGGTGGGGAAGATCCCCTGGAGGAAGAAAAGGTACCCCGCTCCAGTATTCTTGCCTGGAAAATTCTATGGGAAAGGAGCTTTGTGGACTACAGTCCATGGGGCCACAAAGAGTTGGATGCAACTGAGGGTGTGTGCATGCACACACGCCTGCGTGCACGCGCGCGCGCGTGCACACACACACACACACACAGATACCAAGCAGGAAAAACAAAAATAAAGACCATTGTTTTTGAACACCTGTAGAAAAAGATTGAAAAGTTTGATAAGAGAGCCATATTAAATTTTAAAAACAGAGCAAATATTTTAAAACATTTAACTGTTTTGCAACCACTGATCAAGGAAACAAAAATAAATAAGATGCTTCTATAATATATAATATGATGGAAGACCAATGATATGAATCAAGGAACAAAAATGAAAGAAAAAATAGGAAAAACTTTCAGTAGCCTGCAAATCACCAGAGTTCATGGTTGAACCAGAGGTCAAATCGCCAACATCTGTTGGATCATAGAAAAAGCAAGGGAATTCCAGAAAAAACAAAAAAACCCCCAAACTACTTCTGTTTCATTAACTGTGCTAAAGTCTTTGACTGTGTGGATCACAACAAACAAATTTTCGAAACATAGAAAATCCTGAAAGAGATGGGAATACCAGACCACCTTACCTGCCTCCTGACAAACCTGTATGCAGCAGAAGAAGCAATAGTTAGGACCAGATATGTACTGGTTCAAAATCAGGAAAGAAGTACATCAAGGCTGTATATAGAGCTTATTTAACTTCCATGCAAAGTACATCATGTGAAATGCTGGGCTGGATGAATCACAAGCTAAAGTCAAGATTGCCTGAAAAAATAACAACAACCTCTGATATGCAGATGATACCACTCTAATGGCAGAAAGTGAAGAGGAAGTAAAGAGCCTCTTGATGAGGGTGAAAGATGAGAGTGATAAAGCTGGCTTAAAACTCAACATTCAAAAAAATAAGATCATGACATCCAGTCCCATCACTTCATGGCAAATAGATGGGGAAACAGTGCCAGAATTTTATTTTCTCGGGCTCCAAAATCACTGTGGATGGTGACTGCAGTCATGAAATTAAGATACTTGCTTCTTGGAAAAAAAGCTATAACAAACCTAGACAGCATATTTAAAAGCAGAGACATCATTTTGCCAACAAAGGTTGGTCTAGTCAAAGCTATGGTTTTTCCACTGGTCATGTACAGATATGAGAATTGGAGCATGAAGAAGGCTTAGTGTAGAAGAATTGATGCTTTTGAATTGTGGTGCTGGAGAAGACTCTTGAGAGTCCCTTAGACAGCAAGGAGATCAAACCAGTCAATCCTAAAGGAAATCAGTCCTGAATATTCACTGGAAGGACTGATGCTGAAGCTGAAATTCCAATATTATGACCACCTGCTGCAAAGAGCTTACTCATTGGAAAAGACCCTGATGCTGGGAAAGAATGAGGGCAGGAGAAGAGGGCGACAGAGGATGAAATGGTTGGATGGCATCACCGACTTAATGGACATGAGTTTGAACAAACTCCAGGAGATAGTGAAGAACAGGGAAGCCTGGCATGCTGCAGTCCATGGGTCGCAAAGAGTTGGACAGGACTTAGCGACTGAACAACAACAACATGGTTGAATCCATGCCGCCTGTCTAATCTATTATAAATTCTGTCATTCAACTTATGGATTTTCTTTACTGTAAGTTACCTTTTTCTCATTTAAATGTTCTTTTAGTTCTATTAGCAAACATTAGGATAGAGGACTAGCATTCTTGAGGTTGGGAATTTGCAGAGCTGGTCTAGTGGCAGAGTAGTTTAAGTTCTAAATTGTAATCTTTCCTGACTTTTCCAAAAAAACCACAAGTGGGTTTACCACAGTGACTTTAAAATGCTCAGTGTTGAAAGCAGAGGAAGGAAATTTTCCTAACATTACTGTCTCACTGTCGTGTAAAACAATGAGGAAAAGAGGGCCTCTGGCAACCAATCCTACTTTTAGTTATTTTGGGCCTTCAGTTCAGAAATTTTGGCATAAAACAAGGTGGAAGATCTTGGGTAACACACCTAAACCATCACTTCCTTTGCTTGCTTGCTTATTTTGTTTATTTAATTAATTAAAAATACGGTTGATCTTTGAACAATGGCTGGAAGTTAAACCAGCCTCACCTTCCTACCCCACAGTTGAAAATCTGTGTATAACTTATAATCAGCCCTTTGTATTCATGGTTCTTCTGTATCCAGGTTCAGCATCTGGATTCAACCAACAGTGGATTGTGCAGCATCGTAGATTTACTAATGAAAAAAATTCCACCTGTATGTGGGTCCTAGAAATTCAAACCCATGTTGTTCAAGGGTCATATGTCTATCTCTTGTAATGACCGCTTTAATAAAGAGGCATGTCACCTCCAAAATGTGTTAGTCTTATGTGTGGGTGTTAGTTATTTATTTAATTAATTCAATAAATATACATGCACCAAACATTATCTTAGGGATCGGAACATGAAATGGCAGAAAAGACATGATCTGTAGCCAGAAAGTGTTTCAAAGAGGATGGAAAATCAAATAAAGAAAACCTTATTTCATACTTTCAGTTTTTATCTCTAGCATTTACTCAGTGACCAGCAGATAGGAGATTCTGAATAAATTCCAACTTAATGAATTAAAGGATGTGGCAAGAAATCAAATGAGACAAGGAATTCAGTGTGGCAATTAGTTCGGTTTGCTGGTGGCATTCTTTAGAACTGGGTTTATTATATTAAGTTTTATATCAGCTACACTTACAACCGTAAACAGGGACTGAGGTCATCCCAAATGACTTCAGGTTTCCAAGGTTCTCTGGCAGACCTCTCAGTTGCAGCAGTGAACAATTTGCAAGCTCAGTTAATTGGAACCTGCTACTGATGCAGGTGCATAGGAGAGGCAATTGAACAAGCATGTTGAAAATTAAGCCTTTGAGGAACTTACTAAAAGAGTCATGGAAATTAGAGCTGAGAAAGATCTGATTGTGCTATGGAATTCATCCCCTGAGGACTGGTGTGCGATTGTCTTTTACAGCCTATTTTCCCATATATTTTTCTACTTGAAGTTTGAATGACTCCAACAAAAGGGTTTCTAATACCTCCATTGGGACAATATTATAAAAGATCTCATTATTAAGAAATATTTCCTCATACACGTCCTGAATTTTTCTTTGCTTAATTTCATCCCATTAACCCCAATTATACCTCCCTGGGGCAACAATAAACAATTTCAGCTTCTCCTCTGAAGTTGCACTCTTTAGAGATTCCCCATTCTTTCCCGGCATGATGGAGTCTGACTGTGCACCTCACTCAAGGGCCAATCATGGCCTTCTAACCACTTTTATCTCCTTTATTTTTGAACACCCTCTAATCTCTGGCAATTTTGACTCTAGATAGAAATCCTTATGTGCTTTATATCCATTGTGGTCCATGCATATGAACCCTGATCATATAATAAGGCATTTTTTCCAGGTTGAACTGGTAATAGGAGTGTGTGTGTAGGGGAAAAAAAAAAAAGCTTAGTGTAAATGGCACGTATGAAAAGCTGAACTGACAGAAATCACATTCTTGTTAGGATTTTCATCTTGCTGAATACAATTCTGTGCTAAAGAGATTATCTTAGGAGGTTGTATCTGCAGTACTGTTATTGTAGCAGTTGATTTATAATCAGAGCGTGGAGTTTAGCAGAGCCGCATCCTTCATTCAGAAGGAGATTTTGTTCTACAGACAAGGTGACATGAAACACTTGCCCTTCTAAAAGGATTAGAGACTTTACATTTTAAAGAACATTTTGGTACAATCACTAACACGAAGCCAGTTTCCAATTTCACATGAGAGAGATCTCTAAGGAGATAGCCAGCTTAATTAACTGAGAAATGACGGATACAACAGAATTTCACACTGATAGCATGTGACTTACTATAAAGACCCTAACCTCAACTGACCTCCTCAGTGAAAACTGGCTAAAAAGTAGTGTTTAAAAATTATGCCTGAACATGGGCATTAGGAGCCAAGAGGACAGGAAAGAGAGAGAGAAGAGTAATTTGGATAGTTTTTTGTTCAGACTGTTGATGTATATTCTAGGAGATACTTGAAATATTTTTAGCATGTATGTCAGAATTCATCTCATAATTGCATAAATAGAATTTTTCATAAATAGAATTCACTCATTTCATCAACAGAATTCACTTCTACCTTTAGAGAATATGTGTTTTATATATAATATATATATCTGTTGAATCTGTCATTGTATCATTAGTATCTGTTGAATCTGTCATTGTATCATTAGCATAGGGCTGCATCTATAAGTTCTGTTGACTTAACAAGAACTCTGGTCAAGCTCTGCCAAGCAGTCATGAAATAGTAATCAGATAATTGTTGAATTGCTTCCCTATAAAATTGGTTGGTTAGTATAAGCCATGTGTGTGTGCTCAGTCGCTCAGTTATGTCTGACTCCTTGCAACCCCATGGATGGTAGCCCACCAGGCTCCTCTGTCCATGCAGGTTTCCAGGCAAGAATGCTAGGGCAGGTTGCCATTTCCTTCTCTAGGGGATCTTCCCAACCCAGGGATCAAACCTGGGTCTTTTGCGTCTCCCGCATTAGCAGGTGGATTCTTTATCACTGCACCGCTGGGAAGCCCAGTATATAACACTCCCCAAATATGCAGGCATGCACACACAATACAATTTATGTGTTAATCAGTGTATCATTTTGATAGTTATGAAATTTGATCATGTTCAGAATGGAGAAAATAAGTGGATGGGAATAAGAATGAAGAGAAAAATAAAAGAATACCCAAAGAAACTATTAATAAAAGAAGATACACTGGGAAGAAGAGAAGCAAATAACTTCTTTCCCATTACTTGCCACTTTTATGTAATGCCCAGAGTATGTTTTAGGGAATTTTGTTTTCAAGAGCTCTGAGTAAATGTGACAAGTAAAGGGGACAATACCTAATACATTATGACTCAGAAACTTTTCTGTGGGATGCCTGAGGATGATCACAGTGCTCTCCTAGGAGAAAATTCTGAGCTTTCCCTTCTGTCTCGTCTCCCTCTGTTACTAGAAGAATAGGAATAATTTGAGGACATGGACCATGTAGTGGGGTTGTGACCTCCACTGTCTTTTAACTGTAAAATAGGAGTTGAAAAGTAAAGCTATATAATATTTTTTGAAGCAGTAGTATTTTCTGAAATATAGACACTTTTGCATATATGTTCATATAAAGCCAGATTCAAAAATCTACTTTTTAACCCATGGATTCCTTTCCACCTAAAAATTTGGGCACACACCTTCTCTACCTCAGCCAAGGGCTTGCTGGGTTCAATTTGCATGTCAACAGACCTGCTGACGTAAACCATGATGGATAGATCCCATTAAGGAATTCATTCACCCATGCCTAGCCTGTTTTTTGAGGGACATTTCTCACTCATCCCTCCAGAAATACACATTTAGCTTCCCACTGACCAAGCGGGGCTTAACATTTCCCCCAGCTTGACTAAACTTGAGACACACTTTTTCCAGACTCTGTGCCCCCACCACCTCCCTTTTCTTAGAGTACTTCAGAAAACTTGTGTTTGTAAATTCTTTCTCTGTCCCTTTGGGATGTAAATCTTTTTCAAAGCTTCTTGACAATTTTATAACCCAGGAATATCTTTCTCAAGGTCTTGGGAGCCATCCCTTAGAAGAGTAATCATTAAGGAAGATAGGACCCTATCTCCTAGTTTCTGGGGGAATATAAGAGCTTAACTTTGTAGGGCACCTTCCTCCAAGTTGTAAAACTGTCACTGGTCTGAAGATATTGGAAAGTTTACTTCTCCTCTAGCTAATGTCAATTAGCAAACACACTTTATATTATCCAATTTCCAACTATTTTTCATTGTATTAGGTCAACCTTTAAATAAGTATGCCGTTGGCTTAAGAATCAGCTCCTGTCTACCTTGAAAGCATAAATATTAGTGTTTTTTAAATCATAGTATCTTTTCTGGCTACTCTGAACACCTACTATATATAGAATACAGAAGTTTGCTTGAATGAAGGTAACAAAGATAAAAAAGACAGCCTTTGAGGAATTTACTTTCATTACAGGGACAAGATATAAACACACAAGCATTGCTGTTTGGTAAGCAAGACAGCTAAAAAGATAAAGAGATAAAATAAGACACAGTCAGAATGTGCTGTGCTATGTTTAGTCACTCAGTCATGTCCTACCCTTTGTGATGCCATGGACTGTAGCCCGCCAGGTTCCTCTGTTCATGGGATTCTCCAGGCAAGAATACTGGAGTTGCCATGCTGTCCTCCAGGGTATTTTCCCAACCCAGGGATCGAACCCAGGTCTCCAGCATTGCAGGCGGATTCTTTGTCATATGAGTCACCAGGGAAGCATGGTATACTTTTAAGACAGATATATTTAATTTAAATTTAGCATATATTTATTAAATATGTACTGTGTTTTACTTACTAGGCTACAGTCTACATTAATTCCTCCATCCTTCTATCTATCCATCTATTCTTCCCTCCATGCCTTTTATGAATGATTAATTTGTACCTTTTGTTAAGTGCTGTGGATAAAATAAGACATTTTTGCGCTCAAGAAGATTGTAATGTGCTAGAGGGCACAGATAAGTGTAGATATTACCCTTAAAATGCCACACTAAATGCACACAATTATGGAATAGCCAAGGCTTGACACAAGTGGTCAGGGATAACTTGACAGAAGATGTGGTGAGCTGAGGCCTGAAGGAAAAATGAGGTTCTCTAGGGCAAAAGAATAACTGACATTTAGTTATTCTTGTATGACCTCGTGTTACATGCTTTTGTGTATATTATTTCAAAACCTCAGAACATCCTTGCTAAGCAGATTTTAATTACATCTTATTCCCCAGGCCAAGGAAGCATCTAGTAGCTTCCAGCCTAGTAAGTAGTGGGGTGAGTAGTTCAAATTCAAATCAAAGTGGTTTCCAAGTTTATCCTATTTTAGTTAGACCACATGTCCCTGAAAGAAGGATGGGGCAGTTTCCATTCACACAGGAAGAAGAACATGGCCAAAGAGAAGCATGGCACAGAAGTCTGCAAGTGTTTTGATATGTGGTAGGAAATTGTGAGAAATGGGGCTGAAGAGTGGGCCTACATTATGAAGAATGCAGTAAATGAATTTTGCAGTATTGAATTTAGATCTAAAACAAGTAATTTTAGACAGAGGACTAGGGTGCAAGTTAACTATGGGAGCTATCTGGAGGTTGCATTGGAACTGGGAGAGTACTTGGAGAGCAGTTCAAAAGACCTGATATACAAAGATAAACACAGCACAGACTCCCACCTACCATAAAGGCTCTTTGAAACTTATTGGGAATCATTGTATAATTAGGACCTTATCAAAGGATGTAAGTAAGCGTTAAGTAAGTAAGTGTTAGTTGCTCAGTCATTCCTGACTCTTTATGACCCCATGGACTGCAGCCCACCAGGCTCCTCTCTCCATGAGATTTTCCAGGCAAGGATACTGGAGTGGGTAGCCATTTCCTTCTCCAGGGGATCTTCCCAACCCAGGGATCAAACCCGGGTATCCTGCATTACAGGCAGATTCTTTACTGACTGAGCTATAAGGGAAGCCCCCAAGGATGTAACGTTATGGAAAATTAGAAGATACCAACGTAACATTTCATGCAAAGATGGGCACAACAAAGGACAGAAATGGTATGGACCTGACAGAAGCAGAAGGTATTAGGAAGAGGTAGCAAGAATACACAGAACTGTACAAAAAAGGTCTTAATGACCCAGATAACTATGATGGTGTGGTCACTCACCTAGAGCCAGACATCCTGGAGTGTGAAGTCAAGTGGGCCCTGGGAAGCATTACTATGAACAAAGCTGGTGGAGGTGATGGAATTCCAGCTGACCTATTTCAAGTACTAAAAGATGCTTTCAAAGTGCTGCAGTCAGTATGCCAGCAAATTTGGAAAACTCAGAAGTGGCCACAGGGCTGGAAAAAGTCATTTTTCATTCCAGTCCCAAAGAAGGACAATGCCAGAGAATGTTCAATCTACCACACAGTTGTACTCATTTTACATGCTAGAAAGGTAGTGCTCAAAATCCTCCAAACTAGGCTTCAACAGTACATGAATCAAGAACTTCCAGATGTACAAGCTGGATTTAGAAAGGGCAGAGGAACCAAAGATTAAATTGCCAACATCTGTTTGATCATAGTAAAAGTAAGAGAATTCCAGAAAAACATCTACTAGTGCTTCAGTGACTATGCTAAAGCCTTTCACTCTATGGATCACAACAAATTGTGGAAAATTGTTAAAGACATTGGAATATCAGACCATCTTATCTGCTTCCTGAGAAACAGGTCAAGAAGCAACAGTTAGAATGGGACATGGAACAACAGACTGGTTCCTAACTGGGAAAGGAAATGTCAAGGCTATATATTGTCACCCTGCTTACTTAACTTACATGCAGAGTACATGGTGTGAAATGCTGGGCTGGATGAAGCTCAAGCTGGAATCAAGATTGCCAGGAGAAATATCTATAACAGATATTTCTATATGCAGAAATATCTATATGCAGATAATACCACCCTAATAGCAGAAAGTGAAGAGTAACTAAAGAGCCTCTTGATGAGGGTGGAAGAGGAGAGTGAAAAAGCTGGCTTAAAACTCAATACTCAAAAAACTAAGATCATGGCATCCCGTCCTGTCACTTCATGGCAAATAGATGGGGAAGGAATGGAAACAGTGGCAGACTTAACTTTCTTGAGCTCCAACATCACTGTGGACGATGACTGCCATGAAATGAAAAGATGCTTGCTTCTTGGAAGGACAAACCTAGACATCCTATTAAAAAACAGAGACATCACTTTGCCAGCAAAGGTCCACATAATCAAAGCTATGGTTTTTCCAGTAGTTGTGTACGGTTATGAGAGTTGAACCATAAGGAAGGCTGAGTGCCGGAGAATTGATGCTTTCAACCTGTGGTGTTGAAGAAGACTCTTGAGAGTCCCTTGGACAAAAAGGAGATCAAACCAGTCAATTAAATCAACCCTGAATGTTCACTGGAAGGATTGATGCTGAAGCTGAAGCTCCAATACATTGGCCACCTGATGTGACAATCTGACTCATTGGAAAAGGCCCTGATGCTGGAAAAGATTGAGGGCAGGAGGGAAGGGGGTGACTGAAGATGAGATGGTTGGATGGCATCATCAATTCAGTGCACATGAGTTTGAGCAAACTCTGGCATATAGTGAAGGACAGGAGAGCCTGGTGTGCTGCAGCCCGTGGGGTCACAGAGAGTGGACATGACTGAGCAACTGAACACAACGAAAGTTACTGATGCATGTTTAAAATTTTCTTTTTTAAATCTAGCATGAACTCATGGATTTCGTGTTGTGGCAATAAGAGTAAGAATCCTAAGTATGCCACCTCCTATTCCCCGTACCTGTAAAAACCCTTTTATGTGAATAAGGCATCTCTGTAGGTATGATCACGGTTATAAATCTTGAGACAGGAAGAGAAGCTTGTATTATCCATGTGAGCCCCATTTAATCACACAGTCGCTTAAAAGAGAAAGCCTTTTAGAATGAGGTTTAGAAAGATGCAGCATGGAAGAACTCTACCCGCCCTTGCTGGATTTGAAGATGGTGGGAGAAGGCTACAAGCCAAGGGGATTGGCTGCCTTTAAAAGCTGCAAACAGCCTTAAGCCAACAGCAAAGAAATAGGGATGTCACTCATGTAACCTTCAAGAACTGAATTCTTCCAACAACCTGAATGAGAAAAAGCACAAATTCTCCCCTAGAACCTCTAGAAAAGAGTGTAGCCCTGCTAATAGTATGGTTTCAACTCAGTGAGACTGTGTTGGACTTCTGACCTACAGAAGCTGTAAGATAATAAAATTTTGTTGTTTTAAAGCATTAAGTTTATGGTGATTTGTGATGGGAAATTAATACACTTGTATACTTAATGTCAGAGCTGAGGGAAGCATCAAATGGTGCCAAGAAAAGATTCAATAGATATTTTTACAGATGTGCAGTAAACCAAATTAAAAAATACCAAAACCAAAAATAGAAGTAGAGGAATCCAGCATTTTACGGTCTTGGAAAAGTGGGAACCAAGAGGCTAATACTGTGTTTTATTCTTCAGTCTTCTAAAGGAAGTGAAGAGAGCATGGGGACTATTGTGGGTGGTGGAAGAGTGTCATAGGTGTTAGCAGAAATGATTATGTTCCTTTATGTGTCATCCATTCATTCAATAAATACTTGCCCAGCAGCTCCCAGTCTAATAGGGAGAGAGAGGGGTCAACCTATAAACAGTTGCAGTGTAGAAATACCTAAGTTTTTACAGGGCAATTGTTGATGACAGCTCTATTCAAAAGTGCCTGTCTGGGAGTTGAGTCTTACTGGCCTGTGATGATAATGTGCAGAGTTAAATGTTAAGGAACTTTATAGTAAATCAAGAGTGATTTTATAGCTGTTGAATCTAATAATAAAATAGACTTGTTTTAATACTTAATTTTTGTAGTAATTTATTTTTTCTATGCTTTATAAAAGCACTCACTGCAGTGGATTGGGGAAAAACAACCAGAGTTTGAAAAGTACTGGTCTACAATTTAAAAGTGAAAGTCACTCAGTTGTGTCCAACTCGTTGCGACCCCATGGACTGTACACTCCATGGGATTCTCCAGGCCAGAATACTGGAGTGGGTAGCCTTTCCCTTCTCCAGGACTTTTGTTTCTCCAGGACTCCAGGCTTTCCCTTGGACTGCAAGGAGATCAAACTAGTCAATCCTAAAGGAAATCTGTCCTGAATATTCATTGGAAGGACTGATGCTCCAGTACTTTGGCCACCTGATGGGGAAGAACTGACTCATTGGAAAAGACCCTGATGCTGGGAAAGATTAAAGGCAGGTGGGGAAGGGGACGACAGAGGATGAGATGGTTGGATGGCATCACTGACTGTATGGACATGAGTTTGAGCAGGCTCCAAGAGCTGGAGATGGTCAGGGAAGCCTCGTGTGCTGCAGTCCATGGGGTCACAAAGAATGGGACACGACTGAGTGACTGAATTGAGCATTTAAAAGAGACAGCAAGCCTAGCCTTGGTAAACATAGAGGGAAGAAGGGGAATTTGGGGGTGTCCTCTGTCAGTTTTTTCTTTGGCTTGTGTTTTTTGTATTTTCAAGAAGCCATATTATGCAAAATACTAGGAATAACTTTGCAGATGCCAGTATTCCTCCTGTTTGCTTGTAAGTCCCCCTCTACCATTTCTCCTGTTGGCCTAGTTCTTTTGAGAACCTTTCACATATTAAAATTTTATGCACCTCTTCATTCCATCAATAAAATTTTTTGCAGTAATTTCTGTTTAAGTAACAACCACATAGTAGCTGAGCAAGTTTTCCTCTTCACCCTCTGGACTAGGAGCTTGTGCTAATTTTCTTGGCATTTTCACAGCTCTGGCTTCAGCATGGCTTCTCTCCTCCACACTAAGCTGTTCTCTGATAAGGTGCAGCTGGGGAAATCCATTGCTCTCTGGACCAGTCAGGTTTTCACATCAGTTAAGTTAATTGACAGAAGGCTTAACATATTTCTTAATTATGGCTGCAAAGTCATTACTAGAAGAATCCCCCAAATCATAGAAAAACAGTATTTTCTGACTCATTGGTTATGAAAATGCCACAGTGAAAACACAACACACAACCTGATGGAATTTTTAGAAGTGAGAGAGTCCTGATAGAGGTCACGATCAGGTAATAAGAGTTCCCCCAATTCTAATCTTACACGGCATCTCTCCACTTTGGGTGTCTTTGTCCTACAAATCTTACAACCATTATTTTAAAATATTGAATGTTGTCTTGGATTATTTTGGGAATTTAATGTTATAAATAGATAAAACATATTATTCATAGAGAGAAATAGCCCTTGAGTTCTGGCTTGCTAAAAACGCCTATTAGGCTTAATGCATGTAAGATAACATTTGTTGCTATTAATACTTCAATTAGTCTTTGTTTTCTTTGGATATCACACAGTGATATGTTATAGATTCACAGAATTATAGAAGTGAGTGTGTCCTTAGGAGGCGATCTAGTTCAATTTTTTCATTTTATGGATAAGAAAGCTGAGACTCAGTGAGATTAAGTGACTTCCCCTAGGTCACTTAGCTTATTAATGGTAGGAGCAAGTCTAGATGTTTTCCTATTTCTTGACCTGACAACTTTCTTTGTATGATTATAAAAGTAATAAATACTCATTGTAGAAAACTTAGGGCATACAGGAGGTATAAAAACAAATTAAAATTCTGTGTAATTCCACAGTTCAGAGATTTGCATCCTTAATAATTTCTTACTGTGTACAGAAATAAATTTTTTCTCTGAAATTGGGATTTAATTGCATAGTTTGGTATCCCCTTCTTTCATTCAATATTAATATATCAAACTTTTTTCACTGTCATTAAAAATTTTCTCTAGGCTATGTTTTAAATAACCAAATAATATTCATTATCAGCATAGCCCAACAAGTATAAATATCTTTGGTCATTGTTGAACAGGAAGAATTTTAACTCTATGTAGTTTTTTAAAACTAGTCTTATTTCTTTGCTTTGTCCATTTTTCCCCCATTTTTGATCATATCATTCTTCCTCAGTGATTTTTAAATGTTCTTTAGCTATTAAGGACACTGATTCTCTTTCCTCCTACTTTCATTAAATGCAGTATTAAAATATTTTAATTTTTACTATGATTCAAGGTTATAATTTTGAATTTCAGCTCTTACCATGGGCTGTATTATGGGTTAAGTAATTTGGGAAGTTCAGACAGCTGTAAGAGATAGACCTGTCATTATAAAGCTAATGTGTCTTACAAAAACTTAGCTCTTTCCCAATATATCACACTGCTTTTCTGTACAGTTGAGACCTAAGAAGCAGGGGTTATACCCAAACTACTAAACAGTTAATGAGAGAATTACAATTGGTAAACCAGTCTGCCCAGAAGTAACTAGCAAATCAATATCCTGTATCTTTTGCTTTTCATTTTGATTCTCTTTGATACTTGGAACTGAAAACATACCCATGCTATTCAATCTTAAGATTGGCATTTGACTAATGACTCTTCCATTTATGCCATAGAATGTTTCAAGATTAATGAACAACATCATAACCTATTTATTATTATTATTTTTATAACCACACAGTCTTATAGAAAGATAATATTTATATGGATCTGTCCATTAATGATTTGTCTGATATTTTGAATAGAGCAATGTATAGGTAAAGAATATACAGAAATAAAATTGAGAAATAACAAGTCATTCATATCCTTTTTGGAGACATGAGTGTTTCTTATTTCAGTATCTATGATTGTTTTAAATTTGATGTTTAGTCACAGATCTCAGTAGACAGCTTTTAAAATAATATTTAAAAGAAAGAACATGTGAAATAGCTGAAATTTGTAATGTTATGTGTTTTATTCCATAATAATTTTTGTTTTGAAAAATAAAGACAAATTGAAAAGTACTGCAGATTCATAGTTCAAAATATAAGGAGATTTTAGGAAAATTCTGATACCCAGAAAATTTCCACTAATAGGAAATATTCTAAATGTTAGATTCACCTTTAAATTTAAGTCTCAGAAATTTTGTCACATTAAATGTTAAAATCCCACCAGGTGATGGACAAATTGAATGCCTCTAAGTGTTTGTACATCTACTTTGATATATTCATAGTTTAAGCCTTTTTGTAGAATCATCTTTAACTTTAGGTGTGTGAAAATATTTACATATTCTGTCATTCACTTTCCCATTTCGATCTAGTTTCGATTAAATTCCTTCCTTTGGGAACTGGCCATATCTTTTGCAGTAATTGAGCATTTTACAGTGTCCTGCATTAGACTAATTTATCTTCTCCACTACAGTAATATGTGTCTGAAGAAAACTAATTGGGGAAAAATCAGAAGAGAACCCAAAGCTCTTGCAGCAATTGGAAAGTGGTTGGCATTCAAGCCAGGCATGTTATGAGCTGAGAGAATCTTTGTTAATTGTGGGAGACAATTTGCCCTTTACTGGAAAATGGAGTTAACATGTAGCCAAGGGTGTCATCTGCCTTCCCCTGTTTGAACTTCACCATCTTAAGGACACTTCTTGGAAAACATTTGAGTTTTATACTTCTAGATGGGCAGCATCTATGTCTTTAGTGGTGATAGGAAAGAAATAGGGATAGGAAAGTGCTGATCGAAAGATATGTTGGAAAGTAGCTCTGCTAAAACCTGTGTATTCTCCAATCATGACTATTGTTAATTTAGTAGAAAGGATATGCATCATCGTTTAATCAATTGATGGGCCCTCTTTGTAACCCCAAATGCATAAAATGGAAGACATGTTATGCTATTTGGTTTCAAAATGTTTGGGATTTAATTTTTAAATTATAAGCTTTCTGGAAATGTCAGATGGTTACATGGGTATAAAGTAAGGCCTCTCCCTATCCCTCTAAATTGATGAGAAACCAGAAAAAATTATAAATAGATGCAGACCTACTAATTTCTAATTTTTTAAAACAGAGTAGCAGAGGAAATTTGGGAGTTCACACGTTCAAACAAAGTTATTTGAATAAAGTATGATGGAGGCAGTATTATAGTATGAATAGCCAGAAAAGTTACGCACAGTCACTATTCTAAGTGACTTAAATGGTCTTCTTGTAATCCAGACCCTCCCCTCTCCCCATCAAGTTAATAAAATAAAAGCCCAGAGAGGAAGGATATGTCTGTGTCTCCCCAGCACAGAAGTACACAAACCAGGAAAATTTGGGTGCAGTGGAACCAAAAATACTATTCTGGCTTATTCCTATGGTAGCATGGGATGTATCAGGCTACCCTGTTTCAATTCCACCAGCCGTTAATCAAAATATTCACTGTGCTTTATTTCCAAGCTCATTCTCAAAAAAAAAGAAAAAGAAAAACAATCTTTTTCTTACTATAACTTGCTTTTTTAATGTAAATTTTCTAATAAAACCAAATGATAAAAATTATCTGTTGGGCAGTTTTATTTTTCACTGTAGTCTGTGCCAGTGAATTCAGTGAGTCTCCTGACCCTGATTTCCTCTGACAAACTTGAATGTCTGGGAACCATGAACCCTGATCTAAATAGTGGGTCATTGAATCTCACAAAAATCTTCTGGGGCAGGTGCTATTTGCTTTCACAGACCAGGGTGTTAAAGTATGGAGAAGTTAGGTAATTTGCCAAGGTCACAAGGCTAGTAAGAAGCAGATTTGTCCTAGCAGATCTGATGCCAAAGTCTGTACTTTGAACCTCCACGAAACTCCGCGTCCATGGCGCTGCAGTATCTGTTTATGGACGGCCTGCAATGTGCCGGGCGTCCTGCCAGAAGCCGAGCAGGAAGCAGTGAACAAGACTCCCAGGGTCTCCCCTCTTAGAGGCTCAGGCTAACACTTCTGAATGCCGAAGGAATTAAAATTTGAGTAAATAATAATTATAATGCTTTGATCATGGTATAAAATCCACACTGTCTTCCCGCGCCTGCAAAGCCCTGAGCTTTTAGGGAGCAGAGCCCCAGGCACACACAGGCCCACGGCTGCAGTGCTGCTCTGAGTGGGGTACGAAGGCGGGGGTGAAATCGCACACGCCAGGCATCTGCAGTAGAATTTGCTGGGGAGGGGAGGACACCACGTGTTTGTGATGGAGGAACTCAGATCAAGGCAACCTGCCTAGATACGATCAGAGAGAGAGGCACATGGGATCCCCAAGGGGTATTGTTTGCTGCATCTTATAGCGTGGCTGTGGTGTGGGATGCGAACAGTGAGGAGTCCAAGAGAGCAACATCTCAGCTTGGACATTGATTACGTTGAACCCTAGCTGTTCTTTTCTTGTTGGTTGGCTTGCTGATAATGCAAGGCAATGAATCTCCCTAGGCCTCTACTCTTCTCTGATAAAGTTAAACTTGTACCATTTACCTACTAACTGACTCCACTTGTTTATTATAAAGCATTTCTTTTTATGATTTGTATTCTAAGGAGGATCAAAGAGGTTTACATGCTAAAATGCATGTGAATTAGGACAATAAAAAAGACCAGAAGGCACATAAATAGATAGGCTGTGATGGATTAGTAAAATCAATTATAAAGCAGTTTGCCTTTGCAAATTGCAAGATGAGGGTACAATACACGATCATAATCACAATAAATGATAATAGCCGCCTTCAGCTGCTTTTGCCCTGCGGTTCAGGGCAAGTTCAGCTCCTTATTTTCTGTTCTCACCTGACTTAGTGTATCTACTCAGAGATAAGCATACACTGTCTTTCTGTCTGAGGGGCCTTACATTTACATAGCGGATTAGTCAGTCTATGTAGTGTAGTATTTGTGACTCATACTGGTATTATTTTCAGCATTCATTTTCAATACTTAAAAATCCTCAGTTGTAGCTCCTGTAAAGTCAGGGGACAATTTCTGTTTTCATCTTAAATGAACTTTTATGGAAAAATTGAGTCATTATCTTTTTTTAAAACAATTATTTATTTATTTTAATTGAAGGCTAATTACAGTATTGTGGTGGTTTTGTCATACATTGACATGAATCAGCCTCGGGGGCACATGTGTCCCCCATCCTGAACCTCACTCCCACCTCCCTCCCCACCCATCCCTCTGGGTTGTCCCAGAGCACCGGCTTTGAGTGCCCTGCTTCATGCATTGAACTTGCAGTGGTCATCTATTTTACATATGGTAATATGGATGTTTCAATGCTCCTCTCTCATATCGTCCCACACTTGCCCTCTTGCATAGTCCAAAAGTCTGTTGTTTACATCTGTGTCTCTTTTGCTGTCTTGCATGTCGGGTCTACCGTCTTTCTAAATTCCATATATATGTGTTGATATACTGTACTGGTGTTTCTCTTTCTGACTTACTTCACTGTGTATAATAGGCTCCAGTTTTGTCCACCTCATTAGAACTGACTCAAATGCGTTCTATTTTTTATAGCTGAGTATGTCATAGTCTATCTTTTGGATCTAGATGATATCTAAGTCTCCTTCATGGATCACAAAGGTCCATATAGTCAAAGCTATGGTTTTTCCAGTAGTCATGTATAGTTGTGAGAGTTGGACCATAAAGAAGGTTGAGCATCGAAGAATTGATGCTTTTGAACTGTGGTATTGGAAAGGCTCTTGAGAATCCCTTGCACTGCAAGAGGATCAAACCTGTCAATCCAAAAGGAAATCAACCCTGAATATTAATTGGAAGGACTGATGCTGAAGCTGAAACTCCAATACTTTGTTGACCTGATGCAAAGAGCCGGCTCATTGGGAAAGACCCTGATGCTGGGAAAAATTGAAGACAAAAGGAGAAGGGGGCGGCAGAGGATGAGATTGTTAGATAGTATCACTGACTCAGCGGACATGAATTTGGGCAAACTCTGGGTCAGTGGAGGACAGAGGAGCCTGATGTTCTATAGTCCATGGGGTCACAAAGAGTTAGACATAATGACGGAATAGCAACAACAAAAAATATCTAAATACTGATGAATCTGAAATTTTATTTCCAGCATTGACCTCTCTACTGAGCTCAGGTTGCTAAGTCTACCTACCTGGTCAGTATCTTGGCTTGCTTGTACAACAGACATCTCACTTTATGTTCAGTCCGGAATTATTCTCTTCTTTTGACTCTATTCCTTCACATTTCCCCCATCTGAATAGATAGCATCACTATTCAAATGTCATCCATTTAGGAGCTATACATGATTTTTCTTCTTCTCACATGTACATTTTGGGCAGACCCCAAAGTATAGCCAGAATCTGAAAAAAAATTCCCACCTCCTCTGGTCTAAGCCACCAACTTTTCTCATCTCACTTACTTTGGTTGCCTCCAAAGTGGTCTCTCTATGGGATTTCCCTCTCACAAGGAATTCTTTGTATTGGAGTTCAAAATCTTTAAAACTATAATTAGATCTTTAAAAACATAATTAGATCAAATCCAAAGTCTTTTTCACAGCTTTTACATCTCACTTGATCTGGCTGCTTTTCCAAGTTACTCTTCTGTGGTCTTCCTTTTCTCTCATGCCTCTTCAGAGACACTGGCTCGCTCTAGGCAATTTCTTGAGAAGGCAAACTCATTGTCATCTTTGAACTCTACTCTTGCTACCCTCTTACCTTGGAATTTTCCTCCCATAGATACTGACATGACTCACTTCCACTTTACCCAGGTTCTTACTCAGATGTCATCAGATCTGCCATTTCAGATCTACCCCTCCCACCATTCCCCTTGTTTTCCATACCTTGCTCTATTTTTCTTTATAACACCTGTCACTGCCTGCCATTATATGATGTATATATTTATTTTGTCTCCTTCACTGGAATGTGAACCCCAGAGGGTAGAGTCGCTGTCTGTCTTGTTTTCTAAAATGATCACTTGGTCCTTAGTAAGTATTCAGCAAATATTTGTTGAAATAAAAAATACTTACATGCATAGATTCTCTCTGTATAGATTATGTGGGCTATGAATTAATCAAGCTAACTTCCCCTACTGGCTTTCCAGTTACTCTTTCTTCCCTAGTTATTATACTTAAAATCCACATTTCGGTCATACTGAAGTTATGGGAAGAGAGAAAGATAGGTAACCAACCTTTGGTTATTTTGGGTGAGAACCATGGAGGGAAGTCTAGAGAGAAATGTGATTGACAGATATCTGAGCATAATGGAAGTACCAGTTATTAACTAGGTTCCTTTCTAGGCCCCTTTGTCTGGGACGAAACAAAGCTGGAGGGGCTCCTCCAAGACCACAGAACACTTACATCTCCCCCATGCTTTGCTTGCCACCTAGAGCCACCTATGCCCTGCCCCCTTTCTTCTGCCAGAGCACAATAATGGCGAGGGGCTAAACATCACGAGGCCTCTTTAGGAGACCCAACCATCTCATATACAGGCAGGAACACACAGGCTCTTCTCATGATTCAGAAAGAATCATGAAGCATGTTTTTCTGCTGGCCACAGGTTGCTTGTAATACTAACTCTGATCCTGTTTGCCCTATAGTTAAAAAGATCATAAGCCCAGACCATCTTCAAGATGTATGTGGTGCGTCTTCACTTCTTTTCATGAACATTGTCAATTGAGACGTCATGCCTTCCACTTCCCCCGGCACCCCCAGAGATATGCTCTGATGACCATGGATTGTCTGGCTCTGAGCTGGCCCCTATAATTGCCAGTAATGTCTCCCAATGAAACAGTGTAGAAGGGCCTTTGTCCACAGTGCTGTATAAGCCACCACCGTTTAATTCACTTAACAGTAATTGTGAAGGATGACCTGCGCAGACCCACACACAGGGAAGGTAACAATCTCCAAGATTAAATTTAGCCTCTGCTGACCTTGGCTGCCATTAGCTCAGGAACTGAACTCTGAACAGGTGATGCTAATTCTTTACAAATTTCTCAATAATTATTTTTGGTAGTCATAGGCATAATGCAGAAATAAAAATTTAAGATAAGTATTAGATAAACTTATAGATGAACTGGAGTTAATGAACATAGCTTTGAGTTAAAACTCATTGGGAATCATTGTGAAAAACTCCATTAAAAATAGACAAAGAAATATAATAATCACTAATGTGTGTAATACATTGCAAGTTACAAATTATTTTCTAATACAACTTATCTCTTATAACAATGCTATAACACAGATACTGTGCTCCATTTTGTTATGAAGAAAATGAGATTGAAAGCAATTAAGTGATTTTCCCAAAATGACTCTTCAGAATGCCAATCAAGGTCTTCCGGTAACTGCTCTTCATAGATGCACAGTCTAGGTGAAAACAGTACTCCCTGGTAGCTCAGTGGTAAAGAATCTACCTGCCAACGTAAGAGACTCAGGTTCGATCCCTGGTCTGGGAAGATCCCCTGGAGGAGGCCTTGGCAACCCACTCCAGTATTCTTGCCTGGGAAATCCCATGGACAGAAGAGCCTGGCGAGCTACAGTCCTCGGGGTTGCAAAAGAGTCAGACACAATTTAACAACTAAACAACAGCAAGGTGAAGCTATGTTGTACACATAATAAAAAAATTCATGATTGATAATAAATAACAGTACAATTTTGCTAAATGGTATAGCAATAATTTCCATTGTTTTCCCATTTTTAGACCCCAAAAGGTTGCATTTACAAGTTAATATTATGATTTTGCCCTGTGGAATAAATATAGAGACTGCATTAAAAAAACCTCTACATTATTGAACCACTTCTTAGACATTTAAACTTATTTTATTTCAAAGTTTATTTTCGTTTTCTTCCTGGTTATATTTTATTACCCAAGTGTAAGGACTACAGTCATACTATCTTGAATCATTTAATTAGATTGCTTATGTAACAGCTTTTAAAATGGCAGGCATTTTGCCAAGTATAGTAAAAACAGTTTTAAAAAAATGGTCGCGCTTGCTGTTTACTAATGTCCTAGCCAATATTATTACTACTTTTTTAGCATTCAGGGTTTGATGCTAATTGATGTAATGTCAATATCAAATAGGGTACAGATGGAGATAACATGTAACCAAGATTATTATTCTACAGAATCCAAGCTCAGGGTTAGACCACACTTGTTAACATTCATTAGACCTCATAGACCATTTGAACCTTAAATCACATTTTATTTTACTGTTACTCCTTCCCTTGAAGTATTTATGTCCTCATATATTTCCATTACCCTACACTTCCTCTATGTTTGTGCATATTGTTACTTATTATGTTATCATAAGGCTGGTGGGATTTGATCTGTGGAATGGCTTCTTAACGCAATTAAATATATCTGACAAACTGTATGAAGTTCTAAATTCCAAGGGTTTATTTTTAACCATGACAAGATGACATATATAATCGCTTGCTAGCTAACCCAGATGGGAAGATAGTGTCTGACAGAGAGACCATCACTGGCTGATGTGTGTGGATAACTGTAACTGAGAATGCATCATGCCGTTAAGCTCAGACAATTGGTTTGCTGCTGTTATAAATGTGGGTTATAGGTGAAAATAAGAATTCTTTTCTCAGGAGGGTTCCTCTTACCTGCTCTTTCTTATACATTTTCACACAGCTCTAACAATTTTGGAATTTTGGAGCAAAGATAGCTGTGAATGTATTGGTATACAGTTTTGACTACTTCTTACCAAGGTTAATGATGTGTTTGGTTAACTTCCACCGAGACTGGAAGGTAGCAATTTCTTAGGACTCAGAAATTAGAAGAACATGTTATAGAGTCCTTTTATTATTGACTGTTTTATAACTCTACTTTTTTTTTTCAAAAGATTTTGATTTTTTTTTTTAGTGCTTCACTATACTAGTTTGCAAAGTACATTTAAGCCTAATAGGAGAAAAATACTAAACAGTTCCACTGTTGATGGAAAAATCATGCTGGACTGTGGTCTCCAGGCCCTTATTTGTGTAACTAACCCCTCCCCACCACCTTGACGTATACTTCCTGTTCTTCGGGAGTCCATCAGGTCCTCCTCGGTATCACCTCATCTGATTCCCCCCTTCAATGAACCCCTGTAATTTTCTCTAACAAGCAATTGGCATGCAATTATCTCCTGCCTTCCAGGGTTACTTAGCTGCTCATGCCTAGATTATGCTTTTGAAGATCATGAACCCTTTTTATGTTTTTCATGTTCTTACACCAGCCCTTAGCATAATGCTTAGTAATTGCTCAGTTACCACTTGTTGAGTAAATGAAATTATAATGTTTGCTGTTTCTTATGTTTAAGATAAGTGGCAATGGAAAGGAAAGTTAGTATCTCATAATTCCAAAGAAAATGGGCTTATAATTCAGATAAGAAAATCAAGCAGGGACAGAGTTCTCTGAAGGTCAGCATTTGGCAGAAAGAAAGAGAAATGGGGGTGGATGTGTTAGGAACTCTTTGTGATCTTGAGCATCTTTATCTGAGATCCAGCAATTCAAATATAGATTCCAGGGGATCTGTGCATCTGGAAAATCAGGAGGTTTATTTAGGTTCCTTTCAGCCCTGTCTATGAATCAGCACGTATTTTAATAGAAATGTCATACTGTGTATCTCTTCTATGCCATGGACTGTGGCAGAGACTTTCACAGATATTATCTCAAGGTCAATAAAAATCAGAAGAAAGGTAACAGAGTTGAAAAGCACATGGGATTATTCAGGCAAACTCAGTTCTGGTCTCAGAGATTCCCATGTGAAAATGCATAGGAAACAGCTAAAGAGCAATACCCCAGATGACAGGACAACTCGGGGAGGAGGAGGGGATGTGCAGTAGGTTGAGATAGGAAGCATCATTCAGTCAATGACTTCTACACATTAGGCTGTATTTAGCTTCTGATTGTTCGGTTGCTAAACAGTGTCTGACTCTTTGCAACCTGATGGACTGCAACAGGCTTCCCTATCCTTCACTATCTCCTGGAGTTTGCTCAAACTCTTGTCCACTGAGTTGGTGATGCCATCCAACCTCTTCTGCGGGGAGCCGGCCTGCTCAAGGCCCAAATAGGCCCTGGGAAAAGGCCTTGAAGGGGGCCATTCCCTGTCCCGCCACCCCATGATAAAGTAGTAAAATATTTGCTGGGCCTCCTTTGTTCTTCCTTGAGAAAAACGTAGTAGTGACCTTCACTTAGTAGTTTATTTTGGGAATGCCAAAAGCAAGATGTAAGCTTCTGCAATCACTTAAAACAAAGAATTGTATTGATGTGACAAAACACCAGATGGCATTTTTTATGAATTATGTTTTCTGCTTGTACTAGTATAAAGGTAGCTGTTCTACTCAATAAAATCGCTGACTTGCCTAAAGAGCATTCAGCCCTCTCGACCCCATCCTTTACTATCATCTTTTTTTTTTCTCAGGCTTCCGTGTGGTTGCGGTCGGGACTTGTTCATTTTGCCGGCTGGTCCCGGCACTCTTCAACCTGTCACCGCTTCTGTCTTAAATCTTTCCCAGCATCAAGGTCTTTTCCAGTGAGTCAGCTCTTCATATCAGGTGGCCAAAGTATTGGAGCTTCAGCTTCAGCATCAGTCCTTCCAATGAATATTTAGGATTGATTTCCTTTAGGATGGACTGGTTTGGTCTCCTTACTGTCCAAAGAACTATCAACAGTCTTCCCTAGCACCACAATTCGAAAGCATCAATTCTTTTGCACTCAGCCTTCTTTAAGGTCCAACTCTCATATGAGTACATGACTACTGGAAAAACTATAGCTTTGATCATATAGACCTTTGTTGGCAAAGTAATATCTCTGTTTTTTAATACACTGACTAGGTTTGTCATAGCTTTTGTTCCAAGGAGCAAATGTCTTATTTCATGGTGTAGTCACCATCCCCAGTGATTTTGGAGCCCCCCAAAATAAAATCTTCCACCGTGTCCACTTTTTCACCATCTGTTTGCCATGAAGTGATTAAGATTGGATGCTATGATCTTAGTTTTTTTTAATGCTAAGTTTTAAGCCAGATTTTTCCCTCCCTTCTTTCACCCTCATCAAGAGGCATTTTAGTTCCTCTTTTCTTTCTGCCATTAGAATGGTATCATCTGTATATCTGAGGTTGTTGATATTTCTCCTGGAAATCTTGATTCCAGCTTGTGATTCATCAAGCCTGGCATTTTGCATCAGGTACTCTGCATATAAGTTAAATAAGCAGGGTGATATACAGTCTTGTTGTATTCCTCCATCGATTTTGAACCAGTCCATTGTTCCATGTCCAGTTCTAACTGTTGCTTCTTGACCTGCATACAGGTTTCTCATGAGGCAGGTATGGTGGTCTGGTATTCCCATCTCTTTCAGAATTTTCCACAATTTGTTGTGATCCACACAGTCAAAGGCGTTAGCATAGTCAATGAAACAAAAGTAGATTTTTTTTTGGAATTCCCTTGCTTTTTCTATGATCAGATAGATGTTGGCAGTTTGATCTCTGGTTCCTCTGTCTTTTCTAAATCCAGCTTGTACATCTGGAATTTCTTGCTTCATGTACTGTTGAAGCCTAATTTGAAGGATTTAGAGCATTACCTTGCTAGCATGTGCAGTGACTGCAATTGTATGGTAGTTTGAACATTCTTTGGCATTGCCTTTCTTGGGATTGGAATGAAAACTGAACTTTTCCAGTCCTGTAGCCATTGCTGAGTTTTCCAAATTTGCAGACATATTGAGTGTGGCACTTTAACAGCATCATCTTTTAGAATTTGAAATAGCTCAGCTGGAATTCTGTCTCTTCGACTAGCTTTGTTCATAGTAATGCTTTCTAAGTCCCACTTGACTTCACATTCCAGGTTGTTTGGCTCTAGGTGAGTGACCATACCATTGTGGATATCCAGGTCATTAAGATCTTTTTTGTACAGTTCTTCTGTGTTTTCTTGCCACCTCTTCTTAACCTCTTTGCTTCTCTTAGGTTCTTGCCATTTCTGTCCTTTATTGTGCCCATCTTTGCATGAAATATTACCTTGGTATCTCCAATTTTCTTGAAGATATCCCTGGTCTTTCCTATTCTATTTTTTCCTTCTATTTCTTTACATTGTTTGCTTAAGAAGGCTTTCTTATCTCTCCTTGCTATTCTCTGAAAGCCTGTATTCAGTTGGGTGTATCATTCCATTTCTCCTTTGCCTTTCACTTCTCTTCTTTTCTCAGCTATTTGTAAGACCTTCTTAGACAACGATTTTGCCTTCTTGCATTTCTTTTTCTTTCTGATAGTTTTGTTTGGTATCTCCTGTACAGTGTTATGAACCTCCATCCATAGTTTTTCAGGCAATCTGTCTGCCACATCTAATCCCCTGAATCTATTTGTCACTTCCACTGTATAATCATAAGGGATTTGATTTAGGTAATACTTGAATGGTCTAGTGGTTTTCCCTGCTTTCTTCAATGAAGTCTGAATTTTGCAATAAGTAGCTCATGATATGAGCCACAGTCAGCTCTAGGTATTGTCTTTGTTGACTGTATAGAACTTCTTTGTCTTTGACTGAAAATGATATAATGAGTCTGATTTTGATATTACCATCTGGTGATGTCCATGTGTAGAGTTATCTCTCGTGTTGTTGGAAGAGGGTGTTTCCTATGACCAATGTTTTCTCTTGGTAAAACTTTGTTATCCTTTGCCTGGCTTCATTTTGTACTCGAAGACCAATCTGGCCTGTTACTCAGGTATTTCTTCATTTTCTTCTTTTGCATTCCAATCCCCTATGGTTAAGAGGACATCTTTTTTGATGTTAGTTCTAGAAGGTGTTGTTTTGATGTTAGTTCTAGAAGGACTTCCCTGGTGGCTCAGATGGTAAAGCGTCTGCCTACAATGCGGGAGACCCGTGTTCGATCCCTGGGTTGGGAAGATCCTCTGGACAAGGAAATGGCAACCCACTCTAGTACTCTTGCCTGGAAAATCCCATGGACAGAGGAGTGTGGTAGGCTACAGGCCATGGAGTCACAAAGAGTCGGACACGACTGAGCAGCTTCACTTTCACTTTCTAGAAGGTGTTGTAGGTTGTCATAGAGCCATTCATTCAGCTTCTTTGGCATTAGTGGTTGGGGTGTAGACTTGGATTACTGTGATGTTGAATGGTTGGCTTTGGAAACCAGCCAAGATCATTCTGTTTTTTTGAGATTGCACCTAAATACTGCATTTTGGACTCTTGGATTGACTCTGAGGGCTCCTTCATTTCCCCTAAGGGATTCTTGCCCACAGTAGTAGATACAATGGTCATCTGAATTGAATTCACCCATTCCCGTTCATTTTAGTTCACTGATTCCTAAAATGTTGATGTTAACTCTTACATTCTCCTGTTTGACCACGTCCAGTCTACCTTGATTCCTGGATCTAACATTCCAGGTTCCTCTGCAGTACTGTTTTTTTTACAGCATTGGATTTCATTGTCGCAACCAGATACATCCACAACTGAGCATTATTTCTGCTTTGATCCAGCCTCTTCGTTCTTTCTGCAGCTATTTCTTTGCTCTTCTCCAGTAGCATATTGGACACCTACTGACCTGGAGGGCTCATCTTCCTGTGCTGTATCTTTTTGCCTTTTCATACTGTTCATGGGGTTCTTGAGGCAAGAACACTGAAGTGGTTTGCCATTCCCTTCTCCAGTGGACCACATTTTGTCAGAACTCTCCATGATGACCCATTCATCTTGGGTGGCCCTGCATGGCATGGCTCATAGTTTCATTGAGTTACACAAGACTGTGATCCATGTGATCATTTTTGTTAGCTTCCTGGGATTATGGTTTTTGTTCTGAAATCTGTGGGATTGTAGTTCTTCCTTCTTCTGTCTGCCTTCTAATGGATGAGGTTAAGAGGCTTGTACAAGCTTCCCGATGGGAGGGACTGGCTGTGGGGAAGCCTGGGTCTTGCTCTGGTGGGCAGGGCCATGCTCAGTATATCTTAATCCCATTTTCTGCTGATGGGTCAGGCTGCTTGTTGTTTGACCTGGGGCGGCCCCATCCGGGAGTCTACAGGCTATGGTAGGCCTGGGATGACCTCCAGTAGGACTTATTCCAATACATGCCTCCCAGGACTGCTACTGCCCATGCCCCTGTCTGCCCAGTAGGCCACTGCCAACCCAGGCCTCCACGAGAGGCCCCCAAACACTCACAGGCAGGTCTGGCTCAGTCTCTTGTGGGGTCACTGCTCCTTTTACCTGGCTCCTGGTGCACACAAGGTTTTATTGTGCTCTTCAAGTCTCTGTTTCCCTTAGTCCTGTGGAATTTCTGTAATCAACCCCACTGTCCTCCAAAGTCAGATTCCCTGGGGATTCCCAGTCCCTCTGTTGGATCCCAAGGTTGGGAAGCCTGATGTGGGGCCTAGAAACTTCACAACAGTGAGAGAACTTCTTTGGTATTATTGTTCTCCAGTTTGTGGGTTGCCCACCCGTTGAGTATGGGATTTGATTTTAATGTGATTATACTCCTTCTATCATCTTTTTGTGGCTTCTTCTTTGTCCTTGGAGGTGGGGTATCTTTCATTAGTGGGTTCCAACATCGTCCTGTTGATGGTTGTTCAGCAGCTAGTTGTGATTTTGATGTCTCACAGGAGAAGGTGAGTGCATGTCCTTCTACTCTGCCTGTTAAGTTTTCTTTAAGGCATTTTTTTTTCAGGATGTTACATTTTCTTTTTTCTCTCTTGTTCCCTCTGTTGGAGTCTATAGACTGAGTCAGTACCAGCTTTCAGTCTCTGAAGAACTTGGTTTAAGTTATCTTGCATTGTTTTCCTACACTTCAGAAGAGTATGTTCATTTGTCTCATAGATCATATTCTTCAAATTTTTAAGAACTCACATAAAGAATTCACATTTCTCGAAGGCCATGTTTTTCTTCAAATTCTTTCACAAAATAATGAATTTTGCCTTGGATGACTGGTTTATGATCTAGTAGACTTGAATGAATTTCTCCAAGATCCTTGATAATGAGGTACACTGGTGAGCCTGTGGTTCCCAGTGAGTCCTTCTTCTTGCTACTACTGTTGCTCCAGGTGACCTGGCATGGGTAGCCACTGCCTTCTTCAGAGGAATTTCCTGACCCAGGGATTGAACTTGGGTCTCCTGCACTGTAGGCAGATTTTTTTTTTTTTTTTTTTTTAAATCATCTGAGCCACCAGGGAAGCCTTGTATTTGGCTTGGAAACAATTCTGTTCCTGCCAAAAGTCACAGTTCAGTTCAGTTCAGTTCAGTTGCTCAGTCGTGTCTGACTCTTTGAGACCCCAGGGACTGCAGCACACCAGGCTTCCCTGTCCATCACCAACTCCCAGAACTTGCTCAAACTCATGTCTACTGAGTTGGTGATACCATCCAACCATCTCATCCTCTGTCATCCCCATCTCCTCCTGCCTTCAATCTTTCCCAGCATCAGGGTCTTTTCCAGTGAGTCAGTTCTTCACATCAGGTGGCCAAAGTATTAGCAGTTGAGCTTCAGCATCAGTCCTTCCAATGAATATTCAGGACTGATTTCCTTTAGGATGAACTGGTTTGATCTCCTTGCAGTTCAAGAGATTCTCAAGAGTCTTCTCCAACACCAGAGTTCAAAAGCATCAATTCTTCAGTGCTCAGCATTCTTTATGGTCCAACTCTCACATCAATAATGACTACTGGAAAAACCATACTTTGACTAGATGGACCTTTGCCAGTAAAGTAACATCTCTGCTTTTTAATATGCTGTCTAGGTTGGTCATAGTTTTTCTTTCAAGGAGCAAGCATCTTTTAATTTCATGGCTGCAGTCACCATCTGCAGTGATTCTGAAGCCCAAGAAAAGAAAGTTTGTCACTGTCCATAACAGCACTCTAGTCCTTCCATTCACTCTTGCAGGGCTAGCTTCACGACTTGAGATCCCTGCTGTCCCACAGGGCCTCATGTTCAGAAGGGCCCAGTACTTGTCCCCATCTTGACATTCTTAAAAATTTTAAAATGAGGAACTTTGCATTTCCATTTTGCATGGGGCCTCACAAATGAGGCAGCCAGTCTTCCTTGTAGGTCAGAGTGAGATTGAACAGGGATGAGAGAATCCCCGGAGCAGACACAGATCAGCTCGGGAAGGCTGTCTAGACTTTGGTAGCTACCAGGCATTTTGCAGGGTATACTCTGCACAGTTGAGCATCTGCACAAGCCCCGACAGTAGTCAGTGGGAAGAGACAACCAGAGATACATGGTTGAGGAGGAACCTGTACTTCGTGCCTGCAGTTCTGAGCCACGGCAGAAGGCAGGACAGAAAATGCCGGGCAATTAAAACAAAACCCAATTTCAAGAAAATAATTATTTTAACACAGATGATGTGTATATACACTGATAATACATGAAAGAATAAGTGAGAACTACAGTAGTTAAAAAAGAGGATTTGGACAAACTGATATACTATATCATCTTTATATCTTTCTAACGAGTAAGGCATATAAGCCACATTAAATAATTGTATAATTCTGTGTTAGCTCTACTTATATTATTTACATTTATTTTCTCATACACCTATATGTTCAGTATACGTATATATTCATATATACACATAAAGTAAAGGTAATTTGTTCTCTCTCTCTTTTCCTTCCTCCCTCCTTTCCTCATGTCTTAGGGTGAATCCAGTCATCGCATCACTCTAGCTAAGAGCTCTATGATTTTAGGCACATCACTTGACTTTCCCAGTTATTGCCTCATGTGTGTCATGAGAAAATTAAATTAGATGTGTTAGGTTTTTATATGTGTAAAGTTTTGTTATTTTTCTCTCAGGAAGAGCAGAAAATAGCAATCTTGTTTTCTTTCAAAATGATGGTCTTGTTAAAAATAAGAAACTCACTACAGGGAGTATAGAGAGCTGTCAGCTTAAGGCCAACCTACCTAACTTTTAGCTGGTAATAAGAGAATGTGCACTTGGCTCCTGATCTCATGTTCCTCACGCTGGTCATCTCTCTCTTTCAATTTATGTACAGAGCTCATGGTTGTTGTAAGGTTGTGTATGATAGATGTCTTTTCTGTTTTGACTTTGTTGTCCCATGATCTTTCTTTCATATAATTCCCTACATAACCTCCACATTCACACCACTGTTCTGTTTCTGTAGCAATGCATATTTTATGCTGTCTGAGTACTTTCTGTACAGTACATTTGCACTTTTATAATCTTTTTGTTCACTTTTAATAACCTCTCTGCAGTTCTATCCTGAATTATGCCCTCTAAAATATGTTTCTATTGTGGTTTTAGGAGTTTTTCTTGGCCTATTACAAAGAAATCTCATGCTTTACTTTCATTTTGCTTGTGAATTTAAACTATCTTAATCTTGAATGGGATATTTTTCTCTGAAGAACAGTAAAATGTTTGTGTATTTTTCCTAGAGGGGGGAAACAAATAGAATATGAATCTCCAGAGTCTGCTCTCTTATAAATTGCAGTACTACCAAACAGTGCAGCTTCTATCTGATTTGACTCTTTGTAAAATTTTATTTGCATATATTTCAAAGAGTGCTGTATAGCAACTGCATTGACTATATAAAGGGGAAAAGAAAAATGTATTTATTCCTCCTTCCTTGAAAATTTAATAACATTATTTCTCTCTCTTCATCTCCCTCTGTATGTGTATATACACACATTTATAAACACACATGTATATATACACATATTTAATACATATTTTATATATGTATGTGTACATTCTTAATTTTTATAAATAGATCACTACTTTTATAGATAGATAACTGAGGGAAGAATTCATACCATATTCTGGTTGTTGAATATAGTACTAGGCCCATAGTAGGGAAAAATAAATGTTTAGTGAATGAATAATGAGTGATTAACTACTTAGTCTAATCTTTAAAAAAATACTGTGTTATGGCATTTTAGCTATTCTCAAGCTTGTCGTTTTGAAATAGTTGTGATATCCTGTAAGGTCATTTAACATTTTGACCCTAATGTCATCCATTGAATCTCCCACTGATATCCTCATTGATGACAGTCTTAATATGAGAATCAAATAACATCTATGAATGTTTACCAGGAACAAGGAAATATGCCAGGGTAGAGGAACAAAGGCTTTTCCTTAGAGTTCCTATAGTTTTGCATGAGAAAATGGTGAATAAGCAGTAAAGAAGAAATAAACTGTCTGTTACATGAATCAAGTGAGTAAGTTGGAAAAGAAGTAACACACAGATTCAGAGTAAGAGGTTTGCAGGTGTTGGCGAAGCTTCATGGAAGAAATCCAACACTTTGGGCTAAGGAGTGGGATGCCTTGAGTGAATCTGAAAAAAACATGACTAAGTAAATCTAAACCAAGACTCTGGTGTGGAAGGCATTTCAAAACATGGCATTTAAATTTTATATGGGCAATGGGAGGTACTAAATTTTTTTGGGTAGGATAGGTGGTAAAAATGCAATGAAGTTTGCCTTGGAAGAAAGATAGATGACAGTAGATGGAAAGAGCTGTAGGGAATTATTGCAATAGTTAAAATAGTAGCATAAAATACATATTACAAAGGATCTGATGAATGGGTGTAGACAATGGAGACCCAGGAATCTGAAGGACTATGAAGATTTCAGAAATGTCACCAAGGTGTATAAACTGAAAGAACTGAGTAAATCTGGTAAAGGAGATTATTTGATTGAATATTTGATTTTAATAATGGTTACAGGCTAAATTATGTCCCCTCCAAAGATATGTGAAATAAAACCCTAACCCCCAACACCTGTGAATAGGATGTTATTAGGAAACAGGGTTTCTTATGTATAAAAAAGTTTCAGTTCAGTTCAGTTGCTCAGTCGTGTCCGACTCTTTGCGACCCCATGAATCGCAGAATGCCAGGCCTCCCTGTCCATCATCAACTCCCAGAGTTTACTCAAATTCATGTCCATCGAGTCGGTGATACCATCCAGCCATCTCATCCTCTGTCATCCCCTTCTCCTCCTGCCCCCAATCCCTCCCAGCATCAGGGTCTTTTCCAATGAGTCAACTCTTCGCATCAGGTGGCCAAAACATTGGAGTTTCAGCTTCAGCATCAGTCCTTCCAGTGAACACCCAGGACTAATCTCCTTTAGGATGGACTGGTTGGATCTCCTTGCAGTCCAAGGGACTCTCAAGAGTCTTCTCCAACACCACAGTTCAAAAGTTTAGGTGAGGTCAATAGTGTGAGTCCTAATCCAATATGATTGGTGCCCTTAAAAGAAGGAAATTTGAATGCAGAGATGAGAAGGCCCCAGAACAAAGAAGCAGAGATTGGAGTGAAGCAGCTGCAAGTAAAGGGTTACAAAGAATTGAGGGTCATCCTTTCCAGGTGGTAAGGAACCTGCCTGCCCATGCAGGAGATGTAAGAGACATGGGTTCGATCCTTTGGTTAGGAAGATCTCCTGGAAAAGGAAATGGCAACCCACTCCAGTATTCTAGCCTGGAGAATCCCATGAACAGAGGAGCCTGGCAAGCTCAGGTCCACAGTATCAGAAAGAGTCGGACACAACTGAAGCTACTTAGCACGCATGCACACAACCAGAAGGCAGGAAGAAGCAAGTGAAGGGTTCTGCCCTTAGGTTTCAGAGGGAGCATGACCCTGCTGACACCGTGATTTCAGATTTTAACCTCTAAACCTATTCTGCTGCTCAGTCACTCAGTTGTATCTGACTCTGTAACCCTTTGGACTGTAGCCCACCAGGCTCTGCTGTCTACGGGGCTTTTCAAGTAAGAAAAAAAGAAAAGAAAAAAGAATTACTGGAGCCAGTTTCCATTTCCTACTCCAGGATTTTCCTAACCCAGGGATCAAACCGACATCTCCTCTGCCTCCTGACTTGCAGGTGAATTCTTTACCTTCCTGAGCCATCGGGGGAACCCCCTCTAGAATTATGGGAGAATACATTTTTGTTGATGTTGTTTTAAGCCATCCAGCTTGTGACACTTTGTTATGGCAGCCCTAAGAAATATGAATAGTAATGCTGAGCCTGTGCAGGATGTTTATTTGGAAATATTTATCAGGTTATTAAAGACAATAATGAAATTAATAAATGGGTTTAAGGTTAGAAGTTTTTAAGCCACTTAACTGAGGTTGACATTTTAAAAGCTGTATGTATTTAATATATACAACTCAGTAAGTTTGGGAATAAATATACACTTGTAAAACCATGATCACTACCAAGGTCAAGGTTCTGTCTATCTCCTCCCCAAATTTCCTCCTATCCTTATTATTATTATTTATTACTAGTAGTATGTAATATGTAAGTATGTATAACTAGTAGTGTGTTGTGGTATGAACACAGCAAAAGATTTACCATCTTAGAAAATTTTAATTATACTAGTATAGCATTGTAAGCTATTGGTACTGTATATATAATAAGTCTCCAGAATTTCTTTATGTTACATAACCAAAACTTTGTACACTGTGACCATCACCTTCCAATTTCCCCCATCCCCCAGCCTCTGGAAATCACCGTTCTACTTTCCTCTTCTCTGAATTTGGCTATTTTAGGCTCCACATGCAAATGAGATCACAGAGTATTTGTCTTCTGGGTGTGGCTTACTTCACTTAATGTAACGCCCTCCATTCTATCCATGTTATCACAAATGGAAGAATTTCCTGCTCTTTAAAGGCTGAATAATATTCCATTGCATTTGTGTGTGTATCATGTTTTCTTTATCCATTTCTCTGTCAATGGACATTTAGATTGTTTCATACAGTAGCAGTTGTCAATTATGCTGCAATGGACAATAACGCTGCAGGTTTCTCTTTGAGATCCTAATTTCAGTTTCCTTATACCAAGAAATGGGATTACTAAATCTATGGTAGTTCTATTTTTAAATCTTGCCTGGAAAATCCCACGGATGGGGGAACCTGGTAGGTTATAGTCCATGGGGTCGCAAAGAGTTGGACTCGACTAAGCAACTTCACTTCTTGTACTGTTGTCCATCACAGCTGTACCAGTTTACATTTCCAGGAGTAGTGTATAAGGGATCCCTTTTCTCTACATCCTTGCCAACATTTATCTTTTTCTTTCTAAAATAATAGCCATGCTAACAGGTATTATGTGATACCTTATTGTGATTTTCTTTTTTTTTTAATTTTTTTTTTATTAGTTGGAGGCTAATTACTTCACAACATTTCAGTGGGTTTTGTCATACATTGACATGAATCAGCCATAGAGTTACACGTATTCCCCATCCCGATCCCCCCTCCCACCTCCCTCTCCACCCGACTCCTCTGGGTCCTCCCAGTGCACCGGGCCCGAGCACTTGTCTCATGCATCCCACCTGGGCTGGTGATCTGTTTCACCATAGATAATATACATGCTGTTCTTTTGAAACATCCCACCCTCACCTTCTCCCACAGAGTTCAAAAGTCTGTTCTGTACTTCTGTGTCTCTTTTTCTGTTTTGCATATAGGGTTATCGTTACCATCTTTCTAAATTCCATATATGTGTGTTAGTATGCTGTAATGTTCTTTATCTTTCTGGCTTACTTCACTCTGTATAATGGGCTCCAGTTTCATCCATCTCATTAGAACTGATTCAAATGAATTCTTTTTAACGGCTGAGTAATATTCCATTGTGTATGTGTACCACAGCTTCCTTATCCATTCGTCTGCTGATGGGCATCTAGGTTGCTTCCATGTCCTGGCTATTATAAACAGTGCTGCGATGAACATTGGGGTGCACGTGTCTCTTTCAGATCTGGTTTCCTCAGTGTGTATGCCCAGAAGTGGGATTGCTGGGTCATATGGCAATTCTATTTCCAGTTTTGTAAGAAATCTCCACACTGTTTTCCATAGTGGCTGTACTAGTTTGCATTCCCACCAACAGTGTAAGAGGGTTCCCTTTTCTCCACACCCTCTCCAGCATTTATTGCTTGTAGACTTTTGGATAGCAGCCATCCTGACTGGCGTGTAATGGTACCTCATTGTGGTTTTGATTTGCATTTCTCTGATAATGAGTGAAGTTGAGCATCTTTTCATGTGTTTGTTAGCCATCTGTATGTCTTCTTTGGAGAAATGTCTGTTTAGTTCTTTGGCACATTTTTGGTTTGGGTCATTTATTTTTCTGGAATTGAGCTTCAGGAGTTGCTTGTATATTTTTGAGATTAATCCTTTATCTGTTTCTTCATTTGCTATTATTTTCTCTATTGTGATTTTCATTTACATTTTCCTGTTGCCTGGTGACTTTGAGCAAATATATTTGTTGGTCAACTATATATCTTCTTTGGAGAAATGCTAATCAAGACCTTTGCCTATTTTTAAAAATTAGATCATCATTATTATCATTTGCTATTGAGTTGTATGAGTTCCTTATATTCTTTGAAAATTAATTCTTATCAGACATACCATTTGCAAATATTTTCTCCCGTTCTGTAGGTTGCCTTTTCACTTTGTTGATTGTTTCCTTTGCTGTGCAGAAGCTTTTTAGTTTGAAATATGCATGAAGTCTGAGTTTAAGTGAGAGTTGAAACCATGAGGATGAATGAGTTTCTTAAAGGAGAAAGCTAACACAGAACCACAGTCAAGGCTTTGGTCAGCGGTGTGTGGAAATTCTCCAAGAAAAAAGGCCTGATATTCAGCATTTACTCATTCCACTGTGTAAATATTCCCATCGTGGCTGATGTTACTGGGTTGCAAAATTCACAAAAATTTAACAGTTGAACTGAACTTATGAGCTGGTATGAGTTGTTTTCCAGCTTACCACTGCTGTGGTATGTTCATATTTAGGGCACATATGGAAGAAATGGTATCACTGGATGAGATAACAAAGTGGCTAGACAGGAATTAAGACTAGGATGGTGAATTATCATGAAGGCAATCATAAGAAATATTTTTAAGAGGATGATTTAGGCCTCCTCTCTTTTATTGCTTATTTACATCAAATATTAACAGTACAGCTGTGCTCCTTAGAAAAACTAATCTACTATTTGTTTCTCCGACATGCTATTACTTTTCTTTTTAGTTCTATACCTATTAGTAGTAACAAAACAAAAGGACAGTGGCATTGTTTTTAAATAGCTAAAATTTCTATAGTGAGTCCTATGTACTAAAATTCTTTACACAAATTATTTCATTATTCATCACAATGACACAATTGTTGACAGATTATTATTATCCTAGCTTCATAGCTGAGGATAGTGGGGTACAGAGAGTATAATACTAGGTCCTCCCTGTCAGAACCAAGACTTATGAAAGTCTGTTGGATTCAAACTCAAATGCCTGCAGAAGTGAGAGAGGGAAATACTTGAGTGGACTTGGCCAACTGCAAGTGCTACTCTATTGTCATAGAATGTTGCTGTGTAGAAATAAAAGCTCTGAATCACAGAACATAAGGAAGTCAAAGGAAGTCAGAAATCCAGATTTAAATGTGAATTTTCCATTTTAAAAATGTTGCTCAAATTTTTATCACTTAAACATCTTGGTGGCCAAAAAACTGTGAGTATATGCCATCAGATTAAATTCTGTACTATATTGATTGTGACAGTCAGCCTTATAAGAACAGTGGAGAAGGCAAGAGGAATAATGGTGGAGGAAACTTCATAGGTATTAAATACTTCATGTGAAATATTTTCAAAAGTCTGAAAGAAAATTCCTGTGCAAAATGTATAAAGTGCATCTTATGTGTAAAGTACATTATTATCCTTTCTGTGAACGGTGACATAAGCAGAAATGCTCTTATGGCCTTTATCTACCATTTTTGAGTTGATTTCAGTTCTTTTCAGTAAATATTGATGAAAATTACCCATTTAACTCTGTGCTTTGAACTAGGTGGTGTCTATCACTTGCCTGCTACAAATTTTCTTGACATTCCATCAACTTTCCTCCTTTCTTTCCAATACCTGCTTTTGGAGTGTCAATCAAGTTAGTCAAGGTTGGTTAGAAGGCCTCTTCTGAAAGTTCTTTTTGGATGTAAGCTGTGTTTGTCCTTTTTTTCGTTTGTTTTTGTCTCACCACATACACAGCATGTGGGATCTTAGTTTCCTAACAGGAGATCAAATCTGTGCTCCCTGAAGTGGAGTTGCAGAGTCCTCACCATTGGACCATCAGGGAATTCCCTATTCTGGTTTGTAGGATACCTGGCTTCTGTCAGGGAGAAATGCTGGAAAGCACTCATGAAGTAACCTGAGGTTAGATTATAAAGGGCCATACTAAGGAATCTGGGCGGTGAGGAACCACTTAAGGATTTTAAGCAAAGGACACAGCATTGTGAGAGCTATACCTAAAGAGGCGACTCTGAATGAATCACCTTGTAAAATACCGTGGACAAGGCTAGAGGCTGGGGTTCCCGGGATGAGGCTGTGATAGCAGTTCAGGGGGAGATAATAAAACCTAGCAGAGATAATAGCACATAGGATCAAGAATCGAGAGAGAGATATACTTAGAGTGGAACTGACACACCCGTTGGATGTGGGAAATGAGGGTCATAGTCTAGCTGCTGTTAGAGACTGAATGTGTGTGTCCCCTGCTCCCTGAATTTGAATGTTGATGCCCTAACCTCCAGTGCTTTTAGGAGGTAATTACAGTTAGATGAAGCCATGAGGGTGAGAACCAGGTTTGCTGGGAGTAGTGCCCTTTGAGAAGAGACACCAGAGAGTTGGCGCTTTCTGTTGTGCGCGCTCTGAGTAGAGGCCCTGGGAGCGCACAGCAAGATGGCGGCCGTCTGCAAGCCAGGAGGCGCGCCAGCGTCAGAACCTGGCCTCGCTGGTGCCCCTACCTCAGACATCCGGCCTCCAGAACTGTGAGGAAATAAGTGCTGATTCAACCACCCATTTGATGACGTTTTATTATGGCAGCCAGAACAGACTAATACAACTGTGTGCTATTGCACAATAACTTTAGCCATTAATGGTTGGCTCTCTTGTTTTTTGACATACACCTCAACATTGTTGGTTTAAATCTATGGACCTATTTCCTTATTTTCTGGTATTATAAGATATCCCGGGCTCAATTTGTATATTTCCTGCCTCATTCCTAGAAACGTACTATTTCTTTCCAGGACCCCTGGTTCTGCTTATTGGAGAATAGATGCCAGTATTTGGGCATTAAATATATTCATTTCTATGGGGGTGTCATTGCTTCAGGTCCTCTTAGCTGGCAGTAAGGAAATATATGTGTATTTAGTAACTGCGTAGTAACTGTGTATATGTGCCTATGTGTGTATATATGTGTAACTGTATATATATTTATATATGTGTGTATCTGTATTAAGCTAAACACGAATTCATCCTGATGTCTGCAACTCTCTTCTGTTAGATCATCCTAGTCTTCTTTCCTTATTAATCTGGAATCTCCCACTACAGCAGTGAGAAATCTGGCTTCCACCATCTACAGCTTTTTACTTAATTGTTCATTTTCAGTATACATGTGTAGCAGTATTAGAATTATGAACCTGTGCTCCCATGGGAGGCAGCTTTATCAACTAGAGTACAATGCTTATGTGCAGTTTCTTTTACTTTCAGTCTTGCAGGTTCATTTTCAGTTACTCATTTCCAAAGTTACTTAGGTCAGCACCTTCCCCATCCCCTTCACTAAAGTTGTTTCATACACTTGTAATGGAGTTCATATCTCTTCTCACAACCTGCATTCATTTCTGGGATCATGGAACCTTCAAAATATTTTTTCTTACACTGAGGTTTACTCTTTATGCTCTAATGTGGTATGGGTTTCAATAAATGCATAATTTCATGTATCTGTCATTAATATATCATAAAGGATAGTTTTGGGCTTCCCAGCTGGCACAGTAGTAATCTGCCTGCCCGTGCAAGAGATGCAGGAGATGAACATTCAATCCCTGGGTCAGGAAGATTCCCTGGAGGAGGGCATGGCAACTCACTCCAGTATTCTTGTCTGGAAAATTCTATGGACAGAGGAGCCTGGCAGGCTATAGTCCACAGAGTTTCAAAGAGCTGGACACAACCGAGTGACTGAGCATATATGCAGCTTCAAGTTTTGGTAAAATCAACAGTTTTTTACATTCTTTTTTACACATCAGCTAACAAGAGGTGATGGAGTGATTGTTACAGGAACTCCCTTGGATTAAACAGCTCCAAAGATACTATAATATGCAAGAGGCAAGAGTTGGCTATGTTGAATTTTTTTTTCTTTTTTTTTTATGTTGAATTTCTTATGGAATCACTAATAAAAAGGTAAAAAAACTAGATGCTGAAGAACTGAAATTCCTGTTGTGTGCATGTACTGGTGACTTGCAAGAGTTACCTCTGTTTATGATATAAATAATTCTACGATACACTGTTTTAATCCATGTTGATGATAGAAGTGTTTTGACCTCAATAATTTTTTCTACAGTCTTAAAATTTAGGGCAGTAGACATTTAAGATTCTTTTGGATATTTTATATCTATGTATGTGTATATTTTTATGAAAATTATATTCCTTACATAACAATTTTCATTGTTATACAATGTAAACTTCAAAAGAACAGGAAAATTATATAAATAATTCCCTATATTTAGCTCTACTCATTTGGAAAAGTAAATTAAGTATTAAAGTTGGAAGATCCCCAGATGATCCATTAGAAATTGAAATTGATTTTAACTTATTTTATGGTATTATTTATGGTGCTTTCCTTCTGCTTCAACTCAGCCTTTGTTTCTACCTCATATAGCTGTTCTTTATGAGAAAGGTGTGATTTAAATAATGGCAATTTGCTAATAATGTGGGGATTGCCTGCACCTATTACTATAACTACTAAATGTTGTTCTACAACATGCAGAAGTGGTGACAAATAATATGAATTGCAGTTTTTAAATAGATGCTGTACATAAAGTGGCAATATGCATAGAGTAAAAATCAGGAACGAGGGTTTGAAGTAGCTAGCAAAATGCTCACGTCTCATCCAAGATGAGCCAAATGTTTATTGGGTGCTCACAGCTTCTTAATATTATGGTCTGCTTTGCTGTGACTATTGTCTGCTCCATATTTCTAAGCCACACACTGAAAACAACCATGAAAGTATAATCTATACTTCCAGTGTAAAAATGCCTTAAGATCTGTTAAAGGCAGCCAGTTGATAAACTCTTGTCTGTATTAGAAATTCATGTGAATTGAAAATCACATCCTAACACAGACAGTTCTGACAAAGATCCTATGAGTCTGAGAAACTCATGATACTTTTACTGGTCATTGAAAGTTTGCTCCTGATTGCATTTGTGTGTGTGTGTGTGTGTGTGTGTGTGTGTGTGTGTGTAAAGATTGCAGGACCAGTAATCAAATACCATTAGTTATCTGGTACTTATCATGCAGGCAAAAAATGTGCATAGATCAATGTGCTAAGAAAACCTTTCATGACTAATGAGTAAAAAATGTCATTTTGAAACCGCTCAGCAGTTTTCGTAACAGAAAGAGCTTGCACTGTATCCTAAGAAATGCATGTAAGTGTCTAAATGTAAGAAATGAAACCACATCAGGACTGAAAGAAAACATGGTAAATTGTTCTTTAACATAGGTAAAGAAAGCCTTTCTCTGACTCAAAATTACAGAAGGAAGAATAAAAAACTGTTAATAACTTGGCTATACAAAATTAATTTCTTCCCATCACCATGAAAAACAGTGAAAACATTCACAATGTACATGACAGACAAAGGGCTAATATTTGTAACATATAAGTGAAGTCACTCAGTCGTGTCCAACTCTTTGCGACCCCATAGGCTATAGCCTACCAGGCTCCTTCGTTCGTGGGATTTTCCAGGCAAGAGTACTGGAGTGGGTTGTCATTTCCCTCTCCAGGGGATCTTCCCGACCCAGGGATCGAACCTGGGTCTCCTGCATTGTAGACAGACACTTTACCATCTGAGCTACCAGGGAAGTCCCTTATAACATAATGAATTCCTAAAAATGGAGGGCGTACTCTTTATATTGTAAAGAGTTTTGTTGATTATATTGATACCCCAAAGGTAACATCTTGCAAAACTATAGTAAAATATCACAACCAGGATATTGATATTGATACAATCAACTGGTCTGATTCAGATCTCACCAGTTTTACTTGTACTCATTTGTGCCATTTTTTTTTAAATGGAGAACTACAGGAAAATGAAATTTTTGAGTCTCAGTCTCCTCATCTATAAAATGGGGAATAAAAATGCAAACTTTGCTAGGCTCTTGCAGGGATAAAATGAGCTAATCACATAGCATGCTTCCTACAGTCTTGGTACACAGTGACCATTCAACTATCCCTCTTCCATCCATCTTCATCATGACCCGACCCTCTGTTTTTATCACCCTCTTAGCCCTGTGCTTAACGCCCTCCTATTTCTTATTTCACCAAACTCTGTCCTATTCCTCTTCTCCCCATAAGCCTAAATCTCCAGTCCTTACTCTTTTTTTTTCTGTGGTACCCAATATATTTCAATGATCCCTTCCTGTCTGGAACCCCCAGAGCTAGAAGTCTTCTTTACTCAAGAAGTAAAGAGAGAGCTGGAGAAGGTGGCCCTTCATTGTCATTGCAGAGGAAAATGTGTATCCTTCATCTCTGTTTTGAAGTTCTATAGAGAAATACGTTGATAAATGTAGGTTACAGCAATGATACCGTACTATTAGAATGATAATGTATGTGGGGTAAGTAGTACATTTTTTAAAGTGTTGCCCGAGATCCATTTATTATATTCATTCTGGCAGCAATGCTAATTTAATACTTCCTGTGTGTTCATTGTATGTGGACTTTATAGACACTGTTATGTAGATACTGCTCATAGTTATATAGGCATTATCTAGTGTTATATTTATATTGTTAAACAGACACAGAGCAAGCAGTGATTCAAGATAGTTTCTTAGAAGAAAGGCAGACAGATGATTAGCAACGGCTGTAGTAAAGTGGTAAAAATAATTTCTACCCTCATGAAGCTTCTTAGTTTTTACTTGACAAAGTGTTCTAGGGTGTAAACAGCTGCTTAAGCTTTCAAAATGTAGACACCTTGTACCCTTTGGAATACTCCTGTTTTAAAGGAACTGTCATTGCCAGGTTTGGATAACAAAGGAAAATCAACTTGGCATATGATACCCAGGGAGATATAGGAAAACCAAGAAGTCCTTTCTTTAAAAGGAAGCTAGACTAGAACAGGGAACAAAAGTATTCTAGGATGGTGAAGCCTAAGTAAGGGAAAGCCCTCAAAGCTTAACATCAGCGGCTCAAGTCAGTTTGCTAGTATCTGAATTGTGACCAAGAGTAGGCTATTTGTGGTAGTTGTGATGGGAGGGCACTCTGGGTAATTCAAAGTGAATTACATAATGACCGCACATAATGAGTCATTCGGAAAAATGCATGTACCAGAAAGGGGGCCTAAGTCAAAAACTATAGAGAGAAGAAAGAAGACTTCAGGCAAACGGTAGCAGAGTTTGTCAGTTGCACCAAAAATCATTCCAGTTTTATAAGAGAGCCTCAACCCTAGAAGAGCATCGTTATGAAAAGGGAGTAACTCACTTTGGAACAGGAGGAATTTAGGGAAGATTATCCAGAAGAACAAGAAAGCTAAGCTAAAGCCAGAGTCTATGGAAGGATTTATGGACCCAAGGGGACTATTTAAACCTAGACGAAACTAACCCAGCAAACTCGGCTTAATTAATTCATGCATTTAGAGTTTGATTCTTTATTACATGCAACAAACTGTGTTAAACACCGAGAGATATGCATATAAATAAAACATAATCCCTATCCTTATTATATTATTAATGAACTATGCCCTATCTCTGTAACAGTGTTGCAATTATTATCTAAATAAAATTGAAATAAAATGAGCAAAGGGAAGAAGCATTGAAGAAAGGCAGGGACACCCAGTAGAAGGAGAAATAACTTGAATTTTACCCTTGAGTGAAGGCACTGAAAAGAGACTATGAACTATATTTTAGTAAAGATATAATCACTTCTAATATCTGTTCTTTGAATATCTCTGAGAGCAAAGTTTTCCACACCCAATTGGCAACTGCAGTTGTTAAGTTGTTAACTTGTCCATCATGGACAAGTTGTGTGCCTTCCTGGGTTATGCTCTGGTTTATTTCAGTGGTTGCTCCGATCAGGAAATTCTTCATCAATTTCTAAAAGCCATCTAGGGGCTTAGCATTGCAAACCTCTAGAACAGAAGACTGTTTAGCTGGAAATGATATAAACGGGAACAAAAGGCAGCCAGTCTTTCTGGCTGCCTCGGTGTTGGCTCATTGGATTCCATGGTTCAGCGACTCATATCTGAACAGTATGAAACTTTATCACAAAGAGTTTTATTCTGCTTTAAGCCTGCAGATGAAAAGTAATTTAGTTCATATGCTGCAGTGATGCAAATCAAAACCCATAACATTTTTATTAATTGCTGAAAGCAGACAGGGTTTCAGAGGCACAAAAGTACCAGCACAGAACTATAGAAACACAATAAATCTGAAGACTAGGTTTGGAGAGATGCCCAGTGTTTTGGAAGTGAAGGGTCTGCTTATACATGATTTCATAAATGGAATTTTGCTGATGCAAAATCAGCACAAGTAGTTTAATTTTAAGAAATTCCTTGGCATAAACTAAAGCTTCTTAATTCAAATCTGGACATTAAGCAGCTTTTAACTGATTTTTCCCTTGCAGTGAAGACTGACTTTATTCCTGTTCAGCCCATGTTCCTACCTGCTGTCATTTTGGACACAATTTCATTTTAGTCCATAAGGTCTCTCATAATAAACAAGTACCTTCCCAAACAGCTAAGGTCTAAGGCATTATCTACTCTATTTGTAGAAAACAAACAGTACCTAGCACAGTCGTCAGTGTGAAGGACTCAAATAATCATAAAAGAACTGAAATTTCAACCCTGACTTTTGCTGCTCGAAAGAAGGGAAATGGATAAAAATAAAAATAAAAATCTTTGCAGGTGCAACAGTAAGTCAGAGATCTTTATATATGTCACATACACACACACACACACACACATATGCGCGCGCGCACACGCGCACACGTGCATACACACACACGCGTGCACGCACACACACACACACACGCACATCAGATGACCATAATGAAACTGCTTGTAGTTCTCCATCAATTCAGTGATGATACAGTAACATTCAGCAGCACACTGTAAAGTGTCACCGAGTGACTCAGGGACTTCGTTGTGTTTGCAGAGTTATTGGTTGTTTCTGTGTCAGCTTCCTTTATTCAGACTGCAGGTGAATAGCAAGTATTTTATGCTGCACAATATCTCTAGGATGGGCTAGGAGTTTTCTTCCTACACTGAGGTCCTTTTACACCATATCCATCCAAAATAGTGAGTGGTCTGCCAAACGTCCTCAAAAGAATCAGCTGAGGAACTTGTTAACGTTGCTCAGGCCCAGTTTGATTTGATATTTGATTCAGTAATCAAATATTACAGGGCTTCCCTGGTGGCTGAGACGGTAAAGCGTCTGCCTGCAATGCAGGAGACCCGGCTTCAATCCCTGGGCCAGGAAGATCCCCTGGAGAAGGAAATGGCAACCCACTCCAGTACTCTTGCCTGGAAAATTACATGGACAGAGGAGCCTTGTAGCCTGCAGTCCATGGGGTCTCAAAGAGTCGGACACGACTGAGCAACTTCACTTCACTTCACTTCAGTAATCTGAATGTTTCTACTAATATGTGGATGAGGTGATTCTAATGTATGTCATTTGCAAACCACACTTTGAAAGAGTGTCTAAAATTTCAGGTATAAAAATGCTGTTTCACACCTATTAGGATGACTACTATAAAACATGAAAGAAAGAAAATAACCAATATTGATGAGGATGTTGAGGATGTGGAGAAATTGGAATCCTGGTACATTCTCGATGGGAATGTAAAATGGTTTGGAAAACAGTATGGTGATTACTTAAAAAATTAACAATAGAATTAAGAATATGATCTAGTAATTCCACTTTGGGGTATATATTCACAAGAATTGAAGGCACAATCTTAAAGAGATATCTGTATACCTGTGTCCATAGTAGAATTATTCACAGTAACCAAAAGGTGGAAGCAACTCCAGTGTCTATTGACCATGAAGTGGATGAATGGATAAACAAACTGTGGTATATACATACAATGAGTATTATTCAGTCTTAAAAAGAGGGGAAATTCTGACACATACTACAACTTAGATGAGCCTTGAGGACATTATGTCAAGTAAAACAAGTCACACAAATGGACAAATACTATATGATCCCACTTATATGAGGGACCTAAAGTAATCAAATTCATAGAGACAGGAAGTAGAATGGTGGTTGCCAGGAGCTGGTTGGGAGAGGAATAGGGAGTTATTTTTTGGGTACAGAGGGTTAATTTTGCAGATGAAAAGAGTCCTGGAGATTGGTTACACAATGCCATGAATGTGGTTAGCACTACTGATCTATACACTTAAAGCAGTTAAGATGGTACATATTCTCTTGTATTGGCTGTGAAAGAAAAGTGAAAATGGATAGCAGTTTGAAGGCGAACAAGGATAAAAAGATTCCTTGAGTGGAAGTGTCTTGAAAAAGAGAAAACAAAGAAAGGATTCCATGGAGGGAGAAACGTTGATAATGCAAGGACATTAAATATAATTTAACATATGTAAAATATATTTGTAATTCACAAGTAAAGTTTGGCACCTAGTAGGTTTGCAATATCCTTAATCTTTCCATGTATACCTTGCATCAGAGAGTGAATTAGGTAAAATGTCGAGGTACTCTAACTTTCTATCATTCCAAGACATAAGAGAAAGTGGGTAAGTGTCATAATGAAAATCCTACTTAACCAACTGGAACTGTGCTAATATTGAAATACTGAATAGTTTATTATCAATTTCAGATATGCCCAATGTAGAAGGAAGTTCAGTTCATTGTGCTTTCCACGCTTGAAAATGAAAGTGAAGTCACTCAGTCGTGTCTGACTCTTTGCGACCCCATGGACTGTAGCCCACCAGGCTTCTCCGTCCACAGGATTTTCCAGGCAAGAGTACTGGAGTGGGTTGCCATTTCCTTCTCTAGGGGATCTTCCCAACCCAGGGATAGAACCCAGGTCTCCCTCATTGCAGGCAGATGCTTTTCCCTTTGAGCCACCAGGGAAGCCCCATGCTTACTCCTGTTCATAAAATGCATTGATGATATTGATTCTTTGAACAAAATGGCGAATATATTCCTTAACATAATAATCTTGGCAATTCTACTATATGCTGAGGAGAATGAAGAATAGAAACTTCAATATTGGGATCTGGATTTAATCTTGTCTCCTCCAGAGTTTAGAAATATTCTCATCCTGAAGCTTGTAGATCCTGCCTTTCCTTTCTCCAAGTAGAGCAACCTAGCTCTGGGCTGCTCTGGGCTGCTCTGGGCTCCAAGGACGTGAGGTCACCCCATGCTGTGGTCTTCTCTGCCAGCACAAAGCAGGACCAAACATCCATTTTTTAGTCTGAATGGCCAGCCTCTCAGGTCTTTACTAATGGTGCCGAGAGCACTGTTGGAACACTGGGAAATACATGCTATTTCCACTAAAATTTTAAAAATATGCTTGACACAGAGCTGGGAGTGTTTGAAAGGTAGCAATTTAGATATTTTAAGATTCCAAATAAACCTGTTTTGGCACACGGTTAAATTATTTAAACCACGCATATATCTTTTTCTCATTATAATTTGTTCCGCTTAATTTGCCATAGCTTACAATTAATTGATCTACCTTCCTGTATTTAATGGGATGCAGCAACAAGGAACTTGTCAGTTGTTGGTCGAGGTGAGAGATCCCAAGTGAGTCCTGTGAATCATCAAGAGGACTAAAATTTCCTGACAGCTGTGTTGGTCTTTGCAAAAAGTTGAAACGCTCCACCCATCTATTACTATAGAAGACTCTGACACATGATCTTTGTGCTGCTTAATTACACATTTCTTTTCCACTCCAGTTAACATATTTCACTTATTTGTCATTTCTAATATTTTAGCTAAAATTATGCCATTTTCTTCCTTTCAGTTTGACTGATAGCAGAAATTTTGATTGCCAGGAAAAAAATAACTCAGTCCTCTAAAGTAAAAATGAGGATCTAATCAGCAAAAAGTCCTGAAATAATCTGACATTCTCTTTAGGAGATGATTGGCTGCCCAGAGTGTGTGTGGGAAACTTGCTTAAGTCTCTGTTATTTGATTAACTTGTAAAGGCTAAGATCAACTGACAAATTCAATTATACATTCAAATTATATTTCTAAATTGGCTTAATTTTTTAAAGTGATGAATGAACCGTAGGGGAAAAATTCCATTACATTGTGAATGAGAAGGAATAAGTCCCAAAATTAATGGTATGCCAGTGCACAAGACTTCTCTATTTCTCTTTATTAGCTGGATAGGTTTAATAAACAGGTTGATAAGTTTATTGGTCAACTGTGGTGTTTACTTTCTAGGAGAGAAAGCTCTTTAGGGTACAAAAGAGAGAAAAAAGTGAGGTGTCCTTGGAAAAGTAATAAAAGTCCTCTTGAACTGATTTTATCTTAGTAAAGCAGATCATAAATAAAGAAAACTATTTGTCTACAGATTGTCTTGAAAGGTACAGAATTTGCTAATGATTGCCTAGTAGGAGCAATTCAGGAAGAAGTCATTGCTGATTGCAAGAGACATTTCTGAGTTGGATTCTAATACAGTCACATAGTGATAAGTAATGTGTTGCTAAACATTTGCCCCCTCTGGAGACTTAATGTACCATAGTCAGGAAAAAAGAGAGAAATACTCTTCATATACTCTCCTATTAAAGTTTGAACAATTGTCAGCACTTGAATATAGTAAATTTCAATTTTATGGAATAGGTTGTGACCAAGACTATTACATAATAATTGATTTTTACACAAAATGGAAATTAGTAATTTATCCCAAGAATGTTATTGAAAAAAAATAGTCTATTTGGTTAATGACAGATGATAAAGCATGCTACTATTTCTCCTTTTTCCATGCTGATAAATTAGCACACACAAAAAATCAATAAAATTACATTTAAACTTGTAAGTATTATTTAAATCTTCTTTACTAGTCAGTCATTTTTGTCCATCAAAAAGGGCACATTCAATTGAATTTTTACTCTATTAACAAATATTTTGGATTGAGGCTTACTATTTTTTATTCTTTTTTACCTGCAAAATTTAGATGATTTAAATTGACTTCAAAAGAGAGCACTTCCCAACCAACCACCTATGAAGGTAGTTGTGAAGACAGCCAGGATACAGTGTTTGGAACCTTTTTGTTTCTTGCATAAATATCACTTTTGAGCACTTACTTTCTGCTAAGACATGTTGCAGATGAGCAAACAGGGGCTAGAGAAGCTAAACATGTGCTAAATCACAGCACATTGGAGTCTGAATGCTAGATGGTATAGTTTATGTTTGCCAAGTTTATGAATTTTCTTATAGTATTCGATATATTAAAAGACAATGAGCAAAAAGTATACATAACAGTTCATAGCTGCATTATTCATAGTAGCCAAAAAGTAGGACCACCCAAATGTCCATCAACTGAGGAATGAAAAACAAACTGTGGCACATTCTACAATGGAACATATTTGACCATAAAAGTGAAGTAACGATGCATGCTACAACATGGTTGAACCTTAAAACTTTATGCTAAGAAAAATAAGTCAGTCACAAAAGACCACATATTCTATGACTACCCTTACATAAAATATCCAGAATAGGCAAACCTATAGAGATAGACTGTAGACTTCCAGTTTGCAGGGGCTAGAGGAGGCTGGGTTGGGGAGTGGCTGCTAATGGGTCCACCAGACCTCTATTTAGAATGGTAACAGTGTTCTAAGTTTAAATTGTTCTTAGGGTTGCACAACTGTGATTAGACTAAAAGTCATTGAATTGTATCCTTGAAATGGATTAATTTCCTGGCATATGAATTATGTCTCAATTTGTTGTTAAAAATAATTTGGTTATTCAATGTCACAATGATTCCATGCTTTTTCTTCATTTTACAGTACTCAATGGATGTGGCCTTAGAGATAAGATCATGTAACTCAGAGATCATTTTTGAATATGCCTGGAAATCACACCTCTCTTAGAATTCTAAACCATCAGCATGTCTCCTCAGTCCCCTTTATTCTAATTTTACAGAAAAAAATCCCAGCTTAACCCTCTGTCAGTAGAACAGGCACGTTGCTTCACCAATGGCCAGAATAGGAGCATGTTAATGATGCATACAAATCCCAGAACACACAATTAATTCATAAATATAGGCTTTTAATGGTAGAATTCCAGTTATCTTGGTGGGAGAGACATACTTTTAAATATTAATATAATGTGGCTGAATTAACGCTATTCCTTTCAAAGCAGTTACCAAGAGTGGATCACTGCATGCTCTGAATGTTTATTGACTTAAATGCTTATTTTTATTACAGCACTTGTTATTGTCACCCTGGAATTATTTTAGAAAATTTTGACACCTTCTCTTGAACAGTGGAAATTAATTCTTTGGGGCTGAATTTTATTTTTGAGATATGACAAAACAAATTTAATGTGACCAGCAATCACATTGAGTAATGCCACAGGGGGCTTCAAAAATCAATATCCATCTTGCTTCTTCAAAAGATGAATTTCAAATTATTTTGAGTAATTGCTGTGCAATTCATTGATACATTACATGTATTTATTGAATCTCAACAGTTTCCTTAAACATTGGGAAAATGTCCTGTTACATAAGGTGGCATCCATGAAGAGAAGAGTAATGAACGTCTGCTATCTCTGCAATTTATGAAATGATTTTCACAATTTATCTCAAAAATTTGAAGAACAGCTGCAAGTTTTTTATCCTGTTCTAATTGAATGTGAGGAAATTAAATAATGAGAAAGTGATAGAGCAGGAATCAAAACTAGATGTGTGTACAATAGTTCTGGACCTTCCTTTTTAGTTAGGATGTTGCATTACAGTTTTACAACACTTTTTGGCTAACCCACACATATATAATGGTATTCACCCATTCATTCATTCACTCATTCACTCACACAGAAAACATTTATTGAAGGCCTACTATGAAGCAGGCACTCTTCCAAGTGCTGGTAGTACAGCCAAAAATAAAGACAACCCAGACTCCCTGCTTTCATGGAGGTTTATCACCAAACAGAGAAGATGACAGCACACAAGATAAATTAGCAAAACATGTAGCACGTTGGATGGCACAGGTGCTGTGGAGAAAAATAAAGCAAGATGTGAGGGAGAAAGCCCTGGGGGCTTTCAGAAGAGTTCCAGGCAGAACTCTCCGAAATTCTAGGAAGAGCCGAGGACGACTGGAGTTTTCTCTGCCTGATCATGGAGAAGTGGTCAATGAGATAAGACCAGATGATGATGGCGATGTAGATCCTATGCTGAATTTGGCTTTGGCTGTAACTGAATGACAAGGGGGAGCCACCGCAGGCTTTTAAGGAGAGGAGTGATGTAATAAAACTCTTGTTTTGAAAGGATGTCCGTGCTGTTGTGTTTAGACTGAACCAGGACAAAGGCATGTTTCTTAAGGACCCATCTCACTACTTTAGGTTCACAGCAGATATTCTCAGACTTGGCATTGTTAGTGTTCCTCACACCCCAGCTTGAACCCCTGTGTCTTTTGCTTTGCCCATTCAGAAAGCTCCTCTCCAGCTTCCTTACTGTAGGGGATAGTATAAAAAAGCTTGCATGGGAAACCCAAGGTGGAAACTACCCTGTAATTCCTATATCCTGTGGCTACAGTAGATATGAACAGAAGTCAAAATAATGTCTGTTACCTAAATATTAGTCCTGAACCTTGAACTCTGCTCACAAAGCAAGAGGAAATCTTAATTATACAGGTTTCTAGACTCTTTTATTATCTTAATGTTATCTCTGTGTTCGTGTTTTAGAAAATAACCTTTGTTTACCAATAGACCTCAGATTCCTGGTGTCAGAGCCCATTGCCATGAAAAGAGCGAACAAAAAGAAACTTCATCCAGGTGATAAAAAAACAAAACAAAACCCCAAAATAGCTCAACCAAAGACCTACTTGTAGACCTTGCTCGTTTTCTAAGGAAACAAATCTGTAGTGGAATCATTTTAGGGCACATCTTCTTTAACAACTGTAATCCCTTAACCTAGCCAAATATGTAGCACTGGGACAACAGATTTAGCCAGCATCTAGATGTTACATTTTGCCTCTGGTTCATGTGTGTTGGTGGGGCATGGTGGGGGAGTGTCGAGCGGTGCAGAAGAGAGAGAGGGAAGGAAACCAGGTGGCAGCCTTGTGAAGTTGGCTGGAAGCAGTGATGAGGGGGTTCATGGCAATGGGCTGTCACCTGTATGGGCGACTAGGAATATGTGTTATGACTTGATTCTTTGGACAGATGCTGCTCAGCGGCTCTTACGTGGTCATTCTGCTGGCTGCCTTGGGTGTGACCGTGGCCCAGTGGTGTCAAAACAGCCTGATTTAGGAAAGGGCACGTTTAAGGCCTCTTCTTGGATTCTTCCTAGATTTGCCTACAGAGCAATGATGGTGGGTGGGGGGGCGGATGAGGGATTCATGGCACTAGAAGGTGATCATAGCTTAAAACGGACCTTCTGGATCTGACAGCATAGGGAAGGGAGATGGGATGGAACATGAAGACGGCAGGGCAGAGTAGAGTGGGTGAGGTGGTGGAGCCGCCCCCCCCCCCCCCCCCCCGCTCCGCTCTGTTTTGACCTTTGACCCTTTGACCTTTCATCTCCCGCCCCACCCCCTTCCTCAAAGCAAGGGGCAAGCGTCTATGGGATGGCGTCACATGACGCACGCTCACCCCTTCACCCCAACCCAAACCTATCATACCTTGTTCTGGAGTGTGGAGGGCTTGGCTCTACGCCTGGGAGCTCAGCACCCTGCACCATCCTGTTTTCTCAAGGTTCTTGGAATGGATGGCTGGCAGTGCGCCTCGGACATGAATAAATGCCGCCTGCCACAACTGGGTTCTGGCTCTCCCCGTTGAAATGAGGAGCCTCCCATTACTCAGGCAGCCATACCCACTTCCTGCTTCAGAGCCTCCATTTCGTGGAAATAACCTGTCAGGTCCCATCTGCTTCATGAAGCTGCTAGTCCCCTGAGAGGAGGACCTCCACTCTGCTCTCCTGTCACATGCTGGAAACCCAGAAGGGAATAATCCTTCCAGTCTGCCAGAAATTGCTTTTGTGATACCAAGGCCTGCCTCGGGGAAGCACAATATTCTATACTCAGATGAAAATTAGATTTGTAAGTACACTGCTTTCTTCCCTGGGTGGCTTGCAAAAGTTCTTCTCACCTTTGTTTGTAGGGAGAACTGCAAGGGCTTTAAATTTATAGCCATTAATAAGCCAGAGCCTGACTAACGCAAATATTGTTTTCCTATATCAGGCAGGTGTGGAGAAAGCCACAGAATAGACAAAAGTCTTTTCATCGGTGAAAAATGAACGTTAAACTTGCACGTCAGCTCCAAGCAGGCAGTGGATTATAGCAGGTGCAATTAATTGCCACTACATTTATTGGAACCTTGAAAACAATTAGCAAGTGTCCTAGTTGATATGACAGACTCATTAATCATTTAATATATTCCTGCAAATTGATTTATCAATCAAACAGCTACCCCTGGTTGAATAACTCACAACTGTGCTTATGGCTCTATTCATAATTCTGGTCTGTTTTTTAAAGGAAACCAAAAGGCTTTAGCTCAATTTAGATCCTTCAGTTTCAGTAGCTATATAGATTACACCTCAGTCTCTTGAAGTTAGAACCACTATAGCAATAGGAGGGATTCACAAAGCAGACATTTGACAGGGTTGGAAACAATGTGTTAGGGGCAGGTATACATTCTTCAGGGGAAGAAATGACATTGACAGAAAGGACTTATTTGGGGGGAATGTCTTGAGGACAAGGCAGCTGGGCCCTAGGAACAACTAGACCTTGTCCAAACCAATTCTGAAGTTGCTAAATGAGCAAAAAAGGATTCTTGGAGATATAAACTAATCAAGTCACTTACTCACCCTTCGTATCTCTGCCAACATTTCCTTGAATTTCTATATTGATGATGTGTTCATTGGCATTATATTTTGGAATAGTTTTGATTATCAGAACTATTTTTTATTTAGAGTAAAATTTTACCTCCTACCTCTGGAACTACACAGAATAAACCTTATACTTCTTTCAGGTGACAGCCACTCTAATGTTTCAAAATAGCTATCCTACTCTCTTGAGTTTATTTGGCTCAAGAATGTAATTTTCCATGTATGATGGCTCTAAAATATTTTCCTTGTTTACATTTTTTAGATGCATTTCCATTTTCTAAAGTTTCACCTAGCACATGATGTTCAGAAGTGACCAGAGTACTCCAATGTGGAGGCGTGAGTTCTAACCAGCTCCATTGTTTGAAATTCTGAAACCTTTTAATGCAACTTAAGCCTGTTTTGTCTTTATTTGAAACTATCCGCACTTCACTGACTCCTGATGAGCTGATTGTCAGTTAAAAATTTGTGAGACATTTTCCTGTGATCTCTGCTAAATCGTGTACATCCTATCCTGAACTCTATTTGAGGCTATCCTTCAGACTTTCTTAGGAGGGAATAAAGCTTAATGCCAGTTTATTACGGTGATTAAAGGAAAGAGGTTTCCGGATTTGAAAATTTGCTCCTCTGCTTAATAGCCACGACCAGATACAAGGAATTAAATCTTTCTGAGCCTCAATTTCTAACATATAATAGGAATCACAATAACACCTATATCTAAAGATTGCTGTGAGATTAAATGAGCTTTATAAAGTGTTTCTTTGGAGTGCTTGAGACACAGGAATCATTCCATAAAATGCGCACTATTGTTATTATTGTAAATGTTCACTCTGTTATGTATCATATTGGGTTTTTTCCCTCCTATCGTTGCTATTTCTTTATGTAAAGCAGAGATGAGTATTTTTAAATATAAATAAGACAAAAACACTATAACTTAAGATTTAAGCCTCTTCTTTACTACCTACAATAAAACCTGATCTCTCTTCTTATACAGTTAAATATAATGCTATTCTGTTTAACAAGTAGAGCTACTTAAAACAAGGTATAAAAAACTTCCTTTAATAAGTTCAGTCATTTTATTAATTGAATTGAATTGAACTTTTTTTTTCAGTTGGGAACTCACCAGTTCCAAGGTAAAGTACTAGGGTCTTCTGAAGATCTATTGCCATGTGGTTGCGGTCACTACATGGAGTGCCTTGATGCTCTTTGGCCACTCAATTATATCGATGGTTTTCTAACTTCTTCCACTGTCCTTATTCCTGCATCCAGCTTCTTTAGGTCTGAATTTCTTTGGCCTTGTCAGTTCATTCATTTTGTTCTCTGAAATTTGATATCTTCCAATATCTCTACCTGGATTTCCTGCCATTCATTCTTTTTTCCTTTGGACTTGAATGGATTCTTCACCAGCTGAGCTACTGGGGAAGCCCCCATAGAGACAAAATACACACACACAAAACCAAAACCAAAACAAAAAACCAACTACTTCAGCTACCCTATAATCAGGCTTCAGTTAGAATGGAATATTGTTCAGTAGCATATAAGATACAATTTTGTTGTTGTTCAGTTGCTAAGTCATGTTCGGCTCTTTGCAACTGCATGGCTCCTCTGTCCTTCACTATCTTCGGGAGTTGGTTCAAACTCGCGTCCTTTTGAGTTGGTGATGCTATCTAACCATTTCATCCTCTGCTGCCCCCTTCTCCTTTTGCCTTCAATCTTTCCCAGCATCAGGGTCTTGTCTTTTTTTTTTTTTTTCAAGTTGATCAACTTTTATTTTTTTTGCATTTTTTTTTTAAAATTTTTCAGTGGGTTTTGTCATACATTGATATGAATCAGCCATAGAGTTACACGTATTCCCCATCCCGGTCCCCCATCCCACCTCCCTCTCCACCCGATTCCTCTGGGTCTTCCCAGCCCACCAGGCCCGAGCACTTGACTCATGCATCCCACCTGGGCTGGTGGTCTGTTTCACCACAGATAATATACATGCTGTTCTTCTTCACATTAGATGGCCAAAGTATCAGGTGGGTTCAGCATCAGTCCTTCCAATGCATAATCAGTGTTGATTTTCTTTGGGATTGACTGGTTTGATGCTGACAGTTCAAGGGACTCTCAAGCGTCTTCTCCGACACCACAATTCAAAAGCATCCATTTGTCAGTGCTCAGACCTCTTTATGGTCCCACTATCACATCCATACATGACTACTGGGAAAATCATAGATGCACCTATATAGATCTTTGTCATCCAAGTGATGTCTCTGCTTTTTAATACACTGTCTAGATTTGTCTTAGCTTTCCTTCCAAGGAGCAAGAATCTTTTAATTTTTTGGTGTAATCACTGTCAGCAGTGATTTTGGAGCCCAAGAAAATAAAACCTGTCACAGCTTCCACTTTTTTCCTTTCTATTTGCCAGGAAGAGGTGGAACCAGGTGCCATGATCTTCATTTTTTGAATGTTGAGTTTTAAGCCAGCTTTTTCACTCTTCCTCTTTCACCCTCATCGAGAGTCTTATTAGTTCCTCTTCCCTTTCTGCCATTAGAGTGGTATTATTTGCATATCTGACATTGTTGATATTAAAAGCTTAAGCCTTTTATTCAGACAGCTTTGAATTTGAGTTAGAACATCACTACTTTTAGGAGTAACCTTGGACTTCCTAGGTGGCCCAGTTGGTAAAGAATCTGCCTGCCAGTGAAGGTGATGCAAGAGACACAGGTTTGATTCCTCGATCAGGAAGATCCTCTGGAGTAGGAAATGGCAACCCACTCCAGTATTCTTGCCTGGATTATTCCATGGACAGAGTAGGCTGGCGAGCTACAGTCCATGGGGTCACAAACAGACAAGAGCACACATACACGCTTGGCTGAGGACATGCCTAAGCCTCTTTTCCTCATCCGTGAAGTAGGGATAACAGTATTGCCTCAATGTTAAAGGCTTGTTTCGATGATGAAGTGACAGAAAGCATTGTAAGATGTTTAGACAGTTCTTGAGCAGAGTTGTTATTAGCTACCACTCAATTAAGTTAAAATATATTGATGTCCCACTAAGTACCAGGTACTAGACCACACCAGTGGTCAAAAAAATGGTCCCTGCCCTCAGGAACTCATGGATCAATGATGCTATCATTGTCATCATCATTATCATTGTTGTCGCAGTTATTTTTGCCTTGTGTTTGTTGTCATCATCCTTAATCTCTCTAAAGACCCAATGGCCATCAGCAGTACACACAGAAGAATCTGTAGGTACCTTCATTTATTGAATCCACATTCTCTCTAAGCTTTCCTCTTTTGCTTCACAGTTTTTAATGCTATTTTGACTTTTTTTCTCTTTTTCTTTTACATGTGTGTTAGTTGCTCAGTTGTGTCCTACTCTTTTGCGACCCCATGGACTGTAGCCTGCAAAGCTCTTCTGTCCATGGAATTCTCCAGGCAAGAATACTGGAGTGGGTTGCCATTTCCTTCCCCAGGGAATCTTCCCGACCCAGGAGCTGAACCTGGGTCTCTTGTATTGCAGACAGATTCTTTACCAATTGAGCTATGAGGGAAGTCTTCTTATACATAATACACACTTATTTCCATTAACTATTTGCCAACCCTCCTATTTTGAGCCTTAGTCATTTCTATCTCCATTAGGTGTTCAACATTTTAGGTTTAATAGCATGTCTTATGATTTTACTGTGACTCTAAAACTTATTTGTCTTTTTTTCCCTTGAGAAATCTTTATATACCTTTTGAAAATCAGTACATAATTTGCCTGTTTCTATTTGTCCAATGCTTACATCATTGTAATTCCCCCCAAAGTTACTGAGAGCACAGCAATCTTATTCACAAACTTTCCCAATACCCCGGGATGCAATTTTACTAAGCAAGAGGCTTGAATCCATGTATAGTTTCTAGGTATTCTTTTTTCTACTTAAGGTTCAATTCTGTCTTACCACTGTTCTTTTTCCTCATATCAGTCCATGACAAGATAAGAACAAACAATGCAGATGGGAACATCTGCATTTTCTATGTCATCTGCTACCATTTTGTCAACAATTTTAACAGTAGGTTATTCCTCCCTTATCTGTATCTTATTCTCAACATACTAAAATTTATTTTTACTATTCTATTTATCTTTCAAAGTCTTCACTTGCTTTAGTTAATAATAACTAAAGTACTTCCAATATTTTATATATGTTTTCCTTTTCAGTGAGAGCTCATAGAGAACTGTCTGCATCCAGATTCAATCATCTTCTAAGTTAACTCTTCCGACTGTTATCAAATTTGTTTTCGTATGATTAGGATTTTGTTCTGAGGTATGTCTATTATAATAGTTTCTTTCTGAGCAGTATTTGAGAGATTTTGGCCATTGACTCCTCTCTATCTTTTAGCAGAAACATTTTATTTTTAAGAGTAGAGAACATATTTGTGATTAAATCTAGCATTTCTTTCCATGACTGTTATAAACATTAAGATAATATTATCACATTTGCAGAGACTTGCCATGCTTCCATTTTACTGTTAATTGGTTCTTCTTGGGTGGTTAAAATTAAGTGCAGATAAAACTCACTCCCCCTATTGATTCCTCTTTCTGCTAAGAGGCAAAATCATCAGGAAGGTAAATAAAGAATTTCTCAGATGCTCTGATTCAATCAGGATATAAGCCATAGTGGCTATCCAGATAATGAAAGGCTGTCAGAATTAAGATATGTATACATATATATATGTATACACACACACACATACACATGCATACTCAGTTCTTTGTTTCTCATTTTTTGAATCTTTTTTTTTTTTTGGTCTGGAGATTCTGCTTTAAAAGGGTAGAGATAAGAATTGTACTTATGTGCTCCAAAGCCTTTTTCTTTCCTATATGACACTGAATTTGCAAATCCAGATCTGTTTTGGCATTTTCCAGATTTCCCTGCAAACTATCAGAGGTAAATATTTGTTAGTGAATCTTATACTTCTTGGCAGATTCTCAATTATGTCTCAGATTTGTATCCTGGCGTGATAGCTTATCTCCCAACAGACATGTCAGAGCTAGTGCGGGGTCACTTCCTTACTCCTCAGTTAAAGGCATAAACCTTCATGACTAGTCTTGTGCTCTTGGGACTAATAACTATTTTCTGTGTATTTGTCAGAGCAACCAGTTTTAGGGTATACAATCTTCTAGGGTTTTTATTTTTATCTTAGTACAGTACCACAGTTAAGGTAGAGTTGAGTGCATGAATTAATGTAGTTATGAAAACATGATGTGAAAAATGAAAGAAATGTGTGTTAACCCAACAAAATAGAATTTTCCGCTATACAAAGTCATCATAGGCAAATAACTTCCAAAGTTGTCCAAGAAAGAAAAAGATGATAAGGAATCTTTGGTTTGGCTTGTGGTTTAAGAATTATGCTGATTTTTTGAGGTCTGCAAGAAACTTTCCCACACAGAAATTTTCCTCTCTTTTTTCCTTTTTTTAGTTCTCACTCTGGAAGATTTATACCTGCCTTTGAAGATTCCCACAGTCTTGAAGGATCATTACTTTGTTTCAGAAAGCAGTTTTTGTCTTTCTGTGACAATGCATTTGGGAAAGTCTTCTGACTTTGCTGACAGAGTACTGGCTGGATCTGAATTTAAATACACCCAGTAGAATGATGGAAACAAATAGTAATGCCCTTTGCTTGATGCAACATTTACCCTATCCACCACAGGAGCTTGAGATGACTTCTAACCCACAGAGATTATTTTTATTTCATTTTTAAATAAAAATGTTATCATGTGAGTAAAGCAGTGAGCCAGATTCAACTTTATGAAGCCATACATTTAAGAAATATATTTGATTTGGAAAATTACCCACATAACATTGAAAGAATTTAACTGTATTTTCAGTGCCATGTTTGCATTTTTAATGACTAAAGAGACTGTCTGTCTTTGGGGTACAAAGATATAATGACCAGTATCAGAGCATTTGTGTGTCAGGTTAGCTGTTGAAATTTTAACATTTTGTTGCTCCTAGAAAGCTAATAAGCATTGGTAAGTTAACAGAGCATCAAGGCAGGTAACACAGGGAGTTTGATGAACCTGGAAGTCGGAAAGCATCATGAGTTTATTTTTTACTCCTTCTATACATTTCTTGGCTACATACTGCCTTTTTCTGATACTTGACTTAAGTTCTGTAATGTATCTAAAGAAGTCCCATTGTGAAAGAAAATGAAAACAATGTTGGCAGGAATTTGCTGGCTCTTTATGTTAGCCAGATATGAGATTCATGAAGACAGTTCACAATGCTTACTAGTTATTCAAGTCAACAAAAGGGGTCTTTTTGTTGTTTGTCCTTATATATTTAAGTGTAAATATGTCACACTCCAAAACTTTGAACTTCCATATCTATGATTTATAAGGTGAATATTTTCATGAAATTCCATGCATATATTTTTGGTTATCCACCAGAAATAAATATTAAATATTCAGAAAGGATTCTGAAGCAGTTCAGAATGTTTTGTTTGTCTGATTTTGATATTTTATGGCATTTCAATCATGTTTATTTGGTATATAGGCAAATATGAATATATAGCTATACTTGCATCTGTTTGTATCTGTCAGTTAAATGTAACCCAGTTTTAAACTATTCTCTGAGTTGTAATGCTTTAAAGATACAGACAGATCAAACTGTATAGCCATGTCCAGGGTCTTTGAATCTCTATGGCTGTCCTGTGTGGGTTCACTTTAGTTCCACAGCTTAGTATGACTCACCCAATTGAGGATGGAGGGACAGAGCTAGTATAATTTCCAAAGCATCCTAAAATGGTGTGACATCTTTATTTGGATATGTTCTATTATTGCATATCAGAGTTATATAATAGTTCTGATAAATACATAAAACTAAATGACCCTCATGGCAGAACTGCTGATGGTCAAAACAATTCCAAAAATGTTTAGATTGTTAATGTGAAGAATGCAAAGATTCAGACTTTGGTAATGACACACAAAAACCAACACACATGAATCTATGTTAATACTGATTAGAAAAAGAAGAGTTTGTTTACATTTCTTATGTTTCTTCCCGCCCCCCCCCACCCCAGAAACTGTTATTAAATCAGTGATATAGGTAATAGATTCCACTTAACAAATTGCATCTACTTACTCCTCTGTTTCCTTTAATTAGCTGCTTTTCCATTTATTTTTTGATGGTATTATGTTGTGTGACTTCCCTGGTATCTCAGCCATTAAGGACTCTCCCTACAATGTGGGAGACCTGAGTTTGATTCCTGGGTTGGGAATATCCCCTGGAGGAGGGCATGGCAACCCACTTTGATATTCTTGCCTGGAGAATCCCATGGACAGAGAAGCCTTGTCGGCTACCGTCCATGGGGTCACAAAGAGTCGAACATGACTGAATGACTAAGCACATTTTGTTGTGTTATTAGATTTTTATAAAGCTTTCTCAGATTTTTAGTAGACAGAGAACAAGTCATAAATAAGTACATATATAAATAATCTGAGTATATTTCAATTTTTCTATAAAATCCATATGGATAGGTGTTTGAACTTAATCAGCTCAAACAAAGGAAGTCATAGTCAGTGAATTGTTCTTCAGAAACCTTGTTGCCCAGATTTTAAAAAAAAATAAGTATATGGTCTGGTTGATACATGTGTATGTCATTAGTCTAATCAACCAGGGTTTTATTTTCTATGCCAAAAATTCTAGATTACAGTACTCTATGAGTAAAATAATTTACAATAAGCTTAGTTTTGAAAGCTTTACAAGACTTACTTTTCAGTTTCAAAATTCTAAAACATTATTTAAAAAGTATTCTAATTTCAGTATTTATATATCAGAAAAGAGATGTTTTCTAGAAGAGCCTGATCTAGTGTATTACTTTACCTTGGAATCCAAGGAAATCACCCTGATATCACATTGTCTGAGGTTGGGAAATGAACTTCTGTGTTAGGACACCAACATTTTTTAAGGTGCATTTTTTCCTCTAGATTTGTCAGGTATCTATTGTTTCTCTTACTCTCAGTGCCTGTCAGCCAGCTTCTAGGTAAACGTCACTGAACTGACTTGTAATGGTTTTAGGAGGCACTATCATTTACCTAAATTATTAGTTCATCTTTGAAGAAGTCAGATAAAAAGAAGAACATCATGCTAACCATTTTCAAGCTGAGGCCTAGTTAATTATCTGACATTTATAAGAGGCTGAACTGTGTATTGAATATAAAGTCCTCCACCTTGTGACTATAATTTCTAACCTATGATGAACCTCTTGCTTTTGGAAGAGAGTTACTGATGTAACTCAACACCTTGGATTTTTATTAACGAGATGCCGAGTGAAGAAAAGTAGTACTAATCAATTCAGAGGGAAGTATATTTTTAAGTGTTCTTTCCCACATCTTGGTGAGATCCTTTTAAAATACTTAATGCATGGGTTATTTTCCCTTGTGACTTCCATTATTTTGCCTGATTTTTCATCTATTTCCCATAATGTTCATCTGTAGAACAATGATTAGAGTCACTCACATAAAAGAGTAAAAATAGGTTATTCTGAATATTAGTAATGAGATGTGTTGGAAGCCATCAAAATGTGAAATTAAAAATATATCAGTGAGTCATCTTTATAAACTCACATTCCTTTTAGTATTTGCTGCAAGCAAAGAATCCTGCTAGATTCTAAATCTTAAGTAGCAAGGGGCAAGAAAAGGAAAGAAAACTTAAAATTTCCCTCTATTTGTTTTTAGATCTAATACCAATAAAACTGTACTCTATTGGTATTGTTTATCTTCATTTTATTTTTTGCAGTATTTTTGACTATGAGACTAAGATTTTGCACATTACATTGAATTCTTTCTTTTTATAGCAATGTGAAGTTCAAGATAAAAATACTATGCTTTGGGCTGAGAACTGTTTCAATTTTTAAAAATATGATCATCTTGTCTTCACTTATGAGATTTTATCCACCACTGGAATTGACCCTTTGCAGAATGAACCCTACATGCTGTCACCAGTCACAGCTAGAGGCAACGAACTACAGTCAGAAGGGCACAGAAGGATGGTATTGACTCAGCAATATAGAAAGCAGCTCCTTAAGAGGAAATATTCCACAACCTATAAACTATGAAGAATACAAACAGTGAATAATTACATATTCACTCAGGCCTGAAAAATCAGTAAATATTTCTTTTCCCCTGTCTGCAAGAGTAGGTACACGTTGTAAATGTTAATTTTCAAATATTGGAAAGACAAGATCATAGTTACAAATAGCAGGGAAGATAAAGATACCAGGATACAATGCCAAACATTCCAGGTTCTGGGGGATCATATCAATCAGTTCAGTTCAGTTCAGTCGCTCAGTCGTGTCCGACTCTTTGCAACCCCATGAATCACAGCACGCCAGGCCTCCCTGTCCATCACCAACTCCTGGAGCTTGCTCAAACTCATGTTCATCGAGTCGGTGATGCCATCCAGCCATCTCATCCTCTGTCGTCCCATTCTCCTCCTGCCCCCAATCCCTCCTGGTATCAGGGTCTTTTCTAATGAGTCAACTCTTCACATGAGGTGGCCAAAGTACTGGAGTTCCAGCTTCAGCATCAGTCCTTCCAATGAACACCCAGGACTGATCTTCTTTAGGATGGACTGGGTGGATCTCCTTGCAGTCCAAGGGACTCTCAAGAGTCTTCTCCAACACCACAGTTCACAAGCATCAATTCTTTGGCGCTCAGCTTTTTTCACAGTCCATCCATACATAATAGACAACATTTATTGAGGGCTTAAGATATGTCAGGCACTGTTCTAAGTATTTGCTTAGTTTTGTTAACTCATATAGTCCTCCCTCAAACCTTACGAAGAAGATACTATAATTATTATCTTGTGGAAGATCTTATTGCCCAGATATGATTGCAGTGACCTTTCTCAGCCCACTTGCTCTTCTACAAGGTGATCTGTCACTCTCTCCATCAGGATGGGGCTTCCCAGGTGGCTAGTGGTAAAGAACTTGCCTGCCAGTGCTGGAGACGTAAGAGACTGTGGATTTAGTCCTTGGGTCAGGAAGATCCCCCAGAGGAGGGCATGGCAACCCACTCCAGTATTCTTGCCTGGAGAATCCATGGACAGAGGAGCCTGGTAGGTTGTAGTCTATAAGGTCACAAAGAGTTGGCCATGATTGAAGCAACTTAGCATGCACACCATCAGGATAGGGAGTCTACTTCACTTTATGAAGCTGGGACTTCTAAGTCTAGTTCATAAAAGCCTCTCAGCTTTCTCTTGGGTCTCACAGGAGGCAGTCTCCTGGAAGACTCTTGCCCTCCACAGTAAGCTGCCATGCTAGAAGTCCAGGACGTGGAGAGGTACGTGGTCCAGGGTACATGAGTAGGCATTCTGGCTCACCCCAGAGTGAGCGAGCCCCCAGGGGCAGCTGGCATCAACTGCTGCCTATGAGAATGAGCCATCCTGGATGCCCAGTTCAGATGACTCCAGCCACAGCCCTTGCCATCATCTGATGGAGCTCCCCAAACCAGGCCCATGTGGCTGAGCTTGGGCAACCCACAGGACCCCAAAGAGACAGAAAATTGTTTCTGTAAACCCCTAACCTTGAAGGTCCACATATAATAACAATCAACTAGATTGTACTCCCATTGTACAGACAGGGAAGCTGAAGCACCAAAAAAGGTTAAAAAAGTTACCTAATGTCCCAAAGCTAAAAAGTGGACTTGCTAGGACTGAAACGTAGGTAACAACACGTAATCCTTATCCTATACTGCCCCTACACTATTCTAGAAAATACTCTGTGTGTTTTCCCTGGCTGTGACAGAGCTATGGGCTGCATGGATGACTCTGATGACCTTTTATGGCAATTCTTCTGTTCCAAAATAATGTCCCTTCCTCTTTTCTACCAACAATGACTTTTTTTTCCCTGCTGAAACATCGGAGTTGGACAGGGAAATTAAAATGGCAAATTTGATACAGCTTTGAAAAATACAGTACATAAATTACTATCACATTAAGATGATTACAGCATAGAAATGACAGTCAAAAGTAATGAGAAAAGAACCTCTTTTCTAGAGAGCAAAGCAATTATCCTGCATGACTGTAAGTTGGTTGTAAATCTAAGATACACTGCCTGCCTGTTTCTTAATACAGCTCTAGTGTTTCTATGTCATTGTTATGTTACTTAATGATACCAATTATTTAAAAATTAAGCACAGGGTCCTTCATGACATGGTATTTATTAGATCCAAGTGGAGGTGATTCAACTTTTCTTCAGGGTAGTGCCGTCGTTCACGCCTCCTTCCTATGCCTTTCCTATTTTCCCCGAAGCTGTACTTTTTTTTTATACTAACACTTAGTGGAAATTTCTGGCATAAAAAATTAAAAAGGTCAATTTTATGATGAAGCACAGTCACTTAGATATTCTAAATGGCACCCTAGACTCAAGAAGCTAATTGCTTTTTCACAGCACAACTCTCTCAAGTGCCCACACTGCAGACTGGCCTAGACAGACACCCGAAGTAACTCGCTTCTGTTTCAAGGTCCACTGGGATGAGCGAGATGAGTGAAGCCATTAAAAAAAAATAGAAATCACCTGGAACCTGTGAAAATTATAATCGAGTAAAACTTACAGTTATGATAGTCTTAATCCATCTGTCACTGTGTATTTGCCTCATGTTTCATCACCTGTTTGGCCACAGGTGTATTTTAATCAAATCAGAGATGGCACAACCCCACCAAACCAAGGCTTCTGAGTGTAGGACACAGAGATGTCATTTCTGGCCCGTTTAGATGGTCCAGTTGCAGAGCTGGGTTACAAGTCCATGCACTGTCAGGGTGTAAGATACAAGAATTCAAAGGGCAGGACAAACTGAGGGCCTGAGTTCTTCCCCAAGGAAGTATTTTTTTAAACAATCTCATTCTGATTTCTGTTAGTACAAATAGAAATAGTACTATCTGTGTGGCTGTTCAGTCACTTGAGCTGTGTCTGACTGTTTGAGACCCCATGAACTGTAGCATACCAGGCTTCCCTGTCCTTTACTGTCTCCTGGAATTTGCTCAAATTCATGTCCCCTGAGTTGGTGATGCTATCTAACCGTCTCATCCTCTGCCACCCCTTTCTTCTTTTGCTTTCAGTCTTTTACATGCTATCTCTATACTTGATAGGAATAATAAAATTTAGCAGTTTGGGGTAGAAACAATACAGGTAGGAAAAGTTAGCTTAAGTGCTGTAACTAACAAATGTCTCTTAACCTACGTTTATTTTGTGGGTCTGAAATCCCACATTGGCTTCTGCCAATGGTGTGGGTTCATAAAAGCATTGTTTATGCAGAGTAAGTATTAAAGTGTCATAATGTTTACCATTTAGGAGAGCTCTAGTGTAATAGAGATACATAAGTGTACTTACAACTGCAATATAAAAAATAATAAATATTTCATACGATGGAACAAATTATGAGCTAAAAACTCAGGATCTATGTTAGGTATTAGATGGCTAATGAGCCATTAGATTAAAAATCTATTCAGTAACCAAGGAGTAAGCCAAAGACATTATCTAATTAATTTAATGATATTTATCAATTCAAGGCATTTTTCCTTATTTTTCTTCTGATTCCCACACATTCTGCCACAATTTTTTTTTAATCATTTATTGCCTTTGAACAGTTAACCTTTGTGTGCATTCTGAAATCTAGTTGGTTTGCTTTGTTCATTATAAGGCCTGGGGATTCCTTAGAAGCTCAAGTTACATGTTGTGACTATTAGACTTTTAGTGACTTTGAAAGTGAAAAGTGAAGTCACTCAGTCGTGTCCGACTCTTTGCGACCCCGTGGACTGTAGCTTTACCAGGCTCCTCCGTCCATGGGATTCTCCAGGCAAGAATACTGGAGTGGGTTACCATTTCCTTCTCCAGGGGATCTTCCCAACCCAGGGATCGAACCTGGGTCTGCCACATTGGAGGCAGACGCTTTAACCTCTGAGTCACCAGGGAAACCTTTAGTGACTTGACTTCACTTTAAATTTTAAAATGCTTTTCAAGACTTAACGAAAGCTCTGGGAGAAAACTGATTAATATGATTTCTGGTTTCTAATGGTGACAGAGGTGATGTGAAAATAACTCAATGAAGGTTGTGCAGTGAGTCAGTAGAAAAGATTCCTTTTCTTTTTGTTTAAAGCCTTGTTTGCTTACTGAGACACTTAAGTAAGTCCCAAGTGAACTTATTTGGAACCCACATTCATAAAAGTGACAATGAAAAAAACAGTGGCCTAAATAAGTCCTGCTTCTCTCTGCTGTTGAACAAGTTACCTATGTTGTTTTATTTCAGTCTTCTTGATTGGTACAACTATTGCTAGTTTTCTTCCTGAATAGAATAGACTTTTTAACACACACACACACACACACTGCTCAGACCATAAAGAATCTTCCTTCAATGCAGGGGGCCTGGGTTTGATCCCTGGGTTCAGAGGATCCCCTGGAGAAGGCAACAGCAGCCCACACCAGTATTCTTGCCTGGGGAATTCCATGGAGAGTGGATCCTGGTGGGTTGCAGTCCATGGGGTTGCAAAGAGCTGGACATGACTCAGTGACTAGCATGTCCAAATATATATGTATAATTGAGCCCATGAGATAACATGCGAGTTTCTTTGATTCTCTAGAAGGGACCTAAGCGTGGTTGCAGTTTCAGCAGTTTAATGTGTTAAGATGGCAGAGAGAGTTAAATGTTTGCCTCTGTTGCCAGGGATTTATTTGGTTTCCCATGATGAGCTTGGATCAGACAGTAAATGATCTGCCTGCAATGCAGGAGACCTGGGTTTGATCCCTGAGTCAGGAAGATCCCCTGGAGAAGGAAATGGCAACCCACTCCAGTATTCCTGCCTGGATAATTCCATGGACAGAGGAGCCTAGCAGGCTACAGTCCATGGGGTCGCAAAGAGTCGAACATGACTGAGCGACTAACACACACAGACACACACACCCACACACACCCACCCCATGATGAGGGCCTAAGAAAGGCCTGGTATTAGGCAGGAGTGAAGAACCCCCATTATATTTTCCGTAAGACAGAACATCTGGGGGCATATTTTCAATCCCACAGGGCATTGGATATAGCTCATGGCTTCAACACAGCGTAGGGAGAAAACTTGTTCCAATACAGTGTAGGGAGAAAACTGAAGAAAATCAGTTTGTCTTTGGCTCCCTTTCCTATAGGAGCCCATGTGCTCTTTGAGCCCTCCTACTTTATCAACATTTGCCCTCCCTTTTTATTTTCTTTTAATATGACTCTACAATGGGATATTTTGTATGCATCATTGTCTTCTGGAAATAAATTCTCCCTTAAGTCACAAGGCAGATTGCCCAATATCCTCCAGGACTTTTGGTTTAGGATGGACATGGTCTAGAATTTGGTCATCAAGATGGGACTACTGTACTTCATAAATGCACAGAACAACATTTAACCCTCCTGAACCTTTCACAGATCACACCAGTAGGTGGGACTGCACTAAAAATATCTATAGGTGAGTGATGGAATATTTATGTTTATCTGAGATTTATGCCATTGTGCAAATAAGACTAGATTTGTTCCAGAAAACCCTGCAGGGAGTTTAGGAAGCTGGGATTCTGGGCTGACAGTGTATGTATGTATCTCAATCTTCTGCGGGATAAATTATTTTGAGAAGCAAGAGTAAAGAGGGCAGTTTATTAAATTTTGACAGACCACAAGTTATTGACCATACTAACAATCTTTTTTTCCTGGGAAGGCTATAGTAGCAGTAAATATTATTAATCTGGTCAAAGTTAAATCAAGACATTAAGAGAAACAGAGAACAGTCCTTCTGTGCACCACTGAAAGAACACCATCCAAAATTGGAGGTGGGTAGAGAGGTTCAAAGGCATGTACTATATATTACAAAGTACTACTGGAGTAATAACAAAGTAAACAGACCCAACTCAGAAGAAAAAAAAAAAAGATGAAACTTCTATTCACCTATTCATATATTTCAAGTGAAACAAAATTCAAATGTTTTTCTTAAAACTACTAGCACTGTTAGCTGACTGTGCAAATATAGTCTTCACTTCTGTCAATAAATATTCATGTTAATTTTCTGGGTAAAAAAATCAATTTCATGCTAGCAGGAATACAGTGGAAAGTGGCTAGATTAAACTTTGGCTCCCGGCTACGCGTTTCCAGCACCAAAAATAACCATATGGCGTTGAGTGTGTGCAGGTCACTCTGGAGATTTACTGTAATTATGTCATGATGTGCTTATTGTTATGGATTCAACAGCCTTTCTTGCCTCTCTACCTGCTTTGTTCGAGAGCAGCTGCTGGCTTCAAGCTGTTGTCTGTTTCCAGCACAGAGGCTGAATGAAGAAATGCTTTCTAGGGAAGTCATGTTCCAAAGTAAGAACAGCAACAATAAACGGATTCAATGGGGGGACATAAAGTTCATTGGGCAAAAGTCTAGTCATCAGCCAGTGCTAATTTAACGCTGCCAGTTCCAACTGGTAAATAACCATGCCTGTGCAATTTATTCAGAGTTGAAAGGGATGCGAGATGTATTTAATGGACAGAAGAATAGAGTACTGCTTTGCAGAATGCCTGATTGTGATGGTTTCATTAAAATGATTGCCTGAGTGAGCTTCAACTACTATTCCTACTCACCATGTGTGCCAGGACAGAATCCTGGATGCCAGGGTACAGAACATTTCATAATTTTTTTGCTGCAGATAATGCTCAATAAAGAGATATATATATATATAATCACACACATTCTTTAACTACATATCATATATTAAGTGTTCATATATGCAAATAGAAGTGCTTTTAAGCAAATGCATAAAACTCTTGATAGAATGATGTGCGTGAGATGCAAATTTCCATTTTGGATTACTGACTTTATGGCTATAGTATATGCCCCCCACTTTGTTTCTTTAATGTGTTTTAAAAATGGCTTTTAAAATGTGCCTTTATTCATGCAGTTTGCAAGGAAATGAGTAGGACTGAAACCGATGCAACCTGGGGACATTATTTCCCCCAACAGGCTCGCCCCACAGGGCCTTAGACAGGAAGTGCACAAATAATGGTGCTACAAGGAGTGATGTACCCCTGTGTCCGTGTTTAGTGTCCCTGGATCCCTCCGGCTTCTCCTGGCACCTCCCGCTCAGAGCACTTCCTATGCGCCAGTCACACAAACGCTGGCCTTTCTCCTCCCCATCTACTTGCTGCTCCTGGCTAACCCTTCTCATCTTCAAGACCGAGTCAGGCGGGCCTTCCCCCTGCTTTCCTAATGTCAAGTGGGCTAACTCTTCCTTATCTGGGTTCCTCTATTTTCTGGGCTTTTCTCTATACCTCTGTTTATCACATCATCTTGTGATATATTTACCTTCAACCTGGAATATACTGCTGAGGGCAGTATATTGTGTATTTGTATACAAAATGAGGCTGCCCTGACCTCGAAGATTTACAAATGGATGCTTCTCTATGAATGTGACTTGAGAAAGATGTATAGTGTAAAGTATAGGCTAGATGGCGATTTGCCTTGTGAAATGGACCTGCATTGTGAAATGAACCCCTCACTGTAATGAGTTCAAATTACACTAATGTCTCCAACTTATAGGATGGCTACTTAAAACCATAAAATAATAATGGTTTCCATATCAAAGGCATGGTTTATCTTGGCTTATCACTGGAGTCTGCACCACATGACTACTTTTTCATAATTATTGATTAGGATATATGAAGTCCCCAGGGCCTTCACCATGATCATTAAAACTCTTCGTTTCCATGTGAAAAATATCCACCTTAAAAAAAATTACTTTATTTCATTCCCACTTAGTTCACTTATGTAAAGTTTACATAAGTAAACTTTATGTTTATTTTTTTTTTAGATTATAATATGGGAGTGGGTCGAATAGCACCTTTAAGAGAATATGTATACTTTAACTCAGTGACTGTTATGTCATCTACAAATTTGAAGTCCTTTACATAAAAATCTAAGAAAAATAGAAAATGTATTTTTGCATATTCCTTCCACTCTACTTTTATGCCTCATGAAAAGTGAAGCTAGCATGGAATATTCTCTGATGGATTAGTAAATTGTAGTTTACTAGTCATAATAGGAGTTAAGCCAGTATTTCAAAGAAAGCCAAATGTATTAGTAGATGTATTTCATTTTATATCAGAGGTGGTTTTAGATCTCTTTAGTAACAGATAGTTAAAATACTCAGTTTTGTCCACATAACACTTTCCAAATTTTTATCCTGGACATTTAAATCCCAAAATATAACTAACTGCATTTTGATCATCTGATGACTCTTGCACAATCATAGTACACCAGACATAGAAAACAGGTTATAAAGGAGTGATTTGAGTCCTTTAAGATTTATATTCAAAAGGGAAAACCATAAAGCACACTTGAATTTTAACCATGTGCTTTTTTCCACTCTGTGTTTCCTGACTGTTCTTGTTCCATGTTACAAGAGGAGGTGAATATCTCAGAGTTAAGAAATCAGGTAGGTCCATTTTTTTGATGAATAATGCTGAGTGTGTAATTTTTCCCATTCCTTGTGTGATCAGGGTGGATGTTCTGAAGGGGTAGACATGAAAAGGAAGCTTGCATAATACAGAAGGAAAAAAAGATTTGTAAAGTTTAGGGAGCTGATGTAGGAACCAGTGTCTACACAACCTGAAAATAAGGGACAAAGATGGAAACAGTATAAGAGGCCATGGCCCTGAGTTTGCCTGAACTTCCAGGGTAGACATTCATCTGAAAGGCCAAAAAGATGAGTTGTGAAAAATTTGAATTCTGTCCCGGACTGGCAGGGAGCAAACACAGAATCTGGGGACTGGCAGGCAATATATCTGGTTTTGGCAGCAGTATTTTCTACTGATTGGAAAGGAGATAGATTGAGAGCAGCGAGGTTAAATAGAAATTAAGTTGAAGTAGTTCAGGAGTGTAATGATGAGAGTGAAGATCACCATCTGATCAGTGGGGATGGGAGGGGATATTTCTACCTATTGGTAAAAGTGATTTGGGATTTTGGGACAATCTGAAGTACAAAAATATGGAGGTAAAGACAAGCATAATTCCACATTTGGAATAAAAGTAACATTTCCTATAGTGCAATTTGGAAAGGGAGGAGGTTTAAAGACAAATATAAAAAGTTACAAGTTAATCTGCAGACTTTTATGCATTCTTTTCCTTTGTAAGAAATTGAGACAGGAGGATAAGGTACATAGATAGGGCATCTTGAATATTTGATTCTGAAAGGACAGGCAAAAGGAAGTTATGTGACAATAAGTACACAGCTCTTAGGAGGAAAAGTGCGACTACAATGTATAGAATAACAGAACAGAAGAGGGAGGTGGTGGAGTCAGTAACTCTGAAAAGAAAGCTGTTAAAACCACCCAAGTGAGATGAGATGAGACAGCAAGCCTGGCAACAGGGAGGAAGGCACAACCTGAGATGCATTGTAGATGAAGACGAGGTAGGAGGAGCCCAGCTGGAGCAAAAAGGGACAGGGAGGAATTCTCTTAAGTTTAAGAGGGCCTGAGGAATCAAAAACAGGTGTGGCTCAAAAAGACACATTCAAATGTAAAGACATATAAATGTAAAGGATATAAATATAACATCTGTTGAGGTAAAGTACTGGAGGTGATAAAAGAATGATACTTGGCTATATTATTTTTATTAACATTTGGAAAATAGCAGGAAAAAAACACCCAGAAAATCCATGACATCATTAAAGCAAAAAACTGAAGCCCTCGGTCCTATGTTCACCCAGAACTGAATTCTGCCAGCGGCCTCACTCAGCTTGTAAGTGAGTCCTTCCCCAGCCCGTCTTCAGATGAGACCACAGCCCTGACCAAAACCTTGTTTGTCATCTTGTGAGAGAGTGAAGTGGAGGACCCAGCCAAACTGTACCAGAATTCTTCCCCACAGATACTATTAGATTATAAATGCATATTGTTTTAAGTTGCTAAATTTGTGGGAAGGTGACAGCAGCAATAGATGGTTATTATAGACACCAGGGTCTAATGAAGAAGTTTCTGGCCTGATGAGAACACAATTGTATGTTGGTAGTCAGGGTACTTAACCTTTTCAGGTCGTGGCTTGTCTCACTCATGAAGTGAGGGAGTTGGCCTAGACTACCTCTCATGTCCTTTCCAGCCTGAATTTGATCTAAACGAAGAATTTTCACATCTTCATGTAAATATGAAAGACAAACCATGACTCGGAAATGTACAGTACCTTGACTGTCAAAATACAATTCTCTTCTCACCAGGTTAGAAACTTCATTATAGCTTGGTGTCTGTAATAATCATCTATTCTTGCTTCGTTACTTTCCTGGAAATTTAGCAGTGTTTAAAACACAACCCAAATTTGGGGGCGGGGGGTGAGATGACTTGAGAGAGTAGCATTGACATATATACAGTACCATATACTGTAAAATAGATAGCTATTGGGAACCTGCTATAAAGCCCAGACAGCTCAGCTCAGTGATTTGTGATGACCTAAAGAGGTGTGCTGAGTGGCGGATGGGAGAGAGGTCTAAGAAGGAAGGGGCTATTTGTACACTTACCTGGTTAAAAAAAGAGAATTTTCAGAGTAAGGAACTTTTATAATAATAATCCATATAAGAATTTTTAAAAATTGTATATTTCTATCTTTTACTAGGCACAATAATAATCACTTTCCATGCATTTTTCACTTTGATTTCCCTTAATTCTTTATTATTACCTCCATTCTAAAAAATGAGAATGCTAATGTTAGAGGATATTCATATTTAACAAATACACAGAGCTAGTGCATGTCAGAGCTATGATTTGTATCCAGATTTGTCTGATTACAGAGTCCATACTGTTAACTGACAGCCTCTATGATTCCCTGGTGGCTCAGATGGTAAAGCTTCTGCCTCCAATGTGGGAGACCCTGGTTGGATCCCTGGGTCAGGAAGATCCCCTGGAGAAGGAAATGGAAGCCCACTCCAGTACTCTTGCCTGGAAAATCCCATGGACAGAGGAGCCTGGTAGGTTACAGTCCATGGGGTGACAAAGACTCAGACACGAGTGAGCAAATTCACTTTCTTTCTATGAGAAGATACTGTAACTGGAGAATAGCTCAGGCTCCAATAAACTTTGCCTTTTAGACCTGAGAATAGAATCTATGAGTTTTACATGTAATCAATGTGAGATATTGAAATTCGTAGAGGACACTGAACTCATGTATATCTCCTATACCTGTTTCTAGTTTATTTGATCAAGACTCTAGTGATTCTTTTGTTGTTGTTGTTATGTGGCTATGTGGCTTGAGGGATCTTAGTTCCCTGACCAGAAATTGAACCCAGGTCCTCTGCAGTGAGACCACGGAGCCCTAACCACTGGAACGCCAGGGAATTCCCTCTAGTAAGTTTTGAAGTCATCTCAATTTAGGAGATGGTAAACTTACCAGTTTATTCTCCTTATTTTGACTTATTTTGAAAGGTATCCTTTTTGAAATCACTTCCATAGTGAGTTGACCAGAAAATTCTCTAAAATCTCTCAATTTTTATGGCTTATATTGTATGATTCAGTTGGTTTGGCTTGCATAACATCTTATAAACAATTTCAAATATAAGATGATTTACAGTTCTTTACTGTTCAGTTTTGAACAATGACAAATTGACCATACTTTGAGAAACCACTGCATTAAGCAATCACCTTTCATATTTAATGTATGTTTTACTGCTAATTATAATTATTCTTTGCCTTTTAGCTAAAAGTCAAATCCTTCACCTCCCCGCAGGGCCCAAAATAGACAAAACTTTTCTGTTGCTTAGCTCTCTGTAGCAGCCTTCCTTATGTTTAAACCTTCAAGTCACTTGTGTGACATGAGACATATTCCTTCAAGTCACTTGTGTGACATGAGACATATTCCAAGTACCTAATTATTTACTTAATTTGCCAGTCTATCATCTTCAGAAGCCCTGCAACATAGTGGATTTTAAACCTCTAAACAGATGTGTTCAAACATATCAGGAACTCAGAAACATGGTTAAATGACTGACTGGCTGCTGAAAAAGATTGGATACATAGATAGGGAGCATATTGTGAAGACGGTTCTGTGTTTGACTAAGGAACTTGTATTTTCACCCTCTTGGCTAGAAGAAACCCATGGCTAGAAGGGTTAAATTGGTCAGATTTTCTTTCTGGTTTCTCTTTGATGGGTTTTGAATATTTTTATGAAATTTCTTTCATAAATTTATGAAATTTCTTTCAATTCCTCCCCCAAATGTTTCAAAACAAAATACAATAGGAACTGTTTTGATTCTGCTAAGGCCGTGGTTGTCAAACTGCATCGATTGAAGGAGCTGTTAAAGAAGGTTGCTGGGCCCTGTAACATGGTTTCTGGTTAAAGGTCTGGGGAGGGTTCTGAGAATTTGCATTTTTAACAAGTTCCCAAATGCTGCTGAGGGTTTCCATGGCGGCTCAGTGGTAAAAAATCTGCCCACCAATGCAGGAGACGTGGATTTGATCCCTGGGCCAAGGAAGATACTCTGGAGAAGGAAATGATAACCTACTCTAGTATTCTTTCCTGGAGAATTCCATGGGCAGAGCAGGCTGGTGGGCTACAGTCCATGGGATTGCAAAAGAGTCAGACACTATTCAGCGACTAAAAAGGACCCTCCACTACAAGTTGTAAGGCTGTTGACTGCAATTCTGTAGGTTTTAAAATGTAAAATATTTTCTCAGTAGATTTGTGAAAATATAAAATTTCAAGCAGACTTATGTTCTAGTTCAGTCACTCAGTCATGTCCAACTCTTTGCGACCCCATGGACTGTAGCATGCCAGGCTTCCCAGTCCTTCACTATCTCCTGGAGCTTGCTCAAACGCATGTCCATTGAGCAAGCCTTTTCATACTGTTCATGGGGTTCTCAAGGCAAGAATGTTGAAATGGTTTGCCATTCCCTTCTCCAGTGGATCACATTTTGTCAGAATTTTCCACCATGACCCATTCATCTTGGGTGGTCCTATGTGGCATGACTCAGTTTCATTGAGTTAGACAAGGCTGTGATCCATCAAGCAGACTTACAGTTATTATCTTATTACCCTCAAAGATACCAGATTGCAAGTATAACCAATTTTATGAAAAAACTGATACATTCCTAAAACTTTATTCATATGTTGAATTCTATTATACATCATTAAGAAAACAAAACTTTGGTTGAATCCTCAAGAGAGAAAAAATATTTTATGATATAAATACAAATCCCTAATTTACTGGTTTGTATGTTTTTATTGTTTTGAAACTTAATGACTTCTTACATGGGGACTCAAGAAATGGCAACCCGCTCCAGTATTCTTACATGAAAAATTCCACAGACAGAGAGGCCTGGAGGGCTACGGTCCATGGGGTTGCAAAGAGTTGGACATGACAGAACATGCATGCCTACGCACACACACCTATAAATAGCCCATTCTTCTTTAGAAGTGCAGTGATTTCTGTTGTATCACAGAGGTCCCCAACTTTCTGTAAAACCCTCAGAATCCCACGTAAAGGAACCAGAACCTTGTGGGCTTTGTCATTTCCTGCCAAGTCCCAGACCTTTCTGCACAGTGACTATTTTTCCCACTTTCTGTGAAGCAGGACTGTCGCCTCTTTTGTCTTTGCTCTTGAAGCCAGTGCATATGCTTGAGTGATTGAACAGAGGCCCGTGTTGGCTCTTTAATCTGATGCATACCCTCTGGTCAAGCACCACCCCCCACAAGGGTGATTACAGTGTGTGATGGGCTGCGGCCCTGCTCTCACACACCATCCTCTAGATGGGGTTCCTAGCTCTCTGAGCCTTTCGTGGAATCGGCTTGGTAGACACATCACCAAATTCCTTTCTTCCAGTGAACTCCATGCCAAAAAAAAAAAAAAGAGAAAAAGGAAAATAGCTTCTCTGAATGGGAGAAATATTGACCTGTGGACAGAGATTCAGATCTGAACAAAGAGATAATTCAAACATATATAGGTAATGTAAAGTAATCTCATTAAAAAGTCCACATAGAAATACCTGGACTTATCCTGGTGGCTCAGTGGTAAAGAATCTGCCTGGCAATGCAGGAGATGCAGGTTTGATCCCTGGGTCAGGAAGATCCCCCTGGCGAAGGAAATGGCAACCCACTCCAATATTCTTGCCTAGAAAATCCCATGGACAGAGAAGCCTGGCGGTCTACAGTCCATGGGATTGCAAACTGTCGGATACAACTTAGTGACTTAAACCGCAATGTCAGCATCTTGTCACCCACAGGCACAGGAGTTTCTGTTTGCCACGATGACGTTAAATGGGACAGGAATGTATGATCCTTTTTCTGCTAATGGAATGTGACTGCAGTAGTGAATTAACACTGTCTTATTATGCTGCATTCTGATTCAGTAAATGGCAGAGATGATATGTCACCTGGCAAGTGTTTACTGATGTTTGTTCCAAAATGCGTGTGAGGAAGAGGGTGAGTGGGGAATCACGGCTGATGTTGATCAGAGAACAGTGTGTATTCCCTGCTCAGAGTGGAACGCTTATCATGACATATGCTGGCTGCAGTCAAAACTTACCACCACCCACAACTTCAGAAGCACGACAGGATAGCTTTGTGGGGGGCTGCTTCTTTGGCAGATGCAGTTTGATATGTCAAGTGCAGGACCTTAGTAAAGTGGAGGAAATACATTTAGCTGGGTCTTGGATGTGTGGGGTGATTGAAGAAGCTTTATTAGTCTTGCCTCATAAAATTTTTTTAAAAAGCATTATTTTATCCAGTTCATAGTTCTCTGATGAGAATAAGTCATACTTTCAAGTGGGACCATATCAATCTTGATGTTAGAGAACACTGATTTATGTTGTCTTTAAAATGTAGCTTAAGAGGAGAAATTTCATTCAAGTCGGCAAATTGTGTTTATATTTTATCACAGGTTTTGGGAGTCTTTTTCCCTCTGGATTGGCATGACTTTAAATACTGTTTGGCATACACGATTCTTTTAAGACTTTGTTCTGATTTGACACAATGATGTCCTGTGGTTGGGAGTTCTTACAAAGATATTGGCCTCTGCTTATAAGAACTTTGTGTCGCATAAGTGTAAAGTTAAAAAATTTCAGCTAATAAAAGGATTTTTAATATTTACCCCTCTAGTCAAACATTGTGACCCTTTTATAAGTCATAAACAAATTAATACTGTGACCACTTTCATGTGGATGGTATCAGCATCTCTTTCAAATAACCTTTTTTGAAGTTTTCTAACACATCTATAGCATTCTCCATTCTACACTGGACACTAGTTATGAAAATTTGGTATCTCTCGGATCATAGGTCTCTGGCTATTTAATGATTAGCCATTTCTTGATAATTTGTCCTCTGAATCTGTTCCCCATTTTATTTAAGTGGGTCACTGATCATTTTTATTTCTAAAAGAAAACTTGGATTAATACACGTACTTCAGTGCTTTGGGGATTGAAGTATAAATCTTAGCTTTCTTGTAGCATATGCACGTGGTGTTCTTTGCCAGTGTTTGCTCTTCTCTTTACATTTCTCTGACATTTCCCTTGCCTTTCCTGTCATTGTTCTCCTCTCTCTGTTTCTTTCTTTCACTGTGTTTCTCTTTCCTGAAAGTTTGTCGGCTTCACTGGTGCTCAAGACATCAAGGCTGAATTTCAATGATCTCTCAAGCTTTTATTTCTATTTCTGGTTTCTTACCTGTTTATAGGTGAGGGTGCTTAGAAGGATAGAATTACAAGAAAAACAGATGCTTTTCTCACATGGAAAGGAAATCAGGGGGATTCTAAATTTTATCCAATTATAGACTTTCTAAGCATTCATTTTCTCTATCCCCATATGTCTCAATCTCCTCTCTTGCTTCCCATCTATAGCAGCAGAACATACACTATGTATATACCATGGCCATATGCAAAGTAACCAGAAAGGAACAACATCGATAACATAATTACCCTCTGAAAATGACATCATTCTACACAGCTACCATCAGTCAAGGGCTGCGAAGATCTTTCTTATCTGAAAATACCAGTTTAAATTACCAAATTAACAATAAATCAGCATGATGCATCAAATTATTCTATGAACTTAGAAGATTTGAACAACATATAATCTATATTCATTCAAAAATGTCTTTTTTTCCTAAATAACATTTTCCCAGAAAGGAAGTAAAAGAGTTCAGTGATGTGATCTTTATTAAACAAGATGATATTAGTGGGAGGTGGGAAGGATGGAAAAAGGATGTTAAAACAAATTGTTACTGCCTTATAGTTGGTCTTGAAAATAATATGTAAATAGGGCTCTAGGTCTTATTTCTTGTAGTGTTAACAGAATAGTAAGTGGATAACAGAGACAGCGCAATGATTTGGAAAGAATAAAGGGCTTAGAATATGACTGAGTTCTACCTTAGTCTCACCCACTAACTGATGGGCCAGCAAAATGAAGGTTTTTCTTAGATATGCAGCAAGGATATATGTTCTGTTGCGTTATTATTTCTATACATAAACACCTCACTTACTCTTAAATTGCTTCTTAATCAAAGTTATTAACTAAAATACAGTCACAAATCAGGAAACCTGCAAAAACACTTCAGCATCTAAAACATTTCACCAATCTTATGTACTTTGTTCATGGGGGACACCTTCATTCTGTGACCCAGAAATGAATTACTGTTTTTTAAAATAATTCTTATAAATCTCAGTTTTCCTATCCACAGAAGACTGGAAATAAGATATAGAAGCTAGAGAAACAGTAAAAGATAATTTTGATCAAATGAAGCAGACATAAGTCAAAAGACAAAAAATGAATTATGACCAACCCATTGGAAAAGAACAGACAAAAATATAGATAGCATATATAAGAAAACAAAAATTTCCATCTATATCTATGTGATTTAAGAAAAATATTTCAACACATTTTCAATAGGTCTTGATTATGTTGTCATATTTCAAAATGATTCACTAAATGCCTAATGTCTTTATTGAAGGTCTACTATGTAGTATTTAGTTGCTTAATAAATGTTACTTTTAATTATTAAATAGTATTTATGAATAGTATATAAATATTTTAAGGTTAATATTATAAAGTTCATATTGAAGATGCAGAAACTGGGAACTGTGCAGTTATTTGCTCAAGTGGCAAGAGTCAAGTAGCAGAGATGAAACTAGTGGTCTCAAAAACAGCACTTTTTCTCCTATATCTGGCTTGAAAATAATTTTTTAAAAGATATAATTCTATCCAATTTTCTCTATTTAATAAATCATGAAAATATGTCACATATTTTAGAACCATTCCTACAAAAATCATTTACAATCACTTATAAGAGTCTTCTAGTCAGTCTGGTGAATGGAACATAAACAGGAATTCCCTCAGGCAAAGTATGATTAAACTGAAAGCCATTGCTAAATTTAAAAGACAAAGAGAAGACTTCACCGCCAATGAACAAAATGGAATTAAAACCACGACAATGAGTGGAGCTGAAATTGTAATCTTTCGGGGTGTGGATGTTTAATATGCACCCTAAGAAGAAGAGTTTTACTATGCAGTGGGAACTCGGATCAGAAGACTCAGATATATGCTTTCTTCCAAAAACAGAAAGGAAATGGAAAGTGGCAGTTTTGATCATGAATGGGAACTGACTGAAAGAGTGTCCTTGAATTACAGGTAGATGAAGCCAGTCACCATGGAAGAACACATATTTGCAGAATTTAAATAAAATGAACAATTTTTAGAAAAATATAAATCATCAATTTCTGTAATCTCAAGAAGCAATAGAAAATATGACAGTCTATATAACAATTGTTGTTGTTGTTTAGTCACTAAGTCATGTCCATCTCTTTTGTGATCCCATGGTCTGTAGCCCACCAGGCTCCTCTGTCCATGGGATTTCCCAGGCAAGAATATTGGAGTGGGTTGCCATTTCCTTCTCCAGGAGATCTTCTCGAGCCAGGTATCAAACCTGCACTTCCTGCTTGACCGGCAGATGCTTTACCACTAATTAGACATATTAAATTCATAGTCAGAAATCTGTACCTTTATTTCATTTCCAACACAGGTAGTGGGTCAAAATTTTTTTCAGGTGATTTCAATGAACTTTGAGTATACAGAAATTCTCTGTGATATGAACTCTTCCAGGTTGTTGAAAAAGAGGAAGTACAGTCTAATGGTTTTTGAGACTCTAGTATGGCCTAACATTAGTGCCACTTGGGAAGGCCTTAATACTAAGAGTAGTGACAAATCATACAGTTATAGAAAACCATAATTTATAAACACAGATTAAATATCCCAAGCAAAGCATCAAATTTAATCTGTTTATTTGATAACAAGAGAACAACAATATGAAAATATATGATTTTTCTGAGGAATACAAGGAGAGTTCAATTTAGAAAGTTTGTCCTAATTAGCTACATTAAAGATTCAAGGAAAAAATTATATGATCATCAAAATAAATGGAAAAATATTTAATAATTTTCTGTATACTCTTAACAAAGAAGGAAGAGAAGGAAACTTGATGTACCATATAAAACAAAAGCAAAACAAACCCAGCAAATATCACCCTTAATATTAAAATTTAGAGCATTTACAATAAAATCCAGAATAAGATGAACATGCCAAATTCCTGCTGTTAGATCTATAATTTATTATCATGTTAGCAGATACAAGAAGACCACACAAAGATATAAGGTCAAAGGAAAAGGTAGGAGACATTATCACAATTTGCATATGATAATCCATCTGCCAGTGCTGGCTTGTTTTTTAGAAAAATGGGACTTGATAAAGCTAGCAACAGATGTATAAAGATTTTTTTTTTCTTCTCAAATGATCTAAAGAATGACCAATGTTTTTAATAAGCACAATCACTACAGATGGTGACTGTAGCCATGAAATCAGAAGATGATTGGTTCTTGGCAAGAAGGCTATGACAAACTTAGACAGTATGTTGAAAAGCAGAGATGTTACTCTGCCAATAAAGGTCTGTACAGTCAAGGCTATGGTCTCCCCAGTGGTCAGGGATGATTGTGAGAGCTGGACTGTCAAGAAGGCAGAGTGCCAAGGAATTGATGCCTTTATAACTATGGTGCTGGAGAAGACTCCTAAGAGGCCCTTGGACAGCAAGGAGATCAAACCAGTCAATCTTAAGGGAGAGCAACCCTGAATACTCACTGGCAGGACTGATGTTAAAGCTGAAGCGCCAGTATTTTGGTCAACTGATGTGAACCTCTGACTCACTAGAAATGTCCCTGATGCTGGGAAAGATTGAGGGCAGAAGGAGAATAGGACAATAGAGGATGAGATGGCTGTATGGCATCACCAATGTGGTGGACATGAACTTGGGCAAGCTTTGAGAGATGGTGAGGGACAGGGAGGCCTGGCATGCTGCAGTCCATGGGGTTGCAAAGAGTTGGACACGACTGGGCAACTGAGCAACAACAATCAAATCTTGCTGAACTCTTCCCAAGATCCCTATATACTGAAAACAAATGATTAATATAGAGCTTCTTCTAGTTGGAGGTCCCTTTTTAAAATCACTTTTGACTCTTGTTTCTTACCTATTTAAAAACTTGCTCTTTGATTGCAAAATAAAGCAAAATGAAAGTGAAATGGGATTACATCATGGATAGAATTTGTAGTCAAATTTGCATCATGAGCCTTCAATCTCACCCTGGACACAGGATATAAAGGATCACTGTCATTTTCCCTTTTGTTGAATGGAGCTTGGGCAAACCTGCTGAGAGAGGGGTTGAAGAAATAATCTTCATTTTTCTTCCAGCCAGAGTGAACAGTTCCGTCTCTGGAATGTGGGAGCAAAGCCCTCAGCCAAATGGAGATACCTAAGTTTGGCCTGAGACATTATGATGAAAGTAATGATTGAATGTGTTGACCTCTTCAGCTCGTCTGTTTTTGGTGTTTTGCAATGTTTATACATTTTCAATTAAGTAATCAAAGTACTGTCTGATGATGCAGAGAGGCCTTTTTAAGATTGGCAGACTAAAATCCAGTTAGTTGAAAACACTTGCAGAGTTGTATTTATTATTGGATAAGGCTGTCATATTTATTGCAATGGTGAATGGTATTGTTTCCTTAATTTCTCTTTCTGTTTTCTCATTATTAGTGTATAGGAGTGCAAGGGATTTCTGTGTGTTAATTTTATATCCTGCAACTTTACTATATTCATTGATTAGCTCTAGTAATTTTCTGGTAGAGTCTTTAGGGTTTTCTATGTAGAGGATCATGTCATCTGCAAACAGTGAGAGTTTCACTTCTTTTCCTCTCTGGATTCCTTTTATTTCTTTTTCTGCTCTGATTACTGTGGCCAAAACTTCCAAAACTATGTTGAATAGTAGTGATGAGAGTGGGCACCCTTGTCTTGTTCCTGATTTTAGGGGAAATGCTTTCAATTTTTCACCATTGAGGATAATGTTTGCTGTGGGTTTGTTATATATAGCTTTTATTATGTTGAGATATGTTCCTTCTATTCCTGCTTTCTGGAGAGTTTTTATCATAAATGGATGTTGAAGGGCTGTCACATTTAAACTGCTGACTCTACAGAGACAAGACTCGGCAGTCATGAAGGTTTATGCTCTTTTAATATTCCCAGAGAGCACTGAAGAATATTGGTATATTGTAACAACTCATTAAAGATCAGTCTAACTGACTCTTACTTCTGTAGCACGTAAGTATGCTCTAACTAAAGATCCTCTTTTATTCATCCGAACTAGAGATATTTCCTTTCCTTCTTCCAAAGTTTCAAGGATATAGAGTTAAAAGCACTGTCCCATAGTCAGAAATTAGAAAGTTGACTGAAAAGGATTCAGAAGTTGACATAATTTAATAAAATCCAGTCTGGGAGTTAGTTTCCAGAAAATTACCTTTAGTATGTTAGAAATGTGAAAGAGATGGAAGCAGTTCCTACATTAAACATTCTTGGAGACACCATTGGGCAGGAATCATCTTAATGATGAAGGTGGAGATAACAAAGGAAACAAGTTTCCTGACTCACAAGATCTGATTTCCTCTATTAGCTGAACTCATTGCAAATTTGTAATTTCTTCATCTCGCTTCTCTGACTCCTGGAGCAATACTTACCAGTCTTAGCAAAGAGTCCTAATGAGCCACAAAAAGATGGTTAACAAACTTTTCTCCTACAGACTAAGGAACTAGTCGGTGGTAGATGAGTTAAGAATGGTATTCTAGTTCACCTCTTAAATATTTAGGAACCCCCCCTCACCTTAAAATATGTTCATTGTCAAGACAAAAGCAAAATTGTTGTATAATTCTTGGTGACCAATCTAATACTAAAGGTAACTGTTGCTCTCTGTACTTAAAATGACCTCCATCTGTAACTACCTGGATTGCCTCCAGCATCATCTATAATTTAATTCTATTTTTCCCAGCTCACCTAGAAGAACTCAAAATGAAATGGTGACTTTGGTTTGTGAGGTCAGAATCAATAGCCATTAGGAGAATGAGGAGATTTTTAAATCTAGGGGAAAAGCAAGTACTTAAAATATCCCTTGCATCAGCCTCAAAATTCTCGGTACCGAGACAAGGCAGATATGGCAGACTTCATCATGATGCAACAGCTTTTGGCTTCCCAGGTGTCACTAGTGGTAAAAAAAAAAAAACAAAAAAAAAAAACTTGCTTGTCTACTCGGGAGACTTATAAGAGACGCGGGTTCAGTCCCTGGGTCGAGAAGATTCCCTGGAGGAGGAAATGGCAACCCACACTGGTATTCTTGCCTGGAGAATCCCATGGACAGAGGAGCCTGGTGGGCTACAGCCCATTGGATTGCAAAGAGTCGGACATGACTGAAGCGACTTAGCACACACACACACAGCTTTAAGGCCTGGAGAGATAGGAGTTAATACAAGAACTGATTGTCAGTCACAATAAGAGCTAACGTTCAGCTTTCAGAGTGTCTCAGACTTGTGTGGTGCAGTAGGAGAAGCCGAGAGACCCTAAAGAACGACTGAAATAGATGAAATCTGTCGATAAGAAGAAAATTCTGTGTAAGCTAAGTGTACGAGTTTCTCTAATCATGTCATTGGCATCATGTAAATGCCAGACACCATTTATATACAGCTTAGATATAGCAGATGTTGGCATTTAAGTATAGGTTTCTCTGAGAGAAAATTGCCCTTGAATGGAAGAGGAAGTGTACTGGCAGAGAAAAATGATTTTCTCAGTTAACAGTTATAACCCCAATAATAGAATTGTTGTCAACCAGAGGTTGTGGGGTGGGACAGGAGGAAAGATGTAATGATACCTCAATTCCAATCGAAAAAGGAAAATCAGCTTCAGTTTAAATTGCGGATGTGTGGGTTGTACACATAGAACCTTCTCCTCCCTCTCCCCTCAAACCTCAAGGCTTCATGTTAAATGGAACAAATCACATCCTTCGTGGTTCTGCTCTATTTGGTACAGCTGCTTGCTGCAGGTGGTGCCCTAAAAATATATTGTTTGTTTATTTTGCAATCGAGCAGTCTGCAGAGTGGTACCTAAAAGTGCAGCAGCTCCCTTCTCTTTCTGCCAGTGAACCAAATGATGAAAGAATAAGGCCCCTGTCAGCCGAGCATGAAAGGACCCACATAAGAGGCACAGGTAGCGCTTGAGGCTCTGCTCCTGATAAGTTCCATTTTCTCTGGATTCATGAAGCAAAGCTGACAAGCAGACTGTCTGTCATCAGAGTCTCTGACCGGGCTTCAGTGAAGTAAAGCCAAGCAAGAAACCACCTTTGTTGGGAGAATCATTGTATTTCTTGGGAAATTAATATCTGTAAGCATGTGGAGTCTGAAGGGAAGAAAAAAAAAAAAAACTTGTAATGGATCACAAAAGGAAAGTCAAAGCAAAGATTAATCTTAGGTCAGTGTTCACATAGATGCCTTTCAACTGAGCCTTCAATGCTTTTTTATTCATTACTTTAAATGATCAAATAATTGTCACAGCCAGACTGACACGGCACTCAGTTTACTGTTGTTGAACACAATGCAATAACTTCTATTTGAAAATGTTTTACACACGAGAGTTAAAATAATGATACACAAAATCATACTTTCCTTAATATTATTCTAGACTTTCCCCGTTGAATGAAACTATAAAAAGACACCCACCAAAATTTCAAGGTTTGCATTAATTGGCATAGAGGCATCATTGGTGATAATGAGTCATGTCAATCCAACTTTGGCAAGACATTGTTTTCTGTAAAAATCTTGCTTAACATTAGTGGGATTGTGATGAATGGATTTCACAATCTAATGGATGATAAAGTAAAATGTTATACTAGAAGGGATTTACTAGAAAAAGCTTGAAAACTATTGACTTACAATAATCAAATATTTCTCTAAAATTCAGTGATTTGGAAATGCCCTGGATTATTAACAGGGATGGAGCCATATTTGCAGTTAGCATTAACCCAGTCACATGGGAAAGAACTCCTTCATTAAATGTGAGACAATATTATGAATAGTTAGGAGAACAGAAGTGAGAAACGTATTGCGTGAGGCATTGGTTTTGACTCGTAGGGTTACTGCTTGAGAGAAATTTAACAATGGGTGGGAGCTGGCACAGATGGAGCCATGGAGCCACAAGGACAGGCCTAGGCACGAAAATAATGAGGGTCGGAAATCGTATACCCAGTGTGGAGGACTGTGTGGGCTGAGAACAGTAGGGTTTAAAATCCTATTTGTAGGACTGGTAAAAGCAAAGGATGTGAAGAGACTATCACAGATGGTTCTTTTTCTACTGTGTAAACAATATTTAGCTTAAGTGTGTTTGCCCATATCTTTATTCTTTTTCAGTGAAGTATAACACACTAAACAATAAATTATCTCTTGTATTATAGGTATCATTATAAATTATTTTTATATCCTTCTTTTGAGATGACTTGCTGTTATTTAACAACTATAATGCATTCTATTCTTATTAATTCTGTCGCTGTGTGTAGAAGTTTCTGTGAAGAAGAAATTTCCATTGAAGACTTATTTCTCAAAAATGTGTATCATAATAATTGATCATGACTGGAAAGACATCTTAAAGGCAATGATATTATATATGACCAAGGAAGATGGTAGCCTTTGTTGAAGTTCAACAGCTTGTCATGTTTTAAAAAATCCTCCATTTTACTATATTTTTATATACTTATTTCTTTCTGGAGTAATTTATGAGTATAAAGTTAAATATAAGAAATGGGATTCTACAGGGTTTAATGTATAATACTCTATGGAGGTAATTTCAACTTTAATATTATTCAAGAAAACCCAATTATTGTTATTTGTCATAGGCTATAATCTTCTCTCCCATGTTAAATGTATTGGTATTTTTATTCCATGGTGTTTCCAAGCATTCTGATAGATCAAGTGATATAATGTGATAAATCAAGTGATATTATGCTTTGGGGTAAGCAAGTGCTTCAGACATTACATATAGAAGCAGATACTGCAATCTGATGATAATGGTTGATATGGGATAAAACCTGCCCCTGTGTAGGTGGTGTGTTGGTACACTAAATAGTATCACACTGGCTTTAAGAATCATGGTTCTGTCTGGGGAGTAAGTAAACTTAGTAGGATTCAGTTCATTTTTGCACACCACTGTGAGTGAACCTGACAAAATAATAGTGTTCTCCAGAGTAGTGGAAGAAACTGAACTAAGGAGAAAATAAATATACCACCTTTATTGTTTTCAAGGCAATTTCTCAGACATTATCTCATCTAGTTCATAATTACAAAATAGTTTATTATACAGCTGGGTGTAAAATTTAAGGATTGTTACTCTCAGACTGTGAATATTTTACCTGATAGTTCTGAATTTGCATGTAGGGAATACTAGTGGATATTAAAGGCAAGAAAAAAAATCGTAGATTTAATTTGTCTTTAGAGACTATTCAAGTTCTTGTACTCTGATTGTTCACAGACTCACAAAACTGCTCACCAGTATACAAGGGCAGCTTTCAGGAATAAAGCAAAATAAAGGGTGTGATAACTGATTGTTCAGGGTTTATTTTTACCAAAACCTGATTGACATCTGTGGATAAGACATGAAGGTGTTATGCTCTGAAGTGATTACATTTAAATGAATTTGTTATTTTCTAGAGAAATTGAGAGCAGATTAGAAATTTAAACATGTACCCATTTTAGAAGTATCAATTGGTCTTGATATTTCTTACTATCAGGGGTAAATCTAGTTGGGGTTCTAAACTTAGTTTGTAGAACATCATTTATATGTTTTGGAACATTCAGTGGTACCAAGAAATGTCCTTTCCCAATCCTATTTAGGTCTTCTCTAGGGACTCAGACAGTAAAGAATCTGCCTGAAATGTGGAAGAGACCTGGGTTTGATCCCTGGGTTGGGAAGATCCGTTGGAGGAGGGCATGGCAACCCACTCCAGTATTCTTGCCTGGAGAATCTCCATGGATGGAGGAGCCTGGCGGGCTTCAGTCCATGGGGTTGCAGAGAGTTGGACACAATTGAGCGACAAAGCACAATTCTATTTACCACCTTCATTCTCCTAATTAAGCAACTTTGTCCATTGGAAAAAATCCCCTGTTCACAATTGAAATTTGATTCTTCTTCCCATATATTTGTGAAGATTTGTATAAGGTATTCTGATGTTACAGAAAGACAAATCACATTTATTTCCTTTACTGACAAGCAGGTCTGTGTATCTGAATACCTGGGAGAACGGGAGTTGAAACAGTGTGTTTAATATTTGAAGCCAAGCAGCAAAGCTGTTGAACCATTCTGGGAGCTAGGAAAGAAACTGAGTGCTTGTCATTCTGTCCATTTCCATCACACGCAACAAGCAGTTTTGTGCTAAAAACTTTTGAACAGTTTTGGACATTAGACTAGAATCAGAAGTTCTTCACCAGCTCACTGTTCAGTGTGGAGGTATGGTAAACAGTGTTTAAGTACATGAATTCAGTATTTGACCACAGGTTAGTTATGTGAGTAACTTCCCTGTAGCTCAAACGGTAAAGAATCTGCCTGCAATACAGGAGACTAGGGTTTGATCCCAGGGTCAGGAAGATCCTCTGGAGAAGGGAATGGCAATCCACTCCAGTATTCTTTTTAAAATTATTATTAATTTATTTTAATTAATTTAATTTTAATTAATTTTATTTTAATTTATTTTAATTTATTTAAAACCATTAATTTATTTAATTACTTTACAATATTATGGTGGTTTTTGCCATACATTGACATAAATCAGCCACCACTCCAGTATTCTTGCCTGGAGAAGTCCATGGACAGAGAAGCCTGGCGGGCTACAGTTCATGGGGTCACAATGAGTCACACGACTGAGCGGCTAACACACATATACACAACTAGTCATATGACTTATGGGTTTCACCCTGCAGTACAGGAAGGGAAGTGACTCTTAAGGCCCAGAAAGGAACTGGTGGGACAACCAGAACCAGGTACCATCTTGGCATATAAAATCATCTGCCTGACCAAGCACCTTGCTTTTCCATGCAATTCATGATATTTGAGGAATCAGCAATAAAAGGAAAGGGGTGGGACTAATATTTCTGGAAAAACTTTTGAAAAATATACCCACCTGTGCCCTACCTCAGACAAAAGGACAAAAAATTTCTGGAAGTATATTATGTTTATAGTAATCTTTTAAACAGCTAGGTAAGTAGTTCCTAGTCTCAGCTAGCATTAGCAATGTGGGCTTTAGGGGAATGTGTGGGGGATCAAAGACCACCCTCTCAGCACTACGTGAGAATTAAGAGCCTGCTGTGGCTCAGTCGGTAGGGGCTGAGGAAGGGAGGGAGGTAAGAAGGACCAGAAAGGAAGAAGGAAGAAACCACTGCTTTCGATTAATGGCCTCCAAACATTTTGGCTTCTACATACCCTGAAATAAATTTTTTAAAATTCCACTTGAAACTATGTGGGCTTGAGACTATGTACATTTGAAATTCATATTTGATATTTTTCATCAGTTTAAATGGCTTCAAAAGCACTCTATTTTGGCATATTATACATATTAATATATTTTAAAGATATATTATTTACTCTTATAAATATATCCAGTGAAATTTGAATACTGCTATGATGTGAAGTTCACTTCCTTTCATTTAAGAACATGTACACACTTCTATAATGATCATTATGTAAAAAATAAAATTTCATTTGATGTCCATTTTTGATTAATACTAGAATGGGATGGAGTTTAGCATGCATTCTATTCTAGTTGTTTTTGTATTAGGTATTTATTTATTATAAATATATAACATAAATAATATAATTACATAAATATTTATTATATAATAATATAAACGTAAAATATATTATAAAATTATGAATAATATATAAATGATATAAATGTATAGATATAGATAATGTATTATATATTATAAATATGTAATATATTGAGTATATATTTATTTAGGAAAATATTATTCTTTCAAAAATAGAGAAGTAGTGAAGACTTTTTGTTATAATGACATCACTTAACTTCTGCAGCTTCCTTGAAATTGGGTGCCACATTTACATATTTACCTATCATAAGAATTATTTCAAGTAATCTACCAATTGGCAAGTCTATAAGGTTTTCCTTCAGTTTTAATGGAAGCAAAGAATCGGAAAGTTCTCGATTTGCAGCAGCAATTTCTGGGAGGTATACAAAGAACACCACCAAGATAAAATAAACAACAATTATAATTCTTTCTCATAAAGGCACCTAGATTAATCTGATGTATATAAAATTTGTGGGAAATATTTAATTTCAATATATTTGTTGATATAATATTTTTGTCCATGGAAAATATGCGCCTCATGTGTATTTGAATCAAATTATGGAGCTGCAGGTTTGGCTAATTAGTTTTTGCAAAATGACGATTTCAGTTACGTAAATGGCCAAATCATTTTTCTTTGCATAACAGACATACCAGATCAAACTTAACATTTTGTCTTAAAACACTGTCTTAATTTTCAGCTCAAATATTTCAATTCAAGTAAATGACATCCACGTTGTCATTCTTGCACTTCTGAATACAACAACAGCTGGGTATCATCTGCTCACACCATTTTCCCCACTCACCTCTTTGAGATGGTGCAGGTTCACAACTTAGATTTAATATTTGCCATTTTAATAGCAACGTCCAAGGCTAAGTGAAAATCAGAATCCAAATCTTTGAAAATCAAGCTTCCACGGATGTGTTTCCAGATTATAGGGGATAAAACAGCATGAGCAGTAAGGCCCTTTACTCTCATGCATTCACCACACACTTCAGCAACGTTCAGAGAAACAACCTGTGCCATTACCAGAACAACCCCAGGTCAACTTGGATGGAGTTTGCATTTACAATTTTGCAAATGTCTTCACCAGTGGTATTCCTAGGCAAATCCTAGCAAGCCAGATAGCAAATGTATATCATTAATGGGAAACAATTGGAAACATCTGTTGCTGCTGCTAAGTCCTTCAGTCGTGTCTGACCCCATGCGACCCCATAGACAGCAGCCCACCAAGCCCCCCATCCCTGGGATTCTCCAGGCAAGAACACGAGTGGGTTGCCATTGCCTTCTCCAAACTCTATCCATTTGAAAGGCACATATTTTACCTTCAAAATTTGTTTCACCACAATATGTTGAACAATGATTTCCATCATTTCAAGCACTCTACAAAGTTTTATAGAGAACAGATATAACTGAAGGATAGACTTGGCAGTGAACCTATATTTTAGCTATGAACAGTGTACCGGAAGCTTTTCTAAAGTTTTCTGTGACTTCCTGCTAATTTGTAGACAGTTTCTAAACCAGTTTTAATGGCTGCGGGAAATAGTAAGCTTATTTATGTTTTTACCAATATCCTCTACTGGTCTCTTAAAAAATTAATAGTCAACTTGCTTAGAAGTGTGTGAGAAGTAAAAGAAATAAAGGAAAATGAAGCCTAGCAATTTTGGTTGGAGAAGTTCATGTTAAATTTAGAGATATTGGTCCTTTGGAGGTAGCTAGAGAAGAAAGGGATTAAGCATTTGTTTTGTTTGCCAATGAATTATCTGGATATGTTTCAAAATGAAAAAGCTACTTCAGTTGTTATGATAAAAGTTTCCCTTAGTGGTTCATTTGTTTACATTTCTTTGTGAAACCACTCCCTTTTCATTGTGTTGGTTACAGGAAGTGAGGTATGTGTGTGTAATACAAATGGCAGGGGAAAAGGTATAAGCAGTGACAGATTTCCTCTTCTTGGGCTCTAAAATCACTGTGAATGGTGACTGTAGCCATGAAATTAGAAGACAATTACTTCTTGGCAGGAAAGCTATGACAAACCTAGACAGTGTGTTAAAAAGCAAAGACATCACTTTGGTGACGAAGGTCCATGTAGTCAAGCCTATGGTCTTTCCAGTAGTCATGTACAGATGTGAGAACTGGACAATAAAGAAGGCAGAGTGCCAGAGAATTGATGCTTTTGAACTGTGGTGCTGGAGAAGACTCTTGAGAGTCCCTTGGAAAGCAAGGAGATCAAGCCAGTCAGTCCTAAAGGAAATCAACCCTGAATATTCTTTGGAAGGACTAATGATGAATGCTGAAGCTCCAATACTTTGACCACGTGATGCTAAAAACTGACTCGTTGGAAAAGACCTTGATGCTGCCTAAGATTGAAGGCAGAAGGAGAAGAGGGCAACAGAGGATGAGATGGTTGGATGGCATCACCGATTCAATGGTGATGAACTTGGGCAAACTCCGGGAGATGGAGAGAGACAGGGAAACTTTGCATGCTGCAGTCCACGGGGTTGTGAAGAGTCAGAAACGACTTGGTGACTGAACAACAACAAATATAGATGAGGTATATATACCGCCCTTCCCCTCACGCATGGAAGACATAGCTAATTAATCATGGCATTCTTTGCTACTGAAGAGAAGTCTGAATTTTGGGGTTTCATGAATCTGTTATCCATCAGCTGATGCTAGCATGCTGGTTTAAGTCTGTTTTCCTATCCTTGGAAAACTATCCGAGAAAAACTTAGATCAGCATGTCTGCCCTCCACATGTACTAGCTAAGAATTCTTGGGAAAGGCTTTGAGTCTGTCCTGCTGCCTTCCCAGGACTGTTACACCAATCAAAAGATTAAATTCCTGTAAATGCATTTTGTAAACCATACAGGTAAAGTCACATTTTCTGAAGAAATCAGGTTCATTGTGTTGTAATGTAAACAGCATCATCTCTTTTATTTCTTCTCCTCCCGGGCTCTTTCCATGCATATTTATTTTATCTATTTTGTAGGTGCAAGTTTAAAAAAAAATATTTTGGATTTTATTAAAACTTTGCACACCTGTATTCCCTTTGAATGTGATATCTGATCCTAACTAGAAGAAAATGCTGCTGGAGAAGGAGAATGCTGGAAACGTCACACCTGGCTGATCATTATGATGCTGTGGCAGTCCTTTCTGCTCGGCTGGAGGCTGTGTGATTAATAGCCTCTCTTCCCAATTATGTGGATATTATACTCTTCTTCCTTTGGCTGGAGATGGGAGATATCTTATGAATGTGCAATGCAAATGCGGGCTTTGTGAATGCTAATTTCAAAATCAGCTAGGAGTTGATTGGCAGGAAACCGAACAATGGGTTGACAGGCGTGCCAGGGGTTAGGAATCTGTGAAAGAGAGGCTGAGTGAAGGTGGAGAAAAAGAGCTGGAGAGATTTGGAGTTAATCAAGAGCCGTTGCTGGGACAGCAGCCGTTTATGAAAGCAGATCTAAGCCAGATATCCTGGAAGAGAGTGTAGCTTCAAAGACAGGTGAAAGAGAAGTGTGGGAGTTTAGCTGACTTCACAAAAAGCAAGATGGAACTAAGAAGCCAAGATGATGCCATAAACGCCATGAACATATTCTCTATACCACATTCCCAAAGTGTGCCTGTCTGCCCTGGGTGTGTACCCTGAGGAAGCACGCCCGTTTCTGACCTTGACAGCCTCAAGGTCAGAGATGCTGTTATTTGTTTCTCTAGATGCCAGCAGGGATCATCACGTAGGAAGTGTTCACCGGACTGGACCAAACTAATCATTGGATTGTCAGGAAGATGATTTGAGTAACAGGAGAAGAGGAGAAGCAGAGATTCAAGCAACTGTTTCATCCCTTCTTGTTATTGTTCAGTCACTAAGTCATGTCCGACTCTTAGCAGCCCCATGGACTGCATGCAACATGCCTTAAACACGGCAAAAGGAGTGATCAGAATGACTGTAGGAACATTTAGTTGGAAGACTTCTGCTAACTGGGCAGAGCAAATTGTTCAAGATCAGCCCTGTTTGGTTTGCATTCTAAAACACTAGTTAAGATGTGCTAGGTTTTCTACGTAGCAGATGCTTTCAGCCCAAGGCTGGCTAGACAATAACAAATCCAAAGACAGAAAATGTGTGGAAACTTTTCCAAAAAAAACTGGCTTGGGCTGCTGACTTACTCTCTCAGGTGATCCAGTCAGCATAGCAAAAGAACTCCCCCAGAAGGAAGAGCAGGTGGAAAGGGGAGAGGTGAAGATGCCACATCCTGAGATGACCTGCTCAAGCTATTGCTCCACTCAGCTAGGGGCAGTGTCGACAGGAGAATCGAGAACCAGCAGCTTGATATATTGGACACATCTGCTCTTAGAGACACTCCATCCATCTTCTCTACACTTTAGCCACTTTGCCTTTACAGATGATTTTTACTTATGTAAAAACATTTTTTTCTTTGGGCAGTATGTCAGCCTCAACACATGCTTTCATGTCCAAATGTATTTCCTCAGCAAATTATCTGTGAACCAGAATTTCATGGTGGTTTAATAAATCTGTGAGTATAGTTTATTCATACAAACATTAATTCAAATAACTCTCTAAAATAGTCATATATTTAACTATCCATGCACACAGACTATATGTTTACATCATCCTTGACACATATATGGAAGTTTTCCAAAAATTATGGATACAGTTTAAAAGAAAAGATAAAAAGGGAGTTTCAAGGAAGGAACAAGAAAGGAACATTTTCTCTAAAATTTCTCTCTAACATGTAGGAAGACATTTTATCTGTCACCAAATACCAGAGATATTTTACTTTTCCCATATGAGAATGAATGCTTCACCTAAATGACTTTTACATAATGAAATGACTAGTTCCATTCCATCAAATCTCACTTTACTTAAATATAATAAAAATGAACACTTATAGAATTTAAACTATCATAGAAGTTTTTTTTTAAAATTAAGAAGTGCTTCAAGTTGGACACATTCAAGGGAGATCACTCAGTGCTTTAGCCAAGAAAGTAATTCAAATATTGTGGAAATAATTTATGCTGCTCCTCAAATATTTACAGTTCTTCCTCCTCTCTGACTGATTTGTGATTGGGCAGGAATGTGTATCTAGTTCTGGACAATGAACTACGGGCAGTGAGCTTCCTCTCTCAAGTAGGAGCATTTTTGTGCCAATGTAGACACCAGATCTCTTCCTGCCATCTGGCATGGCAACCATGATGACTGAGATGGTGGCTATGCTCCTAGCCTTGTTTCCTTAGCGACCAGTGATTGATAAAACTTCTTGCTCACCCATAAGAGTAAACCTTTGTGGTATTTAGTCACAGAGACTTGGGAAGTATTCATAGCACAGAATATACAGTATATAATTATATGTATATATGTATGTTTATATATATTCCTTATTAAAAAATATAAAAACTATATATTAGTTATGTAATCTAATACACACACTCATGTACTTTCTTTTTAAATTCCCAGAGTTTTATATGAACCAACTGGTACCATTCTACCCAGAACTTTTTATGTCCTGTTATTTAAGAATTGTGAGTTACTGTCATTCTCAAAGTAACTAAAGAAAGGTAAAAAGAAGAGTATACTTGTATTATTTGTTGTTAAAAATTAAGATTGTGCCCTCAATTGAAGATCTACATAGAGTCTAAGAAAATACACATAGGTCTGCATACATGATCTGTAATAAATGGAGACATGTATAATAAAACTTTATGAATCCCACAAAATTACACATTTAGCATTAGCGAAAGTTCTTCTCAAGAAAGGGAAGTGTTTATCTGTTTTTATCTGTTTATCATAGGAATATAATGTAAAATAATGTTTTATATAACATAGTAATATACAAATGTGTTCTATAAATATACAAAATCAAAGGAATTATTTATAACTTCAACTTTCTTCCTGTAGAGGGAGCATTATTATTGGCAGAATACTATGAAAAATAGGGGTGTGATAATCTAGAAGTAGAATTCATAGAAAAGCTGAATTGTTTTGAAAAAGAGAGAGGGTAATAAAAGATGATGGATGGTACCTGAGGGAAATCTAAGAAGATTTTAAGGGAGAAGGGAATTCCCAGAAGTAGCAGCGTACCCAGAAAGAATCCCTCGGTCCACGACATAGCCTGGTTTAACCTGACAAATCCCTGTTAAAAGTGGCGGTGATTAGGAAGAAGCACATAGCCACCTTCTATGTGGCTCACCACACCAACTGCGTGTGCTGAGTTTACACAGAAATAAAACAATTCCGGAAACACTAGAAGGAGTGGTTGGCTGTCAACACTTACTGCGAGGACAATCTGGAGGGAACTATGAGCCACTTCTATGTACTGGTACTCCAGAAAACACCCTGAGACGGTGATGTAGCGATGGTCTTCTGGGGCCCAGTCTGGGGCAGGAGTCACTGATGTCACCATGCATCCTGGTCCATTCTCCATCCACCAAGATCGGTGCATTGAAATATTAAAAGTCAGGATAAGGTCTGTTTCCTGCAAGAAGGCAATTTATAAGGATGAGAATTACTTCGCAAATGTTAGCTTATTTGGGCTGATTTGCTGTAGAGTTTCCCATTTTGAAATGTGTTTTTTTCCCCCTCCCCTTGCTGTATTTTATATGCACAAAGAGCGAGTGTGCTCAGTCATGTCCAATTCTTTGAGACCCCATGGACTATAGCCTGCCAGGCTCCTCTGTCCATGGAATTTTCCAGGCAGGAACACTGGAGTGTACTGTCATTTTATAGAGAGAAAAGTAGCATCTAAAGTCAAAGTTCCACCTGGAAAATATGTGTCTGTCAGTTTCATTTATGAAGGCTTGCCTGACTACAATAATATAAATAAGTGTATTATTAGTAAAACTGTCAGACTTACATTGTTATACTGAAAAATCTTAGCTTTTAGAAAGGGAGTGGTTTTAACTATTTTGTCAACTGAAGTTCATTTTAAATGTGCTGTTTTCCTCTCCCTTAAAATATTTACCTTTTGTACATTTTTTTAAGGGGCTTACTTGGTGACTCAGACTGTAAAGAATCTGCCTGCAAATGCAGGAGATCCGGATTCAATCCCTGGTTGGGAAGATCTCCTGGAGAAGGGAACGGCTCTCCACTCCAGTATTCTTGCCTGGAGAGTTCCATGGACAGAAGAGCCTGGCAGGCTACAGTCCATGTGGTCACAGAGAGTTGGACACGACTGAAGTGACTAACTCGCATTGCACATTTTAAATGTTAAAACTGTACATCAGTTTGGCAAAATTTAGCATAACATTGTGGTTAGTGGTAAAATATGTAAGACCTTTACTTAATAAAATAATGTATCTTGCCCCTCCATTATTATTTTTAGAAAATCAGGATCTTTTCAATCTTGCCCACTTCCACTATAATATTGGTCATAATATTTCTTAGAAAATATCATTAGCAAATTATTGAAGGGTGAAGATAATTAAGTTAATAACTCTTTAGATGAGGCTCAGCCTGTTAGGTGATGGGCAGCTACAAATGGAATGAAGGTAGTGTCTGCACTACGGAGCTTGAAATCACATACACAAATGTGGAGCTATCAGTAGCACAGGACAAATGTTGTTTCCCAGGAAGAGAATGGTTAGAAGAAATGTATCAAATACATCTTAGTATTTAACAAGTCACAAGGGAAGATGATTTCTAACAGAGAGGTTCAGTGGTGGAAAGGGAATTATTTGTCTTAGTGATGAAGTTATAAGATAATCACAGATGCCAGCTACTCTCACTCCAAAATGAAGTGGTTGATAGGAAATATTAAGATATGCCCACTTAAACTGAACTTACGAAAACATTGAACATAACTGATAAAGGAATTTGGGGAGGGGAAAGAGTATTCTTTTTTTTTTTTTTCCATTTATTTGTATTAGTTGGGGGCTAATTTCTTTACAATATTGTAGTGGTTTTTGCCATACATTGACATGAATCCAATCCCCCTCCCGCCTCCTTCGTCATCCCATCCCTCTGGGTCTTCCCAGTGTACCAGCCCTGAGCACCCGTCTCATGCATCCAACCTGGGCTGGTGGTCTGTTTCACCCTTGATAGCATACTTATTTCAATGCTGTTCTCTTTGAACATACCACCCTCGCCTTCTCCCACAGAATCTAAAAGTCTGTTCTGTACATCTGTGTCTCTTTTTCTGTTTTGCATATAGGGTTATCGTTACCATCTTTCTAAATTCCATATATATGCGTTAGTATACTGTATTGGTCTTTATCTTTCTGGCTTACTTCACTCTCTATAATGGGCTCCAGTTTCATCCATCTCATTAGAACTGATTCAAATGAATTCTTTTTAATGGCTGAGTAATATTCCATTGTGTATATGTACCACAGCTTCCTTATCCATTCATCTGCTGATGGGCATCTAGGTTGCTTCCATGTCCTGGCTATTATAAACAGTGATGCGATGAACATTGGGGTGCACGTGTCTCTTTCAGATCTGGTTTCCTCAGTGTGTATGCCCAGAAGTGGGATTGCTGGGTCATAGGGCAGTTCTATTTCCAGTTTTTTAAGGAATCTCCACACTGTTTTCCATAGTGGCTGTACTAGTTTGCATTCCCACCAACAGTGTAAGAGGGTTCCCTTTTCTCCACACCCTCTCCAGCATTTAATGCTTGTAGACTTTTGGATAGCAGCCATCCTGACTGGCGTGTAATGGTACCTCATTGAGGTTTTGATTTGCATTTCTCTGATAATGAGTGATGTTGAGCATCTTTTCATGTGTTTGTTAGCCATCTGGATGATCTAAACAGACATTTCCCCAAAGAGTATTCTTTTAATGTGCTAAGTCACTTCAGTCGTGTCCGACTCTCTGTGACCCTATAGACTATCTGAGCTATGTTATGAGTCTCATCATCTCCATAGAGTGGTGGTAGGGGTGGGGATAATTTCTCTTTTCTTCAAGCCTATTGAGAAAGGCTTAAAAGTGTCCTTGGAACCTGGGAGGTACAACAGACTAGTTTCTGACTCAGGCAAGATAAATTTCAAAATAAAGCCCATGACTAGAGCTACCTGTTAAGTGGTCAAACAAAAGGGGTCTATTTTTTATTGCATTAGTTGATTTTTGATGGTGAATCAGTCTAGTATAAATCCCAATTGGTTGTGTTGTGTAGTTATTTTTATACATTGTTTAATTTTGTTTGAAAACATTTTGTTGAGGATATTTGTATCTATATTTGTAAAAGGTATTGATATGTAATTTTCTGTAATGTCTTTGTGTGGCTTTGGCATTAGATTATCACCAACTCATAAAATCAGTTTTCCATTTGCTTCTATCTTCCAGAACAGACTGTAGAAAATTGAGATAATTTATTTCTTAAATGCTTGGTAGAATTCACCAGTGAACCCCTCTGGGCCTGGGGCTTTCTGTTTTGAAAAGTTATTAATTGATATAAATATTGAATATACAGATTTATATTCAGTTTATTTAATGGACATAGGCCTATTTCTTCTTGTGTGACTTTTGGTAGGTTGTGACTTTAAAGAAATGTGTCTGTTTTGGTCTGTTTCATCTAGATTATCAATTTTGTAGACATGGAGTTCATTCAGCTGTATCCTGAAGTCTCTCTTCTCTACTGTAGCAGTTAAAATAAAATCTATCTTGCCATTTTTAACAAGTGTCCAGTGCATTTTTTTCTTAACAGCTCTCATATCTTTTTCTTGCTTGTTTTTCTCTCATTTCACAAAGTAGTTTTTTTTTAAGTAGTTTTTTTTAAGAATAGGTGAATGACTAAGTCTGAAGTGTTTTTACCTTAATTTTGTATTAATTGACTGATATTTTGGCTGGATATATTCCTTTCTGTTGAAAATCATTTTCTCTCATAACTGTGTGGACATTTCTCCATTATTTTCTAGTTTCTGTTATTACAGTTAATAAATCTGATATCATTTTGTTCCCTGTAATTTTTTTATGTAACCTGTTTTCATTCTTTTGTTCTCTTGTGTCTTTTTGTTTCAAAAAGTGAAATAGTTCAAAAACATCAAAAAGTCCAGAAGATAGTCTAAAAAAACCATTATTCTCACCACTCAATTTTATTAAATCTTATATTTGCTTAAAGACATTTTAAAATAAAATTTTATACATATAAATGATGCCTCATCTGTAGTCCTCCTAAATATGATTTCCCTCTCTCTCTCTCCACAGATAATTACTATCTTGATTTTGGTGTTATTCTCATGAAAGATTTTTGTAGTTTTACTGAATATTTGCATATTTATTAATAATATAAAATGCAGGTTTTTTTAGGTTTTAAAGTGTTTATGTACTCTGTCATCTATTTTGGTTCCATGTTATATTTTTGAGGTTTATTGATGTAAAAAATCATTTAGCTTCAAATTCTGAACTTCAGTAAGACAGTATCTTGATGGGTTTCTTTTTTACTTAGTATGTAGAGCATCTGGAGGGTCTTTCCATCCAAGAGCCATTTACTTCCATTCTAGAAGTCAACTACATTATACCTTTAGTGGTTCCCTCCCGTCGATTTTTTCTGTTACTGCAGGAAATTCCTTTCAGACAAATTCCTATCTGTCTTCCAGGATTGATCTCTTACATTCTTATTTTTTCTTCCCTATTGTTCATATCTGACATTTCTCTTTAGTCTCTTGGAGCTTTTCTTTACCAAGTCTTCCCAAACTTATAGAACTATATCTTTAATTTTTAATACTTTGAACTTTCAAGAGCTAATTCTTCTCCAGTTATTGATTTTATATAGTTAATATTGTTGAATTGTTTCCTGGCTATAACTTTTCTTATCTTCTGCATACGTATTCTTTTAAATTGTGTTTCCTACATTGTTTTAGATTTATCGAAGTTACTTATTTTTACTAAATAGGTAATCAGATAAATAATATTAACAGTAATTATTAAGGATCTATCATGTGCCCTAGGCAATGTTCCTACCTTCATGAGTGTTAATTTTTCAGTGGGTGAAATGGATAACAAATATATAAATGTATGAAAATATCTATGTAATGATTAATATATGCAGAAATATAAACTCAAGTAAAGAAATAGAGTAACAAAGAATTGGGTGCTGGGGAGGAGTGTAATGCAATATTACATATATTAGTAAGAAAAGATGTCTTATTATTTTGTATTTGACAGGGCTCTAAATGAAGTGTAGGAGTAAAGAGAGCAGGTATGGGAAGAGCATTCCAAGCAGAGGGAAGAGCCAGTGGGGACACCCTGAAGATTTTCTATTATGTTTATTTTTTTTTTTCTGACTTTCCTATTTGAACTGTTCCTTAGAACTGTCTCATAAAGGTTCATACCAAAGAGAAACTAAAACTTGATCGGCATTTTGTCATGCATTAGTGGGCTGATCAGCTGGTATCTTTCATTCATGATTACTGGGCATTGCCTTCCAAGTGCTCCATTTGTAGAGTTTGGTATAACTTTGCTGTGGGTCTTCTAATTTACCTATGGCTACACACCAGACCACAGTCTTCCTGGGTTGAATGGAGAGGAGCTGATGGTTTTGTTATATAATATGCAGGCTTTTTTTCACTATACAGTCTTTAATTTAATGCTCATGTATTCAGAAACTTAGCTTGTACCTCCAGTATTCTCTCCTGGAAAATCTCATGGACAGAGGAGCCTGGTAGGCTATAGTCTACGAGATCACAAAGAGTCCCATCAGTTCAGTTTAGTTCAGTTGCTCAGTCATGTCAGACTCTTTGCGACTCCATGAATCACAGCACGCCAGGCCTCCCTGTCCATCACCAACTCCCGGAGTTTACTCAAATTCATGTCCATCAAGTCGGTGATGCCATCCAGCCATCTCATCCTCTGTCATCCCTTTCTCCTCCTGCCCCCAATCCCTCCCAGCATCAGGGTCTTTTCCTATTAGTCAACTCTTCGCATGAGGTGGCCAAAGTATTGAAGTTTCAACTTCAGTGTCAGTCCTTCCAATGAACACCCAGGATTGATTTCTTTTAGGATGGACTGGTTGGATCTCCTTGCAGTCCAAGGGACTCTCAAGAGTCTTCTCCAGCACCACAGTTCAAAAGCATCAATTTTTCGGCACTCAGCTTTCTTCACAGTCCAACTCTCACACCAATACATGACCACTGAAAAAACCATAGCCTTGACTAGACGGACCTTTGTTGGCAATATAATGTCTCTGCTTTTTAATATGCTATCTAGGTTGGTCATAACTTTCCTTCCAAGGAGTAAGCGTCTTTTAATTTCATGGCTGCAGTCACCATCTGCAGTGACTTAGCAACCAAACAACAGCAACCTGTGCTTCAAAGGTGTAAGCAATTCAGAGAAGTATGGTTGCATAGACTAAAGGAAGAGCCTCGGGGCAATCTAGTTTCCTCTTGAACAGATTATTCAGTTCTTCCCATTTTCAATCCTGGACCTCACAGACTCCTCCTACTTCTAAATCCTGACTTTCCCAAGGGTTCCATGCACACTGGAACCCACTGCATGATCTTAAGTTTTTGGTTTTTCCATTTTTCTAAGTCACTTGCTTATACTTTACTTTCTGTCTTCCAAAAACTGTTGACACTTCTTGTCCATTCTCTTTTTACTGTGTGTTTATCATTTTTTTATTCTTTAGTATCACTTGGTGGAGTTTCAGGATGAAATGTAAGTGCATATATTCAACCAGCAATCCTTAATTGGATAGTTTCTGGAATTAGCTTATATTCTTATTCATTTTCATGTAGACATTTAAACAAAAGATCTCTGTGTTTATATATGTGTGCATTATTTTAATCACAAAATATAATTTCCTACTTGTAAAACAGAAAATAGAAAGGCCCCCTTGAAATCCCTTTAAGTGTAACAGAAATTCCTGAGGTGTGAACTGCTGCTCCATGCATAATTGATAGATTATTCAATTCCCATATGTTTTGTAATTTTGCATTCAAAATTAGAAGGACTTGAGACAAAGAATGAGTAGCACAAAATAAGGCATAAAATCACATCCAATCCATACAACCAAATTTTCTATGGAGTCACACTGAAAAACATATAAGATAGGTTCAGAATTGTAAGATTCACAAACTTTTTAATTTAAAAAGACTTTAATAATTATATGTTCAGATCAGTATAGTGACAAAAATTTCCATCAGTATATTTATTCATCTCTCTTAGTAACTCTTCAAAAAGTTCAGATTAAAGGACCTCATTATGGTCATGTCATTTTTCAAAATAGCAGGGTCTGATGTGTTGCATGAAAGCTGTTATTAGGCTTATAAAGTTGTTTCTGATGGGGTTGTATGTATTCAGGGCAATGTAAGAAGCCTAATTGCTCAACAAAAAAATAAGCAAGCATTTGATAATTAGAAAAAAAATAGGTTGACAAGTAAATGAGAAAATGCTACTAGTAATGTCTAAGAATTTCAACATAAAGCTAAAATTTGCTTTCATAATTTATGGCATTTGATGCATAGTCTATTCTAATTGTAAACAATTGATTTTATATTGCAGAAGTTAGAACGAGAAGGTAAGAGTGATAAGCTTTGAGTTGTAGTTTAAAAAGCCAGAAATATTTTCTTAGATTTTTGGAATTTTCTTACTTAGTTCTTCTTTTTGAATAATAATATTGAAATTTGATTCTCTCCCTGCTGTGGATTGCTTAGTTAATGTCTGGAAGTCTAGTTATCAGTATAGTTACTAACAAATATTAATTGTTCATATACCATATGCAAAATACTCTACCAGGCCATGATGAACAGAAGAGATATAAAATGCAATCTCTAACATTACAGGGTTTATTTTGGAGGACGAGGTACATGGGGATAAAATATAACAATAAAAGGAATAATTTGATAAGTGAGAGATGTGGACGGTCTGTGTCTGGGAACTCAGAGGGTGTGTTGCCTGTGGGCTCTGGTGGGACAGACTCTCAGAGATGGGAACTCTAGCTGGGGTCTAAAACAGAATCCAGGTTAGACAGATCCACAGCCTGGGGGAAAAAGACCATTTTAGGTAGCATAGAGCAAGGAATAAAAACTATATAGAGCGAAGAATACTTGTGTATTTAAGGACAAGTAGCCCTACTTTGGGGGTTTCCCAGGTGGCTCAGGGGGTAAAGAATCTGCCTTCAGTGCAGGAGATGCAGGAGACTTGGGTTTGATCCCTGGGTCGGGAAAATTCCCCTGGAGGAGGGCATGGCAGCCCACTCCAGTATTCTTGCCTGGAGAATCTCATGGACAGAGGAGCCTGATGGGCTGTGGTCATTGGGGTCACAAAGAGTTGGCAATGACTGAGCGCAAGCATGAGCCTTATTTTTATGAGGTGAGAGTTTCTAAGGAGTAGTATGAAAGCATTTCAGAAAGATACATTGGAGACAGATTAGGGAGTGACTTAAGTGCCAAACTAAATACCCTGGCTTATTGAAAGACTATTGATCAGGGACAGGACATTGGCGCTGTGAGGCATGAACAGAGAGATATTACAGTAAACATAATCAAGTCTCCTTCAGGATTGAGGTGGACAGTGCAGGAAACGTGGTAAGACCAGTGCAGGTGCTTTATTAAAGGTAGTCATGATGGAGTGATCACATAGATGCTATAAAATCCAAATGCTTCATCTTAATCACCCCACGGTAGTCTGCTGTGTTCCCTAAGAGTCCAGGTAGGTGGGACCAGGACCACCTCAGAGTAATACTTAAGTGATACTTTAATACTCTCAGAGTCAGAATGGAAAACAGTCTAAATTATATTAACGCATCCTTCTGGTGATGATATTAGAGGAATGCCAAACAAGCACATTTAATGGTATGAAGCAAACTTTAGCAACAACAAAAATATTCTGGAAAAACAGCATCGAAACATATATATTATCTAGGGTGAAACAAATCACCAGCCCAGGCTGGATGCATGAGACAAGTGTTCGGGCCTGGTGCACTGGGAAGACCCAGAGGAATTGGGTGGAAAGGGAGGTGGGAGGGGGGATCGGGATGGGGAATACATGTAAATCCATGGCTGATTCATGTCAATGTATGACAAAAACCACTACAATATTGTAAAGTAATTGGCCTCCAACTAATAAAAATAAATGGAAAAAAAATTAAAAAAAAAAATTCTGGAAGGTCAAAATATTTATATTAATAAAAGCATATATATTTAGACATTAGGGCTAAGAGAAGTAGTTAGCATTGAACCTGTGATTTGAATGGCTTCGGTAATTAGCTGAGAATATGGAGTTGGGACGGTGGGAATGGCTACATTTGACACCAAGAATCACTTATTCTCAATGAACTCATTTTTTACAACCAATACTCACTGGGTTAAAGTTTAAAAGATCGTCAGAAAGCAGTGTGTTATATCTCACTGCCAGTATCTACATGTGGATACTAATTCATAGGAGACTGAAAAATTCATTCAAATTATGATCATTCATTGCTTATTTCCAGCTGGTGAACTGAATATTCTAACCCCAAATATAACTGTTTTCTTCTGTTAATTATACAATCTGTTTCTTTTGTTAACTATACAGTCCATAGAATTCTCTCAGCCAGGATACTAAAGTGGGTGGCCTTTCCCTCCTTCAGGGGATCTTCCCAACTCAGGGATCGAGCCCAGGTCTCCCACATTGCAGGCGGATTCTTTACCAGTTGAGCCACACAAGGGAAACCCAAGAATACTGGAGTGGGTAGCCTATCCCTTCTCCAGCAGATCTTCCTGACCCAGGAATTGAACTGGGATCTCCTGCATTGCAGGCAGATTCTTTACCAAATGAGCTATCAGGGAAGCCTTTAAATAGAGCTGTTTTCTTCTGTTAATATATGCTGAAATCTATGCAAACCTGCTTATACATATAAAAACTCTGTTGCTACATTTATCCTGGTAACACAAGAATCAGTGAAAGCAAATAATTATTGTTCGAGATTCCAGAAAGAAGGAGCTAAGAAAATATGGTTTTGAGAAGATATTCAAAATTACAAACGCACTTTATTAACAAGTTGAATGACTATTGCACACATAGGAATGTAGCCCAGAACATAAGGAAGTTTGTATCAGCCAACTCCAAAATCCATAGATGCAATTCATCCTATTGTGATAAAGTTAAGTAGATGAAACATCAAATATACATCTGTGCCCCACTTTCTTCTAGAATTCTGGACTATGGGTAACTTTGGTCTTTGGCTGATTATGGATCATAATTCAGTATGATACCATTGGTATTGTTAGCTCCAGTTCCCGGCTTCTGTCTTTAGTTATTTAAGAAAAGATTAAGAATATGTTCCTGTGAGCATGAAAAACATAATAAACACTGCTCTAAAATCAAGTGAGGAAAATCTGATATTTGGATTTCTAATACAGAAGGTTTAAAGTTCATTGCCATTATATATTTTCATTGTTTCTTGCCTGAAAACAGGTTTCTCATGTCTATGTTGCAATAAAGGCCATTGTTTCACTTTTCTAAATCTTACTCTAATTGCCACCTTGGTCCAGATCAATGTTTTATGTTATCCCACAACTGGCCTGCACCCTCTGCATTGTGAGCATTGTTGCAAAAATTACATTTTAATGAAATCCTCCTCAGTACTTCCTTTTAGGGATTCCCTGCTGGTAAAGAATCTGCATGCAATGCAGGAGACCCCAGTTCGATTCCTGGGTCCGGAAGATCCCCTGGAGAAGGGAACAGCTACCCAGTATTCTAGCCTGGAGAATTCCATGGACTGTATAGTCCATGGGGTTGTAAAGAGTTGGACACGACTGAGTGACTTTCACTCACTTCCTGTTAACGTCCTGCACTTACCTCTGCATTTTTTCCCTTTTAAATTATTTTTTTTTTATTAGAGTGTAGTTGCTTTACAATGTTGTGTTAGTTTCTACTGAACAACAAAATGAATGAGCCATACATATATCCTCTCTCTTTTGGACTTCCTTCCCATTGTGAATCACAGTGAATTATGTAGAGTTCCCTGTGCTATACTGTATGGTCTCGTTAGTTATCTATTTTACACATAGTATCAATAGTGTATTTAAATGAATTATTTGGGCTACCCCTTCTAACAGCTTTTCTTGATTAATTCCTTTCCTTTTTCAAGATCATAATGTTATAGTTGCTCTGTGTGTGTGTATATATATATATATATATGATGAACAAAATTATCTTGGTCCATTGTTTTCTTCTTGTGGGTAAAGGGGTATGTTAAGCCCCAGTATAGTCACTGCTCCTGCTCAAGAAAGGCATATTAACTCTTAGCTAGAGAGGAAAGTCTGCACCTGGAATGTGAAGAATTTCGTTTCAAGGTGATCCTTGTATGTTATGAAAGAGCTATAAAGAAGGAAGAGAGGGAGGGAGAGGAAAGGAAAAGATTGCAAGGAAAAGAAAGAAAGAATTCAATAAGGAAGCTGCCATGCTATGTTAAAGTTAAATTGAACCTCCAGGCTCAGAATTCTTGATTATTTTTTTACTTCCAAAGTTAGGACTTATCAGCAATGAGTGGGATCTAAGTTTGGCAAAATGAGTCTTGTCTCTTTCACACCCTTCCTAACAGATGCTAGAGGCAGAATTTTCTCAGCTGGTTACAATAATGAAAGATCAACTTCTCACTGACTTTATAGCTTTCAATGTACTGAAACCTCTTCAGGCAGCTTTTCCTGCTGTTTTCTCACTTTCTCGTTTGTTCCCTCCCTGCAGGTATCTTTCCCCATTTTGTGAGTGTTCCTTTCCCCGTCTAAGAGCTTTGACAAGTGATCTGCATTCACTCTAGGGGACCAGGGAGGCAAAGAACGGGTTAGCTATTTCAAGAAATGTCACTGCCACTTTGGCACTCATCTGAAGGCCACCATTTTCTTTGTTTTTAAAGCACTTGTATGTGGATTTTTAATTGGCACAGAGGCTGATGACACTGAAGGCTTGGTGACATTCAGGAACATTGAAATATCTTGCTCAGCGGTTCCCCACCATCACTGGCCATCATTATCCCACCTAGATGTACAGTCCACCCCCAGTACTTACACCACCATTTTCCCAAAGTTGGAAATGCTGGCTTGGATAGTATCTATGCTTGCCTCCAAAGATTTTAACTTATCAATGGAATTGAATTGGGAGGACAGTCACATTTTGATCCACAGTTCAAAGTGTCTCTTAGTTAAATTTGTTACCAGAAATGCTAATAAAGTTTTATATCCTTTCTTCATTCATTCTCTGGGAGAGAATAATTTATGGGAATATGACCAAAGAATGGTAGCAAGATGGAGAGAAACCAAGCGCTAATGTTATTGATGCTTAAGTTTATGTAGTCATTTTTTCAGTTACTGAGAAGGACCATAACTAGAAATGAAATGAAATACTAATGAATATAAAATTTGTAAAATCTTTGTAAATCTGTTCATTTCGAATATAAGTATATCTCCTAGTTCATTATAAATTCTTCAGCTTATTGTTAAGTTGGAGAAAATATATATGCTGCAGAAAGAAAGGAAAACTCTGGATTTATTACCTAGTATATGCCTCAACAACATTTAGAAGTTGAGATTACCATCTTTATATAACAGAAGAAAAAAATGAGGCCTGGAGGGCATATATAAATGCATGAAGTTATTTTTATGAAAGATGAAAGTAGGTTTCAGACCTACTTTCCATGCCTTCCCCCTGGACCTTTCTGCCTCTGAAAGAAATTCTTTTTACCACCAAATCAGTCATTGCCAAAACACCATATTTGGTACTCTTTAGGAGAAAGTTGTAGAGTAAAAAACGGTGGACTCATAATTCATACCATTGAAAAAACTTCTAAATGCTGTTCAGAAACCTACACAGTGCTATAAAAGACCTTGACATGTCCTCTTAGGTGGTTTGCCAACACTGATCCAAAATTCATTGTACCCTGCATTTACAGTAGAGGTATATTAGCCATGCATTTGGATGAAGAAGCTTTTAAAGATATTTTAGTTGTACTTTATTCGCATGAGAGAATTTTTTTTTAAGTGGTAAGATTTGTCTCTTGTCTTGTTTTACCCCGGCAAGTACATAGATCAATACCGCTTAGAATTTGTGGAGACAAATATAAATAAACCTCTAAGTCTAAATAAAACACCTCTTAAGTATATGTACCTATTTTCTTTGGATGGCTTCCAAAGAGCTCTTTGCAGCTTTTCTAATGCACAAGACCAAGAGGCTACTGGTGGAAAAGTCACTGTCTAGAAGAAAACACGGAGAAACAGAAAAATGCTCATCATTACTTTTCTATAGAGAAGCACGTAGCTCCTTACTCTCCTTTACAAAGAGGGGGTATCCTTCCCAGGAGTATGAGAAAACATAGAAGTGGAAGTTGGGGACACAACTATGAGGAAAGAAATGATCCAGTAATTTTGTTGCAGAGGTGAAAAGATGAGGGTGAAGTGAGGTGGTGGACAAAAGAGAAGTTCGTTCCAGAAATAGTGCTGATACTGCCACAGCATCAATCACAACCTAGTCCTTATTTAAAAGATGTGCTTCCTTCCAACTCATTCTTTTCCTTCACTCTCCTACAGAAAGCTGTCATTCTCTATCAAATGTTCTTTTCTACTTATTGGTGATTCTCTTCTCAGGAGTATCAGAAGTGACTTGAGAAGTCTTGTGAAAAGTAATAGTTTAATAATTCCCCATTCAAAAGTTCAGATTCATAAACCAAGAGGCAATTTTAATTTACATCGTACACATCAGCCTGTCCAAAATGGAATTGGAAATCCCACTGAGAAAAAAGTTGTGTACAATTTTAAGTTATAGGTGGGTTTTGTTAAGCTACCTCAATAAAGGAATAATAAAGTAACTGCTTTTTTCCTGCAATGGACATGAGGATTATGTGACAGCCAACCTTCTCATTCACCTGAGGGATCTTTTGCAGTCTCTTGGTCAGACTGTTTTAGAGTTTGCGTCTGAAGACAGTCACTGACAAAACTACCTTCTTTGTCTAAGGTAGTTGTAGGGTCTAAAAACAATGTCTTATGAGGCATTTTGAAAGAATTTGGGTTGAATTGTCTGGAAAGGACTAAAAGGGATTCTTATAATTGCCTTCAAATATTTAAAGAAATATATATATATATATTATATATATATATAAGGGATCAGACTCATTTATATTTAACTTCAGGGAGAAGCCAAAGATTCAAGCCAATGGATTTATCTGGGAGGTAAGGCGGACAATGCTCAAAGGATTAGAAGTGCTCTCAAATAGAATGGGTGGTATTGTGAGTAGTGAATCCCTATAGCTAATGGTATCCAAGCAAAGGCTGGGTGTTCCTTCAAGAGTGAGGGTTACACTCAAAACTTACACAATCTCTTCCCTTAAAATGATTCTGTGATTCTGTGAGTAGAGAGAAACTAAAGATCATATATGACATGATTATCTATTACCTAGGTTTATTCAGTACCACTGAAATAGACAGGGAATGTAAACTACAGAGCTTATCACTCAATCTAGTTCATAAGAAATGACTTAGAAAAATAAGCTATAATTTTAAATCTACAAATGACTAGTTTATGCCCAACTGTTAATAATCTGCCTCTATTGACAACTACTCATTTTAGCTCTTAAATATACTGCACTATGCTGTAGTTGACAATGATTATATATAAATTCTCAGCACCAGGCACTTAGAGAATCTCTTTAGGAGTTTCAAAATCACTTAAACACTCTTGTGAAAAGGAGCAATTTTAATCATTTTTCACCAATCAGTGATTGTTCACAGAACCAAGAGAATGGCTTGAATTTACTCAATGAATCTGAAAAGGTCCCTACAAAATTGAAGCAATTTAAGAATTTAACCTTGTTAGAATATCATAAAGGTTACTCGCTGTTATAGAATATAGCTACATGGGTTTTTTTTAAATTAAAAGTTATTACTGAAAAATGCTCACCAGTATCTGCTCCTTCAGCACGTTGCAATCATTTTACAGTAGTGACATAAAAGACCACTGATCACCATAACAGATACCATCATGGTGAAAAAGCTTGAAATATTGTGAGAATTACCAAAATTCTCAGAGACAGGACATTAACAAAAATGGCGCTTGACAGACTTGCTCCGTGCAGGCTTGCCACGAATGTTCAATGTGTAAATAATGCCCTCTCTCTGAAGCAGGATAAAGCAGAGCGCAATAAAACGAGCTTTGCCTGTAATTAAAGCCCCACGTGTTTTGCCGGTTTTGTATCTTATCCTTGTGTTATATTTAAAACAAAATTCTGTTTTTGTCCAACAGATCCCACTAGACAACCAACTTTGCTTTTGCCACGTTTGTTTTTCCCCTCAGAGAATATATCTTCACAAGTAAGGTCACCAAGTAACGCTTCTTTCGGGTCAATCTCTTGGAAACACATCAGAGAGAATCTGTTAGCACATATTGTGAATTGACCCCTCCCGGCTTTCACAGTGTTTCTGATTATCAGTATCAAAACATTAATATCCTACACACTCTGAATGATTCCTCGACATTGATAAAACTCTACCAGGGAATATCATCGTGGAACTTTGTTGATCACTGAGCACGTTTTATTACTTATGATTTTACATTGTCTCTTCTGGGTTTTCTTCTCTCTGTAAACAGGCTTTAGTCTTCACTAGCTCTTTAAGACCACTGCCATCAAGCCCGCTTATAACCATCGCCCTTGGCCACAGCTGCCCTCGTCTGTCCACCATGCCTTCAATAGACTCCCCTGCAGTGAGCAGTGCATCAGAACCACGTGGAGGGCTGGTCGAAACAAAGGCTGCAGGCTCCACCCCCAGTTTCTGATTGGTAAGTTTGGAGCCGGGCTGAGAATCTACATGGCCTAACACGTTCCCAGGAGAAGGTAATGGCAACCCACTCCAGTACTCCTGCCTGGAAAATCCCATGGACGGAGGAGCCTGGTAGGCTGCAGACCATGGGGTCGGGAGGAGTGGGACACCACTGAAGCGACTTAGCAGCAGCAGCAGCCACACGTTCCTAGGTGATGCTGATACCGCTGATCCGAGAACTCCGAGACTCAGGGCTCCACCTGCGGGCCTCTTACTGTGGGTCAGTTTTCACACCTAGAACCATTTAACGCACACGTGTTGATTGTGCCTCGTGCACGTGGGAAGGCATACAGGCTTTTCATTGGTTCAGGACGATGTAAGGCTACAGCAGATTTGACATGGGAGGTAAAGCTGAGTTTTCCAGCTCCCTTACTTCATTCCTTCCTGGCTTCCTTCCTGGCCACGCTACTTTTTCTGGGACTAGGACACTTCGGTTTCCCTCAGCCATGTTCCTTCTGGAAGCTGAAGATCAGCAGGTAAGTGCACTTCCCATATCTGGGAATCTACCTGCTTGCCTTCTGGACATTTGTGACCCTATGCTTGCTCTGGCGTTTTTGGTTTGTCCACACTGATTTCTTTTCATTGCTTTTTGTTGAGACTTGGAAGATTGCCTTTTTGTGCCAGTAAGTCTGGTGCCCTGGACGTAGCATTCCTGGTCCGGATTTTGAATCCCCCAGGCTGCCTTCATTGCTTTTCAGATGCGGGCTTTTTATTCGGTTGGACAACATTGGTTCTCTTTCAGTGGCTGCTGCCTAGTCTTTCCCTCTCTTGAGTTCTCATTGTGGTTCCAGTCCTCTCAACCCTCCATCTCCCGCACACTCTTAGCTCTGAGAATCAGTGCTGGCTTGGTCTTTTACCTCTATTGCTTTTCTGGTAAGAACATGTGACTTGGCTGGAAGGCTCTATGGGCACCTCCATGCGTGGCTTAGATTCCGGTAAGTCAGTTATATTATTTCCTTTTAAAACCTGCATCAAGGAGGAATGTGGGCTTCTGCAATGTGTGGTCTGAGAATCAGTGGCTTTCAGCCTGTTAGGGGTGCTTGTTAAATGCTTGTTATAAATGCAGAGCCTCAGTCTCTGCCTCAGATGTCTGGAGTTAAGAGCCCGTGGTGTAACAAGAAACCCAGGTGATTTTCATGTGCATTGTGAAGAACCGATGTATGGTAACTGATGTATGGTGTAGCACCAATAGAATGAATTGCCTCCACCTGAGACTAATTGTGACTCAACATCACCAATCATGACTTTCCCAACTTTATCACATTGATGTAATTTTACAAACCTGTGTTATGGGTGAATTTCCTGCTGACCATGGGAACCCAGGAGTCAGGGGAAACCTAGAGTGTCTCTGTGTCCCTCTCACGTTTGTTGTTTCTTGGTATTTCTCTTGCATAAGGACTTTTCTACTAGGTCAGCATACCAAAGGAATATTTGTTAATGCTCGTGTCCATGATGTGATGTGGGCTTGGATGATAGGCAGCCTGAGGGTCCAGGGTGGATGAATACCAGTCAAGTTAAACTGTAAATTTTAGGTTCATAAGGTAATGCTGGCCGATAGCAGGTGGCCAGCCAGACATCTCTTGTCAGCAGTTATTATGGAGGAGGTATTGAAGGTAGATTAGGCTGGGTGAACCAACTATAACCTAGCGCTTCTGTGTGGATGGAGCCAGCAGTACTGGCCTGAACAGTGACCATGCATGGCCTTGTTGCCAGGAACCCATCCGTGAAGAAGCAGTTCTCCAGGCTAATAAGACAACGTTCAGAGAGTGTCAGAGCCTCAGTCACGACTGCCTACCTTCAGGATCGGGCTGTACCCCAAGAGGAGGAAATGGCCATGTTAACCTGGAAACCCAGATGGACAAGCCCTTATTCATAAGCAGTGCCATAGAAAGAACATGGGCTCTAGGATCCAGGTTGGGTTTGTGTGAATTTGAGTAACTCTAACCTCAGATGGTCTTCCTAGGCAAATTAAAGTGCATGTCCAGGGTTTAATAGAGGACACAGATACAGTAGATGCTTAATTCAGTGGCCAATACTGTTATGTTTATTATAGAGGAAATCATGTTCTCTGTGAGTCTAGGAACCTCAGGGCTACTCCAGGTTCTTTGAACTCTGACCAGACTGGTTGGAGTGTTGGTTGGGTGGCTAGGGTAGTACCTTATTCAGGATCTGAGCAGAAGGTAGCAAGCATGCTCAAAGCAAAAGAACTTAGCTGGGTGTATTGGAGGACTTTTTTCCTTCCCCTTTCCTTTGTAATTTGTTGACTATCTTATAGTGTTGTGTTTGGATGCCTTTTTGTGTATATATTGATCATAGATTTTTGGTTCATGGTTACAATGAGGTTTTGGCATAGCAGTCTATATATATGTAATTGTTTTAAGTTGCTGATTGCTTAATTTCAGATGCATTCTAAATATTCTTCCTGTGTACTCTCCTCCTTACATGATTGCTGGTTTTGATATTTTACATTTAATTGTTTTGTGTATCCCTTAACTGCTTATTGTGCATACAAATGATTTTATTACTTTTGTCTTTTGATTTCCCTACTGGTTTATGTGTGGATGATTTCCTACCTTTACTATAGGTTTGCCTTTACCCATGAATATTCCCATTGTTTAATTTTGTTGTTTCTGGTTGTGACCTTCCTTTCCCGCCTAAAGAAGTTCCCATAGCATTTGTTGTGAAGTTGGTTTGGTGGCACCGAATTCTTTGAGCTTTTGCATGTCTATAAAGCTTTTGATTTCTCCATCATATCTGAACAGGTGAAATAGTCTTTTTTCTATTTTTTTTTTTTTTAAAGTTCTGTTTTTAAACAAAGAAACATCAGGGGAAAGCGCGAATGCAGTCCCCCACTGAAATAGTCCTTTTATTATTGGAGTATAATTGCTTTAGAATGTTGTGTTAGTTTCTGCCATACAACAAAGTGAATCAGCTGTATGTACACATATGTCCCCTTGCTCTTACATTTCCCTCCCTGCCCTATCGCACATACAGGTCATCACAGAACATTGAGCTGAGCTCCTTGTGCTACACCACAGATTCCTACTAGCAATCTACTATACATGTAGTAGTGTTTACATGTTAATCCCAGTCTCCCAACAAATCCCATCACCTCTTTTACTGCTGGCATCCATACGTTTGTTCTCTACATCTGTCTCTATTTCTGCTTTGTAAGTAAGATCTGTACCAATTTTTTCAGATTCCTCATATATGCATTAATATGCGACATTTGTTTTTTCTTTGACTTCACTCTGTGTGACAGTCTATAGGTCCGTCCATATCTGCACAGAAGACCCAGTTTCTTTCCTTTTTATGGCTGAGTTATGTCCCATTGTGCATTTGTGCCACATCTTTACCCACTCCTCTGTTGATAGACATTTAGATTGCTTTCGCAGTCTGCCTGTTGTAAATAGTGCTGTGGTGAATGTTGAGGTGCATGTGTCTTTGAATTATGCTTTTTTTCTGGGTATATACCCAGTAGTGGGATTGCTGGGTCACAGAGCAGTTCTATTTGTAGTTTTTTAAGGAACCTCCATACTCTTCTCCATTGTGGCTATATCAATTTATATTCCCAGCAACAGGGCAAGAGGATTCCCTTTTGTCCACACCCTCTCCAGCATTTATTGTTTATAGACTTTTTGATAATAGCCATTCTGACCAGTGTGAGGTGACATCTCATTGTAGTTTTGATGTGAATTTATCTAATAATTAGTGATGTTGAGCATCTTTTCATGTTTGTTGGCCATCTGTATGTCTCTTTAAAGTTAAAATATGTGTGCTCAGTCATGTCTAACTCTTTGAAATCCCATGGACTGGAACCCACCAGGCTCTTCTGTCCGTGGAATTTTCCAGGCAAGAATATTGGACTAGAATTCCTCCTCCAGGGGATCTTCCCAGTCCAGGGATAGAACCTGTGTCTCCTGCATTGGCAGGCAGATTCTTTACCACTGCACCACCTGGGAAACCCTATATCTTCTTTGGAGAAAAGCTTATTTACACCTTAAGCCCATTTTTTGTTTAGTTTGTTTGTTTATATTGAGCTGCATGAGCTGTTTGTATATTTTGGAGATTAATCCTTTGTCAGTTGCTTCATTTGCAAATAGATTCTTCCATTCTGAGGGTTGTCTTTTCATCCTGTTTATGGTTTCCTTTGCAGTGCAAAAGCTTTTAACTAGGTCCTATTTTGTTTACTTTTTCTTTTTATTCTCATTACTCTAGGAGGTGGATCAGAAAAGATCTTGCTGTGATTTATGTCAAAGAGTGTTCTAGGTTTTCCTCTAAGAGTTTTGTAGTGTCTGGTCTTACATTTAGCTCTTTAGCTCATCTTGTTTATTTTTGTGTGTGGTTTTAGGGAGTGTTCAAATTTTATTCTTTACATGCAGCTATGCAGATTTTCCAGCACCACTTATTAAAAAGACTGTCTTTTCTCCATTGTATGTTCTTGCCTCCTTTGTCTGGGTTAATCTCTGTACTTTCTGTCCTGTACTATGTATTTATATTTCTGTTTTTAATGTCAATAACATACTGTCTTGATTACTGTGATTTTGTAGTATAGTCTGAAGTCAGGAGTCTGACTCCTCCAGCTCCATTTTTATTTCTTGGTTGTAGATTTATTCCTTCCATCACTTTAAATATATTGTAGCTGTCCCTTATGTCCCGCAGAGCCTTATGGAAGTTCCCTTGTATATTATTTATTGCTTTTCTCTTGTTGCTTTTAAAATTTTCTCTGTAACTTTAATTTTTGTCAGTTTGGTTACTAGGTGTCTTAATGTGTTCCTCCTTGGGTTAATCCTTCATGGGATTCTCTGTGCTTCCTGGGTTTGGATGACTGTTTTCTTTCCCATGTTAGGGAAGTTTTCAGCTATTATCTCTTCACATGTTTTCTTAGGCACTTTCTCTCTCGTTTCTCCCTATGGGACTCCTATAATGTAAATGTTAGTACATTGGACATTGTCCCAGAGGTCTCTTGAACTATCCTCAATTCTTTTCATTCCTTTTTCTTCTGTTCCAGTCTGTCTTCCAGCACATTCATCCTTCTGCCTCATTTATTTTTGCCATTAAGTCCTTCTAATGTATTTTTCATTTCAGTTATTGTATTCTTCAACTCTATTCTTTATATTTGATAATTATTAAATACTTTGTGCATCCATTCATTTCCTGGGTTATTGGATTATCTTTTCAATCATTATTCTGAACCCTTTCCCAAGTAAACTGCCTATCTCCATTTCACTTAGATGTTCTTCCAAGGTTTCATCTTGTTCCTTTGTCTGGATCATACTCCTTTGCCATCTCATTTTCTTTAAACTTTTGTGTTTTCTTTCTGTGGGAGGTTAGTTACATTTCTGCACCTTGGACAAGTGACCGTCTTAGGGGATTCTGTGAGTCCCAGCAGAGCAGTGCCCTCTTGTTACTTAAGAGCTAGGACCAGGGTAGTTTTGACTTGCATTTACAAACTCAGTTCTGCAGGCTGCAAGATTTTAGCTTTCTGGCCTCTGGTTTCTGCTCCCTCCTGGTGGGTAAGGCTAGCCTAAGAGGCTTATGCCAATTTCTTGGTGGGAGGCGCTAGTGCCTGCCCTTTGGTGGGTGGAGCTGGGTCTTGGCCCCCCAGTGGGCAGGCCTATGTTAAGAGGCACCTCTGGAGGTGGCTGTATGTTCAGGAAGTCGTTAGGCAGCTTGTTTGCTGATTGGGGGTGGGGATGGGGGCGGTGTTCCTGCCCTTTGGGGATTTTTGCCTGAGGCTTACCATCACTGAAGCCTATGGCCTGATGGTGAGGCAAGGTGTTGGTGTTTATGACCCAGGTAAGATGTCTGCCTTCAATGAGAGTTTATGTAGATGACACTCGCCAATACCTCCACCACCACCAGTGTCCATGTGCCCCGGGTAAGTACAGCTGCCCCAGTCTCCCCAGGAGACCCTCCAAGACCAGCAGGTAGATCTGGCCCAGGCTCCTGTGAAGTCACTGCTTTTTCCCTGGGCCAGTGCGTGTGAGACCTTCTTCGCACCTTCCAAGAGTACAATCTCTTTTTCCCCCAGTCCTGTGTGGCTCTTGCACTCAGCCCTGATTGCCCCCAAAACTAGGTGCTCTGGAGGCTTCTCCTCCCAATGTCAGACCCCTAGGCTAGGGATTTTGACCTGGGGCTCAGAACTCTCACTCTTGTGGGAGAACTTCTGCCAATAATTATTCTCCAGTTTGTGGGTTGTCCACCTAGGTAGTATGGAATTTGATTAAATTGTGAGTGCACTCCGTCTCCTACTGTCTTGTGGTTTATTTGTGTCTTTGGATGTAGAATATCTTTTTCATCAATGGTTGTTCAGCAGTTACTTGGGATTTTGGTGTTTTTGTGGGCGTAGGTGAGCTCAAGGTCCTTCGCTACCATCTTGTCCCTCTGGGCCCCACATTTCCCATTTTCCCTTAGGTTTCTTGTAATTTCTCCAGGAAAGTCTGAAGCAGACTGGATGACCTAGGTTTCTTTCCTGACAGTGCAGTTCCAGGGTCACGTGGCAGCTTTGCTGTGGTTGTCTTGGTGGTCCTCATGGCGCTGGAGCCAGTGACAGCAGTGATGGGTGACTGCACACCCTCTAGTTTCCAGGGTCAGTAAGAAGTGGAAGGCTTAAGAGTTCTAGAGTCCAGGGTTCTCTTTTATTTTCCCACAGTTCTGCCAGAAATCATGAATTGAAGTCTGAGAAAGCAAATTCTTTAGATGGCTTGTATGATGAAATAGATTTTTGATCAGTTACAATAGGTCAGAATGTAGCAAACCCCTTGCCTGAGGGCAGTTTTCCAATGGCCAAATGAAGAGACACGTAGCACAAGATCCCAAAGACAGGAGCTTCTGTCTTTGCAGAGTTTGGGGAACAGCGGAGTGGCATGCCAGGGCTTCCCAGGTGGCGCTAGTGGTAAAGAACCTGCCTGCCAGTGCAGGAGACCTAAGAGCCGAGGGTGCATTCCTGGGTCAGGAAGGTCCCCTGGAGGGGGGGTATGGCAACCCACTCCAGTATTCTTGCCTGGGGAATCCCATGGACAGAGACACCTGGTGGACTGCAGTCCATAGGGTCGCAGAGTCAGACAAGACTGAAATGACTTAGGATGCACAGAATGACATGCAGAAGCATTCTGGTTCCCCAACATGGAAACCTACATGGTTTTCAGTAACTTTGTACTTTAAAAATTCAATCACAAAAGAACTAAAATTTGCTGTAAGATCCTAAGGCTAAATTCAAACCTGACATATCTGACTCCTTTCACTCTAAAATGCAATAATTAATTTTTCCTGGTACTGTATTGTCACTTAGCATGAATTGAAGCTTTAGTTTTTATTAACTGTATAATTTGATTTCTCCCTAGTTGAGCCCATGTTAATCATTTTCCATAAAGAGAGATGTATGTGTCTGTCTGAGATCACTGAGAATGAGAAAAAAGTAAAGAGTAAAATTATTTCGTGTTCAGGAAAATTTGAAAGAGCTCATATACTTCATAACAATTGCTTTTTCTTCTCCTGGTCTAAATTATCCAGGTAACTATGTAATTTCTCTACCCTGTTTACCGGTGGGAACTAAGCTTTCAGGGCTGGTGAGAAAAGTAAAAGATGGTGAATAAAAAAATTGAACTCATGGCCGTTGGCATCATGCTCTACATTGCTTTCTCATTCTGTAATACAGAGGAGATAACAACCTTCCCTTTCTGAATAATTGAGGACCAGAGAAGTACAATGGGAATCATTACCTTGAATGAGGATGAATTTGGTCTTAGTGGTAAGACTTTGTAGGATATGGACGTAATGAGATTTCTGACAATTTATAATAATTAACCATTTTTGTCTGAAGAATCCTACCAATAACTGTGGTTTCACACACAGCTGAGAATAAGTCCCAGCACTTTGAGATGTTTCCCTCTACAGTAAAGGACAGTCTTGATGTGTTCTTTTGGTATCAGTGCCCAGATTCATTCCCTGGTTACTCAGCTTGTGTATGGAACTCCCCCTGCACCCAATCCTGACCTCTACCTATGTGTAAAGAGCCTACATTTGCTTGTATGCATTTCTGAACACAATACTGGCTTATCCACCCTGCTCTAAACCTTCTTCTCTTCACTCTGACCTAACAGCTCAGACTCTATACACAGAGTCATGATACCTACATGGAACTTTTTCCTATGCTAGTTGTATTCATGCCTGTAACTTCCCATCAGCATGGGTTGGATTCACATCCTGGGCCTAACAGTCCTTCTGTACTTGACTACTTTCTGAGACCCCGTATGCAGTGCACATCAGCATAGTACCTACAGTCTAAATATATTCAATAACTAATTGGCATAAATGTCTCTTGGATATGGCCAGTATCCAAGAAATACAGCTTCTGAATTGACATTTATTGAGTCAATAGGTTTCATGTACTTAAAATGAATGTGGCGATGTGAGCTCTGTCTCTATAATTTGGCTTAACCTTTCCTTTTGACTAAAATGGATTTCTGGATAGTATGTAATTTTGTTGCAATATCTTAATGTTGTAAAAGGTTTTAATGTTTGTCATTTTTAAACCAAAAGCAAAGCAGCTAAAGGAAACGAATAAGAAACTTGTGTTCAATCAGTGATCTCAAGTAGGCATAGCTTTTCTTACATCCCAAGGTACTTTTCTTCAATGTAAACAGAAGACAATATTTCTCCTGTGCATGTGGGCAAGATATCTCTTGCTGTGAGCCAAAATAAATTCTAAAAAATTTTGATACACTAATTTTGGGGGCATCATTTGAGATAGGAAATAGGATAGACTATGAATCTGGGGACTAGTGGAGTCTGAGAAATCATTTCAGAGCCTCTAGACATAAAAGATAAACTGTCTATCAGTTTCTGAGGAAATTAGTTTGGGGAGGACTGTTCTGATTGACTTCTGATTCTCACTCCTCTCAGAATTATTATATCTCTGGGACTTACTTTTTAGACTCAATAAGTTAGGAGAAAAGTACTCATTTCCTATTCTTCAGGTTTTCACAAATGGAAAAAAAAAATTCCATTTCATTCCTCCTCAGGAAAAAGGATGGGAGAAATGTATCTCTCAAGTCCCTCTTCCCTGTCGCTTAGCCCCACCGCCTCCATGAAGAGTGACTTATTTGATGCGCAGGTTTGGAAAATGGACTGAGCATGCTCGCTTTAGTCATGCCGCTTGTCTTATTTGGAGCCTGCCTGTCTGCGGAATGCATACAGTCTTTATAACCCCACAGGACAGAATCAGAGGCCTGTGGTATATCTTCACAATAATATTTGTACAGAAATTTCATAAAAATATTAACACGTTCATACTGTTCTCCCTTATAAATATATGCAAGTCAACTGCATTTATGCCTGAAAGTTGAATGCTTCAGCACTAGAGAATGGAGCATGAATATAGGAAGTCCAGTGACAGTATTGGAAAGAAGTCTATAATACTTAGGAGGCCCATAGCCCACTTTTGAGGAATCCTGAGTTTAGGACCACAAACCCACAACCTCTGTTTAGTTGGATTACAAATGAAAATCTTATACTAGACATAGAAGAGAACTAGTTAGATCCTGTCTCTTTCCTAGATTGAATATAGTGCATTGAGATAAAATTAGCTGTATATCATTAAACTATCCATCCTCAAGTTATTTGTATTCTAAATACATCTTGGTTCCTGGGAACCTGCAAGGGCCTGTTTCAGGAAAATTAACTAAGATTACAGTTCTTCAAGATAATGAAGGCCATCACTGTGAAGGATAAAATATAAATAAGGCATGATTATAGCCTTCAAAGACTGTACAACCTGATATCCAGTCAAACAACAAGAGGAATTATATCATAAGGTAGAACATGGCTGTAACCTTAGGAAAGATGAAGAAAAAAACACTTTTGAAGTTAAGAAGGTCACATCTGGTTGAGTTATCATGAAAGGCTTCATAGACAAGTCGGTACTTTAGGCCTTAAAGAACAGAGAATATTAAAGTAAGAAGGGAATTATGGGCAAAGGTATAAACTGAACAAGATAATTTAGAAAGGAAATGGTTAGTTGGTCTGTGAGGCTACAGTCATTTTCTTCTGCATGTGTATGTGTGTGTGCGCGTGTGTGATTATGTGTGGGCACAAGAGCATAAAATGTATGTGGGTATGCACATGTGGTAGGTTTAGTTGCTAAGTCCTATTCGACCCTTGTGGCCTCATAGACTGTAGCCCGCCAGGCTCCTCTGTCCATGAGATTTCCCAGGCAAGAGTACTGGAGTGGGTTGCCATTTCCTGCTCCAGTGCACATCTGCTGCTGCTAAGTCGCTTCAGTCGTGTCCGACTCTGTGCGACCCCATGGACAGCAGCCCACCAGGCTCCTCTGTCCCTGGGATTCTCCAGGCAAGAACACTGGAGTGGGCTGCCATTTCCTTCTTCCACGCTTGCATGCATGCTAAGTCGCTTCAGTCATGTCCGACTCTGTGCAACCCCATAGACAGCAGCCCACCGGGCTCCTCTGTCCCTGGGATTCTCCAGGCAAGAACACTGGAGTGGGTTGCCATTTCCTTCTCCAATGCATGAAAGTGAAAAGTGAAAGTGAAGTCACTCAGTCATGTCCCACTCTTAGCGACCCCATGGACTGCAGCCCACTAGGCTCCTCTGTACATGGGATTCTCCAGGCAAGAACACTGGAGTGGGTTGCCACTTCCTTCTCCCACGCTTGCATGCATGCTAAGTCGCTTCAGTCGTGTCTGACTCTGTGCGACCCCATGGACAGCAGCCCACTAGGCTCCTCTGTGCATGGGATTCTCTAGGCAAGAATACTGGAGTGGGTTGCCATTCCCTTCTCCAAGTGCACATGTGACATGAATGTAAATCTGTGAATGTATGTGTGAGCATGAGTGTGCGTGTGTGTTTATATATGTATATATGTGTGTGTGTGTGTATGTATATATATATATATATACATATATACACACATGTCCCTGGGGAAATGCACTGTAAGGGTACTGAGGCAGTGAGTGGAGTGTATTATAGGAAATATGAGAATCATAGAACACTAAAGCAGAAGTATCTAAGAGTCCTGATGGAGCATCCTGTTGAACATGGTAGCCACAAGTACCTGGGATTTTTAGTTTACACAATCTAGAGTGCCAGCCAGGATGATTGAGGATTTGGGCTTGTGTTGAATAAAGAAAAGTGATGGATGGAAACAGATAGCTGTTGACACCTTTATAGACATTATCTCATCTCATTCTCACTACAGTCCTTTGGCAAGAGCATTATTATATAGAGTGAAAGAAAACTGAAGCTAAGTGATTAAGTGACTTGCTAAAGTACAACTAGGACCTGGACTTAGCTCATACTTATCTTATTCCAAAGCTCATGTTTTCTCCCTGATACAGTGATTTGCAAATTTTAGCTGTTTACACATTATCTTCCTTGGTTTGCCCTATTACTACTTGCAATTTCTGAATGTTTTTTTGTAATTAAGTTATACATAACTTATTTTGAGAAGGAAATTCATATCACTATTTGAGCTGGTTATACATTTCTAATACAAGTGAAAATTGTTATGTAACATGGTATTCTGTATGTAGTGTCTATGAACCTTTTAAATGAAAAAAAAAAAAAATCTACCTGGCCATGTACTTCGACATAATCTAGTATGCTTTGTGAAATACGGCATTTCACAGAATAAGAAGGGACCTGTCAGTTTTCTTGATATTTGGGAATTCATCTTTTAGACTACTGTTTACGTATAGAAATCATTCAGTTATGTATGAATCATTTCACAGAATGTATTTCCAGGATGTCTGACTCATCTTTAAATGTGTGCTAAATATATGGGTTTATATACATGGGTATGTAAATTTTGCCTCTTGGGCCCATGGATCTCCACTGTATAAAGTTGACGATAGCAGCTTAGGTGACCTAGGACCTGCCGCTTGATATGATCACTCAGTGATGCATTTACTGCATATTTTGTGAGCAGTGTCAGAATTTCATCAATTCAAAGCTGATCACGACAAACTCCCACAAACTTGGAAGAGAGCTTTTTGAATGGGACTTTTGGAATATGGCCCATCACCCCTGCTTTTAGTCTACTTTCTATATTCCTACTTATGTCAATCCTGGCAATTATTTCTTCTTTAGATAGTTAGACTTCCCAGGTAGGGCTAGTGGTAAAGGACCTGCCTGCCAGTCTGGGAGACATAAGAGATGCAGGTTCAGTCCCTGGGTTGGGAAGATTTCCTGGTGTAGGGAATGGTAACCCACTCCAGCATTCTTGCCTGGAAAATTCCATAGACAGGAGGAGCCTGGTGGGCTACAGTCCATGGGGTTGCAAAGAGTAGAACACAATTGAGTACATGCACACGCAGATAGTTATGTAAAAAGCACAAAATATTTTTTTTTCTATTTCAAGTGGTAATACAAAGTAAATCTTGTTATATATACATTTTGATGAAGACAATGTAAAAAGAGTAGGGACTTTAGAATGAGACACACTTGAATCTGACACTTGATGGTTTCTAACTGTCTCACCTTAGCCAAGTTAATTAACCTGTCCTCCTTTTAAAAATGTAGATAATACTTCTAAGTTTTTCTGAGGCCACAATACATCAAGTATCTGCAGCACAAAATAGGTGCTCAATGAAAATGATTTTTCTCCTTTTGTTATAACTTCAAATTGTAAAAAAGTGAAAGCAAAGTCAGATAAACTAGAGAAGAATTCTGAAAATACTTTTGATGTATCACTGGTTCCTGTCCAACTGTGTGGTCCTCTGAAATGAACCAGATAATTTCCTCCTTGTTTTCATTTTGAACAGCTGCCTCTCTCCAGATACAAAAGAAAGCAAAGGACTATAATTTAGGATTCCACGTTCCCGAATCCTGAGAAGTAGCATTTTTCCTCCCTGGTCACGAGGGTCATAGCCTTAGTGAAGAGCGGAATCTGGTCCAGGTACCCAGCCCCCTGCTGTGGCAGGGAGGGAAACCCATGAAACTGACATGGTGTCAGATCTGCCATCGAACTGCTCCCTGTGTAGTTTAAAACTTAGATTTTTAGGAGAGGATGTGTCCCAGGGAAAGAAAGAAATTATGCCCAACTATGACTTGGCGATTTATGTTTAGACACTTTGATGATTGTATTTAGTGCCTTAGTGGAATGAAGGAAACTTCAGTGTCAGGAAGATGGAGGAGGCTAACACAGATCAATATTACAGAAGAGGCTCAAGGAAATGACTTTTCTTCCTACTTGATATTTTTAATATGTGCATGAGGCATCTTAGTGATTTAATTCTTAGTTTAGGACAAAATAAATATAGCAAAGCTGGCTTTTGGAAATTAAGAAGTTATAATGGAAAATTTTAAGAAATGATGCCATACAAATGAGCCACTTAATCTATATTAAAGAACTAGTGAGGAAATGCAATGATGGATTTCATCTTTTATTTAAATAACTTACAACCATTTGCTTAAGTGATCTTTTCAGAATTCAAACCTCTACTTTGAAGATCTATATAGCTGACCCAAGACAGACAAGTGCCACAAATGGAATCAAACTTCTTGAGAACAGTTTCTTGTGAGAATTAAAGGTCTTGCGTTTAAAAGTGCAGCTCTGTTCCCTGCCTCTGGGAAAGTACATAAAATAAATAACAATTCTGGCTATAATTTGTAAGACTTCCTCACAGTTAGGATTTCTAAAAAGTAATGCTGTCCTATGAGAAAAATCTTTTGTAAACCTGTTCCTTTCACTTCAAACCATTCTGACATCTCATAAGAAAATTAGTATTTAAGCATTAGAATGAGCTTGCTTTATTTCTGTCTTCTTTGATTTGTGTAACCCTTAGAGTCTTAAAGCCACAAAGAAATTATATTATCTGCTGGTAAGTAGCAGAACCAGGTAGAAGTCTCAGATCACCTAAATCTTATTCCAGTGTTCTTTTCCACACTTTTGCTCCTTTACATTGGACAAATTATGCACTCTTACACTATTGACCTTACAGGGATCATCATTTAAGCAAAATGCCTTTTTCTCTTTCCTTCAACATCTGGAATTGGCTATCTGTAAGTAAGCTCGCTAATTACTTCTATTGATCCCTTAGACAGATGTCTCTACTTAAGAGTCCAGGGAGGTTTTTCTCTTCTTAAAAGCATGTAACCGAGTATTTATATTTACCTGTTTCACACCCCTTTCTCCTTCTTCTGATAACAAGATTACCACTTTTGTTTTGGGAACTGACTTTCCTGGTGATGTTAAGTTGACCGATCACAGTACTTCATCCCCTTAAACACAGTGATTTGTAAAAGGGAAAGGCCCTATTTCAAGTAGAAGCAATCAAGAGTCCATGTTGGAGAACTGGGCTGGACCTCAGAAGAGAGTGTCTCTGTCTGTGATTGAATATAACTAAGACTGAGAGAACTTGCAGAGGTCTGGTGCCATCTCTCCTACCCTATCAGGGGGCATGTCTAAGAGTGAAGCAATAACATAGAAGAAAACCAATGAGAATAACAAGAGAAGACAAGAGCACGTTTCTGATAAATTCATCACTTGTATCATTGGGTTCCGCTGACCCTGAAGATGGTACCACCTTTTTAGACTTCCTTGTTCATGAGTCAGTACCTTCCTTAGTAGTAGTGTTAGTCGTGTCTGACTTTTTCCGACCCCATGGACTGTAGCCTGTTAGGCTCCTCAGTCCATGGAATTCTCCAGGCAAGAATACTGGAGTGGGTTGCCATTTCCTTCTCCAGAGAATCTTCCTGACCCAGGGAACGAACCCATGTCTCCTGTATTGGCAGGAAGATTCTTTATCATCTGAACCACCAGTGAGATTCCCTAATACCTTCCCTACCTTCCTTCTTTTTCTCTTAAACCAGCTTGGGTTGAGTTTCTGTCACTTAGTGTTTTAATAAAGTTTCATTCTTGTTTTTATTTGCATCCTCAAATTTTCTTTTATTACATAGTCATTATCCTCTACAACGTGAAGATCTGAAAAATTGCGTCTCTTCATTTATGTTTCCTTTTCTACTTACATTTTTTAGTTCAGTGATGCAGGTTGAGCCCTGAGGAATTTCAGTCTTCTCCTGGTAAGTCATATATGCCCAGGGATCATCCTGTCCTCATTGCTGAGTGCGTCCCCTTTCTCTATGGATGAGGTGTCCATTCTGTTCCTTCCCTTGAAGTACCCTCATGCATGTGACAAGCCAAAGAACAGTTCTCAAGTGAAAACATAAAGCATGTTTTACTTCCCAGGATAAAACTGCCAGAAGCTGAAAGGTAGTGAGCATTGTGGTGGGTTAAATGGTGGACCCCCAAATATATCAATGTCTCCAGAACTTGTGAGTAAGACCTTCTTTGGAAAAACGGTCTTTGTGGATGTAATCAAGGTATCTCAAATTGAGGCCATTGTAGATTATTTGGGTATACTCTAAACCCAAGGGTAGCTGTCCTTATAAGAGCTCAAAGATAAGAGGCAGAGGAGAAGACTATGTGAAGATGAAGACTGAGATTAGAGTTATGCTTCTAGAAGCCAAGGAAACATAGAGCTCCCCAGAGAGGAAAGAGGCAGGAAAGAATTCTTTCCTGGAGTCCCTAGATGGAGCATGGCCCTGCCCATACCTTCGTTTCAGATTTCTGACCTCTAGAGCTGTGAAAGAATCCTTTTCCATTGTTTGTGGCTTTTTTTCCCCCTCTTTTTTCTTTTTTTATGGCAGCTACAGGAAACCAGTACAGGCATTGTCAAACAGAAATGTGAAAATTATTACTTTAGAACCAATGAATGTACAGGTCGTTATTTTTGTCACTGAGGTTCTCAGCTGAGGGCACAGCCCTGGGAGGTTTTTGGACAGAACTGGCTCTGGAACAAGAAGAGGAAGGACAGGGATTTGCACACCAGTGAGAAGAGAACAGAGGAGCCTGGCAGGCTAAGGTCCATAGGGTCACAGAGTGCTGGACATGACTTAAGTGACTTAGCACAGCAGAGAGAACATTGTCTCCAGCAAGAGTTGGGAGATGTTTTCAAATATATAAGCAGAGTGTTGGGATTCTCTTTATTTATCAAAGTCTTCACTTGGAGAGAGATTTTCTCCTAACCAAATCATTGCTCATTTTTTCTTGAGACAGTGATGTATAGTAAAAAAAAAAAAGTGTATGAGCCCAATAAACAGACAGGCCTGGCTGTGAATTACAGCTTCTGGGATCTTGAACAGTCTCTGATCCACTCAGAGCAAATGAGACTTCTGCTCAGAGTCTGAGAAAGAAACCCTTACTCTCCTCTGATCAATTCAAATGTGAGTAGAATGCAGGGTTGAGAGTTGCTGAATTATCTTCTGGCTCTGAGGGGACACCTTGTCTTAGAAGGGAGCCAACTAGAAAAACTGAAACCAAGGTGGGAGAGAAGTGAGACATTGATCACCTAATGATTTAAGATTTCGAAGTCAGCTCTGCCGTATCCTCTAGACGTTTTAGTTACGAGAGCCAATAAATCACATTTTGTCTAAGACACTTAAGCCACAGAGCATTTTACACTATGTAAAGTCACTTGATATGATTCCTAAACTGTAGGATATACACTGTAAATATTACTGCCCTATTTGCCTGGAATTCTACCAGTGTATTTCCACAGAAAGTGCCTTAGAACAGTGGTTTCCCCCCCTCCCCAAACTTGGCTACACATGAGAATTACCTGAACAGTTTTAGAAAGTCTCCTTGCCCAGTGGCATCCCCGGTGGATTAAACCATAGTTTCTGAGAGTAGCATTCAGGCCTCACTATGTTCTTAAAGCTCCCCAGGTGATTCGAGTATGTAGCCAAAGCTGAGAACCACTGTTTTACAGCTAACTCACAAACAGGATTTATAGGGAAAGGAAAAAAGGCTTTTACTTTAAATAGCAGCCCTAAGTATTGCCTACTTATTGTGTCAAGATTTTGAAGTTCACTACACTACCTCTATGGCGACAGCTTCTAATCTTGATTTTGTTCCCTCTGGCAAATTGTTGCTAGTTTTCTTTAGCAGGAGTTAAGAGAATATCCTTTTAGCCTCACTAGGTAATGCTCATTTATTTTTATTCTGTGAAAAACCCTCCAAGCTTTTGAGCTCGTTATTTTATTAGGGACTAATAAATTTAACTTGACCATACACACTGCTAAAAAGCTTAGTCTTCTATATGAGGCAGGCCAACAGGCTGTGTTTTTAACCTTTCAGCTTAGCTTATGAAAGGTAGTAGTGGGCTTCCCAGGTGGTGCTAGTGGTAAAGAACCCATCTGCCAATGCAGGAGACGTAAGAGATGCAAGTTTGATCCCTGGGTTGGGAAGATCCCCTGGAGTAGGAAATGGTACCTCACTCCGGTATTCTTGCCTGGAAAATTTCATGGACAGAGGAGCCTGGCAGGGTACAATCCATGGGGTCGCAAAGAATTGGACATGGCTGAAGCAACTTAGCACACACAGTTTTACATTAATAGCTGATGTTAAATTGTGTGCAAATCATGAATTTTTTTAGGTCCCAGCCCCTACAGAGCTTATAAAACTGAAGATCCTTATAAACCTAGATCCTTCTAGAACAGCAGGAATTTGAAGTTAGCATGTGGCACAAGAGCAAGCACTAAGTAGCTATGTTTGCTGTTTTCAGCTTCAGCTTTTCTCCTTTTTTTAAATGAAGTCAATGATATAAATTTCACAGGATAAATAGTTATTTGCGTGCATGAGGTTTGTAAACCAAAAATAAGGATAAAGTAGAAGTTAGGCATTTTGAAAAATCAGAATTGCCATACGTATGAGTCATACCTATATGGTTTGAATAATAAAGACAGTTCAACAAATACTAAGATAATACTTATCCAAAAAGCTGTATCTTAATTGCAAGCCAACCAAATGTACAAATCTTCACACTGGTGCTGAAATCTCTTCAGAATAGTCATCATGATCTCCAAGTTTGTTTCAAACTTTGCAAGCATCCCTGATAGCTCAGTTGGTAAAAAATCCTCCTGCAATGCAGGTAATCCGGTTCGATTCTGGGCCATGGAGATCTGCTGGAGAAGGGATAGGCTACCCACTCCAGTATTCTGGCCTGGAGAATTCCAAGGACTGTGTAGTCAGTGGGGTCACAAAGAGTCTGACACGACTGAGTAACTTTCACTTGCAAGCATCAAGCATCCATCAAAACTGATGGTAAAACGCTAATGAATGTTGAATTCTCATGCTTTAGGTGTACTTCCTTTTTAGAGTTTTTGGTTCTCTGCTATTTTACCTTACCATTTCATTTAAATTTCCTGCATGCTAACTTTGTTTCTGTGATTGAAATAACGTTGCAGTACATTAAAAAAGAAAAAGTTGTGTCTTGTGGGTCTGAGAAAAAGTGAAAACCTGAAGAAATCATCTTGAGTCTATGCATGAGGGTCTGTGGTATTGTGTCTTTTGTTTCTGTTCATTGTCTGTCACATCAAAGGGAAAGGCCTCTGATATTTGTATGCATCTATAATGAGCCAGGCCAACTTTAAAATATCATTTATTAATTGAGCATTATTTGAGTAATATGTACCAGGCACTGACTCATTTAATCCTCACAAGCAGTCTAGGAACCCAAGGGATGTTAAGAAATGTAAGGCTACATTACATTTAAATAGCAGAATCAGAATTTAAAATCAGGTCTTAACTCTGTAGCCATTTGTTTGTAATGATGTCACCCCCTGATTCTAACACAAAGTCAGTTTTTCATTGAAAAAGGGAGAGGGAACACTGACAATTATCATACATTTTTTCCTAGCGATTATTTTTTGTACTGCAAGTTTTGAAGGTACAACTCAATGCCGGGAATGTGCTGATGCAGATCCCTTGTTCCCCTCCCCAAACCACGTGTCAGATTCTAGTCTGTCATTTTAGCATCTCTTCTGATGCTCTCATCACCAACGTAGTAGTGCTTTTCAGAGATACTGACCTCCGTAAAAGAACAGGACTTGGCAAAATCTATGCATTCTACTTTCTAAGCATGAATACTTCTTAGGAATTTTGGATTCCTTCCCTCAGGTGAAGTGAAATTACCAGGTCAAAGAACTGAATGCTTTCTCTACTTACTAAATTTGTTCTAGAGCACACACTGTGAAAATGAAATGTTCTGTCTGTTTCACGACAAAGATGTTTGAGGCTTAGGAATTTGCAGAAATAGAAGAAACATATCTCATAATTAGTTAAAACCCTTTACCCACAATCTTCAAAAAGTCCCACTGGCTTCCAGAAGTACAGAAAAACAATTTATTTGGTAGAAAACTTCTGTTTCTAACAGGAATAGAATATTATAATTGCTAACAGGAAACAAGTTGAGAATATTTGTAAACCTGAGGAAATTCACCCAACCCTAGCACAGGAACCTAATGATATCTCTTTGATCTTTAGGTAATGAATCAAAATTGAAAATAATTTTGTCTTCATGTTCTATTTATGCAGTATAATTCTCTTTAAATGTGATGATTAGTGTGGAAACCTTTTCCAGAACCTTTTGGGAAGAGAGGAAATTTTCTGTATTTTAAAAAATTATAGAAACTTTTAGATTCAGTGCCTTTTAATTTTAAATTCATTAAGAGGAAGCCAGCATTGTATTTTATTTTTAATTTTTTAAAATTTTATTGAGGCATGATTTGCAATGTTGTATTAATTTCTGCTATACTGTAAAGTGACTCAGTAATACAGTAAATACATAAACAAGTTCCTTTTCATATTCTTTTCCATTATGTTTTATCACCAGATATTGACCATAGTTTTCTGTGCTATGCAGTAGGACCTTGTTTATCCATTCTAGGTATGATAGTTTACATCTGCTAGTCCCTATCTCCCAGGTCTTCCCTCCTTCAAACCCCTCTACCTTGGCAACCAACCACAGGTCTGTTCTCTATATCTGTGAATGTGTTTCTGTTTTGTAGAAATGTTCATTTGTGTTGTATATTAGGTTCCACATATAAATTATATCATATGGTATTTATTTGTCTTTCTTTTTCTGACTTCACTCAGTGTGATAATCTCTGAGTCCATCCATGTTGCTGCAGGTGGCATTATTTCATTCTTTTTTATGGTCAAATAATATTCCGTTATATATATGTATTCACTTCTTCTTTATCCATTCATCTGTTGATAGATATTTAGGTTGTCGCCATGTCTTGGCTATTGTCAGTAGTGCTGTGAACATAGGGGTGGTGTGCTCCTTTACACAAAGACCCTGGCCCAGGAGATAATTAATGTATTTAAACTACTCAGAAGGAATGCTTTATAAATATAATATATAAACCACTTTTATTTCGGACTCCACATTTAGTGGGCCTATGACCTTGACCTGCCACAGTCTCAAAACCTTTTGCATGAGCTTCTTTTCCCCCCAACTCAAGGCATTAAAATAACCTGTGAATTTTTCCTCTTAGCCACCACATTTCCCCTTCTTCTATCTATGTCGTTTGGAACTTTAGTGTGTTTGTTCCTTTCAAAATTTAGATTCATTTAAGAGGATTTCAGATTTGTTGGCTCTTGTCTTATTTGGAGAAAAACTTGGTAAAGCAAAATGTACTTGCAGGAAACTCTTAAGTATCTAACCACAGACATAAAGTGATTTGTAGGGAAATGCAAAAAGAGTTGGTCCTATGTTCAAACAATCCAAAGTAAGATTATTAATATCCTATGTGGCTCAGACCGTAAAGAGTCTGCCTGCAGTGCAGGAGACCAGGTTTGATTCCTGGGTTGGGAACATCCCCTGGAGAAGGAAATGGCAACCGACTCCAGTATCCTTGCCTGGAAAATTCCATGGATGGAGGAGCCTGGCAGGCTACAGTCCATGGGGCTGCAAATAGTCAGACACGACTGAGTGACTTCATTTTCACTTTTCATCCTACTACCAGAGTCATAGTGGAGGTGATGGAATTCCAGTTGAGCTTTTTCAAATCCTAAAAGATGATACTGTGAAAATGCTGCACTCAGTATGCCAGCAAATTTGGAAAACTCAGCAGTGGCCACAGGAATGCAAAAGGTCAGTTTTCATCCTAATCCCAAAGAAAGTCAGTGCTAAAGAATGCTTAAACTACCACAGAATGGTACTCATCTCACACGCTAGTAAAGTAAGGCTCAAAATTCTCCAAGCCAGGCATCAGCAATACGTGAACTTCCAGATGTCCAAGCTGGCTTTAGAAAAGGCAGAAGAACCAGAGATCAAATTAGCAACATCCGCTGGATCATTGAAAAGCGAGAGAGTTCCAGAAAAACACATTTCTGCTTTATTGACTATGCCAAAGCCTTTGACTGTGTGGATCACAATAAACTGTGGAAAATTCTGAAAGTGATGGGAATACCAGACCACCTGACCTGCCTCTTGAGAAACCTATATGCAGGTCAGGAAGCAACAGTTAGGAACCAGTTGTTCTATGTCCAGTTCTAACAGGAAAATGAGTATGTCAAGGCTGTAATTTGTCACCGTGCTTATTTAACTTATATGCAGAGTACATCATGAGAAACGCTGGGCTGGATGAAGCACAAGCTGGAATCAAGATTGCTGGGGGAAATATCAATAACCTCAGATATGCAGATGACACCACCCTTATGGCAGAAAGTGAAGAAGAACTAAAGAGCCTCTTAATGAAAGTGAAAGAGGAGAGTGAAAAACTTGGCTTTAAGCTCAATATTCAGAAAACTAAGATTATGGCATCTGGTCCCTTCACTTGACGGAAGATAGATGGAAAAACAATGGAAACAGTGACAGACTTTATATATTTATTTGGCTCCAAAATCACTGCAGTCATGAAATTAAAAGATGCTTACTCCTTGGAAAGAAAGTTATGACCAACCTAGATAGCATATTAAAAAGCAGAGGCATTACTTTGCTGACAAAGGTCCATCTAGTCAAGGCTGTGGTTTTTCTAGTAGTCATGTATTGACGTGAGTTGGACTATAAAAAAAGCTGAGCACTGAAGAATTGATGCTTTTGAACTGTGGTGTTGGAGAAGACTCTTGAGAGTTCCTTGGACTGCAAGGAGATCCAACCAGTCCATCCTAAATGAAATCAGCCCTGGGTGTTCATTGGAAGGACTGATATGAAGCTGAAACTCCAATACTTTGACTACTGATGAGAAGAGGTAACTCATTGGAAAAGACCCTGATGCTGGGAAAGATTGAAGGCGAGAGGAGAAGGGGATAACAGAGGATGAGATGGTTAGATGGCATCACTGACTCAGTGGATATGAGTTTGGGTAGACTCCATGAGTTGGTGATGGATAGGGAGGCCTGGTGTGCTGCAGTCCATGGGGTCACCGAAGAGTCAGACACGACTGAGCAACTGTACTGAACTGAACCAGAATCAATCTATGAGAATTTCTGAAGAATCAGTGACCTGTGAACAAATACTATTGCTGATATAAACTTGCACAGAAATTGTGCTGTATTATTCACTGCATTCATTACTATGACTCAGATATTTGCTTTGTATTAATTTATGAAACTCGGAGAAGGCAATGGCAGCCTACTGCAGTACTCTTGCCTGGAAAATCCCATGGACGGGGGAGCCTGGTGGGCTGCAGTCCATGGGGTCGCTACAAGTCAGACACGACTGAGCGACTTCACTTTCACTTTTCACTTTCATGCACTGGAGAAGAAAATGGCAACCCACTCCAGTGTTCTTGCCTGGAGAATCCCAGGCTTAGCAGCAGCAGCAGCAGCAGCAATTTATCAAACTGCAAGACACAAATGCTTCATTCTCTGCCTCCCCCACTCCAAAGGTGTCCTAAGACTGTCCCGGAAGTCCAAGTTCCATTAGACTTCTTCATTTGAATGTTTAGGTTCAGCTGGCAATTTGAATCATCCAGAGATGTTAATATTTATAAATATGAAGAGAACTTAATCTTTTATTGAGCTCATATGTATTAATGTCTCCTTAAATCATAGAAAACTCAAATCATAGAAATAATAGTTACCATTTGCATGACCAAACTAAGATTTTAGGATTTATAATCTCAGTCATGATTTCTATCAGCAGTATATATCCTATTTTTTTGATTCATCTAGCAAATATACTGGACTTGAGTGAGTCCTGGCATTTAAGGAGCTAATAATTCAGCAAATAAGGCAGTTAATATAAGCCTATGAAGTACTAGAACATGACCTAGACCGTGATAGGTACATAAGAAATAAAAATTATGCTGAAAAGATTTCTAAGGAAGGAATATCATAGAAGAATTCAGTGTAGATATAATATGTAAGGTAGCCCTTGAGGGATATTTAGGAATTCATCAAGCAGATATGAGAAAAGAAAAAATGATTTGAACAATGCTATTGTGCTGGGCAAGTATGAGACATGTTTGGGTTATAGAGAACAGTGTGGTCTGAATTGTGTAGGTGAATTTTTTTTTTAATGTGAAAGTAGGAAATTACTTTGGAACAAGATGAAAAAAAGACCTTGAATCCAGGAGCAACAATTTTGTTTTAATGTCTTCTATTTTAAAGTAGCTACCAGTCACTGAGCACTGACCGTGTGCTAAGTCGCTTCACTCATGTACAACTCTTTGCAACCCTATGGACGGTAGGCTGCCAGGCTCTTCTTGTCCATGGGATTCTCCAGGCAAGAATCCTGGAGAGGGTTGCCTTGCTCTCCTCTAGAGGATCTTCTGACCCAGGGATCGAACCTGTGTCTCCTGCATCTCCTGTATTGCAGGCAGTTTCTTTACTGCTGAGTCACCAGGGAAGCTCAACCATGTTCCAAGCACTAAGAGAGAGATTTTGTTACATATATCAATTCTCATAATGATTCTTTAAGATAGATATTATTCTGTCTGTTTAACAAACGCTAAAACTGAATATTCAGATAAATATTTTGCTTAAGTTTGGTCAAAAAGGCTGGTCAGTGATAGATCTTTAACTCAGAGCCAGACTTACTTGACTCAAAAGGTGGTATCTTATCCATCACATCACACTCTTGGACTTTATTCTTTGGGAAATGAAGAGATGTTGAACACTACTAAAGAAGGGTATATCATGACCAGAATCATTCTCTTGCATAATCTTTAGGAAATAACATGGCCACAGCTATACACCCAGAAGGATAATCTGCCAGTGGAACATAGGATAAAAACCAGGCTCATACTACAGACATGAGGCAGTAAGAGTTTTAGCCCGAAAGGATGCAGCACAGAATAGGTTATAGAAGTAATAAGCATTCACATGAAATAGGACTTATTCATTGAGTACTTTCAATTAAAACAACAGAGGTAGATTTTGTTTTCTGAAATAGCCAAGTAAGCTTCTGTCAGACCAACACTTTTACAAATAACAGCTATAAACTTTAGGCAAAAATAGAAAGAGCCCGAGGGCACTGGAGAGTGAGAAAAGTGTAGTCAAAAATTGAGAAGGTCTGACACTGAGAAGAAGGAAATGGCATATTGCCTGCAGGATGTAAGTGCTAATAAAAACTCACAGTTTCTGACCAAAAGAGCAAGATGACAGTGTGCAGGGAAACCACAGATGCTGGGAAATAAGGGGAGAATATGAAAATGGAGATACTCAGGAAAAGCCCCACATCTGGGTATAAGTTGGCCAAAATATCTGGTTGCACCCTGAAACAAAGATGCACAGGGCAGACTCCAAGCTGTAGAACGAGAACTATGAAAACCAAATGGAGATTTGAGTCATTTCTCAAGGGACAGAATTTGATTTGCAGTTTGAATCCAGCTAAGGCAGCAACTTATTAAAACTAAACAAAAGAAAAGCCAACACTCTTCTGAATAACATAAAATTGATAATAATTTTATTACTGTATTATAAAAATGGTAATATCCAGATTAAAATCCATAATAACTCACATATGAAGATTCAGTAAAATGTTACTCATTCTGAAGAGAAAATCAACTGAAATCGATTGGTGATAACTCAAATTTTGAAACTAACAGGATTTTAATACAGTTGTTATGGGCTGTGTTAAGTCGCTTCAGACATGTCCAACTCTTTGCAACCTTATGGACAGTAACTTGCCAGGCCCCTCTGTTCATGGGATTCTTCAGGCAAAAATACTGGAGTGGGTTGCCATGCCCTCCTCCAGGGGATCTTTCTGACACAGAGATTGAACCCGCATCTGTATATGTCTCCTGCCTTGGCAGGCGGGATCTTTATCACTAGTGCCACCTGGGAAGCCCCATGGTTGTTATAACCATGTTAATGATGAAAATGAAAATATGCTCATAATGAATGAAAATATAGAAAATCTCAACAGAGAAATAGAAACAGTATATTTATATACAGAAATTTCTCTCTAAATAGAAATTCTGGAACTAAAATACACAATATGTGGGGGAAAATACCCACTTTGTTGTTGTGCAGTCAAAAGTCATGTCCAACTCTTTGGAACTCACATGGACTGCAGCATGCTAGGCTTCCCTGTCCTTCACTATCCCCCTGAGTTTGCTCAAACTCATGTCCATTGAGTCAATGATGCCATCCAACCATCTCATCCTCTGTCATCCCCTTCTCCTCTTGTCCTCAGTCTTTCCCAGCATTCAGTTCAGTTCAGTCACTCAGTCATGTCTGACTCTTTGCGACTCCGTGAATCACAGTACACCAGGCCTCCCTGTCCATCACCAACTCCTGGAGCTTACTCAGACTCATGTCCATCGAGTTGGTGATGCCATCCAGCCATCTCATCCTCTGTCATCTCCTTCTCCTCCTGCCCCCAATCCCTCCCAGCATCAGGGTCTTTTCCAATGAGTCAACTCTTCGCATGAGGTGGCCACAGTATTGGAGGTTCAGCTTCAGTTCCAGTCCTTCCAGTGAATATTCAGGGGTGATTTCCTTTAGGATTGATTGGTTTGATCTTGTTGCTGTCTAAAGGGATGCTCAAGAGTCTTCTCCACTATAACAGTTCAAAAACATCAATTCTTTAGCGCTCAGCCTTTTTATGGTTCAACTCTCACATCCATACATGATTACTGGAAAAACCATAGCTTTGACTATATAGAACTTTGTTGGTGAAGTGATGTCTCTGCTTTTTAATGTGCACTGAGGTTTGTCAAAGCTATTCTTCCAAGGAGCAAGTTTCTTTTAATTTTGTGGTTGCAGTCACTGTCCGCATTGATTGTGGAGCCCAAAAAACAAAATCTGACACTTTTCCCATATTTTCACCGTCTGTTTGCCATGAAGTAATAGGGCTGGATGCTATGATCTTAGATTTTTGACTGTTGAGTTTTAAGCCAGCCTTTTCACTCTCCTCTTTCACCTTCAAGAAGTTCCTTAGTTCCTCTTCACTTTCTGCCATTAAAGATGTATCATCTGCATATCTGAGGTTGTTGATATTTCTCTTGGCAATCTTGCTTCCAGCTTGTGATTCATCCAGCCTGGCATTTCACATCATGTACTCTATATAGAAGTTAAATAAACAGAGTGACAGTATACAGCCTTGACGTACTCCTTTCCCAGTTTGGAACGAGTTTGTTGTTCCATGTCTAGTTCTAACTGTTGCTTCTTGTCCTGCATATGGGTTTCTCAAGAGGCAGGTGATGTGGTCTGATAGTCCCATTTCATTAAGAATAGTCCACAGTTTGTTGTGATCCACACAGTCAAAGGCTTCAGTGTAGTTAATGAAGCAGATTTTTTTTTTTTATTCCTTTGCTTTTTCTATGATCCAGCGTATGTTGGCAATTTGATCTCAGTTCCTCTGCCTTTTCTAAATCCAGCTTGAACATCTGGAAGTTCTCAATTCTCAAACTACTAAAGCCTAACTCACAGAATTTTGAGCATAATCTCACTGGCATGTGGAATGAGTGCAATTGTACAGTAATCTGAATGTTCTTTGGCATTGTCCTCCTTTGGGATTGGAATGAAAACTGACTTCTTCCAGTCCTTCTTCCAGTGGCCACTGCTGAGTTTTCCCAATTTGCTGGGTATTGACTGCAGCACTTTAACAGCATCATTTTTTTTTTAAGGATTTAAATAGCTCAGCTAGAATTCCATCACATCCAGCAATTTTGTATGTAATAATGCTTCCTAAGGTCCACTTGACTTCACACTCGAGGATGCCTGGCTCTAGGTGAGTGACTACTTATAAGGGTCATTAAGATATTTTTTTGTACAGTCCTTTAGTGTGTTCTTGCTACATGTTCTAAATCTTTTCTGCTTCTGTGATGTTTTTGTCCTTTATTTTGCCTATCTTTGGTATCCTCAATTTTCTTAAAGAGATTGCTAGTCTTAGCCATTCTATTGTTTTCCTCTATTTCTTTGCACCGTTCACTTAAGAAGGCTTTCTTCTCTCTCCTTGCTATTCTCTGAAACCCTGCATTCAGTTGGAGATATCTTTCATTTTCTCTTTTGCCTTTCGCTTTTCTTCTTTTTTAGCTATTTGTAAGGCCTTCTCAGACAACCATTTGTCTTCACATTTCTTTTTCCTGGGAATGCTTTTGGTCACCACCTCCTGGACAATGTTATGAACCTCTGTCCGTAGTTCTTCAGGCACCCTGTCTGTCGGATCTAGTCCCTTGAGTGTATTTGTTACCTCCACTGTATAATCATAAGGGATTTGATTTAGGTCATACCTGAATGGCCTAGTGGTTTTCCCTACGTTCTTTAAGTCTGAATTTTGCAATAAGGAGATGATGATCTGAGCCACAGTCAGCTCCTGGTCTTGTTTTTGCTGACTATATAGAGCTGCCTCAGCTTCTGCTGCAAAGAATATAATCAATCTCATTTCAGTACTGACCATCTGGTGTTGTCCAGGTGCAGAGTTGTCTCTTGTGTTGTTGGAAGAGGGTGTTTCCTATGACCAGTGTATTCTCTTAGCAAAAACCTGTTAGCCTTTGCCCTTCTTAATAGAGTACTCCAAGGCCAAACTTTCATGTTATTCCAGGTTTCTCTTGACTTCATACTTCTGCATTCCAGTCCCCTATGATGAAAAGGGTTATCTTTTTTTTGGTGTCAGTCTATGAGGTCTTGTAGGTCTGCATAGAATTGTTCAATTTCAACTTCTTCAGCATTAGAGTTTGAGGCATAGTCTTGGATTACCATGATGTTGAATAGTTTGCTTTGGAAATGAACCAAGATCATTCTGTTGTTTTTGAGATTGTGCCCACATACTGCATTTTGGACTCTTGTTGATTATGAGGGCTATTCCATTTTTTTCTAAGGAATTCTTGCCCACAGTAGTACATAAAATTGTCATTGGAATTAAATTCATGCATTCCTGTCCATTTTAGTTCATGATTTCTAACATGTCAGTGTTCATTATTGCCATCTCTTGTGTGACCACATCTGACTTACCTTGATTTGTGGACCTAACTTTTTGGGTTCCTATGCAATAATGTTCTTTATAGCATCAGACTTTACTTTTATCACCAGGTATAACCACAATTGGGTGTCATTTCCACTCTGGCTCAGCGTCTTCATTTCTCTGCTCTTCCCCAGTAGTATTCTGGACACCTACTGTTCTGGGGGGTTCATCTTTCAGTGTCATTTCTTTTTGCCTTTTCATCATATTCATGGGGTTCTCAAGGCAAGAATACTGAAGTCATTGGCCATTGCCTTCTCCAGTGGACCACGTTTTGTCAGGCCCTGTCTAGGTGGGGCGTGTCCTTTAGCCTCTCAGCATAGCTGGATGACATGCTCAGTGCCCTGGTTGTCCCACTGCTTGCGGTCCTTGAGTGCCTAAACCTTCACTGGCCACAGGGTGATGGTCAACGTGTGGCCAGGGGTCAAGGCAAAGGCCCAGTTGGAGGTCTGGGAAGGGGGTCTGGGAGACTGGAGCCAACGTTGGAGGACGCCCAGGAGTGGAGGGCACCCTGGCCTCACTGCTGCCCCTGGCCACCGTGGAGCCAATCAGCAGCTCAGGAGTTGAAAATACCCACTGGACAGGCTTAAGAGCAGAGTGCAAGTGGCAGAGGAATGAGCCAGTGACATGATGGCAAAGCAGTGAAAAGTATCTAAATCTGAAGAATAGAAAGAATTAAAATAGGAAAATGACCAGAATCTTAGAAATTTGTTTTGCAATATCAGAAGGTAATATCCGTGTATGAAGGAAATGGCAACATGCTGCAGTATTCTTGCCTGGGAATCCCACGGGCAGAGGAGACTGGCGGGCTACAGTCCATGGGGCTGCAAATAAGTCAGACATGGTTTAGCAGTTAAACAGTAACAACAATATCCATGTATATATTTGCAATCCAAATAGGACAGAAGAAACGGTATTGGAAAAAAGTTCTTGAAGAAATTATAGCTTAAAATTTCCCAAATCTTTGGAAAGGCATACAAATTCAAGTAGGGTAAATACAAAGAAAATTGTATCTAGGCATTTCATAGAATGCTGCTGAAAAGCCAAGTTATTTTTAAAATTTTTTTTTATTTCAAGGTTAGCTTCTGTCCCATTCCTCATCCTTTAAAAGCCAAGATTGAGAGTCTCATGAAATACTTTGCATCAGAAACAGTGGAGCACATGTCTATTAATTTCATGACTGCAGTCATCATCTGCAGTGGTTTTGTCACCCAAGAAAATAAAATTTGTCACCACTTCCAGTTGTTCTCCTTCTATTTGCCATGAAGTGATGGAACTGGATGCCATGATCTTAGTTTCTTGAATGGTGACTTTTAAGTCAGCTTTTTCACTCTCCTCTTTCACCCTCATCAAGAGGCGTTTTAGTTCTTCTTCACTCTCTGCCATTAGAGTGGTATCATGTGCATATCTAAGGTTATTGATATTTCTTCTGGCAATCTTGATCCCAGCTGTGATTCATCCAGTCCGGCATTTCACATAATGTGTTCTGCATAAAAGTTAAATAATCAGGGTGACAGTGTACAGCCTTGTTGCACTCTTTTCCCAGCTGTGAACCTCTCAGTTGTTTCATGTCCAGTCCTAACTATTGCTTCTTGACCCGCATACAGGTTTCTCAGTGGTCAGGTAAGGTGATCTGGTATTCTCATTTCTTTAAAGAGTTGTCCACAGTTTGTTATTATCCACACAGTCAAAGGATTTAGCATAGTCAGTGAAGGAGAAGTAGTTGTTTTCCTATAATTCCCTTTCTCTATGATTCAGTGAATGTTGGCAATTTGATTTCTGGTTCCTCTGCCTTGTATAAATCCAGCTTGTACATCGAAAGTTCTCAATTCAGATACTGCTAAAGTCTAGCTTGAAGGATTTTGAGAATAACCTTATTAGCATGTGAAATGATGGCAACTGTACAGTAGTTTGAACATTCTTTGGTATTACCCTTCTTTGAAATTAGGATGAAAATTGACCTTTTCTAGTCCTGTCGCCACTGCTGAGGTTTCCAAATTTGTTGACATATTGAGTGCAGCACTTTAACATCATCATCTTTTAGGATTTGAAATAGCTCAGCTGGAATTCCATCACTTCCATTAGCTTTGCTCATAGTAATGTTTCCTAAGGCCCACTTCAAACTCTAGTATGTCTAGCTATAGGTGAATGACTACACAATTGTTGTTATATGGGTCATTAAGACCTTTTTTTGTATAGTTCTTCTGTATTCTTGCCACCTCTTAATATCTTCTGCTTCTGTTAGTCCTTACCATTTCTGTCCTTTATTGTGACTATCTTTGCATGAAATGTTCCCTTGATATCTCCAGTTTGCTTGAGAGAGTCTGTAGTCTTTCCCATTCTATTTTTTCCCCTCTATTTCTTTGCTTTGTTCATTTAAGATGGCCTTCTTATCTTTCCTTTCTGCTCTCTGCAACTCTGTATTCAGTTATGTATATCTTTCCCGTTCTCCCTTGCCTTTCACTTCTCTTATTTCCTCAGGTATATGTAAGTCCTCCTCAGGCAACCACTTTGCCTTTTTGCATTTCTTTTTCTTGGGGGTGGTTTTGGTCACTGCCTCCTAAACAATGCTATGAACCTCTGTCTGTAGTTCTTCAGGCATTCTGTCTACTAGACATACTCTCTTAAATCTATTTGTCACCTCCACTGTATAATCATCAGGCATTTGATTTAGGTCATACCTGAATGGCCTAGTGGTTTTCCCTACTTTCTTCAATTTAAGCCTGAATTTTACAGCATGGAGCTCATGGTCTGATCTGCAGTCAGTTCCAGGTCTTCTTTTTGCTGACTATATAGGGCATCTCCATCTTTGGCTGAGAGAATATATTCAGTCTGATTTTGGTATTGAACATTTGGTAATATTCACGTGTACAGTCGTCTCTTGTGTTGTTGGAAGAGGGTGTTTCCTATGACTACTGTGTTTTCTTGGCAAAACTGTTAGACTTTGCCCTGCTTCATTTTGTACCACAAAGCCAAACTTGCCTGTTACTCCAGATATCTCTTGACTTCCTACTTTTGCATTCTAATCCCCTATGATGGAAAGGACATCGTTTTTGGTATTAGTTCTAGAATATCTTGTAGGTCTTCATAGAACTGTCCAACTTCAACTTCTTCGGCATTAATGGTTGGGGCCTAGACTTGGATTACTGTGATGTTGAATGGTTTGCCTTGGAAACGAACCAAGCTCATTCTGTTGTTTTCGAGATTGTACCCAAGTACTGCATTTCACACTCTTTTTTTGACTGTGAGGGCGACTCTATTTCTAAGGGATTCTTGCTCACAGTGGTAGATGTAATGGTCATCTGAGTTAAATTCACCCACTCCCATCTATTTTAGTTCATTGATTCCTAAGATGTTGATGTTCACTCTTGACTCTCCTGCTTGACCAGGTGCAATTTACCTTGATTCCTAGACCTGATATTCCAGGTTCTTATGCAGTATTGTTCTTACAGCATTGGACTTGACTTTTACCATGTGACATAGCCATGGTTGAATGTCGTTTCTGCTTTGGCCCAGCCTCTTCATTCTTTCTGGAGCTATTAATATTGCCCTCCGCTCTTTCCTAGTACCATATTGGACACCTTCTAACATGGGGGGCTCATCTTCCAGTGTCATATCTTTTTGCCTTTTCATTCTGTTTGTGGGGTTCTCACAGCAAAAATTCTGGTGTGCTTTGCCAGTTCTTCCTCCAGTGGACCACATTTTGTCAGAACTCTTTACTATGACCCATCTGTCTTGGGTGGTCCTACAAGGCATGGCTCATAGCTTCATTGAGTTACACAAGTCCCTTCGCCATATCAAGGCTGTAATCCATGAAGGGACTGAAGGGGTAGCAAGTGTGAATAAGCCTCACTTGTTTAGTCCACTTATTTAGATATTCAATGACATTGACTATGTTTCAGGCACTGTAGTAAGTATGAAACAAAGGATATTGAACAAAATGAAGTCTTTCCTTATATTCTTGTGGGGAATAAAAAAGAAATTAAATATTCATTATTTGGTAATTCTGCTTGAAATCCTTATATTAGGTCAGTATAGCTTGAAAGATATTAATATTCAATGTGCTATCATATTTGGGCATCCTTCTCCTTCAAAACCAACAAAGTACTAACCTAATGAAACAAGATTATTTAGAGTCTCTTGGTGGAATTTTTCTCTGTATTAAAAAAAAATAGTATATAGAGTGTCATCTAAAGAAAAGCAAGCTGGGTCTGGTTAAGAATTCAGTAGGTAATGCCTTGATTAACTGCATCATTCTAAAATCTGGCCCTCTGTTCTGAATAACCAGACAGTTCTTGACATCTATGACTTTTTATGCCCCGAGTGTCAGTTTATAAGAACTACCATCATATGAGATTAGAGTACTTATTTATTAATTTATAATGAGAAATACAGTTGTAGAATAGTCACACCGGCATAACCTCTTTTTTGTGATCAAGCATATGGGAAGTCAAATAATAATCAGAAACCCATTTTAGATTTCCACAAGAAATCACTGTATTAGACACAGGAAATATTCAAAGTGTGAATATTCAGTGCTGTTTCTCCCAGTAGGCAGAGGGGCACGAAATGCTAGCCTATTTCATCAGAAGGTAGCTTCAGGAGCAGGAAAACAGAACAAGGGGAGTCAGATGAATAGAAGGTCTAATAGCATCAGGGTAAGATAACCTGATGTATTCATCTCACAATGGTCTTGTTATTGACATGGAAATTACTTAAAGTGCTCATTCTCACTTCCCACTGGATTAGGCTTGCAGGGGTCCAGCCACCATTCGAGCACTCTCTCTTCTCTTTCTGTTCTTCCAGGGCTGATTAATTCCAAAACTGCACATTCAAGCTTTGGATATACTGAAGCATTCAAAAAGTTCCATTCCAGTCCTGCTGACACGAGAGCCACCTGCTCTCTGGTAGGTGACTTTTGTATTTCTCAGCTCTTGAGCATGTCGATTTGGTAGCATAATTCCCCAAAGATTATCCTATTTCTCTCATTTTTAGAGTTGGTTCTCCCCAAAGTCAGATGTTCCTCCAGACTCTCTTATGCAAATAATAGATAAAAATCACATCGGTGCTCATCAGAGATACATACTTGGAAATGGTTTGAAGCCAAATTCTCTTTAAGACTTGCTTTGGGGCATTGTGATTATATCTTTCCCAGACTTTTTTTTTTTATTTTAAATCCATATAGTCGGAAAGTTTAAAAGTGATATTAAGAGATCATATGCCTCATAGCTTCTCTTTATAGGGGAGAGAAATTCTGCTTCAGAGATTTTTAAGCTATATAATATGTAAGTTACACACAGTGGAAAGTGAAGTCGAAGTCCACTGACTTTTTTACCTTAGGGACATTAGACTTCAAGCATTAGATTTCCATAGAGCTTTACCCTGTCATCTTCAAGCTGATAACTCCATTTTTTGAATTATTTTTATTTTTTATTATTTTTACCACAGGATAACTCAGCAGGTAAAGAATCTGCCTGCAATGTAGGAGACTCCAGTTTGATTCCTAGGTTGGGAAGATCCCCTGGAGAAGGGACAGGCTACCCATTCCAGTATTCATGGGCTTCCCTCATGGCTCAGATGGTAAAAAATCCACCTGCGATGTGGGAGACCAGGGTTGATCCCAGGGTTGGGAAGATCCCCTGGAGGAGGGCATGGCAACCCACTACAGTATTCCTGCCTGGAGAATCCCCATAGACAGAGGAGTCCATGGGGTTGCAAAGAATCAGACATGACTGAGCATGTAATGATAAAACTGATGAGCACATAAAAAAACTTCAAGCTAGGCAATATTGCTGTTTGCTATATGTATGTGATTTCTTAAAATTCTGCTGTATTTTATTATTTTACCAATGATAAGGAAGGGTTTTTTTTCTATTTTAATAAATGCGAAGAAACCTTCAGTATTTGATTCTGAATTTCTTCTCCTAGCAGTTTTCACATTAAAAACTGTATTCCTGTAAATAAGACCTTCATCCATTCCAATGACATAGACTGATTCAAATGAAAACTGAGCACAAATTATGTAATCAAACCAAAATATCTATATATTATGGGAAGGAGGTGAATATTTATTTAAAATTATAAACAATAATCTTATGTGAACTTTGAGACTGGTAGTTCTAAGAAGACAAAATAAAAAACACTAGTGGAAATAGTCACTGCTTGTTTTTTCTGCTGTAAATGAGACTGAAATTCAATGATGCCAACATATACTCTATAAATTAAAGTTAATAAAGAAATGATTTATTTTCTAAACTGTATTTACATTAAAACACTCAAAATCACCCCCCTTGTGTTCTAGTCACATTATGGGGATCTCAGTAAAGAATAACAGGTCCAATTTGGTCTATAAGAACCCCATAAAAGAGAGCCACACTTAAGGTGGTGTCTTAGCAACATTCATTATATTATAAACATCCAGAAGAATGGAGACCAGAATTTATGTTAGTATATAGACTGTGTCTATATATAGTTGTCCATTGGTATCCATGGGGGATTGCTTCCAGGAACTTCATGGATACCAAAATCTGCAAATACTCAAGTCTCTTATATAGTATGGCACAATGGATAGAGTGACCCTCCCTATCCATGAATCTCACATCCATGGATTCAACCAACCAAATGCAAAAGCATGAAATTTCAGTCCATGATTGGTTGAATTTATGGTTGTAAAACCTGTGGCTAGGGAGGGTCAATTGCGTTTCTTTGGTTATATATACATCTACAGTCATGACTGTTTCATTCTGTTTAGTCTAGCCTGTATATAATTTAAAACAGTGTTTTTACCTCTTGGTTTAGTAGTGTTTATTTTCTCTCTCTTATCTCTTTCTTCAAGGTAAATGATTCACAATCCTTTAACTAATGTCTTAGAATAAATTTCCACTCCCTTAACCTCAATACCCTTTTATATCACTAAAGATGACCAAACGATTAACAACAAACTAATGAAAAATTATTTTAAAAGAAGCAGAATTTGGATAAACATTGATTGAGCTATTTCTAACTAAAAATAGAGTTAAAGATGCTTGGTCAGGCTTTTTCTGTCTTAAAATACTAATTTCTAAGTTTTTCTAAGTGGCTTTTGATTTAATGTTAATAAGAGTTTTTTTTTTTTTTTTTTTTTTTTTTAGGTCTAAGTCAGAAGTTTAATAATTCTAAGAAAAGTCTATACTTTAAGTGTATGCTTATTAAAATAGCCAGTGATATATAAGACTACATTATATCTCTGTTCTGAGTCATCTTTTCAGAATTAAAATTTTCTATTGATGGCTAATAATTCTCCTTGAGTAAAAAATAGTCTTAAACTGTATCAGGAGAAGTGAAGTGCCACTGAAGATTCTATTCATCCTCCTACCCTCCCATGGACTTATTAGTTGAGTTCATTTTTATTGGAGTAGAGTTAATTTACGACATTTGTTGGTTTCTGCTGTGTAGCAAAGTGAGTCAGCTACACATATGTCTACTCTTTTTCCTTTTCCCATACAGGTCATTACAGAGTATTTTTGAGTTCCTTGTGCTGTGCAGTAGGTTCTTATTAGTTGTCTCTTTTATACATAGTGATGTGTATATTTTAATCTCAATCTCTCAATTTATCCCCTGCCTCCTGACTTCCCTCTAGGTGACCAAAAGCTTGATTTCTACATCTGTGACTCTCTCTCTTTTCTAATAGGTTCACTAGTACTATATTTTTAGATTTCACACATAAGTGATACCATGTTTATCTTTGTTCAATTTCACTTAGTATGACAATCCGTGTTGCTGCAAATGGCATTATTTTGTTCTTTTTAATAGCTAAGTAATACTCCATTGCATTTGTGTACCACATCTTCTTTATTGATTTATATATTGATAGGCATTTAGGTTGTTTTCATGCCCTGTCTATTGTAAATAGTGCTTCAGTGAACATAGAGGTACATTTTTTTTTTTGAATTAAGGTAAACTTTGGATATTTGGCCAGCAGTGGGATTGGCTGGATCATAAGGGAGCTTTGTTTCTAGTTTTTTAAGGAACTTCCATACTGTTCTCCATAGTGGCTGTACCAACTTACATTCCCACCAACAGTGTAGGAGAAGTTCCCTTTTCTCCACACCCTCTCCAGCATTTATTGTTTGAAGACTTCATCATGGCCATTCTGATCAGTGTGAAGTGATACCTCACTGTAGTTTTGATTTGTATTTCTCTTAATAGTCATGTTGAACATCATGTTGAGCATTCATGTGCTTTTTGATCATCTATATGTCTTCTTTGGAAAAATGTATATTTAGATCTGCCCATTTTGATTATTTTCTTAAAATATTAAGCTGTATGAATATTTTTGTATATTTTAGAGATTAATTCCTTGTCAGTTGCTTGGTTTTCAAATATTTTCTCCTATTCAGTGGTTTGTCTTTTTCTTTATGGTTTCCTTTGCTGTGAGGATTTTATTCATTTTTTAAATTTCACTGGCATTGTGGTCAGGTTTACTGATCTCATGCAAGTGAAGTACATAAAGTTGCTATCTCCTTCCTCTGTCAGTCTGAATTGAGAGATGAATGAGGCTGTGTTTGGGAGATAAGGCCCTAATGATACTCTTGTACTCTAGAAAAGTAGTGTCAATCACATTAATATTATAAGCTTATAGCAAAGTATGTGATAATATTATATGTAAAATTAAGTCAGTTTACTAATGGAAGTGTGTGAAATTGTGGAAAAGATAGGAGCACCCCATGCTATGACAAATATCAAGTCAAAACCAAAAAAACCACACTATGAACTGAACTGAACAGTACTCATTCCAGCGCATATTTAGTTTAAATGCCCGGCATGATAGAACGTGAAGATCAAACTCCTTTGCACATATTCATTCAACAATCTATTTTGAGTGACTGTTACATGTTAGTTAGAGAAGTTCTGGATAATACAACAAGGGAATATCATCTTGTTTGTGCCCTGAGTAGCCCACAGCTTAGGAGGATGTAAGAATAATTGTAATATATCGTGTTAAGTATTTGTGAGTAAAAGGTCAAATAATGTGAAAAGTTTGTTTTGGAGAGCAGGCGCCTGCCAGTACTATGAACTTCCTTTGGTGTAGGGCTGGGGGCCAGCTTCACAGAGAAGGGGAGGGGAGAGAGAATAGCACTGTGCTGTGTTTACTAAATGGCTAGAACTCTTCCAAGTCCTTTATATCTTGTAATTAATATAAACCTCAGACTTACCCTGTAAGGTATGCTTACTCTGACCATCCCTGTTGGAAAGACAGGGAAGTGAGGAACAAGGTCACACATCTAAAGGATGGCGAATGGAGAAGCTTAGGAAGTCTAGCCCTAGAGTCTGAACTCAGCCACCACCCCATTCTGTCTCTTTTCCGTGCTTTTAGGAGGTGGGCTTTGCATGATGAAGAAAGGGGCTTCCAGGTAGAGAAGAGTCTTAGACACATACATGCCAAGTTCAAAAGGGGTGTGTTATGTTTACGGGAAAGTAAGACATGTGGGGCCACTGGAGACAGGGAAGGAAGCAGGAGGCTGGTAGAGGACAGAACTGGAAGCCCAAGTTCATCATCTTCTCTTCTTCCTAAGACTCTATGCCTGATTTTCTAGATGTATTTTTAAAGTTTCCCTATATCGTGACTTCTAAGCGGCTGGCAACTGAATGAGTTTTAGAGAAGTATTCTATTAAACAATTTCTAACATTTGGAGATGCTATGATTTCTCTTCATCTCGTATTCTTTCAAAACATTCTGTAAAGTCATTGTAGGGTGAATAATGAAAGAATAAAGTAAAACTGACTTTAGCTTCAAGTTCTGTAATAATTATCTTGACTATCTTTCCTCTTTTTACTTTTTTTCTGCCTAAAAATGGTCATAAGAGGATTTTCACCTTCTCCTGGAGCTGTGAGAAACAGGATTTTCCTTCATCAAAGCATTGAAATTGAGGAGAAATATTGATCAGGTAACAAGGAGCATTGTTTGCATTCCAGACAAGTGAAATGAGAGGTGGCATTCTGGCTTCCTCCTTGAGCAATTCCTATGTTCACTTACATTGAGGTTTCCAAGCTCTTAAACCACAAATACAGTCCAAACCAGAGTTTCCCCAACCAAACCACAGGAACAAATAAGAGAGAGCTGATTTTTAGCCATTATGAGAATACACAGAGATTGACAAATCTTCATGGACATATGTATTTCCTTGCTTAATGCTGTAAACACCATCTAGCCAGGTGACAGCAAGGGCAAGAATTATAGTCTGTGGGCACCTGACTGTGGCCAGCTGTGCTGCCTAATGACCACCTTGACCTTCTTGGTCAGCTTCTTTCATTTCCCAAAGTGAGGTGAAAAACCATCAGCCCCAAGGTGGCATGTAAGACACAAAACTATTTTATTAGTCAGTTACAATGTTTTAAAAGATATTTCGAATTGTTTACCAACATTTAAAAATCAGAAGTTTCTACGTAAATATGGGAATGGTTAGCTTCCTTGGAAAACTTGGGAGATTTGACACCGTTGGGTTCTGGCCACAGCCTCCTTTAGTTAAGGGCACACTCTCCACTCATACCACTGTCCTCCTTCATGGCCAGCTTGCCTGCTTAGTTCTAGGAGATCTTTGAATGTCTTCTGTTGCTTCTGCTCCTTCAGATGGTTATACCTCCCTCCCCTCAATGTATTACCATTTATCATCTCTATGTTGTTGAAGGGGAAGATAAAAAAGACAGTTTAGTTCAGTTCATGAAACATTTACTGAGTGCCATGTCTATGCCTAATACTTTGGCCACCTGATGCAAAGAACTGACTCATTAGAAAAGACCCTGATGCTGGGAAAGATTGAGGGCAGGAGGAGAAGGGGACGACAGAGGATGAGATGGTTGGATGGCATCACTGACTTGATGGACATGAGTTTGAGCAAACTCCAGGAGTTGGTGATGGACAGGGAAGCCTGGCATGTTGCAGTTGTTGGGGTTGCAAAGAGTTGGACATGACTGAGCAACTGAACTGAGGTCTATGCCAGTAATAGGTTTAGCACTGAGGATGGGGGAAATCGACATGGGTAAAATGCAATCTTTACCCTTAGAGAGCTTTTGGACTAATTGAAGAAGAAAAACAGACAACATTGGCAAGATATCATGCTCAAGCTAAAAAGTCTGATTCATTTGGAAATGAAACCATAATTGCTATCATGGTCAGTTCCCTCTTTAGCTTATGCTTGTGAGAAAAGCATCTATAGCTATATGTCTATCTTTATATATATATATAAACATCTGTTTATTCATACAGACACACATGTGCATGCATGTGTGCATAGCAAAGATTGTTTTGCAATCAAGTGGTGCAATAATGAAGCTGAAGATAATAGATATATGGTAAAATCATACTTTCTATTAAAGTGTTGGTTTCTTGGTCATGTCTGACTCTGCAACACCATGGACTGTAGCCAACCAGTCTCCCCTGTCCATGGAATTCTCTGGGCAAAAGTACTGGAGTGGGTAGCAGTTCTCTTCTCCAGAGGCTCTTCCTGACCCAGGGAATGGACCCAGGTCTCCTGTATTATAGGCAGATTCTTTACCATCTGAGCCACCAGGGAATATCAGCATTTAAAGCGAGCAGTTGTGTCTGACTCTTTGCAACCCCATGGTCCTCAGCCTGCCAGGCTCCTCTGTCCATGGGATTTCCCAGGCAAGAATACTGGAGGGGGTTGCCATTTCCTTCTGCAGAGGATCTTCCCAGGGGTCGAACCCAGGTCACCTGCATTGCAGGCAGATTCTTTACTGCTTAGCTACCAGGGAAAGTTAGTTTCATATGTGGTTTAATAGAAACCAAACAAATCTTAATTTAGTGAAATAACCACCTAGAATTTTCAATTGAGTAAATGTTTTAGGTTCTAAAAGTCTTGAGTTGTTATTACATGCCACTTACAGTAAATATTCATAATTTAGTGTTAGTTTTTTCTTCAAAAGATCACTTGATGTTTTAAGTACTGAATATTTCATTCAAATCTGTGTGTTTTGCTCCCAATATTAGATAAGACTTTTTTTTTTTTTTTTTTAGATATAGTGTGCTAGGTTTTTTGGGGTGGAGGAGGGGATATATTTACTTTACAATGTTGTATTTCTGCTGTACAGTGAGGACATTTACATCCGCTCCCTCTTGGACCTCCATCCCACCCTCTCATCTCATCCATCTAGGTTACAGAACACTGAGCTGGGCTGTCTATGCTCTGTGGCAGGTTCCCATTAGCTATCTGTTTTACACATGGCAGTGCACATATGTCCATTCCTGTCACCTAATTTATCCCACCCCTGCCCCAAATCCCTGTGTTCATATGTCTGTTCCCTCCTGCAATTCTATTCCTGCCCTGCAAATAGGTTCTTCTGTACCATTTTTCTAGATTCCACATACATGCATTAATATATGATATTTGTTTTTCTTTCTGAATTATTTCACGTTGTATGACAGACTCTAGGTTCATTCCTGTCTCTACAAATGATCTAATTTCATTCCTTTTTATGGCTGAGTAATATTCCACTGTATATGGACCACCTCTTCTTTATCCATTCATTGGTTGATGGACATTTAGGTTATTTCCATGTCCTGGCTATTGTAAAGAATGTTGCAATGAACTTTGTGGTGCATGTATCTTTTTGAATTATGGTTTTTCTCAGGGTCTATGCCCAGTGGTGGGATTGCTGGGTCATGTGGTAGTTCTATTTTTAGTTTTTAAAGGAGCTTTCATATTGTTCTCCATAGTGGCTGTATCAATTTACATTCCCACTAATAGTGTAGGAGGGTTCGTTTTTGTCTGCACTTCCTACAACATTTATTGATTATGGCCATTCTGACCAGTGTGAGGTGATACCTCATTGTAGTTTTGATTTGTATTTGTCTAATAATGAGTGATGTTGAGCATTTTTTCATGTGTTTGTTGGCCATGTGTATGTCTTCTTGTAGAAATATCTATTTGTCTTCCACTCATTTTTTTTAATTGGGTTTTTTGTTTTTAATATTGAGCTGTATTTGCTATTTGTATAGTTTGGAGATAAACCCCTTGTCAGTTGCATCATTTGTAAATATTTTCTCCCCTTCTGTAGAGTGTCTTTTTGTTTATGGCTTCCTTTGCTGTGCAATAGCTTTTAAGTTTAATTAGGTCTCATTTTTTTTTAATGTCTATTACTCAAGGAGGAATATCCAAAAAGATGTTGTTACTATTTATACCAAAGGGAGTTCTGCCTGTTTTAATCTAAGAGTTTTATAGTATCTGGTCTTACATTTAAGTCTTTAATCCATTTTGAGTTTATTTTTGTGTATGGTGCTAGGGAGTATTCTAATTTTATTCTTTTACATGTAGCTGTTCAGTTATCCCAGCACCACTTACTGAAGAGACTGTCTTCTCTCCATTGTATGCTGTTATGTCCTTTGTCATAGATTAGGTGACCACAGGTGCATGTGTTTATCTCTGGGCTTTCTATCCTGTACCATTGATCTGTATTTCTTTTTTAGTGCCTGTACCACACTATCTTGAATATTATAGCTTTGTATTAATATTATAGTCTGAAATCAGGGAGCCTGATTCCTCCAGCTCTGTTTATTTTTTATTTTCTTTTTCAAGATTGCTTTAGCTACTCAAAGCCTTCTTTGTTTCATATAAACTGTAAAGTTTTTTGTTCTAATTCTTTTAAAAATGACATTGGTAAAAACAGTTATAGGTTTAAATATCTACACTGTTGAAGACTATAGCACTGAGATATTACTAACTAAACATAAAAAGCAGGTAGAGACACGATTTTGCACTCTTTCAACCTTTCGTTTTGCTCTTTTCGTCTGTTTAAAAAACAAAACAAAACCCTCCTTTGGACAGAAAATGAGGTTGAGATTGGCATGAAATTAAAAAAAAAGAAAAGAAAAGCAGGAGTATTATGGGAAAAGTAAGTCCTGGGATGCTATTTACTTTTCTTTGCTCTGAAATCAAGGTGTTTCAAGAAATAGAATATTTATGAGCATAGAGTTATAGGAGGTTAGGAGAGGTACTACCACTTTGGGAAGATTTAAAATAGAGGCCAAATGGAAATTCGAATCTGTATGATTGAAGAAAAAAATGGCACCAACCTAACCTGAGATTTTTACTTTTAAAAATTCCTTCCTAGCGTCCAAACTCTTATCTTTCAAGACCTTGTATATCCCCAAAGAGTTCATCTCAGGGAAAGATGTGGACCCTAGGAGGAGTGCTCAGAAACAAAACCATCGGAGGCGCAGTTTGCCTGGCACGTCCGGCTATGACAGCTCTTCTAAAAAGGCTGTCTTCTGTTCTGTTGATATCTTTAGAGAGATTCAGAACAAATATCATCAGCAAACAAACATTTTTAAAGGAATTCACACTGCATAATACAAAGTTGTTTTGTTTGTTTGCTTTAGATAGATATGGTAGCCTGTCCTAAATTCATGAAATAGAGGGTTCCTCAAAATAACGTTCAAAGAAAGGTGATTTAGAATATTTGCTCATGATTTTACATAGAAAAATTTATGCTAAAAAATTCTTTGGGGAAATAAACCCTATGATATTCCCCATAATACAATTTGAAATTCTGTGTATTCTTTCTTTAATTAATTTTGGCATGCTTCATTATTTTGGCAGCCAACATCAATTTTCCTCCCCTCTGACTTCTTGTAGTTTGAATTATTAAGGGAAAATGTGCTTAATTACATTCAATTTAGCACTTTGTGGTACATAGTCATCTCTAATTGTGCTCTGAATCTTGCCTTCCATCAAGGTTGGATGCTCCAGAGGAAGGAAATATGTCATGTACTTTATCTCTTTTAAATTAGCTAATGCCATTTTTAAATAGTACCTAGCAAACAGTAAGGACTCAATAAACACTGGTCAATCATACCTCTCAAAGCTCCCTAAGTATATACTACCAAACTTCTCCGAGACTCAGGGACTAAAATTAACAACAAGCAGTCCATAAGTTGCCTGCCAGTATTTCAAATTATTTCAAAACATTCTCTTTTATTTTTCAAGTCATAAAACAAAGATTGAACTTCATTGTTAAGAATATTGTTACAGAACCATACAGAGCAGGGGTTATTATTCTCATTTGTACCATGAAAGGGTTTCTTTATGTGTCGGATTCACTCCTAAGCCCAGTGTGACAAGTTAAGAAAAAGTCCAGGTTTTGCTTCTCCTCTGTTCATTCATTTGACAAATATTAATGGGTGTCTTCCCTGTACAAGACATTCTGCTAGGAGCTATTCAGGATACAATGATGAATCAGCAGAGATCTTGCCCTCAAGTCTTATGATACTTTGTTGTAAGGAATACTGTCAAAGCCAGGTGAAAAGGCCACTGAGACTAGAGCCCTGAAATCTGTAACTGACAGATTTCCTACAGCATTACATGCAAATGAATAAAGTAACCAGGAGAGTGGATTTCATTTTTCAACTCAAGTAGATAAACTGCTTAGAGGAGCACCTTTGAGTTGGGGAAAGGAGTATCTAGTCATTTTCCATTTTTGTTAACATTTATTAAAAGCACATTTCTTTTTCTGGTGGAGATCATGAAAAAAAATTACCAAACATGGAGAGAAAAATCTAGTGATGATCCACTTATTTCCTATCAAACGAGAAAGAAGACAAGAAAAGACATAGAAGGAGAACTGAAAAGGGGGAGAAGGAGGGACAGAGCCACTGCGAAAGAAATAATTTTAGAAAGCCTGAAAATGCTTTAATTCCACCCAAATTTATGGATAAAATGCTAAATGGTGAAGAGTTCTGACACTTTTTAAGATTTCAAATAAGCCAAGAAAAGGGCTAAAGTGAAGTGAAGAGTTAGTTGCTCTGTCATGTCCAGCTCTCTGCAACCCCATGGACTGTAGCCCACCAGGCTCCTCGGTCCACGGGATTCTCCAGGCAAGAGTACTGGAGTGGGTGGCCATGCCCTTCTCCAAGGAAAGGGCAATTTCCTTGGAGATAGCAATTCAGGATACATGACATAATTTTAGTATTGGTATTTAATATAAATCAGTGATTCTCAAAAGATGGTGTGACTGTGAATCCTGTACAAATTTGGTGAAGATTTCAGGTTCTCAGGCCTTTTCCTAGAGTTTCTGATTCAGTGGGTCTGAGGAGCAGTCTGGAAATCATCTACTGGTCCTCAGCTAGGAGGAGGACAAGAAATACAGCTCACATCTTTGCTCTGGTCTAGCCCTTGGGAGAAAGCTGGCTTGATCCTCAAAGAAAACTGTGTTTTTTACTCCGCTTATATCTCAGACCTATGGCCGTGACACTGCTGTCCCCCAATGACATCAGTGCCCAAACAGCTGAGACTTTTGAGGAGGAGATTAAGCCCCAGTGAAGTTAAAGCTCTGTGACACTGTCTCTGCAGAGCAGCATTGCTGAGAACCATCTTGGATTGGCCCTGTTGAGTTTAGGTAAAGGGAACCAATTATATTCATTTGGTCTAATGTGACTTCAATCTAGGGTCATCATCACATATCTTGGTTTTCTCAGAATGGTCTCTATAGCCCTGTTGGCCCATTTTCTTGTCCCTTTCACTCTCAAAGTGTACCTTTCTGGACAGTAAAATATATGGTCATCTTACGTAAATATAATGAACAGAAAGGAAGAGGGAACTGAAATTGTGAAAACCCAAATTTGTAGAATAACTCAATGAGGAATAGTAAATTTTGATGCACTTCTGTTAATCAAATATTCTATAATTTTATAGGCTTAATAATTTTGAGCTGACATATAGACACAGAATTTGAGTTAAATTGAAGTAAATTCTTAATTTTATATACATGAGACAGTTGAAATAAGTAATTATTGATTTTTTTCTGAATAGATTTAAATATTTTTAGCCAAAATGTATGCAAAGAAAATGGAGATGCAGAAACTTAAGAAAAATGAGTATCAAAATTGAGTATCAACAAAATCATTTAAAATGATGGTAGTAATATATCTGTGTGTACATATATATATACACACACAAAATGGTGCTCTTACTGAAATATATATACACACACTACATTTTTTTTTTTCAATAAAAGCACTATTTTGCTTTGAAGGCAGACATGACACATTACCATTCAGAATCATTTTCTGTACCTGGAAAGGGAAAATATCAGAATACATGGAATTATTAGATATTGTATAGTAAAAGCTATGTAGCTTTTGTGGGTTTGGGGTCATCATCATGATTGTCCTTTTCTTATTCTGTAAAATGGCATCATATTTTCTAACAGGGTTGTTGTGATGATTAAATGGTTAAGATGAAATAAAGAAGTACATATCACAAATGCTTTATAAATTCTGGTTGAAAACATAAGTCTAAATAATCTTCATGCTCTTCTTGTCCATCAGTAAGTGTTTTTGTCACTAGATGAGACCCTTTAATGAACTATGTCAGTAGTTGAAGATTCTTTTCATGTGTACTGATTTCATTTTATTTTTAAACTTTTTATTTTATGTTGACGTATGGTGATGTACAATGTTGGGTCAGCTTCAGGTGTAGAGCAAAGTGATTCAGTTACATGTATACATGAAAGTGTGTTATTCGCTTGGTCGTGTCTGACTCTCTGTGACTACATGAGCAGTAGCCACGAGACTCCTCGTCCGTGGGATTCTCCAGGTAAGAATGCTGGAATGGGTAGCCATTCCTTTCTGGATCTAGGGTATCTTCCCAACCTAGGTCTCTTGTATTGCAGGCAGATTCTTTACCGTCTAAGCAAAGAGTCGGACACGATTGAGCAACTGAACTGAAGCCGTCAGGGAAGCACATACATATACATGTATCTGTTCTTTTTCAAATTCTTTTCCCATTTAGATTGTTACATAATATTGAGCACAGTGTACTGACTGTAGATCAAATATCATTAGCAGTAAACACATATGACATGATGAAGACAGTTAGAGGGGATTCAAAGGGTGTGGTTTCATGGGGATTGTAGATAATGAAAATTCTACCTACTCAGAATGTGGTTGATTCAGGTAAATAAGAATTTGGAATATTTTTATTCTCAGATACTTATATTAGAAAAAGAAATGTATATCAAGAATGCCTAAGTTTAATTCTGATTAAGATAAATTTTCTCACTATCATAGTTTCTGGCCTTTTCCTTAACTGTTTCTTTTCCTTCTTCTTCTCATAATCTTGTCTTCCTTTTTCTTTTTCTTCTGCAGAGCATTTTATGCCTTTATTTCAATTCTGAAAGTTTTTCTAAAAGTGACTTATAATGTACTACCTAAAAGGTTATTTCTAAGAGAACCCTGGTAGTAGATGTTAGTCATCATTTATACTTGTTACAAATAGAAAACTGCATCAGTAAACCAGAATAAAAAGATGGTAAATATAAAATACAAATGTAATTTTTATGTGAAGATATCTTTAAGACTATTAAACCTTCACCCTATCAAGTAGGAGTTTTTTTCTCAAATGCAGTTACTATGAAACAAGTACAAATATAAGCTCAGTTTTAAAATGACAAACACCTCGGAGCCACATAAAACCTTAGAGCCATGGTACTCCATTCACTCACTTATTCATTCATCTGTCCAATGTACATTCAAATTTATTGAGTCCTAGTTATGTGCTTGGCACAAAGGTCAGTTCAGTCAATTCAGTCGCTCAGTCAATGTCCGACTCTTTGTGATCCCATGAATCGCAGCACGCCAGGCCTCCCTGTCCATCACCAACTCCCGGAGTTTACTCAAACTCATGTCCATCGAGTTGGTGATGCCATCCAGCCATCTCATCCTCTGTTGTCCCCTTCTCCTCCTGCCCCCAATCCCTCCCAGCATCAGGGTCTTTTCCAATGAGTCAACTCTTCGCATGAGGTGGCCAAAGTACTGGAGTTTCAGCTTCAGCATCAGTCCTTCCAATGAACACCCAGGACTGATCTCCTTTAGGATGGACTGGTTGGATCTCCTTGCAGTCCAAGGAACTCTCAAGAGTCTTCTCCAACACCACAGTTCAAAAGCATCAATTCTTCGGTGCTCAGCTTCCTTTATAGTCCAACTCTTACACCCATACTTGACCACTGGAAAAACCATAGCTTTGACTAGATGGACCTTTGTTGGTAAAGTAATGTCTCTGCTTTTTAATATGCTATCTAGATTGGTCATAACTTTCCTTCCAAGGAGTAAGTGTCTTTTAATTTCATGGCTGCAATCACCATCTGCAGTCATTTTGGAGCCCAAAAAAAGTCTGACACTGCTTCCACTGTTTCCCCATCTATTTCCCATGAAGTGATGGGACCAGATGCCATGATCTTAGTTTTCTGAATGTTGAACTTTAAGCCAACTTTTTCACTCTCTTCCTTCAGTTTCATCAAGGGGCTTTTTAGTTCCTCTTCACTTTCTGCCATAAGGGTGGTGTCACCTGCATATCTGAGGTTATTGATATTTCTCCCTGCAATCTTGATTCCAGCTGTGCTTCTTCCAGCCCAGTGTTTCTCATGATGTAAAGGTAGGGGACCCCAAATGGCAGCCCATGGATGGGCCAGTTTAGCCTCCAGATCATTTCTGTGATACCTACACAGTGGCCCTAATACCTAAAAATTGGGTGATTCATCAGTCAGTCACTCAGTCGTGTCTGATTCTTTGCAACCCCATGGGCTGCAGCATGCCAGGCCCCGCTGCCCATCACTAACTCCCAGAGTTTACTCAAACTCATGTCCAGTGAGTTGGTGATGCCATCTAGCCATCTCATCCTCTGTTGTCCCCTTCTCCTCTCTCCTTCAATCTTTCCCAGCATCAGGGTCTTTTCCAATGAGTCATATCAATATCCAAATGCACAGCTTTGGGTTTTTTTTTTTTTTTTTAATTTGATGGAATAACAGCACTGGTTCTAAACTCCTGCTTGGCAATAAATGGCTGAACCTGAGTTTGCTACTGTCTCCATTGGTTGGGTCCCCCAGTTTGCTGTATAGTCCATGAGTCCTCATTATCTAACTGTTAATGACACCCCCTTTTCACTCAGTTGTTCTACACGCATGAACCATGTCAATTCTACAGTGTAAGCACCACGGGAATTCCTTCATTTTCTCTGCCTCTCTATTACCTATACCCAAGTCCACTATGATTATCTACAGCCTAGATATCCTCAGTGGCCTTCCAAAGGGTACCTCTGCTTTCTATCTTGCCTGCTACCCACATTTCCTAATCAAATAGCTACTGTTCAGATATACTACACTTCCTGCAATACAGATCTGACCATGTCACAATAGCTTCTGCTTCCTGAAGTGAGCCTTCCATTTACTTCTTCAAAACCTACGGTTGGCAGTTCTGAACTGTATACTCTAACTATGGGAAAAAAGCTTGAAATGTGGCATTTCTAAGAGCATTAAGATAAAAACATTTGTCTCAGATAGGCAAGCTGATTAATTTGAAAAAGGGGCTTACTTGCTAATCCAGCACTTCAGAGTCCTGTAAGAACTAGGCAGGGTAGTTGTCAATGGACACAGGCATCAGAGCTTGAGTTCAAAAGATCAAAATCAATAGCATTAGAGAGCATTCTTTCCAAAGTATGGTAATGGTGTAACACCCTTTGGCTTTAATGGAAGTCATGAAGCTAACATGCCATGTAACCTTTTTAAAATGGAAGGATTAGCATTCAACTGGAGCTGCCGCATGCAGTGTCTATTGACAGAGCATTATGCACAGAGCTTGAATTGATCAGAGGGACTTACATTTCTTCTCTTTCTTCTTTTGTAAACTGAGTACCATATTATTCTCCCTACCAATATGATAATGATTTGGACTTTCAAAATGGAACTCCATGGGGACTCAAAAAATACCATCTATGGCAGGAGGTTAGGGCTTCCCTGGTGACTCAGATGGTAAAAGATCTGCCTGCAATGCAGGAGACCCGGGTTCGATCCCTGGGTTGGGAAGATCCCCTGGAGAAGGAAATACAGCTCACTCTGCTCCAGTATTCTTGCCTGGAAAATCCCATGGACAGAGGAGCCTGGCAGGCTGCATTGGGTCGCAAACAATTGGACACAAGTGAGCGGCTAACACATTCATTCGTTCATGATTTATATATCTATAGTAATGCCATTTTGGAGATTTTATTTATATCACATTTCACCTGATGGTTCTTCTTCTTCACTGATTCATTCAAGGAAAGTATAGAGAAGGCTTATGAAGTGCAGGGCACTGTTATTTATTAACAAAAATATTTGTAGTCAAAACTAAAAGAGTATCTCTTACTTTTCTACCAATGAAGATGTTTGTTTTGCCGGAAAATGTCACTGAACTGTTATCTACAAAGAGGTTACATGGATTTTTTTTCTGTGACAAATTAAAATAAGAGGAATTAAAATATTCTGGATTGTAAAAATTCAAATATAAAATACATGCTAGGCAAATTTAATCCTTTGAATTCTACTTGCTGCTACCCATGGATTCCTCAAATACTGAAATAATATCAAAGTAAATTGTCTTGTTTTAAAGGACTGACACAAAATGAGAAAATAAGAGCAATGTAAACATGGATTCTTGAAAATAAATATTTTTAGTGCAGTTCTGGGACAGCTCACTGTCATATAGAATGTTATATTAATATGAGGTAAATCATGATTCAAAAATAAATTTCCTTTGTAAAAATAAAATTCAGGTTCAATAAAGTTGACTGTTTTTACATTATAAGAATATATAAATACGCCATTGGTTTCAGATGCTTTTATGGGTTGCCTTGAAAAATAGTTGTTTCCAATTGAAGAAAACTGCATACATGGATGGCATTTAGAACTTAGCTGTATGCTGACCTCTGACTGGTCACTAACATGTGGGTGCCCACAAGCAGTTGCATATTACATCCTCCTATAAACCACACCAATTACTGCAGTGACAGCGTGTAGTCACATCACAGCGGCTTGGTGTGCCGAAGTGAATATTAACACTGTCTTTTACTCCCTGTGACATGGTGCCCACTCAAACAGTGTCTCAGTCCTTCTGCTTTCACATATATTCCCCAAGATAATGAAAGCCATTTGGGAGCTCTGGAAGCCTTAACCGGCAAAGATTTGCGAAGCCATGCTGCCAGATCCCGTAACAGGCTATTTGATGCTCTGCTCCACTTTGATTTAAACAGGGCCTCTGACACAAAACAGAGCATGCCTCATATATTCCAGAGCCTTGTGTTCTATTTCATCATACCCTAAGGATGTCACTTATCATCACCCTTGGTCATGCAGAGCTGAAAGAACAGGAGAGGTAGATGGGCTCTGCTATTCACAGCTGGGCTCCATTTTGACTGCAAAAGAAGGTTACTTGATGCATTGTGGACTATTTCTTAGCCATTTAATCATATTCAAAGAAGAGCAAAGAGCAGCTTTTATAAAAATGACATTTCAACTACTCTGCCTTTTCTTATTTTTAGCCCTAACCCAAGAAGTATCACCATCCTAAGACATGTATTAATTCAAGAAGTGATGGAGCACTGACAGTTACGTGGATCATAATGAAACCAAAGAAGTGTTATGCTGTTGATTCCTTATGAGAAAGAAGATAATTATATTAAACATTCAAGTGTTTAGGAAGATATAACTGATAAACACAGTCATTACAATTGGCAAGATTCACAATACAGTTTTCCTAGAAATGTAATAATTAAAATGGTTCCAACTCTAGTTTCCTAGAAGTACTTTTTAAGGAGGAAGTCACTCTGTCTAGGTAATTTTTCATAAAATGAACTTACACTCTGAATTTTCTCAGGACAAATTAGACAGCTTCAAAGTTAGAAGTGTTAGGAAGGGAAAACTAATGACTGTTTGACAGGTTTAAAAAGGCGTACTTGACAGCATGGTTATAGCTGTTTGATAGTAAGACTGAGACGGTCTGCTTTATTGAATGTCAGGCAGCAGAGCTGAAAGATCAGCCGAATAACTTCTTTAAAACCAGCAATTTGTCATTTAAAAGCACGAGAGTGGTTTTAATCAAATAATGGTCCCTAATATCCCTTGTAGCTCTAAAATGTTATGATTTTATGAGTTCAAACCATTTGTTCAGGGTTAGAGGAAGACAGAATTTCACTTGTTATGTCCCTCTGACTTGGAAGTCTGGATAACAAAAGTCCCTTTGAGGTGGAGAACTGAATAATCTTACAACTTCCTTTTCAAATGTTAAATCACTGATAACAAGCATTAATGGTTGCTATTCCCAGTGTGTTTCCACCTTAACACAGGGTACATATATAAATTATTTTTCCTGTATAGGCTATCAAAAGGTAACTAAATTTCCTAACTCAAATTATCATTCGTTCTGCTGTGCATGACAATAGTAGGGTTGCCCAATACAACAGAGGATGCTTATTTAAATTTGAATTTCAGATAAACTATAAATAATATTGGGTTGGCCAAAAAGTTTGCTTGGGTTTCTCATACCAAAACCCTAATAAACTTTTTGGCCAACCCAATATTTTAGGGTAAGTATGTTCCAGTTATTGCACAAATACTTTGACATCTTGGTCTGACTAAATAGGTTTTCAGTCATTGTTATCTGTTAAAAGAACTTTAACTAATTCTGAACACAAACTATGTTCACTTTTAAACTTCTGGATTTGGGATGGTGTGATGGTTAATTTTATGTGTCAACTTAACTGGGTCACAGGGTGTCCAGATATTTTATTAGACGTTATTTCTGGGTGTGTCTGTGAGAGTAATACTGGATGAGATGAGCATTTGAGACACTAGACGGGGTAAGCAGGTTGCTCTCCTCAGTGGGGGTAGGTTTCATCCAACCTGTTGAGAGCCTGCATAGAACCAACAAACCCAGTGAAACTTTGTTCTCCCTGCTGACCTGTCTTCCAGATGGTCACTGGTCTACACCTGCCTTTGGTGCTTGTTGTTCAGTCGGCCAATTGTGTCCGACTCTTTGCAACCCCATGGACAGCATGCAACACCAGGCCTTGCTGTCCCTCACCATCTCCCGGAATTTGCCCAAGTTCACGTTCATTGCATCGGTGATGCCGTCCAGCCATCTCATCCTTTGATGCCCTCTTCTCCTTCTTCCCTCAATCTTTTCCAGCATCAGGGACTTTTCCAGTCATCTGTGCACATCTGATGACCAAAATACTGGAGCTTCAGCATCAGTCCTTCCAGTGAATATTCAGGGTTGATCTCCCTTAAGTTTGACTGGTTGGATCTCCTTGCTTTCAGGAGTCTTCTCCAGAACCACAGTTCGAAGGCATCAATTCTTTGGCTTTCTGCCTTCTTTATGGTCCAGCTCTCACAACCGTACATGACCACTGGGAAACCACAGCCTTGACTATACATACCTTTGTCGGCAGAGTAATGTCTCTGCTTTTCAACACACAGTCTAGGTCTGTCATCGCTTTCCTGCCAAGAAGCAATCCTCTTCTGATTTCATGGTTGCAGTCACTGTCTGCAGTGATTTTGGAGCCCAAGAAGAGGAAATCTATCACTGCTTTCATCTTTTTCCTTTCTATTTGCCATGCAGTACTGGGGCTGGATGCCATGATCCAGTTTTTTTTTTTAACATTTAGTCTTAAGCCAACTCTTTTACTCTCCTTCACCCTCATCAAGAGGCTGTTTAGTTCCTCTTTGCTTTCTGCCATTTAGAGTGGTATCATCCCCATATCTGAGGCTGGTGATGTTTCTCCAGCCTATCTTGATTCTGGCTTGTAACTCATCCAGCCTGGCATTTCTCATGACATGCTCAGTGTATAGGTTAAACAAATAAGGTGGCAGCAGATAGCTGTCCTGCCTTTGGACTGGGGCTCAAATAGAAACTTTTATATCATTGGCTCTCCTGTTTTTCAGGATTTTTAATATTTTTTATTGACATATAGTTGCTTTACAGTGTTGTGTAAATCTCTTCTGTACAGCAGAGTGACTCAGTTATATGTATATATACATACATTCTTTAAAAATTTTTTTTTCCATTATAGTTTATCATAGACTATTGAATATAGTTTCCAGTGCTATACAGTAGGACCCTGTTGCTTATATATTCTATATATAATCATTTGCATCTGCAGAACCCAAACTCCCACTGCATTCTTCTACCACACCCCCTTCTCCTTGGCAACCACAAGTCTGGTCTATACATCTGTTAGTCTGTTTATGTTTCATAAAAGTTCAGTTGTGTCATATTTAGATTCCTCATATGTGATATCCTATGGTATTTCTTTCTTTATCTGATTTCAGTTAGTATGATAATCTCTAGTTCCATTCATATTGCTGCCAATGTCATTATTTCTTTTCCCATGGCTGACCAGTAGTCAATTGTATGTGTACCACATCTTCTTTCTCCATTCCTTTGTTGATGGACATTTGTTGTTATTCAGTCACTAAGTCATCTCCTACTCTTTGCGACCCCATGAATTACAGCACGCCAGGTTCCTCTGTCCTTCACTACATCCCTGAGTTCATTCAAACTCGTGTCCATTGAGTCGGTGATGTCATCCAACCATTTCATCCTCTGTCACCTCCTCCTCCTCCTGCCCTCAATTTTTCCCAGCATCAGGGTGTTTTCCAGTGAGCTGGCTGCTCACATCAGGTAGCCAAAGTATTGGAGCTTCAGCTTTAGGCATCAGTCCTTCCGATGAATATTCAGGGTTGATTTCCCTTAGGATTGATTGGTTTGATCTCCTTGCTGTCCAGTGGACTCTCAAGAGTCTTCTCCAGGACTACCTTTCAAAAACATCAATTTTTTGGCAATCAGCCTTCTTTACGGTACAACTCTCACATCCATACATGACTACTGGAAAAGTCATAACTTTGACTATATGGACCTTTGTAGGCAAAGTGATGTCTCTGCTTTTTTAATATACTGTCCATGTTTGTCAGAGCTTTTCTTCCAAGGAGCAATGTCTTTTAATTTTGTGGCTTCAGTCACTGTCTTCAGGGATTTTGGACCCCAAGAAAATAAAATCTGTCACTGTTTCCACATTTCCCCCATTTATTTGCCATAAACTGATGAAACTGGATGCTATAGTCTTAATTTTTTGAATGTTGAGTTATAAGCCAGCTTTTTCACTCTACTGTTTCACCTTCATCAAGAGGCTCTTTAGTTCCTTTTTACTTTCTGCCGTTAAAGTGCTATCATCTGCATCTCTGAGGTTGTTGATATTTCTCCTGGCAATACTGATTCCAGCTTGTGAGTCATCCAGTCTGGCATTTCACATGAGGTACTCTGCATATAATTGTGGTATCGGAGAAGACTCTTGAGAGTCCTTTGGACTGCAAGGAGATCAAAGCACTCAATCCTAAAGGAAATCATTCTTGAAAATTCACTGGGAGGACTGATGCTGAAGCTCCAATACTTTGGCCACCTAATGTGAAGAGCTGACTCATTAGAAAAGACCTTGATGCTGGGAGAAATTGAGGGCAGGAAAAGGGGATGATTGAGGATGAGATGGTTGACTGGCATCACATATTCAATGGACAGGAGTTTGAGCAAGCTTTGGAAGCTGGTGAAGGACAGGGAAGCCTGACGTGCTGCAGTCCATGGGGTCGCAAAGAGTCAGATACAACTGAGCGACTGAGAAAAAAACTCTGCATATAAGTTAAATAAGCAGAGTGACAATGCACAACTTTGACATAATCCTTTCCCAAGTTTGAACCAGTCCTTTGTTCCATAGCCAGTTCAAACTGTTGCTCTTGTCCTGCATACAGGTTTCTCAGCAGAGAGGTAAGGTGGTCTGGTATTCCCATCTCTTGAAGAATTTTCCAGTTTGTTGTGATCCACACAGTCAAAGGCTTTAGAATAGTCAATAAAGCAGAAGTAGATTTTTTGGGGGGGAGGATTCCCTTGCTTTTTCTATGATCCAGCAGATGTTTGCAATTTGATCTCTGGTTCCTTGTTTCCATGTCTTGCTATTGTGAATAGTGCTTCTATGAATATTGGAGTGCATGTATCTTTTTGAATTATAGTTTTGTGGCTCAGACAGTAAAGGATCTGCCTATAATGCAAGAGACCCGGGTTTGATCCTTGGGTACGGAATATGCCCTGGAGAAGGAAATGGGAACGCACTTCCAGTATTCTTGCCTAGAGAATTCCGTGAACAGAGGAGCCTGGGGGCTACAGTCCATGGAGTCGCAAAGAATCAGACACAACTGAGGGACTAACATTTTCACTTTCATGCCTAGGAGTAGGATTCCTGAATCGTAGGAAAACTCTATTGTTAATTTTGAGGAACCTCCATACTGTTTTCCATAGTGTCTGCACCTACTTAAACTTCCATCAACAGTATAGAAGGGTTCCCTTTTCTCCACAGTCTCTCCAGCGTGTTGTTTGTAGATTTCTTCATGATGGCCATTCTGACTAGTGTGAGGTGGTACCTCATTGTAGTTTTGATTTGCTTTTCTCTGATAAATAGTGATGTTGAGCATCTTTTCATGTGTCTGTTTGTCATATTTATGTCATCTTTGGAGAAATGTGTGTTCTTTTGCCCATTTTTCAGTTGATGTTGAGTTGCAAGATCTGTTTGCATAGTTTGGAATAATTTCATAGTTTGGAGTAAGTGCTTGTCAGTTGCAACGTTTGCATTTATTTTCTCCCATTCCATGGGCTATCTTTTCATTTTGTTTATGTTTTTTTCCTTCACTGTGAAAATGCTTTTATTAGTTTCTGTTTGTTTATTTTTGCCTTTATTTCTATTGCATTGAGAGGTTGACCTATGAAAACTGAGGTATGATTTCTATCAGAAAATGTTTTGCCTATATTCCCTTAAAAGAGTTTCATGGTGTCATGTCTTATGTTTGTCTTTAAACCATTTTGAGTTTATTTTTTTGTGCATGTTGTGAGGGTGTATTTTAAGTTTGATTTACATGAGGCTATCCAACTTTCCCAACACTCCTTGTTGAGGAAACTGTTCCTTTCCCATTGTATATTCTTGCGTCCTTTGTTGAAGACTAATTGACTGTAGGTATATGAATTTATTTCTGTGCTGTCTATTCTCTCCCATTAATCCTTGTGTCTGTTTTTGTGCCAATAATATGCCATTCTAATTACTGTAGCTTTTCAGTGTTGTCTGAAGTCTGGGAGGGCTATGCGTACTGCTTTGTCCCTTTCCCTAATTTTTGCTTTGGCATTTCTGGGTCTTTTATTATTTTATAATAAAATAGGATTATTTGTTCTATTATAGTGAAAAATGGATAATTTGATAGGGATCACATTAAATCTGTAGATTTTTGGGGGGCAGTATGACCATTTTAACAATATTAAATATTCCAGTCCAAGACCATGGGATATCTTTCCATTTTTTTGAATCATCTTCAGTTTCCTTCTGTAATTGTTAAGTTACTAAGTCATGTCTGACTCTTTGTGACCCCATGGACTGTAACACACCAGGCTTCCCTGTCCTTTACTATTTCCTGGAGTTTACTCAAAGTCATGTCCATTGAGTTGATGATGCCATCCAATTGTCTCATTCCTGCCACCCCTTTCTCCTTTTGCCTTCAATCTTTCCCAGAATCTGGGTCTTTTCCAGTAAGCCGACTCTTCACATCTGGTGGCCTAAGTATTGGATCTTTAGCATCAGTCCTTCCAATGAATATTCAGGATTGATTTCCTTTAGGATTGATTGGTTTGATCTCCTAGCTGTCCAAGGGACTCTATAGAGATTCTTCTCCAGTACCACATTTTGAAAGCATCAATTCTTTGACTCTCGGCCTTATTTATGGTTCAGCCCTCACATCCACACATGAATATTGGAAAAACCATAGCTTTGACTGTACAGACCTTGCTTGGCAAACTGATGTTTCTGCTTTTTAATACAAACAAATCATAGTGAAGTGTTCTGACAAAATGTGGTCAAACTGGAGAAGGCAAACCACACCATATTCTTAATGCGAGAACCCCATCAACAGTATGAAAAAGCAAAAAGATATGACACCAGAAGATGAGCCCCCCATGGCAGAAGCTGTCCAATATGCTACTGGGGAAGAGCAGAGGGCTATTACTAATAACTATAGAATGAATGAAGAGTCTGGGCCAAAGCAGAGATGACGTTCAGATGTGGATGTGTCTGGTGGTAAAAGTAAAGTCCTGATGTTGTAAAGAACGATATTGTATAGGAGCTTGGAATCTTAGATATATGAATCAAGGTAAATTGTATGTGATCAAGCAGGAGATGGCAAGAATGAACATCGACATCTAAGGAATCAGTGAACTAAAGTGGATGGGAATAAGCAAATTTAATTCAGATGACCATTCTATGTAGCTCAGCTGGTAAAGAATCTACCTACAATCAGGAGATCCTGGTTCAAATCCTGGGTCAGGAAGATCTGCTGGAGAAGGGATAGGCTACCCACTCCAGTATTCTTGGGTTTCCCTGTGGCTCAGCTGGTGAAGAATCTGCCTGCAATGTGGGAGACCTGGGTTTGATCCCTGGATTGGGAAGATCCCCTGGAAAAGGGAAAGGCTGCCACTCCAGTATTCTGGCATGGAGAATTCCACAGGGTCGCAAAGAGTTAGATATAACTGAGCGCCTTTCACTTCTCTGCACTGTGGGTAAGAATCCCTTAGAAGAGATGGAGTAGACCTCATAGTCAACAAGAGAGTCTGAAATGCAGTACTTGGATGCTGTCTCAAAAACAGTGGAATGATCTCGGTTCATTTCCAAGGCAAACCGTTCAGGGTCACAGTAATCCAAGTCTACACCTCAAGCACTAATGCCAGAGAAGCTGAAGTTGAACGGTTCTATGAAGACCTACAAGACCTTCCAGAACTAACACCAGAAACGGCAACCCACTCCAGTATTCTTATTCAGTGGAGGTGTCGAATAGATTCAAGAAATTAGATCTGGTGTACAGAGTGCCTGAAAACTATGGACAGAGGTTCATAACACTGTACAGAAGGCAGTGACCAAAACCATCCCTGAGAAAAAGAAATGCAAGAAGGCAAAGTGGTGGTCTGAGGAGGCTTTACAAATAGCTGGAGGAAGAATTGAAAGGTAAGAGCAAAAGGGGAAGGTATACCCAACTGAATGCAGAGTTCCAGAGGATAGCAAGGAGAGATCAGAAGGCCTTCTTCAATGAACAGTGCAATAGAATGGGAAAGACTAGAGAGTTCTTCAGGAAAACTGGAAATATCAAGGGAACATTTCATGCATGGATGGGCATGACAAAGGACAGAAACATTAAGGACCTAACAGAAGCAGAAGAGATTTAGAAGAGTTGGCAAGAATAAATAGAACAACTATACAAAAATGGTCTTCGTGACCAGGATAACCATGATGATGTGGTCCCATCACTTCACAGCAAACAGAAGGAAGAAAAGTGGAAGCAGTGTTAGATTTCATTTTCCTTGGTTCTGAAATCACTGTGGATAGTGACTGCAGCCATGAAATTAAAAGATGCTTGTTCCTTAGAAGGAAAGTTATGACAAACCTAGATGGCATGTCAAAAAACAGAGATATCAATTTGCTGATCAAGGTCTGTATAGTCAAATCTATGGTTTTTCCAGTAGTCATGTATGGATGTGAGAGTTGGACCATAAAGAAGGCTGAGGGCCAAAGACTTGATGCTTTTGAATTGTGGTGCTGGAGAAGACTCTTGAGAGTCCCTTGAACTGCAAGATCAAACCAGTGAATCCTAAAGGAAATCAGTCCTGAATATTCATTGAAAGGACTGATACTAAAGCTGAAGCTCCAAAACTTTGGCCACCTGATGTGAAGAGTCAACTCAGTGGAAAAGACCCTGATGCTGGGAAAGATTGAAGGCAACAGGATAAAGGGGAGGCAGAGAATTGAGATGGTTAGACAGTCTCACCCACTCAATAGATATGAATTTGAGCAAACTTTGGGAGATAGTTAAGGACAGGGAAGCCTGGCACACTGCAGTTCATGGGATCACAAAGAGTCAGACACAAATTAGCGATGGAATAAAACAACCTAAGTACTACAATATGTTCTCTCTGCAACCACCTTCATAAGAGTTTTTATAATGAGTGAATGTTGAATTTTAATTCTTTTTTGTGTCTGTTGATATGATCATGTGTTTTTGTCTTTTGTTGATGCAGTGTATCATATTGATTTTGTGTATGTTTAGCTATACTTGTAAACTTGAGATGAATCCCAATTGGTCGTAGTGTGTGATCTTTTTTATGTGTTTTTGGATTTGGTTTTCTAATACTTTGTTGAGAATTTTTGCATCTATATTCATCAAAGATATTGACCTGTAACTTTCTTTTTTGGTACTTTCATCTGGTTGTGGTTTTCAAGGTGATTATGGCATCATAGAATGTCTTTGGGAATTTTCCCTTCTCTTTAATTCTTTGGAATGGTTTGAGAAGGATCAGAATAAACACATTGTTCTTAATGGGTTTGGTAGAATTCACTTGTGAAGTCCCATCTGGTCCTGGACTTGTTTGTGGGATTTTTAAAAATTATGAATGCTCTTTCACTTCTAGTGAACTGTCGATTCAAATAATCTATTTCTTCTTGATTCAGTTTTGGTGGGCTGTATATTCCTTCCCACTGCAGTATTCTTGCCTGGAGGATTCCATGGATAGAGGAGCCCGGTGGGCTTCGGTCCATGGCGTAGCAAAGAATCGGACACGACTGAGTGACTAACACATGCACACATACACACATTTCTTGAAACTTGCTATTTCTTCTAGGTTGGCACATTTGTTGATGTATAATTGTTCTTAATATTCTCTTATGTTTTTGTCTTTCTGTGGTATCAGTTATTTCCCCTTTCCCATTTCTTATTTTATTTGGGTTTATTGGGTTCTCTGTCATCTCTTCTTGGCAAGCCTGGTCAGAGGTTTTTAATTTTGTTTATCCTTTCAAAGTACCAATTCATGGTTTTATTGATTAAAAAAATTTTTTTAATCTCTATTTTATTTCCTTTCTGATCTTTATTATTGCCTTCCTTCTACTGACTTTAGATTTTGTTTGTTCTTCTTTTTCTAATTCTTTTAGGTTGTAGGTTAGGTTGTTCATTTGAGATTTTTCTTGTTTTTCTTTTTCTTTTTTTTTTTGAGGCAGGCCTATAGTGCTATGAATGCCATGAACTTCACTCTAAGAAATGTTTGTTGCAGTCAATACATTTTGCATGGTTGTGTTTTCATTGTTATTTTTCTCAAGGTATTTTTAAATTTCTCCTTTGATTTCATCATTGACCCATTGGTTTTTTTTTTAGTAGCATGCTTCTTAGTCTCCATGTAATTCATTTTTCCCCCCACATTTCTTTTTTTCTGTAGTTTAATTCTAGTTTTATGCCCTTGTGATCAGAAGAGATGCTTGAAATAATTTCTATACTGTTACATTTGTTGAGGCTCATTTTGTGCCCTAGTTGGTGGTCAATCCTAGAGGATGTTTCCCGCGTACTTGAAAAGAATGTATATTCTTAGTTTTTTTGGATGTAATTCCTAAAAATATCAATTAAGTATAAGTGTTCTAGGGTATCATTTAGGACCTCTGTTGCCATATTGATTTTGTCTAGATATGTCCATCAATGTGAGTGGGGTAGTAAAGTCTCCTATTATTATGGTATTCCCATCATTTTTTCCCCTTTATGCCTGTTAGCAGTTGTTTTATGTATTTGAGTCTTCCTATAGGTAAGGTCCGTCTAGTCAAGGCTATGGTTTTTCCAGTGGTCATGTATGGATGTGAGAGCTGGACTGTGAAGAAAGCTGAGTGCCAAAAAATTGATGCTTTTGAACTGTGGTGTTGGAGAAGACTCTTGAGAGTCCCTTGGACTGCAAGGAGATCCAACCAGTCCATCCTAAAGGAGATCAGTCCTGGGTGTTCATTGGAAGGACTGATGCTGAAGCTGAAACTCCAATACTTTGGCCACCTGATGTGAAGAGTTGACTCATTGGGAGAGATCCTAATGCTGGGAAGGATTGCAGGCAGGAGGAGAAGGGGATGACAGAGGATGAGATGGCTGGATGGCATCACCGACTTGATGGACATGAGTTTGAGTAAACTCTGGGAGTTGGTGATGGACAGGGAGGCCTGGAGTGCTGCAATTCATGGGGTCACAAAGAGTCGGACATGACTGAGCGACTGAACTGAACTGATAGTAGGTGCATATATATTAACGAGAGTAGTACCTTCTTCCTTTATGGTCTTTTTATTATTATATAGTGTAGGACTTTGGACTCAGACTGAAACTATAACACTTGGGTTTGGATTCCTCAGTCTCCATATTTGAGTGGGCCAATTCTTTATAGTAAGTCTCTTTACATACACACATTTTTATTGGTTATGTTTCCCTGGGGAACCCTAACACAAAAAGGAGGAGGAAAGAAAAAATACCCACTCTTTATAGTAAATTGAAGATAGTAAATTTTCCATGCCTTCTGTTGGTCTGCTCTGCTGATTTTGTTCATTGTATATAAACTTGTTGTGGGTGGACAGAGACCTCAATACATTCTACTCCTAGGGGACTCCGTTTCCATCAGATTTCCTAAGCACAGGTTGTTTCTTCTGACCTTCGGTCATAACAAGCAGCCGTCCACCACTTGGAGTTCTCACAACAGAAAGGTGTCTTTCTCTTTACTCTGTAAATCTGCAATTTCTACACTCTAGGGCCCAATTCTGGGAAAGCATGGCAATATTCACCTCATATACACTTTAGGCGCTGGGGACTCTAGGGGGAGATGTTTGATGCCTACTATCTACCTTAATCAACATTTCCTCCCCATATTTAGATAGTAACAGGCAAGTCATCAAAGCCCAAGCTAAGCAGACATCAAATTGGAAGACCATGGGATCAATCTTTCTCTCTTACAGGCAAAGAACATGTTGAATAATTGTTAGGGTTCCCATTCACTTTCCCCAGGAGAACAACTAGTCTAGCCTCTGGGAAGTCATGTGACATGAGAACCGCTTTTCATGGGTACTGCACTCTCCCAAGTGGAGAACTCTTCACACCCCCCTTCCTCGTTCCCCCACCCTGTCTCCCACCCTAATGGCCACTCCCGCTTTATATCTCTAACGGTCAAGGATACCAAGTCAGTTTGGTGTCTCTAGTTGCTAGAAACCTTGGCAGTTGTACATAAAGACACACGCCTTTTGTGAAATGTTCTGGAGAAGTCAGTGCCATTGTCTTTCTCAAAGCTCTGCTGTACTCTCTGCACTACTCACTATTTAATTGGGTGGGGAAAAATGTTAGTAAGTAACACAAAACATCCTATTATCAAATTTTATTAGAAGTTTAAATTTTATTTAGAAGGCTAAATTTTATTAGAAGTTTCATTCCTTATTAATGTTCATATTTATTTTTCCTTCCCTTTTCTCTAAGTGTATGTACTAAAGTGAATTTAACATGGTGCTAGGAAAAATAATCTCAGGAAGTTCCCTGAGATATCTAGAAATACCATGGGGTTTCACAAAACCGGGGTTAGTGACCACTTGCTTGTGAAATGGTTGTTCTCAGATCCTCAAGGGAGGTTTGACTGGTAGCCTAGCCTTAAGCAAGAGCCATCTTGCAGTCGTCAGCACGTGGTGCGTGCGTGCTAAGTCACAAAGTCGTGTCTGACTCTTTGTGATTCCATGAACTGTAGCTCCCTCAGGCTCCTCTGTCCATTGACTTCCCCAGGCAAGAATACTGGAATGGGTTGCCATGCCCTCCTCTGGGGGATCTTCCTGACCCAGGGATCAAGCCTGTGTCTCTTATGTCTCCTGCATTGGCAGGCGGGTTCTTTACCACTAGCATCACCGGAGGAATGTCAGGTGGATCAGAAGTCAAGTCCTGTAATGGGATCCAAGAAGGGTCCAGGTAAAGTGGAAAATCATAGAGATCAGAACCTAGGCAAGGAGTCTGAGTAATAATCATGGAGCATATGCAGTAAGAAGAAAATCTTCATACCAAAAACAACAGACCTTGTGAAAAGAAGCCACCAGAAATTCATGATTTCTGATTTCAGTTGTGTCCTTAAGGTGGCCTCAAAATCTTCTTACCTAAACCTAGACAGCTTTTCCTTTTTTCTGCTTTTATTTCAGACTGTTAGTTTTCTCTTCAAGCTTCCAGTGCTTTTTCCCTGTGTCCTAGTAGATTACTCTGGTTCTCTTTTCACTGAGCCCACTGGGAGAAAAGTATCTCAATTTTATCCCTCGACAATAATATTTATATCACTGCTAGTGCTTATCTTTTCACCATTCACCGTGTGCCAGGGGAGGAGGTGTTCTTTTTCCTGTCTAAGCTAATTCTTCCTTTTCTATCAATCTCCATCCTTTCCTCTGTCCTCAGCCTCTTCCCACTTTCCTGTCCCTTGCTCTTCCACAAAAATGGAAGTATGAGAGTTAAAGTCCCTCTAGTTTAAAAAAAGAAAATAAACTCACATTTCCCTCTAGCCACACTGTCTCTCCTTGATTCTCTTCTCAAGCAAAAGTTGGAAAAATAAGTTTCCTTTTCTTACTTCCTCTTTTTGACAGATCTCAACATGCCTAAATCAAGGTATCAAATCCTGCTACTCTATGGAAATATCCCTAGGTATATTGGTCAGCATCCTCTTTTTAACCTCCTTCATTATACATACTTAAGTTCTTACTCTAATTACATTTCTGCAACATTTTTACAGTGCTGACCTTACTTCCTTCTTTGAACTCTGTTCTCTTATTGTCAGTGGTTATCCCCTGAACTTCAGTCTACTGTATTTTATCTCAGGTTCCTCTCTCTCTGCCTCCTCTCTAAACATTGATTTTCTCAGGGCTTTTTTCTTGGTTCAGTCATCATTTCACTCTATTTACATTTAAGTAGATTTAATGACTTAAATTAATGACTTTCACTGTACTTAAGACTTCTCAATCCATAGCTCCATGCTAACTTGTTTAGTTGAGTGTTGAGTTCTGTATATCTGATTGGATGTCTTGCAGGGGTTTCACTCCTAACTCAGGCCCAAAATCAATTGATCATGAGTGCTCACCTCTTTTCTTCTCCCTCTCATTGACAGTAACTGCCTCTGTAGAGACAGGATCTCTGCAAATAAAAGACTTCATGCCAGAAATGGTTGAAAGCCCTTTAACTGGACTAACCTGTTCAATGCTTACAATAACCCTATACATAAGAACTCTAATTATGACAAAATATAAAGCATTAATATTTATCTACCTGCTTAAAACAGAAACTTGGAGGTTACTTCAGGCTACTAAACCCTTATACCCTAAACATTCCCCATTTCCTAGTTAATCTACCTCCATACTCTCTCTCAAATTCTCCCCTTATCTCCAGTCTAATTGAGTACAGCCATGAGTCATGGGTAGCAATAGTTTCTGGAACACCTTGCACAGTGAGGTCGCAGTAATCTAAAATTCAAATCTAATTATTTCTCCCCAACGTTCAAAACTCTTGAGTAGCTCCCTATACCTTTTAGAATAAAATTCAAATTTCTTAGCTTAGATTCTTCAAGGGAGTGATCCTATTTTTCTGATAATTTTCTCACTTTGCAAGGACGTGCCTCTTTCTTTCTGCTTCCCTAGAGGTTCATACACTATGAACTTCAGTCCTCTGGGAGGTGATGGGAAGAAAGTTTCTGCCTTCATTGCTCACTCCTTTGTTTCTTTCTCAAACTAACTGGTAAGACTGAGGGAAAAAAATCAGAAGTTAACAATTAAGGTCCATGAAGAGTGGTACAGCCAGATGACATAAATCTTGGGAAAAACAAACTTTTTAGGGAAGAAGGTGACAGGGCAAGTTCTTGAAGAATAAGAAGAATGCTGAGAATCCCTTAATTCTTTTTTCACCTTTTAAGGCCTTTTGCTAGGTGAGGCAACAAATAACCCCATCATCTCCTTTGGATATCTGAATTAGTGAAAAGCTAAATTTCAATTAAGAAATTTATGCAGAAGAATTCTTTTGGGATGAGATTAAGGGTTTAGAAGGGTTCGTTTACAATGAAAGTGAAGTTCCAGAGGGTACAAGGACTAGTATGTGGAGAATGGGCAATAGTGTGAAGGTATCAGTGAAAGGAAGAATAAAATGGTTTGCTGTTAGAATATAAGAAAGTAGAGATCTTTGGAGGAACTTTTATTTGGACTTGGTGGAGGAATAGCTAGCCTGAAGTTCAAAGTATTAATAATTATGATATCTAGCCTTTATGAGTTAGATTGCCCAGAATTTTTCCAAGCACTTTACATGAACTATTCTGCTTTCATTTGAAAGGTTAGAAAAAACGAATGCAGAGGAATATGCCTAAATTTTACATGGTTACAAAGTGGCAGTTCTGGGAGCAAACTTAACCACTGCATGATAAGAGAACTGAATTGTGAGGTGAGCATATTGCTAGCATGACTTGGGACCACGTCAGTTAATCACTCAGATGTGTCTGACTCTTTGAGACCCCATGGACTGTAGCACACCAGTCTCCTCTTTCCACGGAATTCTCCAGGCAAGAATCCTGAGTAGGATAGCCATTCCCTTCTCCAGGGTATCTTCCTGATCCAGGGATTGAACCCAGGTCTCCTGGGTTGTGGGCAGATTCTTCACCATCTGAGCACCAGGGAAGCCCGAAGCTTGGGAGCAGGTATTGGTGAATATTTTCATCGCCCCTGTAACTTAATTCCGGGTGAAAAGAGAAGGTGAATTAGATGTCTCTAAAGTTCTCTAAAGCAGTGGTTTCCAGAGCTTTATATCTCATACAAACTTTAGCTTTCCGTATAGTCAGTTTATGCCCTTTCCTCAGTTAAGTGTTAGGCATCAAAAATTATGCAGAAGATTATGCAAAATAACTCTATTATGGTTTAGATGGTGACTTGTATATTTCCAGAGTTCAGAGGTCCCTCAATTCCTGCATTTTACCAATGACACTACCCATGTATTAATATAAACCTTCACTGAAAATGTTTTCCTGATGTAACAGATCGCAGTGAAGAAATTATTATGCATATTAGAATATTATCATTTAAAAACAACTCTCTAGAATTCTGAAATCGGGCCAGTTCCTAAAGTATTTTTGTTGTTGTTCGTTTTGTTTTGCTTTGCCCTCAAGGCTAATGAATACAACCTTTGTCAGACTCCAGATTTAGTTCAAATTCAATGTCAAGGGCATTTTCATTAGAGTGACTTTTCTTTATCCTCATTGAAGTTGAGCAGGCATAAAGTCTTGTCTCTTTTGGGTCTATTCTTTGTAGAAGAAATACTGATATAGTGGAAAGTGTATATATATATATTTAATTTGTCAAGCCCTAATGTTGGCTTTACTCTTAACTATGTTATCTTAGGCAAGTCACTAAAATTCTAAGTTGTAATTCCTTAGGTGGTTAGGATTTTATCTGAGACCACATGCTTGCTCAGGTCTTTGCCCTGCTCTCTCTTGCTTTTTACCCTCTGTGACAGGTTTTCCTTGAAGCGTACTCCCTGAATAAATCCCACAAATCAAATCCTTGTCTCAAACTCTACTTCTAGAGAACTTGACCTAAGACATTTGGTACACTCATTCTTGTTTTGCTGTTGTTGATGGCTCTGGGGGGACTTTTGCTTGTTTTGATTTGATTTTCAGCTAATAAGTTCCTTTTCTGTGAATAGTTTGCTGATACCTTGACCTTGACCAGTCCACCTTCTTCTAGATTTCTGATGTATACTTGATATTGTAACAATTGGGCATTTCATTGCAATTCTGTGCATGTCTCTCTTCAGACTCTCTGCTCCAAGAGACCACTGCAATCACTTTCCCTCTTTTCTTAGCCTCAGAGCTTGGCAGAGTTCCTTATTCACAGAGTATGTGAAATGAAAGTGGAATATACAATGACAGTGAGAAAGAGAAAGAAGAGGAAAATATTTATTACCTCTCTGGTTCTCTGTTATTTTTACTGATACCCTTAACACAACAGTATGAAAAAACAACAGGAACAACAAAAACCCTTTCAAATTGCTTTGGTAACAGGAGAGAGGCAGAAAATTGCATGAGCAATGGACAGAGGCAAGTATAAATAGGGAAAGGGAACAGATAAACCAATCTCAGTGGAAGAAAAGGTAGAGTTTGAAAGTGGCCGAAGGCTGTGAAACATCCTCAAAAGCATATAGTGGGTTGTGGACTGGACTCTCACAGTTCTTCAATCCTTCATCTTCTTGCTTTCTCCATATTCAATTTCAGACTCTCTGTAGAGTTTTCTTCTCTACCCTTTTCACTTCCTCAGATAATTTCTTTTCCTGTTTCTCACACGTGCATTTCTATCTTTCTTTCCTCAAGAGTTTATTGCCCTAGACCAGGAGATTCTAGAGTTATAAACGATTGACTTATAAACAGACCTTTGGCTAAATCCATATTTCTCTGCACAGTAATGGTACATTCCAATTTGTGGCATTATAAACTTTGAAAACAATCATGTGCTTGTGATTTCTTGACTTCTTTAGGATTTCTCACGTTTTCACAAGGGAAGTGGGCACAAGTGTTCCTGACTCTCAGGTTTGGACCTACCAGATCCCTAATAGGAAGCAAACCAGGGGACCTACAGCCCCTCCACCACCATCCTCGTTCTTGATGATTGGAATTGCTCTTTGTTGCTTGATATACCTGGTGTCTGCCTCTTGGAAGAGAGAAATCCAAACATCGTGCAATCCCTGAGTGATTATATTCTCCACTCCTGTTGATCCAGTTAGAAACCTGGGGCTTTGCAGAGTTGTCCTTCAGGTATTCTTAAATTACCTAGCCACCTAAGTGGAATCCCAGCCTGCTTCTCTGGAGCTTAAAGACCTTGGCCAGCTTTGTTCTCTGCTTTCTTTGGGGTGACAAAGGTTGTTCCTTCTTTTCTCAAATCTCCTATGAAGCTTCTGGCTCAATTCCTGCTATACTGAACTCATGCCCGTGCTCTCTTCGTGACTTTGACAGTCACCCAAGATTTGGATTTCTCTTCTGACTTAATTTCTCCGTCTCTCGCACGCCCTGGAAAATATCACTATAGTGCCTGCCACAGATATGGGGCCCTGTGCCAGGGCCTCAAGACCACCGACCCTGATGGCACGGTGAAGGTGGCTTCCCTCTCCCCCTTACGTATCTTTGCCCTGAGAGCCTAGTGTGTCTCCTGAGTCAGTTCAGAAATGAAGGTATATTGTGTTAATCCTTCAGATATTTCTCTTTTAAAGATTTTTATTGGAGTCTGGTTGCTTTACAATGTTGTGTTAATTTCTCCTCTACAGTAAAATGAATCAGCCATACATATATCGCCTCCCTTTTGAACATGCTTCTCATCCAGGTAACCACAGTGCGTTAAGTAGAATTCCCTGTTACTGTTAATATACAAGGTGTTCTCATTAATTATCTATTTTATACATAGTATCAATAGTGTATATCAGTCTCCTATAGAGTCAACAGTATATGTGTCAATCCCAATTCCTCCCCCAATCCCCTGGGTATTCAGGTATTTGTTCTCTATGTCTGTTGTCTCTATTGCTGCTTTGCAAAACACTTCATCTATTTCTTTCAGGCAGTGAGAAGACAGGATTGTTCAAACTTGAGCAGTCTATATAAAATGCATTTCAGAATTCACAATGCAGTTAACACGCCAGCCAAAGTACAGATTCCTGGCGATTCTAGTTCATTGGAACACGGTCCTGACGCTGGATATGACACAAAACCTCTGAGCAGAGAAGCGGTTGTGACAAACTTCAGCCCTGAAATATGGCCTTAAAGTCTCAAGGAAGACCCTGACTGCTATAATTTAGCAGATGATTCTTGGTTAGTTTGTCATCTGTGTTTCTCAACTCACAGCCAACAGCTCAGGACAGCAGCGAAACAGAAGGACACAGACAGGAGTCTACACTGGAGGCAATGTGGGTGGGAAGTGACAGCTAAGAATCTGACCAGTGGTGAGGGGAGGATCAGAAGCAAGAGTGTTTTGCTGCCTTTGGGGAACATTTTAAGAATTAATACAATTTCTGGAATTGATGTACTTTCCCCTACGTTTTAACGTTTTGAATTTGACACATATGCATCTTGTCAAAGAGTATATTTAACACCTGTTTATTTTTCTAGGAAGACTTGTTTTTGTAGCAATGGTACTTCCTAATGTGAAGAATTCTTACAATTGAGGAAATGCAATATGAATAGTGATGGCAAATTATTAAGGAAAGTTTAAATGGTGTCCAAATTTTTTTTTACTTAGCAAGATCTTACAGTATTTAATAAAAGAATATCTCACACAGAGACAAAGGGGTTAACTAAATAGTTTTAAAGATTATGAAAATTTTGTTCAGTTTCCTGGAAAATTCACTTATTGAATTCTCCAGCAGTACCTGAAAATACTTTATGCTAAATGAAACCTAGTGCTCCAGAACCTAGTATTCTCCTTTAAAGAAGAGAAAAGAAAACACTATAAATGACCTATATTCTGCTAAATCAGTTCTGCACAATTTCCCTTCCTTTCATATTGATTTATAAAAGATTAGCATGCTATATTTACATAAATATATGTTTCTCTGATTCACAAGTGTGTCTTTTGCCTTTGGCTTTTAAATGATTATATACTAGAGAGATGTATCTATACCACATATAGATGAATAAGGAATGTAATAGCATCATTATAAGAAGACATTAATGAAGTATAATATATTATTTACCATAATGAGAAAACACCCAAAATAGGTCACTGGAGTAGATTCTTCCAATTGTGAACAATGCTTTTTTTTTTTTTTATTATAAGTCAAGATAGGAAATATTTTCCAGAGGTTGCACAAACAGACTAAACCACAGAAAAAACATTCTTTCAGATAAATGATCAATCTCTCTATGGTCCCCGAGGCTTATTTTAAAGGAGCTTTCAGCTGGGGGTACACTAGAAAGTCTGTGATGCATGTAATAGAATCAAGAGCTCCATTACAATCCCAAATTGGTAGCACCTCTGAGCATCTCTGGGCTCACTTTCCTGAGAAGGATATATAGGCCCAAAGTCCCAAATAACTTACCATAGCTCACCCGATTATTAGTATATATAATTGAAACTGAATTTCATTTATTGAGCTGACCTGTCCTACAGGTTCATTTCAGAACCTGATATATCATTTTAGTTGGTGGTAAAAATTCAAAAATAGTGAATCAAAGAACCATAAATATGTTCAGTGAATAAGTGTATGATTATTATTATAACAGTTATAAATACAAGCCTCAGATTTTTAAATTCTTTGGGTCAGTTTTTCCCAAGTTCTAAATTGTCCATAAATATTTTTAAAATAAAAGGGCTTCTTAACTTATGAGAATCTTAGTAAAGAATCTTAGCAAATTCTTGGGAGCAGAGGGGTGTGATGGATGAAGGAAACTAAATTATAGGAAATTCATACTTACAGCTATAGTATACACCATCACTTTAATAGAAGTAATTTTTAATTATCTCTCCAATATGCTGTTAACACTCTATTCATTGACAGTTAGACATCCCTGACTGCTATAAAATTTGTACCTATGAGAAATCATTGAGACTTAAATGACATGAAGTAAAGGGGATGTTGTAATGGTACCTACGTAATGTCCTTGGGCCACATATAAGCAAGGGAACATGCTCATTTAGTGATTTCTTGCAGGAAAAGGAGTTTTCTAGAGATAGCGCTATTAAGAGGATTAGGCCCTTGATGCAAAAAAAAAAAAAAAAAAAAAAAATCTTTTCTTTAAAAGCCCTGCTAGTTATGCTTTGTTAGTTTCCAGTATATTTAAATTTTTCATAAAAGGTTGGCAAAATGAGGAGACAAGTTTTCTTTTCTGTTATTGTTTTCTACAAAGAGAGATTTTTCTGAAAGCAGTCCAGCCTCTTTCCCCTACCCCTTAGTCCTGCTGGAGAGGGAGTTGCCTGATTGGAGGTTTGGGGAGAGGACTGGGTCACCTGTGACTCCGCTTCTGCCCCAGCCTGGTGTTTGAAGTCTGCCTGCAGAGAGCGAGTGTGCTGAGTGCTCGGAGTCACTCTGCGAACTTAGCCTTGGTGGCCTGGCCCTGGGCATGAGGCCTTGTGACCACAAGCCTGTGAGCACAGTGACTTGCTCACAGATGACCGCTATGTTCTCCATCAGCTTAGTAGAAGTAAAAGAGGAATTGGGATCTTCCCTCTACTTATCCTTTCCCCCTCCTGTTGGAAAAACTTTTCATTCTATTTTTATTATCATGAAGTCATGTACATATAGCCAAATTTGCCCTTTTTAGTGTAATTCTGTGGGTTTTGACACGTCAGGAGATAAGAGTTCCATCACACCCCCTCACGCCCCTGTGGCTTTTGTAGTCACCTCCTCCTCTCATGCTAGCCCCTGGAAACCACAGATGTGTTCTCTGCCACCGCAGTTGTGTCTTTTCTGGAAAGTTACATAAATGGAGTCTATGAACGGGATTGGCCCCTTGTTCATTTGGCTCTTTCACTTGGCACAGTACATTTGAGAGTTATCCATGTCCTAGTTTGCCCCGTTGAGTAACAATTCCATTGCATGGAGGTATCAATTTGTCTAATAACAAATTTGTTTTTTTTTTCCACTTTTGATGATTATGAATTAAACTTCTATCCTCATTTATATATATATTTTTGTGTGTGACCATAAGTTCACTTAAGTTGAACTTAAGTTCAATATTCAGGAGTAGGATTGCTAGGTCATATGGTAACTGTATACTAAATTTTATTAGACACTGACAAAGTGGTCCAGAGGGCCTGAATCATCTGCATTCTGACCAGGAATGTCAGAGTTCCATTCACATTACATATTGGCCAGTACTTGTTTCTGTTTTCTTCTTTATTGTAAACAGTTTAACTACTTCAATGAGTATGTACTAACAACTGACTGTGCTTTTAGTTTGCATTTTTCTAATGATTAACATTTTCATATGATAATTTGCCAAATGTATATCTTCTTTGATCAAGTGATTGATCAGATATGTTGCTCATTTTTTAAAACTGGATATTTTCTTAATTTTTAGTTTTAAGAATTCTAGGTAGTGTCTGGCTATAAGTCCTTTACCAAATATATAATTTGAAAATATTTCTCTTTTCATTTCACAAAGTTCAATTTATCCTAGTTTTCTTTTACAGATTATGCTTTTGGTGTCTTCCCTAAGAAATTTTTGCCTAACTAAAAGTCACAAAGCTTTTCTCCATGTCCTCTGGAAGTTTTATATAGTCTTTTTCTTTTTAATTAATTAATTGGCTGTGTTGGGTCTTAGTTGCGGCACATGTGATCTGTAGTTGGGGGCGTGTGAATTCCTAGTTGTGGCATGTGGAATCTAGTTGCCTGGACACGGACTGAACTGGAGCACCCTGCATTGGGAATATGCGGTCTTAGCCCCTGGACTGCCAGGGAAGTCTCTGTACTTTTAGTTTTTACAGTTAGGTCTAAAATCCATTTTGATTTAACTTTCATATATGGTTTGAGGGATGGCTCTTCTTTGACTCAATACTATATTCAATAAGTATTAATTTCTTACAAGCAAGGTGATAACCCTCAGGATGGGAGAAAATAACAGCAAATGAAACAACTGACAAAGAATTTCCAAACTATACGAGCAGCTCATACAACTCAATACCAGAAAAATAAACAACCTAATCAAAAAGTGGGAAAAAGATGTAAACAGACATTTCTCCAAAGAAGACATATAGATGGCTAACAAACATATGAAAAGATGCTCAACAGATGTTCAACATCACTCATTATTACAGAAATGAAAGTCAAAATTACAATGAGATACCACCTCATTATAGTACATATATACACCATATATGTGTGGTAGTACATATATACAATGGCATATTACTCAGCCATACAAAAAGGAACACATTTGAGTCAGTTCTAATGAGGTAGATGAACCTAGAGTCTATTATACTGAGTGAAGTAAGTCAGAAAGAGAAATATAAATATATAGTGATGCATATATATGAACTCTAGAAACATGGTACTGATGGATTAGTTTTCAGGGCAGCAGTGGAGAAACAGAAATAGAGAGCAGACCTATAGACATGGTGGGGGGAGGGTGAGATGTGTGGAGACATGGAAATTTACAAAACCATATGTAAGACAGATAGCCAATGGGAATTTGCCTTATGACTCAGGGAACTCAAACAGGGACTCTGACAATCTAGAAGTGGGGGATGGGGAGGGAGGTGGGAGGGAGGTTTGGGAGAGAGGGCCATGGGCGTACCTATGGCTGATTCATGTTGAGGTTTGACAGAAAACCACACAATTCTGTAAAGCAATTATCCTTCAATTAAAAAAATACAGTGGCAAAAAATAAGTATTAGTTGCTTAAAGGTTATTTGTAATGTACCAATATTTGCAACCCTACCAATGAACTTCTGCTTGTTGGCTACAGTAAAATTTGTTGGTCTGTCTTGGGCTTTATATAGATCTTTCATACCCATGCATGATTTTGTAAAATCATATATTATTCATCTGGAAAATATGAGTTTACCAAACCATTCAGATTTTCCAAAATTTGGACACACTTCATTACAAAATATCAATCAATTGTATCTTTAATATTACCAAGAATCTCATCAAAATTTCTTTATATATTGGCAAGCTATCAAGCTCACTGGTTGATATGTTTCAAAAAAATTTTTAATGCTTGCTTGAAAATTCAAATGTTATCATTGGCAAAAATTTTAAGGTTTTTGCATTGAAGTGACAGATGTTTTTGTTCACTTTCACAAAAATGTCTGACAGATATACAGAATATGGTTTGTATAGCCATGTTTTATCAGTAAGTTGTTCTTTAAAGTAAATATCATGTTATGTGAAAAGAGTGGCTAGTTCAGTTTGCAACTCGATCACACACTTTTCTTTCCAGGCAACCGTCACACTTCAGTGAGCAACACAGCATTTTATGCCTAATTTCCATTTTGTCACACAGAATATTAAAAAGATGTGTCATTAGGGGCTAAAATTTAATAAAATTAATTTTTACTGCATTATCAAAGATATAACTAAGTGAAAGTGACTAATTCTTTTCTGTGAATGCAAGGTGGTAAAGAAGACAATATCTACTAATACAGTTAGTACCATGTTCTATTTGTGTTAGGTTTAATTTATCATTGTTTTGGTAAATTTTAAATTTTGCCAGCAGTTTATTATACCTTTTGCATTTTCACTGCACATATCAACACTGAAAAAAAATACATAACATACTAGCACAAAAAAGAAAATAATTTTTACCTGAGGTGCCCCCTAAAAGGTTTCCAGGGACTCCCAGGAGTTCACCAAACATATTTTGGGAACCACTTGCCAAGAGCATTGAAAATCGAGGAGAATAAGGGAGAAACAGTACTGGCTTCAGAAACACCAACTGAAGCCTCATATCAGGACCCTATCAAAACAAATACAGGTGGGAAAAGATGCTTCCTCAGAAGGCAAGTTTCACAGGTATGAGCAATTCCCAAGCAGGAGGCATGGGAAGCAGGCCCGGTGGCAGGAGAGAAAATTCCTGCTCAGATCAATTAGCAGAGCTGTGTCTATGGACGGAGCACACACTGCCTGCAGAAGCAGGTGCCTGAAAGTTGTGGCTCAAAGGGGAAATGGCAAGTCAGGAGGTTTCGCAAGGCATGCCTTAGAAGCTGCCCAAGGATGAGGCCTTCCACAGTGCTGGTTTCTAAGCATGGCAGGAAGACAGCAACTTCGCAAATGCCACTTTAAGAGAGGGGACCGTTTCAATGGAGGGGAGGCATTTTACCTTTTTATCCAAGGTATAGTGATTTTATACACCTGCAGTAACATACAGCAGAAAGATGCGATTTTCACAGATCCAAGAAAAGATAATAATAGAATGTTTGGGGGTTTACAACCTGCCACTACTGCGGAGGTCTGTAGGTCACAGAAGCCAAGAGAGATTAAGTGCTTCTGTCTTACCCAAGGTTTAGAAGTCCATTTTTAAATAAGCTTACAAAAGGAAGTTTGCCTTCCATTTTCTCAGAAAAGGAGCTTTGCAGTTTAAATGAGTTAAGCACACAAATGTTCTGGCATTTACATCTTGTATCTTAAGTACAGACCTGCAGCAGATTTTGAAAAATTAAATTTTACTGGAGTATAGTTGCTCTACAATGTTGTTAGTTTCTAAGGCATAGCAAATGAATCACCTATAGGTATACATACATCCCCTGTCTTTGGGATTTCCCTCCTATTTAGGTCATCACAGAGCACTGAGTCGAGTTCCCTGTGCTATACAGTATGTTCTCATTGGTTATCTGTTTTATACATAGTATCAGTAGAATATATATGTCAATCTGCAATCTCTCAACTCATCCCACTCCCTTTTCCAGCAAATTTTTATACACTGATACCAAGGTTCTTCCAGCATCACTGAAGAAACTCTAATCCTTTTGCCCTTGAGAGACACTGGGAATAAATCTGTACCACAGCATGTCTCACAATGGTGACAGGTAGACAGACAGAACTGGCATTGATCCACCCTTCACTATGTGTGAAGCATTTTGTGTACTTTAAAATATGTTAACTTGATCCACCCTTTACCATGTGGGATGGAGGATCGTAACATTGTACAGGAGGCAGTGATCAAAACCATCCCCAAGAAGAAGAAATGCAAAAAGGCAAATAGTTATCTGCAGAGCTCTTAGAAATAGCTGAGAAAAGAAGAGAAGCATAAGGCAAAAGGGAAAAGGAAAGATACATCCATTTGAATGCAGAGTTCCAAAGAATAGCAAGAAGAGAGGGAAAAAAAAGCCTTCCTAAGTGATCAATGCAAAGAAATAGAGGAATGAAGAATAGAATGGGAAATATTAGAGATCTCTTCAAGAAAATTAGAGATACCAAGGGAACGTTTCATGCAAAGATGAGCACAAAAAAGGACAGAAACCATATGGATCTAACAGAAGCAGAAGATATTCAGAAGAGGTGGCAAGAATACACAGAACTATACAAAAAAGATCTTCACAACCCAGATAATCACGATGGTGTGATCACTCACCTAGACCCAGACATCCTGGAGTCTGAAGTCAAGTGGGCCTTAGGAAGCATCACTGCAAACAAAGCTAGTGGAGGTGATGGAATTCTAGTTGAGCTATTTCACATCTCAAAATATACTGCTATGAAAGTGCTGTACTCAATATGCTAACAAATTTGGAAAACTCAGCAGTGGCCACAGGACTGGAAAAGGTCAGTTTTTATTCCAATCCTAAAGAAAGGCAATACCAAAGAATGTTCAAACTACTGCACAATTGCACTCATTTCATATGCTAGCAAAGTAATGCTCAAAATTCTCCAAACTAGGCTTCAACAGAATGTGAACCAAGAACTTCTAGATGTTCAAGCTGGATTTAGAAAAGGCAGAGGAACCAGAGATCAAATTGCCAAAATTTGTCGGATCATAGAAAAAGCAAGAGAATCCCCCAAAAGCATCTATTTCTGCCTTATTGACTATGCTAAAACCTTTGACTGTATGGATCACAACAAACTGTGGAAAATTCTGAAAGAGATATGAATACCAGGCCACCTTACCTGCCTCCTGAGAAATCTGTATGCAGGTCAAGAAGCAACAGTTAGAACTGGACATAGAACAATGGACTGTTCCAAATTGAGAAAGGAGTATGTCAAGGCTGTATATTGTCACCTTGCTTATTTAACTTATATGCAGAGTACATCACACAAAATGCCAGGTTGGTGAAGCAGAAGCTGGAATCAAGATTTCAGGGAGAAATATCAGTAAGCTGAGTATGTAGATAACACCACCTTAGAGTTGGACTATAAAGAAAGCTGAGCGCAGAAGAATTGATGCTTCTGAACTGTGGTATTGGAGAAGACTCTCGAGAGTCCCTTGGACTGCAAGGCAGTCCAACCAGTCCATCCTAAAGGAAATCAGTCCTGAATATTCGTTGGAAGGACTGATGCTGAAGTTTAAGCTCCAATACTTTGTCTACCTGATGCAAAGAACTGACTCATTGGAAAAGACCCTGATGCTGGGAAAGATTGAAGGCAGGAGGAAAAGGGGATGACAGAGGATGAGATGGTTGGATGGCATCACCGACTCGACGGACATGAGTTTGAGCAAGCTCTGAGAGTTGGTGATGGACAGGGAAGCCTAGTGTGATGCTGTTCGTGGGGTCACAAAGAGTTGGTCACGACCGAATGATTGAACTCACTATGTGGGAAGCATTTTGTGTACTTTAAAAAATATTAGTAACTCCAATAACCCTGTGAGATAAGGGGTGGATTTTATAGATCAGGAAATTCTGGCTTGGAGAGGTTAAGGAGCCCTAGATGGCACTTGCCACTGGAACCTGGAAGTAAGCCTAGTCAGTCAGACTCCAAAGCTCATGGATTTTCCATTTTCACCCATATTTTTCAACAGGTTTGGTTTGTTTTAGCAGAATTTAAAAAACTTTAAGCAGGACACTAAAATGTTAAAGCTCCTTATACAGCATCAACATCCATGAAATTCTCATCCAATATTTGAAGAACCTCAAAAGCACTTCCAAAGGGCTCTCCAGATAGAAAACAGCTGCCCTGCAGCTGCCTGCTCTCCGTGTCATTTCTAGTTCAACAGCTGCTACTTGTTTTGTGGGTTTTTTTTTTTTTTTTTTTGCTGCTCTCTCTCTCTTTTTTTTTTTTTTTTAAATTGCCCTTAATGCTTAAGATTGTTCATGCCAATGCATGGAGCTTTTTCATTTTACATCCAAGCTGAAGAAAGTGCTTCTGGTTATATCTACCTCTTGTAGCTTTAACTGTGCATGAGTGTAAAAGCCTCTGTGAGCAGAGCAAACAGGCCTCTACCTCTTTGTTATCCACACTGGAAGGCACAAGTGAGCTTTTCCACCCAGCATGGCTTGGAATAAAATTAGTTGCACTGTCAGAAGGATTTGAGAGAAGTATTTTATCTGGGAGGAGAAGTTAACATTATTGCTACATCTATATATTACATACTAAATTGTGTACCATGTATAGATTTAATATCGTTATATTAAGCTGGGTGCTCTATATTTTAAGCTGGGTCTCAGCTTCCGATCTGACAGGGGGATCCCTCTGGGTGGTTCTTTCTCAAAATGAATCTTAAAATTGTCTTGGCATGACACAAGAAAGAGATTAAAAATAGGAAGAAAAATATGAGCAGCATGGCATTTTCAAAGTATTATTTTGTCAAGAATTTAAAATAATAATTAGATGGAGATAAGGCTAGAAGTAAGAAAATTCTTTCCATGGTTGTGAAAGAGGTGAGGCATGATGAGTCAGTTTCAGTAGTTCAATGAGAAGGGAGATGAGGAAAGTGAATACTGAGAGGGTCAGCAGAGAGGGAATCAGTAGGTCTTAGTGTATGGGATATGGAAGAACTAATGTAGGAAAATGTCCTGGTCTTTTAGCTCTTGTTTCCAGTTCCAACAGGAAACACTAAGGAGGTGCATATGCTGGGGCCAGAATATGCCAAACAACAATCCATATCTCATGCAATATGTTGTTTCATGTCTTTGTATATGTCTTGTGCCATTAAGGTCTTAAAATATAAAATCTCTAGGTCTTAAATTCTTCATTGTTTGCTAGAACTTTTCCTAGGCCTTTGGGTTCATATTTTATTAAAACAGTTTCCTAGGCTGTTTATAGAATCTTCATGCATATTTATAAATTATATCTCTTGTAAAGAACAGATGATTAAAACCAAAATGCTAAAAATCCAAAGACTTTTACCCTTTAATATGGAAGTTTAAATTGCACATTTATATAAAAATATAATCTAACTTATCCTTCTTTGTTGTGCACTTTGTTTTAGTTGTATTTTTTCCTATTTTGTCTTTTTGATAAAAGTTTTGCTTTCTATCCTGCAATGATTTGGAAAGTAGATAGTCGTTTTATTTTTTTATTTTTATTTTTTTTTATAAATCTTCATGAATTTATATTTTATTTTTTTTTCCAGTGGGTTTTGTCATACATTGATATGAATCAGCCATAGAGTTACACGTATTTCCCATCCCGATCCCCTCTCCCACCTCCCTTTCCACCCGATTCCTCTGGGTCTTCCCAGTGCACCAGGCCCGAGCACTTGCCTCATGCATCCCACCTGGGCTGGTGATCTGTTTCACCATAGATAATATACATGCTGTTCTTTTGAAACATCCCACCCTCACCTTCTCCCACAGAGTTCAAAAGTCTGTTCTGTACTTCTGTGTAGATAGTCGTTTTAAAACTTACTAGTTGTGAACTTATTGTGTTAATGTGAGTTAGTTGCTCAGTTGTGTCTGACTCTTTGCAAACTCCATATACAGTCCATGGAATTGTCCAAGCCAAAATACTGGAGTGGGTAGCTGTTCCCTTCTCTGGGGGAATCTTCCTAACCCAGGGATCAGATCTCCCACATTGCAGGTGGATTCTTTACTAGCTGAGCCACCAGGCAAGCCCAAGAATATGGAGTGGGTAGCCCATCCCTTCTCCAGTGGATCTTCCTGACCCAGGAATCTAACCGGGGTCTCCTGTATGGCAGGCAGTTGCCATTTCCTTCTCCAGGGGATCTTCCCAACCCAGGGATCGAACCTGTGTCTCCTGCATTGACAGGCAGATTCTTTACCACAGAGCCACCAGGGTAGCCCTATTGTGTTGATAAATCTTATTAAATCAATATTTAATTCTAGAATTTGAAAACAAAACAATTTAAGTGTTCTACTTCTGAAAGATGAACAGTTTATTTTGCCTTTCCTATCCCACTTCCCTTATTCTGGTCTCTATTTTGGGATCGGAAATCCTATTTGAAAATTAAATCTTTACTTTCTAGGTTTCTTTGACTACTTTTGTTTCCAAAGTTAATGCAATCATTTAGCCTTTATGAGATCAAGAGTTTCCTCCACTATCTGATTACTATCTGGTTCCAGCAAACCCTATGCTGGCAAGGAGGATGGAGAGCTACCAAAATAAGGAGGTTTAAATGCATATTCTGAGAGCCAGGAAACTTGGGCAACAAGGGTAAATAAGAGGAGGAACTTCACTGAGTAAAAACACCTCAGCTGGAAATGTCTCTTGGTGGCACATACTTGGGAGGACTGACTGCCTTTTTTTCTTTTTTTCCATTTGACTTTTGAGACTATGGAATGGGAGAGAGAAACAGTGAGATTTTAGAATCCCATTCCTTTAACACAGTCACATTATTTATTATTATTATTTTATTGGGGCTATTGTTGATTACAATGTCGTATTTCAGGCATCTAACAAAATGATTCAGTTACATATATACTCATTCTTTTTCAGATTCTTTTCTCATATAGGTTATCACAGAGCATTGAGTAGAGTTCCCTGTGTTAGACAGTAGATCTTTGTTGGTTATCTATGTTATATGTAGTAGTTTATATACGTTAATCCCCAGATTCTGGTTTATCCACCCTCTATATTTCCCTCTTGGTGACCATAAGTTTGTTGTCAATACCTGTAAGTCTGTTTTGTAAATAAGTTCATTTGTATCATTTTTAAAAATTAGATTCCACATATGAGTGATTATATTTGTCTTTGACTTTCTTAAGTGAATAATCTCTAGATTCATCCATGTTGCTGCAAATGGCATTATTTCATTCTTTTTAACGACTGAGTAGAATTCCATTGTATCTATGAATTACACCTTTATCCACTCTTTTGTTGAAGGACGTTTGGGTTGGTTCATGTCTTAGTTATTGTGAATAGAGCTGCTTTGAATTTTGGGGTGCATGTATCTTTTCAAATTATAGTTTTGTCCAGATATATGCCCAGGAGTAGGGTTGTTGGATCATAGGGAAACTTTTTTTTTTTTTTTGAGGGATTTCCCAACTGTTGTCAATAGTGGCTCACCAACTTACATCCCCACCAACAGTGTAGGAGGGTTCCCTTTTCTCCACACCCTCCGCAGCAGATAGTCCACAGCATATGTTTGTAGACTTCTTAACATGGCCATTCTGACCAGTGTGAGGTCATATTTCATTGTAGTTTTGATTTGTATTTCTCAAATAATTAGTGATGTTGAGCATCTTTTCATGTGCTTTTTGGCCATCTGTATTCCATCCAATGCAATGGGCATGAACTTGGGCAAACTTCAGGAGATGGTACGGGACAGAGAGGCCTGGCGTGCTGCAGTCCATGGGGTTGCAAAGAGTCAGACACAACTGGGAGACCGAACAACATGTCTCATTTGGAGAAATGCCCATTTAGATCTTCTGCCCATTTTTTGGATCGGGTAGTTCATTTTTTTTGATCTAGAGCTACACGAACTGTTTGTATATATTGGAGATGAATCCCTTGTCAGTTGCATCACTTGCTTATGTTTTCTCCCATTACACAGCAACATGATTGAGTTTCACTTTGACTATTTTCCTGATTACTTCTTGGCAAACATTTCCTGGACATTCTTCACTTCAAACTGCTCTTTTCCTGCCCCTGGTCATCCCCTGTAGGCACCAGGTGAATCATCGCTGCCCTGTACTTCCTCCATACTTTGTGGCTGACACATTTACTGCAGTTATCAAGTGGAATTCAGCGACTGTTTACTTTGCTGTAACTTTTGAGTCTGCCAGGGCTGGGTAAAACTCTGTTCATCACTACATCCAGTGGCTGGCACAAAGGAGGTCCTCAAAAAATGGTGCTGTACTGAAAATCCCTATATATTGCTGAGATTTCCAAAGTGTGCAGCAGAACAAAGAGATCAGAAAATGTTTGTATGCTGGGAGACAGAGAATCCACCAGACATAGAGTACACAGTGCTACAAGGTAACAAAAGAACCCGCAAGTGTAAGAATCAAGAGAAGGAAACCACACAGGGTGAAATAATGAGTACTGTAGGAGGATGAAGACTAGGAAAACGATACTGGGCTTGGTAATGGTTTGGTTACTTATCACTCTCAAAATAGCAGAACAGAGTAATTGAGTCAGAAATCAAACTGGAAGGGCAGGATGAGTAGACAAATAAGGGGCCGATAAACTCGCTTTGAAAAGTGTATTGGTTAGAGCAAGAGATTCTGAGTAAGTAGCTTGTGGGAGTTACGAGTTTGAGTTATTTTGTCTAGTTTAGGAATACATTTGAAAATATAACATGCACCCCGGTGTTCATTGCAGCACTATTTACAATACCCAGGACATGGAAGCAACCTCAATATACATCAACAGAGGAATGGATAAAGAAGATGTAGTACATATGCAATGGAATATTACTCAGCTATAACAAGGAATGAAATGCCATTTGCAGCAATATGGATGGAACTAGAGATTATCATACTAAGGGAAGTGAAGTCAGAGGAAGATAAATATATGATATCACTCATAAGTGGAATCTAATTTTTAAAAATGATACAAATAAACTTAGTTACAAAACAGAAACAGAATTACAGATATTGAAATAGACTCATGGTTACCAAAGGGGAAATGTGATAGGGGAAAGAGATAAATCATGAGCTTGAGATTAACATACACAAACTAATATATATATATATATCAGATAATCAACAAGGATCTACTGTTCCTTGTATAGCACAAGGAACTCTACTCAAAACTCTGTGATAACCTATATAATAAAAAAATCTGAAAAAAAGAGTGGACATATGTAGAAGTGAATCACTTTGCTATACACCTGAAACTAACACAACACAGTAAATCAACTATACTCCAATAAAACTTAAAAATGAATATATGTGTGTGTTTATAGACAAAAGAAAAGACACCAAAGGATAGAATAGAAGGAAAAAAAAGGATAGTTGAACAAATGTGGCAAAGCTGTAGATGGGGAGATAAGATCGAACAAATGTGAGGAGAGAGAACAGAAGATGGAAAGAGAGCATATCATAGTCTGATAGGGAAGAGAAAATGAGTTTCTAAGGTCAAAACGAAGATAAACAGGGAAATAGAAACTTTCATTTAGTCTTTATGAAGAAAGAAATCTGTGAGAGCTGCCATCGTATATCATCTATGTCAATAAATGAGGAGTGAAGCCATCCTCAGTGTAGAGTTGCTGGGGTGAAACTAGGGACTGCAGAATACAGAGTTTAGAACAGCAGGGAGGGAATATCATAATCAATCAAGGGAGAAAAGTCTGTAAGATGACAGTCCGCAATCAGGGTCAACTTTGGAGTGGCTAATGTACATTGTGATCTCAGATGTGGTTTATTAAAATTTCCCAACACTTCTGTCATCTTGGGTATTGTGGTGGAGACTGGCATGGATGAGCAAATGAGTGTGAGATTCTTGACCGTGAGTATAGTATTGATAGGATCAAGCCTGTATTGTAAACTTGATAGAAATGAGAGTAGGGCCAAAATAGGATGTTGCGTCAATGTTAGGAAATGTTAGAACAGATGTAGAGCTTGTGGTCAGAAATAATGAGTCCTGGGTGTTTATTCACGCTTTTGAAGATGTTTAAATATTTATATGTTTATTGTAATAAAGAGTTTCCAGGCAGTTACTCATTCTTTTTGCCACAGTGTTTCTGGCAGTGATTGTGGGGAAAAAAGGCTGAAGAGAGATCTCATTCTTCCCCTTTTGGTTGATTTTTCTCCTTAGAAAACAGCCTCTATCATCTCTCACCACTGCATGACCACCTTTCATTTGTAATGTGCTTTAGGAATTGATTTCAAGGCTAATCAAAAGAGATTGAAACTAATGTATACTGACTATAATAAATTCAGTATTTCAGGGATTAGAATAACCAAACCCAGATTATGGAACATGAACAGCGAACTAAGTTAATATTAGTCGACTCCAAAGAAGTTATATAACTTCTGAGAATTGGTTATCTCACCCATAAATGAAAGTATGTTAGCTATCCCCAAAAGCTATGGCAAGAATTGGAAAGATAATATGTGTAAAATCTTTAGCATGGCTCCTAGAACTGAGTACACATTCCATCTTTCCCATGGTTAATTTTATAGTTATTGCAGACATTTTTTCATTTGTTAAATAATTTTTCAGGTTTTACTGTGTGTCAATCAATATTCTACATATTCAATATAAAATGATGGGAGAGACTGAATTATTGGGCCAATTCTTTACCCTTCTTGGTATCCATACACTTTGCTTTTTTATTGAAAGACAATTGATTTACAGTGTTAGTTTCAGGTCTACAGCAAAGTGATTCGGTTATATATGTAAATATATACATTTTTTCACATTTTTTCCACTATAGGTTATTACAAAATATTGAGCATAGTTCCCTTGGTGTGCAGTAGGTCTTTGTTGGTTATCTATTTTATATATAGTAATGTGTATATTTTATTCCCAAATTCCTAATTTATTTTCACCCCTTTGGTAACCAAGATTGTTTTCTATGTCTATGAATCTATTTCCATTTGTAAACAAGTTCATTTGTATCAGTTTTTTAGATTACATATCTAAGCAATATCAAATGATATTTGTCTTTCTCTGACTAAAACTTCACTCAGATTATAATACCAAGTACATCCAAGTTACTGCAAGTGGCATTCTTTTGTTCTTTTTATGGCTGAGTAATATTTCATTGTATATATGTACTGCATCTTTATCTGTTCCTCTGTCAATGGGCATTTAGGTTGCTTCCCTATCTTGGCTGTTGTAAACAGTGCTGCCTTGAGCACTGGGGTGCGTGTATCTTTTTGAAGTATGGTTTTCTCCTGAAACATGCCCACGAGTGGGATTGCAGAATCATATGGTGGTAGATCTGTTTTTAGTGTAAGGAACTTATATATTTTTCTCCATAGTGGTTGTATCTATTTACATTCCAACCAGCAGTGCAGAAGGGTTCTTCTCCTCCATATCATCTCTGGCAGTTTTTATGCACAGGCAGTTTTTGTTGGCCATTCTGACCAGTGTGAAGTGATATCTCACTCTAGTTTTGATATACATTTATCACTATAATAATTAGTGATGTTGAGCACCTTTCATGTGCTTTTTGGCCATCAATATGTCTTCTTTGGAGAAATGTCTAGTTAGATCTTCTGCCCATTTTTGTCCATTGGGTTGTTTTTTTGATATTGAGTTCAATTTGATGTTTGTATATTTTGAAGATAAATTCCTTGTTAATTACATCATTTGTGAGTCTGCAATAACTATAAAATTAACCATGGCAAAGATACAGAGAATGTGTACTCAGTTCTAGGAGGCATGCTAAAGATTTTACACATATTATTTTTCCAATTCTTGCCCTAGCTTTTGGGGATAGCTAGCATACTTCCATTTATGGGTGAGATAACTGATTCTCAGAAGTTACATAACTTCTTTGGAGTCAACTAATATTAACTTAGTTCACTACACTATGGAAATGGGACTAATTATATCATTTGTAAATATTTTCTTCCCTTTTGTAGGATGCCTCTTTGTTCATGGTTTCCCTTGCTATGAGAAAGTTTTTAAGTTTAATTAGGTCCCATTTGTGTTTGTTTTTATTTCCATTGCTCTAGGAAGTGGATCCAAGAAAGGTATCATGGAAATTTATGTCAAAGAGTGAGGTTGCTTATGTTTTCCTCTAAGACTTTTATAGTATCTAGTCTTACATTCATGTCTTTAATCCATTATTTTTGTGTATGGTGTTGGAGAATGTTCTAATTTCACTCTCTTCCATGTAACTGTCCAGTTTTCTCAGCACCATTTATTGAAAAGACTATTTTCTCCATTACATATTTTTGCCTCCTTTGTCATAGATTGACCATAGGTGTTTGGGTTTATTTCTGGAGATTTTATCCCATTCCATAGATATATATTTCTATTTTTGTGCCAGTACTATGCTGTTTTGATTACTACATTGTTGTAGTATATTCTGAAGTCAGGGAGTCTGATTCCATAGGCTCTACTTTTCTTTTCAAAGTTGCTTTAGATATTAAGGTCTCTTGTGTTTTCAAATAAATTTTTTTTTCCTTCTAGCTCTATGAAAAATGCCACTGATAATTTTAAAGGAATCTCATTGAATCTGTAGATTACCTAGGGTAGTGTAGTCACTGACAGTATTGTTTCTTCCAATCCCAAAATATGGTATATCTTTCCTGTTTGTATCATCTTCTATTTTTTTCAATAGCATCTTAGTTTCTGAAGTACAGGTTTTGCCTTTTTAGGTTGATTCCTTGATATTTTTAGATGCAATGGTAAATGGTATTGTTTCCTTAATTTCCCTTATGATCATTCACTGTTTGTGTATAGAAATGCAATAGATTTCTGTGTATTAATTTTGGATCCTGCAACCTTACCAACTTGGTGATGAGCACTGGTAGTTTTCTGGTAGGATCATTAGGAGTGTCTATGTTGAGTACCATGTCATCTGCACATAGTGACAGTTTTGCTTCTTTTAAAATCTGGAGTCCATTTATTTCTGTTTCTTCTCTGATTGCTATGGCTATGACTTCCTAAATTGTGTTGAATAAAAGTAGTGAGAGTGGACTTCCTTGTCCTTCTCCTGATCTTACGGAAATGTTTTCAGATTTTCACCATTGACAATGATGTTTCCTGTGAGTTTGTCATTTATGACTTTTATTATTTTGAAGTAGATACCCTCTGTGCCCACTTTCTGGAATTTTTTTTTTTTTTATCAAAAATGAGTGTTGAATTTTGTCAACAGCTTTTTCTCCATCTTTTGAGATGATCATATGGTTTTTATTCTTCAACCTGATGTGGTATATCACACTGATTGCTGATATTGAAAAACCCTTGCATCCCTGGGATAAATCCCACTTGATCATGGTGTTTAATATTTTAAATGTATTATTGGATTTGGTTTGCTATAATTTGTTGAGGACTTTTGCATGTATCTTCATCAGTGATTTATGTTGTTCCGGTCGCTAAGTCATATCCGACTCTTTGTGACCCTATAGACTGCAACATGCCAGGCTTCCATATACCTTACTATCTTCGTGAGTTTGCTCAAATTCATGTCCATTGAGTCAGTGATGCCATCCAACCATCTCATCCTCTGTTGACCCCTTCTCCCCTTGCCCTCAATTTTTCTCAGCATTGAAGTCTTTTCCAAAGTGTCAGCTCTTTGCATCAGGTAGCTAAAGTATTGGAGCTTCAGCATCAGGTCTTCCAGTGACTATTCACCATTGATTTTCTTTAGGATTGACTGGTTTGCTCTGCTTTAAGTCAAAGAGATAGCACCACAGTTCGAAAGCATCAATTCTTCGATGCTCAACCTTCTTTATGGTCCAACTCTCACATCTAAATATGACTACTGGAAAAATCATAGCTTTGACTATATGGATCTTTGCCAGCAAAGTGATGTCTCTGCTTTTTAACACACTATCTAGGTTTGTCACAGCTTTTCTTCCAAGAGCAAGCATGTTTTAATTTTGTGGCTGTAGTCACTGTCCACAGTGATTTTGGAACCCAAGAAAATAAAATCTGTCACTGCTTCCACTTTCTCCCCATCTATTTGCGATGATGTGATGGGACCATATGCCATGATTTTTGTTTTTTGACTGTTGAATTTTAAGCCAGCTTTTTCACTCTCCTTTTTCACCTCCATCAAGAGGCTCTTTAGTTCCTCTTCACTTTCTGCCATAAGGGTGGTATCATCTGCATATCTGAGGAGGTTGATATTTCTCCCAGGAACCTTGATTCCAGCTTGTGTTCATCCAGCCCGGCATTTTGTATGATGTACTCTGAATAGAAGTTAAAATAAGCAGGGTGACAATATACAGCCTTGATGTATTCTTTTCCCAGTTTTGAACTAGTGTGTTCAAACTAGTCGTTCCATATCTGAGTTTAACTGCTGTTTTGTCCTGCCTACAGGTTTCTAAAGAGACAGGTAAGGTGGTCTGGTATTCTCTTCTCTTTAAGAACTTTCTACAGTTTGTTGTGATCCATAAAGTCAGAGGCTTTAGCATAGTCAATGAAGTAGAAGTGGATTTTTTTTTCTTTTAAATCCTTACTTTTTCTATGATCTAGAAGATATTGGCAATTTGATCTCTGGTTCCTCTGCCTTTCCTAAATTCAGTTTGTACATATTGAAGTTCTCAGTTCACATGCTGCTGAAGCCTAGCTTGAAGGATTTCGAACATAATATCGCTAACTTGTGAAATAAGTACAATTGTATGATAGTTTGTACATTCTTCAGCATTATCTTTCTTTGGAATTGGAGTGAAAACTGACCTTTTCCAGTTCTGTGACCACTGTTTAGTTTTCCAAATTTGCTGGCATATTGAATTCAGTACTTTCACAGCATCATCTCTTAGGATTTAAAATAGCTCTGTGGAATTCCATCACCTCCACTAGCTTTGTTCACAGTAAAGCTTCCTAAGGCCCACTTGACTTCACCCTCCAGGAGATCTGCTTTTAGGTGAGTGACCACACCATCATGGTTACCTGGGTCATTAAGACCTTTTTTGTACAGTTCTTCTGTATATTCTTGCCATCATTTCTTAATGTCTTCTCTTCTGTTAGGTCCTTGCTATTTCTGTACTTTTTGTGCCCATCTTTGCATGAAATGTTCCCTTGGTATCTCCAATTTTCTTGATGAGATCTCTGTCTTTCCCATTCTATTGTTTTCTTCTGTTTCTTTGCACTGTTCACTTAAGAGGCTTTCTTATGTCTCCTTGCTATTCTTTGGAGCTCTGCATTCAAATGGGTGTATCTTTCCCTTTCTCCTTTGTCTTTTGCTTCTCTTCTTTTCTTAGCTATTTGTAAGGCCTCCTCAGAAAACCACTTTGCCTTCTTGCATTTCTTTTCCTTGGGGAGGGTTTTGGTCACCACCTCCTATACAATGTTATGAATGTCAGTCCCATAGTTCTTTAGGCTCTCTGTCTACAATATCTAATCCCTTGAATCTATTTGTCATCTCCACTGTATAGTCATAAGGGATTTGGGTTCTAGTGGTAAAGAACCCACCTGCTAATGAAGGAGACATAGACATGGGTTTGATTCCTGGGTCAGGAAGATCCTCTGGAGGAGGGTATAGCAACCCACTCCAGTATCCTTGCCTGAGAATCCCATGGACAGAGGAGCCTGGCAAGCTATAGTCCATAGGTCACAGAGAGTCAGACAAGACTGAAGCAACGTAGCACCCATGCATACCTGAATGCTTTTCCCTACTTCAATTTGAGTCTGAATTTTGCAATAAGGAGCTGATGATATGGGTCACAAGCAGCTCCCACTCTTATGTTTGCTAACTGTATAGAGCTTCTCCATCTTTGGCATCAAAGAATATAATCAGTCTGATTTCAGTATTAACCACCTGGTGGTGTCCATGTGTAGAGCTGTATCATCAGTGATACTGGCCTGTAATTTTTTTTCTTTGTCATATCTTTGTCTGGTGTTTGTATCAGGGTAATGGTGGCTTCATAGAGTGAGTTAGGAATTGTTCCCTCCTGTGCGAGTTTTCAGAAGGATAGGTGTTAAATCTCCTCTGAATGTTTGATAGAATTCACCTGTGAAGTCACCAGGACTTTTGTTGTTTTTTTTTTTTTTTTTCAACTGACAGATTCAATTTCAGTTCTTACAATTGGTCTGCTCGTTTGATTGCCATATGGTTGCTAGTAGTAGTTTCTTATGATCTATGGTATATCTGTGGTGTCCTTTGTAATTTTTACTTTTTCATTTCTAATTTTATTGATCTGAGCCTCTTTGAGTTTTTTCTTGATGAGCCTGTCTAAAGGTTTATCAATTTTCTTTATCTTTTCAAAGAACCAGCTTTTAGTTCCATTGATCTTTTCTGTTCTTTTTTCATCTCTATTTTGTTTATTTCTGCTCTGATCTTTACACTTCTTTCCTTCTACTAACTTTGGGTTTTGTTGTTCTTTCTTACTTGCTTTGGGTGTAAAGTCAGGTTGTTAAAAATGTTTCTTGTATTCTGAAGTAGGCTTGTATTGCTATAAACTTCTCTCATAGTATTGCTTTTGTGGTAAAATAAAACATCCCATAAGTTTTGGATCATCACGTTTTTGTATTCATTTGTCTTAAGCTATTTTTTTTTTTAACTTCCTCTTTGCCTTCTTCAGTGAGTGATTTTTGGTTTGCAATTACCATGAAGTTTTGATATAGCAGTCTGTATATACATGATTGTTTTAAGTGGATGATCTCAATTTCCGATGCTCTTCAGATATCTTGCATTTGTACTCTCCTCCTCTCACAACTGTTTTAGATATCATATCTGTGTGTGGATGATTTCCTACCTTTACTGTATGTTTGCCTTTCTGGTGAACTTTCCTACCTTTTCCATCTAGTGAAGTTCCTTTAGAATTTGTTGTAAAGCTGTTTGGTGGTACTGAATTCTTTGTTTGTTAACTTTTGATTTCTCTATCAAATGTGAATGAGAACCTTGCTGGGTAGAGTGTTCTTGGTTGTAGGTTTTTTCTTTTCATCACTTTAAATATATTGTGCCATTCCCTTCTGGTCTGCAGAGTATCTGTTGAAAAATCAGCTGATAACCTTACAGAGATTCTTTTGTATGTTATCTGTTGCTTTTCCCTTGTTGCTTTTAAGGTTTTCTCTTTAATTTTCGTCCATTTTATTATGATATGTCTTGGTGTGTTTTCCCCTTTGGTTGAGCCTCTGTGGTACTCTCTGCACTTCCTGAACTTGTATGACTGCTTCCTTTTCCACATTAGGGGAGATTTCAGCTGTTATCTCTTCAATATCTTCTCAAGCCCAATCTCTCTCTCTTCTCCTTCTGGGACCCCTATAATGTGAATGTTGCTACATTTGGTGGTGTCACAGTGTTCTCTCAAATGGTCCTTATTTCTTTCCATTTTTTTCCCTTTAATCTGTTTCTGTGGAAATGGAATATCTTCTGGTGTCTTCCCCCTTGTGGGTCTTGGTCCAGGGGCTTGTGGCATACCTCTGGGTGGGAGAGACTGGTGCCTTCCCACTGGTGGTTCTTGGCTCTCTGGTGAGCAGGGCCATGCCAAAGGGTGTGTTTAGAGGCAGCCTGTCTGCTGATGGATATGGCTGTGTGCCCACCCTGTTGTTGTTAGACCTGAGGCAACCCAGCACTGGAGCCATAGAGTGTTGGGTGGGACCAGGTCTTGGTGCCAAAGTGGCAATCCTCCAGAGAGATAGCACTGAGTAATAATACCTGTGACTTCTGCCAGCATGGTCCTTGCCCGCACAGTGAGCCAGAGCCAATCCCTACCTTCCCGGGAGACCCTCCAAGACCAGCAGTTAGGTCCAGTCCAGGCTCCTATGGGGTTACTGCTTTGCCCTGGGTCTCCGTTCGTGTTAAACTTCGTGTGCATCCTCCAAGAGTCGAGTCTCTGTGTCCCCCTGTCTGTGAAACTCCTGCATTCAAGCCCCACTAACCTTCAAAGCCAAATACTCTGGGGCTTCCTTCTCCTGATGCCAGACGCCCAGCTGGGGAGTCTGATGGCGGGCTCAGAACTCTCACTCCTGTGGGATGACCTCTGTGATATAATTATTTTCCAGTTTTGGGTTTCCCACACCCAGTGGCTATGGGATTTGATTATATCATAAAGCAGCCCTCCTACCATTTTGTTGTGGCTTCTTGTCTTTGGATGTAGAATATCGTTTTTAGTGGTGTCCAGTCTCTTTTATTGACAGTTGTTCACAATTAGTTGTAATTGTGGTGTTTTCATGAAAGGAAGTGAGTTCAAGCCCTTCTACTCTGCCATACTCTCTCCTCACTCATTAGAGTTTACTGTAAGCATGTTTCAGTGAAAAATAATTATTTCCCTAAACAAAGAAATTTATGAAAATAGTCATATCACTTGAACTTTTGCAAATCTCCTTACTCTGTTTTAGTAGAAAATCATTCATTTTAGTATTTGTTTCTGCATTCACTCTATTGTATTATCATACATGAGGTAGTTTCTGGAAGATTCCTCTATTTTTTCAGGAGTGAACAAAGAAAGGCATCTGAAGTCTTAGTATTTTATAAAAACTTCTGCAGAAAAGGTCCCTGATCACACTTTGAGACCTCTGCACTAGACTCTCTAGAGATTTCCAAAAAGATCTGAATCCCTGGTTAATTTGTGAATATTAGTATTACTTTGATGAGTTGTAAACTAAGACCAAGAGCAACAGTAGAAGTAATCATGTCACCTGAAATACTTCAAGATAATCTATTTTTAAAATAAATTTGCACAGTTTTCCACTGCTACTTCCCTAGTACATCACCTCTCTGAACCTGCTCAGAGATTGCATCTGTTCTGGTTCATACCTTCCTCTCACCCTTTGCAGGATGAAAAGGTGGTTGGTGTGTTTATAATTAGAAAAATAGTTATAAAAATGCGAGATGTGAATCTTTTAAGAAACTGATTTTCACTTTAAACATATGTATTGTACACAGGACACAAATATTTCATCCCAGTTACTACCAGCCCACCCTTCAATCGGAGAAGGCAATGGCACCCCACTCCAGTGCTCTTGCCTGGAAAATCCCATGGGCAGAGGAGCCTGGTGGGCTGCAGTCCATGGGGTCGCTAAGAGTCAGACACAACTGAGCAACTTCACTTTCACTTTTCACTTTCACGCATCGGAGAAGGAAATGGCAACCCACTCCAGTGTTCTTGCCTGGAGGATCCCAGGCACGGGGGAGCCTGGTGGGCTGCCATCTATGGGGTCGCACGGAGTCAGACACGACTGAAGTGACTTAGCAGCAGCAGCAGCAATACCCTTCAATTGTCACTAACTGACTTTTATTGCTAACAGACTACAGACTTCTCACATTTCACCACCCAAATCTCACCAATCTCTATTAAATCTCCCACATTTTCCATTTCTCCCGTGTTACCATGAGATCAGGAGATTTTTCTGGGGTTGGGGGCCAGGGGTTTCACTGAGCTCAAGACAAGTCACACAGGGCAGTGGAGGCACAATAGTCAAGGTTCTGAGCTTTCAGCTTGCGTGTGCAGAAACTTGATTCTTTGAGTGCAGACAGAATTGACCACACTCAATGGAATGTTTGATATTATCCTCTTCAGAGAGAGTAAGCACATACCAGAATGCCAGTGCATTCCATTTTACTGAGTAATATGACTTCCAAAGTGACTTCAGTAATTGGATTAGCTGGTTAGTACATTTACTCACCTTAATACAATCTGTATGAGAAGCCAATGTATAATCAAAGCAAAGGAAATTAGTGGGATTGTCTAAATGGGTGTTTATATCAGGCTACTGTAATCTGATGTGACTATTGCCATTCTAAAAAGGTATTACATCTAAAATGATATTACATCTCAACATGTGATTAAGGCCCAGTTTTCCCTGGATAGTGCTAAAGACTTAATCTTCCTCTTTAGATCCATTTCCTCCTTCATTCTGTATGAAACCACTTAGAGTTCCTAGCATTAATAAAGCCATTTCATGCCTCTGTGTCTTTACAGAGTTTGTTAGGCACTGACCTCCCATGATTTGGCCTTGCATAGGTTTCTTTTTGGTGGGTTTGGGTAGTGGATAAAGAGGCCTGAGGTGAGATGGAAAGCCTTCCTAAGAATGGCTGTGTACAAGATTTCTATGGGAGGGTATTAGAAGCTCGATTCCAAAGGGTAAATGCTTCAGATTCCACTCACAGAATAAGGAGGAATGTCTAACATGTTTTAGCCAATCTGGACTACATCTAATTTTACCAATAAAAGCTTCTTTCTCATACTCCTCATGATAATAAAAACCAGTAAATTCAGCAATAATATATTTGCTGCACTAAGTCTACAATCTTGATCAAGATCTGGGTAATAGAAGACTTTTTAGTTCCATCTCTGGAGTTGGCCTTTCTAATAAACTCTAACTTCCACTGTAGCGAAGATTCTCACCAATCTGGATTGCCCCCCCAGATTGAACCTTAAACCAACTAGCAATTAGTATTACCCTGTATTCAAGAATTTTAAACTAAATTAAAGACATGGGAGTCCAATTCAAGTTTTACCTCCTATTATAAAACATTTTCTTAACTTTTATTCAACCCCTCTTAGCCCCAACCACCATGTCCAGTAGAGAGGCAGGTCCTCCTCCTGAAGAAAACTCAGTATAGACTCACCATTGTGTGTTTCAGTTCTTCATCTAGTTATCTGTGTCTTTGTCTAATTAGATCGTGGGTAGAGTCAGTGTTGTGTTTGCTGTGTTCTATGGTGGTCGTAGCAAGCATTCAGAAACTGTTACATGCATGAATCAGTGAATTAATTGTTTTGGGGTTCATCTTTTTGATTCCATGAATTTCGACTCATCTTTTTGACTCCATGAATTAATTCATTGTCCTCCTGTTAACACACTTTCTCAGATACATTAATTCAACTGATTAGCTGACACCATTGTTTACTAAAATGTTTTCCTCAGCAGGATATTAATGGGAATTAAGCAACAGAAGATTTTGGTAGTCTCTGAAATGCTGAGTTAAACTTTTACGATATTTTTTCATACAGGACTTCTTAGGATTTAATATAGTAATATGTATTTTAAATCTCAGATAATTAAGCCAGGGCAAACTCTTAGAGAGGGACATAGTTGAATATAAAGAAAGACATAAATACATATTTCACATAAACAAAGTCTTCCAAGAAATATTGTCCTGTAATGTTCAGGAAGGAAGTGAAAATGAGAAAGGAAGGAAGGAAAGGAGGAAAAGAAAAGTGAAATGTTTGACTAATAAGTTTGTGAAATGTATCTTCAACAGTCATCAATGCGTCCATGTCCTGGCTATTATAAACAGTGCTGCGATGAACATTGGGGTGCACGTGTCTCTTTCAGATCTGGATTCCTCAGTGTGTATGCCCAGAAGTGGTATTGCTGGGTCAGCATACTAACGCATATATATGGAATTTAGAAAGATGGTAACGATAATCCTATATGCAAAACAGAAAAAGAGACACAGAAGTACAGAACAGACTTTTGAACTCTGGGGGAGAACGTGAGGGTGGGATGTTTTGAAAGAACAGCATGTATATTATCTATGGTGAAACAGACCACCAGCCCAGGTGGGATGCATGAGTCAAGTGCTCGGGCCTGGTGCACTGGGAGGACCCTGAGGAGTCGGGTGGAGAGGGAGGTGGGAGGGGGGATCGGGATGGGGAATACGTGTAACTATATGGCTGATTCATGTCAATGTATGACAAAACCCACTGAAATGTTGTGAAGTGATTGGCCTCCAACTAATAAAATAATATTAAAAAAAAAAAAGAAAAATAAAATAAAATAAAATTCAACAACAACAACAACAACAAAAAAAAAACCAAAACAGTCATCAATGCAAAACATGTGTTCTGACTATAGACTCTTGTTTTTGGCTTCATTGTGAGCTGCAATGAGGCACTTATTCAAAATGACATTTAAATTCTTCAGTATACTTAAGCTACTATTTTAGCAAGATCCCAATCTATCAAGTTTTCTTCTTGGGGTTTGGATTCCATTCTCAGGTTAATAACTCTTGGCAATACACTGAATTCTGTAACTTTTGGCTGTTTTTATCACACCCTAATTGTAAACTCAGTCCTGGATGAAACCAGTGATATATTTTAGACCATTTACACACCCCTTAAATAAATAAGTGAGATACAGGGCAGATAGGTATTACTCTAAATTCATGAACAGTTGTTAGTTGGGACTTTAACACCACCCAGCTAATCATTTCTCTGTTTGCTCAGTGACTTTTCTTAAACACCTACTTTCTATTTGCAAACCAGAAAGTGAAGAGGAATTAAAAAGCCTCTTGATGAAAGTGAAAGAGGAGAGTGAAAAAGTTAGCTTAAAGCTCAACATTCAGAAAACTAAGATCACGGCATCTGGTCCCATCACTTCATGGGAAATAGATGGGGGACCAATGGAAGCAGTGTCAGACTTATTTTTTGGGGCTCCAAAATCACTGCAGATGGTGATTGCAGCCATGAAATTAAAAGATGCTTACTCCTTGGAAGGAAAGTTATGACCAACCTAGGTAGCATATTTAAAAGCAGAGACATTACCTTGCCAACAAAGGTCTGTCTAGTCAGGGCTATTGTTTTTCCAGTGGTCAAGTATGGGTGTGAGAGTTGAACGGTAAAGAAAGCTGAGCGCTGAGCGCCGAAGAATTGATGCTTTTGAACTGTGGTGTTGGAGAAGACTCTTGAGAGTCCCTTGGACTGCAAGAAAATTCAACCAGTCCATCCTAAAGGAGGTCAGTCCTGAATGTTCATTGGAAGGACTGAGGATGAAGCGGAAACTCCAATACTTTGGCCACCTCATGCGAAGAGTTGACTCATTGGAAAAGACCGTGATGCTGGGAAGGATTGGGGGCAGGAGGAGAAGGGGGCGACAGAGGATGAGATGGTTGGATGACATCACTGACTCAATGGACATGGGTTTGGGTAGACTCCAGGAGTTGGTGATGGACAGGGAGGCCTGGCGTGCTGCGATTCATGGGGTCACAAAGAGTCGGACACAACTGAGCGACTGAACTGAACTGAATCTCCCATATCTCTGTTGATAACATTTATGAAAATTGGTATTTGTATATTTGTTCTTTTCATTATCTAAGAATGCTTTGTCTCATTAACCAGTAAGGAAGCTGTATGAAAGTAGAGACCATGCACATTTTCATTTCTTCCACTGGCTTTTGTTACAATAATGCTGTAAAATAAATACAAGCATCTATTTCCCACATGATTGGAGACTTCCCCTAACTTCCAGCTCTGCTGCTCTTAGTGGGGATCACTCATGGTCTGCTGGTTGGCTGGATGCTGTTGATCTAGATCAAGGGTCAGCAGACTTCTTAGATGTCAGATAGTAAATGTTAGACTTTGCAAGCTAAATGTTAGACTTTGCAAGCCAGATATGGTGTCTGTCACAGATTTATTTTTTTATTTAAGAATTCTTTAAAAAATGCAAAAACTACTCTTAGCTGTGAGTCTTACAAAAACAAAAGGCTTGATTTGACCCCTGGGTCATAGCATGTCATGCCCTGATATAGACTGTGTTTGGGCACCTTTGCTTCAAGCTGTGTGTATAGTTAAGCTTGTGTGCCTGTGTGCTGCAGGTGGGTCTCTGCTTTTCTTGACAGGTATGCATTCTGAGGATGTGGGGATGCTCTTCTCATGGACAGGTTAAAAGCAGAAGGGGGCCAATGAAAACACATGATGCCTCTTAAAACCTAGGAACTGGCTCACTGAGACTTTTAGCCCACATTCTGTTAGCCCCATCAAACCGCATGGCTGAGACCAAGTAAGGATGTGAAGAGGTACTCTTTGCCTGTAGTAGAAGGACAGAAAAACACATAGCAAGATTGAGAAGACAAGATAGTGGAGCAGGAGACCTTGAGATCACCTCTTCCCATGAGAACACCAAAATCACAACAATTGATAAAGAAGACAGGAACTTACCAAAAATAAGATTCTATGTCCCAAGACAAAGAATATATCACAAAGATAGTAGGAATGATACTCTGGCAATATAATCAATTCCCATACCCCCACCCCCACCGGGGTGGGGAGGGGAGCCAACCCATAAACTGGAGAATAATTATATCCCAGAAGTTCTCCCTTGGGAGTGAGAGTTCTAAGTCCCATGTGAGCCTCCCCATCCTGGGAGTATGGCATCTGGAGGAGGAGCCCCTAGAGCACTTGGCTTTGAAGGCCAACAGATCTCAGAAGCTTGACAAGACTGCAAGGTCTCATGTACACTGGGACCCAGGGCAAGAGCAACAACTGCATAGAAGCCTGGGCCAGACCTACCTGCTGGTCTTGGAGGGTCTCCTGAGGAGGTAGGGGGTAGTTGTGGCTCTTTTTTTAGGACATAAAAGCTGGTGGAAAACAGAACAGGAGTACTTATCTAAAGGCTGACATCTTGCTGGGGACATTGTATCCAATACCTGGCTCCACCCAATAGCCTGCAGGCTCCAGTGTTGGGATGCCTCAGACCAAACAACCAATAGGGTGGGAACATAGCCCAACACATAGACAGGATGCTTATAAACTTCCTAAGTCCACAGCAACCTCTAAACGTGTCCCTTAACAAGGCCCTGCCCATCATAGGGCCATGAACCAACTCCACTCACAGTGGAAAGTCACTGACCACTACCATCAGGAAGCCTGCACAGGCCTCTAGACTAGCCTCACCCACCAGGGGGCAGAAACTCGAAGCAAGAAAAATACAGCCCCACAATCTGTGAGACTGAGTCTCTAAACAGATCAGAACCTTCCCTGAGACCAGCTGGTCCCTGGCCACCAGGTGATGAGTGGGAAGTATACGGCTGGAACACAGAACATCTCCTACAGAGGGCCACTTCTCCAAGGTCAAGAATCATAACTCTTCACAAACGTAACAATACAAACAAATTTATATGAAATATTGACATGATGAAAGGGAAAAGCCTATAATCAAGAATACTCTACCCAGCAAGGTTCTCATTCACATTTAATGGATAAATCAGAAGCTTACAGATAAGCAAAAGCAAAAAGAATTCACCATCAAACCAGCTCTACAACACATGCTAGGTGGAAAAGGCCACAACTAGAAACAAGAAAATTATGAATGGAAAACTTACCAATAAAGGCAAACATACAGTAAAAGTAGGAAATACATCCACACACAATTATGATGCCTAAACTAGCAATTGTGAGAAGTGGCGAGTACAAATGCAGGATATTAGAAATGCATTTGAAATTAAGAGAACAGCAATTTTAAACAACCTTGTATATACAGACTGCTATATCAGAATCTCATGGTAACCACAATACAAAAATCTGCAATAAATACACTCACAAAAATGAAAAAGCAATTGAAACCCTACACTAAAGCTGATTATCATGTCACAAGAGAAGAAAATAATAAAAGACAACGGAAAGAAAAAGTTTTACAAAAACAAACTCTAAACAACTAAAAAAATGGCAACGAGAAGTTACATAATTACTTTAATCCATTTATATTTAAATGCCCCAACCAAAAGACATAGACTGACTGGCTGAATGGATACACAAGACCTGTATTTATGCTGTCAACAAGAGACCCACTTCAGATCTAGGGACACATACATACTGAAAGTGAGGGGATATAAAAAATTATTCCATTCAAATTGGAAATCAAACAAAAGAAAGCTGGAATAGCAATATATGCATATTAGAAAAAAAACAGATTTTAAAATGAAGACTGTTAAAGAGACAAAGGACATAATGATCAATGGATCAATACAAGAAGAGGTAACAATTGTAAATATATATGTACCCAGCATAGGAGCACCTAACCACATAAGGCAAATGCTAATAGCCATAAAAGGAGACAGCAACAGTAACACAATTATTTGTGGGGAACTTTAACACCCAACTTCATCAATGGACAGATGATCCAGAAAATAAGAAAACACAAGCTTCAAATGATGCATTAGACCAGATGGACTTAATTGATGTCCATAGAGTATAATGTCAGAAAGTAGCAGAATACACATTCTTTTCAAGTACACATAGGACATTCTCTAGGATAGATTATGTGCTGGGCCACAAAGCAAAGCTTGATAAATTTAAGAAATTTGAAATCGTATCAAACATCTTTTCTGACACAAGGCTACGAGATTAGAAACCAAGTAAAAGGAAAAAAAAGTAAAAAAGAAAAAAACAACAAACAACACACACATGAAGGTTAAATAATATGAAACAGCCAATGAATCATTGAAGAAGTCAAACAGGAAACTGAAAAATACCTCCAGACATATGAAAACAACAGCACAATGATTCAAAATCTTTGCAACATAACAAAAGCAGTTCTAAGGGGGAAGTTTGTAGAAATATAATTTTACCTTAGGAAACAAGAAAAGTAGTAAGTAAACAACCTAAGCTTAAACCTAAAGCAACTAGAAAAAGAACAACAAAACCCAAACTTAGCAGAAGGAAAGAATTATAAAGTTCAGAGCAGAAATAAACAAAATAGAGATGAAAAACAATAGAAAAGATCCAATGAAACTAAGTGCTGGTTCCTTTAAAAGATAAAAAAAAAATCGGTAAAACCTTTAGCCAACTCATCAAGAAAAAAAGGGAGTGGGCATTGAACAATAAAATTAGAAATGAAAAGGGGAAGTTACAAAAGACTCCACAGATCTACCAAGGATCATAAATAACTGCTACTAGCAACCATATGCCAATCAAATGAACAACCCAGAATTAAGGGAAAACTTTTTTAAAGTGAGTCTCCCAAGACTGAACAGGAAGAAAGAGAGAATATGAACAGACCATTCACAAGTACTGAAATCAAATTTGTGAGTCCTGGACCAGAAGACTTCACAGGCAAAGTCTATCAAACATTTAGAGAAGATTTAACACTAGTTCTTCTGAAACTATTCCAAACAATTACACAGGAGAGAACACTTCCAAAGTCACTCTATGAGAGCAACATCACCCTGATACCAAAACCAGACAAAGATATGACAGAAAAAAAGAAAATTACAGGTCAATATCACTGATGAAGATAGACACAAAGATCCTCAGCAAAATGCTGTAAACCAAATCTAACAATACATTAAAAGGTTGATATCCAGTGGGATTTATCCTAGGCATGCAAGAAGTTTTCAATATCCACAAATCAATCAGTGTGATAGAACACATTAACAAACTGAAGAATGAAAAACATATGATCTCAATAGATGGAGAGAAAGCATTTAACACAATTCATCATAAATTTATAATAAACAATTTACAGAATAGGGGTGAAGAGGGAACCAACTTAATAAATGCCACATATGAAAAACCCACAGCTAACATCATACTCAATGGTAAGGAGCTGAAATCATTTCCTCTAAGATTAAGAACAGTACAAGGATGTCTACTCTCACCATTTTTATTCAACGTAGTTTAAGATGTCCTAGCCATAGCAGTCGGAAAAGAAAAAGAAGTAAATGGAATCTAAATAAAAAAGAAGAAGTAAAACTCTCACTGTGTGCAGATAGCATGATATTATACATAGAAAATCCTAAGAACACTACCAGGAAACTACTAGAGCTCATCAGTGAATTCTGTAAGTTTGCAGGATACAAAATTAATATATCGAAATCTGTTGCATTACACTAACAATGAAAGTTCAGAATGGAAATTAAGGAGACAATACCATTTACTATTGCATCAAAAATAAAATACCTAGGAATGAATCTACCTAAGGAGGCAAAAGACTTGTACTCTGAAAATGATAAGATGTTGAAGAGATAGAAGATGAGACATAGATGGAAAGATATATCATGTTCTTGATTTGGGAGAGTTAATATTGTCAAATTAATTACACTAGTCAAGTCAGTCTACAGATTCAGTGCAATTCCTGTCAAATTACCAATGGTATTTTTCACAGAAGTAGAACAAAATAATTTAAAATTTGTTTGTAAACACAAAAGATCTCGAATAGCAAAAGCAATCCTGAGAAAGAAAATTAGAGCTGGGGATATCAGGTTCCCTAACTTCAGACTATACTAAAAAGCTATAGTAATCAAAACAATATGATACTGGCACAGAAAATAGAAATACAGATCAATAGAACAGGATGGAAAACGTAGAGATAAACCCACACACCCATGGTCTCCTAATTCTTGACAAAGGAGGCAAGAATATACAAAGGAGAAAAGGTATTCTCTTCAATAAATGGTGCAGGGAAAACATCTCTATGTAAGAGAATTAAATTAGAACATTCTCTAAATCCATACACAAAAATTAACTCAAAATGGATTAAGGACTTAAATGTAAGACCAGATACTATAAAACTCTTATAGGAAAACACAGGTTCTTTGAAATTGCAGCAATAATTTCTGGATCTTCCTCCTTGAGTAATAGGGGGGAAAAAAAGCCAAGTGGGACCTAATTAAACTTGAAAGCTTTTGCATAGCAAGGAAACCATAAGCAAAACAAAAGACACCCTATAGAAGGTGAGAAAATATTTAATAATGCAGCTGACAAGGGGTTTATCTCCAAAATATGCAAATAGCAAATACAGCTCAATATATAAAAGAAAAACAACCCAATCAAAAAAAAAAAAAAGACATTTTTCTGAAGAAGATATACAGCTAGCCAAAAAGCTCATGAAAAGATGCTCCATATTGCTAATTATTAGAGAAATGGCAATCAAAAGTACAATGAGATATATCACCTCATACCAGTCAGAATAACCATCTCAAAAAGTCTACAAAATAAATTCTGGAGATGGTGTGGTGAAAAGGAAACCCTCCTACACTGTTAGTGGGAATGTAAACAGATACAACCACTATGGAGCACAGTATGAAGGTTCCTTAACAAACTAAAAATAGATCTACCATATGATTCTGCAATCCCACTCCTGGGCATGTATTAGGAGAAAGTTATACTTCACAAAGATATATGCACTCGTGTTCATAGCAACTGTGTTTATAATAGCCAAGACATAGCAAAAGGAGTAGGTCAAGGCTGTATATTGTCACCCTGCTTATTTAACTTATATACAGAGTACATCATGAGAAACGCTGGGCTGGAGGAAGCACAAGCTGGAATCAAGATTGCTGGGAGAAAGATCAATAACCTCAGATATGCAGATGACACCAACCTTATGGCAGAAAGTGAAGAAGAACTAAAGAGCCTCTTGATGAAAGTGAAAGAGGAGAGTGAAAAAGTTGGCTTAAAGCTCCACATTCAGAAAACTAAGATCATGGAATCTGGTCCCATCACTTCATGGCAAATAGATGGGGAAACAGTGGAAACAGTGGCTGACTTTATTTCTTTGGGCTCTAAAATCACTGCAGATGGTGATTGTAGCCATGAAATTAAAAGACGCTTACTCCTTGGAAGGAAAGTTATGACCAACCTAGCATATTAAAAAGCAGAGACATTACTTTGCCAACAAAGGTTTAGTCAAGGCTATGGTTTTTCCAGTAGTCATGTATGAATGTGAGAGTTGGACTATAAAGAAAGCTGAGCACAGAAGAATTGATGCTTTTGAACTGTGGTGTTGGAGAAGACTCTTGAGAGTCCCTTGGACTGCAAGGAGATCAGTCCTGGGTGTTCACTGGAAGGACTGATGCTGAAGCCGAAACTCCAATACTTGGGCCACCTGATGCGAAGAGCTGACCCATTTGATAAGATCCTGATGTTGGGAAAGATTGAGGGCAGGAGAAGGGGACGACAGAGGATGAGATGGTTGGATGGCATTGCCAACTCAATGGACATGAGTTTGAGTAAACTCTGGGAGTTGGTGATGGACAGGGAGTCCTGGCATGCTGCAGTCCATGGGGTCGCAGAGTCAGACATGGCTGAGCGACTGAACTGAACTGAGCAACGTAAATGTTCATCTAGAGAGGAATAGATAAAGAAGATATGATACATATATACAATGGAATATTAGCCATAAAAAAGAATGAAATGATGTCATTTGAAGCAACTGGAGAGACCTAGAGATTATCATACTAAGTGAAGTCAGAAAAAGACAAATATATTTTAGTATTTACATGTGGAATCTAAAAAGATGGTATAAAAAGAACTTATTTACAAAACAGATATAGACTTACATATTTAGAAAGCAAATTTACGGTAACAAAAGTAGAAAAGTAGGAGGTGAAGGGGATAAGTTAGGCATTTGGGATTAACGTGTATACACTGCTTTATATAAAATAAATAATCAACAAGGACTTAGTGTATAGAACAGGGAACTTGACTCAATAGTCTGTAATAACCTATATGGGAAAATAATCTAAGAAAGGATGGATATATGTGTATGTTTAACTGAACCACTTTGCTGTACCCCTGAAACTAACACAACACTGTAAATTAACTATACCTCAAAACAAAATAAAAACTAAAAAATAAACAGGAATGAGAAAAATAAGTGGATAGATAACAATTTTAAAGATTTTTAGTTTTAAATATGGTAATCATTAACCACATAATGCACAGCTCTTCAAGGTCCTAAATCATTTTTAGGAATGTAAAAAGGTCTTGGCACCAAAAAACTTGGAGAATATTCCATCTAGACAAAGTTTTTCATATTTGACACTACCCATTTGTTTTCTTCTCTCTGAAATAAACTAAACCATTGGGGAAAATCAGTTTCATGTGTGTGCCTCTTCTATTTCAGGCTGAGCCTGTTGATCTGAGATGGTCTGATGGTACTGGCAAATTTGCACTTCATTTTTTATTCCAATAAGATAGCCTCTCAATGGCACTAGAATGGAGGAAAAAATCTTTTTACTCTTTCTGCAATGGTAAATTTCTGTTTTTGATGACTTAGCATATACCCAGCATCCATTCCACAGTATTATGTGAATTTCTAAGTGCTGAAATTTAAAAGAATTTACGTTGATTGTTAGACTCTCAGAAGTAACTTGAAAAGTCACTGCACATTTACATGACTATGAACTGAGCTTTCAGAAAACTCAAGACACCAGATCCAGGATACTTCAATCTTAATGGTGAATTTCTCTATAATGACAGGAAAACAGTGTAGTGATAAAATATGAGATCTGCCCAGATTGAAGTCTGTCCCCTTGAATGTAGGGCACTGTGTGCATTGCTTTGACTTATTATAGGAAGAATTCATGGTCATGAATTTGTCAGCTGCTATCCAGAGAACTGACAGCTATGGAAGCATCTCCTTGCTGTTAATAGTCTGAAGTGCAAAGGAGGTACCCAGGATATTTTTTAAATAACATGGGCTGTTACAGCAGAAAAGAATATAAGAGTTGTTTCCTTTTAAAATGATGCAATGAAATTAGCCCTAAACTGTCTCCTACCTGCTCTACCTTGTAGGGTAAGTCTATTACTTTTCTTTTTCTAGTCAAAGATTAAGAAAAATACAAAATAGTACATTTTACCTACTGTGATCTTTTTCTCATTGAATCTTGTTATGTAGAAAATGATACTGAAAGACAGGGAGAGACTCAACTAAACAACAAAAACACTTTTATTGTTTTAAAAATATTTTTTCCCACATACCAGATTGCAATTTACAACCTTGCCATTCTATCAAATGGTATGACACTTCACAGTGCCGCCTAAATGCAAAATTGGCCAGGTTTAACATAATAGCTGGCTGCATGAAACATGAGCTTGCAGATGTCACAGAAAAGAGCTGATGAATGGCTGTGGGATATTTATATACTACATAGATATGTTGGCTAAACTGCTGAAGGAAACCTGTTAAAACCGATTATTTCAGTTGCAGATTTGGGCCCCAAATGGCGTTTTGTGTTGCAGGCATCTGGGGTCTCTGTGCTCCAGAGATTTTTCCAGTAATCACTCTTCTTGCATCAATGTTGCTCTGTGGCCCGAAGCAAGACAGTGCCTCACATCAAGGCTGATGAGGGCACTACAGAGAATTTAGCCTCTGCCTGTAGGTGACCTGCCCAGAAATTCTTGCTTTCCTATCACTTTTGGGTCTAGGAAGTTGCTGGTCCTTCCTGACGCCATTATCATCTGCTTACTTCTGAAACATCTTCCAAGAAGCAGAGTCACGCTTGGGATGTGGCAGTATTCAAATGATCTTTTTTCCCCCCTCCAGTTTCTCTTCTTTCTCAGGTATGTTTGTACCTCACGCCTCCAAGTCACTTTCTGTGTCCTACCGTGGTAAAAGTTTTCAATCATTGAAATCATTCGAATGATCTTGGAATTAAATGAAATACTCATTCCTTGTCATTTTTCATGTCTTGATTTTAACAAACAACACTATTCAGAGTAGAATATTCCAATTTTTCCTCTGCGATAGAATGTGATAAGCAACAAACCTCACTACAGTTCACACGTCTTAGTTTAAAGGTGGGATTTTTTTTATCAAATAGAATTTAGTGTTATGACGATATTAGCCAATCTTTATATCATGATTACTATGTGCCAGGCCCTGTTCTCATTTAATCCTTACAACATACACACAGGGGTAGCCTCATTATTATATTCATTTTAAATATGAGGAAACCAAGACACAGAAGCTAAATAACTTTACCAAGTCCATATAGCTAATGAGTATGAGATTCAGGATTCAAACTCAGACTGGCAAAGATTTCATGCTTTTAATTGTGATGCCATATTGCCTCGTCAGCAAATAATACAATACTCAAAAACATCAACGCTCCATTTGTAATACCACACATGGTGACTAATCTCAACTTCTGACCTAACAGCCCTTTTGAGTGGATGCCAATGCTGTTCTAAATGACTTGGGATGGCACGAACTGAAGTGTGGGAAGATGCGTTGCGGTAACACACCCCCTCACTGTCTCACTGGTTTAAGGAAACAAAGACGTACATCTCACTCTTGGTTCCTGTCCGTCATGGGCTCGCTGGGGGCTCTGCTCCACACTGCCTCTGTCCTCATGCCAAAACCCAAGACGACCCAAGACTTGGCTCCGCTCCACGGAAGCATTATTGGGGGCAGAAAGGTTGTGACAGAACATTTTCCAATCACTAAAGCTTTTGCCTGGAGCTGAACATATGTCACTTTCCCTCACATTTTACCAGCCTAAGAGGATCACATTACCCCACCTCACTCTGGGAGGAAGTTCCCTCTCGTGTGCTCTGAGGGAGAGGAAGCTGGGCTGTATAGAAATAGCCCTAAGGACTATCACAGCACGGCCGCCATGTTGAGGAGGTAGCCCTAAGGACTATCACAGCATGGCCGCCATGTTGAGGAGGTAGCCCTAAGGACTATCACAGCATGGCCGCCATGTTGAGGAGGTAGCCCTAAGGACTATCACAGCATGGCCGCCATGTTGAGGAGGTAGCCCTAAGGACTATCACAGCACGGCCGCCATGTTGAGGAGGTAGCCCTAAGGACTATCACAGCATGGCCGCCATGTTGAGGAGGGGTTAGCTGAGGCAGTGTGAGATGGTCTTTCACCAAAGGGAACATTATCCATGATACCTGAGAGTCGTCTTACGTTTTATCTTGTCACTTCTTTGGGCAATATTTATGACTAGTCAGCATTAGGTTAGAAACCCTGCTATACACTCATGACACCTGCAGCTTCTTTATCTCACTCATCATATTTGCAATTATTTATTCTCTTCTGCTTAAGATTTTAAATAAGTTCCATAAAGGCAGAGAATAAATCTGTATTAGTCATTACTGTAGTCAACCATCCTCCCCCCTTATCCTGATACTTCCTGATTTAAATCTACTCAATAAATATTATTAAACCAGAAAATATGTATTAAGCTAGGAAGAATAAACAAAGAAAAGAATTTATAGCTGGCATCTACTGGCTTTTTGAGCCAATTTCATATAAGTACTTCATATGATTAAACAGAACCATGCTTTCATTTTCAGATAGTAAGTCTACACTGTAGCACAATTTTTGAGGCCAAGAGAAGCTTCTTTCCTTCCTGCCACCATCGTTTATGTGTGTGCTCAGACGTGTCCGACCTTTGTGACCCCATGAACCACCACCACTTAGGGCATCTTAAATAGGAGACCAGGTTTTTTATCCAAAAAGAGTTTTAAGGAGTAAGAATGCAAGTATCTGGATGAGTTGCCCCATCAACATGAATTACGATAGAAGTAATTACTTTCCTGATAATTCCTGATAAGGATAGAGACTTAGAAAACAGAGAATAACCTTTTAAAAGGGCAGGGGAGATGAATGAATGGGGAAAAATTTGAAGTAAAAAGAAGCATCTGGAGGTGAGATTTTTGTTTGTTTGTTTTTGTTTTTATCTGTTGTTGGAAGTGAGAATTGTTGTTGCTGTATAGTATCTTAAGTCATGTCCAACTCTTTGTGACCCCACGGACCACAGCGCGCAGGCCTCCCTGATCCTCACCAACTCCCGGAGTTTGCCCAAGTTCATGTCCACTGAATTGGTGATGCCATCCAACTATCTCATGCCTCTGTCATCCTCTTCTCCCTCTGCCTTCAATATTTCCAAGTATCAGGGTCTTTTCCAATGAGTCAGATCTTTGCATCAGGTTGCCAAAGTATTGGAGCTTCAGCTTCTGCACCAGTCCTTCCAGTGAGTATTCAGGGTTGATTTCCTTTAGGATTGACTGGTTTGATTGCCTTGCAGTCAAAGGGACTCTCGAGAATCTTCTCCAGCACCACAGTTTGGAGGCGACAATTCTTGGCACTCTGCTTCTTTATGTCCAACTTTTACATTTGTACTTGACTACTGAAAAGACCATAGGCCTTTGTCAGTAAAGTGATACCTATGCTTTTTAATACCCTGTCCATGTGTCATAGATTTCCTTCCAAGAAGTAATAATCTAATTTCATGGCTGTGTCACTATCTGTAGTGATTTTAGAGCCCAAGAAAATCTCTTACTGCTTCCACTTTTTCCCCTTCTATTTGCCATGAAGTGATGGGACCAGGTGCCATGATCTATATATATATTTTTAATATTGAGTTTTAAGCCGACTGACTCTACTCTTTCACCCTCATCAAGAGGCTCTTTAGTTCCTCTTCACTTTCTGCCATTAGAGTGGTATCATCTTCATATCTGATGTTACTGATATTTCTTCTGTCAGTCTTGATTCCAGCTTGTAACTCATCCAGTCCAGCATTTCTTGTGATGTACTCTGCATATAAGTTAAACAGGGTGACAGTATACAGCCTTGTAATACTCCTTTCTCAATTTTGAATAGTCAGTTGTTCCATATAAGGTCCTAACTGTTGTTTTGTGACCCGCATACAGGTGTCTCAAGAGGCAGGCAAGGTGGTATGGTATTCCCATGTCTTGCAGAGTTTTCCACAGTTTGTTGTTATCCACACAGTCAAAGGCTTTGGCATAGTCAATGAAACAGAAGTAGATGTTTTTCTGGAATTCTCTTGCTTTCTCTGTGATCCAGTAAATGTTGTCAGTTTGATCTCTGGTTCCTCTGCCTTTTCTAAGCTCAGCTTGGACATCTGGAATTTCTTGATTCAAGTACTGCTGAAGCCTAGCTTGAAGAATTTGAGCATAACTTTACTAGCATGGGAAGTGTGCATAACTGTCCAGTAGTTTGAACATTCTTTAGTACTGCCTTTCTTGGGAAATGGGATGAAAATTGGCCCTTTCCAGTCCTATGGCCACTGCAGGGTTTTCCAGATTTACTCATATTTAGCAAAGCATTTTAACAGCATTTTTTTTTTTCAGGATTTTTAATCACTCAGCTGAGATTCCATCACCTCCATTAGCTTTATTGGCAGCAATGCTTCCTAAGGCCCGCTTGTCTTCACACTCCAGGATATCTGGCTCTAGGTGAGTGATCACACCATTGTGGTTATCCAGATCATTAAGACCTTTTCTGTAGGATTCTTCTGTGTATTCTTGCCAGCTTTAATTCATCTCTTCTGCTTCTGTTAGGTCTTTAGCATTTATGTCCTTTATTGTGCCCATCTTTACATCAAATGTTCCTTTGATATCTCCAGTTTTCATGAAGAGATGTCTAGTCTTTCCCTTTGTGTTGTTTTCCTCTATTTCTTTGCACTGTTCATTGAAGAAGGCCTTTTTGTCTCTCCTTGCTATTCTCTGGAACTCTACATTTAGTTGGGTATACCTTTCCTGCTTGCTTTTTGCTTCTCTTCTTTCCTCAGCTATCTGTAAAGCCTCTTCAGACAACCACTTTGCCTTCTTGCATTTCTTATTCTTTGAGATGATTTGGTCATTGCCTCCTGTACAGTGTTACAAACCTCTGTCCATAGTTCTTCAGGTACTGTGTCAGATCTAATCCCTTGAATCTATTTGAATCTAATCCCTTGAATCCACTGTGTAATCATAGGGGATTTGATCTAGGTTGTATATGAGTGGCCTAGTGGTTCTCCCCACTTTCTTTACTTTAAGCCTGAATTTTGCTATAAGGAGCTGATGAAGCTGGGCCACAGTCAGTTCTAGAGCTTGTTTTTGCATACTGCATGGAGCTTCTCCATCCTTAGTTGCAAAGAATGTAATCAATCAATCTGATTTCAATACTGACCTTTTGATAGTGTCCACATTTAAAGTGGTCTTTTGTGTTATTCCAGGTATCTCTTGACTTCCTACTTTTGCATTCCAATCGTCTATGATGAAAAGGGCATCTTTTTTGGGTGTTAGTTCTAGAAGGTCTTATAAGTCTTCATAGAACCATTCAACTTCAGCTTCTTTGGCATTACAGGTTGGGGTATAGACTTGAATTACTGTGATGCTGAATGGTTTGCCTTGGAAATGAATCAAGATCATTCTGTTGTTTTTGAGATTGCATCCAAGTAATGCATTTCAGACTCTTTTGTTGACTTTGAGGGCTACTCCATTTCTTCTAAGGGATTCTTGCCCACAGTAGTAGATAGAATGGTCATCTGAATTAAACTTACCCATTCCCATCCATTGAGTTCACTGATTCCTATGATGTTGATGTTCATTCTTGCCATCGCCTGCTTGACCATGTCCAATTTACCTTGATTCATGGACGTAACATTCCAAGTTCCTATGCAATATTGTTCTTTACAGCATCTGAATTTACATCCATCACCAGACACATGCACAACTGAGTGTCATTTCCATTTTGGTCCAGTGGCTTCCTTCTTTCTGGAGCTATTAGTAATTGTTCTCTGCTCTTCCAAAGGAGCATATTGGATACCTTTCAACCTGGGGGGCTCATCTTTTGGTGGAGGTGAGACTACTAATTTGAAATTTAAATGTTGACATAAGTCTCAGCTTTTATTTACTTATTCAACCAAGGATCTTCTGTTACATCTCAATTATGCATTCCATGCCCACAGTGATCTGAATACCCTGGTGGGAACCATGGGAAATGCATATACATAATGACCAAGATGAACCTGATGCAAAGACATGAAAGTTATATGTCTGACCATCTTTAAGTAGCATCATCACCTGTTGCTGCCCCCCATTAGTCCTCATCACCATCATAAACTGCACAGAGAAAGGTTCAGATTTAGAGTATATTCACCTGGGAAAGAAGGGTTAATAGATTTTGAAGCACAAGCATCATACACTGTCCTTTTTGTTTGATCTAGAAAGCAATGCATTCTCTGTCATGTACTACATGGGTTACTAGGTCATGTGCAAATTTGGGGTAATAACTAATATTTAAACTTACATTTTTGTGATAATTTAAAATCACAGCACCTTCATTTTTCATCAGAATGAGTCACTTTGGAAATCTAGTAGTATTAAGTCAAAGTGATACATTGTTAATAACAAAGGGAAAAGACTTACTAGTGTGAAAGCCTTTTCTTTAAACTAGTTGTACCTAAAGAATAATGTAGGAAGCTTTTAGTTTTCTTAAAGCAGTCAGGCATCATAAATTATGCTTCATGTCTGACCTCAAATAGAGCAGGATTATCTCTAAAGAGAAGCAAAATAAAAGTTAAAAAGCTCAGATTACACAGAATCCTGCAGAAAGTCCCTAGGTGGGAAATAGTCACTGATAGTGCTCCCTGAAGTGAAGTGAAGTGAAGTTGCTCAGTTGTGTCCAACTCTTTGCGACCCCATGAACTGTAGCCTACTGGGCTCCTCTGTCCATGGAATTTCCCAGGCAAGAGTACTGGATTGGGTTGCCATTTCCTTCTCTCCTCTTTTCCTCTCAGGGTTCATATTGTCTTTAGGGACCATACTAATTTGTTTAAAAAAGTCATTTTTTTAATTATAGCACTTTCAATTATAGCACTTTGGGGACTTCTATTTTGTTCTGTTTTCCTTAATCAGCACAGTTACTTGAATCAAAAGGAAGCCTTTATCTATAAACATAATTGGGAACATAAGATTACCTTGAAAAAGGAAAACTGTAGCCTTTTGGTGTGGAACTCTAAAGCAAATGTAATCCAAAGAGATTTTTCTAGGGAAAGGCAAGGCATCTTTAGAAAAGTGTCTACTCCTTTGTATCCTGGATATTAAATTCTCAGATGTTAAACCCATATTTCCACTATGTATTGTTTGATGAGTGAAGGAGTAGAAACATTTCTCCATACTGCTACTGTGAGGAAAGCTGAGTGCCGAAAAAATGATGCTTTTGAACTATGGTGTTGGAGAAGACTCTTGAGAGTCCCTTGGACTACAAGGAGATCCAACCAGTCCATCCTAAAGGAGATCAGTCCTGGGTGTTCATTGGAAGGACTGATGCTGAAGATGAAACTCCAGTACTTTGGCCACCTCATGCGAAGAGTTGACTCATTGGAAAAGACCCTGATGCTGGGAGGGACTGGGGGCGGGAGGAGAAGGGGACGACAGAGGATGAGATGGCTGGATGGCATCACCGACTCAATGGGCATGAGTCTGAGTAAACTCCGGGAGTTGGTGATGGACAGGGAGGCCTGGCGTGCTGCAATTCATGGGGTCGCAAAGAGTCGGACACGACTGAGCGACTGAACTGAACTGAACTGATACTGCGACTGTATGGCACAGGGAACTCTCTACTCAGTACTCTGTGGTGACCTAAATGGGGAGAAAATCCAAAGAAGAGTTGACATACATATAGGCACAGCTGATTCACTTTGCTGTACAACAGAAACTAACACATTTTAAAGCAACTATACTCCAATAAAAATTAGTAAACAACTATGAAACATCATTAAGTTTCCTCCTCTATAAAGAATGTCATCCCTCCCTAATTCATGGAGCCCTGTATAGGTTAATTTTACATTAATTATACCTTATCTATACCTCAAGAGTGCATAGTGGCTAAAAAGAACATACTGGAATATATTAATAGGTCTCAAGAAAAAATATGGAAATGATCAAGCACCCTATTGGTTTTTGAATTTGCTGCAAGTCAGGATAAAAGTAAAATAGAAAAATACACAGACTAATTAACAGAAAAAGGAGGAAGTAGGCTAAATTCTCAAAAGATATAGATGTTTTCCTATTATTAGAGTCTACATTTCCACATAACAAACTCAATACTATAATGGACAATATAAACAAAGCAAAATTGGGAGAAGTTTCTTTATGACTTTTCTATTGATAAAAGCCAAGGGCACCATTTAAACAGCTCTCCAAAGGTCACACTGTATGTGATATAACTGGCTGGTGATTTAACTTAACTCGCACTTGAGGTATGGCAACACAAGCGTCACTTAACTTTGATAAAGAGTTCTGTTCTTGGTTTGATTTTGACAGGAGCTAAATAGAAGATAATTTTTGCTCTTTAGTTTCTTTCCTTCCTTTAGTGAGAGCAGATTTGGCCATATAGCTTAATAATTTGGAAAACAGGTTAAAGTTATATGAATTATCAAAGTGTACCATTAAGTTTTTGAACACCTTAGTATATTTTTTTGGCTACCCTGGTGGATCAGATAGTAGACAATGCGCCTGCAATGCAGGACACCTGGGTTCGATCCCTGGGTCAGAAAGATCCCCTGGAAAAAAGAATGGCTACCCACTCCAGCATTCTTGCCTGGAGAATTCCATGGACAGAGGAGCCTGGTGGGCTACAGTCTATGGGGTCACAAAGAATTGAACATGCTTGAGTGACTAACACTAACATATTTTTCATCGTATAACTTATTTGCCTTCTACTCAACCAGGATCATTCATTTGACTTTGGGAAAATTAGAAGAATTGAAACAGAAATGAAAAGGGAAACAGAGTCAGAAGTAAGAGTTTGATATACAAGAGAGAATTCTTGAGTCATGGGACTATATAGTCTGAGTCCATGATTTAGGGAAAGAGAATATGATTTTGTATTTTTGTTTGCATCACCTGTTTCTATATTAACAGCCAGGTCTTGGCAGCTGCACTGTAAACTTTCACATGGCAGAAGTAGAGAGTACATAGGAGAATTCTGCTGCCTGTCAGAGGTAGAATTTTGGTCAAGTCCTTGTCACATAGTATAGGAGGATAAGGTCCCTACTTTAGCTCTGGGGATCATAAGACCTAGGAGGGACAGGCTATCAGTAGTATCCACAAACCCAAAGGCAATGGGTGTTTAGCAAGCTTAATGGAAAGCTGAAAGCAGGGGGACTTTTGCCATGTTCTCTTTGGCATCCAGGGACCAACTACCTGAGATACTTAAATCTGCACGAACAGCTTGTGCACGGAGTGCAAGTGATCTAGAGGTTCCCCGGTGACCCCCTAAACCTAGAAGGAAGCTGGGATTCCAGGTGGAGAACATGCTAGGGGCAAGAGAAGTCATCCTGGGTGTGAAGGTTTTACTGCCCAAGGAGCCTAACAAGAATCAGACCCAGGGAGCACAGGTGACAAGAGGTGATGACTGAAGTCCTGAAGGCAGAGACTAAAGCTCAGTTACGTGAGCCTGAGGGATTTTCAGCCGTGGAGGCTGGAGGATGCAGGCAGACCACACAATGACCAGCCAGCAGACAGAGCAGCACAAAATCAGAGACTCCCCGTTCATCTGCCTGTATTGTTAAGAACTTCCGACTGCTTCTCCCGGAAGTGCAGAAATCATCTCGGGAAGAGGGAAAAGGCGGAAACGGTGCTGGTCCTGAGCTGAACCTTGGCTCGACAAAAATCGTACCAAATTTAAGCTATTTTAACCCCAAAGAGATGCCATTAACTGGCAATATTAAATGTCTTTGTTTTCCACTGTGGTGAGGCTCACTCATGAGGAAAAGCTAGTTATCATCTGTGGAAAACATAAGTGTCCATTTTCATACAACATTTGGGTTTTGTGGACAACATATTTTCTCAGAACTCAAGGCGATCTCAATTCTGGTGCTCTTCTGTGTGGACACACACAGGCTACCTGGAGGCAGCCTACGGTCCTGCTCTAGAAGAAAGTTTAGATCAGGTCAGGCTCTTAGATAAACATTTGAGGGAAAAGCCATGCTCACACCAGAGATGCTTTTGGCTTAAAGCTGCTTCTCACTGGGATGACAGTCCCCCACACTGGTAGCTGAAAAGCTTCAGCAGTGCTTCTATGAAATGTTTGATTTATAGCACGTGGATTCGCAGTGTGCCTGCCAGGAGGAGTTAGCAATGAAATGTACCCCCAGGAAAGACAATGAGTGCACTTGCTGGATAGAGTGATTTGGAACTGACCAGATGAGTTTAGCAGAAAGTTTAGCACAGACAATAATTTGAGTTTTTGACATAATTAAAGTTGAGCTATTTTTCTTCTGTCTGTCAGTTTAGTTGCTCAGTCGTATCTGACTCTCTGAGACCCCATGGTCTGAAGCTTCCCTGTCCATCACCAACTCCCAGAGCTTGCTCAAACTCATGTCCATTGAGTCAGTGATATCATCCAAAATCTCATCCTCTGTCGTCCCCTTCTCCTCCTGCTTTCAATCTTTCCCAGCATCAGGATCTTTTCTAATGAGTCAGAACTTTGCATCAGGTGGCCAAAGTATTCAAGCTTCAGCATCAGTCCTTCCAATAAATATTCAAGACTAATTTCCTTTAGGATTGATGGGTTTGATTTCCTTGCAGTCCAAGGGACTCGAGTCTTCTCCAACACCACAGTTCAAAAGCATCAGCTGTTTGGCACTCAGCTTTCTTTATGGTCCAATTCTCACATCCATACTTGACTACTGGAAAAACCATAGCTTTGACTATATGGACCTTTGTCAGTAAAATAATGTCTCTGGTTTTTAATATGCTTTCCAGGTTTGTCATAGCTTTTCTTCCAAGGAGCAAGCGTCTTTTAATTTCATGGCTGCAGTCACCATCTGCAGTGATTTTGGAGCCCAAGAAAATAAAGCCTGTCACTGTTTCCATTGTTTCCCCATCTGTTTGCCAAGAAGTGATGGGACTGATGCTGTGGTCTTCGTTTTTTGAATGTTGAGTTTCAAACATTTTCACTCTGCCCTTTCACTCTCATCAAGAGGCTCTTTAGTTCCTCTTTGCTTTCTGCCATACGAGTAGTGTCACCTGCATATCTGAGGCTATTGATATTTCTCCTGGCAATCTTGATTCCAGCTTGTGCTTCATTCAGTCCAGCATTTTGCATGATGTACTTTGCATATAATTGAAATAAGCAGGGTGACAATATACAGCCTTGACATACTTCTTTTCCATTTTTGAAACAGGATGTTGTTCCATGTGCAGTTCTAACTGTTGCTTCTTGACCTGCATACAGATTTCTCAGGAGACAGGTATGGTTGTTTGGTATTACCATCTCTTCAAGAATTTTCCAGGTTTGTTGTGATCACACAGTCAAAAGCTTTAGCGTAGTCAATGATACAGAAATAGATGTTTTTCTGGAATTCTCTTGCTTTTTTTATGATTCAATGGATGTTGGCAATTCTGTCTCTGGTTCTTCTGCTTTTTCTAAATCCAGCTTGAACATCTGGAAGTTCTCAGTTGTACTGTTAAAGCCTAGCTTGGAGAATTTTGAGCATTACTTTGCTAGTGTGTGGGATGAGTGCAATTGTGAAGTAGTTTGAACATTCTTTGGCATTCCTGTCTGTAGCTATATACCAAGTTGAACTGCCTCTGCGGAATCCTCCTGGTTCATGATAGTGAAATTCTGTCACTGGCATAAAGGAGAATACTCATCTTTCCACTTTCCTGTTGTAAAAGGGCATATTCCAGCCTCATGAAAAATACATTTATTTATTATGTATGAGATAAAGAGAAGATAGGTTTCTCGTGATTTAATGGAATAATGTTTTAAGAAGTACCTTTCAAACTATGCTCCCTCCCCAGCCTCCTGCAGAAAACAATATTAGTTAAATCTAAATACTTTCTATCAAGTAACACCTTTGGAGTTGGACACACTTTGCTATATACCTGAAACTAACACAACATTGTAAATCAAACATACTCCAATAAAATTTTTTTAAAAATTCAATCCTGATAATGATATTGGTCAAGTTACTTCTGATGCAAATGCAGCTGGATAATAGGGCTAATGTTCCCAAATATATACTTCATTGGATTTATGTGAAGATCAAGTGAGAAAGTATACAAAACTCCAGTGTCTGGTGCATAGTAGAAATTCAATAAATGTTAGTTCCATCCCTCTCATTATAATTTAGGGTTCTTAGCATAATTCTGGCTAAAATTCTGAGAACAGATCTGAAATCACTTGAGGTTCTGCCCGACAATGTCTCACTGCTAAATTTCAAAAGCATTCTGCCAAAGGAATCCTGATTTTAAAATTTCTCCTCCATTTGTTATTAAACATTTTTGAGCACAAAGAAAGGGCCAGGAGCTACATAGATGTTCCTATTTCCTTAAAAAAAAAAAAAATCCCAGAAGAAAGCTTTTGCTTTTGTCTTTCATTCAAGGGGAGGAAAGGAATTGAATTTTTAAAAAATCTTTCTGTTTGCCTTCTAAAGTATAGTTTTTAATTGAGAAATTTGAAGTAAATGATAATAAGATACGAAATTATTCAAATAATGGTTCCAAAACAGCATTTCTTTTAAACTGCTATGAATTCCTAGTTGCATAAACACATTTCTAGACCAATTATTATACCTAAACTTAAACCACTAAGATGTTTAGGCTCTGATCTGTAGATTGGGAAATAAGTACTTTTTTTTTTTTTTTTTCCCCAAAATCTGCTTCTGAGATCATCTTTCCTTTTGTTGACTAAGTGAACATCAGTATCTTTTTCCCTATAAATATTCAACTTAATGGCTTCACTACCTTGACCATGCTAGCTATAATATCGGGAAATTAATTTAACCCTTTGGGATACTTTTGTATTCCTCTATATAAAGGAATATGCCAGATTAGATGGATGTCCATGTTTCTCCTGCATTTGAAATACTGTGAGTCTATGTAGACCTTATCTGTGTGTAGAAAGAAGTGGTCTGAGTTGGTAACTGACTTAGATTAAAAAGGACACGGGCTAAAGTGCCCTGTCTTCGCTAACTTTGGCTCTCAGAGGAGTGTTTGCCTGACTCATTCTGGTTTAAGGGCCTGCTGTGCATCTAGCATTTGCCAGACTCTAGGAATCCATAGCCAACAACATCTGCCCTCATGGGCTGTGATGTTTAGTCGACAGAGGCAGATATAAAGCTAATGTATAACCTATAGAACATATAGGATTTAGTTTGAACAGAGAGAGAATAGTAGCTGTAGTATCACTAGCAAATAACTGAAACTGGACTTTCTGCATGTCAAGAAATGTTTCTTTTAGCCAATTTCCTCTTTCCAGAGCTATTAATAATGTTTTCAGATCAGAACCAAGTCCAGTGATTGGGGTGGGGGGGAGGTATATTTGCGGTTTCTGCTCAGTATGCTGCTGTGGAACGGGTCACGCTCAGTTTCTAACGATCATCAACTGGAAACCAACTTCATTAACCACTGAGTAATTACTAACACTCTCATGAATAATGGTCAAGGTAATTTTAGAAACAGCCATTTAGCTGACACATCAAAGGTGACCAAACATGTCTCACAAAGTAATGACTCTGACCAGTGAAAAATTAAACCACATCCTCTCATCAATTTGTTTTCAGATCAGTTAATGGAGTCTCCTACAGAAAAGGTTTTATTTTTACTTTTCTGGCTTCATTTATATGACCTTGATTGGGACAGAGGGGAGGATTTCAGATAGAATATTGGCAATGATGCTGTCAGTGGTTCTCAAACCTGTTGTTCTAGTGACCTTGTGGACGCTCACTATGATCCCCCATGCTAAATATCACCTTCACCCGACAAGAGCTTAGGTGTGATGTCTGTGACTTTGGAAGGATCTTTTCTTTGCTTGATTCAACTCTAGGAAATAATCATGTTCTCACCTAAGAAATAGTCTTGAGATACTGGAATCTGGCAGAAAAGAAGGATGATGAGAAAAAAAGGAATGTCAGAGACTAGTGTGGACTCTATTTATAAAACAAAGGAAAGCTCCTGATACAAATTTCAGTTATAAAGTCTTCAACTATATTATGTAAATGCAATTCATAGCTATAAACAAAACCATTTTTCCCCCTTTGACAACAGACTGATAGTACTAATACCATTTTATCTTTCTATTTTCTTATCTAGTTTAATTCCATGGCTCACCTTTAGAACCCTGAAACAGTGACTTGCAAATACCTCCACTTCCCTTGCCCACTTCCTTCTCAACTATGGTCACCTGGAAAAACCTCAATTCTAGGCTAATCAAACTTATCTGCCTACTCCATGCCTGCAAGACAACCGTGCTGTGACATTTTATATTCATAATCACAAATTCCAAAATAGCAATCCATGATATTCTGCAATTCTACTTTAACTCTTGAATATATTAGGTTTCATGCTCTCAAACACCTCTCTCCTCAATATTTCCTCATTTTCCTCTTTTACTGTTAGCTAATGATCTTGCCTAATATATCATTAACCAACACCAAGAAAAGGGAATGTTCTTATTTTATGCCAAAATTAAAATCTGTTTGAATCTGAACCCATGTTTTCTCTTTCATTCTTTTACAATGGATAGTGTCCCAGTTTCTATCAAAGGCCAACCCCTCTACCTATGGTTCGAAGCTCATCACCATTTCTTTCTCAATGACTTTGTTCCTAAAAGTTTTACCACTCCTGCATAGTCAATTTCTTGCTTGATTTTGGATCAAAAAGATACATATTAAAAACTTTTAAAATCTTTCATCTTAAAAGTCATCCTTTTAGAAGGCTAGAAGCATTGAAACTATGGTAACAATGAGCATACCTAGGGCCAGATGAGAATTTCTAAATACCATCCTTCATTCAAAAGAACCAGGACCCTATGGAGAGCTGGCTGATTCCAGACTGAATTAGTGAGAATACATGATGAGCTTCTTGTGGTGCCAGAAAAGAAGGAAATGTACACACATATAGGTACACACATACATAGTCAGAAAAGAATTGTTAAAAAGGAAAATAAGGATCAGGACAAATATACAGGTCATAGGAGGCAACCCGAAAAAGCCTTCAATGGCTGAAGTTAAAACAACCTGAACAACAGAATAAATGATAGCAGTGGACTACGAAGATACAAATAAAAGCAAAAAATACAATAAATATCCCAGAGCTCATAGTGATATAAATTACTGAGGTGCCTAAATAAATGGGGGAAGAAGCGATGTCACTTTCCTTGAGAAGTCCAAGTAATAAATACAGGATGGGCAAGGAAAATAAAAAGTACCATAGGAATGCCTCAGCAATACCTGCCACAAGCAAGATTCGCCAATGGAGTTAAAATTTATGAGCAGAAGTTTGAGAAACAGGATCCTTTCATAGACTCAAAGTATCTTCCCCCAAACATTTACTAATTACAAAGGGAAAAATAGTCACATTACCGAGGTAAGCCATGGAAGACTCCACCTTAACCTCGTGATTATGCTCAGATAACCAGAGATACAGTTTAACATAATGTATTCTCTGATTTGAAGCACTCAGAGGGCATATGGTCTCTGTGGGATCCTTTTCAATAATACATACACTCAATCTAATCATGAGAAAATATCAGACAAGCCCAAAGGGAGGGACGTTCTACAAAATCCATCTTGGACTCCTAAAATGTGTCAAGGTCATGAAAGGCAAGGGAAGGCTGAGGGCCTGTCACAGATTGGAGGATACCAAGGAGGCATGACAGCTAGATGCAAAGTGGGATCCTGGATTTGATCCTGGAAAAGAAAAAGGCATTTATCAGAACACTCCATATGTTCTGTACTTCAGTTAATAGTATTGCACCAAGGGTAAGTTTTTGGTTTTGGTAAAAGCTCTTTAGTTCTATTACAGGTGTCACTAGTGGTAAAGAACCTGTCTTGCAATGCTGGGGGCATAAAAGACGTGAGTTTGATCCCTGGGTTGGGAAGATCCCCTGGAGGAGGGCATGGCAACCCACTCCAGTACTCTTGTCTGGAGAATCCCATGGACAGAGGAACCTGGCAGGCTACAGTCCATAGTGTCGCAAAGAGTTGGACACAACTGAAGCGACTTAACATGCATGCACTCTAGTTCTATCAGATATTAACATATTAGGGGGAGATGGGTGAAGGGTATATGGGAACTCTGTCTTATTTCTGTAATTCTTCAGAAAGTCTAAAATTATCTCAAAATAAATTAAAAAGCCACTCTTGACCTAGTATCTCATTCCAGCTATCATAGAGCAGAGCTCCTTGAAAGAGTGGCCAGTGGCTGCTGACTCTCTCTTCTCACCTTCAGCCAGACTTTGGGTGGCCCCAGTGTTCACTCAGGTCCCTATAGGCAAAACTAGGGGTTCCTTCTTTACCCTCATCTACCTCCGTGTCTCAGTTGCAAGTGGTATACAAAGCTGATGACATGCTCGTCCTTGAAACCTTGTCATCTCTTGGCATCTGTGTCATCACGCACTCCTGGTTTCCTATGTCATTTATTCTGTGCTCCTCGGTCTCTTCTGATTCCCTCTCTTCCTCTGAAAATGCAGCAGCTTCCAAAATGTAGTCCTTGGCTGTCATCTTTTCTCTGCGCTTCCCTCCTCATTGTTTATCCACTTTCACGGTTTGCAAAGCTTTAAACAAGCTTACTGCTCTGCCCTTTCCTCTGTCTGAAGGTGACAATCTTTGATTGCCTTTGGATCTTGGTTTTCTTCTTCAGTAGTGAGGGTCAGGTAAAGACAGGGGGGGCACGTGAATTTTGTAGGTGTGTCTCTAGAATCTTCTACAATCTCCCTTTCAGTAAAAGGGGAGGCAAGATCTGATCCGTTCAGTATTTTCTTATACCACTGGAAGAATTTAATACCATTCCTGGCCCAAACCAATCCTATTATTGCTTCCTATTACTTTCTAATTCAAAGAAACATTTTCTTTCCTAATATCTTTCAGAGACCACACATAATAAAAGCTCAAGCTAGTAAGATTCATATACAAATGAATTTCTATTTCAAAGATGAGATTATTTCTATTTTATTCCCCCAAATTATGATTCACCAGTATAACACAGACTGGACTGGATCGATTCCTTGGCATATTTTGCTTAGGAGATATGGCGATATGTTAATATCCTCTGCTTCCATAAGAAAGAGGAAATATCACCTGGTTAGCATCATGGGCTTTTGAGGGTTTTCAGCAAATGTTATAGAACAATAATAGTGAATCCAAGAAATGTTAGGAGATTGTAACATTCTCAAAAAGAAATTCATGGTTTTTCACTGACTTAAATGGCTATCAGCTTGCTTGTACTGATGTGTGTAGAGAAAGTGTGGGAAGCAGGGGTGTAGAAAGAGAATGGAGAGCAATTAACTAAGGCCCCATGCTTTAGCCCAGTCAATACTGATGGAATTAGACTGCAAGCACAATGAAAGAAAAGAGAAAAAGGGGCTACAGATACACTGGACTTTATATTCTTACCACCGGAGATCAAGTTCCTAAAATGATTTCCGCCCCTCCCTGATTCTTAGTTTTTGAAATACACTTTCAGGAGAATGTAACAGGACAGTTGGCAAACAAATAGTATACTCCTGGGGTTTAAGTACAATTTTTAAACAGCTGCCTCTGTGTATAACAAATGTCAGTGTTAGGCTCCAGCTGTTCCAAATAGGTTTGTTCCTAAGCTACTGACTGAACAAATGTAAAGTATAATTGTTTTGTAATGTTCCAGACTTTAAAAATAATTTCTCTATGTATTTATAGTTGAATGGTCTTGTAAATATTTTTATATATCTAAAATGTTACAGTAAAACATAGCTTAGAATACTTCATAGTATTCAATTAGTTTGTGTATATTAGATACTTCCATCAAAAAGCAGGATTTCCCTGGTGATTCAGACAGTAAAGAATCTGCCTGCAATGCAGGCGATCTGGGTTCAATCCCTGGGTTGGGAAGATCTCTTGGAGAAGGGGATGGCAACTCAGTCCAGCATTCTTGCCTGGAGAGTTCCATGAACAGAGAAGCCTGGTGGGCTACAGCCCATGGGGTCACAAAGAGTCAGACACGACTCAGTGACTTTTACATCACATCAAAAAGCAATAGAATTCCCTCTTTCTACTTTACTTGAACTACTAATATATCAAAATCAAAGATTTTAGCAAAGACAAAAGCTGGTCATATTATAACAATTATGGTACCCTTTCATTTCAGGCATTTCTCTAATACCATTTGCAGTGTATAACCAGTTCTTACTTGGGTTCTCTTTAAAATTGAAAATATCTCTTTCTTCACATAATTAATTCTAAAATGAACCATATTATGTGTCCAAATGAAAATATGAAACAAAATCTTGATATTCACATACAATAGTTCTATGACTTGCCAGTGATTCCTTTATATTCAGATATTCTGTGTGCTGGTTCATCTCACTTGTCCAACAGAAAAGGAAAGACTTTTGTGCACTTCACATTCAGAAACCTCAGTACTCTACATATCCAATCTCTGATGCTGAGAATGCACCTCTGGGTGTTTTTGAAATGAGTTACCACTTTCTCTTCACTCACTTCTCTGTCTGAAATGTTCTACTCGCTATTGCCTCCCCTGTCTCCATCTCCACTTTCTCAAATGAAAGCACTTCTCTAAAGTCTAGTTTAAATATTTCCTGCTCATTGATGACTTAAGTTCTCAAGCCACAAAGAGTTCCTCTATTCCACCATTATTAGAATAAAGCTGCAAATGTCTTGAGGGTGAGGTATGGACTAATTGTATCCCCATCAAACTCACATGCTGAAGCCTAATCCCCAAATGTGATGGTATTGGAGGTGAGGCTTTTGGGAGGTGAGTCGTTCACGAGGGCAGAGCCCTCATAAATGAGTGCCTTTGATAAGAAGAAACACCAGAGACCTTGTCTCTACTCTCTCCACGACGTGAGGACACAAGGAGAAAACTGACACTGAAAACCAGGAAGCAGGTTCTCATCAGACACCAGATCTTCAGCACCTTGCTATTTGGATTGCCAAGCTTCCATAACTGTGAGATATTAATGAATGTTTTCTAAACCACCCAACAAGGCTACATTTGTTATCACAGCCTCAACTGCCTTAGACAGGATAGACTCATATTTACTTCTGTTGCATCTCCCAACAGGTTCCATAAATAAAGATACACTAGGTGAGATAGGATACACACGCATGCACACACACACACACACACACATATATGTATCCTAGATAACTTGAGATTTTGCTCAGGTTCACCTGAGTACTGACCTTGTTTGAGGACATAGCATTGCTGGTAATGAATAAAATTTAGTTTCTCAATGAATTCTCAGAAGTTTTCATAACTCTAGGTGGACAGTATCTGTATGCAGAGTATTGCCAATAACTGCTTGTCATGTTTGGGACCTAAGGAACCACGGTGGGACACTAAGTACCAACATAAGGGGCAAAACCACACCCGTGTGCCCTTCTATTCTTGTTCCGCCTGTTAACTTCTACTAAGCTCTGTATTCTTGGCTCAATAAATCCAAGAAATTGCATGTGTGTGAGATTAACAATGTCACCGGCACCTTGATCCATATACTATTCTTTATCGGTACTATTCTTTCATTTTACATATAACAACAGAACTCTGATCAGAAATAAAGAATATAAGAAATCAGAAAGCAACAAATTGGTATTTCTATGCGCTGTTATTTTTCTGAGAAACCTTGTTCAAAATAGAACATTAAAAATAGTTGAAGAATAGAGAGCAGTTTTAAATGTTGCTGTTTATTTCTAATGTGTCATTAGAATATACAGTATCTGTCACTAACACAGAATCAAATAATCAAATTTCATGGCAGAATTCCTGAGACTAATGTTTGTGTCATTTCATTTTGTAGTTGTTTTGCGGGTAAGTGAAAGCCAATTTTACCAATTATATTACCATCATTTAGCACACTGCACATAAACAACTTTATCAGTGTCATCAAGTAAAGTAGTTAGCATTGATGGGTACACACCAAGGTAGGGAATCAGCTATAATAATAAATTATACACATATACAATATTATATAGTATTTATATGTATATCTTTGAGATATACTGTTTCCAAAGTATTCATTATAATTCAAAATGGAGAAAACAATAAATAAGTTGATATTTGTCAAAGAATAAACACTTAGAAACTTAGCCTGTGCTGGAAATTGTCTCAGACATCAAAAGAATATCACCGTAAGATTTGACTGATAGAAACTAGCTGTGTTGCTGAAATGTATCTGATGCTATTCCACCACTCATCTTGCTTCTTCCATAGATTTGATCCATTGCTTATGTTTACAGGAAAGGGCTATAGTTTTATCAGGGAGAAGAGAATGACATTCTAGAATTTTCATCATTTCTACCCCTTCTAATGAAAGGAAGTCAGCTCTCCTTTCTAAGTGTTTGAGATTATTTTCAAGTCAGACAGCTTCCAGGTTCCATTTAAAGAGCAAGTGACTCAAGCTATTTTCAAGGCAGGCATTGGAACAATTCTGCATACACAATATGTGTCATAGTGAGTGAAATTCAGTCCCAAACCTCTAGAGGCAATTCAGTTGATGAAATATTTCAGTATTTCCTCTCCACCTTTAAAAAAAGAAAGTGATAAGGCCTAATAGAAGAGTTTTAAGTCACTGCCTAGAGAGGGAGAAAAACTGATTCCTCCATGATTTGCCTGATGTGTCGTTTACAGCTTTAAAGGAATCTACCTATGCAACTCTTGGCCATCAAATTATATTCATCTTAATCTAGAGATACTCAAAAAGGCTTCTGGAAAGTACTAGGCTTTAAAATGCACTTGAAATCTTGACTATGTCAACTCCAATCCTTAGTTTAAGAGCTAAGAAAGGTAAGTTTCAGGAAGAGAAGTAGGGCAGTAAGAAGTTCCCGCTTGACTGTAGTGTCACTGGCTGGCTGCCTGCTCCCTGGGTCTGGCAGCTCTTTGGAGCTGAGTCTCTGAGGGTTCTTCCAGGACACTGATCCATGGTGGGCCTCTCAAAATGCAGTTTCCTTGACCAATGCAAATGTAGTCTAATTCCATCCTGGGATCCTAAGGGCCTACCTGCAGGTCTTCTCTACCAAGAACTGCTTTGGGTTTGTTTTTGCAGGTTCTCTTTTTTCTTTTGTGTTTCCCACCCAGAGAAGTCCCTTTAGCATTTGTCGTAAAGCTGGTTTGGTACTGGGATTGACACATGTGGAAGTGAAAGTGTTAGTCACTCAGTCATGTCTGACTCTTTGGGACCTCATGGACTGTAGCCTGCTAGGCTCCTCTGTCCATGGGATTCTCCAGGCAAGAATCCTGGAGTGGGTTACCATGCTCTTCTCCCTGGGATCTTCCTGACCCAGGGATTGAACTGGGTCTCCTACATGGCAGGCAGATTCTTTATACCACTACCGCCACCTACACTACTATATGTAAAATAGATAACAATACCTACTGTACTGCCAGGGAACTCTACTCATTACTCTGTAACATAATGAGTAGAATCTTAAGAGAAAGAATCTAAAAACCAGTGGATATATGTATACATGTAACAGATTCACTCTGCTCTACACCTGAAACTAATACAACATTGTAAAACAACACACCCCAATAAAAATTAAAGCAAGAAACTGTTAACCTCCATAAGGCCTCATTTGATAGACTCTAGTGTGAACTTTGGGCTTCCTAGGTGGCTCAGTGGTAAAGAATCCACCTGCCAACTGCCAGTGCAGGGGACACAGGTTCGATCCCTGTGTCGGGAAGATTCTCTAGAGAAGGAAATGCAAGCCTCTCCAGTATTCTTGTCTGAAGAATTCCATGGGCAGAGGAGCCTGGCGGGCTACCATCCATGGGGTCACAAAGGGTTGGACACGACTTTGTTTAACAACCACCTTCAGCTGGCTCTCCATCTGAGGAAAATACATCTGTTCCTTAGAAAGCAAGGATGAATTTTACCTCAACAAACAGTGGGAACAGGCTGAAACAAAGGCAGTAACCATTCTTCTCACTCTTTGGTCAGGACTATCTGGCTTGTTTTTACCTTCGAGATTTCTAGGCAAGAGTTAGACACTAGTGCCTACTAATAGTGGAACTCACAGCTCAACTTCTACAAGGGGCCAGCTGAAGGCCCTTCTTGTCTTCAGGGGTACCACATCCCTTCCCCTGGGGGACCGGGGCTTTCATCTTCCCTGGAGCTCTCCACTAACAGCTCCTCCTTCTTCTTTCTCAAATCCCATAATCTCATGCCCCTGTCCACTTAATGTGGACTTGGAATTTTGTACTACTTTCATAAATTCTACTTATAGGTTTGTACTGTTTCAGAATTCAACATCTTTTCTGTTTTGGCTCATCAGTCAGAATTTCTAATTTAATATTTTATCATATAGTATTTATTTAAATCATCTAAAACTAATCAATGACAATATTTTCTCCTGGAGAATTTTGATTAAACATCAAATTGGGTCACAGATTGAATTGGTAAAGTATGTTTTCTTCTGAAGTTATATCTAATAAACATCAGTTTTCTTATTACAATGAAGAGCTCATCAAACCTGTGAGCAATTAGTATTGAAATTAAGTACATAATGAGTTATTACTAATATATAGTTTATGATGTGCTTGTAATGATATTAATTATTTGGTTAGGTAGAGAAAGAATTAGTTGTATGACAGCATGTAGAATTTCCCAAGGAAAATGGAATACCAATTGTGATTAAGATGACAAAACATCTACCACATTTCTTAATTTTTGGAACAGTTGGTATGCATGGTGTACACCATTTAAATTCTATTAAACCCATAAACATGAGGCAACATATCTAGTAAAAAGAAATATTCCTTTGACTTCACAGTGGTATTTTGATTATTTTTATTATTATTTAATATTCACCAAGCAACCATGCTGGGCAAAGCTCTAATTTAATGTTTATCAAGTGCTGTTAAGTGCTGAGATAAAGGGGACCAATCTAGGATTATTGTATTTTGAAATTCAGACTATCTATTCATCAAAATGTTCAGTGAACACACATTTCTTTTCTTAATTCTTCTTTTAAAAGTTTGATTATTATGAGTATCATGTTTTTACAGTCAACTTTTTATTTAGTCAAATAAGAACCTGAGTAACTATTGCATTATATTGATGACCATGAACTTATGATAAACAAAGATAAAGTGGGGGAGCTATTAAACTTGATTTGGGGCCTATAAAGACCCTTTTGAGGTCATCCAATCATTTGTCCTGTCTTGCATTTTAGATATATAGTGTTGTTATTTCACTGAGGATTTTAAGACTGAGAAGTTTCTTTATCTAATATAAACATAGTCTGTGTCTTGTCTGGTTTTTTATTTTCTATTAGGCAGTTATGAAGGTCCTCAAACAGAACTTGGAATCAGACCTGAGTCTGTGTGTCTGCCCTACCTGTTTGCTACCAGTTGATCAAAAAAACCTATTCAAGAGTCTGTTTCTCTGTTTAAGTGAGGTTAAAAATATCAAACTTTCAGAAACCTGAAATAATTTATATGAAAACTATAAAATCATATACTAATGTTAAGTATCTTAATTTTTTCCCACTTGCCTACTACCACACATCCTCTTCCTTGAGCCTAAAAGATAACAGGAGGGCTTCCCTGGTGGCTCAGTGGTAAACAATCTGCATGCCAAAGCCGGAGACATGGGTTGAATCCCTGATCCGGCAAGATCCCGCATGCCATGGAGCAACTAAGCCCCTATGCCACAGCTACTGAGCCTGTGCGCTAAAGCCTGACTCGGAGCTACAGAGCCCACGTGCCACAACTACTGAAGCCTGCTCCCCGTGAAGCTCGTGCTCTGCAACGAGAGAAGCCATTGGGCAAGGAGGCGCCAGCTCACCGCAACTGGAGAGGAGCCCTCACTTGCTGCAACTAGGGAAAAGCTGGTGCAACAAAGAAAGCCCACTACCCCCCAAAATAAAATCACATAAAAAAGATAACACGAAATTTTAGAGTATTCTGACTGTTAAATGCCAGCAGTTTTGTTTAACTGGAAATGAATGGTGCTGCTATAACATGCGATTTAAATTATGAAAATAAGACTATCAAAGACAATACATTTTTGGAAAGGATCCCATTTCCTTTTACCTTCTATTTACATTGCAGTGTTTATCTGTTTTCCTCATTTTTTGAAATTCATGGTCACTTTTATCTAAAATTTAATTTTTAAATGCATTTTCTTAATTCCAGATGATAAATTGCTAAATATATAATTGTCTCCTCTCTAGATAATCAACATACTCAGTCATTATGGTTACATCATTTAAAAAAGAAATCATACATAGCATGAACTATTTACTACAAGTAAGCTTAAAGATATAATGAAAAGCAAATGTTAAACTGTCCATCGATGAAATGCAGCAGTAGCCTGATCACATAATGGTCCTATCCAGATGCAACTTGAAAGATGTGAACACAAGTCTCTGATGGACGTCTCCAGGGAGACGGATGCCAGTGTTAGGAAAACGACTTAAACAACTGCTAACTGGGGTCTCCCCAGTGTGTGTCACAGATGGGGTTGGCAGAAAATACTGGTGGGTGTTTAAAAAACATGGCCCAATCTTTCCCTAATTGAGGAGGCTTCTAATTGGGTAATAATTGTTTTTCACAGTTGAATGTCACAGTATTCAAGACATTTGCCAATGTATTAACATCAGCTCTAACGCTAAGCAAAACACATACTTTCTCTCAAATGCACACTTTTCTTTTTCTTTTCTATACACACTTCTCTTAAATATATTTTATAATATTGGTCAGAATTATAGATGTTTATGTTAACTGAATACTTACTATGTTCCATGCACTGGGCTAGCCCTTTATATTAATTAACCCACTCAGCAACTTATATATGGTTCCCTTCTCTTTTTACTTGTAAAAATGAGGAAACTGGAGCTTTGAGAAGTTAAGTCAGTTGCTCATGTTGCCTCCTCTCTTACCTATCTCATGTGTCTGACTGAAATATTCAATACGTTAACCTCTAAGGTAACTGCCTGCCATGCTAAAATGCCGTACAGTCCTCTGGAGAGGATTTTTAAAAGTCAGACATGTTTTTAAATCATCATTAGCAGAAGTAAACATACTTTAGAAATACAGGTTCAAACCAAGGTGTTTAGGTGTGTGTCTGTAAAAGTGGAAATAGCTCTAGGAAGAACAAGGTAAAATTTATTGAGTTCTAAATACTTTCTAAAACATTATGCCATTTTCTCTTCATGAAAACACTGTGGAGTATGTGCTTATCCCAGTTTCACAGACATGTACCTGAGGCTTAAAGAAGCAGTGTAAAAGTTACATGCTATCACATAGCTAGTACACACCTAAGCTAGGATTAAAACTTAGGTCAGCTTGACTGTAATACTTTTGTTCTCAAGCACTATAGTGAACTATTTTCCTTAGAAGAAAGGAAATTGGATCATTACAGATATGCAAAAATGATCAGTGATGACAAAGAAGAAAAAGCCTTCTAAGTAAGTGCTGGCATATTTAATTAAAGAAAACAATTTTCAAAGAAAAAAGCAAATTACGAAATTAGTTGATTTAGACCTATGAGTATTAATTTCTTAATTTGAATTTTTAATTGCCTATCTGTATATCAAAATGACTAGAATTGTGTTCTCTGAAGAAGTTGCCTTGTCATAGGAAATCTGTCTGAAGTTTAATTCATAAAACTTTTAAGTATTTGCACAAATTAATTAAATTGGTTTCTTGATAGTCCAGTATATCCTGCTATGCTTTCTGACTACATCATTAATTTGCTCAGAAATCAAATATAAAACCCACATCCTTTCTGCTATGGAAGACACTGAGAATATTTAATGCATAACTATGTTAAAACCTTGGTGTTTAAATAACAAATTTAAGGTTGACTAGAATATGGCTTGAAAAACCTAATTTGCCATTTTCTTTCTTTAATCACTATTAAGTATAGTTATTAAACCTGAATACATGAAAACATAATTAAAATTGTTCTTGCTGGATTTTGACAAGATGTTTTAAAATAACAAATAAATTACCTAGATTTAATTCATGTTATAAAATATGATCCTCTGTGGAGAATTTATTCCAGATAATTTAATTAATTTGTATATGTGCAAAAGGAAGGCCTTAAAAGTGAATGCAAGCATACATGCATTCTTGAATAAATAAAAGACTGAATGAAAACAGTATTTTGAGGCTGAACAGAATAAAGACAGTGGGACAGATATTTGCCTCACTAATGGCTTTGACCCAGAGTATTTAACTGAGAAAAGTGATATGATTATTCTGAATCACAATTGTCTCATCATTGAACAAGAGGAGCAGTAAACTACGTACACGAAGTTTCTAACTTGTACTATGCATTAGGAATATAGAATATATGCATATGACCCTTGCTTAACTATGCATCCCAAATGAAGTTAATTTCATGGAAACGTCTGATAGAAATTAGCTAAAAGAATGCATGTATAAGAATCTCGATGTGACAAATGAAGAAATAACGTTTGTTACAGAAGAGCAATATTATAAAACACAAGCAGAAATAAAATAAGAACAATTGACTATAAAATATTAAATATTTTGAAAATTAAAAAATGCTCATTGAATAAATAAGAACTAAAGATGGATAAATCTAGTTTAACTGAGCTAATGAGAAGATAAATGTATTAGAATATAGCACAGGAGAATTAATTCAGAATGGAGCACAAGAGAAACAATCATTAAAATTGCACTAAAAAGAAGAGACACAATTAACAGTATGAGCATATTTTCAAAAGCAAAACTGAGTTTTCAGTGGAGAAAATGGAAGCAATGGCAGATAAATAATACTTGAAAAACAGAATTTTCTAAGTGGATATGTTTTCAAATAGAAAAATGTTAACACATTACATGGATGCTACATATAACAATGATTTCTGATATAAAAAGAAAGGAAAAAGGATGTTTTAAGATGGAAAGCAAAAATTATTTGCAAAGGGAAATAATCAGACCAAGAACAGATTTTTCTTCTCATGCTAGAAGAAAACTGAATAGTATCTTTATAATGCTAAGTAAGCTTAGACATTTTTGTCCAGCTAAACTGTCATTGGAATGAAGGTAAAATAAAGACATCTCAGAAAATAACTAAGGTAGTCATCCCTACAGACCATTCCCCTGCCAAAAAAATTATTGAAAGATGAACTTATTAAGAAGAAAAGTAGACACAGAAGAGAAGATGGTCTGTAAGAAAGTAGAGCTCACATACAGAATTAAACTCACATAGCTTGTTAAATTTAATCCACTATGGTGTGCAAAAGGGTGGGAAAAAGATAGCACTAAATATTTGAAATAAGTGAAGAGACTATAAAAGTGAATAAACAGGATATTATTATTACACTCACTGCTTAGAAGATACATTTCTGAAAAGTCAAAATTACATAAGAATAGTGGCTCAGATGGTAAAGAATCTGCCTGCACTGTGGGAAATCCAGGTTTGATCCCTAGGTTGGGAAGATCCCCTGGAGAAGGGAAATGGCTACCCACAGTATTATTACCTGGAGAATCCCCATGGACAAAGGAGCCTGGAGGGCTCCATGGGGTCGCAGAGTCAGACACGACCAAGCGACTAACACACACATATTAAAAATAAGTTAATTAAAAAGCTTTACCAGGTAATATTAGTAACAAGCACAACAGTCACCACCAAGATGCAGCCATATTATTCTCAGGCAGTACAGAATTTAAGCAAAAGGCATCAATAAGGATAAAAAGACACAGTACATATGAATAAAAGGGAATATTTACAAGGCAGATACAATATTCATGAACTTGTATCTAACATGGTGGAACATAGATGGGAGACACAAAAATACACAGGAACAAAGAATCCAGCAGAATTTGATAAAGTAATGGACAATTCCACAGTTACAGTCAGAAACTGGAAAATTAAGCACAAGATAAACAGATTTGAAAAACGTTATATACACCTGTGTGCATAAAATTACTGCACCCAATAAAGTGAAAGTGTGTGTTTTTAAAAGTATCAATAAAACATATACTAAAACAAGCAGCAGAGTTCATGGAATAAAACAAACTTGTGGGGCTGTAACCCTGGGTACTGCACCAGATTCAACCCAGGGGAGGGCAGTAAGGAGTCTGTCGATGTTCATTGTTTAAATCGATTATCTCTCACATGGAACAAGCTAACTCAGGTTCAACAGATGAACGCCCAAGCTACTAGCTATGACTTGAATAACTTTAATGTCCTCTTCTACCAGCTGTAATCTCAATGTGAGATTTTTCCCATGCTCCTTCTAAAACACAATTAACAATGAGGCCGCAGTGAGCTTGCAGAGCCCACACATGGGGACAGCAGAACACAGTGGCTCTGCAGACAAAAACCTAACAGTAGACACCCATCACTTTTGCCCTGTGCTCACGGAAACTGCTTTTTCCCTTCTAGGTGGACCCAGAGGTGGCAGTAAAGTTTCTGTAAGTCGGGTTGGGGCAGCCGTTATGATTACAGCTCATCCAAACAGCGGCCTTTGCTCACAAAGCTGAAGTTTCAAATAAGTGAATTTGCCCTGGATGCTAGCTATGTAATGTGTGCTTTGCTGTAAGCCACGCTTATTTACTTTTGTTTCACATCTGTTTTGCCTTTCTGTTTCCTTGTCTGTCTGTTTGCTACATGGATCCCAAAGGGGAAGGTATTTCATGGAAACATGGGAAAAAATGAAGCCAAAATCCTATGAGATGCAGCGAAGGAGCCTGATAATCTACAATTCCAGTCTTTGAAGCCTGGCAGTTTTCCAGCCCTTGAAGTGCATGAAATACCCCTGTGTCGTTATGATAAATTCTCCTTTTGGGTTAGCTGGCCCATGCATTTTTCTGTTAGTAGCAATTGGGAGAGTCCTAACTGATTCAGGCCAGGCTAAAAAGGAATGGGGCCGACTGCGTGGAAGGGGTCAGGAGGTAGGAAGGGTTCGGGGCATGCATCATCTGGCACACCTACCTCTGCGGCATCCCCACACAAGACCTGGGCATTCAGTGGGCAGCAGGAGGCGTAGAGTGAACCCCGCTGGAGGACTCAGCTGGGGACACTGCAGTGATGATTTCTACTTTAGGAGCTTTGCCCAGGGCTGATCTGCTTAAGGTGCAAACAAATAAATCAATCATATACACTAAAGACTCAATTGCCAAGAGCTGCAGGGCAGAAAATATTTAGGAATACTTGCTAAAAAGAAGCCATTTCATGTCTGCAGTTTTACAGTTCTTTCTTATTTCCCTTGTTCCGTATGTGTTTCTGGCGTTCGATAGTCATTACTTGGGAGTTTGAATTTCTTATTGAGTGATTTTTTGTTCGATGGTTCCCCTCCACTTGTAAAATCCAGCCCTGCCCTCTGCTCTGTGACTCCGTGGAAGGGTAATCTCCCCAGGCCTGCTCTCTGACCTGCCCTGACCAGCTGCCCATCAGGACGTGGTGTGTCAGCATCCTTTGCCTTATCCCCAAGTAGAATAATGATTCATCTCTTCCATAAGCCAGAACGGTTGCTTCACACCAGAGGGAAGCAGTGAGGAGGAAGGGCGGGCATTCACAGTCATGTCTTTCTGAGCTGCCCCCATTCCCGCCTCACTAGACCAGAAAAAAATAAAAGAGAGAGACTTGCAGGCTGTTGTCAATGCAGCAGTCTGAGCTCCAGGCATCTTTCAGCAAAAATTGAACTTTCATCAGAGCCAAACTTACATGGCAATTATTTCAGGTCACTGGGATTATCATTGTATCCTTCAGTGTAAATAGACACACAGAAGTGACAGTAAGTCTAATGAAGTATTGGTTTTGGAGCATTTAAACAGCCCCAGTCCAGTATTTCTGAAGGGCAACCTGGTGATTCATGCACTGTAATTTCTAAGGTTTTTTCATTAGAGGAAGTCATTGGCTTTGTTTACTTTTGCACTCCAATAAACGATTCAGAGATTCCACACCACAGCTAACATTCTGTAATACAATTGTCACGCTTTAAAGGCCAGTGATATAGCATTGAGAAGAAATAGAACCAGTGACTGGAGTACTGACTACAGATAAACTAGTCAATTGAACTACAAATTTAGAAATTCAGTGTGATTTAATTACCAAACTAATCAACCAGTGTTTCTGTAGAGTCTCTGGTGAACCCAGCAGTGTGCTAACTCCTGCCCTAGATAAAAAGTGGATTGGAAGTGATCCTTGCCCTAAAGCAGCTTAAAGTCTTGTTGAAAAAATACAATTAGTTTGGGTAAAGCCTTAGAGAAAAAAGAATCTGCCTACAATGCAAGACCCACAGGAGATGCAGTTTCAATCCCTGGATCCAGAAGATCCCCTGGAGGAGGAAATGGCAACCCACTCCAGTATTCTTGCCTGGAAAATCTCATGAACAGAGTAGCCTGGTGGGCTACACTCCATGGGGTTGCAAAGAGTCAGACACAACTGAACATGTGTGCACAAATGTTATGGTAAGATTGTCAAATGCAGTAAGAGTTGAGAGAGGACAATGTGGGTTGGGGAAAAGAGAAAACCACATGAAGAATGTTGCCTTTCAAGGACTGCTGACATGAGACCAGTGAAGAAAAGAAAGTAGTAGACACCAGGCAGATGCAATCATGAGAATGAAGCCTGAGCATTTTTCTTACATATTTCAAAGTTTGCTTCCTTGAACAAAACACTAAGGCATTCAGAAATCTAAACCAACCTATTCGTCATTCTCAAAAATAGCCGTCAACTTTTGGTATCACATGCATGGCATAACCAGGTATGGATCTCCATGAAACACTGGGCTGATTTGGCTAATTTCAATTTAATTGAAATTGAAAGGAAAACAACCCCCAAACACACATGTACCACAGAAGCACTAATGGCCATTATTTGATTCTTTACTGTCTGAGCCTCCAGGGAAGCCCAAGGGCAATTATAATAGCCCATAAATGCAGGACCAAGGTCTCTGTGAACACGGCTAAATACTTCACATATGTTATTTTTCACACTCTGAGTAAAGTACTCCTATTAGAACCACTTACAGATAAAGACACACAGATAAAGATCCTGAGATAGTGATAGATATCATCAGACACCGATAGTGGTGGAAGAAGATATAAATCCTAGCTAGGAACCTAGTTCTCCCCTATCCCTACTCATGAAAGCCATATCAGTTAATCAATAGAAACTTTAAAATTGCCATAATCTTTTCAACACTGACCTAGATGTTCTAGTTAATACAAAATATATTGTACTTTACTATGTCTCAAGCTGCTTATAATTTATCTGAGTTAAAATGAACATACAAGAAAGCTAGGGAAAATACTTATTAGTAATGAAGGCAGGCAAGACATTTTGATGGAACTCTGAGAGAAGCAATGCTGGTTCTAATAGAAAACTAAGATGCCTTAAATTTGGAAGGATGTGTATAATTTGGAGAGTTGATGGAGACCATCATTTAAGTGGTAAGATCCATAGAAGCAGAAGAGAGTATGAACACAGAATATTTATACAACAGTTTCTTAGAATAAGCATTATTACTGGCAGATGACAGGTAACCCACACTAATCAGAGTGGACGGACTTTGTTCGCTTGGGACAAGTCACATCTTTCAAGAACAGCATCAGGTTTTAAGTGCAAGGGATTTAAGTGCAAGATTTAAGTGCAAGGCTAAGGCAGGAACAATTATGAAAAGTTAAGATGAGGCAAAAGAGCTGGAGGCAGGCCAGTTACTAAGGAGCTAGGTGTCCAGGGTCAGGGACATGGTCAAGCATAACAGACAACCTGCACTAGATCTTCATGCATGTGAAGGAGAACTTTGAAAAATCCAGGGAGCAAGGCAGGTACACTGGACAATTCTCCTCTCTCTCTCATCCTCTTAGCTTCATTTCTGACTCCAACACTGCCTGCAGCAGGCAGTTCCAATAAAGCTTCACCGTATGCTGACATCACCTCATCTCAGACAGGCATTTACTTTCATTTGCTTTCTGGCTTGGAGTCTTTTGACTGAGTAGGGCTGTCTGTACCCCCAAGAAAAATCCTCTATAGTGATGGAGAGACCCATAGGGACACGCTTCTCCCTGTCCCTCTCAGGCAGTCTATAGATTCCTCAGAAGGTCCTGGTAAAATCTAGTCCCAATTGCCCTGTAAACTCAGTAATTCACTGTCTTATTAGCTTTTCCCTTTCTTTATTTCATTTTCCTGGTCCCTTATTCCTCTTTCCTAGAATTGCTTCCCAAATCACTACCTGCATATGTCTTTGTTCATTTTCTGCATTTGAGGGAGACCCAGGCTGAGCATTTGGGCTCCCCTGGTGACTCAGATGGTATAGAATCTCCCTGCAACACGGGAGACCCGGGTTCAGTCCCTGGATCGGGAAGATTCCTCTGGAGAAGGAAATGGCAACCCACTCTAGTATTCTTGCCTGGAGAATTCCATGGACAGGGGAGCCTGGTGGTTTGCAGTCCGTGGGGTGGCAAAGAATCAGACACAACTGAGTGACTAACACAACACATTTAGGCAGAGCATTAAGCAAGAACAGAACAAAGAAGGGGGGTGAGTATCATGTATTAGGGGAACAGACCATAGGTAAGGGATATTCACACTAAGAAGAAACCTGATATAATTCCAACTCTTTATCATGGTGATGCATACCTATCTTCTACTGCAGGAAGCATCAGAACTGAAAGAAATCATGGTAATTGCAGTCTGCTCACTGTGGGCAAGAGGAAACCCATGGTGGGGGTGCTAGAACTAACCTTCTGGTCTCTGGAATCTGAATCAGTGCACTGGACATCACCTCCCTATGCCTCTACACTCTTATGCCACCTCTAATCATCTCCAGCTCTGGCTACCCAAGGATTTGGGGATTGAGTATAGAATAAAATAGAAGCACCAATGTGGATTAGGATGAGAGGGGCATTTCCTCATCAAGAATTCGTTTCGATTAGAAAAGGAAGAAAAAAAAAAGTCAAACCAAAAAAAGCGTATTTTGATGCTTAGTTTCATAAGAGCTGACAGAGACAAAGAGAAATGATAGTATCAATGGTAAAGACAAGAAAGAAAGAGAGTCACAAACCTGCAGTGTAGAGAACATCTGATATTCTACTTGACCACTGCCTGCCTCTCCTTCCTTTCTCTACCCGGGGTTTTTCTTGGGGAACCAGCTCCTAGCATCAGTCTCGGTCCAGGTGGGTCTAGTCCGCCCACCAGGAGTACGCATGTGACCTGGGCTGGCCAATCAGAGCGTTCCTTTCCTCAGACATGGCGCCCCTACGCAGGGTGACTGAGGAGCGGCCTACAGGGAACAGAAATCTGACTCTGTTGGCCCTGGTAGTTCAAGTAAACCATGTCCTGAGTGTTCTGTCACTACTGGGCAAGAGGTGAAAGTCGCTCAGTCGTGTCCGACCCTGTGTGACGCCATGGACTATACAGTTCATGGACTCCTCCGGTCAGAATATCGAACCCGGGTCTCTCGCTTTGCAGACGGATTCTTTACCAGCTGAGCCACCAGGGAAGCTTGGGCAAGAGATACTGGTTTCCATTTGCTGAGCTATTTCGCTGATTGACTGAAAGGAAATCCTGCTTGAGAGGGAAGTCAGTGTAGAGAGATTAAGGGACAGGTGCAAGCTTGGTGACATTCCTCAAGCTCCTACGTCTAGTTGGCCCTGGGCTTTTAAAAAAAATTGTTTTTGGCAACATAAGCATCTCCTCTATCCCCTTGCCCATGATTTTGTTTTATTGCTTATCCTAGTTTATTCTAGTTTGAATTGAGTTGTTGTTACATACACCATACTAGTATATATGTTAAAGCAGAAGCTGATGCTTGGATCTGTGATTAGTATCAAGGTGTAACATGATTTCTTTACCATACAGGAACATATAATTGACCAACATATAATTGGCCAAGATAATCAGTCATTTATGTTGAGTTAAACATTAATATAATTTTACCATCAAATATGCCCCAAGCCATATTCTTGAGCCTAGAGGGCATATGTTTTCTGAGTTATCTGGATGTTTTAAATTCAAACTTGTTTTTCAAAATAAAGTTCGAGCTTTATTCCTAACTAAATATTTCTATCTGAAAACTTGAACTGAAAACTGAAAACTGAAACTCCTCTAACTCTAAAATCCTGTGAATCTGTAATCTTAGTTTATCCTGCATAGCATCTCTTAGTTGTTTTTAAAATAATCTTTGCTGGCTGTTGATTTTTATTGCTAGTTTCTGCATAGTAAAGAATAGCTTATCTTTTTAATTAAGTAGTAGGTACAGTTGTATACTTGGTTTCTTTAAAAGATACAAAAAGTTATTAATCCTCCAAAAATTAGTTACATATTCCCCAAGGCACTGATTTTAGATAAACTTATAGCACCAAGGGCTTGATAATATTTGTCTATGTGTGATAATCTCCATTATTGCAACTATTACAGAGTAGCCGGTTTTTTAGAACAAATGGGCTAAAATGATCCAGTGATATTTAAATTTAAGTCAATTATATTTAAGGAACTGTGTTGGGTGAGCAGATACTTAACACATTTTTACAAGGTGTCAAACCTCTTGTGAATGTTTACTTAAAAAGGCAATAATACTATACTACAGTATTTGACCCATTGTTTAAGAAAAACAAAGAATACATCCATCAGTACATGTAAAAGAAATCTCAGATAAATAGAGGGCAAAGTAAGGTACCGAGGTAAAAATGAAGAACAATGCTTTTCGTGGCAGAAATGTCTAGATTCTTTTTATTCTCATTTCTTCACAGCTGTTGAACACATCTTTCTGTCTCTGTCCCAGTGGTACTATCTTTATTCAGGCTATCAGTATCTCTCAATGGGTTGCCTAAACAGCCTCTCCATGGATCCTGCTACTCTACAGCCTTTATTCCCTCCAAGCAAATCTCACATTGCCACTGATCTTCCCCAGCATGAAGCTAATCATACTACACTCCTCCTTTCCAAGTGCCCTTCGGGTGGAGTTTAAACTCCTTGGCATGAGATGCATGGTAGTTAATAATCTGCTGGCTATGGACTCACCAACTCCACTATTTGCCTGGAAAGCCTTTCTGACTCCCTTGCCCTGTGCACCCTTGCTCGGTCCTGTTTGCCTTCCCCATATGACCAAATGACTGTGTACTGTATGCTCCTGTATATGCTCACCAACTATTAGCTAAAAATATGAGTAAATGAAGAGTTTTATCTAAGCAAGCTGGTCATAGAACAGATGAATGCAGAATCCATCATTTGACCTCCATGTTAAAAATACATACATATGTGTGTGTGTGTGTGTGTGTGTGTGTATAATGTGAAACAAGTGTCAGGACAAATTCTAGTATGAGTGACACACATTCAGACACGTTGGCCATTTAGAGAAGTTTAGGAAAAGTATCCTGTGTTGCTGACAGTAGAACTTGTGACCCTTTAGACACCTCAGTTATTTTAGAGCAGTTGTTAGGAACAGAGGCTAGAAATAAGAACACAATGGCAAGGAAAAATCATATTATTTTTGACATTCTTAAATGTTATATGATATTTTTGTGAGAATAAGCACAAAAGAATAATAATTCAATTTATACAAAAAAATCTAACTAAAACTTCATTGTGGTTTGCCCTTATTCCACATGGAACCATATTGACTATACATCCAGTGATTTTGTAAATACAAGACCTTGTATTGATTTGCCTGTTTGTTCTAATTACGTTAAAGTGTGGGTTATATAACAGATAGCTCTGAGTAGGTTATTTGCCGCCAGTTTTCTAAAGGAATGAGTGCTATAGTATTAATTTCCAGGTTTCTAGGTGACATGGTAGTTAAGTGCTGTGGTACTTCATTCAAGACACAAAATATACAAAACCAATTCTTGTAATAGCTGAAGTTAATAATGAAAAAAAAAATCAGACTGGAAGACTAGTACTGGAAATATATCTTTGTGGCTATTGTGTTGACAGTTTAATATTGCACATTAACATATAAACTCATCACACACAAACCCCTCCTGTCACCTTGCCAATAGTCATGCAAAAAAAATGATACTTGGCCCTACCTTTCTTTGCCTGTGCTTTCTCTAAGATGATGCTCAAAAAAAAATCTGATTAGTTGACAAGAGTTACAATTTCTCATTTCCAGTTGTACTTTCTCCTGGTTCCCTGGGCTCAAAAAACAGGGATTTGTTTTTTAACTATTCTCTTTTCTCTGACTCCATCAGAGATAACTCATTATCTTGGTTTCATTATCTTATTCCAGGGAATGTCTCTGAAATGTATCTCTTTCTATTTAAGTCCTCTTCTACCCCAGTAGCAATTATCATGTAAAAGGCCTAGAGGCATTCACCAATTCTATTTGGTAGAAAGAAATAAACTCATATGGTATTCAGTTCAGTTGCTTAGTCATGTCCCACTCTTTGCGACCCCATGGACTGCAGCATGCCAAGCTTCCCTCTCCATCACCAACTCCCAGAGTTTACTCAAAACTCATGTCCATTGAGTTGGTAACGCCATCCAACCATCTCTTCCTCTGTTGTTCTCTTCTCCCCCTGCCTTCAATGTTTCCCAGCATCAGGGGCTTTTCAAAATGAGTCAGCTCTTCACATCAGGTGGCCAAAGTATTAGAGTTTCAGCTTCAACATCAGTCCTTCCAATGACTATTCAGGACTGATTTTATTTAGGATGAACTGGTTGGATCTCCTTGCAGTCCAGGGGACTCTCAAGAGTCTTCTCCAATACCACAGTTCAAAAGCATCAATTTTTGGTGCTCAGCTTTCTTTATAGTCCAACTCTCACATCCATACATAACTACTGGGAAAACCATAGCCTTGGCTAGATGGACCTTTGTTGGCAAAGTAACATCTCTGCTTTTTGATATGCTGTCTAGGTTGGTCGTAACTTTCCTTCAATTTCATGGCTACAGTCACGATCTATATAGTCACTCCATCTACAGTGATTTTGGAGCCCAAAAAAATAAAGTCAGCCACTGTTTCCCCATCTATTTGCCATGAAGTGCTGGGACCTGATGCCATGATCTTAGTTTTCTGAATGTTGAGTTTTAAGGCAACTTTTTCATTCTCCTCTTTCACTTTCATCAAGAAGCTCTTTAGTTCTTCTTCACTTTCTGCCATAAGGGTGGTGTCATCTGCATATCTGAGGTTATGGATATTTCTTCCTGGGATCTTGATTCCAGCTTGTGCTTCATCCAGCCCAGTGTTTCTCATGATGTACTCTGCATATAAGTTCAATAAGCAGGGCGACAATATACAGCCTTGACGTACTCCTTTCCCTATTTGGAACCAGTCTGCTGTTCCATGTCCAGTTCTAACTGTTGCTTCCTGACCTGCATACCGATCTCTCAAGAGGCTAGTCAGGTGGTCTGGTATTCCCATCTCTTTAAGAATTTTCCACAGTTTATTGTGATCCATACAGTCAAAGGCTTTGGCATAGTCAATAAAGCAGGGATTTGTTTTTCTGGAACTCTCTTGCTTTTTTGATGATTCAAAGATTTTGGCAATTTGAATATAAGTTGTATTCAGTTTATCTAAAATCTTTATCTCTTAACCTGAAAGATCTACTTAACTCATGTAATTGTCATGTTCGGTGCTTTTCCAGGGCTCCCTTTGGCTAACCATATTCATCCTAAACTCTCTACATAGCCTCCTGTGTTGTCTATTCTCCCCATCTCCTGTTGTGCTAAATGCACTTGTCTTCTGCTTTTAGCCTCTCTTGCAGAACCACTCCTCCATCCCAGTTTCTTAATGCTCTCATTTACATTGCTTATCATATCCTGCTCTTGTGCCTTTTATATATACTATCTTATCATTCCTTCTATCTACTAATAGAATGTACCCTCTCCACATCTATTTCACATGCATCGCCTAGCTCAGATTTTGAATCTGCACGCTCTGCTGTATCTCGGCATGCTCTGGGCACCCTGGAACTTATTCTGTGCTATGTTGCCCTTGCATCGCTGATATGCAGCCTGCTAAGTTTCCTTAAGCCCTTTCTTATTTATCTCCTCAGTGTACTTTTTTGGAAAGCTTCTCAGGTTGGGAGTCACAGATTCCAGGTTCTTAGCACTTTTACCCTCGGAGAACCTTTAATAATATTTTCTGAAGTCCTCACTCTCACCCCTGTACTTTCTGCATTTGTAACTTAATATGTTAAAACAACAACAATACAATGTCTGAATTATATTCCTTCCCTGCTTCTACATCTATGGTATAGCAATTAAAACTCAAAGTCAATAAAAGAGTCTGAAATGCAGTACGTGGGTGCAATCTCAAAAATGACAGAATAATCTGTTTCTTTCCAAGGTAAACCATTCAGCATACAGTAAGCCAAGTCTGTGCCCCAACCACTGATGCCAAAGAAGCTGAAGTTGACTGGTTCTGTGAACACATACAATGCCTTCTAAAACTAACACCAAAAAGATGTCCTTTTCATCATAGGGGATTGGGATGCAAAAGTGGGGAGTCAAGAGATACCTGAAATAACAGGAAACTTTGGTTTTGGGGTACAAAATGAAGAATGGCAAAGGCTAACAGAGTTTTGTCAGGAGAATATGCTGGTCATAGCAAACACCCTTTTCCAACAAAACCTGAGATGACTCTACATATGGACATCAGATGGTCAGTACTGAAATCAGATTTATTATGTCCTTTACAACTAAAGATGGAGAAGATTTTATACAGTCAGTAGGGAAAAAAAAAAAAGACCTGGAGCTGACTATGGTTCAGATCACAAACTCCTTATAGCAAAATTCATGCTTAAATTGAAGAAAGTAGGTTATTCAGGTATGACCTAATCAAATCCCTTATAATTATACAGTGGTGGTGTTGGACAGATTCAAGGGATTAGATCTGGTAGACAGAGGGCCTGAACTATGGACAGAGGTTCGTAACAATGTACAGGAGGCAGTGACCAAAATCATCCCAAGGAAGAAGAAATGAAAGAAGGCATGGTGGTTGTCTGAGGAGGCTTTACAAATAGCTGAGGAAAGAAGAGAAGTGGAAGGCAAGAGAAAAAGTGAGAGATATATCCAACTGGGCTTCCCTGCTGGCTCATACATATAAATATAAAAGAAGAAATAAAATGTAAGGAATTGCATTGCATTATGTGCTTCCCTGGTGACTCAGATGGTAAAGAACCTGCCTGCAATTTAGGAGACCTACGTTCAATCGTTGGGTTGGGAAGATCCCCTGGAAAAGGAAGTGGCAACCCTCTCCAGTACTCTTGCCTGGAGAATTCCATGGACAGCTGAGTCTGGCATGCTACAGTCCATGGGGTCTCAAAGAGTCAGACACTACCAAGTAACTAACACACATACACATACCCAGCTGAAGGTAGAGTTCCAGAGCATAGTAAGGAGAGATAAGAAGGCCTTTAAATATGAACAATGCAAAGAGACAGAGGAAACCAATAATACGGGAAAGGCTAGAGAACTCTTCCAGAAAATTGGAGATATATTTCATTTAAAGATGAGCACAATAAAGGACACCAATAGTAAGGACCTAGCAGAAGCAGAAGAGATTAAGAAGAAAGGGCAAGAGTATAAGAACTAAACAAAAATGATCCTAATGACCCAGATAATAATGGCAATGTGTTTACTCATCTAGAGCCAGATATCCTGGAGTGTGAAATCAAGTGGGCCTTAGAAAGCATCACTATGAACAAAGCTAGTGGAGGTGATGGAATTCCAGCTGAACTATTTCAAATCCTAAAGGATGCTGTTGCTAAAGTGATGCTAACTCAATGTCAGAAAATTTGGAAAACTCAGCAGTGGCCACAGTACTAGAAAAGGTTAGTTTTCATTCCAATCACAAAGAAAGGTAATGCCAAAGAACGTTCAATCTATTGTACAATTGGGCTCATTTCACTTGTCAGCAAGGTTATTATCAAAATTCTTTAAGCTAGGCTTCAGCAGTATGTGAGCTGAGAACTTTCAGATGTACAGGGTTTCAGAGAGGCACAGGGACCAGAGAACAAATTACCAACTCAGGATCATAGAGAAAGCAAGGGAATTCCAGAAAAATATCAACTTCTACTTCATTGACCATGCTAAAGCCTTTGACTATATACATCACAACAAACTGTGAAAAATTCTTAGATGGGAATATCAGACAAGCTTACATGCCTCCTGAGAAACCTGTATGAAGGTCAAGAAGCAGCAGTTAGAACAGGGGAACAGTCAATTGATTCAAAATTGGGAATGGACTATGTCAATGCTATATATTATCACCCTGCTTATTTAACTTCTATGCAAAGTATATCATGCGAAATGCTGGGCTGGATGACTCACAGGCTGGAATCAAGATTGCCAGGAGAAATATCAACAACCTCAGGTATACATATGATATCACTCTAATGGTTGAAAGGGAAGAGGAACTAAAGAGCCTCATGATGAGGGTGAAAGAGAAGACTGAAAAAATCTGGTTGATATTCAACATGAAAAAACTAAGATCATGACATATGGTCCCACTACTTTATGACAAATTGAAGGGGAATAAGTAGAAACAGCGACAGATTTTATTTTCTTGTGCTCCAAAATTACTGTAGACACTGCCTGCAGCCATAAAATTAAAAGATGCTTGCTTCTTGGAAGAAAAGCTATAACAAACCTGGAAAGCATATTAAAAAGCAGAAACATCACTTTGCCTACAGAGGTTCAGATAGTCAAAGCTATGGTTTTTACCAGTAGTCATGTACAGATGTGAGAGTTGGACCATAAAGAAGGCTGAGTGCTGATGAATTGATGTTTTCAAATTGTGGTGCTAGAGAAGACTCTTGAGAGTCCCTGGGACTTCAAGGAGATCAAATTAGTCAATCCTAAAGGAGATCAACCTTGAATATTCATTGGAAGGACTGATGCTGAAGTTGAAGCTCCAATACTTTGGCCACCTGATAGGAAAAGCCGCCTCACCGGAAAAGACCTTGATGCTCAGAAAGACTGAGGTCAAGAGGAGAAGCGGGCTGCAGATGATGAGATGGTTGTGTAGCATCACTAACTTAATGGGCATAAGTTTGATCAAATTCTGGGAGATAGTGAAGGACAGGGAAACCTGGCATGCTGTAGTTCATGGGGTCCCAAAGATTTGGACACAATTGAGTAACTAGACAACAACAAATTAAAAATAACCTCTATTTATACATAATTATGACAGAGGACAATATCATATTCCATATTTAAGAAAGGATAATGCCATGGGCCATGTATGTCTCTTTCCACAGCTAGAATCATGAAATTAAAAAGTTTACACTAGTTTCACTTTTTAACTAGATTGTAGTCTTGCTTTATTTAATATGTTCCATGAAAAAAAGCACATTATAAACAACTTCTGCCATTAATAATAGATATAAATTTCATCTGAAAATACCTATTTTGGGATTTTTTGCATAGTATAAAAAAAAGAGGTTAAACTCCCACTGATATGTGAGTTAAATTGACAATTCTAATTAATAGAGAAATCAATTCTGAACCCAGGGAGACACATATATACAGCATATAAAGTCCTGCTGGTGACATTTCAGATATTCCCTCACATTCCCCTTCTGTCTCCCTCTAAGCTGTTGTCTCACTTTCTGTCAGTGGTTCACTGGGCTACAAAAGATACCCACAGAGCGTAAAAAGCAATTCAGCCTTTTCCTTCAGATGCCCGTTGGGTCACTTAATTGCAATTCTCACCCTCCAAGTCTAGAAAGCTTGCAAATTCCACACTTAGGAATGTTTGCCCGCCATGCTGGGATACACCAGGGCAGTCTCGCTCCTGTGGGGTTTGTATCTTGTGTCCATGTACAGAAAATGTGTCGGTAAGAATAATACCTCTGAAAGTTCCTCGGCATCGGAGCCTCAGACCAGATGTTAGTTCTGTGCACCTTTCACTATAGACGACCTGTGATAATGTCAAAATTGCCTGTGGTCATCACTGAAACATGGAAAAAGTAAACCTATTCAGTTAACAACAGAGAGCCATCCTGGGGAAAGAGCAGATATCAAAAGCTAGTGAGTCTGACAAGCACGTGCAAATTTAAGAAATGGAATCAGGAGTCTACTTTTGTCACCAATGGCTCTGTCAGATTAAGAAATTGCATTTTTGTCACTGAAGTGTACTCATCAAACAAGGGGCTAACATGTATCCTATGTATTTCTTGTGATTTTTCTGGGGCACGAATCAACAATACTTGTGGAAAATATCAGAAAAACATATTTGTGGATAGAGATATATATGTGCAGTGAGCTTTAGATAAAAAGATAGTATGAACACATTACCATTTTCATCATTTTTGGTAAAATGACAGTGAATTTTTATACCTTAAGCAGTGTTAAATTATACAGTAAATTATATAAAACTACATAGGCCAGTAATATTTCTCCAAGTAAACACATAATTGTAGCATTTGATAAATTTTACAATGGTTAAAAAGGCCTCTTTTTATTTGGAAATGAACAATAAATACACTGTAACATGTGAACAAGTTTGAGCACTTCTTATAAAGTTTGTCCTTATTTGCCAGCAAGATAATTCCAAATTTATTTTTCTAATAACCTAGTCACTGAGTAACTATAATACCTATTGATCTTGTTTCATCCAGATCAATACCACATTGTCAAGACAGACTCAGCTTTTCTACACACAGCATCTAAATAAATAGTAACTGCTGAGTGAAAATATTATTATCTCTTTTAAATAAGTAAGTCATTGATGTAACATTCTAAACAAAACCTGCTATTCCCAGGTTTTCTATATATACAGTTCTGTTTGTTCCACTCAGTCAAAACTAGTTTATCATGGAGCTGAGAAATTAATTCACTGATAACCAGACTATTGCCTGCTATGACTTATAATATTACAGGTACACTACATTAGGAGTTTTTAAAACACATGTAATAAATGAAGATTTGTGTCTTCTAAGACCTTCTGATCAGGATAACATGTTCAGAATCCATGCTTACAACCTTAGGAAAACTGTTTTGCTCCTCTGCCTTTCCTGGCCTTTTCTGGTCTGGGTTTTTGTTAGTTGGTCAAGGTTTGTGTAGAGAGGACAGAAGCATAGTTTCTCCTCTCCACACAGCCCTGGTAGGTAATCTCTCTCTTATACATCAACATGACAAAGTTTTATTAAAGTGTTTTCAATTCTGCCAACTTTCAAATCACTGTAAGTAACTTACTGATAAGGTGATTAAATAGAGTCTTTGTGGCTACCATATTTACTTCATTTCTACCTTAACTTTCCATCATGACTCTCATTTGTGTCTCATTGTCACTGAATCCTTGGGGAAAAGTATGAAAACAATATCTTTCATGGAAAAATTCTTAATAAGTATAGTCATACTCTATGGCTCCAAAAGATAATGCTATTGACAAAAACTCATGGTTTAAGAATTGGGAGCAAAGGAGTAAAATGATCATCATTTTTATGTATAAGACAATATGAAAGAACCCATTCCAGTCATTTCTTTAAGGCAGGTAAAACATAGGAACATAATCCTGAACTTGTTTTTTAATATACATATTGGCTATTCTTAATTTAAAAAAAAAAAGAGGATTATGGAAATGAATAGTGAGATAGTTTTAAAAAAAATGCTTAAAAGTCATTTCTTGTTAACGTACAAAAGTGAAACTGAAAGTTGTTCAGTCGTGTCCAGCTCTTTACAACCCTATGGACTATACAGTCCATGGAATTCTCCAGACCAGAATACTGGAGTGGGTAGCCTTTCCATTCTCCAGATTATCTTTCCAATCCAGGGATCAAACCCAGGTCTTCCACATTGCAAGTGGATTCTTTACCAGCTGAGCTGCCAGGGAAGCCCAAACACCCTCATAAAACTGATATGCCTTTTCTCCCCTGAAATAGTAACAGGAAATGAGTTTTACTGAAATAGATTTTCTATCTTGATTTAAACAGAAGCACCTCTTTACATTAATGGACCAAAAGAAAACCCTGCATGTGGACCAAGCATAGAGTTCCTATAGAATTGCAAATTCATATGCAAGGTAAAATTTGTGGATAGTTTGTGTCTTTATAGGTTTCTAATTGAAATAGAAAATAAGAGGAAACCACAGGTTTTCTGTCACTTAAACAGGTGACACTATAAACTGACAAGAAAATTACAGTACCCAGCTGGAGAATAAACTCAATGGCAATACTCCATTTACGAAAACATTTGATATTTATTCCTATGCACAGCCTCATCCCAAGCCATATTATTAATACACCTACCCCTAAAGAATACTCACCATCTCAGGACATGTATTTCATCACATTCTCCTAAGAGAAGCCCTTATAGCTGCACTCAATGCCATGCTATGTACAATGAAGAGCATATATGTGATTAAGTAGTAACATTTTATATTCTGTGAAAGCAGTTTTACATTACTTCAGCACCATTTTTTATTAGAGAATGTAAGATAACTTTATAAATATTCCATTATAATATGGTAGTGATTTTATGTACTGAACTCTGGGTCAGAAAAATATCATTTAATGGTTTATAGCAATTCAACAAAATAATATGTTATTCCTACTAAAAGCCACCATAAGCAAGCAAGTTGTATGGGAAAGCAAAATATAGAGAGAGCAGAAGGCCAAGAAGCCGTCAAAATATCTGGTGGGTTGTACTGATAAAGGGTCACTATGCAAGATGTGTTTTCATTTCTATTAGTGATTAGGAAAGTAAACTTAAGATGGTTCATTAAAGAGGATAAATGTGATTTTAAAGGATAGGAAAATGTGTAAATACACATTGAGACACACATATATACACATGCCTATAAATAATTAATTTGCTAAAAAAGAGGATTATACTTCTGTGATTGTGTAGTTTTCAGTATTCACACATATATTACCTGAGCATTTGAGGAAACACTCGGGCCTGTGTACAATATATTTTACCTAGTTACAGGGATATATATACCTAGTTATAATTTTACCAAAGTTATATGGAGAAATAGCACTATTAATTACTCATAGACATGATTAATTTTAACTAATTTTTATATATTTGAAATCTGAGATGTATTACAGAAATAAGAACTGTACTTACAGAATGGGAAACACAGCATGTAACCTAGAGAATCCTAAGCTCCTAACACAGTGATCCGCATTCATGTATAAATAGTGAACGTGTTAATTGTTCAGTTGTGTCCGACTCCTTGTGACCCCCTGGACTGTGGCGCACCAGGCTCCTCTATCCATGGAATTCTCCATGCAAGAATACTGGAGTGGGTTGCCATTCCCTTCTCCAGGGCATCTTCCTGACCCAGGGCTTGAACCCAGGTCTCCTGCATCAAAGGCAGATTCTTCGCCACCTGAGCCACAGGGACGCATCACATGTATGTGATGTATGTGCTGTGCTTAGTCGCTCAGTCGTGTCCGACTCCTTGTGACCCCGTGGACTGTAGCCCGCCAGGCTCCTCTGTCCATGGGGATTCTCCAGGCAAGGATACTGGAGTGGGTTGCCATGCCCTCCTCCAGGGGATCTTCCCCAACCCACTGGTCAAACCCAGGTCTCCCACATTGCAAGCGGATTGTTTACCATCTGAGCCATCAGGAAAGCCAAGCCCATATGATGTATAAATAGGTATCTATTAATTGCATCCTGTATTCAAGGTACTATGCTAAATACCAGGGTGTATGATAAAGGAACATTTAGGGAGATGGATGCAAATGAATGTTTAAAATACAACATGATGACTGAAGAATAAAAACCACATGATCATTTTAACAAATAGAGAAAAAAAATTTGGCAAAATTCACATCCTTTCATAAAAATAATTTACTGCAAACTAGAAATAAATGGAAACTTCCTTAAACTAATAAAGAATATCTAGGGGAAAAAAAAAACCCACAGCCAACAACATACATAACCAAACACTGCATGTTTTTCTCTTAAGATGAGGAATAAAGCAGGGATGGGCTCAGGAACAAGGCAAGGCTGTCTGCTCTGTGCTCAGTGCTCAGGCTTGTCTGACTCTTTTGTGACCCCATGGACTACAGCCCACCAGGCTCCTCTGTCCAGGGATTTTCCAGGCAAGAATACTTGATCGGGTTGCTGTTTCCTCCTCCAGAGGATCTTCCTGACCCAGGAATTGAACCTGTGTGTCTCCTACATTGCAGGCAGATTGTTTTCCACTGACCCACTAGAGAAGCCCTATGTCTGCTCTCACCTACTATCTCACATTGTACCAGCAGTCCTACACAGTGCCATCAGGCTAGGGAAAGAAATAAAAGTCATAGAGGTTGGGAAGGGGAAAATTAAACTCTATTTGCAGACTCCATGATTTGTCTATATGGAAAAATCGCTAAGAATCTACAAAAACAGGCCATTAGAAATAATCAGTTTAGTGATAACCTAGAATATGAGTTCAACAGAAATACATTTTTTTTAATATGGCAATAATGAATAATTGGAAACTGAATATATAAGAATCTGGATTTAAATAATTCTTTTATCTCCTCCTGAGAAACTGAAATGCTTTTGTTCAGGTCAGCTCAACAATTAATATATCTTCATTGCTGAAACTATTTAATGTCGTTTCCTCTTTGTGGAAATAACCAAGTCACAGAAATTGGAAGTGATTTCCATTTATGTAAATAATGAATAAGAATTCATAGAAGTAAAGTGACTTAGAAAACCCACAAAAACTAGCGCTAGAGCCTAGACTGAAATTTTATCTTTTTTGAGTCTCTCTCTCTTTTTTTTTTTTTTTAAAAGAAGACTTTATTGAATTTGTTACAGCACGGTGTTGTTCAGTCGCTCAGTTGTGTCCGACTCTTTGTGATGCCAGGCTTGCTTCTGTTTAATGTTTTGATTTTTTGGCCACGAGGCATGTGGGATCCTAGCTTCCTGACTGGGGATCAAACCCACACCCCTTGCAGGGGAAGGTGAAGTCTTAACCCTTGGACCACCAGGGACATCCTGAGTCTCTGTCTTATTTGAGATGTTTTCCATTCTTATGGTACTTGCTGATTTTGGCAGATATGCTGATGCACAAGTGCCAAAATATTTTAAGTCTTCTTTTCCTCTGTCATCTTTAAAAATAATTGTGAATTTGGTTATTAGTGTTGACAAAAGTATCGCAATTTTAGAAATTATTAGTGGTCTACTCACAATTCTTAATAAGAAAACTCTCTCTGCAGTGGTTTTTGGGGGCCTCCCGGAAGTCAACAGGAGGACATTTATTTCTCATTGAGTACAACAAACAGCATTAGAAGAAATATCTTAATCAAGTATGGTATTAACAAGATCAGAAGTATCACTGAGGAAAAACAAACATAAATGAAAAAGGGCTCACTTTGTCCTTTAGCCTCTTTGCTCAGTCAGTAAAGAGTCTGCCTGCAATGTGGGAGACCTGGGTTCCATCCCTGGGTCAAGAAGTTCCCCTGGAGAAGGAAATAGCAACTCACTCCAGTATCTTGCCTGGAGAATCCCTTGGACAGAGGAGCCTGGTGGCTACAGTCCATGGGGCCCCAAAGAATCGGACACAACTGAGTATCTAACACTTTCACTTTTCCAGTCCTTACTAGAAAATAAATTGCACATTTTCAGAATACATAGGGAAGGCTCCTTTTCTTGTTGGCCTTTCTGTTTTTCTGTCTGACTAGGCAGTTTAGGATAGCAGTTAAAAGTCTCAGCACTACATACAGACAGCCGTTCCTCTGTGCCCTGACACTAGCCTGTGACCTTGCTTAAACTCTCTAGCCTCAGTTTTCTTACCTCTAAAATGTATAGCAGTAGTCATCCTAATTGAGTTTTATATAGATTAAATGAGATCATGCCCATAAAGAGTCTGATATGGTACTGAAGTCCTAATAAAAACACAGTATTTTACATATTATTTCTCCTCTTTTTATGGTCTACATATAAATAGTAAGATATGTAAGTATTAAGATTAAATACAGATCACTTCTTATATAACTTATGTAAACTAGAATTGCTGACTTTCAAATTTACCACTTATGTTTCTTTAAAATTCTTAAACACTATTTGTAGTTACGGAATTCATCTTCTGCCTAGGTACTGAGTAATTCTTCAAGATAGTAGCCATTCTTAACTTAATTTAGACCCTAGAAACTTGCATTAAGCTTTCAAACTCTGCAGGGATATTGATGCTTACGTGGAAATTTTGAGTCACTTAGCTATAATAACTTTGTTTGAAGTATGCTAGAGAAAGTAAGTTACTTCTAAAACTCAGCTGTGAGGTTCTGACTCACAGATTTTATACCTACACACCACACAAATTCGCTGTAACATTTTAATTCTTGTGTGGTGTTTTCATTATATTGGAATTCTCCCTCCAGTTGTTAAGCCCACACATTAATTCCTTTCTATCAATTCATGGTCAGTTACCCTTGGTTGCCAGCTGTAGGCCACACCCTGCTAAGAGACATTCTAGCCAGGTTCTTGACATTGTCCATACACCAAAAATCTCATAACTTCTGTACTTTTTTGGCTCTTTGTCATACCTGTCCTTTGATTTTTCTGGTGGAGGGGTGCCAAGGCCATGGAGGGGTGTTCTGTCTCTGGCTCAGTTTGGTCAAGATATTCAATTCGTTCCTGATTTTGCTTCACTGATCTCACCAACTTAACCCCTTCTTCTCTCACTTTCTACTTGGTATTGTCCAGTTTGATTCTAGTCAACTATCTGTCCACATCTGTCTTGATGACCTCAGCTAACTCCATGCTGGTACTTCTACTTCTTCAGCATCCAAGAAGAATTCATTATCTTTTAGAAATTCCTAAATTTTTGTTGAATGAATGATGTTTCAAATAGAACATATTCTAAAGTACCTAAGGTCACAAAGATGTACATGTCATTATATTAATTAAGTCAAGTGATAATCTCTTAGTATCCCTTCGTTCTTTTTGTATCCCAAGTGAATCAATATTGTCAAGATGATCAGTGGCAGAAAGAAGCAACATGCTACTGGGAATAACCTCCTTTCCTTTGTATTAGAATCTGAAGTACTGTGCCTCTTTTTTTTCCAGTTAGAGTCTACACTGATAACAATAGCAATGACTTAGGCTTTATGAATTATTATATTGTCAGTTATACAAATATGGTCAGCTCAACAAAATGTTCAGAGAGAATCTTTGCCTTCTTTCACACAGAGTGTAAACAGTGTAATATCATAGTAAAATTACCTTCTCTTTAAAAACAAACAAAAAGCTTACCCTTCACGACACATACAAATTTTGTAAAGAAATAAAAATCTAAAAAAGACTTTGTTTGAGATCATATTCATTGAAAATCTAGAATAATTTTTGTCTGAGTATGTTTTCTCTACATTCCTCCCTAAAAATATTAAGTGTGATCAATTTAACATAAATATTTAAATTGCTTCAAATCAAGTGTTATCTGCATCTCCTAGAAAGCCTTATGTAAAAATAAAAAAATTAAATGGAAAATAATATTAGAATTATCACTCCTGTAAATATAACAAAATAATAAAGCAGAATTAATTTGATACTTACTTGTATGTGAAATCAAGAAACACAATATGATTATTTTTCTTATGAATAGTTGTTTTATAGAAACTTGCAGTAATATAACCTCTTTGGGTGAGCATTACAAAGTTAGTCAGGGCTGTCTAGGAGACAAAAGATAGTAGGGCCAAGGGGAAGGAGTAGAGCTTAGGTCTTGCTCTTCCTGTCTGCTCTGCCATCAGTCAGTCTTCCTCAAAGCCTGAGTTGCAAAACTAATTAGCATTGTGGGTGAAAGGCATTGCTTAGGAAGTCGCTATTTGAGTACTTTGGGGATAAATCTGAGAAACAAGAAATAAGTTAATTCTGGGAATACAGATCAGAGTTTTTTATGTGTGATATTTAAAGCTCATCAGTTACTGTATCAAGCAAACAAAAAACTGTAAGTTAAACTATTCTTCTGCCCTAAAGAAGGTTTTATGTTATTGCTCCCTCTTTAGTTTCTGAGTGACTCCCTAAAGAACCACTTCTAATTACTGAAGATATAACAAGATTTATTTCAAATGTTATATATACACTCATGACCAATAATTTAGTTGCATCACCTGTGACTTCTGTGAATTTCACTTGAACTTAAGGGCTTTAAGATATAATTACTAGAAAATCTAATGTGAAAATCTAATCACAATAAACCTCCCAAGGCACATGTAAAACTGAGGGTAGGAGATGTTCTTCAGTGCATGGAAAGTAACTGACTCAGACTGTATCCTTTGTGTTGGAAAATCTAGCCAAAATGCCTCACAGAATAGATTTAATATAAATCTGTGAGATTGATTAATTGAAAGGTACATATGAAGATATTTCTATGTACCCAATGTTTACAAAAATTGGTTTGAGCCAAAGAATAAAACCCCATACAATTCTAGATTCTAGACTTGATCCAAGATGATTTGATTTGAACTCAAAGGAGCAGAGGACAAAAGCACTTTAGGGTATGATGTGATTCGACTGTGGTTGTATAATTGATTGTGATACAGGTCTTATTAGGATACCTCGCACTGTGTGTGACTGAATCATATACACATATACACACAGATTCACATGCACACAACCTCGGGATGCTGAAAAATGTAAATGCGTTTGGTGAAAGGCAATGTAAGTTCCCCCTGGACACTGCCAGTGACAATGCAATAACAACCATGAGCACTCTGTGATTTCCTAATGCTCCATGGAAAATGAACAAAAAAGAATATCCTAAGGCAGGAATTAATCATTAGCTTAAAAAACCTATTAACATGGAGCAAGTTGAAAGATGCGAGCAGAGCAGTCCAGAGTGATTAGAGAAGCACTGCTTTTTTTCTTTACTGTAATAAACAAAACATTAAAAACACTCTTGCTCAGTTTTTCATGAAATATATTGCCTAACATGTTCTTTCTTCAAATATTTGTTCTTCCTTTAAGTCTTGACTCAGATTTTCCTTTCTCCATGAGACCTTCCCTAACCACTAGGGAAAATTCTCATCCCCCTTCTCTGTACTATCAATTTCCCTTCATTTATTCTATTTTCATTTTTATAGCACTGATCATAGTCTGTACTTTCTATCATGCTATGTGCTGTTTTGTATATTGTTTATTGTTTGTCACTTGATCCATTAGAGATAAGCTCCCTCAAAGGCAAAATTTAAGGATTTTTTTTTTTCCTGATATGCGCTAAGTACTTAGAGCTGTGCCCAGAGCCTGACAAAATTTGAAGAAATCATCACATAACTATGAAAATCACCACGACCCTGAGAAGAGTTGCTTAGTAAATATTTAATAGTGCAACAACAGAATACTGAGGCTTCTAAAAGAAATCATTTTGTAACGGAGGAAGAAGATTGTCAGGTGCTGAAGGTGCAGTAAGAGACAATCAGGGGTTGGAAAATGAGAACAAAGGAATAAGGGGAAAAGTGAAGAAATGAAAAGCAGGAGTACCTTGAAAAACAGAGAAAAAACAGTTTAATCAGATGCCTCAAGGTTTTGATATACTTGGTCAGATGTCAGTAATGCTTCTAGATTGACCCATAATCTCTCTGAAATATCTATGTTGCTAAGTCATTATAGAGTAAGGTGCTTTAGGGATGTGTTTCTAGATAAAAGTCTCAAAAGGCTATGTAACCCAAGAATAAACTGTGATATATTTGAAAACTATATTTCTGTTTGTTTTCTTTTGCTGTTAAAAATGGTTTCCCTTGCCAACTCCCATGGACTCTTAGTGGGAAGAGGTCAGTGAACCATTTTCTGATGCAGTGGTATCAAACTTGATTGCAGATGGGACAATCTGGGCAGCATCTGAAGGCACCAGAATTGTTGAAAGAGAACTCTGCAGATGAGACCCAGGCATTGGTGTTTTTTTTTTTTTTTTTTAATGTTCCCTGAGTGATTCCAATACACAGCCAAGTTTGACAGCTACAGAATCTGAGAGGGATTGGTCTCAGGACCTTGCTATAAAATAACCTGATGCAGTTGACTCTCTGTATTCATAGATTGAATTCGTGGATTGAAACTCACAGACACAGGGCTGACTATACTAAAGATTTCCTAAATACTTACTGACTGCATGAAACTCTGTCAATCCTTGAAACTCCATTTGCTGGAAAAACTTTTGGGGGCTAATCACTAATCTGGATGCTAATCAGCCATCTACCTCAAACCAAGGCTTCAAAAACAGCCTGGTAGTGTATCTCTAACTTCAGCATGCCCTAGAATCACCTGGACAGCTTATTCAAATCTGGATTTCTCTGCCTTAGATCGAGAGTTCTGATTCAGTAGGTCTAGGGGAAGGGGGGAAACCTGAAAACTTTCTTCTAAGGATTTTCCAGGTGATCCATGAGCAAACTAAAGTTTGAAAGCCTCTGCCCTAGACAAAGGGCATTTGGGGACAGAGATTATTAGCCTTCTGGGAGAGACCTGGGGGGAAATCCAACAGGGGGGTATATTATCACATCCCCAGTACAACCTTCTCAGGACAAATTTCCAGTAGCTGATTTCTTAAACCTCAACAGCTGATTTCTCAAAATCCTCAGTTACTCAAACTCTTTAAGGCTTGTCCTCTTCTAAAATGGACAATTTGAAAGAACCATAGGCTGGAACAATTACACTCATTTCACAGGTTAGCAAGGTAATGCTCAAAATCCTTCAAGGCTAATTTGTGTGTGCTCAGTTGCTCAATTGTGTCTGACTCTTTGCAGCCCCATGGACTGTAGCCCAGCAGGCTCCTCTATCCATGGGATTATCCTGTGTTGAGGCTAAAGAGAGGAGTTAAAGAAGTTCCCAATGACACCAGGAAAATAACTTCTCGATATAATATTGCCACTCAAAGGCAGTAGGTACAGAGTGAGGCTTTGTTATGTGCTATGTAAGTTTCACATTTGCCAAATTAGTCACTTCTTAAAGAAAAATTGCTGTAAGGAAACTTGGAAAGGAAAATCAGAAGAGGATTTTTTTTCCCAATAAAAATTCTAATTTTTCCAATACGAGGAAATAAAGTAATATGAGATCAAACTTCCAAATATTTCTAATAGTATGAACCAACGGTTTAGTTGTGTCCAACTCTTTGAAACCCCATGGACTGTAGCCCTCCAGGCTCTTGTCCATGGGATTCTCCAGGCAAGGATACTGGAGTGGGCTGCTATGCTCTCCTCTAGGGAATCTTCCTGACCCAAGAATCAGACCAGGGTCCCCTGCATAGGCAGGTAGGTTCTTTACCACTAGTGCCACTTGGGAAGCTCATGAACCAACATACATCAGTTCAGTTCATTCGCCAGGCATGTCTGACTCTTTGAGATTGCCAGGCTTGCCAACCAACTGCCAGGAGTTGCCAACCAACTCCTGGAGCCTACTCAAACTCATGTCCATCGTGACAGTGATGCCGTCTAACCGTCTCATCCTCATACATACCATAGTCATATATTAGAAACTTTTGACATGATGCAGTTTAACATTTTTCATAAAACTTAGGTTACTGACCAGAAGTTTATATAACGCAACACTAAAGAGTCCACATTCATTTCTTCTGATACACAGTGGTTTCATCTCCTGCAGGACACTGCTGACTTCTCAGGTGCTAAACTAGGGCTGGCAAAACGTCCGTCACTGGGCTGATTTTCTTAAGAGACTCAGGATGCCACAAATATTTTCTTTCTTTCCATTTTGGATCCTTTCAAATATATTGATTTTTTTTTTTAACATCTTGCAGATTTACAAGTCTAGAAGCTCATCTATCCACCCTTCTAACTAAATATCCCTCCTACTAGTAAAGATAGGACGACATACAAACTGCAGCAACCTTCTCAGAGTGACCCGCCGGCTCTCATCCATTGTTGACAGTCCTCTCACAGATTTCCACCATCCCCTCCACCACAATGAGACACAGACACGTTTTCTAGAAGAGGCATGGCTGGAGGTTTCTGGGCACTGCATTGCGAGGCTGCCAGTCAGACAGGCTGTGGCTCTAAATGGAGGCCATATGGCAACCAGCTGACTTCTGTGTTGAGTCCTACACCTGTTACTCAGTAGGAGGATGCTTTTCGAGTGTTTATGTTCTTAGAGCTATTTTAATTTTCTTCATGGCTGCTTCTCTGTGACTCACTGTTGGCTTCCTGTTCTCTCTGGCTACTTTGTAAAATGCAGATAACTTAAGCAACAGAGACATTCCACAGAAGTTTATTCGAGCCTTGCCTCTCATCTATTTTCATGTATTTTTAGTCTTAGTGGAACTTAAAGGACATGCACTCTTGGTTAAATTCTTCTCTGATCTGCCAAAGAGAGACAGATTTGAAAAATCTGTGGAAGGAAGCAGAGCCTCCTGGTGGGATGAACTAGGAAGACCATCGCCCCATGGTATGTGTGTGGGGGTAATTCTGCTTCTTGTGTAGCTACAATATTGTAACATGACTTGTGGATGTTGTCAAATATACAGCCTTTCCTTTATGCTCCAAAGGATGACTCCAGTAATGGATCTGTATACAAAATGCTTTTATGTAACTAGGTTAGCCAAGGGATCACTTAGGCCACATTTAAATTAAAGTAGAACTTGGCATAAATCATCTCTAGGGCTTATTGAAGAATAAAATCAGTAGAGGGAGCAAAAGGAAATTATTTTTGAACTCTCTTGCTTTTTCACGCACATGAATAGCTTTATAAATACATTTGAAGAATTATTTCAAATGTGGTGAGCCCTTTTGAGGGTCAGCAAGAGTGCATGTGTTAACACGCTGTGTTTGCCAAATTGAGGAAATGAGTTTTCACCTTTCCTTTAATTGTACTTGGCTGCTGGGTTATAAGGGACAGCAACTTGGAAGGAGGTTCAGTAAGGTGAGATTTAGTGACCAATTTCTTGCTTGTTTGTTGTTGTTTTTAAATTTTTGACAAGTAAATTGACTTGGTAGAATTTGAAGAGCACAAACATAAACCCTTAATCATCCCCAATATTTCCTTAATCGGCGTGCTCATCCTGAAATCTCTCCTGACCCAGAGGATGGACACTTCTTAAAGTATCACCTAGGAAAGTGAGGACTCATTTAACACACATTTTCAGTTATTTAGGGCTTCCCCAATAGCTCAGTTGGTAAAGAATCTGCCTTCAATGCTGGAGACCCCGGTTCAATTCCTGGGTCGGGAAGATCCCCCGGAGAAGGGATAGGCTACCCACTCCAGTATTCTTGGGCTTCCCTGTGGTTCAGCTGGTAAAGAATCCACCTGCCATGCAAGAGACCTGGGTTTGATTCCTGGGCTGGGAAGACCCCCTGGCCTGGAGTATTCCATGGACTGTATAGTCCATTGGGTCGCAAAGAGTCAGACATGACTGAGCGACTTTCACACTTTCAGTTACTTAGGTGTTGATATTAATATTATTATTAAAATTATTTTTGTCAGATGCTTTCTGAGAACAGTTTTTGGAAAAATGGTAGCCAACGGAAATAAAACAGAGTTTACTGGGATAGAATTAGAAATGTGCAGAAAGGAGGAATGGGTAAACTGCACACAAACTGGATGAAGGCGATCACTTTTTTCTATTTTTAATTGCCTTGGGCTCCCTTGTGTGGGCAGTCTTTCAAAGTAACAAAGTCACCTATGAATTTTCTGTCCTGTTTGAAGAAAAACATCCTGAACCCAGGGCACAGTCAGCTTTCAAAACTGCTCTAGAGCAGAACTCATCATGTTTTTACTAGTCTTAAGGTTAAAAAGACTTTAGCCTGTTTTTCTCTTTATGTAACCAAAAGCAGCATTCATAGAGAGACGCTTATCTCTAAATTAAGATACTCAAGATATGTAATACATATAAATTTGCAGATTTTAAAAACCAATCTCTGGTAAGAAAATAACCCATAAGTCAACTATATTTTTCTTGCTGAGGAGTAAGGATATATTATTGGTCTCTGTTTTTATTTTTTTAAATCTTATCACTGCTGGTGTGACTCATCTGAAACTAGTACTGACAACTCTGTCCTTGGCTGCACAGAGTTATCAGAATATATGAATCAGCTTGCTTCCAGGTTTTCCAAACAACATATCAATGCTGAGATGAAGTTACTGTTTTGTCATCAAACAAAAATGGATATTTTTAAAACATGTTTTATATACATTTACTTAACATATAGTGCTGCGAAAATGCAGATTGGATTCTCTCTCAATATTTTGTGCAAAGGAATTACCTGAAATATTTTTCTAGATATGGGTAAAACACAGAAATGTTGTTCAACAAAATGCAGATTTTGAGAAGTCAGATAAAAACAATTATGACAATAAGAGCTATTAATTAAAATCTCATGCATAGCCTCTGCACCCACCATTTAATTCACAATTAGCTCAAAACAAGCTGAAAGGATTGAGGACTCAAATGTCCATGCTTCATAAAATGTCAAGTTAAAGGCCTAACTGTGAACCAGATTGCTTATGATACCAGGCCTTTCAACTGTAAATATCAAATGCATAAAGGACAGCATGAATCTTTTAAACTTTATAAAGATGGCATGCGGACTCTAACATTTTGGGAAAATTAAGTCACTTACTAACATTTATGAAGAAGCATGCGTTTAAGCATTATACTGGATCCCTCTTGATCAATTATATGCATGTCAAACAGGAATACATCAGACTCTACCATGATGTTAAAGGTCTTGAAAGAAAAAACTCAAATGACTTCTCATAGTAATTTAAAATATATTGAAAATAAGATCTTATTCAACTTCCCTTAGGCAACAAATAAAATTTTTTTAAGATAAAGAAACTTTGTTCCACAATTTTAAAAGGTGTTAGACTTGGTCATTTCTAAAGTTCTATGAGATCCAGCATTCTATAGAATTATACATATTATCATTTCTTTCGCCAAAGAACTAAGAATTTTACCAAATTTCAAAAATCTTGGTAATTATCCCTCTAAGGACATTGTCCTTATTTAGGGAACAGTGGGAAAATGACAGATTAAATGAATTGCTCATATGTTAAAGGAGCTTTGGTTTGAATAGGTTTAGAATAACATCCCTTTGTATATGTCTCAGTGGTTAGGTAATGTTTCTTCTGACATTTGTTCTAAACAACATCAAATCCCAAATTGCCGTTTACTTGGATCTTCATTTTGAAATAAGCATAAAATTACTGTCTATATTTATTTGGTTATAGCCTCTTTAAGTCCAATATTATTAGGAGGTAGCCTTTTAATATGCTGCTTTCTAGAACTGTATTCAATCACATGGTGACAACAACAAAATAATTGAGGGTAGACTTAGAAGACATCAGCCAAACCACCTGGCTCTGCATCTCGCTCATTTTAAGGATGATGGGAGAAAATTAATTACTTTAATCAAGCACCTTGGCTTCTTGCTCACAAATTACTGGGTGGGTGTACATGTGAATGCAGTAATTTCCTGAGTGAGTGGCAGATGGTTAGACAAGTCATGGGCTCAGGAAAAAACTGTTGTTCAGAAATGCAAGTAGCATAATGGAACAAAATAGTTTTAACTAGTCAGATAAGTCACAGGAAGAACAATAGCCTAACAATGACCTATAGAAAGGCAGTCTTTAAAAAAGGCAGTCTGTAATTACACTGATGGAAGAACAATAAGACACAATCAGCAAAGTCATGGGTAAAGTTTGCTCCTCATCCATAGAGTTGGCACCTCCTTTCAGTTCTCTAGGATCATAAACTTTGTGGTCATTCATGAACACCTGCCTTCCTCTACCCTTTCTAACTCCTGTTGATAATAGCCTATTCTCCTGAATCTTAATCACCAGTGGAACTGGTCTCCATGCTGACTGTCCAGTGAGAGATACTCCCTCTATCATGAAAATCAGTGTGAAGTCATCTGCTGGGGTGGGACAGGACATGGAAATCCTTCTCTGGTTAGGAGAGTGTTGACCACTGGTAAGATTCCCCTGTTAAGCAATTCAAAGCAACTTCAGTCTCATCTTAGTCATCCCTTTGCCTTAAAGACCTCTGTTTGGGTTGAGTTGCGTCTCCTGAACATGTGTGTTTAAGTACTAACCCCTGGTGCCTAAGAATGTGACCATACCTAGAATAGTCACTGCAGATGTCATTGATGAAGATGAGGTCACACGTGAGCAGGGGCTCTTCATCTACTAAGTGTCATTATAAAAATAGAAGAGACACAGAGAGGAGAGCATAATGGGAAGATGATGCACAGAGAGTAGACCCTAATGGCCTGATGACCAAGCCAGAGACTGGAATTGTGCCGTTGTGAGCCCAGGAGCACTGTGAGTCACCTGTGACACCCAGAAGCTAAAGAGAGAGAACACAACTCTCCTGACATCATGATTTCAGACTTCTAATTTCTAGAACTGTGCAACAATAATCTCTCCTTCAAGTTTCTAATCCTTTGTTACAACAGCCTTAGAACACTAATACAACTTCACTTAATTTTCTCTAATTGGGTACTTTTCCATGTATCTGAGTCTGTGTCTTAAACCCAATTTAAATTCTCAGTTACATTGCAGCTTCCCTAAGAGCAAATCCCATGGATTCTCTCTCCTTAAGTTTTTCCTCATTTCAAATCCCTTTTCACCATGCCACTCGCCTTGGTATTATGCTGAAGACAGGGGTTCAACAGATTTTGTTTTTCTACTGAATCCTATATTACAAATGCAGTAAAGAGAAATGAGGATAAGGGAGAATTATAGAAAAATGCTCATATTTTGAGGGTTAAGGTCATCTTTCCGCACTCTATGTTTATAAAATAAGTGATATGGAAAGCATTACCCCTTTTCTACCTATATTCTTATTGAAAATGTACATAGAATGCTGTACGGACTTACAATGCAGCTGAGGATATGATATAGAGAAATGCTTAGACACAGTTCAAGATGGACGAGATAACTACCAAAACCATACATTTAAACCTAGCATAGAGCCACCATAATTAAACTGTGGTATTAATTTCAAAATTAAAAGACATACCCATGGGAAAAATACAAAGTTTCAAAGATATATAACAGAAATATAAGATAAAGGTTGCAGCTCAATTCAAAACAGAAAGGGAGATTTATTCATTTCCTGATGATGGGAAAACTGCTTAGCTATTTAAGAATTATGAACGTTAGATTCTTACCTAATTCCATATCACATGGATTAAATCTGCGTATTTCACACTAAAAATAATGCCCAGAACTGACAAGAGTGAAATAGAAACAGATCCTTTCTTACTCTGTTGGTGCAAGAAAATAGCAGGAAGATCTTCAGGTCTTGCACTACTTGCAATCTGGGAATGAGTGCAAATAATTCATCCTTTTTCCTTCAGTTGTTACATCTTTGGAGCTATTAACTTTAGCAAGTATTCTCATAGCAGGAGAGCAATGTCACTTCAGCCACACATTCAGAGGCTGCAGCGTGCACATGGGTCACCTGGAGATCTTGTTAAGACTGCATATCTTCTTTGGAGAAATGTCTGTTTAGTTCTTTGGCCCATTTTTTGATTGGGTCATTTATTTTTCTGGTATTGAGCTTCAGGAGTTGCTTGTATATTTTTGAGATTAATCCTTTGTCTGTTTCCTCATTTGTTATTATTTTCTCCCAATCTGAGGGCTGTCTTTTCACCTTACTTATAGTTTCCTTTGTTGTGCAAAAGCTTTTAATTTTCATTAGGTCCCATTTGTTTATTTTTGCTTTTATTTCCAATATTCTGGGAGGTGGGTCATAGAAGATCTTGCTGTGATTTATGTCGGAGAGTGTTTTGCCTATGTTCTCCTCTAGGAGTTTTATAGTTTCTGGTCTTACATTTAGATCTTTAATCCATTTTGAGTTTATTTTTGTGTATGGTGTTAGAAAGTGTTCTAGTTTCATTCTTTTACAAGTGGTTGACCAGTTTTCCCAGCACCACTTGTTAAAGAGGTTGTCTTTTTTCCATTGTATATCCTTGCCTCCTTTGTCAAAGATGAGGTGTCCATAGGTTCGTGGATTTATCTCTGGGCTTTCTATTCTATTCCATTGATCTATATTTCTGTCTTTGTGCCAGTACCATACTGTCTTGATGACTGTGGCTTTGTAGTAGAGTCTGAAGTCAGGCAGGTTGATTCCTCCAGTTCCATTCTTCTTTCTCAAGATTACTTTGGCTATTCGAGGTTTTTTGTATTTCCATACAAATTGTGAAATTATTTGATGGCTAACAAACACATGAAAAGATGCTCAACATCACTCATCATCAGAGAAATGCAAATCAAAACCACAATGAGGTACCATTACACGCCAGTCAGGATGGCTGCTATCCAAAAGTCTACAAGCAATAAATGCTGGAGAGGGTGTGGAGAAAAGGGAACCCTCTTACACTGTTGGTGGGAATGCAAACTAGTACAGCCACTATGGAAAACAGTGTGGAGATTTCTTAAAAAACTGGAAATAGAACTGCCATATGACCCAGCAATACCACTTCTAGGCATACACACTGAGGAATCCAGATCTGAAAGAGACACGTGCACCCCAATGTTCATTGCAGCACTGTTTATAATAGCCAGGACATGGAAGCAACCCAGATGCCCATCAGCAGATGAATGGATAAGGAAGCTGTGGTACATATACACCATGGAATATTACTCAGCCGTTAAAAAGAATTCATTTGAATCAGTTCTAATGAGATGGATGAAACTGGAGCCCATTATACAGAGTGAAGTAAGCCAGAAAGATAAAGAACATTACAGTATACTAACACATATATACGGAATTTAGATAGATGGTGGCGATAACCCTATATGCAAAACAGAAAAAGAGATACAGAAGTACAGAACAGACTATTGAACTCTGGGGGAGAACGTGAGGGTGGGATGTTTTGAAAGAACAGCATGTATATTATCTATGGTGAAATGGACCACCAGCCCAGGTGGGATACATGAGTCAGGTGCTCGGGCCTGGTGCACTGGGAGGACCCTGAGGAGTCGGGTGGGGAGGGAGGTGGGAGGGGGGATCGGGATGGGGAATACGTGTAACTATATGGCTGATTCATGTCAATGTATGACAAAACCCACTGAAATGTTGTAAAGTGATTGGCCTCCAACTAATAAAATAATATTAAAAAAAAAAAAAATGCATATTCTGACTCAGGAGCCCTGGGGTACAGTCTGAGACTCTGCGTATTTGCCTAGCTCCCAGGTGATTCCTACGCATCTGGTCCAGGGGGAGACCATATCTTTAGTAGCAATGCATTTTAGATCACCACCAAAAATACCCTACACAGGCCTCAGTTACATCTTCAGACACACACATATGGGGTCTAAATAGCTAGTGAAGTACATGTATGTATCAACCCTTCCCCTTTCTTCCTCCTACATGAAACTCTGATCAGTAGTTTACAGCAAAAATAGGTCCACTAAAACAATGTCTCCTGGGCTTTAGAGCTCAATTATTTCTTTGCCCTGAGAAAAGTTTCCACTTGCAACTGCCCTAAAAACATTCTTAAACCTGACTTCCATCATTGAATTAAACTCTAAATGTCTGAGAGAAGAGAAAGGTAGAAGAAGCTCAATTGGGGCCATTCTGGCAAATATAACAGCTCTTCCATGCACTGCCCCTTTTGGAATGAGCTAAATCCACTCTCATTCCTAGGGAGAGACTGCACGTTAAGGTGCACTTGATCAGCCCTGCCTGCTCTGCACTCTGAACAGCAAAGCTTCAGAGATCACTTCCTCTGACCATCTCCAAATTTGAACTTGACAAGGATGTAGTTCAGATATAAGGCAATAGGAAAAAGCCAGAGTTACTTTTGAATACAACACCTTCCACACTAGAGAAATGAAAGGCTCTATTTTATACCTAGACACTAGAGAGTAACAACCGTCAGAGGGGCTCACTAAGGCTGTCATTAGAGGTGTCGAGTGTCAGGGCAGGCAGCTGGCAAAAGGAAGAGCCTGCAGAAATTTCTGGGGAAGGCCAAAATAATTTTAAAAGTACCGCTGGTGATTCAGACCCATGCTCCATCCACTGGCACCCACAGCGCTTGCCTGTGGGTCCCGAGTAACTATCCTAAAGCATGAAGACAGAAGGAAAATTGTATTTTGTGATAAAAGAACATCTGAACTTCTGCCTCCCTTTTTTGGATTTAAAATGGTTTGACAGGTATAATATGGTGATAGAACTCATTCATGAGCAAAAAGGCATATCATTTACCATCCTGAATCTTTTGCTGGCCTTTGAATATAAATCTCTAGACTAATAGAACTTCCCAATTAAAGCGTTGTCTCAGTATGGAATTACTCCAGCAAAAGATTCTTTCTACACAAAGCTAAAAATCTATACCACAATCGTGATTGGACTGGCAATTTGATGGATGGGGTTCTGACGTTAAAATACATTTGATGGCTTTTTCCTAGTGTGCTTTATAAAATATTTTCATTTAAATACATCATACTTGTTAGACCAGCTACATGGGGCTCTCTCTATTGCAGAGGACCAAAGGCAACTTGAACTTCAAGGATACATTAAGAAAGTGAAATGAAGCAGTGTATTCCACTGAACATAAACTATAGATATGATCTTGCAATCCCACTTCTGGACATATATCCAGAGAAGAACATAAATTGAAAAGTAACATGCACCCCAATGTTCATATTGGCAGTATTTATACTAGCCAAGACATGGAAGCAACCTAAATGTCCATCAACAGATAAATGGACAGAGATGATGTGGTATACACACACACACACACACACACAGTGGAATATTACTCAGTCATAAAAAATGAAACATCACCATTTGCAGCAACACTTATGGACCTGGAGATTATCATACTAAGTGAAGTAAGCCAGACAGAAGAAGACACATTTCATATGATATTACTTATATGTGGAATCTAAAAAAATGGTATGTAAGAATTATTTACAAAACTGAAATAGGCCCATGGATATGGCAAACAAACTTATGGTTATCAAAGGAGAAAGAGAGGGGAAAGGGCAAATTAGGAGTTTGGGATGGACAGATACACACCACTATATATTAGATAGATAAACAACAAGGACCTACTGGATGGCATGTTTGTATAACTGAATCACCTTGCTATATACCTGAAACTAATATAATTTGTAAATTGCCTATATTTCAATAAAAAGAAAATAAATATAGATAAGCACAATCTTTTTTATATTAAACATGAAATGGAATTTCTTTTAGTTTCTTTTTCTCTAATGAATATTTCAGAACATTTTGGAATAGGTTTCATTTTCAGTTTAGATCTAATTGTCACTTTTATGAGTTGTATGCTAAGTTATAATGATATAGCTTAGGGATGGCTTTATAAAGCCTTTCCTTCCATTTCCATGATCAATGCATCCAACTACTAGAAGCAGAAAGTAGAGTTGATGAGCAAGTCCTTCAGTAGTTAGTAACTCACCATATAGGGAAATGAATCTTCATGAACGACGTTCAAGAATGTAGGCAAAAGCACAACTGTCTCAGCTGCTACTTCAACTATCTGGTTCCTCTGAGTCCTCTGATGTTAAATGGGGCAAGGTCCCTTAGTTTAGACTTTCCAGAGTCAACCCATGTGCCTAAAATCACTTACCTTTTAATAGCCTGGAACAAAAGATGTTTAAAACACTGGTTCTCAAACTTTTCTAAATTTTAACCCTAATATCAGTTCAGTTCAGTCGCTCAGTTATGTCTGACTCTTTGGACCACAGCACGCCAGGCTTCCCTGTCCATCACCAACTCCCAGAGTTTACTCAAACTCATATCCATTGAGTCAGTGATGCCATCCAACCATCTCATCTCCTGTTGACCCCTTCTTCTTCAGCCTAAATCTTTCCCAGCATCAGGGTCTTTTCCAATGAGTCAGCTCTTTGCATCAAGTGGCTAAAGTATTGGAGTTTCAGCTTCAACATCAGTCCTTCCAATGAACACCCAGGGCTGATTTCGTTTAGGATGGATCGGTTGGATCTCCTTGCAGTCCAAGGGACTCTCAAGAGGCTTCTCCAACACCACAGTTCAAAAGCATCAATTCTTCAGCATTCAGCTTTCTTGATAGTCCAACTCTCATCCATACATGAGTACTGGAAAAACCATAGCCTTGACTAGATGGACCTTTGTTGGCGAAGTAATGTCTCTGGTTTTTAATATGCTGTCCAGGTTGGTCATAACTTTTCTTCCGAGGAGTGAGCATCTTTTAATTTCATGGCTTCAATCACCATCAGCAGTGATCTTGGAGCCCAAAAATATAAAGTCTGCCACTGTTTCCACTGTTTCCCCATCTATTTGCTATGAAGTGATGGGACCAGATGCCATGATCTTAGTTTTCTGAATGTTGAACTTTAAACCAACTTTTTCATTCTCTTCTTTCACTTTCATCAAGAGGCTCGTTAGTTCTTCTTCACTTTCTGCCATGAGGGTGGTATCATCTGCATATCTGAGGTTATGGATATTTCTCCCAGCAATGTTGATTCCAGCTTGTGCTTCATCTGGCCCAGTGTTTCTCAAGATGTACCCTGCATATAAGTTAAATAAGCAGGGTGACAATACACAGCCTTGATGTACTCCTTTTCCTATTTGGAACCAATCTGTTGCTCCATGTCTAGATCTGACTGTTGCTTCCTTACCTGCATACAGGTTCCTCAAGAGGCAGGTTTAGGTGGTCTGGTATTCCCATCTCCTTAAGAACTTTCCATAGTTTATTGTGATCCATATAGTCAAAGGCTTTGGCATAGTCAATAAAGCAGAAATAGGTGTTTTTCTGGAACTCTCTTACTTTTTCAATGAGCCAGCAAATGTTGGCAATTTGATCTCTGGTTCCTCTGCCTTTTCTAAAACCAGCTTGAACATCCAGAAGTTCATGGTTCATGTATTTTTGAAGACTGGCTTAGAGAATTTTTAGCATTACTTTGCTAGCGTGTGAGATGAATGCAACTGTGAGGTAGTCTGAGCATTCTTTTACATTGCTTTTCTTAGGGATTGGAATGAAAACTGACCTTTTCCAGTCCTTTGGCCACTGTTGAGTTTTCCAAATTTGCTGGCATATTGAGTGCAGCACTTTCACAGCATCATCTTTCAGGATTTGAAATAGCTCAGCTGGAATTCCATCACCTCCACTAGCTTTGTTCGTAGTGATGCTTCCTAAGGCCTGCTTGACTTCACATCCCAGGATGTCTGGCTCTAGGTGAGTGATCACACCATCATGATTATCTGGGTTGTGAAGATCTTTTCTGTACAGTTCTTCTGTATATTCTTGTCACCTCTTAATATCTTCTGCTTCTGTCAGGTCCATACCATTTCTGTCCTTTATTGAGCCCATCTTTGCATGAAATGTTCCCTTGTATTTCTAATTTTCTTGAAGAGCTCTCTAGTCTTTTCCATTCTTTTGTTTTCCTCTATTTCTTTGCATTGATCGCTGAGGAAGGCTTTCTCACCTCTCCTTGCTATTCTTTGGAACGCTGCATTCAAATGGGTATATCTTTCCTTTTCTCCTTTGCTTTTGGCTACATGCTGTAGATATATAGCCTTGCTCTTGCTGTGTACAATGCCTGCTGATACTTTAAAATCAATTCACTTCACTTCTGAGTTTTTTATTCTAAAATGATGAGGCATAGTTGATTATATAAAAATGACTAGCTTGTGCTCAAAATAATTTAAAATGTTCTCATTTTAAAATTTACAATTCAGTGTTGAGAAACAATAATATGAGTATGCTGTTGATGAGTTATTCTTCTACCATCTATTTGTATTCAAAAAGCAGTAAAAGAATTTTATAATCATTATAAAGCAAAAGTTAACGTCAAGTTTTCTTAAATAAAGTGCCATCATTCTCTCACAATGGCATTGGAAATAAGCCCAAGTATGAAAAAGAGAAATAAATGAAGCTTTATTAATGTTTTTAAAGTATAATTTTAATAAAGTTAAAAACATCATTCCCTTGCAAAAATATAGTGAGCATATGTCAAAAGTTATGTAGTATATTAATGAAGGAAACAGCAGAATGGTGAAGTTAGCTCAAAGGAGGATAGTAGCAGGTGGAAAAAAAAAATACTGAAATAAGTTTAAGTGGAATATAAAATATATATAACCTATATAGAAATAGGTTAATGATCTGCAGAGCAATAATAAAATAACCTCTGTGATTCTCTATTAGAATTCATTTATATATCTACTGCACAAAGACGTGGGTTTGATCCCTGGATCAGGAAGATCCCCTGGAGGAGGGCGTGGCAACCCACTCCAGTATTCTTGCCTGGAAAATCCCATGGACAGAGGAGCCTGGCGGGCTACAGTCCATAGGGTCACAAAGAGTTGGACACGACTGAAGAGATAGCACACACACATACACATGGGGAGGCAGAAATAAGAGGCAGTTTGCTCCTAATTCCCACTGGGACAGGGCTTCCCCAGTGGCTCAGCAGTAAAGAATCCGCCTGCAATGCAAGAGCTGCAGGAGATGAGGGTTCGATCCCTGGGTCAGAAAGATCCCCTGGAGGAAGGCATGACAACCCACTCCAGTACTCTTGCCTGGAGAATCCCATGGACAGAGGAGCCTGGTGGGCTGCAGTCCATAGGGTCGCAAAGAGCTGGACACAACTGAAGTGACTTCGCACACACACACTGCACAAAAGTTCACTTATATTTATCATTCTTCTCAAATTCATGTGTAATTTATTAGAGTCTGTGCCCTAGTCAATAGTAAAAAGTTTATCAAACTTACTTTCTCATTTGAAATGTCACATTTTCCTCAGAATGTTCTGCCATGACACTGAAAGGGCATACAGAAATACTCTAGCCTAATTTCTAAGATTTAAACTACTGTTCTCAAAAGTATGAAATATTCATTGGCCATAACGGAATCAAATTTCTGTATCTTCAGCATCTAAGGCAGTGAGTGGTATAGCGTAGGCATTTGATAAACACTGTTTTTTAGTGAGTTGTTCAGTTGCCATGTCGTGTTCACCTTTTTGCCACCTCATGGACTGCAGCACAGAAGTGTTCCCTGTCCCTCACCGACTCCCGGAGTTTGCTCAAACTCATGTCTATTGAAATGGTGATGCCACCCAACCATCTCATCATCTGCCACCCCCTTCACTCCCCGCCCTCAATCTTTCCCAGCATCAGGGTCTTTTCCAATCAGTCGACTCTTCGCATCAAGTAGCCAAAGTGTTGGAGCTTCAGCATCAGAACTTCCAATGAATATTAAGGGTTGATTCCTTTAGAATCAACTGGTTGGATCTCCTTGCAGTCCAAGGGACTCCCAAGAGTCTTCTCCAACACCACAGTTCAAAAGCATCAATTCTTTGGCGATCAGCCTTCTTTACTGTCCAACTCTCACATCCATACGTGAGTACTGGAAAAACCATAGTTTTGACTATACAGACATTTGTCAGCAAAGTGGTGTCTCTGCTTTATTTTTTGGATATTTTTTCTTTATATATATATATATATTTGAAGTATAGTTGATTTACAATGTCTCAGGTACATAGCACAGTAATTCTTACACATATATACATATATTATTTTTGAAATTCTTTTCCAACATATTGACTAGAGTTCCCTGTGCTATACAGTAAACCTGTGTGCTTGTTAAATTTTGTTGCTTGTTGCTTGTTAAATTTTTTTAATTTAGAAATCTAGCATCCTATTCATACTAAGTCAAACAAATGGAATCAAAGTGTCATAATTATTTTTGGTTAGGCAAAAATCCATAAGTTTTCTAAAATATATATATTATATATAATATTTACATATATGTATACAAAAGCTTTTCTACTATGCTTGATAAAGGCTTGGGAAAGAACATAAAAAGAAAGAGACGGATAAGCTGGGAAACATAAACTAAATTAAATGGGAGCCCAGAATATGAAATAGTAAAGTAAAAGATCATCATACAGTCCAGTTGTTTTTAAACATGGCTACTCATTAGAAACATATCTGGAGCTCTGGAGAAAACAACAACAACAATAAAAGTACCTGGGCATTTGTATTTTTCAAAAAAACTGTCAAGATAATGCTGATATGCATCTGGATTTTAAAAACTGATTACGCCTTTTTCTGTTAAGTGGTAGTTTTGGTGATATTGAGTAATACGCTGTTTAGGTTTGTCATTGCTTTTCTTCCAAGGCACAAGCATCTTTTAATTTCATGGCTGCAGTCAATATCTGCAGTGATTTTGGAGCCCAAGAAAATAAAATCTGTCACTGTTTCCATTTTCTCCCATCTATTTTTCATGCAGTGATCAGATTGGATGACATGACCTTAGCTTTTTAAATGTTGAATTTTAAGCCAGCTTTTTCACTCTCCTTTTTAACCCTCAAGAGGCTCTTTAGTTTCTCTTCACTTTATGCAGTTAGGGTAATATCATCTGCATATCTGAGGTTGTTGATATTTCTCCCAGGAATCTTGATTCCAGCTTGTGATTTCATTCAGCCCATGATTTTGCATGATGTACTCTGCATAGAAATGAAATAACTAGGGTGACAATACGCGGCCTTGACGTACTCCTTTCTCAAGGAATTTGGAACCAGTCTGTTGTTCCATGTCTAGTTCTAACTGTTTCATCTTGACCTGCACACAGGTTTCTCAGGAGACAGGTAAGGTAGCCTGGTATTCCCGTCTCTTTCAGAATTTCTCACAGTTTGTTGTGATCCACACAGTCATATTCTTTAGAGTAGTCAATGAAGCAGAAATAGATGTTTTTCTGAAATTCCCTTGCATTTTCTATGATCCAGCATATGTTGGCAATTTGATCTCTGGTTCCTCAGTCTTTTCTAAATCCAGCTTGTACATCTGGAATTTCTCAGTTTATGTACTGTGAAGCCTAGCTTGAAGGATTTTGAGCATAACCTTACCCACATGTGAAATGACCACAACTATACAGTATTTGAACATTTGTTAGCATTGATTTTCTTTGGAATTGGAATGAAAACTGACCTTTTCTAGTCCTGTGGCCACTGCTGAGTTTTTTAAATTTGCTGACAGACTGAGTGCAACACTTTAACAGCATCATCTTTTAGGATTTGAAATAGCTCAACTGGAATTCCATCAACTCCAATAGCTTTGTTTATAGTAATGCTTCCTAAGGCCCACCTGAGTTTACACTCCAGGATGTCCAGCTATAGGTGAGTGACTAGACCATTGCGGGTATCTGGTCATTGAGATCTTTTTTGTATACTTCTTCTGTGTATGCTTGCCACCTTTCCTTAATACTTCTGCTTCTCTTAGGTTCTTATCATTTCTGTCCTTTATTGTGCCCACTTTTGCATGAAACATTCCCTTGGTATTTCCAATTTTCTTGAAGAGATCTCTAGTTTTTCCCATTCAATTGTTTTCCTCTATTTCTTTGCATTGATCAGTAAGAAGACTTTCTTACCCTTCCTGCTATTCTCTGGAGCTCTGCATTCAGTTGGGTGTAACTTTCCCTTTCTCCTTTGCCTTTATCTTCTCTTCTTTCCTCAGCTATTCTTTTTTTTTTTTTTCTTTTCTTTTTTTTTTAATTTTATTTTATTAGTTGGAGGCCAATTACTTCACAACATTTCAGTGGGTTTTGTCATACATTGACACGAATCCTCAGCTATTCTTAAGGCCCCATTTGTTAGTGAAAATCTACTAATTCTTACAGAAGTAAAGGGGGCCTCCTTACTAGCATTAAATTGGACAGAAGAACACTTGAAAATTAGTGTACCCCTTCCTTACCAAATACCATTTTTAATTTATACAAACTGCTTCACTCACCTAGTTCTTATTTTGTGGATGTTCTTACATGACTCAATATTGTGTAAGTAGAAAATGTTTGGGGCTATTTTGGGGCTATTTTCACCTCAGCACAATTAGCCTAATTACTCTTATTTACAATATGAAAATAAGAGTGTGCCAAACAGATAGGTCATATAGTCAAAGCTATGGTTTTTCCAGTAGTTATGTATGGATGTGAGAGTTGGGCTGTTAAGAAAGCTGAGTGCAGAAGAATTGATGCTTTTGAACTGTGGTGTTGGAGAAGACTCTTGAGAGTCCCTTGGACCTCAAGAAGATCAAACCAGTCAATCCTAAAGGAAATCAGTCCTGGATATTAACTGGAAGGACTGATGCTGAAGCTTCAATACTTTGGCCAACTGATATAAAGAGCTAACTCATTGGAAAAGACCCTGATGCTGGGAAAGATTGAAGGCAGAAGGAGAAGGGGACGACAGGATGAGATGGTTGGATGGCATCATCGACTCATTGGACATGAGTTTGAGAGAACTCTGGGAGATGGTGGAGGACAGAGAAGCTTGATATGCTGCAGTCCATGGGGTAGCAAAGAGTCGAACGCAACTTATGAACTGAGCAACCACAACAAACAGAAATCACAGCCTGAGGGCTTATATAAATATATCTGGAGGGTCTTTTTCCCAGGTACTGTCTGAGAGTGGCAGTCTCTGATTAAATCCCTTTAATTTCCCTTTTAGACTTGGCTTGACTGTTTGCATTTTGGTTAGGCTAGAGAGCTCAATTTTATGCACAAGCATTAGTTAAAAAGTTATTGAAATGCTTCATTAAAATCAGTAACAAGACAAACTATATAGGAATGTACAACATTCACATGTAGAAATCTTTAAGTGCACAATATGAACAATGAAAAAAATAGGAATATATACTATTTTCTTGGAGAAGATGCAACATTATAAAGGTGTTAACTATCTAAAAATTAATCCTTAGATTTAATGCCATTTTCATAACATATTACTTTTTTTTCTGATCCAGAGAAGATTATACTAAAATTCATTTAGAAAAATAAGAAGCAAGAATTGCCAGGAAACTTCTGGAAAAAAATCTTGTAATAAGAAATGATTGTAATTTGGAGATGTTAAAACATTTTATAATGCATAAGTCATAGCAAGAATGATAATGGCCATGACTAGAAAAACTGATCGAATGTAACAACAAATAAAACCCATTTAAGACCACAGTTAAGATTCAGGGAACATTGCAAATCTGTAGCAAAATAATGAATTTATTAAAGAAATAGAAAAACCTTCTGAAAAGTTAGATTAGACCAACATCTCCTGTCTTATATACCAAAAGTATCGAACTTTAAATATAAAAATAATCCATATATGTAATAGCTGAAATGTGAATTTTTTTCTGCAGTCTTAGATTAAGTAAAGTATAATCCTGAAACATAATTAAAAAAACACTGACAAATTTGATACCATAACAAGCTACACATTTCTGTTTAAGTGGGGAATTTCATATATATATATCTATATATATATATATATCTCTTAGAAGGCACAAAATTTTTCTGGAAGAATTCACAATAAACTGATAGTGAGTGGCTGAGGACACTCAACAGCTTGGCAGGGAGACTTTTTCAAATATATTCATTTATTCTTTTAATACATATCACTTATTATTTAAAAAGAGTGTAGCATAAGGGAAAATGCACATATAACTCTAAAAAAGCATGGGATGATCACACCTTTAATCTACAGTGTAATGAAGACAACCCAGGTCTCAAACAAAAGCCTTCTTCTTGGATTGCAGCTCTGCATCACCTTTCAAGTCAGTTTTTGGTATCTTTACATACAATTACAAAGGTTTCCACATCTTTAAATATATATTATAGCCCTATGATAATCTGTACAACCAAACAAAGAAGGAAAGGACAATATTCCTACATGTGGGCATTCCCTCAAATATAACAGGAGTTCACGGCACTTTCAGGCATGTGGATTGTGGGGAAGGGAGTGGTGGGAGGCAAAACTAGAGAGGTGGGTCAGGGCAAACAGGGCCTGGAAATCTATGTCAAGGGTGTTGGGTTTCATCCCAGGGGGTAAAGAGCCACTGAAATGGGGAGTGCAGCCATCCAATTTGCATTTTAGAAAAGTAAATCAGGCTGCAGTGGAGAAACTGCTTGTGTGAAGTGCGAAGAGGAGGTAGCAATATGAGAGGCAGTGAGAGAGTGATGGACGATAGGCTGGACTATCTCCCACACTACAGCAGGTTCACTGTTGTTCAGTTGCTGAGTGGTGTCCTACTCTCTGGCCCCATGGACTGCAGCATGCTAGGCTCCTCTGTCTTTCACCGTCTCCCAAAGTTGGCTCAGATGCACGTCCATCGAGTTGGTGATGCCATCCAGCCATCTCATCCCCTGCTGCCCCCTTCTCCTCCTGCCTTCAATCTATCCCGGCATCAGGGCCTTTTCCAATGAATCGGCTCTTCACGTCAGATGGCCACAGTATTGGAGCTTAAACATCAGTCCTTCCAGTGAATATTCAGGACTGATTTCCTTTAGGATTGACTAGTTTGATCTCCTTGCAGTCCAAGGGACTCTCAAGGGTTTTCTCTAGCACCACAATTTGAAAGCAACAATTCTTCAGCACTCAGCCTTCTTTATGATCCAACTCTCACATCTGTACGTGACTACTGGAAAAACCATAGCTTTGATGATATGGATCTTTGTCAGCAAAATGACGTGTCTGCTTTTCGATATGCCATCTAGGTTTGTCATCGCTCTCCTTCCAGGGAGCAAGGGTCTTTTATTTTTGTGGCTGCAGTCACCATCCCCAGTGATTTTGGAACACAGGAAAATAAAATCTGTCACTGCTTCTATTTTTTTCCCCTTCTATTTGCCATGAAGTAATGGGATTGGCTACACACTCTATTTAATTAACATCTCGAAATGCTGTTTCTTTCTTTCCCTGCCATCACAGTTAACCAGAGCTAACTTATTTACTGACATTAATTACACAGCAGGAGCTCTTCTAACAATTTCATGCACTTCATTTATACCTTGCAATAACTTTATGGTGTAGACAACATTCCTGTCCTCATTCAATGGATAAAAATCTGTCACTGAAGGTTCACAAATATGCCCAGGTTCACACAGGAACTGGTAAGATGAATGTAACCACAAGACATGGATCCAGAAACACTCCACTCCACCACTCAGCTGCCTTAGTTCCCCATGGGCTAGATTTCTGTGATGACAACTTGAAGACGTTCCCTTTCTCCCCATGGCTTCCAGTTTCAACTCGACCAACCAGTCTCTTTCCAAAGGTATCTGGATAAAGCATTGCTTACATCACCTCACCTTTCTGCTCTGTATTGTAGAAAGCAACGCTACTAATCACTGAAGTTTTCCTTGGTTTTGGGGGATCTTTCCTATGTCTGTATCTTTGCATATGGTAGAATTCTTAGTCTTTGAGGCATACTTAAATTCAACCTCTCCCATAAGACCCCCATTTTCATGTCATGAAAATTAGACTGTTAGCCTAAAATCCATTCTCACCTCACACCAATGACTACCAAACAGTCCGGCGTATGATTATAGGTTAGCTTGATTTATTTTGTGACTATCAGTCCTGTCTCTAATTTCTTTGTATTTACTGCAGCGCAGACATGCAGTGGGAAGTCAGTACACACACAGGTAAATGTTCTTTTCAAGAGCTACTACTAGATTGATATTTCCCAACTGATATTTCATTCCATGAAAACAAGTTTGTTAAAAAATTAGTTAAATATTTAAACAAATTATTCAGAAACTTTCACATGTTAATAATGAAGTGTGAGATTGACTAAATTGTATGTGATTTCACCACAAAGCTCTCTTGCCTTTTCAAAAGCACAGTATATCAATGGCAATAAAGATGAATAACAATTATTGCACATGGACTGTATTTCTGATACTGGGTTAAGTTGATGCCTTTCATCATCTCATTTAGTACTCTTGGTATCTCTTGGAATACTCTAAGAAAGATAGCTTGGAAAAAGCTCATCTAGATATATTCATGAAGACACTTAGGTGATGATTTCTATTTGCATACTCTTTTTCTGTCCAAGTAAGTAGAACATGGAGAATCATTAATGCCCCACCCAAATCTGAAAGTGGGAAATGGCAACCCACTCCAGTATTCTTGCCTGGAGAATTTCATGGACAGAGAAGCTTGGTAGGCTAGTCTATGGAGTCACAAAGAGTTGGATAGGACTGAAATGACGCAATGATAGGACATGCATGCACGCAAACTTGAAAGCAAAGTATATTTTAAAATAAATTGCAGTATTGGGAATTCTTAGCTTAGAAAGTCTTTCTTTCTTCCATATATATAATGCTACATAAATCCTTCACAGAGCTTTGGATATGATCACAAAGACTCTTAAATCTAACCTAGACCAAGGGCCCTTCCATTTTTTTAACCTTCTTTATCCTCTGGGATCTCAAAGCCTTGTAAAGGGGCACAAAGGTTTTCTTCTGGCTTTAGCTATGTTGTCTACCTTTCACCTACAGAGAAAAACTATTAGGTATAATAGGTTTATCTATGTGTCTTAGATGAAAGATAATATGGTCTTCATTTCAGCCAGAAAAATAAGAGGAATCAGGTAGCTGGGATAATAAAAAGGAAAAGATAATTTTAATGTCTTGCTAATTCAATAATTTGTTGCTCTCTAAACTTGTAATTTTTTGTTTTCTCTTTGCATGGGCTACAAGATCCATAATTTTCAATAAGACCTGTTTATAAGTATTAGGGAGATATATATATATATACACATATATATATACACCAGTAAAAATAGAAAGCCACAATTTCTAAAAGCATTCAAAAATAGAGTGTCTATTGATAACTAGGATTATAAAAATATTACATTTAAAAGGACTTGTTATAATCATTTAATCCAATTTGTTTGTGAATAAATTAATGACATGGTGAGCTAGCAGATGAGATAGGTGTGTCTCATTATCCTTGTAGTTTATCTAATGCCCTTTTAATAACAGTCTGCCTTGTCAGTACTTTAATGATAAAGAAATTATTTTAAAATATATATTAATTACCAAAAATGTCATAAGTACCACCCACCACATTTGAAATACCAAGCTCTCTGACAATGACTGTCACTGACATAGAGTGAAAAAGACAGTAAGAATGGATAAGATGATCTCAGACCCAGGAGAATAATCTTTCCCCAAGAAGACATTCAGATTTTCTTTGATTTTTATCTTGATGAAAAATTTATGTTTTCACTATCACAGCACTAATATAACTGTGATCTATGGGCTTCACAATGTATAAATCTGGTTTCATGCACTTTTGAGAATTCTACCATAATCCAACCAATATATTTATCCCCTCTTCTGGGTCAGTATGTTGAGGTGCTGTAAAAGTTCTATCACTCAAAACAACCCTATTCTTGCCCTCCTGGGAGAGAGATGTTTTTGAGAATTTGTGATGTGCAACTTTGATAAAAAGTAGTATTAGACTTCCTACTTCCTTTCTTCTTTTGCCTGTCTTTTTCTTATTTGTTTGTTTTCTTTGGTATAATTCAGTAGTAATTTACTACAACTCATTTAAAATCGGTAATAGCTATCAATTCTATCAAGTGGAGTACAAAGTATATTTAACAAGGAATTCAGAATGTTTTTCTAGAAAAATTTTTAAAAGCTTCAGGATGACTGTTACCAATTATCAAGTTGAGAGTTGGGACAGTCGGTACATAAGAAGTGCCAATCAGCCAGATCTTCACATGCTTAATTAACTGGGAATAAGGCAACAGTACATAAATCAGACATAACCTCTTCCTTGTGAAACTCACAATCTCTTTGCAGACCAACAGCATGCTAAGTGCTCCCTGAGTTCTGCACCTCATTTGCAAGGTTTTAACAGCATATCTGCACTTACATCTGCCCATCCTTTCCTGCCAGGTCCTTTTCTTCACGAATAAATACATGTCTATACTCTGAAGGCTCTAGGGAGGATACAACCCAGTTTGTTTACTTGACTTCCAGACCCTTCATGCCCTGTCAATCTTTCTACATTGTGTCTCTGCTTCACATGACCTGATACAGAGTATAGTCACCTAACACACTCAATACTACATGAATGAATAAATGACTTTTGAGGGGGGTAACTTTCTCCTACTTCAAATTCTCTTGCCTTTCTTCCTCATTTAGGCTTTCTGAAAATGGGAAGGTTATTACCTATCCTATTCAGGAATATTTATATATAGCCTGAATAGTTTATATGGCCACTTGGTTGGGTTTCAGGGGGAAAAATGTGGAAATATACATTTGGAGGATTTCCTATATTTAAAAATTGAGATACTCAGGTTTCCTTTACTGTGGGGAGAAACCTCTTTAGAACAGAACAGTGAGGGTTTTTAAATTTTTGTCTATTTTACTTTTTCTAGAAACAAATCTGAAAACATAAAGTTTGATTTTTTTCCATTAAAATTTCCTAAGACTTTATTCATTCAGATTTGCCTGACTTAATTACTAGTGTGACCTGTTTATCTTATTTTTAACTTTGAGGCTTGGTAGCAATAAGAAAAAGAAAACACCTTGAAGAAATAGTATATACCATGCAATAAATACTGAAAATTTTACTTTGCATACACTGTCCTAACTATCTCAGGACAATTATTTTCCCAGCATTTTTTGCATTTTTTCAAATCAAACTCCTCACTCTTTTGTTACTGAATTCTGGGGAAAAAAGTGCCAGACATTAATATCTCATCCTGAACTACCAAGACCACGTTTTACTGAGGTTTCTTATTAAAAGTGGCATTTTCATTAAAATCCCTTCTCTGCTGTGAAAAGCCATGATGATGTATTATCTGTTTTGAACAAATGTGCTGCAGAAAGTGCCTAGGAGGTAATAACACAGTTTAAGAAAAAAAATTAAATATGATGGCTAGCCAAATGCAATTTACTCATTTGTGTTTTTTGGTGGCAAGTCATATATCTTGTAAAAAGGGATACACCTGAAGCAAGAGTAGAAAAAAAAAGTAGAAAAAAAAAAGGGCAGTTTTACACAAATAGAAATACATCAAAAAAAGTTGCACAAAATGCAGATATTTCAAAATGAAAAACTCCTAAAACAAAATCAAAGGAATGTTAGATGATACCCTGTATTTTTTTTTCTTTCTTTTTCAGATAAAAACCTGTTGCCTTTTACCCTTTTGTCCCTGGGGTGTGAAGACTTTCTCAACTGCTCTCTGAGCCCCAGGAGTGGCTGGGGCCTTTGGGCTGCAGGTAAGGGGTAATGCCATGTCACCGTCCTTGAGGCCAGGACTGTGAGCCCACATACTAGGTTGGAAGTCTAGTACTGTCACACCTAATCGCTCCATTCACCCTCCCCTCCCCTTCTCTCTCTTGTCCACAGGTCCATTCTCTATGTCTCTGTCTCTATTCCTGCCCTGGAACTAGGTTTATCTGTAACACTTTTCTGGATTCCACATACATATGTTAATATACAACATTTAGGGGGCTCAACTTGGTGCTCTCTGATGCCTTGGGTGGGGGTGGGAGGGAGGTCCAACAGGGAGGTTACATATGTTACACATAGTGGATTCACTTCCTTGTACAGCAGAAGCTAACATGAGATTGTAAAGCAATTATACTCCCAATGGAAAAAAAATACAATGCTGCCATTTGCAAGCTTTCTGACCCTATGGCAGTCCTCTCATCTCCTTATACCTCATTGCATTCAGCTGTAAAAGACCACTTTGAGGAATGTGAGTGCAAGTCTAACCCCTCATCTTTCCAGTATAACCCATTCATAGTCTAGTGTCAATCCACTTTCTTCACACTTCAAATACAATAGCCATAACCACAGCAAAAAAAAAAAAAAAAAGAAAGAAAGAAAAAAAAAGGAAAAGAAAAAGAAAAAACAGTAGACTGCCTATTCCCCAAGCAGCGTTCCTTGTTTCCTTGTTTCCCAGCCCCATGTTGTTGCCCTAACTCCTGCCCCTTCCCCACCTCTAAATTCTACTCATTTTCAAAATCCAGCTATGAAGCGACTTGTGCTATAATGCCTTCTATCCCTCCCATATCCTGTACTGGGCTGGGAATCATCACAGGCTTTGCCAGATTCTCCCAGTATGTGATCTATAACTCACGGAAGCACTTCTCCTTTTCCACCTTTCAATTCACACACATGTTTTTCCCTGTCTGCTACCTTATAGGTTCTCTGAGGGCAGTGCCAAAACAATAATCTTTATATCTTCCTGGGTACCTATCATACCTGTAGTGGGAATTTAATAATTAATGTTTATTGTGTCAATGAATATAAAAAAGGTTATCTATAGTATCTTATTCAGTAGGAAGATAAGAAGATATAAGATCAGAGTTGTAAAAGCCTTGAAAAAGTAAAAGTTTTATTGACATGAAAGGGGGTGATGGTTGGAATACTATACAGGCACATTTGACAAGGGAATAAAAATCCTGAGGGTTATTCACAACTGACAGGGCTCTGAAGTGTGACTTGGCTACTAAAGAAATTCCTGTTCTGTAAGTATAGCTTTACAAGAAATTGAGATAACACGTTTGGAGAACATCGGAAGAAGTAAAAATGCCAAGAAGAACAGCTTTTTCAGACTGTCAAGGCGTCTTAATTTGTTTTCATGCAGAGAAACTTGTCAAACTGCCACTATCTTGCCTTCTTGTCAAGCAAAGTTTCTATACATTGAGTGCCAATTCCACTTTCTGGGTAGCCACAAAAGTTCACTAGAGTTTGATAAAGCCGCTGCTGTAAGCCAGTGTGCTACAATATCAGTGCTGAAGTTGTCTATGGTCTGGCACCATCCCCGGAGGAAAGTCAACAGAATCAGAGATAAATCCTGACCTGCTGATGCTAAGCCTCTGCTGGAGGTCTAAGTCAGGGAGAAGGTCACGGTAACCTGGCAGAGGCATCCTCTCTTGGGATCATTCAAAATTTCATGAAAAGAATTCATGACTTAAGTCTGGGACTCCAGAGGATAAGCACCCCAGACCTTGCTCCTCCAAGTGTGGCCTGCAGACCACAGCCTTGGCATCACTCTGGGGTTACTTAGCAATGCAGACTCTCAGGCCACCACCCACATGTAAGAGTTTGCATTTTAAGAAGATCCTAGGTGATTCATACTCATTAGACTTTGTGAGGCACCACTCAAAGGCAGGCAGGGGATGGCCAAGAAAAAACAAAACAGTTTCAGTACTTCATTGTGATTAGAAAAAAAATTTAACAGTATAGAGGCAAAATTGCCTATTCAATTTATTTATATAAGGTTTTTTAACATGAGAATGCTTTTCAAAACTAAGGACAATAAAGCTGTATTATTAAGATGGAAACGAAGGAGAAAATATACTCTACCCTGAGATATTGCTTGTGATAATCAATGTACTTCATTTCCTTTCCAAAATGTTGTTGTCATCTGAATACAGCATTACTGAAAATATATAAGCACTTGCTCAGAACACCCCAAATTAGTCATTAGGCATGCTGGACGCCTAGTCCTTTCTAGTCAATTATAGTTAATAGGCATTTATTATACATCATCATAAACCACAGAATTAACCAATGAATACAGAATATTAATTCCATTGCAATTATATAGAAATATTTAAACTCCTAAGTACAGTATTTTCCATAATATTAGTAAGAGGAAAATGGCTTTAGAAAAGTATCTATAAAATTAGTTCTCTACTTTCCTATTTTACTAATGCTAATACATGCTTTTATTTTTTCCAAATAAAGCTTAAAATGGATTACAAAATCAGGTTTTTCCTCAAACAAAGCAACACTCATAAAAATAAACGTGTACCAACTTAAAATAAACAAAATACTTTTTGATGACAATCAAATGACTTATGAACTCACATTATTTATGTTGTTTGGAATTTCAGTTCAAAATTAACTATATTCTGAACTCTTAATTATATTTCAACCTAAGTGAAGTTCACCATTCACTAAGATATTGTCATTATTTTAGATAGGTATATATCTATAATATGTAAGTATATAATAAGATATAAATTTATACATTATAGTTTCAAATTTATGTATGGTATTCTCCCATTGAGTATCATATCTAGTTCATGAGAATCCCTATTAAAAGGTCACAGGTTTAAAAAAAGCTAAATACTTTGAATTTTGAAAGCAGTATAATATTAAAAAACAGAATCTTATTGTACTTGAAATATTGCTGCTTATATCTAAAGGTGTTGTGAATATTCTTGTGCATTGGAATGAGTATATTTTTAAAAGATCCAATCTCAGTGCTATCACAGAGGGATCATATTTATTTAGCAACTGACTATGCCAGACACTACGCAAAGCATTAAGAATCCAAAGACTGTACGACAATGTTTATTCTCCCAAGGAATTCAGTTTGGTAGGGAAGAAAGACAGTTAAATCAATGCGATACCTTGCATTCTGCTTTATGACAGAGGTATTGGACTAGGCGTGTCCTTAATGGAATTTGCTGTCTAAAGATTGGTCTAGAGAAATCAGAAAAGTCGCTTTGGTTAAAATTTCTATAAGCAAAGCCTGTGACAGAGATTCTTGAGAAAATGAGCTCTAGAGGAAATGTTCTCAGGGAAAGGGGAATGGAGAAAGCAGAATAAGAGGGGGATAGCTAGACATGGATGTGGTCTCATCTGCAGAAAAGTTTCAGCCTGGTCTCAGAGGAGGCTGTCACATTGGTTCCCACAGAAGCAAGCGGCTCTGCCAAGCAGACGTTGGCAATGAGCTACTAGGGCAGGAAAGAGGCTGTGAAAGGTTCTCTCCAGGAGAATTTACAGGACTGGTAATGTTAGAGTTTATCAGGGGGAAGAAAGAAGGCATATTTAGCATAGAAGATAGTATAAGGTAAAGATTCAGAAGTATGAAATAATAGTCCCTATATGTAATTATCAAGGGATTTTCAAAAAGAACAGGGAAAAGATAGTTCCAACTGACAATTAGTTATTAACCAAAGAAATTAGTTCATGTAATGTGGGTAGGCTAAGCCCAGAGGACATACTTTCTGATCATTATCAGCCAATTACATGATAGCACGTCTATACAGTTTGGATGTTCAAGGCAAAATCTATTTCGATTGACATTACTCAGAATCCACAGGAGTATTTCTCAAATGAGATAATGCTTAAAGTGCATTTCTTCTTCTTATCATTTCTATCATGCAGCAATAACTCTGACATCTCTATAGGGTAAAGTTGTCATCTTCACTGACTTATTTAATTCATCTGAAGCCTTAATATGTGCCAAGCATTACTACTAAATACGCTTATATGTGTTTCTGATTTAGCTCATTATGTTTAAACAAAGCCAGATTGTAATAAAAGAAGGTGTGATTCAACTCTCCCTCAGTCTCAATAATAATCGCTATTATTTTATGCATGCTTACTGTGTGTTAGGCATAGTACTAAATTCTTTACATTTATTTTCTAATTTAATCACTATAAACCTTATAAATAGGTACCATAGGGAGGTGGGATGGGGGACCGGGATGGGGAATACGTGTAACTCTATGGCTGATTCATATCAATGTATGACAAAACCTACTGAAAAATAAAAAATAAAAAAATAATAATAAAAAAAAGAAAAAAAAATAGGTACCATAATAAACTCCATCTTAGTGAAGCAGAAATGGGCTTACAGAATCAGTGACTTATCTGAACTCCTCTACCTGTCGTGCAAGCGTGTCTGTTGACCACCATGGTGTACTATAACCAACAAACCAGAGGGACGAAATGTCAGGAATTGACCAAAGGCTAACATTTTCAGTATGTCCATTTTTTATTCCAGTTGGAAGTTTCATGTTATATTTGACATACCTGTGTATGTTTAAAAATATTTCTTAAATTATTTGACTCTGGCATCTATGAAATAAGGCTATTTTACATTAAAATACCACATAGGTTGTAAAAACAACCTGTTGTAAGGATCAAAGACATATCTACAGAAAACGAGTTAAAGAATCTAGGATATAGACAGAAATATAATAGCAAGACATATGAATAAACATATTATTTATCAATTAAAATTACCACAAAAATATAATATCAAGACATATGAATAAACATATTATTTATCAATGAAAATTACCACAAATATAATACCAAGATATAGGAATAGACATATTATTTATCAATTAAAATTACCTACCAAGTCTTCAGAAAGTTTCTAATGCCTCTAATTCTTTATGATATCTGTTCTTTTAGAGATACTACCTACTGCACTTTAATATTAGAGATAATACCTACTGTACTTTAGTATTAAAATATGAAAGTATATAAGCTATACATGTCAGTAACATGTTAGCTATTACAATCAAATCCAAAGGGTTTCCCTTTATTGAATAGTTTATTCTCTTATACTTTTACTGATGTGAATCTTCTTTTCTTAAAATCACTTACTGTTATTGACTTCCATAATCCCCAGGCACCATGATTTTTGCCCCTACTTCTCTACTGTAAACTTCATCTAAGTTCTAGAGGTCTTTCTCAGACAAATGTTATAAAGTAGCATCCTTATCCAGATGCTACTCTTTTGTTTCTTTTATTTAAAGTAATATTTTAAGTTTACTGCTTATAAACAATCAAAATATTCAACTTGTTTTGATGTTCATCTGCTGTCAATCATCTCAGTTACAAACTTGATAACTTGCATGTTTTGGAATTGAGGATATTCTCTGCCATATCAACTTATCTAGTAATTTACAAATTTTAAATTTATTGGTATTGTTGAATATTCTCTTCAAAGATGGTTACAAACTAGACATAAATCATTAACCACATCTGTGATTATTCCTTTGGGATACATTACTAGCTATGGAAGTACAGGGTAAAATAAGTGTACAGAAACCTTTAAGGCCCTTGATTCACATTTCCAAATTGCTCTTAAAAAGATTGTGCTCTGTGCTATACAGTAGGTCCTTATTAGTTATCTGTTTTATATACAGTAGTGTGTATATGTTAATCCCAGTCTAATTTATCCTGAGACTAACACAACATTATAAATCAACTTACTCCAATAAAAAAAAATGAAGAAAAAATTGTGCCAATCTGCACTCCAAATATAGTATATAGCAGTGCCTTTCTCACTGCATCCTCAACAACATTCCATAGCACTTATTTTCTGAAGTGCTAAGGTAGCTATCTTATCAATCAGAGAATTGAAATTCATAAAGATTAAGCTATTGCTCAATGAATAAATTAGTAGAAGATTTGAAAACAAAACATAGAATTCAGGGCTTAGGTACAGCATGGCTCAAGTTCTTGAGTTATACTAATAAGTTCTAATCCTTTCCCTGTGGTTCACTGGAATGTGACTCTGATCTCATCTATAAAATGGTCATAAAAGTAACTACTTATAAATTATTTTTGAAAATGAATGGATAGCACTTGTGCAGCATTTAACAAGTGCTTGGCTCACTAATGAAGGCTCATCATTTTCTGAAAATTGATATTTATTTTCTCTGAAGATATTAATTTGAAAAGAATTTAACACAAATATTACAGTCAGAAATTTCTAAATATGGAAAATTATGTATTGCAACTTGACATGTACTTCATGATAATAACAGAAAATAAGTAAGTTGCTTCTAAAATAAATGAGCTCTTTCTAGAAATGATCTTCCCTCCTAGAGCTTCAGTTAAAAATTAGATATGATCTTCAGGACTTGAAAAACATCATCAATTTAGAATAATATAGCAATTAAACAAAATGGTCTCTATACTCTTTGCTTTCATTTACAGGAAGATAAATATAAGAACAATTTTGTTCTTAATGGTATTGTACTTCATTCTTTTTTACTAAATACTGTCAATTTCCATGCAGAGGGATTATAAAGTAGAAGATATTCTAAATGAGATTTTCAAACTAATTAGCCTCCTGTCTGACATACTCAATGACAAGAAAAATAAATAGTACATCATGATTTATTTAAACTCACATAACTGAAATTAATGGTATTACTACTTGCTGTTTTACCACTGTACAAAGCAACATAATTATATTTGAATTTAAATGCAGTTTTTCACATTTTGAACTATTAGCTAATAATGTGATAACAAGGAAATGGTGAACCATGAGAAAGGTTATTTTAAAAAAACAATCTATGATTTTATATGATTTTTTTTTTCCTTTGAGAGAAATTCCACAGTTCCTTGCCACATGCCTATAACTTCATTTAGAAACTACTCATTTGGCCTCACTCTCTTCATTGGTGATGATGATATATCAATTCATATTCTACTGGGAACTGACTTGTTTTCTTTTTTGTTTTGTCTTGCTTTTTTCCCAGGAAACTCCAAGAACTCTAAGAAACTTTTTAACAACTAATACTATGCATTTGAAGTTCTACTGAACAAGGTCAAAGTGCAACCAGGGCCAAGTAACAATCTAACCCTGGCCTCAGGAGTGGTATATATATGTAAACTAATCAAAAACAATTCCCCCGCCACCCCCAGCATGCACACGCACACACATTCAACCTTTTGAGAAACACCTGTTCACCTATTTTATATTGTCAGATCTAGCTCTTTTATGATTATACCATCACATGTAGTTTTAAAAGGTAAAGTACAAAGACGATGAGGTTAAGAAAGATCTGACCTGTGCTCCATTCAGTATTTCTCATAGATAAAGAGGGTTGGAAACACAGTATGGTAATGATCACAGTGATTATTATTCTTCGCCATGCTTAAAAATGTGAGTATGTTGTGAATATATTCAGTGATTTCTCCATCCACATTTTTTAAAAATATCTTGAATGAATTAGACAAAGCAACAGCAGTGAAGTCAGAAATCAGAATTTGAAAGTGATAATTTGAGGTCCTAATTTTCTTAAAGATAAAAGTGGTTGTGGAAGGTACAAATGATATGACTATTCAATCCCCACTACTGAGATGTTTAACTCATACAAAGAAGTTTTCTTAGGAACTTAGAAGTGAAAAATAAAGTTTATAGTTTATAAACCATAATATCTGGGAAAAATTCCATTTCTTCCCTTAATTTTATATTCTTTCAATAATCATTTATTGAGACCCTCCCCATTTTGTACTGTGTACTATGATAGACACTTATATTCTTGGAATAAATTACAGTACCAACTTCAAAGAGCTTATTGTGTAGTGGGAAGTTGGGCCTGAAAACAATATAATATATGATAAATGATATCAGATGTTACCAACAATTGAAGTAATAGAGAAGAGAAAATAATCCCTTTCTGTATTTTATTAACAAGCACCTCCTTCTAACTCCAATTACCATGCCCAGGGGAAAACAGTCCATAACCCCAAAATAATCCATGAAAAATACTCCTGGCACAACACAAATTTTATGCAAACCATAAAGCAGTAATCATCAGAAAAAGCTAATTTTATTATATTGCTTCCATGATTCAGAGTTGTCTTTCAGAATCTATACCATCCCATGAAATCAAACTAGTAATCTCTCTCCATCTGCCTATAATCTTAAAATGAGATTGGAAAGAAACCAAAAGGCATACAGATATGCTTATTTGAGGCAAACTTTTTCATTCCACATTGTGCTCTGCTTTCAAATTTAACAACCAGTTAACAAAGATGCATTAAATGGTAACTGCTTACATCAGAGACCTGTCATGGTCACACCAGGAGAAATGGATAGATAATCCCAAGTAGTTTTATTTTCCCTTTGAAAAGTTATAAGTGACATGGTTGATTGTGCTGGTTAATTTTTTTTATTCCACTGTGGTTTCTGTTCTGAGCAGATAATATGATTACAGAGACAAAGTACAAATACCTCATATTGCCTGGATAAGGTTATGGCTTAATTTAATTATAGTAATTTACAGCCCCATTGCACAAGGTTGTTAAAAAAAAATGTGCTGCTTGCAATGGGCAGTAGGTTGACACAAACTAACAATGTACATTTAAACTAAACCACCTCATTAAATTTTAGGATGCCATTATTCCTTGTCTTATTATTATTCTAAATACAGTATTGTGGCTTCTATGACTCATACAGAGCAGTTCATGACAGAATTAATTTTGATGCACGTGGCACTAGTCATACTTTTCTCTCAATTTAAGTGATGTACAGTGCCACATATATGGTTGTCAAGTTACTTAAGGAAATTTCCAGGGTATTAGCTGACACTGTCATTAACACCAAGAATATAAACAAACATCACTGTGACTAGCTCTTGGAAGATAGGAAAACAAGATTACAAGAAAGGTATCACAGAAAGGAGAGAGAACTAGTAAGAGGCCTTATGTTGGCACATTCTAAATTTCCTCTGTGACCTTGGTCAAGTACACTTTCTGGGACAGATATTCTCTTGAGCTCTCTGTCTTAATACCCCAAGAAACCATAAAGGCATAAATGTCTTATAAAAAGCAATCTTCTGTTTGCTTCTAAATGTGAAGTAGAAACATAAAGGTAAGAAGAGCCTTATCTCCAACATACAAGAATACTGCAATTTCCCTTTTATCAGAAGGTATATTAAATCTCCAACAATTACTGCGAGTGTTGGCAAATAAGCAAATCCAACTGTTCAAATAGATATTCCTCATGGACTTGCCACATGGTCTGCAATTCTCATATTAGTCACTCCTTTGAAATCCCTTGTTAAAAGGTCATGCCATTTGAGAAGATTAATATATTAAAATTCTTAGTAAATTAAACAGGTGGAATTTTAAGAGTGGGTATATTTTCATACTTGAGAAATTTTCTCAAAGGAGGATTTTCTTGAGCCAAATATCTGAATCTATAATCAGATAAAGGTTACTCTAATAAGGCAGGAATACCATCTTTCTTCCATTTTATTTTGCTTTTCCTGCAGTGAGTGGACCTTAGTAAACAAGAAGACTATCATCTGCTAGAGTAGAGACCTTGAGTGAACAGAATCTTTGGAAGCAGGTCATCTAAATATATCAAGAATGTAAGTGAGAAATTTAGATACTTCTGGACACATTGGCAAATAAAACTGTTTATGAGTGGGAAGGGATATTAATTTTCTATGATGATTTATCAAATACTTTGACATTTTAAATTCCAAAGTTATGATAAGAAACACTGCTTGAAAGGTACTTTCAACCCCCTCATGGTTCCTTTGATTACAGTCTTGAGCAGACTTCATGCATAACCTACCAAAGACATCTATTATATTGGGAAAACATACACTTAAAAACACTATCTTAGCTTAAATTAAATTATCATAGAGGTCAGAAAAAAGATTTGTGAAGAAATACACATAGGATTAATAAAATGTAGTTCTGGATGGTGGGCAAAGCAAGAGATGGGCTTGAAAGTCATATCCAATGAGGTATCCCAATTGGTTCTCTGAGGAAATAGGGAAGGTGATCAAACTAAAAATAAATTGTTCTTTTTCACATTCTATAAAGGATAGGTCCTCAAATCCCTCCAAAAATATTTACTGATTATAGCAATAAAAAGCAGCAAAAATTCCTAGAATGTTAGACAAAATTAACAATGGACCACACTTAACCTATAGATTTGTAGCTCATAACATTGTATTGCCTGGCTTTAAAAAAAATGTTATTTTAGTATAAACAATAGAGAGAATTGGTAAAGCCAAAATTAATATACAACTATCCAGTATTCTGGCCTGGAGAATTCCATGGACTGTATAGTCCATGCGGGTGAAAAGAGTCAGACACGACTGAGTGACTTTCCCTTATACAGGAGAAGAGCAAATAAATGTGAAAAAGTTCTTACTAAAAACAAACAAAACAAGATATATTGCACATATTCAAAATGAAAGAGTAAGAAGAGGTTTTTTTTCAGTATTTCTCTCTTCGAGACATTTATCCACTTCCCATTTCTATTTCTACTTCATAAACTATCTTTTTTATTATACCAAATATTTCACAAATGAGTTCCTATGAAATCCTGCTGTTGTGACATTCCAATGTTGAGGAGACAAACTTCATATTTCTTTCAGCTTACTAGCAAAAGCATTTTGGGAAATATGCAGCATGCTCCCTGTGTTTCAATCTGTTTCATTTTATTTTATTGAAGTCTCTACTCTCTTATTACTTTCCATTCCTTCTAACATGTAAGGGATGAGTGCGAAGAGGGCTGGGTTAAGAGCTAACATAAAGAATGAAAATAGAAACTCGGCAATCTGTAGTGGCAGCATGTTAAAGAAGAGGTGGGTCAGGCACAATAACTAAGACAAAACTCTCCCACTCAGCTTTATGAAGAAATCCACATGCCTAAAACTTAAGTCAGAGTTATCATCCAAGTAACTATACCTTTTATGAGTCTTCATAGCATCAACCTAGTTGCCTGTAAAACTCATAGGACATCAGATCATAAAGAAGGAGCCTTGACCTTGACTTGAAGACACGGTTTGCCCAAATACCTCACTCTATAGATGGGGATTTGAGTTGCCCACCTGCACACAGGCAGGGCTTTACTAGAGGGGGACTCAGGCAGAAGCAGCCTGAGATCACAGGGCTGGAGGGAACCCCCAAAAAGCATGATCAACTGTCACGACTTTGATGTGGCCAGTAGGAGATGGAACATGTAGGAGAAATCAGATGTATAATACCAGGACAAAGGAGCTTTCATTCCTTATAATACATGAAGGTCCTCACTTCTCTTTGGTTGAGAAGCATAGGGAAGAGGGGGAGGATGGAGTCTGTTCATGCTAACGACTTATCACTTGTTGGTGAAATGGGGAATGGGATCTGGTGTAGGGCAGTGGTCCTCAAACTTTAGGAAGCGTCTGAATCACTTGCATTAAACATAGATTTCTGATTCAGTAGACCAAAAGTGCAACCTGAGAATATGTATTTCTAACAAGTTTCTAAGAGATGCTGCTGCTGGTCTCCCAATCATACCTTGAGAAGTATACTTCATACTTTGTTGTAGGGAATGGCTTAATGCCTAGCAGAGCCGTTTTTGATGCTCAGCTCAAGGCATGAGTAATGGTTGAAATAGATTTCCTGAGCCCTGGGGCTGATGTGTGTTAGCCAGGAGGCATAGGCATCTTTTGATTATGTACTAGTTCAGAAGGAGCTCCTTTTTTTATGTACACCAGGTATTTTCTATGCTGCCAGGAGTCTTGCTGAAAACAATATAAACGCTCTTGTTTAGAGCATTGTTATATGCTGGGCTCCTTGCTATAAGACGTACACAGAGCCTAAGTCGACGTGTATGTATACATTCATATATACTAATGTATTCATAGACACAACTATGTATAGTTATTCATGTATGTATGCAGGTACATATGTATGTATGTGTGTTCTTATCTCTATATACCCTGCCTTGGAGGATTTTTATACGTCCATATAAGTGTGTGTACACATATGTATAGGCATATCTCATAGATATTAAGGATTCAATTCCTGACCATTACAATAAAGTAAATATCACAATAAAGTAAGTTGCACAAATTTTTTTGTTTCCCAGTCATTAAAAGTTATGTTTAACCATGGACAAATGAAAAGATAACTGACTGAATGTAAGAAAATATTTGCAAATGGTATGGCTAATAAAGTGTTTATATCCATAATATATAAAAACAGCTCATACAACTTAATATAAAAAAAATGGGTAAAAGAGCTGAATAGACATCTTCCAAAGAAGATATACAGATGGCCAATAGGCATATGAAAAGATGCTCAATGTGACTAATCATCAGAGAGATGCAAATCAAAACTACAGTGAGATGTCACCTCACACTTGTCAGAATGGCAAGGATGTAAATAAGAGGGAACCCTTGTACACTGTTGGTGGAAATGTAAATTGGTGCAGTCACTATGGAAAACAGTATGTAGGTTCCTCTGAAAACAACAAAACAAATATATGATTCCATAATGCCACTCCTGGTATACAGACAAAGAAAATGAAATACTAACTTGAAAACATACATGCACTCCAGTGTTCATAGCAGCATTATTTACAACAGCCAAGATACGAAAGCAACCTAGTCCATCAACTGGTGAATGGAAAGAAGATGTGGTATAGATGTACAATGGAATACAGCCCCCCAAAAGAATGAAATTCTGCCATTACCAACGATATGAATGAACCTAGAGGGTATCATGCTCAGTAAAATACGTCAGATAGAGAAAGACAGTACTAAATGTTATCACTTATATTTGGATTCTAAAAAAAAACGAAATGAGTATAACAAAAACAAACTCACAGTTATAGAGGACAAACTAGCGGTTACCAGTGGGAACAGGGAAGGGAGAAGGATAGGAGAATAAGAGGTGCAAACTACTATGTAAAAAATAAATAAGTTACAAGAATATATAGGGGCTTCCCAGGTGGTGTTCATAGTAAAACACTCACCTGCTAATGCAAGAGACATAAGAGACCTGGGTTTGATCCCCAGGTCAGGAAGATCCCTGGGTCAGAAGAAGGAAACTGCAGCCCACTCCAGTATTCTTACCTGGAGAATCCCATGGACAGAGGAGTCTGGTGGGCTACAATCCATGGGGGTCTCAAAAGAGTCAGACAAGGATATATCGTACAGCACGGGAAAACACAACCATTATTTTATAATAACTTGAAATGGAGTATAATCAGCAAAATATTGCATCACTGTGTTGTAGACTTGAAACCAATTGAATATTGTAGATCAAATATATGTCCATAAAAATAAAAGTTATGTTTACATAGTACTGTATTAAGTATAAAATAGCATTAAGTCTAAAAAAAGTACATATCTTAAACAAAAAATACTTTATTGCTAAAAAATGCTAACCATCATCTGATGATGCCAGGTTGTCACAGACTTCCAATCTGCAAAAGTTGAAATATCTGTGAAGCACAATACAACAAAATATGCCTGTAACCTGTTATCTCACAAAAGCCTTCCTTGGAGATTTTATACTCTATTCTACAAATAAAGAGGATGAAAGTTTGGAGTCAGAAGTTAAATCTCCATAGTTGCCCAACAAGTAGAAAAAAGCAATGGAATTCTGACTCAAGTCTTTGACTGCCACGAAACCTCTTTCCTTTCTACCATCTAGTGAAAGTCGCTCAGTCGTGTCTGACTCTGCGTAGCTACCAGTAGCTACCAGCTACCCGTGGGTAGCCCGCCAGGCTCCTCTGTCCATGGAATTCTCCACGCCAGAATACAGGAGTGGTAGCCATTCCCTTCTCCAGGGGATCTTCCCAACCCAGGCACTGAACTCAGGTCTCCTGCATTGCAGGTGGATTCTTTTTTTTTTTTTTTTTTTTTAATTTTATTTTCTTAGTTGGAGGCCAATTACTTCACAACATTTCAGTGGGTTTTAGATTCTTTACCATCTGAGCCACCAGGAAAGCCCTATTAGCATCTAAGGTGTTCTTAAAATGTCTTATGCTCCTAAGGAGACTGAATCTCAGAGCCATCCTGTGTGTGTATGTTCAGTCACTCAATCATGTCGGACTCTTTGTGACCCCATGGGCTTATAGTCCATCAGGCTTCTCTGTCCATTGGATTTTCCCAGAAAGAATACTGGAATGGGTTGCCATTTCCTCCTCCAGGGCATCTTCCAGACCCAGAGATTGAACCCATGTCTCCCACATCTCCTGTTTTGGCAGGAGGGTTCTTTACCAGTGAGCCACCAGTAATTTGTCTTTTCCAACTCCATTGGAGGTTGGAAGCCCAGAAATTCTGATTGAAACATAGAGACAACAATAATAAAAAATAGTAAATAATTTTTCCGAGTATAGTAGATAATGACTTAGGAACAGAATTGCAATCCTGGATCATCGAAGAGTTTTAGGGTTTAACCAATTCCATATGTAAAAGTGTTAAGTCACTCAGTTGGGTCCAACTCTGTGTCACCAAGGACTACAGCCCACCAGGCTCCTCTGTTCATGGAATTCTCCAGGCAAAAATACTGGGGTGAGTTGCCGTTACCTTCTCATGGTCCCCCTTGAATTTGGTTGGTTGACTTTTCTCCTTGAATAAGCTTGGACTTATCTGTATTCCAAAAATGTAGTTAAGTAAAAAGATTCCATTTGATGTCTGCTTCAAAACATAAGTTCATAGAATCCTTAGTACTTAGGATAAACCTGGTTTAGAAGCACAGACCATAAATATCATAGATGAAAGGAATCCTTGAAATAATCCCAATTAAAGGTTCCTAAACTGTGAGTTCATGAAACTAATGGGTTCCTGAGGGTCCCAAAGTGGTTTCTAGGATACACAGGATCTTTTTGAAATGAAATTGTTTCTGACTACGTGGATTTTTCAGACTAGCTATTCCATAGCTGCCATCACTTTCTGAGTTAGCCATGATCTAATGATTTTAGAAACATGTATCAGTCCAACTACACTTTTAAAAAAAAGCAAATGTAACCAGAGTTGTCACTTAGGTAGTCGTGAAGTGCACTTATGTTCAGTGTTTCTAGACTAGTGCTCTTGACATATCTTATGTTGACTTCCAATTTAAAACTGTAGCCTGTGCTAAGCCCTCAAGCTAGTGAAGATTTCATAGCAGAGTGCTAGGAAATTGTCTATAATCTTAACCACTGTTTTGAGTTTTTTTAAACATGGCTATTGGTTATAAAATTTTAAAAAGTCACCTTATCTCATTTTAGATGATCTATATACAGTATTATTTAGAATATTTACTATGACAATTTATTTGTAACACTTCATGTTATATTTTTGCTACTATGCACAATTTTCATTCCCTTGGAGATTCAAAATTCAAAGATTCAAGATTCTCATGCAGTTTCCAGCTCTGCCCTTATATAGATTAAAAATCCAACTTTATAAACTACAGTGGAAATAGAAGATATATTGTTATTCATAGTTTATCTTATTACTCATATTTATTTATTGTCCTTTTTCTATTGCATGACATTTTTTTCCAAGCCTGAGTATAGACTAAACAGGTTCCCCTTTTTTTTTCTGGGTCTGAATTAGAAAGTCAAAAGTTTAAAATATATTTACCTTCATTTAAATTGGAAATATAAGTGCTAAGAAATATAAGCTTAATGCTCAGAGTTGGAAAGATAAGCTGTAATGCTATTTTCACCCTATTTTATGACTTGATTTGCTCTATTACCTGCACTTACTGTTTTGTGACTCAATTCCCACATTTCTTGGATGTGATTATATCTTACTGAAATGCATATGACAAATAGATGCAAAACACATTTTCTTTCCTTTTATTCTTTCAGGACTATGGCATATGAAGTGGTGTTGGCAAAAATAAAATTCACATGATCAAAACTTGACAGATTCACCACAATAGAGGCATTTTACGATAAAGCAGTTATGATTTGTGCTTTGTTAGTCTGACTGCTATTACAGTTTGCATACAGTGTTTCTTATACAGTGTAGCTGATTGCCACTGTTATTAGCAAGAATATTTTTAACATAAATAACATAAAGGGAAATTGATGCCATACAAAACTATTTGATCATATACCACCCACACGTATTTTCAATGGAGTCAAATATTATATCAAAATCATGCATCTTCCTTAGTAATTATGAATCATAGAAGCCAGTCTTATTTTTGTTAAACAGACTCACAAAATAAAATTAGTTCTGTAATGCAACTGTTACTTTCCCCTACTCTTTGCTTAAATAAAGAATTTAAAAGATTCTCTCAAAGATTCCACCTGTCAGAATGTAAAACTCCCAGGGGTTCACTAGTTCCACACAAACAGAAAGATGGAGGAGCATGACTCATGTGGTTTACACTTTGGTTTAGTGTATGTTTGTGTTTTCAAAGGCAGTTGAACATGAGAAATATTACATTTCAGACATCATATTATTAAATTATAAAGGAATTTTACTGCACACTTTAGAAAATATATCGGACCAAAACTGTTTTGAGATCCAAAAATAAATCATTTAAACTAATGACATCTATTATGAGATGTCAACCATAATCAGTTTCAATTAGACTCCCAAAGAATGTCAGAGTGGCTCAGTCCTTGAAGGAATTACTATGGTTAAAGATCTGTCTGCATGCTCATTATAAGTTTAATTTTTGAAAGGTTTATAACTCAGCAGTTTAATTTGCTTTGGGAAGAGACTTAGCACTTTGCTTTCTAACCCAGATATATTTTTGAGGGTTTAAAATATATATATTTAAATTGCTTTGGCTTTTCAGTGATGTGAACTTTTCTTTATTATTGTCTCCCTAACAAACATTTTTAGATTTTTATCCCCAATCATTCCCCATAAAACTTTTAATCCCACTGATATCCTTACATCTGTATCTGTACATTGGAAGGCCTTGAACACATATCATAACTAATCTTTTCAAATTCTTATCTCAACAAACCAATTTTTACTGTCTTGAGAGAAAACTGCACCCCCATTGAGACATGCATGATCTATAGCAACACTACAGATCTTTTGGGATCCACAGATTTCAAGATTTCTCTATTTATTAATGAACACATAAAGGAATTTCTTAAAGTGAGATTAAATTCTAAAAGAATGAAGTTCAGTTATCATCTGCTTTGATATAAAATAACCTGGTAATAAGAACCTTAAAAATAATTCTTCACTAAATCTTTCAGATAGGTAGGACACACTTCTGTACCTACCTTTCAATACAGACAAAAAATCTGGATCTAAGATTTGGAAAATAGAATTTAGAACAATTGACTTGTTATCAGCTGATTAAGATAATACTGTCAGAGATTTAAATGAATTGCAATTTTTACTTGATATTGGCAGATGCGATTGAATTACTCCTAAACAGGAAGTTTACAAATTGATATCTTATACAAATTATTTTGTAGAAGATAAAAATATCTGCATTTATAGAATAAAACAATTTTAGAGGAAGAGAACTGTAGTCCATTCTTCCCTGATACTTTTACAATGCTGTAGAATCTGAAACCCAAGTGTATTGTCAGAGTAATATAATGCCAGCTCAAGGTTGGGAGTAAGATTTTCTTCGTCACAGCCCTGAGTACTTGTCGTAATTCTTAAGATAAAGTCTTTCCTTTGGAATGTCCCATTGTATATAAATTTGATATCTCTAACTTTCCAGGAAATAAATCTCTTATAAACAGTGTTCTTCTAGGTGTCTAGTGTCACCTCCAACAAGGGTTTATAAGCTTCTGTGAACTCTCCTTGGATTGCACAATCTCTTCTTTGTCATATGTAAGTCATACTAAATGATCATTGTATTAATCATTGACTCAGCATTCAGTTGATCAGTTCAGTTGACCAACTCAATTGATCATTGACTCAACATTCAAAAAACTAAGATGATAACACCTGGTCTCATCACTTCATGGCAAATAGATTGGAAAACAATGGAAACAGTGACAGACTTTATTTTCTTGGGCTTCAAAATCACTGCAAATGGTGACTGCAGCCATGAAATAAAGAGACACTTGCTCCTTGGAAGGAAAGCTATGACAAGCCTAGACAGCACGTTAAAAAGAAGAGACATTACTTTGTCAACGAAGATCCATCTAGTCAAAGCTATGGTTTTTCCAGTAGTCATGTACAGATATGAGAGTTGAACCATCAAGAAAGCTGAGCACTGAAGAATTGATGCTTTTGAACTGTGGTGTTGGAGAAGACTCTTGAGAGTCCCTTGGACAGCAAGGAGATCAAACCAGTCAATCCTAAAGGAAATCAGTCCTGAATATTCATTGAAAGGACTGATGATGAAGCTGAAGCTCCAATACTTTGGCCACCTGACACACTGGAAAAGACCCTAATGCGAGGAAAGATTGAAGGCAGGAGGAGAAGGGGATGACAGGGGATGAGATGGTTGGATGGCATCACCAACTCAGTGAACATGAGTTTGAGCAAGCTCCAGGAGTTGGTGATAGATAGGGAAGCCTGGCATGCTGCAGTCCTTGGGGTTGCAAAGAGTCGGATACGACTGAGAGACTGAACTGAACTGACTTGATCATTTATAAGGCAACTTAAAGCTTCTTTCTTGTGAAAGTTACTAGATTTCAGAAATTTGTTATTGAGAACCATTTTATACACTCTAGGGCAATTGCAGACATTAGTTTTCTATCAGCGAATCAATGACAATAAGTAGAAAAATTTCAAAGGAATTTTAAGAATAAAAATATCTTTAGAGATGACTTCTCAAAGCAAGTTCAAGTGAGAAACTTAAGGTCCTACTTCTAGTAAACCTGATAATAAAAACAAGCTATTAATGATGATGATGGTACCTCAACTTAGAAATAAAGCAAGTCTAGAATTGCATTTTTAGTTATAAAATACTACAAATTTTAATAATCATGAAGAAAAGTAAAGATATAAGATGAAAGGTCAAATACTGGTACATATCTGAATAATACCTGCTCCTTTATATTTCACATACTCTTTTCTTTTCACATACTGTAGGCTTCTTCTAATGTACATGGAAACCTACAAATCAAGGTCTGAAGGTGCTGTAACAATAGCTGATGTTGAACTTTATAGTTTTTTCTCTTTATAGATGAAGAGTAAGTTGTAGCTGGCAGTAAGCCACCTGTTCATTAAATATTTTAAGTCCTGAAATAAAAAGCATCTCAATATGCTGTGCATATTCCAAAAAACAAAACAAAACTTCATTACCACACTTACACTGAATCAGCATTTAACAAGGTATTAGCAAGGTCTGTGCATTGTGATGAACGAAAAAAGCAAGTGACTTCAAAACGTGAGCAATGGTGCCAAATTCTAAAATGCATTCAAATGCTTTGAGGTTAAAAAACTGTCTTGCTGTATGTTGATTTCAGCAAATAAGTGATTCAATAAAATTCAATAAAATAAAAATTTTAAAGGTTTTAATTGTTCACCCACTTCCATGCCATGATTGTTGCCACTGACAGAATTCTTTCTGCCATATCACTATAGAAAGGATTGCACTGCAGGCATATTTTGCTGAGACAATATGGTAGGGAAAACTCAATGAGATGACCCATCTCATCCCAGAAATTGTTAGGTTACCATGTGATTTCCTAAAATAAACTTTTTATTTTATAATAGTTTTAAATTTACCAAAGGGTTGTGAAGATAGTACAAAGAGTTCCTGTATGCCTTAGAACCAGTTCCCCTATTATTAACATCTTACATTAGTATGGTACATTTGACACGACTACTAAATACACTTCAATACATCATTATTAATCAATATGCCTACTTTATTCAGATATCCTTAGTGTTTACCTAATATCATTTTTCTGTTCCAGGATCCCATGCAGAGGACCACGTTATATTTTAGTCATCAAATCTCCATATACTCCTCTAGATTATGACAGCTTATTAGACTTTCCTTGCTTTGGATGACCTTGACAGTTGTGAGGAATACTGATCAAATAGTTTGCAGCATTTCCCTCAATTTTGTGTTTGTCTATTATCCTTAGGATCTGACTGGGATAACGTGTTTTTGGGGAGGAAGATCACAAAGGGAAAACACCATTCTTATCACATCCTATCAAGACTACATTTTATCAACATGACTAGTGATTTTAACCTTGATCATCTGACTGAGATGGTATTTGTAGGTTTCTTTGCTGTAAAGATGCTTTTCCTCCCATATCCATAATGTACTCTTTGGAAGGAAGTCACTCTGGGTAGTCTCCACTTAAGGAATGGATAGTTATGCTCTACCTTCTGGAAAGCATAGTATGTATAAATGTGATTTGAAATTTTCTGCACAGGAGACTATTTCTCCAATCTACCTATTTAATCATTTATTTATATTAGTATAGACTCATATTTGAGTTGTAATCCAATACTGTTATTTAATTTTCTCTAAGTTGTTCCAGCTTTGGCCACTTGGAGCTCTTTCTGTGGTTCCTATATCATTTTGGCATGCCCTCATCGGGGTGTGTGTGTGTGAGTAAGTTTTCTTACTTCCTAGTGCTACCAGATATTCTACACTCATTTTGCATATTATTTGCTGTAACCCTAGAATCAGTCATTTCAAGGAACCCTGGGCTCCTTTTATTTGAGAGTGGCATTAAAAAAAGATCAGTATGCCGAATGCATCATCTAGTTTTTATTTGATAAATATAGCGATGTTTGTCAGACAACATTGTTTTCTGGTCTAATAGTGTAACTAATATTAAGACAAATACTCTTCTGTTAAAAGCCATTTCCTTATACCTGTTAATACAGAATACACTCAACCTGTAAACACTTTAGGAAACAGCTTTCTGTGCTTTATTTAAGAGGAGGGCAGTCACTGTGAGATGAGCATAATATTTACTGATACAAGAGGAAACTTGCTGCTTGGGTTAGAATTGTCCTTCTCACCTTTCACCCGTGTTAGCAGATAATAGGCTTTGTGCTCATTGCCTCAAGGGAGAAACTGTGGCAGAGCAGAAACCCAAAATAACCTGCTAATCTCCCTGGGTTTGTGTTCAAAGCACTGAAGACCTTTGTAAAAGGGTAATTATTGACATTTTCAAGGCATTTTGACCAGATCATGAAAGAAAACCATGGCATTCTCTCCCAAGCATCCAAAGAGGATGAGAATGAGATAGAGACAAAAGACAGAGAAGAGTATTTCAGAGGATTAGGCAGAGGTAGCACTAGTGGGGAAGTGCCAGGCAGGTAATTTGAGGCAGGCAGGGTCACTTGCATCAGGCAAAAGATTCTTGGCTCTCCAGGCAGTACCAAATAGCAGAAAACTAACAGGCCTCCTGAACTGGTGAAACAGACATGTCACAGCTAACCTGCATGGGCCATTCATCAGAGCAGATGGCCCAACTTCCTCCTCTTCCTCACTATCCTGACACTATGGAAGACATTGGGGATACAGCAGAAACCTGGTGTGGGTCCTTAAAGGGAGGCTCAGAGTTAAAATACTAAGTTGGGCTTTGGAACACTAAGGTATATTTCTAGCTCATTTGCCTTTGTGGACTAAGACTTATACCCACAGTAGCTCTTATATTCCCCTTACTTTGATTAAGGATTAGAGCAAATCTATCACCCCTTGAAAGAGATTTATAAGGGATGCTTTTTAAGTACTTGGGATATTTGACAGAAAGAATTAGTGCAGAGTCATATAGCTTTTCCCTTTCTTAAGATTACTTAATTTTGGTTGGAAGTCCAAGACCCAGTATTAATAAAGTGCTTTCAGTCCAAAGGGTGACACTGATTAAGAAGGTTGAGTATGTGGTTTAAAAACAGATTTTGATGTTGTCAAAATAACTGCCATGAATAGAAGGCTGCCTAAATTTATATCTGGGGCTCACTGTTTTCAGGAGGTGTTGTTTCAGGACCTCTGGTTGTCTGCATTTCAATGTCATGTGTGTGAAAGAAGGAAAACAGGAGTACAAATAGTCCCCACTTCATTGTATGAAGAGGAGTGGGTTCCTATTTGCAAACAGGTTGGAGTATAGTAAGCAAGATATAAGTGATCGTTGAATAAAGATAAGTTACTTGAGCTACAATGATTTGGTGCTGTCTTCTTATATACTTCCTTTGTTATCACAGTGCATGTAACATTGCTTTAAAAAAGGAAATCTCTCTGAACAATTTAAAATTCTAATGCTGACTAATACCTAACTGGTTTCTAAACTTTATATCTGAGAATTTTGATTATAGTTTTGCTTTTGATTATTTTAGCAACTAATACTATGCCTTAAATATGCCTGTCAAAAATCACACACACTCGCATACAGGTGCCTGCCTGAGTTCATTAAAATAGGTTTGGTAGATTTAAAGCTTCCTTGAAACCTTTTGAATGAGATTCACATGGCTCAGTATTTGACCAAGAGGCAGATGCTAGTCAGAGCTTGGCTTACTTAGAAAAAACACATTTTTTTTCTTGTAAGATGTAAACACCAAAGAGATAGACGTTTTTACTTTGGGGCTGAAAAGATTTCCATATCTTGCCAATTAGGATTAGCTTTGTTTTAAAGTCCAAGGATGAGAAATTCTTTTTCTGTGCATTCTTTATACACACGCATGCACATGCACCCGTATACTTCAGGCCCGGAAGCTCTGTGAACAGGCTTCTTCATATTAAGGAATTAGAAAAATCTATCTTCACATAAATGTCTGCGAAGCCCTTTAAAAATCAGTGCTTTAAGTTTTTCAAAGATTTATTTATTTAGTTTTGGAAAAAAAAAAGCAAGTACCTCATCAGTTCTCTCACAAAAAATCTTCAAATGCTTTTGGGAAAGAGATGAATTTTAAAGTGTGTTCAGTCATACTTTATTCAAGCAAAGCAGTGGGAAAAAAAAGTCTTAGAATCAGAACTACAGCTCACCATAATCTGGTTAAAATTATCTCCAGCACCACCTGTCATTATTAATATGTAGGAGAAGGAAAACTACCTTCCGCCTGAGAACGTGGCCCTTCAGCCTGTTGGTGCTCTGTCTTATCCTGATGGCAGTCACATTTTCAATTCTTCTTGAACTCTCATATATTCGTTGAAGGTAGCTCATGGTTTAATTTAAATGTGTTTTAAGGAACATTTCATTAGCATTTACATCTACTCATGGAAGAAAATCCCCAGGTCTTTTACATTTTCTAAGTTCTGTTAAATTTGCAAGCTTAACCATTTTGCTTGGCTTAAAAAAGCTGTTATGTTGTTTTGGAAATTGATGATATACTAAAGCATAAGCACCGAAGTATCAGTTGTGAGACTGATTCTTAGCAGAAACTAGAGATATGTGCTCTAAAACCTGGATCTGAAAATAACTCATAATTAGAAAGAAACAGATAAAGTGAGGCCATCTTGCTCAGATTCACAAACCTGAGATGTATGTTAATGAAATCCATCTTTTAATTTTGGTGATTTCAGTTCATGTCAGAATTAGCTGAGTTGCATGTCTAACACCCACTTCTATGGCTTGAGACGTTTCTCTACAAACTATTAAAGAACTTATTTTGGGATAGCTCTAAAACATTCCAGTCTAAATTATTGTGTTGCCTGATGTCCAACTGGATCAAAAAAACATTGGATTTAATCTTGAGTGAATTATCTATATGTATAATAAAATACTCTCCTTGATAGGTATAGGAACCTATACAGTGCAGTAGTCACTCAGTCGTATCTGACTCTTTGCAACTCCATGGACTGTAGCCCACCAGGCTCCTTCATCCATGGGGATTCTCCAGGCAAGAATACTGGAGTGGGTTGCCATGGTCTCCTCCAGGGGATCTTCCCAACCCAGGGATCAAACCCAGGTCTCTCGCATTGCAGGTGGTTCTTTACTGTCTGAGCTACAAAGGAAGCCTTACGATTGACTGGATCTTTGATCTCCCTATACCCTTTTTGTAGGCAGGAAAAGCACAACAGGTCCCACTGGGGTTTGAACCCAGGATCTCCTGTTTACTGGGACAGGTGCTTTAACCTGCTAAGCCACAGAGGAGGTCTCCAAATAATTCTACTGCTTGCAATTTGCAAGCATATTTACTGACACAAGTTATGGTGAAGAAAGTTACTTTGATACCTACAACATTTATTCAATATTTAACACCTAATATGTATTAGTCATGATGTCCTTTTTTACCTTCTTTAAAATATGTATATTTTTCATTTTTAATTGAAAAAATTTCCCATGCTAGTAAGGTTATGCTCAAAATCCCTCAAGCTAGGCTTCAGCAGTACATGTACTGAGAACTTCCAGATGTACAAGCTGGGATTAGGAAAGGCAGAGGAATGAGAGTTCCAATTGCCAACATTCGCTGGATCATAGAGAAAGCAAGGGAATTCCAGGAAAACATCTACTGCTTCATTGACTATGCTAAAGCCTTTGTGTGGATCACAACCAACTGGAAAATTTTTAAGGAGATGGAAATACCATACCACATGACCTGTCCCCTGAGAAACTTGTATACAGTCAAGAAGCAACAGTTAGAACCTTACATGGAACAACTGACTGGTTGAGAAATGGGAAAGGAGCACAACAAGGCTGTATATCATCACTCTGCTTATTTAACTTATATGCAAAGTACATCATATGAAATGTGGGGCTAGATGAGTCACAAGCTGGAATCAAGATTGTCAGGAGAAATATCAACAACCTCAAATATGGAGATGACACCACCCTTATGGCAGAAAGCAAAGAGGAACTAAAGAGCGTCTTAATGAAGGTGAAAGAGGAGAGTGAGAAAGCTGTTTTAAAATTTAGCATTTAAGAAACTAGGATCATGGCATCTAGTCCTATTTCTTCATGGCAAATAGAAGGCAGAAAAAGTAGTAGCAGTGATAGCTTTTCTTTTCTCGGGCTCCAGAATCACTGCAGATGGTGACTACAGTCATGAGATTAGAAGACACTTGCTTCTTGGAACAAAATGCTATGACAAACCTAGACAGTGTATTAAAAAGCAAAGATATCACTTTGCCGACAAAGGTCCAGATAGTCAAAGCTATGGTTTTTCTAGTAATCATGTACAGATGTGAGAGTTGAACCATAAAAAAGGCTGAGTGCCACATAATTGATACTTCCAAATTGGGGTACTGGAGAAGACTCTTGAGAGTCCTCTGGACTGCGAGGAGGTCAAATCAGTCAATCCTAAAGGAAATCAACCCTGAATATTTACTGAAAGGACTGATACTGAAGTATTGATACTTTGGCCATCTGTTGCAAAGAGCCGACTCACTGGAAAAGACCCCAGTGCTGGGAAGGATTGAGGGTGGGAAGAGAAGGGGGCACTACGACAGAGGATGAGATGGTTGGATAGCATCACAGACTCGATGGACATGAATTTGACAAAACTCTGGGAGATAGTGAAGGACAGGGAAGCCTGGCGTGCTGCAGTCCATGGGGTTGCAAAGAGTCATATGTGACTTAGAGACTGAACAACAATATAAAGAATTTGTGCACACATGCACACACATAAACACTTAAACTGCTAGAACACACACCCTTAGCACAAACATCACAGGCATTTTTGAATGCTGAAGAATCTCCGAAGAATCACTTTGTTCCTCCCAGATGGGACAAGCGATACATCAATCAACTTGTATGGCATGTTCATGGAAAGCAGAGCAAAATCCCAGTAGAAGTAAGCAAGCTCATTATAGCTGTGTCTCTTATAATACAGTCTGTGCTAATTTTGCCAAATTTATTTCCTTTCACTGCTTTGTAATAAAGAATTTAAAATGGCTTATTAAAGGGAAAGGGCACCCCTGAAATAATGAAACGTGGCAGTTACTACCTTGAACAGGTGTCATTTTTTCCCTCTTAAATACAACTCAAAGAAAATCTAAAGCATAAATATTTACTGGTACTATACTTTGGTTCTCACTGATAGGCAGCAGTGATTTGTGTTAGTAGATGGTAATCCTGACTTTGATGCTTACCCATACAGGTATCTCTTGTTGAAAAGAGTCATTATTGGTTAGTATTTAATGCTTGTCCTTTTATACATTTGTGGTTATAATTACTGCTTCTAAATGCTGTTTGTACACTTCAACTTGAGGACTTTTTGCTTTGTTTTGCTTTCTTTCCCAGGTTTTGACATATCTTTAGGCAGAACTGATATAGTGCATTCAATGAGTCCCAGAAGAAAGGTTGGATGTGGCAATGATGGTGGACTGGCACATCATAGGTCCCATACTCTTAGACATAAGGTACACAGAGTCTTTTCCCAGGAGACACACCTAATTCCTCAGCAGTAAGGCATACAGAACATAAAACTGTCATAGGACATTTCCAATCGCATTTTGCATTTTTTATTTAGTCTAGTGTATCTGTGAAGCATTAATATAAAAAAGTACCAACAAATATGAGAATCTACTTTCTAAGAATCTGCCCATATAGATCTCAAAACAAAAACCAAACAAGCAAAAAAAACTCAAACTGGTTACTACAATGAATGAAATAAACTTCAAAACATAAATGTTCTTGGATTTAGGAATTGAAATTTGCATGCCTTATTAAATAGTGCAGTGCTCTTCAAATTCTAAAGTGAAGGAGCACTTAATTTCAAAGTCAATCTTACAAAGAACTTTACCTTACTTCTTTACCTGTGAATACTGCACTAATGGAAACCGGACCACCTCATCCTTCTTATCGCCTGGTCACCTCCCATCTCCCTCTACCTAAGTATTTGTACCTAAATTATTAAATAGAAGTTCTCATTGAGTTCCTTGGGTCTGCAGACTTATCAGAATACTCTGTATAAGAGAGTAGGATCTCAAGAGTATCAATGCTTTGCTATAATTGTCTTTTAGATGACAACTTTTATTTATTCCTCAGTGAAGTATTTAGATTCAGCATACATTTTGGTGTATAAATATTTTCCAAATGTTTTAATAAAGCAGCTGATGCATTAATATGGAATATGTGCAATAAAAACAGAGTTATATATGTAATTGTCTTGGGAGTGTGCCTGCCTATGAATATGCCAGAGATTGACTAATGAGACATACACTAGAAGAAGAGAAAAACAACGGAAAGCATAATTTTAAAATGGGAGACGAGAAGCATATTTATCCTGGGACTCAAAATATTGCATATAAAATTATGCTTGTTCTAAAGAAATAAGAATTACATATTAAGGTAGAAGATACAGTTTTTCAAAAATATACTTTGCTATTATGTGTTTAGAATTTAGTGTTTTGAGGTCCTATGCACAAGGGCAAATATTTTAAATTTCATGGGCCATCTACTTTCTGTTGCATCTAATCCCACTGTCTCCTTATAGCCTATGAGAAGCCTTGTGTGTGTGCTCCATCACTCAATCACTCAGTCATGTCTGACTCTTTACGACCCCATGGACTCTAGCCCATCAGGCTCCTCTTGTCTATGGAATTTTTCAGGCAAGAATACTGGCTTGCTATTTTTCTCCTCCAGGGGATCTTCCCAATCCAGGGATTGAACCCATGTCTATTGTGTCTCCTGAATTGGCAGTAAAAAGATTATTTATCACTAGTGCTGCCTGACTGACACCACCAAGGAATGAACTTTGCATTGCAGGCAGATTCTTTACCATCTGAACCCCAGGGAAGCCCGAGGGAAGCCATGGATAGAGGCAAGTGAATGGATGTGGCTGGGTTCCAATAAAACTTTGTTTATAAAAAGAGACTGAGGGCCAGTCTTATTCTTAGGCTAGTCTTGACTCTTAGGCTGTATGTAATCAACTTCTATCTTAAATAAAAAAAAAAAAAAGAATGAAGAAAGGACAAAAGAATGTAATTTTAGTAAAGCTAAATGAGCTTAAATTGACTTAATCAAGGCACTGTGTTTTATAGTAATGTAATTTATCCATCTATCCATTAGACTAATATTATCCTGATATACACAGTGCTGCAATGAACATTGGGGTATACCCCCCCCAATTTAAAACTCTGAAATATATAATATGCAATGTGGAGAACATCTTCATTTTCTTAAAATTTTGAGCATGATGATGGATGGATGGCCATTCTCTAAACAGAGAAAATATTTTCTATTTTTCTCTCTATGTGTATGTATGTTCAATATATTAACCTGTGTCTCCTAATTACAATAACAAGAAAATCTGGAAGTTACTCTTCCCACCTTCTTTACCCTTTTACTGCTGTCCAATCTTCTTCGTGAGTTACTTCCTAAAGAGATTTCACTGTTTTTAACTCCATCATCTTCTGTCTAGACTCCTGCAAAGTCCCCTGATTTGAACACAACACCTCTTTCCTGGACCCTCCAGCCCCAGTATTACTTTTAAAAGGTCATGCAAATATGTGGTTACTGGCTTTAGGGAGATAAGAAGAGGTGACCAGTAGCAGAATATCTATCTATTCTCATGTAATTCCAGGCCAATTCAGCTAGAGGTATCACTCTCCTCTCTCATCTTAAACCTATATTTCATATTCTGGTGTGGGGTGCTATGATCCTTATTGTATAAAATGATAGCTATGAACCTGACAAAATATGATCTATAAGGAGGTTTTGTACAGAGTTTGAATGGAGTGGGAATTTTTCTATCTTTCTTTGCGACCTTATGGACTGTAGCCTGCTGGGCGCCTCTGTCCATGGAATTCTCTAGGCAAGAATACTGGAGTGGGTTGCCATTCCCTTCTCCAGGGGATCTTCCCAACCCAGGGATGGAAACCAGATCTCCTGCATTGCAGATAAACTCTTTACTGTCTGAGCCACCAAGACAGCCCCATCTTTCAGTAAAATATTACTCAATTTAAACATTTTAAAGCAGGTATATAGCATTATATTACAGCTTACCTTAGAAAAAATATTAAAAAGAACTACAAAAGGCCTTTGTTATATGCAATGATTACTGAGGTAAGACTAAAGCCTGGCATGATTTAGAACTGCAGAGATTATTTTGCATTTCCTGAATATGTATGGATTGAATATATTCACCCATACACACATGCACACCTACGTATATCTGATACTCTCATATTTTGGCAGCAAACATAAAGTTCACCATCTGATCTTACAGTAGAGTCCAAACATGCAAGTATAAAAAATGTATTAATTCTTTAAAATGAACTATTTGGAAGAGATTTGATTTCTTTAAAGGGTCATATAATTATATTGGCCATGGTCTATTAATATACCTGTTTCATCAGAAAGATTCTTGGATATCTTGAAAACCTTGCTGAACAGAATTATTTTTCATAGACTAGTTGAGGTTCATGTTGTTTGATCTTTTTGTTCTAAAATTTATTGCCAAAATATTACAACTCTATGACACCACGACGTTTGCACACTGTTCCATAAAAAAGAAAGACAGAGAAAGAAAGATCATCTAGAGAAAAGTGAGTAAACAACAGTTACTCTAAGAAATAACTAAGATCATGGGAAAAAATGGAATCACATATCTCGAGCACCTGAATGAAAAGCAAGGCTATTGAAGTGAGCAATTCCAGAGACACCATTCACATGGCATCCAGTCATCTTCCCTTATCCACCATTTAGCTACCCACAGTTTCAGTTACCTGCAGTTCTACTACAACTGAAAACATTACATGGAAAACTCCAGAAATAACATTTCATAAGTTTTAAATTCTTGCCACTCTAAGTAGCATGATGAAATTTTGTGTGCTCCAACTCTTTTAAGTCCAAGCCCTCAATGTAAATCATCCCTTGGGCTAGTATATCCTACCCACGTGTCACTTGATAGACATCTTAGTAGACTATTGCAGGATCACAGTACCTACATTCAATTGACTCTTATTTTATTTAAATAATACCCCAAAGTGCAAGAGTAGAGATGCTGAAAATTTGGACATTCTCTTACTGTGCCTAATATATGAACTGAACTTGATGATAGGTAATGTATGTATAGGAAAAATATAGTATATATAGTTGTCCCTTGAACAATGTGGGTTTGAACTGCATAGGTCACACAGATGTTTCCAATAAATATATTGGAAATATATTCCAAATTCTGGTAGATTTGAGATAGTTTGAAAAAATTTCAGGCAAACTGCATCACTTAGAAATATAGAAAAATTAAGGCAAAGTTAGGTATGCTATGATGTAAAATATATGTAGATACTAGTCTGTACTTATATAGGTCTAATGTGAGTAAAATTTAATATATAATCAATAATATATTAGCTTTTTCTTGCTTTATAATTTTGTTTTCAAAGAATAACATTACCAGACAATATGCCTCTCTCGCTTGTCATTAGAGAAACTGCTCATCAGCCTATCACCATAGGTATGTATGTATTGTTAAATATAGCAATGTTCCAGTACTGTACTTTGAAAACAACTGTAATAATATATGTCATAAAAGTTTTATAATGATTTATTAATTTGTGTGTAGGTCAGGCTACCATGGAGCAACTGTATCAATTACACTATGCTACCACAAAGCATTTCATGCAAAGATGGGCACAATAAAGGACAGAGAAGGTAAGGATCCAACAGAAGCAGAAGATATTAAGAAGAGGTGGCAAGAACACAAAGAAAAACTATACAAAAAAAATACCTTGTTGTCCCAGATAACCATGATGGTGTGATCACTCAGCTAAAGCCAGACATCCTGGAGTGAAGAGTCAAGTGGGTCTTAGGAGGGATCATTACAAACAAAGCTAGTGGAGCTGATAAAATTCCAGGTGAGCTATTTCATATCCTAAAAGATAATGGTGTGAAAGTGCTGCACTCAATATGCCAGCAAATTTGGAAAACTCAGCAGTGGCCACAGGACCGGAAAATGTCAGTTTTCATTCCAATCCCAAAGAAAGGCAATGCTAAAGAATGTTCAAATTATTGCACAATTGCACTCATCTCATACACTAGCAAAGTAATGCTCAAAATTCTCCAAATTAGGCTTCAAAAGTTCATGAACCAAGAACTTACAGTTGTTCAAGCTGGATTTAGAAAAGGCAGAGGAAGCAGAGATCAAATTGCCAATATCTCTTGAATCATAAAAAAGCAAGAGAATTTCAGAAAAACATCGACTTCTGCTTCATTGACTTTGCTAAAGTCTTTTACTATGTGGATCACAACAAACTGTGGAAAATTCTTAGAGATGGGAATACCAGAGATGGGAATTACCTACCACTTGAGAAACCTGTATGCAGGTCAAGAAGCAACAGTTAGAACCAGACATGGAACAGACTGGTTCCAAATCAGGGAAGAAGTACGTCAAGGCTGTCTATTGTCACTGTGCTAATTTAACTTGTAGGCAGAGTCAATCATACGAAATGCTGGGCTGGATGAAGCACAAGCCAGAATCAAGATTGCTGGGAGAAATATCAATAACCTCAGATATGCAGATGACAACACCCTTATGGAACTTTAAGAGCTTCTTGATGAAAGTGAAAGGAGAGTGAAAAAGTTGGCTTAAAGCTCAACATTAAGAAAACAAAGATTATGGCATCCAGTTTCATCACTTCATAGAAAATAGATGGGGAGACAATGGAAACAGTGACAGACTTTATATTCTTGGGCTCCAAAATCACTGCAGAGGGTGACTGCAGCCATGAAATTAAAAGGCACTTGCTTCTTGGAAGAAAAGCTATGACCAACCTAGACAGCATATAAAAATGCAGAGACATTACTTTACCAACAAAGGTCCATCTAGTCAAATCTATGGTTTTTCCAGTAGTCACTAATAGATGTGGAAGTTGGATTTTAAAGAAGATTGAGTGCCAAAGGATTGATGCTTTTGAACTGTGGTATTGGAAAAGACTCTTAAGAGTCCCTTGGACAGCAAGGAGATCAAACTAGTCAATCCTAAAAGAAATCAATCCTGAATATTCATTGGATCGACTGATTCTAAGCTGAAACTCTAATACTTTGGGCACCTGATGCAAAGAGCTGGCTCATTAGAAAAGATCCTGATGCTTGGAAAGATTGAAGACAGGAGGAAAAGGGGATGACAGAGGATGAGATGGTTGGATGGCATCACTGACTCGATGGACATGAGTTTTAGCAAGCTCCAGGAGATGGTGAAGGACAGGGGAGCATGCTGCAGTCCATGCATTCACAAAGAGTCAGACACGACTGAGCGACTGAACAACCAGAAAACAGTCATACTGCTGCCTCTTCATTCTCAATGCCTGAATCGCTATACCTGCAAATAAATATAAATTTCTCTTTCATATTATCTTCTCATTTTCAATGTCTAATGCTAGTAATATGTATAACATTTACTGTGTTTTGTATATATTGATGTAAATCTGACAGACGATTCACCTTGTAAACTGATGATGTGAACTTGCAGAATCTAAAAGTATAGTGCTGCAAACATATTTCTTCCTTAGGATTCCTTAATAACATAATCTTTTTTTAGCTCCCCTTATTGCAAGAATACAGTGTAGAATATATACAACATACAAAATATATGTTAATTGATGGCTATTGATAAGGCTTCTGGTCAACAGTAATCTATTAGTAGTTAAGTTTTATAGGAGTCAAAGTTATAAATGTGCATGTAACTGAATCACTTTGAAGTACACCTGAAGCTAACACAACATTGTTAATGAACTGTACTTCAACTTTAAAAAATATTTTTAAAAAAAATTATAATTAGATTTTTGACTGTTTGATGGGTTGGTGCTGCTAACTCCAGTATTATTCAAGGGTCAACTGTGTAAAGTTTCAGTATTCTCCATGGTTTTAGACTATACGGGCAGGGAGTTGTCTTAGAAAGTATCCCCCTCACATAAGATGGGGGGAATACTGTAATCTGGGAAGATTGGCCTTTGGAGTTCTGTGATGTGACTGGCCCTGAAGGGCACAATTGTTTTAAATAGGTTAGATCATTGTTGTGAAGACAGAACTTTATATTAGCTTCTGTATAAATAAAACGTAAGAAAAAAATTATCAAAAAAACCCACAACAAAACCTAGCTACTTTTCAGCTTTACTAAAATGATCTGCTCCTGTGTCATAACAATTTCCAGTCTCCTAATTAGTTTGGCTCAAAATGTCAATGTACTTGTTTCCTACAGTACAACTGTCCTCTGCTTTAAGACACAAGTTCTACACTCCAAAGGCAACTTTGCCCACACAAGTTTCGTTGATCAGTGTTTCCTATATACTATTTTCTAGTATCTGTTAGAACTCAAGGCAGAATGCAAATAATTAATAGAGCTATCATGTTTTTACTTTCCTTTCAAATTAGGAAGTTAGTGGAGCAGAAGTCTAAATATCTGTGCATCCTGTAAAATGCATAGATAAAGAGGATTGAATAATAACTAACAGAAATTTTATACAATTTGTGCTAAAACAATTAAAGTGACGACATTTCTATTTTCCTACCATATTTCACCAAGAATTTGGAGAAGTGAAGAAAGCATCAGAAGAGTTTGACTTGCAAGCTTTAACTAAGATAAACAGTTATGTTATGCACCTCAGTATTGAGGGCTGGGTAGGCTGGATAGTTAGTGCCACTCACTTTAATATATAACTGGGTTTCTGCAACATATAGGCTCTCAATAAGTATTTGTTGAATTAGCATAAATACTCTCCTTGAGTTATTTTCATATCTTGGCTATCATAAATAATGCTGCAATAAACATGGGAGTGCATATATCTCTTTTATACACTGTTTTCATTGTTTTAAAGGTATATATCCATAAGTGAAATTGCCGGATCATATGGTAGATTTATTTTTAATTGTTTGTTTGCGGTACCGCCATACTTACTTTTCTATCAACAATATTCAAGGACTTTTTCCCCACATCCTAGCCAACATTTCTTATCTCTTGTACTCTTGGTGATTAGGTATTCTATCAGGTGTGAGGCGATAGCTCACTGTGGCTTTGATTTGCATTTCCCAGTCATCAGTGATGTTTAGCATATTTTCATGTACCTAGCATGGGCTTTCCTGGTGCAGTAAAGAATCCACCTGCAATGCAGGAGCCTCAGGAGACATGGGTTCAATCCCTGAGTGGGGAAGATCCTCTTGAGGAGGGCATGCCACCCATCCCAGTATTCTTGCCTGGAGAAACAGATGGACAGAGGAGCCTGACAAGTTACAGTCCACAGGGTCGCAGAGAGTCGGACACAACTGAAGCGACATAGCATGCATGCATGCATTAGCCATTTAGATAACTTTTTTGGACAAATGTCTACTGTGTTCCTCTGCCCCCTTTTAATTGGATTGTTTTGTTGCTGTTATTCAGTTGTATGAGTTCTTTATATATTCTGGATATTAACCCCTTATTTGATACATATGTTTTACAAAATTTTCCTGCCATTCTGTACATTGCTTTTATAATTTTTCAAATTCTTTTTTTGTTGTTGTTGTGCAAAACCTTTTATACAATGGAATATTTTCCACCCATAAGGAAGAAGGACATTCTGCCATTTACAACAACATGGATGGGCCTTGAGCCCATTATGTTAAGTGAGATAAATCAGAGAAAGACAAGTACTGCATGGTATTACTTGTATATGGAGTCTAATAAAACCAGGTTTGTAAAAACAGAATAAAATGGTGGTTACCAGGGGCTGGGATAAGGCAGGACTGGGGATAGGGGGCTAGGACAGATGCTTAAGCGCCCACACTTACAATAAAACTTAAATATCTAGTTCACAGTATAGTGAATACAGACAGCAATATTGTATTGTAATCATCAGACTTGCTAAGAGTCTAGAACTTAATTATTCCAACCACTAAAAAGAAAGAATGGTAATGTTATGTGATAGAGGTGCTAATTATCACTACAATGGTAGTCACATCATTACATTAGATAAATGTATCAAATTAACATGTACACCCTAAATTTAGAGGTTATATGTCAAATATACTTCAATTATAAAAGTTCTCCTTGAAGATTGTAATCTAAATGTCTAATGTTATTTTGCTCTGAAATAAAGAGTGAGATTATTGTAAGGATTAAATAAGATAATATGTGTAAGGCACTTAGAATAATTCCTGGAGCATAGTATAAATGCTCAATAAATTTAGCTATTCATATTCATACTTTTGTTATCATTTCCTAAATTTTGGATTATCATGTTCACAATTACCTTTTCTCCTTCTTTTCTTTTACTATCAGAGTAATCTCTGCTGGATGGGAAATGTTCTAAATCAAGATTTCAGAATTTTGCTATCAATCCATTTCCTTTGGTAGATATTTATAACATCTAAAGGGTCTGAGCTATGGGATCACCCAGATCTACATCATCCTGCTCAAATTTATCTTGACAATGCCTTTGAGGCTTTAAATAGTATAAAATAGGTTTCTTCCTTTATCAATATTGGAAGATATAAAATCTATATATTGGATTCATAAGACACACATATGTTATTCAATTCAGGTTCCAAAATAAGGAAAAAAAATCCTGGATTATTTTTATCGAGCACTTACTATGCACCTAGCACTATATTCTTTACTCTAACCAATTTAATCTCACAACAACCTGATGATGAGTGGGTTTTGTTATCCCAATTTTATCCATGAGGAAACTGAAGCTTAAAGAGAATAAATAATTTCCCTATGGCCACCAGTCAGTAAGTAGTGAAACAGGAATATGGATTCCTTCTGAGTTGACTCAGCCTGAGCTTTGGTTAATTAAATTCCTAACAGTATTCTCACAGTAAACATTACCTTTTAAAATAAAGAAAATGTTTTAAGTACTACCCTTTCAATGCTTTATTTGTACCACATGTTAAGAATATACTTGTTTTTTATATATATATATATATATAACTTCTGAGTTTTTGCCTACCTAAAAAATTTATGACATTTTTATTCCACTTGTTTGATGTAGTATGAATAGAATGCTAGATTTCTAATGCAAAAATAATAGATATGCAACAATCAATGAAGGTTTACTTTATAGCACAGGGAGCTGTAGTCAATATCCTGTAATAAACTATAATGGTAAATAAATTAAAAAATAATATGTGTATATGTATAACTGTATCACCATGTCATGCACCAGAAACATTGAAGGCAACTTATTTCAATCAAATACATATAGTAAGAAAAAGAATATACTTGTTATTCCCATATAATTTTGTAGTTAATAATAAATCAGTATATGTGAGATTGCTGCTACTGCTAAGTCGCTTCAGTCGTGTCCGACTCTGTGTGACCCCATAGACAGCAGCCCACCAGGCTCCCCCATCCCTGGGATTCTCCAGGCAAGAACACTGGAGTGGGTTGCCATTTCCTTCTCAAATGCATGAAAGTGAAAAGTGAAAGTGAAGTCGCTCAGTCGTGTCCGACTCTTAGCGACCCCATGGACTGCAGCCCACCAGGCTCCTCCGTCCATGGGATTCTCCAGGCAAGAGTACCGGAGTGGGGTGCCATTGCCTTCTCCGATATGTGAGATTGGATATCCTAAATATTAAGTAGAGATAATTTTGCATTCGTTTATGATTAAATTTTACTAGACTCTGAGTCATTCTTAGAAACCATTGTCTGTCTTTTCCTTGTAAAAGGAGCACCTTGTAAATGGACAACAGCACTGAATTTGGAGATATGAGGATACACATCCATAGCTTTAGTTACAGGAAACATGGAAGACGTGGTAGATTTTTTTTCTTTTATTTACAGATAATGGTCTTGTATGAAGCTGGTATTAAATAAGATTACAATAATACTGTTTTATTTTAATTTAGTCATCCTAAGTCTCTTCAGTTCTAAACTATCAAAGCTTTTTAGTCTTAAACTAATGAAACTTAATTCTTAGTCCTGAATTTTTGTTGTTGGAAAATTCTAGAAGAGGAACAGGAGCTAACCTGATCGTTATATATTTTCATTCAGGTTGCTTACTGTGAAATCAAAAGGAAGCATTATATCTGGTACTTTTATAAACTTTCCATCGTGCTTGGGGATCATGTGAATTTTTCTTAAGACACCTAAAACAGTGAAGTAATGTTGACTTTCAGATATTGAATACTGCTGCTATGACAGTACTTATTATATTTTTATCCTAACTTTGCATTTATTGTCATAAAAGCAGTCTGCCTTGTGGTTAGAGATGTCCTTTTACCTTTTTAAATTTAAAAAATTGTAATAATGAATATGGCATCATTACTCATACATTTTGCTAATATTTCTGTTCTTTGTGGGGATTCTTTCTAAAGAATCAGAGTTAAAAATAGTTTACACTTTTAGGTAGAGAGCTTTTTGTAAGAGTTGAAAGGAAAGAAATTACAAAATTGTTGACTTCCATTAAAACATTTCATAGACAATTTTAGTTGATTTTTAGAAGATTTAACATCTTACAGATTTTTTTTTTTTTTACTCTGAGCTGAAATGAATTCTCATTTTGACTCCATATGTTAGAGAAATATTACAGAATGCCTGCAGTGATAGGATCTTTTCCTTACATGTCTTATTACATGTTGCTGTGGGTCTCCACTGAGAAGACCTATTTTAATTCTCATTTTCAGACTCTCTCTTGAGAAGGAGAGTCGTCATTTTCTTTCAAGGTCACAGAATTTGATGGATGAGGAGTACTAGCAGAGATCCCAGTTTTATTTCAAATTGAAAAAAAACAACAGAAAAGAAGATTAACCTGTCCCAATTAAGCAGTAATGAGGCCAAGGGCAGGTCCCCTTTTAACAACTGAGCACTATAATTTTAACACTGAATTACTGTTGTTTTCTGTATTTTTGAAGCTTTATGTAACTGCATACTAAAAGTAGCTTATATTATATATATATATATATATATATATATATATATATATATATAAGTATAATATATATATTCACACACATATACACTCTTCAGTTTTCAACTCTTTGCCACTTAGAGCAGCTTTTTATCTCACTGAGCACCATATTATGAGAGCATCACTGTCATAGTTAGTTATAAGTGATGCTCACTTTATCAAACTTGGAAAATTTATTTACCTTAGATCAAGGATCAAAGTTCCTGAGTGCCATCAGGGATTTGTGCATGAGTTGGGATTCTTAATGCAATTGCCAATTACTGTCACCCACATGTGTAAAATATTACACTTATCCCTACAGTAAAGATGGAAAGCCTTAAATAAGTATGATTTATGATTTAGAAATAAAGAGAATATATAGGAAATACTGATGTTGTGAGCTTTTCATAAAATTCTTTCTCTTGTATGGGGAATCATCACTCTCCTGGCTGACTTTCTTTGCTGACAGGCTTCAATCACTTTATTTTCTCAAATTTCTGACTCAGAGGTTCAGCATAAACCTGTTTTGCACAGTTGTGGAATAAATGCTAAAGATTTTCTTTTTAAGATTCACCTTACTTCCATTAGGCAGATTTCAATCATAAGTCAGAGTATTCATTCTATAATCCCTGCAAGTCATCATATTCATATTCTATACTTTCTCCAGTGTAGTTCTCAGTGTTTTAATACGTGCATAAATGTATTGCTGCTGCTGCTGCTGCTAAGTTGCCTCAGTTGTGTCCAACTCTGTGCGACCCCAGAGATAGCAGCCCACCAGGCTCTGCCATCCCTGGGATTCTCCAGGCAAGAACACTGGAGTGGGTTGCCATTACTAGGTTGGTACAAAAGTAATTACGGTTTTGCATTGTTGAACTTTGCCGTCTGATATTGGAATGCATTCTTAAATGTGGTAATATTATACATAATTTTAAAGTACATTTCTTGCTTTATATTTTTTACTAATGAATTATTACTTGATGTTACGTTATATGTATTTTAGACTATGGAAATAATGTTAGACAAAAAGAAAATTCAAGTGAATTTTTTAATCAACTTCAAAATGGGTTGTAAAGCAGCAGAGACAGCTCACAACATCAACAAAGCATTTGGCCCAGTAACTGCTAATGAACTTACAGTGCAGAAGTGGTTAAAGAAGTGTTGCAAAGGAGACTAGAGCCTTGAAAATGAGAAGTGCAGTGCCTGGCTATTGGAAGTTGACAATAACCAACCGAGAGGATCATTGAAGTTGACCCTCTTAAAACTACATGAGAAGTTGCCCAAGAACTCAGTGTCTACTTTTCTACAGTCATTCAGCATTTGGAGCAAATTCGAAACGTGAAAAAACTTGATAAGTGGGTGCTTCATGAGCTAACCACAAATGAAAAAAGTCATCCTTTTCAAGTATTTTCTTCTTTCATTCTATGCAACAATGAACCATTTCTTGATTAGATTGTGATGTACAACAAAAAGTGGATTTTATATAACAACCAGTGATGACCAGCTCAGTGGCTGGACTGAAAAGAAGCTTCAAAGCACTTCCCAAAGCCAAACTTGCACCAAAAAAAGGGTCTTGGTCACTGGTGGTCTGCTACCAGTCTGATCGATTACAGCTTTCTGAATCCCAGTGAAACCATTGCATCTGAGAACTATGCTCAGCAAATCAATGAGATGCACCAAAAACTGCAATGCCTGCAGCCAGTACTGGTCAACAAAGGCCCCAATTCTTCTCCATGACAACGCCCGACTGCATGGTCACACAACCAATACTTCAAAAGTTGAATGAATTGGGCTATAAAGTTTTGCTTCATCTGCCATATTCACCCAATTTCTGTCCAACTGACTACCACTTCATCAAGCATTTTGACAAATTTTTGCAGGGAAAATGCTACCACAACCAGCAAGAGGCAGAAAATGCTTTCCAAGAGTTTGTTGAATCCTGAAGCCCAGATTTTTATTCTACAAGAATAAGCAAACTTATTTCTCACTGGCAAAAAAGTGTTGATTTTAATGGTTCCTATTTTTATTAATAAAGATGTGTTTGAGCCGAGCTATAATGATTTAAAATTCAGGGTCTGAAACCATAATTACTTTTGCCTCAACCTAACACTTATTAAAATATTGCAGATATTTCTTAAGAAATGTTTTGTCAATGAAGTCCTCTTCCCTAGAGTCCTACATAAGCATGCGGTAAAATAAAGAAATACTTCAAAAAAAAAACAACCCAATAAAAAATAGAACACAAGACCTAAATAGACATCTCTCCAAAGAAGACACACAGATAGCCAAAAGTAAATGAAAAAATACTCAATATCACTAGTTTTAGAGACAAGCAATAAAAACTACAGTGAGGTATTATCTCATACCAGTCAATATGGCCATCATTGAAAAGTCTGTAAATAACAAATGCTTGACAGAATGTGGAGAATGGGAACCTTCCCACACTGTTGGTGGGAATGTAAATTACTGCAGCCACTATGGAAAACAGTATGGAGGTTCCTTAAAAAACTAAACAGAGTTATCATGTGATCTGGCAATCCCACTCCTGGGCATATATCCAGAGAAATCTCTATATTGAAAAGACACATGTACCTCAATATTCTCAGCAGCACAGTTTACAATAGCCAAGAAATGGAAGCAACTTAAATATCCACTGACAGGTAAATGGATAAAGAAGATCTGGTATATATACAAATGCAATATTACTCAGCCATAAAAAAGAATGAAATAATGCCATTTGTGATAACATGGATTGGCCTAGAGATTATCATATTAAGTGACATCAGAGAAAGAAATATTGTATGATATCACTTATATGTGGAATCTAAAAGTTGGATATAATTGAGCTTATTTACAAAACAGAAAGAGACTCACAGACATAGAAAATGAACTTATGATTACCAAAGGGGAGAAGTTACCACACCCTGCACAACTAGCCCTGAAAAAAAATGAGGACTAACTGAAAACATTTTCAAAGACAAATATATATTACCATTTATAGACCTTCACCTTAAGGAACTAAGGGACCCATTTTATACAGAAGAAATTTGAACTCAGAATGACAGGATAGAATTAAAGAAAGAATTGTGAGCAATTAAATCATTCAACTTATTGATTAATGTAAATAAGCATACATTGCCAAAAGCAAATGATTAAGTGGGAGGGTTTTTAAAAAGTGAACCTAGAAAACTAAATAATGATAACATACAGTGGGGTGCTGAAAAGTAAAACTTAGAGAATTTTCATTCCTCATTTTATTTGGAAAGAACATCATGATACTGAACACCAATAGACCTCTTAACTAAGAAAATGCATTAAGAATTTTATGGTAGAGTCTTTAGGGTTTTCTATGTAGAGGATCATGTCATCTGCAAACAGTGAGAGTTTCACTTCTTCTTTTACTATCTGGATTCCTTTTACTTCTTTTTCTGCTCCGATTGCTGTGGCCAAAACTTCCAAAACTATGTTCAATAGTAGTGGTGAGAGTGGGCACCCTTGTCTTGTTCCTGATTTCAGGGGAAATGCTTTCAATTTTTCACCATTGAGAGTAATGCTTGCTGTGGGTTTGTCATATATAGCTTTTATTATGTTGAGGTATGATCCTTCTATTCCTGCTTTCTGGATAGTTTTAATCATAAAAGGATGTTGAATTTTGTCAAAGGCTTTTTCTGCATCTATTGAGATAATCATATGGTTTTTATCTTTTAATTTGTTAATGTGGTGTATTACATTGATTGATTTGCAGATATTAAAGAATTAAGAGTAAACCTGGAAAAACTAGAAATAGAATACACAGCTTCCAAGTCACTGGAAGAAGAAAAGGGGCAATTAAGAAACCTCACAAGTCCAATAAGAAGTAGGACAAGGGATAAAAGCAAATATATAAAGAACATAACAACATGCATATACCTGCAGATTCACATAAATTATCATTTATATCAATAATTATAATAAATATAAACAAACTTGCCTCTTTGAAGATGGAGTTCTTTAAAATAATAATAAAATATAGCTGTACAGAATGAACTAGGAAGTTTCACATTAAAAGGATGAAAATAAGTTGTATTATATGAACAAAATGAAAGCTAATGAAGCAATGTTAACATTAGGGTAAATAAATTTTAAGGAACATGGAGGCTTTCTGTCCATAATGAAAACATGGATCATAAGACAAACTTATGGAATGGTATTTGTTATGAGCAAAATTATTCATAACACAGATAACAATATCATCACTTAGGTGTCAAGATGATTTTTTTCTATTCTCTTTAAGCTGTCATTTGCCATTACTACTCTACTTATAATCATGACAGAACAAGATTTTTAACATGACATTTATCCACAGGTTTTTTCCTCCAGATAGTATGCCAAAGATTTGCAATCTTACAATCTTTTGATATCATGTCACATTTTAATATAAATGTGCTAATGTGACTCATGTTTGAATGCATCAGCAAGTTGCTTTGTTCAAAGGCACAAGTGAACTGCAGAGTCAGGCACTGGCTTTTTTGTGAACTTTGTTCAGACTATTGAAGTCACAAACATAGGTCTGAATGAGTCAATTAGTCTCCCCAGGTCTAGGTTAATTTGTTCTTTTATTTGTCTCTGGGGAACTCTCTCCCTTCATCTCAGTGGCCAAGAAAGCATTAATGTTTAGAATACATTTTCTAAAATATGTTATCAGAGGGATATTAACGTATCCACTCTATATTTGCCTTTGATAGAGAAAGGCAGTCAACATTCACTAGAGATTATTAAATTACAGAGACCATAGGTCTGGTGGCCTGACCCAGAGTGTGAGTCAGAAGTCATGAGGACTTATGGAGGGAAGTCATTCAGTCCTTGCAATGGCTGGAGCTCTGTGGTAGGGATCAAGGCTCTGCCTGGTCCCCTTTCTGCATCTGATCACTTGAGACTATGCTCAAACTTCCAAACATGTTCCCAGCAGGCAGCTGTGAGGATCAAGAATACATATTTCTTTCTGGTCCTCAACTCTGAGGGTAGGAGGTGTGACTCCCATGCAAATCTCCAGTTTTATAGGCTATACTGCATTGCTTAGATACAGTTTTAAAAGGCAATGTGGTGGTGGTGTTTTAGTCACTAAGTCAAGTCTGACTCATGCAACCCCATGTTCCTCTGTCAATGGGATTTCCCAGGCAAAAATTTCTTCTCCAGGGGATCTTCCCAACCCAGAGATCGAACACACATCTCCTACATTGCAGGCAGTCTCCTGCATCATAGGTGGATTCTTTACTTCTGAGTCACCAGGGAAGCCTTTAACAGAGAACACCTCAATTTTTTAAAATAACAAGCTAAACAGAAAATTTAGGATACTAAACAATGTATAAAATATGTAATAATTTTTAAAAAAATTTAAAAAGGGAAAAGACCATGAATGTACACATTTGGATTGTATTTACTTAAGTACTTCTGAAAAGGGAACACTGAATGCCTATGAAGAGAGCTGGATGGCTAGAGAAAGGTGTGGGGCAGAGATTTTCCATGGTATATTTATTTGTTCATTTTGATAAGCATGTACTTTGACTTAGGAACTCTCTAGTTAGAAGTTTTCCCTATGGATCGAGATATATTCCAAAATACAAACTCAAAACAATATTCACTATAATACTGTTATTAATAGGAAAAAAAAAAACTTTGAGAAAAGTTAAAAATAAAAGGAGATAATTCAAAACATTACAATCCTATAGTTTTTCTCATGCTATCTGATAATATCAGAATTCTATCTATTGCATTTATTTTTTCTATATATTTTTTCATTTTTCTTCTTGCACAGTAGGTTGTTTTAAATGGAAGCATATTGCACCCCATTCATGATAATGTGCATGGTACAGACATGAACAGGTTTAGTACACTATTCTCTGAGTGGGTTATATTGTTTGCAATGTATGATGTAAAGACCCCCATGCATGTTAAAAGCTATAATCTTACAGCTGCTTCTTTCATCCAATACATTTCTTTGGTTTCCATTGAGAATGCACCAAACAATGGAACACTTTTTAATTCTGACTACTGTTAAATATCTTGCCAGAATTTCAATGAAAAGAGGAATGTTAAATCTGGTACCAATTTATTCAGATTTACTTTGGTTATTTTACATCTACCTTAAAATAATTAAGTCACAAAATAGCTCTACAGAATGGATCCTTGTTCATATGCCTTATTTACTTTTTAAATGACTGTAGTATTTCAATAAATTGCGTGCTTTATTTTTGCAATAAAATTTTATACAAATGTAGGCAATAAATTGACATAAGCTATACTAAATACAGAGCTCTGAAAATAGAATTCTTTTAAGCAAATATGACACAGAAGCAACTTGTGTTCCAATTTAAAGGCTATCAAAAGATGAAGCATAAATACTCATACTGCAAAAAAGTAATTTGGTAAAAATCAACAAACTACATCTCTTTGGTATTTTGCAATATTAAAAAATTATGCACCTTTTATGCACAGAGTTTACTAACTGATTCAACAAAGTGGGTTTGGCTATAAAATTAAGAAACAAAAAGTGTTCTCCTCACTCATTGTAGAGGTATATACATTAGGGGATCTCAAGGAAGTCACCAGGTCTTATGTGTCTGTTCTGTATGTTTAACGTCTTGCTTGGCAACTGGCAATTAAAGTTATTAACACTATTAATTCATGTATATCTAGGGCCATAGCAAGAAACATGGTAACTGTTGAAAGTAGATGTTAACAGTATATTCATATGTCCTGTGGAATGGCTTGAAAAATCAAGATCTGCATATCAGCATGACTTAGCCTCACAATATGACATTTTTAGAACATTAGAGGAAAAAAGGAAATTCAGTGATCATCTGACCCAGCACTTCACAAATTACTATTTTTGCTTGTGTGTGAAATTGTCTGAGGTAAAAAAAAAAAAAAAAAGAATATGTGGTTAGACAAGTGTAGAAAATATACAATGCATGTAGATTCAGAACACATATAGTGGCTTTAAGAAGGCTTGTGGTTAAGCAAAACTCTCTCATAGCTACTTGTTTATCTTTCTTTAACTGAGAACTGTAATTTATTTCACTTTTATTTTCTTAAAATAATCAAAAACTTTACAATCAGTGCTTGGGAGAAGACAATTTTAGAAATGACAAGGAGATTGATTCTTGGCTTCTCAGGAAGGAAACTAAGGCCTAGGATATCAAGTTAATTCAGCATGGTTACTAACTAACCACTGGACGAGAAAGATCTAGAATCTAGGCACTTTTTCCAGCCAGTGTTCACTCTAGTACATAGTCCTACTTTCTATGGAGGTAGAATAGGCAAAGCAGTACTATGAGGGGTTGCAATTTAATCTAATCCAAAAGATAAATAATATAAATTAAAATAAATTTATTATGAGTTTCTAAAGTTCCGGGTATCTACCTAAATATTTTAAATATACCAAACTCAAGCATATCTCTATTTTATACCATATACCACAATAAATAAGAAAGATTAGGGACCCAAGAAGTAGTCAACAAACCAGTTAAGTATTAGAAAAACAGAAGATAAATTTTTCTACAATAGTTAAGTGGAGAAAATATATCTAAGCATAACTTACATCACAAAAGCTATAGTAATAATAGATGTTAAAATCAAATAATAAAACTTTAGACTCAAATAAACATCTAATATTAATAATGTATAAAATAGTTTTACAAATCAATGAAAAAGACAACTTGCAGGAGAAATGAGCAAAGAATACATGTGCAAACAAATGGTCAATAGTCATATGCAACGCTATTCACGGCAAATTCTTTTTTCTTTTACTGCAAGTTCTAAAGTGAAACTAATATGTCCAAGTCAAGATCAACCAAATGGATAAAACCCACTGTTGGCTTCATACCTAAAAATTTTAAACTGTGCATTCTCCATGGCAGTCAAGTTCCACTTTAGGAATGTACTCTGCAGAGATCTGGAAGTAACTTGGTTGAGAGCTATCATTATATAGTTTACCTTTAATCATCATAGGTTTGCAGTGAATGGGTCTACTCATAAGCAGATTTAAAATATATATATACTGGAAAATGTTTTCGAGATTTGCAATAATTTCCAAAAACTCACAAACCACATTGTTTAGAAATATTGAAAAAACTTAGAAGTTAGGTATGTCATGAATGTATAAAACATATGTAAATACTTGTCTAGTTTTTCATTTACTACCATAAAATATATGCAAATCTATAATAAAAAGTTAAAACTAATCAAAACCTAGGCACACAAAGACTTACAGATTGTACATGGTACCATTGTAGTCCAGATAAATAACATAAAGAAGCAAACATAAGGATATAGCATTAGATAATTGCATAAAATTAACTGGTACTCAATAACTTTATAACCATTGCTGCTATTTTGATGAGCTTCAGTGTTGCCACTGTCTGCTTAAAACATCCTGGGATGCTAGTCATTTCCTTGTGAACAGTTCCTCTCTCCAGTAAATTTTGTACCAAAGTAAAAAGTGATCTCTTATGATCCTCATGTAGTTTTCACTGTGCTTAGAGCAATACTGAATAACACTGTGGGGCCCCTGTGAAGTGCCACTAGTGATATGGAAGTGCTTCCATGAAAACAGAGAAAAGTTATGACATTACAAGTAAAAGTTGAATTGCTTGATAAGTACCACGGATCAAGGTCTGTAACTGTGGTCACCTGCCATTTGCCATTTCAAGATAAATGAAACCAGCATAAGGACTATTGTTTAAAAAAAGAGAGAGAGAGAAAAGAAAGAAAAGAAAATTTGTGAAGCTACCAAGGCAGCTACATCAGCAGATGCTAAAACCATTCAATTTTTGCAAGATATCTTTCTATCTCATATTAAAAATCCAAGCTTTTTTGTGGGTACAGGATTGCTATAAGAAAGGCCTACTTAAAAAAAAAAAAAAAAAAGGCCTACCTATAGATAACATGATACGAGAAAAAGCAAAAGTCATTATGTGACAAAGCAAAAGAAAAAAAAAGGGTGAAAGAGTTAAGCTGGGGAATTTAATGCCAATAAGGGATGGTTTGATAATTTTAGAAAGAGGTTTGGCTTACAAAAACATGTCAAGATAATAGGAGAAGCAGCTTCTGCAGACCAAGAGGAAGCAGATGAGTTCACAGATGACATTAAGAAAGTTATCCTGGAGAAAGGATATCTGCCTGAACAGGTTTCTAATGCAGATTAAAGTGTATTTTCTGGGAAAACACTGCTACAAAGGACATTTATTAGTATGGAAGAGAAACAAGCATGGGGATTTAAGGCCGGAGGCATACTGTCAGGCCTATGATGAGGACTTGCCCTTATCTATCTCTGAACCTTGTAGGAAAATATAAACACTGGATGCCAATCTTTTGGATGTAAGAAGACCTGGATAATGGAGAATTCTTTTTCTGGATTATTTGTTCCACCCATGTTTTGTTCATGATGTCAGAAAGTATCTTGCCAAAAAGAGACTGCCTTTTAATGTTCTTCCCATATGGGACAATGCCCCTATGAACCCAAAGAGATCAACGCTTAAGGCATCAAAGTAATGTGTGTGTGCATGCTAAGTCACTTCAGTGGTTTCTGACTCTTTGTGACCCTCTGGACTGTAGCCCACCAGGCTCCTCTGTCCATGGGATTCTCCAGGTGTGACTACCAGAGTGGGTTGCCATGCCCTCCTCCAGGGGATCTTTCCGACCCAGGGATTGAAGTCTCTTATGTCTCCTGCATTGGCAGGTGGGTTCTTTAACACTAGTGCCATTTGGGAAGCCCCTCAAAATAGTCTACCTCCCCCCAAAATAATATTTCTAATTCAGCCTCTAATCTGGGGGTCATAAGGACCTTTTAGGCTCATTATACCTGGTACTATAAGGAAAGGACTGTCAACACAATGAAGCAGAACCCCAATAGAGAGACCATTTCAAAACAATAAATTACTGCTGGATAAAACTGTGTCTAAACATTGTGCACGACTTTACAAGATTTACAAAAGGGCTAATCAACGAAATGGCCAAATTCAGACTTAAATTGAAGAAAGGAGGGAAAACCACTAGGCCATTCAGGTATGACTTAATCAAATCCCTTATGATTATACAGTGGAAGTGACAAATAAATTCAAGGGACTAGATCTGATAGACAGAGTGCCTGAAGAACTATGGACAGAGGTTGGTGACACTGTACAGGAGACAGGGATCAAGACCATCCCCATGGAAAAGAAATATAAAAAATCAAAATGTCTCTCTGAGGAGGCCTTACAAATAGCTGTGAAAAGAAAAGAAGCAAAAAGCAAAGGATAAAAGGAAAGATATGCCCATTTGAATGCAGAGTTCCAAAGAATAGTAAGGAAAGATAAGAAAGCCTTCTACAGCGATCAGTGCAAAGAAATAGAGGAAAACAATAGAATGGAAAAGACCAATTTTCTTCAAGAAAATTAGCGATACCAAGGGAACATTTCATACAAAATGGGCTCAATAAAGGACAGAAATGGTATGGATTAACAGAAGCAGAAGACATTAAGAAAAGGCGGCAAGAATACACAGAAGAACTATACAAAAAAGATCTTCATGACCTAGATAATCACGCATGAAATTAAGAGACACTTACTCCTTGGAAGGAAAGTTATGACCAACCTAGACAGCATATTAAAAAGCAGAGACATTACTTTGCCAACAAAGGTCCATCTAGTCAAGGCTATGGTTTTTCCAATAGTCATGTATGGATGTGAGAGTTGGACTATAAAGAAAGTTGAGCACTGCAGAACTGATGCTTAACTGTGGTGTTGGAGGAGACTCTTGAGAGTCCCTTGGACTGCCAGGAGATTCAATCAGTTCATTCTAAAGTAGATCAGTCCTGAATATTCACTGGAAGGACTGATGCTGATGCTGAAACTCCAATACTCTGGCCACCTGATGGGAAGAACTGACTCATTGGAAAAGACCCTGATGTTGGGAAAGATTGAAGGCAGGAGAAGAGGGTGACAGAGGATGAGATGGTTGGATAGCATCACTGACTCTATGGACATGAGTTTGAGTAAGCTCTGGGAGTTAGTGATGGATAGGGAAGCCTGACCTGCTACAGTCCATGGGGTTGCAAAGAGTCAGACATGACTGAGTGACTGAACTGACTGACTGACTGAAAAGCAGAAGAGTCAGAGAGAAATTACGGTGTGTCTCCATTAAGTTATACCAGTCATGTCTGCCCCCTCCTCATCCCCCTCCGCCTCTCCCACCTTTGAGACAGCAAGACAAACATCTTTGTTCTTTCTCAGCGTAGCTCAACATGAAGACAACTGAGATGAAGAATTTTATGATGACTCATTTCCATGTAATGAAAAATAAATAATTCTCATGCTGTACATTTAATAAACTTATTTGTCGTGTATGTGTGTGTCTAGGTGTGAAATTCTAATAACTGTTTGAGAAGTTTTTGTGTCATCATCATTAATGCCTAAGTATACATCGAGTGGAATGTTATGTACAAGACTTTTATTAAGGTGGAGAACCTATCCTTACACAGGTATGAGGTGAGAGATATTTAATACAAAGTTAATACTGTATTAGTTTTCTTACTCTTTCATAAGTTTGCTTTCAAAGAATTACATTACTATGTAGTATGCCTCTCTCTCTCATAACTATGTCAAGAGTAGGCTCTCAGTAGTCAACTGTTGCTATTGTTCTGTGGCTCAAACCTGTCTGACTCTTTGTGACCCCATGGACTGCAGCATGCCAGGCTTTCCTGTCCTTCACTATCTCCCAGAGCTTGCTCAAACTCATGTCCATTGAGTCAGTGATGTCATCCAACCATCTCATCCTCTGTCGTTCCCTTCTCCTCCTGCCTTCAATCTTTCCCAGCATCAGGGTCTTTTCAAATGAGTCAGTTCTTTGTATCAGGTGGTGAAAATATTAGAGCTTCAGCTTCAAATCAGTCCTTCCAATGAATATTCAGGACTGATTTACTTTAAGATTGACAGGTTTGATCTCCTTGCTGTCCAAGAGACTCTCAAGAGTCTCCTCAAACACCACAGTTCAAAAGCATCAATTCTTCAGCACTCAGCTTTATGGTACAACTCTCACATTCATACATGACCACTGGAAAAGCCAACATTTTGACTATAGGGACCTTAGTTGGTAAAGTAGTCTCAGCTTTTTAATATGCTGTCTAGGTTTGTCATAGCTTTTACTCCAAGAAGCAAGAGTATCTTAATTTCATGGCTGCACTTACTATCTGTGGTGATTTTGGAGTCTAAGAAAATAATGTCTGTCCCTGTTTCCATTGTTTGCCCATGTATTTGCCATGAAATGATGGGACCAGATGCCATGATCTTCATTTTTTAAATGTTGATTTGGAAGCCAGATTTTTTACTCTCCTCTTTCACCTTCATCAAGAAGCTCTTTAGTTCCTCTTCACTTTCTGCCATAAGGATGTTGTCATCTGCCTATCTGAGGTTATTGATATTTCTCCCAGCAATCTTGATTCCAGTTTGTGCTTCTTCCAGCCCAGCGTTTCTCATGATGTACTCCAGATATAAGTTAAATATGCAGGGTGACAATATACAGCCTTGGCATACTTCTTTCCCAGTTTGGATTCAGTCTGTTGTTCCATGTCCAGTTCTAACTGTTGCTTCTTGACCTGCATGCAGATTTCTCAGAAGATACCGAAGGTAGTCTGGTGTTCCCATCTCTTTAAGAATTTTCCACAGTTTGTTGTGATCAACAAAAAGGCTTTAGTGTAGTCAATAAAGAAGAAATGGATGCTTTTCTGGAATTCTCTTGCTTTATTTATGATCCAGCAGATTTTGGAAATTTGATCTCTGGTACCTCTGCCTTTTCTAAACCCAGCTTGAACATCTGAAAGTTATCGGTTCATGTACTGTTGAAGTTTCACTTGGAGAATTTTGAGCATTACAATGCTAGCCTGTGAGATGAGTACAATTGTGCAGTAGCTTGAACATTCTTTGGCATTGCCTTTCTTTAAGATTGGGATGAAAACTGACCTTTTCCAGTCCTGTGGCCACTGCTGAATTTTCAAAATTTGCTGACATATAGAGTGCAGCACTTTCACAGCATCATCTTCCAGGATTTGACATAGCTCAGTTGGAGTCCCATCACTTCCATGAGTTTTATTCATACTGATGCTTCCTAAGGCCCACTTGTGTTCACACTCTGGGATATCTGGCTCTAGGTGAGTGATCACACCATCGTGGGTATCTGGGTCATTAATGTCATTTTTGTTAGTTCTTCTATGTATTCTAGCCACCTCTTGTTAATCTCTTCTGCTTGTTAGGTCAATACTGTTTCTTCCCTTTATTGTGCCCAATCTTTGCATGAAATGTTCCCTGCTGCTGCTGCTGCTGCTGCTAAGTCACTTCAGTCGTGTCTGACCCTGTGCCACCCCATAGATGGCAGCCTACCAGGCTCCCCCATCCCTTGGATTCTCAAGGAAGAACACTGGAGTGGGTTGCCATTTCCTTCTCCAGAAATGTTCCCTAGGTATCTCTAATTTTCTTGAAGAGATCTCCAATATTTTCCTTCTATGAGCCATGCCATGTAGGGCCACCCAAGATGGATATGTCATGGTGGAGAGTTCTGACAAATGTGGTCCCCTAGAGAAGGGAATGGCAAACCACTTCTGCAACCCATGAACAATATGAAAAATCAAAAATGTATGACACTGAATGATGAACTCTCCAGGTCAGTGGGTGCCCAATATGCTACTGGAGAAGAGCGGAGAAATAGCTCCAGAAGGAATGAAAAAGCTGAGCCAAAGTGGAAACAATGCCCAGTTGTGGATGTGTCTGGTGGTGAAAGTAGAATCTGATGCTATAGAGAATAATATTGCACAGGAACCTGGAATGTCAGGTCCATGAATCAAGGTAAATTGGAAGTGATCAAACAGGAGACGGCAAGAATGAACATCAACATTTTAGAAATCAATGAACTAATGTGGACCAGAATGGGTGAATTTAATTCACATGACTATTATATCTACTACTGTGGGCAAGAAACCCTTAGAAGAAATGGAGTAGTCCTCATAGTCAACAAAAGAGTCTGAAAGGCAGTACTTAGGTGCAGTCTCAAAAACAACAGAATGATATCTGTACCTTTCCAAGGCAAACCATTCATTACCACAATCATCCAAGTCTATTCACCAACCACTATAGCTGAAGAAGCTGAAGTTGAACAGTTCTATGAAGACCTACAAGACCTTCTAGAGTGAACACCAAAAAAAAAAAAAAAAAAAAAAAAGATATCTTTTTCATCATAGGGGACTGGAATACAAAAGTAGGAAGTCAAGAGATACCTGGAGTAACAGACAAGTTTGGTCTTGGATTTCAAAATGAACAGGGCAAAGGCTAAGAGTTTTGCCAAGAGAATGCACTGGTCAGAGCAAACACTCTCTCCCAACAACACAAGAGATGACGCTAAACATGGACGTCACCAGATGGTCAATACTGAAATCAGTATTGAAATCAGATTGATTATATTCTTTGTGGCCGAAGATGGAGAAGCTCTGTACAGTCAGCAAAAACAAGACCAGAAGCTGACTGTGGTTCAGATCATGAACTTCTTATCTCCAAATTCAGACTAAAATTGAAGAAAGTAGGGAAAACCACTAGGTCATTCAGGTATGACCCAAATCAAATCCCTTATGATTATACAGTGGAAGTGACAAATAGATTCAAGGGATTAGATTGATAGACAGAAGACCTGAAGAACTATGGATGGAGGTTTGTAACAGTGTACAGGAGGCAGTGATCAAAACCATCCCCAAGGGGGGAAAATGCAAAAAGGCAAAAGGGTTGTCTGAGGAGGCCTTACAAATAGCTGAGAAAAGACAAGAAGTGAAAGGCAAAGGAAAAAATAAAAGATATACTCATCTGAATGCAGGGCTCCAAAGAATAGTAAGGAGAGGTAAGAAAGCCTTCCTAAGTGAACAATGCAAAGAAACAGTGGAAAAGAATAGCATAGGAAAGTTAACTATGGGGGAGTAAAAAATTACATATGTATTTTAAATTTGTGGAGGTTGGTATCCCTAACCACCAAGCTTTTCAAGGGTTAACTAAATTTATATGTAAATAAAGAGATTTCTTTTGTTGCAGAGTTGTATTCAATAACAAGAGCTTAAGAATAATGCAATGGTCACTAAAAAGGGAAAATGAAAATACAGTTTGGTATATTAAGACACATGGAATACTATGGTGATACACAGAGAAAGAGCTTTATATGCACTGACACTAAAACTGCCCAAAATGTATTAAGGGCAAGAAGCAACAAGCACAAACAGCATGTGTGTGTATGTCTGGAGACACTTGTGTGATATGTCTGTAAAACTGAAAGCAAAAAAGCTGTCACTTAAAATATAATCTTTGAAGCTGCATCTGTTACAGTGTCTCCACCCCTTCACCAACCTCCACCACTCTGACATACTGCATTCCACTTAAAAAAAGAAAAAGAAATTGGTGATGTCTGGACTGCACTGAAAAAGAGAGGGCTTTAATTTTATTTTTAGATTATTAAGTAGTCTCAGAAAGCTTTCAGCCATGTGGCCAATCAGGCTGAAGGGATATCTGTTACATTCTACATTTGCTTATATGTTTGTGTACATATTTATATAGACATATACAAAAATATATAAATGTCTACAAGGAGGCATGCTCACTTAATATTAATTCTGAGCATCGGGGTGAATGGGATATTTTTCCCCTTATTTTATTTTTTTGTAGTAGGAAACTTACTGCTATTATAATTAAAATCAACATTCAGTTCAGTTCAGTTCAGTCGCTCAGTCATGTCCAACTCTTTGCAACCCCGTGAATCGCAGCACGCCAGGCCTCCCTGTCCATCACCAACTCCCGGAGTTTACTCAAACTCCAGTCCATTGAGTCGGTGATGCCATCCAGCCATCTCATCCTCTGTCGTCCCCTTCTCCTCCTGCCCCCAACCCCTCCCAACATCAGGGTCTTTTTCAATGAGTCAACTCTTCGCATGAGGTGGCCAAAGTATTGGAGTTTCAGCTTCAGCATCAGTCCTTCCAATGAACACCCAGGACTGATCTCCTCTAGGATGGACTGGTAGGATCTCCTTGCAGTCCAAAGGACTCTCAAGAGTCTTCTCCAACACCACAGTTCAAAAGCATCAATTTTTTGGTGCTCAGCTTTCTTCAAATAAACATTACTAATTTCTAAAAGACACAAAATCAAAACTGCAGAAGGGAACTCTCAGGCTTTTCTCCACTACCATCACACTGGTTTCTGCCCATGTGTTTTCTTGATGAACACTATTTAGAATAGTTGGGGCTTCTGTGAAGTCAGGTCTACTGTTGTTTCACTTACTCATTTTCTCTAAGTGCTCAATATCATTTAAAAAATTGGAACATTTTTTGTATTTCCTAAATGTGTTTGCACTTCAGCTGGGAGTACCTTTGTTTTCAAGTGTTTCATCTCAAATTCCTTCTTAACTGACAAGAGTCTTGGACACATCAGTAAAATCAGTAAATGCTGAGCAGTCCATGGAAGGTCAGCCTATTCACAGGCACCCAACATTTTCTTTCTTTTTTTCTTTTTTTAAGTGGAATTCCTTTTTTTTTTCCCACTTATTTTTATTAGTTGGAAGCTAATTAGTTTACAATATTGTAGTGGTTTTTGCCATACATTGACATGAATCAGGCATGGATTTACATATGTTCCCCATCCCAATCCCCCCTCCCGCCTCCCTCCTCATCCGATCAATGGAATATTACTCAGCCATTAAAAAGAATTCATTTGAATCAGTTCTAATGAGATGGATGAAACTGGAGCCCATTATATAGAGTGAAGTAAGCCAGAAAGATAAAGACCAATACAGTATACTAATGCATATGTAAGGAATTTAAAAAGATGGTAATGATAACCCTATATGCAAAACAGAAAAAGACACAGATGTACAGAACAGACTTTGGGACTCTGTTGGAGAAAGTGAGGGTGGGATGTTCTGAGAGAAGAGCATTGAAACAAGTATATTATCAACGGTGAAACAGATCACCAGCCCAGGTTGGATGCATGAGGCACCCAATATTTTCATTGGGGCCATTTCCAGCAGACAGGGACATTCATACTTACTAACAATTAAATATTCATTGTTTCTCAATGATATTCAACAGGAATATCATATCTGCCTGTACGTAACTAAGTAACCTGTAAAGGTAAGATTAAAAAAATTATAAACCTCATTTCAACACACACAATAGTGCTAAGTGTGTGTTCAATTTCAGTATTAAAAACAACCTAAATAGATACAGGTGGACAGAGACAGATTGATAAATAGGCACAATTGGATTGCTTGTGTTTCATTCTCTTCTGGTAACCTGTGTGCTGTCAAGGTGGGTGGTTATATTTATGGAGATACTTAGACGCAATGTCCACTAGTCATAGACAGCACTGTTTATTTTGACAGCTATTAAATTATTCAGGAAGAAACTGAATAGTCATAGAAAAATCAGCTTTACTCATATACATTCCAATTCATGACAAGACTCCACCTTTCCACTCATCTCTTTAGTCCTACCAGAAGAATCACTCAATAACAGTCATTCAATAATTCTCTGGGTCATGTTTTCAGAAAATAAGATCCCCTCTACACTAATTCTACCTAACAGAAAAATGTATTGCTATTCATAAGATTTTCAGATTTGAAAAAATAGGCCATTTTAGCCTATATCAATAGATTTTTCAGATTTTAAGCTAAAAACAGGAATCAGGGTTCTTTTTTTACCTACATAATGCCATTCACCTCAGGCAATACAAAAATTATCGATTATATCACACATTAAATCAAGACACTTACATGTTTCTATTTTATACCATAGACACAGGAAAAATGAATACTTGGAATAATATTCTTTGTATAAAGCATTGCCTTTCCCAATTCACTTTATGCTCTATACTTTTATTTATATTACTGCCATATTTATATTAAGAGAAGTTAAACCTAAATTAACACACGTAAGTAAAAATTAGTTTTGTAATAAAACTAGATACAAATATCTTATGAATATAATCACCACGCACACTATCCACAGATCTCAATGTAATCTAGATTTAAGTCACAGCCTAGTCTATACATGCCCACAAAAGTCAGCATAGAAACAAGTAATTCTGAAACAGATAAGTATATTGATATAATTAGGCTCTTTTAGCATATTTGGGAAGAATCTTTGGCATACCCACTGGATAACATATTTACTAGATAATGTTGATCCTGATTTTTTTTTTTACTTGGAAGTTATTTTGTCCTTTATTTTTTAGCTTATTCCCAATAAAGTTACTTTTATATACTTAATGTTAACATTTTGTCTTACAGATGGCTGAAGGAGAAAGCAACACTTTCTTCAACTCAGATAATCTTAGATCTCTTAAGCAATGTGTGACTTTAAAAATCTGCTTCCCTGTGGATGAAGAAAATCCATTCCCTCATGCAATAAGTTGGATCATTGATTTCTCTTGATTTTAAGTACTTTATAAACACTCAGTGATCATAAAGATGGTGTGAAATGTCAGTGTCAATTGCCCTATAGATAACAGTACTTCTAACAGCTTTTCCAAGGGCTCTCAATATTCAAAACTAAAAGTGATTATTTTTTTCTCTTTTAATAGCCTTAGATGAAGAACGCTGAATACTGGAAACGATGTTTTTGAGGCATTTTCTAAAAATGTTCACTTTTCATCCTTACGTAGAAATTCTTTCAGTATTCAATATAAAAACAAGAGTAACGTTTATTTATGTAAAGTGTGTATCACACACTTACAGTCATATTCCCTTTTGTATATCCGTTGTTTGTTTGAGCCTCTTGGTTGATATCAGAAACTGCGTGTGTGAGAGAGAGAGTGAAAGAGAAAAGGGCTTAAGGGAGGAAAGAGGAAGAGAGAGGGAGAGAAGACGAGCAGAGAGGATGAGGGAGAAAAGAAGCTGGGCTGAAGCAAATAAATAACTCGCAGGGAGACAAAATGCAATACTGTAAGGTATGGATACCCTCTGTCTAAGTACTTGAGAGTGAAATTCTACCACATTCATCGCTGAACCTGGCAGGAAATGACCTGAAACTGTCCTTTTTGGGTACTGAGATGAGAATTATTGTCCAGGTTGTTTCCATTCTTGGCATCTTCTGAACAGAGACTAAGATAGTCAATTAAGCCTAATTGTGATAAATTATGTGCTTTATATTCATTCTGGTGGAGGACTACTGCCTAGCAGGTAATAACCCCAAACCACTAAACTAATTGTGGTTAAAACCTTGGGTTAGATGTAGGATGACCCTAGATGCGAGAGGGTAGTGCTTCATCTATGATGCCATTACTCTTGCATCCCAATTTACATACACAATTAACTTTGTGACAATGCATGAGCTTATTAACATTAATATAGCTAACAAGGCCTGCCCTTCCAGTATACTCCGTTTGTAATCCCATCATAGCCTCATTGGCACGAACTTGAAAACCATAGAAATCGAAAGGGTAAGTTGTCTTTGAGTTGTATGCTATTTCTGCCATAGATGTATGAAATTCCAGTGCAATTATTCTGGTCTAACTTTTCTTTATTTCATTTCAGTGATCCTCAAATGAATTGTTTTTGCTATCATACCCCTATTAGTAAAATATGTTAGTTATATTTTAGACATTTATAAATTTTAAGCATTTATAAATCATGTATCAGTACTAATACTATTATTAAAATACACAAAAGTAGAAAAGTAGATAAAATAAACCCCCATAGGAGTTCTAATGTTTTCTTGCTCATCCCAGTGGATTAGCTTGCATATGCCACGGGGTGGGCTGACTTCTTTTTGTAGACAAGTGCTCTGGTCAACAGATAGAGGTTTGCATAAAGACAAATTCAGCACACACAGATTCTTTTATCTCAATACAATTCAGATTTATAAAGTTAAGACTTAGAAGGGATTTTTAAGGGTTCATCCAGTAAATCTCTTACCACATCCATGATAGATGGAAATTCAGTATAATATCATGATTTATACTTGAAATTTCTGAGAGAATAGATCATAAATGTTTTCACTACAAAAACACACTAATTATAACTATGGGAAGTGATGGATATATTAACTTGGAAGTATAATCATTTCACAATATATATATACATATACCAAAACTTCATATTGTATACCATAAATATAATTATTTATCAATTATATCTCAGTAAAGCTAGGGGAAAAAACATAAACAAACAAAAATAAATCCATCCCTTCCCCTGAAGTGGTCTTCTTAATTGGACACATCTGTTAGAATACTCATCATTATACTGATGAACTTAAGTGTCCAGTTAGGACTTTACATTGTCCATTTAGCAATCATAGGTTTGGTCATCTATGAATAAACAAATCTAATCATTCTTTTTCATGGGAGACTTTCATATATTTGAAGAAACCTATGTAAGGCTGATTCCTTTTATTGATACTGTCTCATAAGTTTCACACATCCACTTGCTTCACTTAAGAGGTATGTTTCCTAAGCCACAATTTCTCTTTCCTTTTGTTCTATGAGAACCACTAGCTTTGGAGTATCTACTTGAAAAAGGGAAGACAAGAAATGTAAATGTCACTCTAGATAGGGTTTGACCACCTTGAAACTAGAGAAGGAATATTACCTCTATTAATCAATAACCCATTTTATATAGCTAAATTAAATGAGCAGTTCTTTCTTGGAAATATAATTATTTGTCTTCATGAGTCTAAACTGCAAACAGCAAATTTATTACATCATAATGTTGCATTTTAGGCATCTGCTGTGGTACGTTATTTAAAAAAGAAAATGCAAGGAACAAAAATCAATGGACCCAAAATAAAATGGAAAAATAAATACAAATCCACTAGGGTCCTACAGATAATGCAGTTGACTTTTCTTTCAATGAATATAGATAAGTTATTTCATGTGGAGAGACCTAGAATAATGATGATAAAATTACTCTATAGAAAGTGTGCCTGGACTAAAATGGTCCATTATTTTAACAGATTCTTTCCATTTCCGGTTTCATTGATGTATGTTTTAGCCATATATATATATATAATTTTCTGCATTGTTGGGTTAAGTACTTTTTATGCACCATTACTGACTTTTACATTATCTTCCTAGGTAGCAAATTTACAAACCTAAAGCAATTTGAATCATATATGTTTAAAATTTAAATTACATGAAGGAAAGCAACTGATGGAATTCAAACAAAAAATCATTCCTGGAGTAGAAATGTAGAAAGCTAAACTATTTTGGACAAAATTAATTTAAAATTATGCTTTGTAAAAAATTGCTCAATTGTCTTAACAACCTCAGGTTCAAATGTGAGGACTAAATTGATAGCTTGGTATTCTAGTGCATTTAAATGATTGACCAGGCTCAGAATCAATTAATATTTCTGTGAAGATATATAAAATCTATTAAATGAAAATGTCTCTTCTTTTGCCCTCCATTGTGAAGAACTTATTTTCATTATGAAAAAAATCATCATCCTTACAGAACTGAGAGTTAAAATTATAACTGTAGGCTTTTATTATTAATAAGAATGCCATATTATATGGCAGTGTTATATGGATTATTAATGTTTAGATTAATACCTTTAATCATTCAAAACTTGGATATAAAAATGTATATGTGCACACACAAGAAGTTTTCATTTTAAAATAAGCAAAGTTTTAAGAATTGCAAATGGCCTACTCTTAACAATTAGAAAATACATAAAATTATATATGTACACACATTCTAAAGTGTTCCATGTGATGGAAGATGATACAGAAAATGAAAATAGGTCAAAAATTTATTCTGTCAATATGTGATAGCCTTCCAATGGGTTGGTTCACTAGATCATAAAATGCCATGTTTTCAGAGAGGTAATAATGAAGATAAACATGAAAAGAAAGAAACAAACACAATTGAGTATAAAGTTGATGTTGGAAAATACCTATTTCTTCCCATTTGAAAACGAAACCCTTCCTTTCAATTACACTGTACTCAGTCACTCCAGTCATGTCTGACTCTGTGACCTCATGGACCATAGCCCGCCAGACTCCTCTGTTCATGAGATCTTCCCAGCAAGAATACTGCAAGAATTGCCATGACCTTCTCCAGGGGATCTTCCCGACCTAGGGATCGAACCCGTCTCCAGCATCTCCTGTACTGCAGGTGGGTTCTTTACCTGCTGAGACATCAAGAAGTCCCTCAGTTGCAATAAGATAATACCAAATTAGCAGTGCAAGCTAAAGATTCATTCTGGAGATTATAATTTACTGACTGTACCAATGTAAAGTCAGATTTATTCAATTAAAATTACTTTAGTCTTTGACCATACTGGGTTAGGAAAAAAAATCTAATGAAAAAGTAACGCCATATGGTCAGTCTGACATTTTTACGCAATTTACAACTCAAATCCAAATAGCACTTCTTAATATGCTCTATAGTCCCATGTATTTGGTCATATAAATCTTGCAGACTATCATGACTAGTTTAGCAGTTACTTCAGTTATATTATATTGGATATCCTCGTAAAAAACTGCATGATGATTCACAAATTTGAAATCTGATGTGTGAGTATACATGTAAAAGTTTCTAGAAATTGAGGGATGTATTGCTGACAAAGTCTAAGCATAGAATTGTCCTTCCTACTTCCACAATACTCAATCTTCCTCAGCACCAATTCATGCACACCTTTTCTTGGCTTGAAAAATGACCTGTTGACTTTTTGATCTCTCAATTTATCATTTATCTTTATTTTTGGTCATGTGTAAAAATGGTACATGGTCTTCTGCTGCTTTCTACTTATTCACAATATTGGCTAGTTACATCTGAAAGATACCCTGGGCTCTGACTGGTATGCATTGTTCAACTCCAAGGATGCCTGCTGATTCCTGCTTAGATACAGCTTTGAGTCTCAAACAGTTCTTTCCCCAAATATAGCCATTATAAATACAGAGAAACATTGAAGTCAGATTAAATTATATTTTATGAAAAATAATATTGAAAGCACACTTTAGATAGCTACTTCATAAAACTACAAATTATCACTAAAAACACTCCAATACCTCTTCTTATAAAAGTAGGTCTTTGAATTCTTGTGAGTTTCTTTAAAAGGTCTGAGTATAAAAATATTCTTTAAGAGAGTTCCCTAAATATTTATGTGGCTGTCTTTTGAGTATTATGGAACATATTCAGTAAAGTAACTGTATGTATCTTTCCACTTAAGATGTCCTTCAACAATTCCATCTCCCTCAAAAATAATATATATATTACATTTTTCCATATACATGGAAAGCTTGACCAGGCAAGGGTTAAGGCATAAACCATCAATCTTTAAGTTTAAAGAATTTACAAATTCTTTTTGTAAAAGTCAATAGAGCAGGTAGGGAGACAGATTAATGTCTTAAATTCTGATCATGAATTTTGTTCATTGTATACAAGGACAATTAACAGGCATCTGCTTTTCTAAAAAATTAACCTAAGGTTAGGATCTATGCTAGGAACTCCAACCTGGCTCTCAGAGTTGTTTGTTTTCCTAAGTTAAGACAGCTAGTAGAGGCTAAATGGTTAAGGATGCATTAAAAACATCTCAGTAAATAAATGTTTAGCTTCCTATACATTGAACTTCATATTGCCTAGTTCTGTGTTGTGGAAGTTTAACCAAAGCACAACATAGGCTCATCTGGAAGTTGATCTTCTTAAACAGTCAGCTAAGACAGGGCAGTGTCAGGCACTCTTCCTGATTGTGGATTGTAGAGACTAGATGTAGGGTAAGAAGGAATAAATTCTTTCTAAATAGAGAAAAGGCATTTTTGGTTCATTATTATCGGGAACTGAAACAAAGAGTCAACTCATTGGAAAAGACCTTGATGCTGAGAAAGACTAGAAGGCAAAAGGAGAAGGGGGCGGTAGAGGATGAGATGGTTAGGTAGCATCACCGACTCAGTGGACATGAATTTGAGCAAACTCCAGGAGATAGTGGAGGACAGAGGAGGCTGACCTGCTGCAGTCCATGGGATTGCACAGAGTCAGAATATGACTTAGCGATTGAACAACAACAACAACAAATTATAGGGGACTGTTTCCTGGTAGGAGTCGCTATTTGAGTGCAAATTCACTGAATGAGTATTAATTTAGCCTGGTTCTCAGAAAGATCTCATGATGAATTGTTTGATCAGTTAGGCTTAGAATCAAGCCATGACCAAACCCTCATGTGCAAATACAAAATTTGAGCAGAGATTTCCTTTATCAATACTAATCATAGGATTTGAGGAGGTGAGACCTATGAATAACAATAGGTCACATTTATTTCAATGCCTCAATTTAAGGATAAAGAAACTGAAGCCCAAGGTAGCAAGCAATGTGCAAAGAACCATCCAATGGACAAAGGGCAGAGCCTGAACTCTGACAAGTGACGTGTACACAACATTGCAATAAAAACTGAAAATAGATCCCAGCGCCAGAGAAACTGGAGAGTCTGATGCACTGCATCACTTCACACATCATAGGAGTGAATTTACTCTAGGACAAAGGGCAACCTAACGGCTTGAAGGGGTGATGGCACTTCACAGAGCAACACGGATACAGAGGGTCGCAGTGTTAATGTGTGCCGTGGGGGTGAGGAGTGGAGAGAAGGAGGCTCAGTTACACCTCCATAAACTCACTGGAATTTAAAAACTTTAAGTCCTAGGGAAGCTGCCAGAGTTACTATGCCCTGCAGAGATGGGAGGCAATTAAACAGAAGTCAGGATGTAATGACTACAGGATGGGAGAATGCTTAAAACACTTTAAGGCAATTAAGATTCTATGACCTAGTCTCGTGTCATCTCTGGCCTACCAAAGTGCCATTCAATCACCATATTTTACATCTTCTGCATAATGAAAACACCTGCAACTTCATAGGCCCTGACTTAACTTGCAAATAGAGTACTTCTTTGTTGTGACTGGAATTTTATTTCCCGTAATAGGTCATCTCCCCCACTACTATCCAATTTCATAATAGTCAACATCCTGGAGCCATTATAAGAATAACGGGTTGAAGGCATTTTCATCCCTTTTCGTGAAAACATCAAACAAAATTCAAATACGTCTAACCTTTAAAACTTCATCTTGATTTCATTAGTGCTCAACAGATAGTTATTGAGTGGCTACCATCTACCAGGCACTCGGGTTTCAGTGTAACTGAAGGTACTCAAGGTCTGGTAGGCAAGAAATATATGCTAGTAAACATCACAATACAATATTACATTGAGGTGTTCGCAGAAGAGTTCTATGCAAACAGTAATGAAGGGTCACCCAAACGGAAATACTTTAAACATAAGTGACTATGTAGTCAAAGGGGAAAGGCACTTTAGAAAGAGGGAATTTTCATGGGAATGGCAAGTGGTTTTGTGTAGGCAGAGGACTGGTGAGATGTGGAAAGTGGCAGGAGTTAAATGTGTCCAGGATATCTCAACCTTGGTGTGCGTGTGTGCTAAGTCATTTTAGTCGTGTCTGACTCTGTGACCCTGTGGACGGGAGCCTGCCAGACTCCTCTGCCCATGGGACTCTACAGGCAAGAATGTTGGGGTGGGTTGCCATTTCCTCCTCCAGGGGATCTTCCTGACCCAGGGATTGAGCCTGCACCTCTAATGTCTCTTGCATTGCCAGGCGGGTTCTTTACCACTAGCGCCACCTGGGAAGCCCACTCAATCTTGGCACTGTTGACATTTTAGACTTGATCATTCTGTTTCTGAAGCTACTCTGTTCATTTTTAGCACAGTTTAACAGACATCCTGGTGTCCACCCATGAGGTACCAGTAGCAAACATTCCCTCCCCACTCCTCACCACAACAGTCATGAGAAGAAAATGTCTCCAGACCTCTCTGTATGTTCCCTGGCAAACAGAATCTTCCATAGTTGAAAACAACTGGACAACTGGTGGAAGCTAGGTCACCAAAAATCATCGTATATGACATGAATAGGAGTATAAGTATCATGCCATGCATATTAAATGAAGTGATGAGACATCATAGAGATGAATTTGTCTTTCCAGGACAAGTTCATATATTTTGAAATTTTACAAAGCATGTATATTTTGACTATATACAGTTTTGGAGAGGGATGCTTGAACTTTGCCCTTTGAAGTAAGCCAGAAAGATAAAGAACATTACAGCATACTAACACATATATATGGAATTTAGAAAGATGGCAATGATAACCCTATATGCAAAACAGAAAAAGAGACACAGAAGTACAGAACAGACTTTTGAACTCTGTGGGAGAAGGTGAGGGTGGGATGTTTCAAAAGAACAGCATGTATATTATCTATGGTGAAACAGATCACTAGCCCAGGTGAGATGCATGAGACAAGCGCTCAGGCCTGGTGCACTGGGAGGACCCAGAGGAGTCAGGTGGAGAGGGAGGTGGGAGGGGGGATCGGGATGGGGAATACGTGTAACTCTATGGCTGATTCATGTCAATGTATGACAAAACCCACTGAAATGTTGTGAAGTAATTGGCCTCCAACTAATAAAATAAAAAAAAAAAAAAAAAAAAACTGATAATTAGGGGATCTAAATTCCTAAGCTAACCTGAAATCACTAAAAATGTCTATAATTACTGAATGTTCCTTATATATTCAATCCTCTTATAGAAGTAAACAGAGAAACAAAATAACTTTCAAGACAAAGGGACTAAAATAATAAAAAGATATGGGTCCTGATGCTTCTTACTGAGCAGCTCTTTGGCAGAATAAGACACCCAGCAAAATGAAAGTTGTGCAGTTAGTCTGAAGAGGAAATGTTAAAATTTTACATAACCTCCTGCTCCTTCTGCCTCTAACTCAGCTTGCTCCTTGCAAAGTCTGGCTAATGTAGGTCACGTAGTCTCAGAACGTGGGGGCTTACAACACTAGGAACTGGCTTATCTCACTCACCCTTGTCCTGCTCTTTGCAACTGCCCAGCTCCTGCAAACCTGCTCAATCATGCCTGTCCGAGTGAAGGTCAGGCATCCCCCTCCCATCTTGATCGCTGTTCCCATGCACATGAAACCTCTTAGTTTAAACCAGGCTATTAACAGCTAGTGTTGCCCACTATAGTCTGTCTATGAAAACTCTGTAACCCCTTTGTTCAGTGCTCAGAGCTTAGAGTGTTAACTCCTCGGGGCCCGTCAGCGTAGTAAACCTGAGTTCTCCAATTCTCCGAGTGTGGTGCTTAGTTTCTGCAAAGAGTCCACAATTAAGTAAGCAATACACTATATAAGAATTCTACCCCCATCTTGAATGCATATGAAATTGAATGAAAATGATGCCTCTTTGTTTTGATTCTGATGAACTCTTACAAACAAAAAGATGCTCTAATAATAAGAATTTGCCAAATGAATGACCCACTGGCAATCGTCTGTGTATCTTCCACAAAGACAGTGAGCAGGTCCCAGAGCACCCTTTGATGGCATGTCAAACATGGGTAGTAGCTCCTGGTGGTGTTTTGTTTTTACTTTTTTTTCCTAATGTTCCAACACTTGGCAGTAATACTTGGTTTTCGGTCAATGCTTCCCTCAGCATTTATTATATCACTGTTGCTATGGCAAAAATTATAGGTGTTAATCACAAACACATTGTTGTTGCATGAGATGGTGAAACATGATCCAACAGTGGTATGAGAATTGAAAAAAATCTGTTTGCGTGTATAATATTGAAACAATAGTGGGGTCTTATTGATTCTTTTAGAACGTTGCTCTTCTAAAGTACTTTTAGATAATACTCTAGAATCTCATCCCTTAACACATATTGGGACATTTATACTAATTTGTTTATTTTCTAAGGTAATGGAATGATAAAATATTTTTAAATTAGGTTTTACAATAAGAGTAGCACATATACAACATAAAATTTCAAACACTAAAGAAAAGCAAAAAGTAAAAAAAAAAAAAAAAAGTGAATGGTATCCTCTCTTTTCCAACTTGTAAGTTCTTTCCCCCAGGAAATATTAATAACCTTCCAGGAATTTTTATTCTCACAGACGGGATAAGGTTACATACTGTTACCCTATACCTTGCTTTTTTTTTTTTAACTTAAAAACATGTGCAAAATTTCCATATTATAACTCATATATTTACTGTAGTCTTTATAATGACCCCATACTCTGCAAAATGTAAAATGTTGTATATATTCTGTTGCATGTGTATACTATTTGTTTTTAACAATTCTGTTTTATGGAGAGGTACAGTTTTACAGTTTGTGTACACACAATTCTACAACATGAATTGTGTGTGTGTGTTAGACACTCAGTCGTGTCCAGCTCTTTGAAACCCTATGGACTGTAGCCCACCAGGCTCCTCTGTCCATGGGATTTTCCAGACAAGAATACTGGCATGGGCTGCTATTCCCTTCTCCAGGGAAACTTCCCAACCCAGGGATCGAAACCAGGTCTCCTGCATTGCAGGCAAATTCTTTATCATCTGAGCCACGAGGGAAGCCAAAGAATTTTATATGTACATCCTTAAAGAATCCTATAAATATTTTATTCAATTTATTCAATTTCTTTCATATTGCAAAAGCTCTTTGAATGAGATGTTTCTCACAATGAAAAGTTATTCATTTCTGTCGAACTTTTAATTTGGAATTCTGTTGGACTATGAAATGGAGGAGCTGGAAATTCATATTTTTACATTTTATATATTCTAAAATGTTACAAAATATACCAGATATAGAATGAAGGCATAATTTAATAATGTAATGTTTAACATAAGAAAAGTTTTGTAGTTAAATTAGAATAGTTAATATTGAACAAAAGTGAATATACTGACCAAATGAAAGACTTAATGGCATATATAACATGGTTACTCATATTTCCCTCAAATCATGTTAAATGTATGTCTTAAGGTTAAAGATACTTTGAATGCATTGACCATTACAGAACAACATTCAGTTAGGCACTTAAAATGATTCTGAGTTATTCAGGTTGGTTATACACAGGTTTAGAAAAAAATATGTGGAATATTTCAAATCTGGACACCATTAATTATAAAAAATATTGACAATTTGTTTCTATGTCTTAGGTACAAATTAAATTCTTTTTTTCATTTTGAGAGTCTAATGAATCAATTTTTATGAGATAGAATTTGAAGTTTCTTATCAAAATTCTAGTGCATTATGTGTTCATGGATACATTAATGTGTTCATGTATTTCTTCTATATAAGCTATATAAATGCCAATGTTAAATAGCGATTACATGTCAGATACTGTGGTAGATGCTGTAAATACAACTATTCTCTGTGCATTTCAGGGAAGTTAAAATTTAATCAGGAAAATAAATATTACTTAAATAATCATGCAAATAATGATAAAATCGAAACTCTGCTGTATACTGTAAAGGAGAGTTATAGGTCACATAAGAGTATATGATGTGAGAAATTACCTATTAAGGAAGGTTTCTATGAACCTGAGATTTAAAGTATAAATAAGAGTCAAAAAATCAAAGAAGGAAACGGACAGCATTCCTGGAGGAGAAACAGCTTCTGCAAAAACCTTGGGAGGGGCACGCTCACAACCATGATCACTGATCGTCTCTGAATATATAGTGGGAAGGGACATACTTCACAACTGGGAAATTCTCAACATGCTCCTTGGTGTGTGGGGCAGGAAATTCTGTGTGAGGAATCCTAAGTATATTAAGGGAGTAAGTGAAAAACAGCATTCCCTGCAGGGAATGGCAAGGTTGGGGCCACCATTCTGATGGACCTATCATCATACCTCAGTATGGTCCATAAGTTTGAACCCTGCAAAAGCCATATGGATGCTGAATAATGACAGTAGATTACTCAAAATGGAAACAAATTGTATCCCCAGCTGCAATCACCATACCAGACATGGTGTCTTTGCTAGAGTAGATTAACACTGTCTTCGGAATGTTATACACACTCTTTTCTATCCCTGTCAGAAATAAGAATCAGAAACAGTATATATTGCTAATCTTGCTCCAGAGCTATGTTAATTCTTCCTCCATTTGTCAAAATATAGTCTGAAGGGAAGTGGGTTGTCTGGAGATCCCACAGAATATCACACTGATCTACTATATACATGGAACCCTATCAAGAACACCATGCCAACCAAAACAGATGAGCAAAAATAGCGAATACAGTGGAGGTTTAGGAAGGCACATGTGGTGTGGTAGGAAACAATACCTGCACAGATTGAGGGGCTGATATATAAGTGAAGTTTGTAGGGCTCCAGTGGCCCTTGGCTTAATGGAACATTCTCTGAAAGTAAGGGGCAAATTATTCTCTCTTAAAACCGTCACTGCCAAGAAGAGAGAACACCACCCTGTGACCCTCATCAACCTAAAGTTTGCATATCCCATGCTTGCAAATACTATTGAAACCCACTTACTATATAATATCAAAAAGCTTCCAGCTTTGAGAAGGGCCTAGAACAAATCCAGACAATTAAGCAAGAGTTCCTGTCCCTGGGACCTTAGGACCCAGAAGATCTTATGATATTAGAGATACCAGTGGTAAGAAAGCTCAGCTGCAGCTTGTGGCAAATTTCAAGAAAAAAAAAAATCATAACATAGATCCATAGGTTCCTAGAGCAAAACTATGCTATCTGCATGGCTCTGCCAGAATACAGGACCATGTCTCTGGTATGCCGCTGGGACCTGGTAGAGATGATGTATCTGAACATGGGACATAAAGTGACTATGGTGTCAAAAGTGCCTACCACGAAGCATATCTAAGACAATTTCCCTGACTTCTGTGGTCTGGATATCAAGGACACCTTAAAAGAGAGAAGGAAACTCTCTTGAGGGACAGTTTTTAAACAGCCAACATCCAAACAGCCATCATCCAAATTCTACCTACTTCCTCTCTGAAAATTGAAAATGTCTGCCCTAACTTATCACCTGGGAATAATTTAGATACAGCAGACAACAGAATCAATTGCGTATTTGGAGAAAGAGGAGCTGCAACCCTGTGCTGTCTCCTGGATTTACACACGTAATTATTCTGACAGTGGGGACATGTGAGAGACACACCTCATATGAAAAAGGAACTCCTGAATTCCCGTCTCGCTTCTCATCCTGGAGGCCCGAGTCAATTCTTTTTACTCTAAGAAAGTTGATTTTGTAATTAAAAAATTTTTTAAATCTTTTAAATTAAAAGTGCCTACCGCGATCTGGGTTCTATCAGAATGACTAAGTAATAAATTAGCTGGACCCAGTAAGATGAAAGTGGTATTTTAGGGGCGTAAGACTAGAGGTTACAAGGAGATTCATGAGCAGGTACCCTGAAGGGCTCTCCACCATTACTGCAGCAGTACCTCAGAGCAATAATGGATCAGCTCAGTATATGAGTATGTCGCTGTCTGAAGATTTTTAGTATTTGACTCATTGACGCAGGATCCTGCATAAAATTGTATTGAATGAACAGATCCACTTTACAGAAACAGAGGGATGGTAGTAGGTATAAACCATCAGATACACTGGTTATGTCATATGCTGACCATCAAGAAGCTGCCAGCTTTACAGAGGGAAGAAATGGCTTATTAAAGGTGATCTTGGAGATGATACCCTGAAAGGATGCAATGTACATTCTGAATACCCAAATACTAGTATATGGTACTGTGTGTCCCCTTTAAGTAGAATACGTGTATCTGGAAACTAGAGAGTTGAAGTGGAAATGGACCCACTTGTCATCATTCCCAGTGAACTATTTGGAGAGTGGGGATTTTTGTTTCTCACCCTCACAACTTTTGATTCCATGAATTTCCAGGTCCTGATTCTAAGAGAGGGTACACTTACAGCCAGGGACACTTACACTAACACCTAAAAGCTTTAGATGTTACCCAGTTTCTCAGGACTTCTTGTTCTATAAACAACTGGCACAAAAAGAAAAGTCTATATCCTAGAAGGCCTAATGATACCCACCATTAGCAGGTCAATGGATGTTACACAATGAACCTAGAATAATATATTTGGAAGTCAGGTGATCCAGATGAACATTTCATAGTATTGACGAGATTGCCTAGTGTTGACGAGATGGTTGGATGTCATCACCAACTTGAGGGACATGAGTTTGAGCAAGCTCTGGGAGTTGGTGATGGACAAGGAAGCCTGGTGTGCTGCAGTCAGTGGGGTTGCAAATAGACATGACTGAGCAACTGTATTGAACTGAATATTGATATTAAGTGGAAATATGCAGCAAGTATTATTCTAGAAAGACATGGTAATCATAGGTTCAGACACCCCATCTGAAAAGTCATCCAGACTTATCAGAAATGCTAGCTGAGGGTTGAAGTACTAGTTATGGCGTCAAGACCAAATGCAGCAAAAGGGGTATAAACTCATCCAATTACCCATCCTCTTACAAGTTTTGGTCAGGAAAAAGAGAATCAGTGGGATTCCAGAAGTGGAATATTTTAATTTATACAAAGCAGAGAGTGGACTGTAGCTGATGCCTTGGTTGCTGCTCGGATTCACCAACCACACCCCAGGACTGAGCCATCCTCCAGCTTCTTGGATGTTGAGGGATGACTTAAAGTCATGCCTGCCTCCCAGGGATACTGCACATCCAGTGATCAGTCAATGCAGAGATATAAGGGCTGGAAACCTCTCTGATACAGGAAGAGCTGTGTCAGCTTCAGAGGTCTCTGTAGGTGTGTCTGGGATCTTGACTGTGGCACAATTCAGTTTTACCATTTACCCAAACTTCCTTTGTTCGATCCCCTCCAGACAGTCATCCTGAACACATACTCCAGTAAATGTCCTCAATGCAAATCTTTTTCAGAGCATGCTTCCTGGGGGGTGCTTACCTGAAATTTTAGAGAAAGCAAGCAGACAGAGCCAGAGCACAGGGAATCTGAAGAAACACGATATCATTTCACCCTCTGTAAGGTGGACATTCTTTCTGCATATCACTTAAGTTGGAATGCATTTACAATTCCTATTATAAATAAGCATTGTTAGTCATTTTTTGTAGCAGTAGTTAAAAAGCTTCACAACATACATTGCTTTGGTGTGTTGATTATTTTCAGCTGAAGGCACTTGAGAAGAGCATGTACAAGAAAGGCTCTCTGACCTTCCCCTTTCTATTGAGAAGTAAGTCATAAAATTTCCTGTGGACAAGTGCATTCCTTGTACCAAGAAGAGAAAAATATTCTTATCACTGAGACTGATCGACCACCTCAAAGTGGATCTGTACAAACCAACCTATTAAAATAATCCTTATGTTCCCTTAGTTCTCCCCACATATTTCCCAGTCACTGTCCCATAGTTTATTGCCCCTAGCCCCAAACCCTTTGTCACTTCTCCACAAATTTATCATTTCTTTTTTAAAAAGTATTAAAGCTCTGAGTCCTAACTACTGCTTTTGCCTTCATTCTCCTTTTGAAGGCTCCCAAGTGCATGTAGCTGCAATGCAAGAGACCTGGGTTCAATCCCTGGGTCAGGAAGATACCCTGGAGAAGGGAATGGCAACCCACTCCAGTATTCTTGCTTGGGAAATCCCAGGGACACAGGAGTGGGCTGGGCTACAGTCCACATGGTCTCAAAGAGTTGGCCATGACTGGGCGACTATCACTTTCAAGTGCATGTAAAAACAGTTAATAAAATGTTTTTATCCTCTTAATCTGCTTTATGTCAGCTTTATTCTCAAGTCCAGCCAAAGAACTGGTAAAAGCAAGTTTTCCCTCCCCAGCATAGTACATTAATAAATAATGTGTCTTATATCCAGAGCATAATAGATTTGATTAAAAACAAAATAAAGGAAGAGGACTTTACAATCCAAACTTGCTGGACTTTGAAGAACTTTTAAAGGACTTAGAGATCCTACGAGCAATGTAAAGCTATTTAAGGAGAAATGCATTACACGATGTGTTTCTGAAAAAAAAAAAAAAAATCAGTCTACCATATGAGGAAATAAAGGCTGATAAACTCAATAGTAGGCCTCATGTGCTTATCTATTCCAAAAAAAAAAAAAAAAAAAGACAGTGTTGATGTCAGAGATAAAGACAAGTGGATAGATAAATTTGAGAGAGATTTAGGAGCTGAAAATTAGTAAGATTTAGGATAAACATGAGGAGTAAGGCAGTGAATCTTGTTTGTAAATTAGCAACTTGGTGACTAGTGGTACCATTGATAAGACACAGCACCCTGGATGGAAATCATGTCAGGTTTCTTGAGATGGAAGACATGTGAAAATTGGGAGTTGTTTATCACTTTAGCTTTGGGGATACCATTAGCCATCTGAGAAGAAATATCAAGTAAAATGTTTTATACATCATTCTAAGGTTCTGAGAAGAAGTAGGTGCTAGAAATACAGTTTGGGAAATGATCTGAGTAGGTCAGTAAGTGGTAATTGAAGCTCTAGATACGGATGTTATCACACAGGACAACAAAGAAAAAAATGAAAAAAGAAGGCAGGTTAGGACCAAGTCTCCACTAACTACAGAATTTAGCAACTGGGTAATAGAAATACATTTATAAAAGAAGACACTGAAGAAGCAGTCACAGAAGAAAAATAGATGGCTGCTGCGTTGTGGAAGACAAGGAAAGAAAATGCTTCTAGAAGGAGAGAGTGGAAATTGGTGCTGAATGTTGCTGATACAGCAAGTAAGATAGAGACTGAAAAAGAATTAGTGACAAGCAGCTGACACCCTCAAGAACTGTTTCTTGGGATGGCTTGGTGCTACACAAGAGCAGGTTAAAGAGTGAGAAACAAGGAAATGGCCACAAGTTTAGCTGTGAAAGGCAAGAGAGGGGGTAAGGAGTGAGAGGTAGTGAATCTGGCACTTTTGTTTTATCACAATTTCTTTCTATTCTGTTTGTTTTGTTTTTTATTAATTTATTTTTTATTGAAGGATAATTGCTTTATAGAATTTTACTGCTTTCTGTCAAACCTCAACATGAATCAGCCATAGGTATGCATATATCCCCTCCCTTTCAAAACACCCTCTCATCTCCCTCCCCACTCCACCTAGGTTGATACAGCGCCCGTTTGAGTTTCCTGGGCCACACAGCAAATTCCCGTTGGCTGTCTATCTTACATATGGTAATGTAAGTTTCCATGTCACTCTTTCCATACATCTCACCCTCTCCTCCCCTCTCCCCATGTCCATAAGTCTGTTCTCTATGTCTGTTTCTCCACTGCTGCCCTGTAAATAAATTTTTCAGTACTGTTTTTCTAGACTCCATATATATGTGTTAAATATGGTATTTATCTTTCTTTTTCTGACTCACTTCACTCTGTATAGGTTCTAGGTTCATCCACTCATTAGAACCGACTCAAATGTGTTCCTTTATATGGCTGAGTAATAGTCCATTGTGTATATATACAACTACTTTATCCATTCACCTGCTGATGGACATCTAGGTTGCTTCCATGTTCTAGCTATTGTAAATAGAGCTGCAATGAACAAAGGCATACATGTGTCTCTTTCAGTTTTGGTTTCCTCAGGGTATATGCCTAAGAGTGGGATTTCTGGGTCCTATGGGGGTTTTATTCCTAAGGAATCTCCATACCGTCTTCCATAGTGGCTGTATCAATTTACATTCCCACCAACAGTGCAAGAGGGTTCCCTTTATCCACACCCTTTCCAGCATTGATTGTTTGTAGACTTTTTGATGATGGCCATTCTGACCAGTGTGAGGTGATATCTCACTGTAGTTTTGATTTGCATTTCTCTAGTAGTGAGCGGTGTTGAGCATTTTTTCATGTATTTTTTAGCCATCTGTATGTCTTTTTTGGAGAAATGTCTGTTTAGGTCTTTTCCCCACTTTTTGATTGGGTTGTTTGTTTTTCTGGCATTGAGTTGTGTGAGCTGCTTGTATATTTTGGAAATTAATCCTTTGTCAGTTGCTTCATTTGCTATTATTTCCTCCCATTCTGAGGGTTGTCTTTTCACCTTGCTTATAGTCTCCTTTGCTGTGCAAAAGCTTTTAAGTTTAATCAGGTCCTACTTGTTTCCTTTTGTTTTTATTTCTGCTATTCTAGGAGGTGGGTCATAGAGGATCTTGCTCTGATCTATGTCATCGAGTGTTCTGCCTATGTTTTCCTCTAAGAGTTTTATAGTTTCTGGTCTTAAATCTTTCTATTCTGTTTTAGTTAGCTCAGGCTCCCATAAGAAAATACCATAGAATGAATGGCTTAAACAAGAGGAATTTCTTCCTTATAGTTCTGGCGGCTGGGAAGTCCAGGATCAAGGTACCAATCAGTTTTGCTCCTGGTAAAAACCATCTTCCTGCCTTGCCGATGACTGTCCTATTGCTGTGTTCTGACGTGGCAGAGGGAAAGAGAGCTCTCTTCTCGCTTCCCCTTCATATAAGGACACTAATTCCATCATTGAGGCCTCACCTTCATGACCCCAACTAAATCTACTTGTCTCCCAAATGTCTGTCTCCAAATACTGTTACAATGGGCGTTAGGGCTTCAACAAATAAATTGTGGAAAGACTCATTCAGTCCATAACATTTTCTCTGTGTCTATCTCTCTCTTTGAAGATAATCAAGCATATTTAAGTCAATAAGGAGAAATTAATTTGGAGCTAGAGGTGAACATACAAAGATTTTTTAAAAAAAGATTAATTGATAATATAAAAATCCTGAATTAGCTAGAGTGACTTTTTATCTTCTACATGGTAGAAAATGATATTGGAACAAACAGCTTGCTTTTTCTTTTCTAAAACTGAGTGGGTGTAGCGCTTATAAGGTAAAATATTTGAGGAAAATAAGATATAGAATCAGAAACAAATTAAAAGAAAAATTGTGGAGATTCTCAGACAATTATTGCAGCTTGATGCTGATTAGCCAAGGTCTATTTTTCTTTTCTTCCTGTCCAAATAACATGCCTGGTATAATGCCCGATACAATTCCTTCAGATTGTATCAAATTTTACATTAGTGATATAAATAATGACAAGTTATAGGTATGAAAAGCTATTTCTGTAAAATTTTCACTCACTGCATAATATATGAAGCCAGGTCTAAATGTGCCCATTAAATGTGATGCCAATGGACAGTCTTGCAACACCCATATGTCCCTGTATTTACAGATCTGATCAGCTACTGAGAAAATCAGAGCTTTCCTTTGGATGGACTATTAATTATGACTGAGAAAGAAAACATATGGACCAGCAAGTAATCCTTATAATTCAGCCACTACATTCTATTTCTTAGGGAAAGTTGTACCTATTCTCCAAAACTCAGCTCAAGCCTTATCACATGAGATCTCTCTTAACCACACCAACAACTCTGTGTAAGGCCTCTTCCAGAGCACTTAACCCAATGTGCTGCAAATTTTTAAGTTTTAAGAAAAGACTGTGAGCTCTATGAGAGGAAGCACAGCTTCTGATTCATCTCTGTAGTCACAGCACTTAACTCTTGCTCCTTGTTAATTAAAGAAATAGAAAAGGAGATGGGGAAGATAGAGAAGAAAGAGGAACAGGAGAAGAAAAAAGGAGGTAATGGAATAAAACATTAAAAGAAGGAAGGGGGTGAAGAGAAGAAAGAGAGGGTAAAAGGAGTGATGGAAAGGAGAAAGAGGAGGAAGGGAAGGAAGGGAGGAAGAATAGAAAGAAAAACCAGCTAAGCAGCATCACAGAATATAATTTGTGATCAAATTCCTGGCAGAAAAATATAAGGTTAAAACTTGTAATTATATACTTGATAAAACTGACAAATGTTCTAAAAGAGAAGGCAAAGATGTGTTCATTCAGTAGATGTACACTGAGCATCTATTCTGTATCAAGGGCTTCCTGATCCCTCAGATGGTAAAGAATCTGCCTGCAATGCAGGAGACATCCCTGGGTTGGGAAGATCCTCTGGAGAAGGGGATGGCTACTCACTCCAGTATTCTTGCCTGGAGATTCCATGGACAGACGAGCCTGGTGGGCTACAGTCCATGGGGTTGTAAAGAGTCAGATAGGACTGAGTAATTAATAGTTGTTATCAAGCCTGAGGGTACTTGAGGCTATCTCAATGGAAAAAAGAAAAAATCCCTGACCTTTTGTATTCGCATTCTAGGGAAAGTGATCTTAATATACCATTTAGTGCACAGCATGCTGTATAATATATGAGCAAATAGTATGAGTGTACTATGCTGGGCTGAGTCTCTCTGTAGTATCCCACTCTTTGTGACCCCATGGACTGTAGCCCCCCAGGCTCCTCTGTCCACGGGATTCTCCAGGCACAGATACTGGAGTGGGTTACCATGCCCTCCTCCAGTGGATATTCCCAACCCAGAGACTGAACCCGGGTCTCTCACACTGCAGGTGCATTCTTTACCATCTGAGCCACCAGGAAAGCCCCAAAACACTGGAGTGGGTAGTCTATCCCTTCGCCAGGGGACCTTCCTGTCCCAGGAATTGAACCGCAGACTCTTGCATTGCAGGTGGATTCTTTACCAACTGAGCTACCCCGGAAGCCCCGTATAGTATGACAGTAGATGCTAAATGCTTTGGGGGTGGGGGGGAATAGAACAGAGCTACCTGGACTGGAGTGAAAGAAGCACCCGAGAGGAGATGAAAATGTTAAAGTGGGTAGTTAGGGTGAGATTCTCTGGAAAGATACAGGATTTAGAGAGTCCGTCATGCATATGTCCTAGAAGGAGGTTTTCCCAAGGAGAGGAAAGAGTTAAGTGGAAAATTCCTAAGACACAGTGTGCCTGGAGCTTTGGAGGCCAGTGTAAGTAACACGGAGGGAGAAGGGGAGAGAGTAAGGAGCTCAGATGATGCACCCGGTGGGGAGACGCAGCCGATCCAGAAGGGTCTTCCAGACACTGCAGGCTTGAACATAAGAGGAATGGAAGCCACTGGACGGGTTTGGGAGAGGAGTGACTGATGGGGTAAACACTCTAGAAGGATCACTTCGGCCGCTGCCTTGTGAACAGAAGCAGGACCCAGTGAGAGGGTGGGAAGGAGCTGATGGCTCGGAATGAGGAGTAGCAGAAGCGGTGAGGGAAACGGTGGGATTCGGGACATACCCTGAGGGTACATTGGAGTAACATCAGAGAAAAAGGGATACCAAGGGACATCTTACTCTTACTGAATTCTAATACTGGGGATGAAAGCTTTATTCACATATGTTTCAGATTCTCAAAAACTGTCCTTTGTTTATATGAATGGACACAAACTAAATTCTATTTATTGATACCTCTTATTGACTATTATGCATTAAATCAGTACTGAATTTAACAAATTAAAATACTGTATTTTAAGATATTGCAATGGTAGAAAAAATAAGCATTTATGGATTTGGAAGAATGGCTTTAACTGAAAAAGTCTTTGTTTCTGGTGGTTCTTATTTGAGTTTCTTCTAAGGAGGGGCTAGGATAAGCATCTGCCACAATCTTATGGGAATAAAGTGGAGGACTGTTTTTGGCTAGTTTTAATAAATGATATTTTGTCATCAAATGAAAGTATATAAAGTATAAATCCAACAAGACTCATTTCCATCAATGTATCAAATAAAAACACTTAAGGCATAAAATATTTTAGTTGTTGGTTAAGCAGAAAGGCAAAGCTACATCAATTAAAAATTTTTTTGTCAGTTTAATGCCTTTCATTTGACTCAGTATTCTGACTAGATTAAGTTCAGAAGATTTTTAAAACATTTTATATCAATATTTTATTTCTAATTTTTATTAGAATATAAGTGCTTTATAATGTTCTGTTAGTTTCTGCCATATGTTTAAGTTTAAAAAGTGAAAAAAATCCAATATTTCTTCCTTGAGAACTTTACATTGGGGATTTTAAATTCAAGAATTATGAGGAAAATACTCATATAATCTAGGATTTTTATTTTATAATTTGTATTTCTGAAGATCAGATTTCCAACTGGTCTCTCTGGACTAAAGAATGTTAAGCTTTGAAACTTTTTAATACAAAAGATTCATTAAACCTATGAAAGAAGCATTCGAGAAAAACATAACACTTTGTTACTGTTTGATCTCAGCGGTGAAAATTGTACATTCACATGCGGTTCAGAAAAAACATCTAGGAAAGGCTTCCTCTAAGTCTGACAAGTCTTCTAATAAGGACATAAGTGCTGGAGCCAAACCACTGGGGGTCAAACTTCAACTCAGAAATTTCCTTACTGTGAGACTGTGCAAAGTACATCTAAAATCTCTGTGATTCTGTTTCCTCTCATATAGTAAGAAGGTTACTAAAAATATCTGACCTCATAGAGCTGTTGTGAGGATTAAAATATTTAATGTATATATAGAGGACTTAGAACCATAACTGACACATTATAAGCACTGCTTTAACATCTGCTATCATGGTTGTTTAGATTAATCATCAACAAAAAGTTCCTTTTCCTTTTTAAGAGAAGCTTAGTAAATGTATCTGACTCTCAGGGGCCAGAAACAGAACTGGAGGCCTTGTGCTGTAGACCAACTCATTGGCTTACCAAGACATCTGTGATCTGACCTGGGGCTTCCTTTTGACTTCTCAAACATACTAATCAGTTCCTATCCTAAGGCTACTGTACTAGCTATTTCCTCCTCTGGGAATATTCTGGAGACATTCAGATGCCGTATTCCTTCCAGTCCTTTAGATTTCAGTTTAAAAGCCATTGCCTCCTGTGATTTATATTGGAGAGTGTTTTGCCTATGTTCTCCTCTAGGAGTTTTATAGTTTCTGGTCTTACATTTAGATCTTTAATCCATTTTGAGTTTATTTTTGTGTATGGTGTTAGAAAGTGTTCTAGTTTCATTCTTTTACAAGTGGTTGACCAGTTTTCCCAGCACCACTTGTTAAAGAGGTTGTCTTTTTTCCATTGTATATTCTTGCCTCCTTTGTTGAAGATAAGGTGTCCATAGGTTCGAGGATTTATCTCTGGGCTTTCTCTTCTGTTCCATTGATCTAAGTTTCTGTCTTGATCCTCTATGACCCACCTCCCAGAATATTGGAAATAAAAGCAAAACTAAACAAATGGGACCTAATGAAACTTAAAAGCTTTTGCACAACAAAGGAAACTATAAGCAAGGTGAGAAGACAGCCCTCAGATTGGGAGAAAATAATAGCAAACGAAGCAACAGACAAAGGATTAATCTCAAAAATATACAAGCAACTCCTGAAGTTCAATTCCAGAAAAATAAATGACCCAATCAAAAAATAGGGCAAAGAACTAAACAGACATTTCTCCAAAGAAGACATACAGATGGCTAACAAACACATGAAAAGATGCTGCACATCACTCATTATTAGAGAAATGCAAATCAAAACCTCAATGAGGTACCATTACACGCCAGTCAGGATGGCTGCTATCCAAAAGTCTACAAGCAATAAATGCTGGAGAGGGTGTGGAGAAAAGGGAACCCTCTTACACTGTTGGTGGGAATGCTAACTAGTACAGCCTCTATGGAGAACAGTGCGGAGATTTCTTAAAAAACTGGAAATAGAACTGCCATATGACCCCAGCAATCCCACTCCTGGGCATACACACCGAGGAAACCAGATCTGAAAGAGACACGTGCACCCCAATGTTCATCGCAGCACTGTTTATAATAGCCAGGACATGGAAGCAACCTAGATGCCCATCAGCAGATGAATGGATAAGGAAGCTGTGGTACATATACACCATGGAATATTACTCAGCCATTAAAAAGAATTCATTTGAATCAGTTCTAATGAGATGGATAAAACTGAAGCCCATTATACAGAGTGAAGTAAGCCAGAAAGATAAAGACCAACACAGTATACTAACACATATATGTTAGTATATATATATATACTAACACATATATATGGTAACGATAACCCTATATGCAAAACAGAAAAAGAGACACAGATGTACAGAACAGATATTTTGAACTCTGTGGGAGAAGGCGAGGGTGGGATATTTCGAGAGAACAGCACTGAAACATGTATACTATCAAGGGTGAAACAGATCACCAGCCCAGGCTGGATGCATGAGACAAGTGCTCGGGCCTGGTGCACTGGGAAGACCCAGAGGGATCGGGTGGAGAGGGAGGTGGGAGGGGGGATCGGGACGGGGAATACATGTAAATCCATGGCTGATTCATGTCAATGTATGGCAAAAACCACTACAATACTATAATTAGCCTCCAACTAATAAAAATAAATGGAAAAAAAAAAAAAAATAAAAGCCATTGCCTCAGAAAACATCCTTGACTCGAAAAGCGAACAGTAACTAGTAACTCTGATTAGTTCTCTTCAAGTGTTTGTGACTTTCTGAAATTTTTTCTGACAATTTGTTTTTGTTGCTGTCTCTCCTGATTAATGTACCAGCTACAAAATTCAAAACTCTCTTCAGAGATTCAGAGTAGCAAAGAGATTCCCTGTATATAAGACCTGCTGAATAAATATTGTTGAACAAATGAACACAAGCGAAAACTCAAAATTCTTATTTCCTTAGCTTTCTTTGGCCCACTCTTCACATACTCAACTCTATATGGCATCTCACACACTTATGTTGCCCCAAGTAAGTGCCTCAAAACTTATCCGAAGAGCTTAAAGCATTCACAGTAGAGAAATGACTGGTGGACAGCAGCTGACATCATAATCATACAAAGGAACATATTTTTGTTCAATATTTCAGTAGACTGAGTCCTTAATTTCTTAAAAGAAGTTAAAATTTCATGATGCAGTGATACAATCTGCCTATGTAGCACCAGGAGAAAGGCAAACAAAATATCCAGCAGCCCAAAAATTTCCCTCTTGCTGTATGCCCCTAACTTCCCACATGTTCACAAAATACCTATCCTTATTTTTTGAGTTAGTATACTACAGATTACAATTGGGGAAATGATGAAATAGATAAGGTTTATTTGAAATCATCCAGAGATGATTTTGAAATCAAAATAAACACTAAATTTTCCCCTAGAGATTTTAGAAATACATTTTCCTAGCTCGAGAGACCAACGTTTAATGTACTTTAAAAGTAACCCAGCCCCTACGAGATGCTGAGGTAGGCCTCCCCAGCCCACAGGAACCAAATGTCTCAGGAAAAGAGGCCTGCGACGGTTTAGAATTTACAGAATTATGTATTTCAACTTCAAAGAAAATCGACAGCAACTATTTTTAGGCCTAATCTAAATCTCTCTCCACCTCTCCACCTTTTGTTTTCCTGGAGAACACAGCAAATGCCATAGATCAAAGTCTGTTTTCTCTGAGCACAGAGGGGGCTTGAAGGCTGTCCGCTCGCTGCCACTGTGTCAGATGGATAATGACAGATGTGATGTATATTGCATCTCAGTAGATGAGGGATTTTTCACTTCATCCTATGAGGCCGGAGGACAATGAATTAGGGTACTGCCTGCACAGAGTGCCAAGAGGAATACGCCACCAGCTGGAACAGCAAAAACAAACAACCCCAAATGCCTCTGTGCTTTACAAGTGGTCATTTTTCAAAAAGATGCACATGGATAGAGTGGACAGGCTCCCAGCAAATGGAAGGAAAGTAATGCCGTGTTTCATGAGCATTTCTGGGAAGACACCGCCATCAAATATTCATGGTAGCCTCATGTCTGTAGGAACCTGGCTGATAGAATAACAGTGCTGTTTCACCTGGCACCGAACCTCAGCCCCCTTTCCATTCTCCAGCTACTAAATCTGGGCTGTCAGTGATGGGAGCTGATGGGAAATGATAGCCTTATTGAGCTGCCTCATGAACTGTAACTCATTTGTTCTCAAGACCCAGACTGACAGCCCTTGCATTTTTCCCTTCCAGCAAAATTGAACATAAATCACTTTATCATTTTTCCACATGACAGTTTATCAGAATTCTGGAATTCTATATGAAGTCATAGGGGCTGGTAAGAGAAAATGAGACAAGTTTCTATCCTGTCGCTGAAGAGGACTGTCCCTCCAAAGGCATTTAGTACGACCACAAAAATACAATCGCAACTCAACTAAATACAAATTTTCTCTCCTTTGACAGATACCCCATCAGCTACTTTTTTTTTCCTTCCAGAGTTTTCTGCATGACAAAGAAAAGGAGAATGGAGTTATGAATTATAATTATGCCTTTGTTCTAACGAGCAGGGAAAAGTGGCCCTGTCCTGTTTAATGCTGGTGTCTTTGGAGTGAGAATGGCCAGTGTCAGGAGCTGACATTGAGACCTTACCAGATTTGCTGCAAAGAAAATCTGTTAAACTCATTTAGAACAACCTGCCAGTGTGTCTGCCTTTCTTCAAAACGATTTTCCTAGTGCAGCACTCGGCTGCCAAATGGGGATATAAAAACAACTGTGGTGTCTGACTATTTAGAGGCTTCATTTGGTCGGTGTGTAGTGGGGAGCCAGGAAGGCAGACCTACAAGGAAGATGGTACCCACAGTAGTTTCATGCAGAGGGCACACTGGCACATTTGAGACACAGGACAGAGTGGGCAATTGTGGGATGAGGAAGGAAGGGGTCAGGAGAGACCTCACAGAGGGAGTGATTATAAGTCCAATCCAGGGAGAGAATTCAGTGTTTCCACTAAGAGGACCAGTGGCTCTCCCAGTGGTGACCACAGAAGCTGGAAATCTAGCCAGTTTATCTCACCTTCATTTTAATCTAAACATAAGCCTTTCTCGAGTCAATGGTTACTCAAATTTTGTGATTTTTAAATAGAGCCCTCCAAAAACGCTCAACACCACCGAAGATTGAACGGGCTTGTATTCATACACTGAGAATCTATAATATCACACATCTGAACATCCTAGTAATGAGATAGCAAACACCACACATATAGTTTGACAGTCACAAGCCAGAACCCTTGCTCTCTGCGTGAAAGGGAAAGTCTACATTAAACTCACCTTCACTGCTAATGATACATCCCATAACATTCTGACCTGAAAATGATCTGACCATTTAACCTGGGACGCAGCTCCACGTAACAACAGCATGACTCGATCTGAATCATGGCAACGTTCGAAGTATAGACAAAGTTGTGAAGCCTGCTAGATCTCCTTTTGAAAGATAAAGAAGGGAGTTGACAGGAGTTTTTGTATCCTATGGCCCAACAATGACTGCTTTTTCTCACATCTCTCCAAGTCCTCTTTCTGAACGTTGATTCTGACTTTCAGTGATAAACTTCAATGTCTAAACGATGTAAACTGACACCTTCCTCTTGTTCTCTTTGGCTGGCAGTAGAATTATCTCTAGGTCTTATGTACATATATTTAGATACAAGAACTCAATTATATAGATGTATTGGATACAAATACTTTGAAGATGCCAATATGTAAACACACACATTTCAGGCAGCAGTTGTGTCTCTAATTTGCTGTTTTGATTCATTCAATTAGATTAAATATAAGCCTATAGGGCATGTGTATCACCAGAGATGGCCTTGCCCCCAAAGTAGAAAAATTAGTTCTGGGTGGGAGGGTGAAAAGAAAAACTTATTATTTCTATGTATAAAGCACAATATAAACAGATATATTTGTGGTAAACTTCGTAGAAAAGGGAATTCTCAGGGATCAAATGTGGCTGGGGGACAGGGGCGGGCGGGGATTGATGACACTGCCGCAGTGTCTGTGATGGTCTCAATGAACAGTAATTGCTTTCTAAAATGATTTTAAGTAAAGTAATCTGAGTGACTGCTTTGGTTTTCATGGCTTTATTTTGATTTGCAGTGGAGTGATAGCAGCTTCCGTCATTTTTTTTCTGAAGAGAGCTGAAAATAAGGCATGAATCTAAAATCTCCAAGTGGGAATCTGGCCAGAGATATTGCAGCAAGTAAAGAGAGAACAGGGACCAGGAAAAATCAGTTATCCCGTCAAACAAGCCCCTGGATGCAAAGCAGTTGGCAATTTCTGTTTCCCAAGCAACCTCTGTCTGTGATAGAGTGTCAAAGAGAGTACCTCAATCCCATTGCAATCATTTGCACTTTATAAAATCTCTCTAGGAATTGACCTCTCTAAAAATAGTTAGTAAAGAAGTTATTATCTCATTCTAATTTATTGCCATTTTCACTTGATAAAGTTCCATTTAAGCACCTATGGAGGTCATGCATATTAGCAAGGCGAGAGCAGTTCTAAAAGCATGTTTGAATCATACTGAAAATTCCTGGCACCCAGTAATTGAAAGCTTGAAAGGAATTGTGTGTATGTGTGTGTGTGCATGTGTTTTGACCATGTACTTGAAAAGTGTATGATGATTCCAGAATGTCTGCCTATCAACAGAAGAGTCTGCCACTTTTCTTGAACCTGAGAGTTTTTGTGATGGTCCTGATCAGTAGATGTGGTGGAAGTGACTTTGCCTGGCTTCTGAAGCCACAAGAGAAATGGGCCTCCACCTTTTTGGGGATACACAACTTTGGAGCTCCAAGCCGCCAAGTAAGAATATCACCTGAGTCTGTTACGCTGGGGAAACCACATGGAGATACTATAAAGAGACAGAAAGAGATGCAGGAGAAGCAGATTTTTTGGGTTATCCACTGAAGAGTCTGGACTGCAACCTGAGCCACCTTCTGACTGCAACCACATGAAAGATCCAAGTAAGAAGGGCCTGTCTGAGCCGAGCCAACCTGTATTAGAGATGATGATAAACTGAGTGGTTTTGTAAGTCACTAAAGTATGGAATTTGGGGATAGTTTGTTATACAGTGACAGATACTGGGAACATGTGATCACACATACCATGTGAGAATGGGTCCATGATGCTCATATATTTTCATAGAAATTTTTGCAAAATAATGGACTATTTTCTGGAACATTATAGTATAAAAGAAGGGTTTTTTTTTTAAACCTGGATAATTCTATATATTGTACATTTCATCAAAGATTATTCTAACAGTCTAATAATTTAAAAATTAATCTAATTTTCCTTAAAGATAATTGAATTTGATAACTTATTTTATGGGCTTCCCAGGTAGTTCAGTGGGTAAAGAAACCATCTGCAATGCAGGAGACGTGAGTTTGATCCCTGGGTTGGGAAGATCCCCTGGAGGAGGGCATGGCAACCTCCTCCAGTATTCTTGCCTGGGGAATCCCATGGACAGAAGAGTCTGGAAGACTATAGTCTACAGGGTCACAAAGAATCAGACACGACTGAAGCGACTGGTACATATGCACACAACTTACTTTGTACATTTTACCTAAAGATTTAAAAAAATACTAAAATATTTGTCTTCTTTGAATAGTCTCCTTTTTTTTTTAACATGTCCCCTTGAATTTATATAACATTTTTTATTGAAATACAGTTGATGTACAATGTTATGCTAGTTTCAGGTGTATAGCAAAGCGATTCAGTTTATACATGCATACTTTTTCAGATTCTTTTCCATTAGAGGTTATTACAACCTTGAATTTTTCATTTCCTGATTTCATCTACTTGATTTTAGTGTCTCTTTGACCATGTAAATCATCTTATTTTAGCTGAGTTCCTGCCGCTGATTCTTTCTAACATCAAGTACTTTTTGAAAAACATATTCAAATGATTACAAGGCCAGGCTCCCCAGTAATTCAGGATTGGCTGAGAGACATGAAAAGCTCTGGAAGCAAGGTCAGGAGTAGCCGCTAGAAACGAGCACAGTAAATGGACGGCTGTTGCTACTGCCAGCACCAGTTCATTAAAGTCTCCTGGAGCCTTGCACTTGTTTTCTGCCTCTTGAGGTCCCACGATTGTTCATTTGTCTGTTTACTCATTCATCCCACAAGCTTATAAAGAACACTAACTACAATGTCAAACACTGGTTTAGCACCAATGAGAGAAAGAAAAAGAAAATGTGACCCATGTCTTTAAAAGCTTCCTTCTGGAAAGAGCCAATCCCTGTGAATCTGGTGAATAGCTGGCCACAATAGAAGCACATATAAAATATTATGTGAATAGAGAGGCGGGAGTTCCCATGTCACCCTAGACAGGAGAAGATATCACAGATAATGCGACACTGTAACAGATAATTAAGCAAAGAATGGAAATCAAACAGGAAGATTAGGAGTTCACATGCAGAACAACTAGATGGATGTCAAAAGTTCATGTTTAGGAAATAGAGATGTAGCAGTTTCTGCTGAAACTGAAGGACTTATGAGAGGCAGAGAGCAGGGTGAGTTGGAGCAATGTTCTGGAAGAACAGGTGGGTAAGGGCTGGATAGCAAAGCCTTGCACTATGCAAATTCTCCACTCTTTGCATGTAATGTACAACCCCACCTCAGCACACAGGCACACATGAGCACCCTCACAGATGCACATGCTTTTAGGGCTGAAGCGTCATTCAGTTTGTTCATATTGATTTAGTAATATCAGAGGTTCAAGTTATAGCATCCTGCACCTCATCTCGGAAAAGATGTATCGCCTTCTTTCTATCTCTCGCAACAAAAATATATTATTCTTAGCCTCAAGTATTTCCTCAGGTTCCCTGAGAATATCCTCTGAATGATTAACTCAGTCTACAATTATGAAGGATTTCCTAATATTTTGCCTCTGTGCTTCCCTGCTGCAGTTTTCACTTAGGCTGCCTTCACTGACAAATGAGAATAATCACCTCCTAACTTATTTATAACATCCTTTTATATATTTGCAGGAGAGCTCAGGGAGCAATTCAAACAGAAATGCAGCTGCTTTCAGTTCGACTTAAAAAAAAACAAAAAAACAAGCATACTTAGTTGGTCTCTCAGATATGGCATCTCGGCCCAGTGATACTGTTAATAATAAAATATACTGTGGATAGCATGGAAGAATCCTTCTTATTGCCAGCAATCTTGGATTGGGTTGAAACCTGTCTCCAGCTCTTTGATGCCATTTTCTGTTTTTGTAAGATTGTACTGGCCATAGTAATTTATGTTTACAAGCTTTATAGTTTATGGTACTTCAGATACAAGTGGAATTCCAGAATGAAACGTTCTTAAAAAGAGTAAAATTGCTGAATAATAACTATCAATGGAAAAACTGATGGATCCATGATTTATAGGGATATAGAGAGGCATTCTATTGAGCTAGAGCATACCATACTGGCATATGATCTAGAAGAAAATAAATGAGAAAATATGGAAAATGTCTTTAGAAGACCTCCAAAAATATGTCTTTAACATTCAAGTCTCTTGAAATAAAGCCTAAATAAAATGCAATTCTGAATAAATTCTTAAATTACAAGCATGTAGCTATGCCTTGTTCCATGGAAATGGAGGAAGGAATAGACTTCCATTAAATCAGGAAAAGATGTTATCTATGAGCTGTGAGGAATTTATTGTCTTTCCCTACAAAATAAGTATAGTTGATAACTAATTCTTATATTGCATTCCAGGCACCCTAAGAGGTTTACAGACATTAGTTCATTTAATAAACACCAAAGCACACAACAACAAGCTATATATAATTATCTAAACTTACAGGCAAGGAAACGGGGGCACAGATTAAATAAACTGCTGAAAAGTCACATCAGTTCAGTTCAATCAAGTGGCTCAGTCATGTCCGACTCTTTGTGACCCTGTGGGCTTCAGCATGCCAGGCTTCCCTGTGCATCATTAACTCACTGAGCTTGCCCAAACTCATGTCCATCGAGTCACTCATGCCATCCAACCACCTCATCCTCTGTCGTCCCCTTCTCCTCCTGCCTTCAATCTTTCCCAGAATCAGGGTCTTCTTTAACATCAGCTCTTTGCATCAGGTGATCAAAGTATTGGAGCTTCAGTTTCAGCATCAGTCCTTCCAATGAATGTTCAGGACCGATTTCCTTTAGGATGGACTGGTTAGATCTCTTTGCAGTCCAAGGGACTCTCAAGAGTCTTCTTCAACACCACAGTTCAAAAGCATCATTATCAAAAAGTCGCATAGTTAAAGTCAAATAATAGAATGTGATTCTCTTATAGGTTTTAGTTTCAGTTTTTAAAACAGATTCACCAAGGCATAAACGACATACAATACTGCTTATATTTAAGATGAAAATTTGATAAATTTTGGCATATGTGTTCATGTGTGAAATCATCATTATCATCAAGAAAATGAATACACCTAAAAGTTCAAGTGTTAATCGCTTAGTTGTATCCTACCCTTTGCAACTTGTGGACTATAGCCCGCCAGGCTCCTCTGTCCATGGAATTCTTCAGGCAAGAATACAGGAGTGGGTTGCCATTTCCTACTCCAGGGGACCTTCCTGACCCAGGGATCAACTGTGAGTCTTCTGCATTGCAGGCAGTTTCTTTACCATCTGAGCCATCAGGGAAGTCCATGAATATATCTATCACCCCTTCAAAGTGTACTTGTAATTCTTTGCAACCCTCTAGAATCCTTCAGTATCCATGCCTCCTGAAGTTATTAGTTTGCTCTCTGTCACTAAATATTTGTTTGAATTTTCTGGAATATTGTGAAAATGAAATCATGCAATATGTGCACATTTTTTGCCTGGGTTATTTCACTCAGGATAATTATTTTAGGATTTATTTATATTGTATGCGTCGATCATTTATTCTTTTTATTGTTTAATAATATTCTATTGTATAGATATACCACAATTTGTTCATCCATGTTGATGGACTTTTTGGTCATTTTCCATATTAGACTATTACAAATAAAGTTCTGTGAACATTCATGTACAATTATTTGCACTGACATAGACTGTAACATCACTTGTTTAAATATCTAGGCATAGAACAGCTGTGTTATAACAGGTGTATATTTAACCTTTAAAGAAACTAATGAATTTTCTGAAATGATTGTAACATTCTACAATTTCATCAAGAGTGTAGGATAGTTGCAGTACCTCTACATCATTGTTAACAATTGCTTTTTTTTTTTTTTTTTTCCATTTTAGCCATGTGTACTGGTATCTCATTGTGGTTTTAAGTTGCATTTTTCTCATGACCAACTGAGGTGCTTAATTTCCATCTGCATAATTTCTTTGGCAGTGAGTGTATTGAAATCTCTTATTCAAGATTTTTTCTCTTATTTTTTCTTGAATTTTGAGTGTTCTTTCTTTACTCTGGATAGGCATGGTCATTTGATAGACATGAGTGGCCAATATTTTCTCCTATTCTGCAGGCTGTATTTTCATTCTCTTAACAGTATCTTCTGAAGAATCTAAGTTTTAATATCAAAAAGCTCAGATGTATCAATTTTTTCTATGTGTGTGCATCATATTTCTAGCATCATTAAAATTTTTCCCTAACATCCCAAAGATGTTTCTCTCATGTTTTTGTTCTAGAAAATTTTATAGTTTTAGGTTTTATAATTAGGTCTATGATCCATCTTAAAATAATTTCTTATATCTAGAATGAGATATGAGGTTTATATTTTGTATACAAATAGCAGTTATTCCACCTCTCTTTATTGAAAAAGCAATCGCTTCTCCACTCATTGCCTATAAATGTTTAAATAAATACTGACCATACATGTTTGGGTCTTTTCTGGACCCTCTATTTTGTTCAATGATCTGTTTGTCTATTTGATGCCTATACCACTGTCCTTTTGATTACTATAGCTTCATAATGAGGCTTGACATCTGGTGGTGTAAGTCTTCCAATTTTATTTTTCTTAAAGGTGTTTTATTTTATTGTAGTTTCTTTGCATTTCCATATACACTTTAGGAGCAATTTGTCAGTATTTCTTTAAGTCTGTTGAGCTTTTGATCAGGATTGAATTGTATCCATAGATAAAACTGGGAGAACTGACATTTTAAAAATATTGTGTCTTTTGAATCATAAACGTTATGTATCTCTCCATCTACTTAGTTCTCTAATTTCTGTCAGCAAGTTGGATGGATGATGTCCTCAGTCATGTCTGACTCTTTGTGACCCCATGGACTGTAGCCCACCAGGCTCATCCATCCATGGGATTCTCCAGGCAAGAATGCTGGAGTGGGTTGCCATTTCCTTCTCCAGGGGATCTTCCCGACCCAGGGACCAAACCTGCATCTCTTTCATCTCCTGCATTGGCAGGCAAACTCTTCATCACTAGTGCCACCTGGGACAGGGTACAAATATTTAGTATATTTGTGAGGCTATTTTCAGTTCTTTTACATATTTTCCTTAAAATTTCATTTCCTAAAAAAGAAAAAAAGGAAAAAATCCATGTCCTGGTTGTTACTCATACGCAAAATACACTTGATTTATACATAAATCACACTTATAGCCTATAATCTAGCTAAACATACTTGTTAGTTCTATTAACTTTTTGTATATTTCACAGACTTTCTATATAGGTGTGTTATATGCAAGTGTACATAGTTTTAATTTTTTCTATCCAATTGAATTAAAAAAAAAGACTTTCCTAATATAATTATAATTTCTAGAGCTCTTCAGTCCTTTGTGTAGATACAGATGGCACTTTTCAGAACTTCTAGAATCACATTGATTAGATGTGGTAAGACCAGATATCTGTGCCTTGTTCTTAATTGTAGTGACAAATCAATTAGTCTTTCACAATAAATATACTGTCACTTGTACTTTTTTTTTCTCTAACAGATAACCTTCATCTATTCCTAAAGTGTGCTATTTTGGTTTCAAATATTTGAAGTTTTTCAAAATTCCTTTCTGATATTCTAATTTTATTGTATCATATTCAGGAAATGCATGATAGGATCCTGAGAATGTATTTTATAAGATTTGTATGCTTTTAAATTTATCAAGATGGTCTGTCTTGATAAACATTCTATGTGTATCTAGAAATAATTTGCATCTTGCTATTGCTGATTGGCATATTATAAAAATAACAATTAGGTGAGAAATTTGGTAGCATTGTTGAAGTCTTTCACAACAGTATGGACTTTCATTTTATTGAGAGATAGGTGTTGAAATCTCTAACTATATTTGCAGATTTGAGGTCTTCTTTCAGTACCATTGGTTTTTGCTTTACAAATTTTGAAGCTTTGCTATTGATCTATAAACATTTGTGAGTTTTAGATTCTCTTAATGAATTGACCTCCCCTTATTAATATAAAATGTCTCTCTTTATCCCTAATAATATTTTTTTTGCTCTGAAATATACTTTGACATATTAATTAATACAGACACTACATCTTGCTTCAGTGTGCACTATTAGTGTGCATCTTTAACTTATTCTATCTTTAGGTAATATTGTAATATTTCACATGTGCTATAAGAACTATATATCATACTAGAGCAAATTCTAGGCTCTGCATTGTAGTATACATTTTATTTCAAATATGCTATAAAGTCCACAATACAGTTATCATTAATGCTTTAAATAGTCACTAATCTTTTAATGGGATTTGAAAATTAAGGAAAAACAGTATAATTAGCCATGTTGTTACCTTTTCCAGTTCTTTTCAGTCCTTTGTGCAGATTCAGATTCAATCTTATACAATTTTAATTTGGCCTGAAGGACTTCCTTTAACATTTGCACTGCAAATATACTGATTAATTCTTTCAGCTTTTGAGTTTCTTAAACAAAGTCTTAATTTGCCATCAGTTCCAAAAGATATTTTCACTGAATGGAGAATCTAGGTTGTCAGGTTATTTTCTTTCCGTCCTTTAAATTTGGGACTAAGCTCTCATTTGCATTGTTTCCAGTGAGAAATGTGCCACTTTATTCCTCTGTAGCTAAGATGTCTTTTTATCTGTGACTACTTTTAGAAGTTTCCTTTTGTCACTGATTTTACCAAATTTTACTATGTTGTACTTTAGTAGACTTTTGTTGTTCTCTGTCTCATGCTTCAAGTTATTGAGCTTCATGGATCTGTAGGCTTATAGAGATTTCATCAAAGTTGGAAATTTTTCTGCTAGGATTTATTCAAATAATTTTGCTGTCTACTCTTTCTTTTCTCCTAGTATGTTACTCAATGAAATTTAGGTGATATTTGCAGTCATGACAGCAAATGAAACATTTGCTGAAGAATATGTAGAAAGCAGAGAGGTAAAGGCTGTGAATAAAACCCTAATGGGCATCAATATTTAAAGGGTGGCAGGAGGAAACAGAAACTTGTGATCATGCTAGAGAAGAGGCATGCCAGAGACAGAGGGCGAGACAGGAGTTCTTACAGCAAACAGTCTGTTCTGCTTTTACATTTCTGCATCCATCCCAAATTCAGTGGTTTCAAGCAACAAAATCAGCTTACTGGCTCACAGTTTCTGTGATTCAGGAACATGGGAAAGGATGAGTAGCATCATTCTGGTTTAGCATCTCTCACGAGGTTGCAGTCAGACAGCAGTCGGAACAAGCACAGCTGGGAGCTGAAGTAACTGGGGCTACTTGAATCCTTTCAATTTTCTCAGGTCTTCTTGTCAGAGCTTCTCCAAAGAGCTAGTCTGAGCTTTTGCCTAGTATGGTAGTTTAGGATAAGCGATGGTATAAATCTTGACTGAAAGCTTTCGGATTACTTATTCCATAGAGTAAGCAGAAGCTGTATCGCTTTAGAAATCACATAGCATACTACTGCTATACTCTATTGGTCAAAACAATCACATTAGCCCTCCCCATTTCAAGGGCAGGGACATAGACACCACCTCTCCATGGAACAAACATGAAGTCTTAGTTTAAAAGGGCATGAGGAATGGGAGTGATTGCTGCAACAGTTCTTAGAAAATACATTCTGCCACATACTCCAGGGGAGAAGACAGCTAAGAAGAAAAAAAGTCACAAATGCTAATAACCACAGAGAGCCCAAGTTAGATGAGCATTGAAAACTGACAATTGTATTTGGTCATCAGTTATTCACTGGTATATTTGGTTGGAGCAATTATAGAGTGTGTAAATAAAAAATACATTACACACACAAAAAATTGTAAAAGCATGAGAGCAATATTGTAAATAATGCCAAAGTGTTTATAAAATAGTAGTATATTACTCTTATATATTAAATTATATAATTTAATTTTGTCCTTATTTTAATATTGAATTTTTGAGTCCCTGTTTTGTGGTAGACACTTAGATATGTGCTTATTTAAAAACTTTATGATGTATGATTATACATTGTATAATGTATACATTATGTATACATGTATAAAATGTATACTATGTATAATATGTATAAAATGTATAATATGTATAAAATGATGTATACATTTTACATGTGAGGAGCCTGAATCTTATAAAGATATGTATGTTGGCCAAATTCACACATCTACTAACTAAGTTCATTTTAAAGTCTAGGTCTTTCTGACTCCAGAGTACCCCCTTGTCCTACTACACTTGCCCAGCTATAAGATCAGTGACTGCACATTCTCGTTCTCTTTATTATTTGTCATTCAGTATTCATAGTAATAGCCCATTCAAATAGAGCACAGGTGTGTATTCTACTTGACTGTCAGCATTGGCAACAGAAATGTTTAAACTCTAGATTTGAAAAAAATAAATTAGTAAAAGAATGCATTTAAATTCAACTATTTACTCGGGACTAGTTTGCTAAAATGTGTGTGTGTTCTCATATGGGAATTATTATTTTGAAACTAATTTTCTTTTGTATGGCATGAAGTTGAGGGTTTGGCGATTTGCTCAACCATTTATGACAGGATCCTGAGGAACACACAGCAAATGCTAAAACAGCCCCAAATGCATCCTGTTTGTAGGAAAGGTCAGAACCTCACAGGGTTTTCACTGAACCTTAAAAGACAAACAACTTCAACACAGCACGGCTGTCTTGGCTCAATGCAGTCCCGATCCTGCTGAGAACAGTAAAATAAAGAGGGTATTTGATCTAGGTTGCAAGTGAGCTATTTTTGCTGTTGTTTTGTTTTGGGTGTTGATTTTCGTTGCAGGCAAAGACCAAAAATGAATTTAAGTTCATTTATTAATTAAACATGAATAACCTTTTAAGTGCAATTTGAGTGTGCTTATCACTTATATGTTTAAAACAAAGACAAAAAAATTATTCTTTCTGAAGTAGCACATAGTAATATTTAACTTGAACAAGGGAATTAATTACTAAGCAACCTAACCCTGGCTAGGTCATGGGGCAATGATTTAAATCTTTCTTCCTATATTCTACCTGTAGAAATGCATCTGGAGTTTTCACCATCCATCTATTTTGGCCCTTACAAGTACATGCATTATTTACTACTGTCTTTTCCATTTGGTAAAATAAGATTAAGTCAGCTCTCAAAGAATCCAGACATTCCTGTGTCCTATTCAGCTGCCATTTCATAGCTAGTTCAAACTGAGCGTGTGTTTTGGGCCGAATGACAAAACTAAGGAAACTAAAAATATTTGGATCACATCACGTCGTACTTTTGATCTTCCTACCATTCAACAGGGTATTTCATTTGTATCTTGTTCAATGCGACAACAGTGAACTGCTGCATTTTCGTAGTTGTTCTTTAACGCTGGTGTGAGTTATAACACCGAATGCCAAGTGTTTATCCCTACAAGTCCATAACAATGAACAGAAGACAGTAGCAACTCATTTCCTGCAGCACTCGTTAGAAATGTTACAGTGACGTCCATGTCAGAGTTACTGTGATAAATGTAATCGGATTTAACAGAAAGAATTTTATAAGAGAAATTAGAAGGTTTCTGATGTCCATGGATGGCAAATGCCCCATAAAAACGCTTTCATAGTGATAGACTTTAGGTAACTCTCAGAAGTCATCTGGATGTTCAATCACTACTAATGTCCCACCTGGATCATAATACACATTATTCGTTAGAAGTAAAAACCATCTCCTTCTCCAAAATTTGAGGGCAGTTACAAAATTCAGTATTCTTTTGGCCATTACTGTTTTGGTTGTCAGTAACAGCTAGAGCCCTCAAGAACAAAGCATGGGAGCAGTAGCTGGAAGAAGTAGGCAATTTCTGCTTTCTCAAGAGAACAGAAACAAGAGAATAGAACACATCAACAAGGTTGATTAACCACTTACAAAATTTTTTCAAGCATGATGGGACCAATTGTGAAAGAATATATAACCTTTTGGGTTTTTACAGTGATAGCCATTGTCTGATCCTATGTGTGTGTGTGTATATATATATATATATACACACATATATGTATATATATATATTTTATTTTTTTGAAATGCTATTCATTGCCTAAAACTCTAATGGAGTTTTAGGAAGTAAATATAATATTAAGTATGTTTGTGGTGAAATATTTGTTGAAGATACTTACTATTATTTTTCTCTATCTGGTAAGCCTAGGCAGTGGAATTTGTAGTTATAATTTTATTCTTACAATGCTTTATTAGTTATTCTCTATTATTGGAAAGAAGATAAAGCTATAAAAAGGCCAAATGTAGCAGAAACAATATAAGATAATCCACATACAAACACAACCTCATCATTTGTCCAGACTCTTTAAGTGTCTTTGTTGTGACTCCACAAAGCACTTGGATTAGCAATATAGTTGGCTAACCTGAACCAATCTGGGCTAATCTTGGAACATTCAAAGGGAAGTGCTTGGCACATAGTCAACTGCTAATTGTTTTACTGTGCAGTTAATAAGCTTCCACACATTGTTCCTTAACAATTTTAACTACTGAGAAGCCTATATTTTTGTTCTCTGGAAAAATAAATTACACTATAGCTTTTTCCTCTTTGTAATTCTACTCAATTTTTCTGTATTTGTACTCAGGTATTGTGAGCAATTGTAGGCTCTACATACATATAAACAAACAGATAAAAAAACTAATTTTGTTTAATCTACCTTTACTCCACTTCTTTCTCATCATTTCTATCTGAAAACCAGATATGTTACCTTAACTGCACTTTGATGGGCAAATGCCTCTAGGAAACTGGGTTTCTAGGCAACACGGCAGCGACCGAGGGCAAGACAAAGGGAATAGTTTCCTGTCTTAACTGTCAGGACAAAAGGGATTCCTTCATAATGCATTAATGCCCAGGGTACTGGTGGAGTATTTGATTTAATTTTTCATATGCTATCATCAAAAGCCTGTCTTTTCAAGTAACTATTTTTCTAAAGTTATTGTTTGATTTGTCTTTCTTAAAACAAAACAAAACAGTAAATTACAGAGTTCAAGTACCTTTAATTCACCCTGGTTAATTTAACAGTAGTGTTTTTTAAATTCTTCATCATCAGTTCATGTTCCCTTTATAAGAACACTGTTCCAATGATGATATTCTAGCATAATCAGGACATAAAAAGAGAAATCTTGCTGACAAGACAGTATGCAACCTTTTCACACTATCAGCAGGCTTCAGGATTTTGTATTTGCAATTAAAGGTATTATGAAATACAAGGAAATCACAATTTAGGTCATTTTTTGCTCCTCTCCACAGTAAGAAGAGAGACTTTTGAAAAACTAATTTGTACAACAGAGAGGTTAAAGCAGTGCTAGACCAGGAAAGTAATTCAAGAAGGAACAAATAGAGAATGTAAATTATTGTTTGGAAATAGTATCTTGTGTCTTCTACTTCGTCTGAATGAATGGATCATTTCAGGATAGCAACATTTAATCTGGGTCATAGAAGAATATAGGAGTCTCCTTAACCAAATTGTATGTGTATATTTCTGCCATAAAATTTGTAATTCAGTAACCTTCAGCCTTAGGTAACTGTGTGTCTGCAAAGTTTAAGGTGTGTTTAACTGAATCAAAAAAAATGTTCCCATTCCTTAGCAGCAATAGAATACCTTGGTTATTAACAGTTTAACTAAACCACAGGAAACAAAATCCCTTAGCTATTGAGTTTCATTTGCCACTGGAATTTTAGGGAACATTTCATGACTTATTAAAGAACTGGAATATGCCACCCCAAAATATGCCACTTTGGCATAAAGACTACTTTGAGCTGAAGGCAATTTAAAATCAAAAGATGTTGGACTAGGTCTCTGCTCTTCCCCTTATCTGCCTAAAAGCAGGACACATATTTCCTTTTGAAGAGGTACCCCCACTTTGTACCAGGGAGAGAAAAGTAACTCTTATCTTGGAAGACAGGGAGTCAATACTAAGATGAGTTCGCATAAACAGAACCTACTAAAATAGCCCTACCTTCCATTAGATCCCTCCATATACTTCCTAATCATTTCTTGACAATTTATCCTCCTTTGAAACTCAACTCCTTCTTACTTTTTTTTAAAAAAAGGTACATAATCCCTAAATCTAACCATTTCTTTTTGTTGCATTTCTATTCTGTAACCTCTGGTGCACATACATATTGATAAATATTGTGTGCTTGTTCTCCTGTTAATATGACATTTGTTAGTTCAATTTGCCTGGTTCCTGGCATAGAATCTAAGAGAGCAAGAAAAAAGTTTTTCCTCCCCAACACTGATCTGATATTAGAGGTATAAAATACTTTGGCAGGTGATCAGATGTGACTTCAAAGTCATTGTTTATATGTAGAGACGGCCTCTAGCTCAGTTGGTAAAGAATCTACCTGCAATGCAGAAGACCCTGGTTCAATTCCTGGGTCAGGAAGATCCCCTGGAGAAGGGATAGGCTACCCACTCCAGTATTCTTGGGCTTCCCTTGTGACTCATCTGGTAAAGAATCCGCCTGCAATGCAGGAGACCTGGGTTTGATCCCTGGGTTGGTAAGATCCCCTGGAGAAGGGAAAGGCGACCCACTCCAGTATTCTGGCCTAGAGAATTCTATGGACTGTATAGTCCATGGAGTCACAAAGAGTCAGACACAACTGAATGACTTTTACTTCACATCTAACAGAACTAACTTTCATAGGTTAATGGAGGACCTTTACAAGTAACATAGAGCTCTGAGGGTTGGGATATGGAGAATTACCAAGAAGAATAAAGTTGATGCATAAAGAAAAGCTGAGAAGAAAGAGATAAAGTGAGTGATGATTGGCTGTATTCCTTCAAGAGACATAACTCCTTTTAAAGATAACATTTATTTTGTCCCAAGTTGACTTAGGGAAAAAAAAAAACCAACTAAATGGGTAGAGAGAATATTAATCACAGAATAGATAGAAAAAACACAGATAGTGGGTTCTCATTCAGAGAATATCACTCCTTGATCAAGCAAAAGTACAGAGGCAAACTTTTGCTAAACACGTGGGAAAGATGTAAAGTTCCTTCAGAAATCATTTGAAGTAGATCTGTGTATAATGTAAATAATTCACATATGCAAAGGATTGCTGCTAAGTCACTTCAGTCGTGTCCGACTCTGTGCGACCCCATAGACGGCAGCCCACCAGGCTCCCCTGTCCCTGGGATTCTCCAGGCAAGAACAATGGAGTGGGCTGCCATTTCCTTCTCCAATGCATGAAAGGGAAAAGTGAAAGTGAAGTCGCTCAGTCGTGTCCGACTCTTAGCGACCCCATGGACTGCAGCCCACCAGGCTCCTCCGTCCATGGGATTTTCCAGGCAAGAGTACTGGAGTGGGGTGCCATTGCCTTCTCCATGCAAAGAATTAAGCACGAATAAAAGAACCAAGTGCAAAATCCACTATTCTCATCCAAGACAAAATGGGATAAGAGTATTAAGGGCACAAAAATGATCAACACTTGAATAACACATTGTTCTGGAAGTTCAAAGAAACATAATAACTCATTATCTTGGACTCATAAGGATAAGAAGTTTTTTTTCCAGCTTCTGAATGAGGAGAAATAACACATTTATATTGGCATGCTCTACATAATATTTCTAGTTTGCTGTATGTCAAATGCTCAAGCTAACAATAGAGTAATGTGTATATATATTCCTATTTGAAAGTTACTCTAACAAAATGGTAAAACTCTCATAATGGGTAGAGGTACTCGACCAAAATGCTCTATTATCCTCAGAGAGTCCCATGGTATTGGTATAAAAAAGTCTTGGAAGACCCTACCTATTTTTAATGATAAAATATTATTTCATGTTCAAATAAAGAAAAAAAGGCAAATAGTCATATCATTTTGCCTTAATATGGTCTCAAACTGATTTTGCTTTATATGTCATTCTGGCTCTTCAAGTTTGTAATAGTATCCTTTTTTCCCCCATAAAATAGAAAATTAAGTTGACATCTATTAAATAGCTAACATGTTTCTCAGTGTGCTTAACTTTTATACATGGAAGAGTCGGTCACAAGCAAGTAGTTAGGTATCTTGTTCAATGTCACATGTTTAGAAAGTGAGAGTGGTGAAATTTAACCTCTGTCTGAGAATCTCATTTCCCTCATTACCACTTTGCATTTCCCCAAAAAACAACTGACATAAAGGAAGGGAAATCTGCTAAGACTTATCTGAGTGTCTTTTAATTTCCTGATACCTATCAGACAATCACATAGAGGCAGTAAAATAAAGGATGTGAAAGAGTCTCTGGGATTTCTATTTGACAATCCTGGGCCAAAGTAATCCTGAGACCAAGGAACTAGTCTTGTCTACTCTCCTTACCTTCAAACATGGGATATGCCTAGGAGTCCAACTTAGAGTGTCCAGAGTGGCAGGTCACAACGCATAGAACAGGGGACTGATAGCAACACAGACTTTTCAAGCAGTTACAGCATCTTTGTCACGCTCATCAGGACATCTGGTATATAGCACTTATGACGTTTTAAGGAGAAAAGAGCATGTATAGACAAGATAAAAACATCATATGCTTTAATATTAAGAAATAAATGGATCAATTAGATTGGGAAGAAACAAATATGTACATTGATAAAAGTGTATCAGATACTGTCTATACTCTCATCAGATGAAGCAATTTCTATTGTTCTATATGTTTATGGATTCTTCCTTCTGTTTTTATCTATTCTGCTTTTAATGTGTTTTTTAGTGTGTTTTGAGATCTTTTAATGTGCTTTTTAGCTGTACAATTTTCACTTGATTCATCTTGATATCATCTATATCTTGGCTGGGACTTCCAAATTTTGCTGAGACTTTCTAAATTTTATTTTTTGTTTGTTTCAAATGTGCTCATAAGTGCTCAATGAAGCACTTGGTGACTGCTTTAAAATTCCTGTCAGATAATTCTAACACCTATGTCATCTTCATATTGGAATCTGTTAATTGTTTTTTCTCATTCAGCTTGATATGTTCCTATTTATTATTATGAGGTGATTTTTTTATTAAATCCTGGATTATTTGGTGTTATGTTTTAAAATTTTGATTCTGATTAATTTTCTGTTTTAGTAGGCTTCTTCTGACATTGCTCCACTGGGTGGAAATGTACATATAATTCAGGTGAAGAGATTCTTATCTCTTTGCAAGGTCCAGGTTAACTGTTAGATTTACCCAGTTTGGGATTTATGAGGCAAAAAGAAAGCCTAGGATAGTCACTACCATCCTGGCCATTCCGTTCTTTTAAATCAAAAGTCTTTCTTTCCATCTTTCAGAATTTTCTTATGTTTGGTTTACATTACACCCAGGATTTTCAGTTGTTTTTAGTAGGAGGATTAGGGAAAAGTGTTTCTACTCTTTTTCAGAAGTAGGAGTCCTGTGCAAATAGATTGCAAAAATGAACAGAGCCTCAGGGACATGTGGGACTCCAAGAAAAGATCTAATATTTGTGTCCCTGGAGTCCCAGAGGAGAAGATAAGACTTTTACTTTTTACCATCAGAAACTAGTAAAAGAAGAGCAAATTAAACTCGAAGTGAACAGAGAAAAGAAACAATAATGATTACAGTGGAAATCAATGAGATAGAAAAGAGAAAGACAGAGAAAAATCAATGAAACTTGAAGCTGGTTCTTTGATAAAACTAATACTATTGGTAAACCTTTAGCCAGAATAATTATAAATAATAAAAAGACACAAATTACCAAAGTCAAAAATGTTATCACACAGATCTCAAAGCTATTAAAATGATAATAAGGGAATATTACAAATAGCTTTACACCAATATATTCAAACACTTAAATAAAACTTAATGATTCTTTTAAAGATATCAAAACTTACTCAAGAAGAGACAGAAAATCAAATAATTCTACATCTATCTATTGAGAACTTGAAATTATACTGCAAGATCTCCCACCTTTAAACCTCTAAGACGATATGGCTTTACTGGTGATTTCTTTCAAACATTTAGAGAAAAGAAACATAAAAACCCAATAAAAACTCTTTTCAAAAATTTAACAGGTAGGAATTAGTTCATTCTATGAGGCCAGCATTGCTCAGACATGGACAAACAGTGATACAAGAAAAGAAAGCTACATACCGTTACCCCTCATGAACATAGAATCCAACACTATATATAATGGATATTTTTCCAGGAATGAAGCATTTGTTTAAAATAAAAGTAATTTATGACATTATCAAACCAAAAATGAGAGGTCATTTCATCATTTCAGTGGATAAAGAAAAGTTTTTGATAAAGTCTATACATTTTGATATAAACTCCTGGCAAAGAAGAAATGAAAACTTTCTCAACCAGATAAAGAACATTTAACAAAAGCCTACAGCTAACATCAAATTTAATGGTAAAGGATTGAATACTTTCCCCCTGGGATCAGGAGTAAGATAAGAATGTTGATTCTCAGCACTTTCATTCAATGTTGTACTGAGGTTCGACCCAGTGTATTTAGTGCACTAAACACGCAAAAAATAACAAGAAAGCATGCAGACTGGAGAAGAAGCAAAATCCACAGGATTTGCAAAAAAATAACTACTAGAGTGCATATGAGTTTACTATTGCTGTACAGTAGAATACAAAGTATTAAAAATCAGCTGAATTTCTATATATTAGCAGTAAATAATTAGATATTAAAATAAAAATACCATTCACAATATGACCAAAATACTTAAGTATATATTGATAAATGATGTGAAAGGCTTGTACACTTAAAGGTACAAAACACTGCTTGAGAGAAACTGAAAATGACCTATGTAAATGGAGAGACACATTGCCTTTGTGGTTCCTAACATTAAATATTATGAGAATATCAATTCCCACAAATTTTGCCTACAGATTTGGTGCAATCCCTAAAATGGAAAAATGTGGACTAATTTATGTGAAAGTCACTCAGTCATGTTCGATCCTTTGTGACCCCATGGACTGTAGCCTGCCAGGCTCCTCTGTCCATGGAATTCTCCAGGCAAGAATGCTGGAGCGGGTGGATGTTCCCTTCTCCAGGGGATCTTTCAAACCCAGGGATTGAACCCAGGTTTCCCGCATTGCAGGCAGATTCTTTGCCATCTGAGTCACCAGGAAAGCCCAAAATAATTTACAGTAAAGGAAAAAAAGTTAATGATCATTTTCAGATAACTCCTATGGTGTGGGGAGGTACAAGAATGAAGATTACAAAGGAGTATGTACAAATTTTCCAGTGGCGACAGATAGATATGTTATTTTCGCTTGTGGCGATGGCTTCTCAGGTCTATAAATATGTCAAAACTCACCACATTGCACATTTTAAATATGGCTGCTTAACACATGTTAATTATGCCTCAAGTTTAAAAAAAAACTAAACTATTTCTATAGAATCACACACACACACCTTGACAGTAATGAATGAATGAGATAAAGGAACAGGCTTACAACAAATCCAGCTAGGTTGAAGTTAGCCTATCTTAAACTTAAGAAAAATATTTATTTTAAATAGCTATAATTTCTTTCTAAAGCCCTAATAATGAATGAATATTACCTGATTTTTGGTTGTTGTTTTTTATTACCCTGCCTTAGAAGTCTAAGGCCTGGCATTGCAAAATATATTAATCTCTATGCTGCTTGGATTTAAATAATATTTTCAGGGAAATTTCCCACTATTTCACTAATGAAATAATTAATATGGGTTTCCTCATATTTTAGGATAATTAAAAAGTTTATATATTTATCTTGGTGAAATAACTTCTATATTGATGTTGTAAAAAATCAATGGTCCTTTCCACATATCCAGATGAGGAAGAAAATAAGTTCTAAGGTCTGAAAACTGTCCCATAAAAATTGTACAACATTCCCATGGGTTTCTCAGATTCATGATAAGTACCCATAAATTTCCCAGAAACTTTTATTATTTTCTATCAAGAATTCAAGTATCATTGAGATTATCTGTGGTTTTTACCATACTTTATAAAACTTAAGCTAAAAAAAGATATATTTGCATACATTTAGAACCCAGTAAATCATGAAAAATGGCCTCACACTCAACTATGCCTATAATTTATGTTAGAAAATTCTTCCAGTATGATCATCAACTATTTTTATTGAGCATGCAACCTGTCAAAAGTGTTGCAGTAGGCATGATTATAGAAACAAGTAGTTCGAACAACAGCATTCATTTATTCAACAAATATTCATTTGAGTTTCCAGTGTAGAACAGGCATTTCACTAGGTACTGGGGTTAAAGGGTCAACAAGAAAGAGATGATGCTGGACCTAATACTGTTAACATTGCAATGGGAGGATATAGACTAAATAATAATTTTTGTATTAAGTATATTTCATTTAAGAATGAAATTAAAAGAATCCTTTGAAAAAGGTATAGGCTTACATTTTAATTATACAGTGAAACAGTAAACATGTCATACATTCTAATTTAATGTAAAATTTAACAAGATTAGATATGTATAGGTGCACAGTTAATTTACAACTTCTGAAATAATACATACAATATTAAATAAAAAAACAACAAACTTTTGAGAAAATTTCATTCCAGCACTCGTTAGTCTTTTGCATAAACAATTCTTGGAGACTTCCCTTTAAGTTACAGTGAACTTGGTAATTCTGACTAACTCTCCTTCTAAGTACTTTTAGAAATTATGAAAGCCTCTGAAGAAATTTGAGATCTGATCAGATAGATAAGGAAGGATTACTGAGTCGGGATTTAGAAAAGAAAATAAAAAAAAGAGAGTCATGGACTTGGTGGCACTCTTCCTCTGCAGGTATTTGCTGATTCCTGAGAGGGCTGCTGGAGAATTTGCTGGCAGCCTCTCTTAGCTAGCGCACAGCTGTGATGTTCAGGGGTCACCAAGAAGAGTTCCCTGGCGAACTCTCCATCCTTCAGATTGAAACATCAAAGAATCTCACAACCTCCTCTCGCCACCCCTGCAAGGATAAAAGCTAGCCAGAAGTAGAGAAATCCTTCCAGGGAATACGAATGTATCATCTAATCATCTTCATTTTTAAATCAGGTAAAGGTGATTCAGGGTAGCTCGTACCCAGACAACTAACAGAAACAAATAAAAACCCTCTATCAAGGATGATAAAGCATCCTAGACCCTAACTTGCTTATGCAAATATTTTCAGATATAATATCTGGTACATATTAAAAAAAAAAAAACCTTGGATGATGACATAATGATGGATACATGACATCATACATTTATGCAAAATCATAGTTTGTGCAACACCAAAAGTGGATCATAACACCCTAGTCCCACAGCTTACCTAAAAAATAACACACTCCATAGGTGCTCTAAATATTAAAGCAATATATATATATACTTTAAAATAATTCAAGAAATAAAATACAAGACTAAGAATTTTGACAAAGTAGTAGAGACTAACAAATAAATGACAGAGTAGATTGAAAAAGAATCAAATTGAAAGTCTAGAACTGGAAATTACAGTTATCTAAACTAAAAACTCAAAAGATATGTTTAACAGCAAGTTATCCAATATGGAAGTGAAAATTAGTAAACTAAAAGCTAAGGGAGAAGAATATATACAGAATGAAGCAATTCATCCCCCCATTTATTTCCTTTTAGTCTTTACATTACACCATAATGTAAACTCCCTGAGTCCCAGGATCATGTCTTGCTCACTGTACTTGATCACCGGTGCCTAGTGGAATTCTTAACTCATAATGGATATTCATCAAATAATTGCTGATAAAAGAAATATTTGGTTAGAAAAATTCACTTCTATAATAACTTCCAAGGCAGTACTTTTTAGACAGAGTATGTCTAACTAAACACGGTTGGCTATACTGAAAAAAAAATTATAGGATAATTCCTGAGTAGTGAAGAAAGGGGAAAAGAGGAAATAAAAGGTATTAGACTTGGGCAGGGAGGAAGGTAGAGGCCAGTGTTACTATTCAAACATACTATCATTGTGAGTGTATGATATCCAACAAGGTGTACATATAGAAAGTGTAAGTGAAATCGCTCAGTCGTGTCCGACTCTTTGCAACTCCATGGACTGTAGCCTACCAGGCTCCTCCATCCATGGGATTTTCCAGGCAAGAGTACTGGAGTGGGTTGCCATTTCCTTCTCCAGGAGATCGTCCTGATCCAGGGATTGAACCTGGGTCTCCGCATTGTAGGCAGATGCTTTACCGTCTGAGCCACGAGGGAAGTCCACTTGCAGGTTGGTATGAACCCCACCAAAGTTTCTGCCATAAGCCATATGAGGTCACTGCCGAACCGCAGAGCAGGGCTCCTCACTTGCTTCGCCCAGGGCGTGCCATTCATTCCCACAAGCACACTGTTGAGTTAGTAAAGCACAGCAGAAAACATGTTCGCTAGGAGAACAAAGAACTAGAGCTCCAAGCATCCTTACCTTGTTCTGAGTAACCCCACATGAGCCCAAGATGAAAGGTTGTTGCTGAACCATGAAAAGACACCTGGATTCTTGGCCTCTGGAGGAGAAGAGTTCAATCCGGGGCCAGAGACAAGGCTGGATTGCTCAGAGCTTTTGTGCAATAGAGTTTTATTAAAGTATAATAGAGATAGAGAAAACTTCTGACACATACACCAGAAGGGGGCAGAAAGAGTGCCCTGGTGTACATATACATTATTAGAATTAGTAAGTCAATTTGGAAATGTTGCTAGATTTAAAGTCAACACACACAAAAATCCAAATTCATATATTTATGCTTTTTTGTTATTCAGTCGCTAAGTCGTGTCCAGTCTTTTGGTGACTCCATGATCTGCAGCATGCCAGGCTCCTCTGTCCTCCACTATCTCCTGGAGTTTGCTCAAATTCATGTCCAATGATTCGGTAATGCTATCTATGCTGCCCCCATCTCCTTCTGCCTTCAGTCTTTCCCAGCTGAGTTCAGTCTTTTCCACTGAGTTGGCTTTTTGCATCAGATGGTAAAAGCAATGGAGCTTCAGCTTCAGCATCAGTCCTTCCAGTGAATATTCAGGGTTGATTTCCTTTAGGATTGACTGGTTTGATCTCCTTGCAATCAAGGGATTCTCAGAAGTCTTCTCCAGCACCACAATTCAAAAGTGTCGATTCTTTGGCACTCAGCCTTCTTTATGGTCCAACTCTCACATTCAAACATAATTACTGGAAAAACCATAGCTTTGACTATCTGAATCTTTGTTGGCAAAATGATGTCCTGCTTTTAAATACTCTATATAGGTTTGTCATAGCTTTCCTTCCAAGGAGCAAGAGTCGATCAGTTTCATGGCTGTAGTCACCATCTGCAGTGGTTTTGTAGCCCAAGAAAATAAAATCTGTCACTGCCTCTATTTGCTCCCCTTCTATTTGCTATGAAGTGATGGAACTAGATGTTATGATATTAGTCTTTTTAAATATTAATTTTTTCAAACATTTATGCTAGAAATAAATAACTAAGGAATGGAATTTTAAAAGATACAACACTTTTAATGGCATCAAAATGTGAAACTCCTATCAAAAATATGAAAATACAATATATTTTCAATGAAAATACAATGCATAGGGTACTCAACAGAATAACATTAAAATGGAAATAAATTATATAAATTCCTGAATAGGAAGAATGTATTGGGAGTTAATATCCAACTAATATTGGGACTTTAGATAAAGCTGTGATATTTAAGAGAGTGTATTCTGGTATAAGGATAGATTAATGGGATAGCATGGGAAACCCAGTTTTGTAGACATAACACTTGATTTATCACAAAGCAGATAGGATGACAGTCATATTAGTTAATGGTTCTGGGACAATTGGAAATGTGTATGGAAAAAAGTGAAATGTGAATCCTATTTCACAGCATTCATGAGTTCAATTCACTATTAGATTATAGATAATGTGAAAGGCTAAATGAATACATCTTATTGGACTGAGTTTCTCAACAGCAGCACTGTTGCTATTTGGGCCAGATAATTCTTTGTTTTGGAAGCTGTCCTGTGCATTATGGTATGTCTAGCAGCATCCCTGGCCTCTCTGCATTGAATGCCAGTACCACATTGTCAGTTATGACAACCAAAAACATATCTAGACATTGACATATGTCCCCTTGTGCAAAATTGCCTTTAGCGATGAACCACTATTCTAGGAGATAATGTCAAAAAATACTTATTATTTGGGATAAAGAACAACTTCTTAAATAGGACACAAAATGATATAACTGAAAGTAAAAACTTTTCAATTTGACTACTTTTATATATATATACATATATATGTATATATATGTATATATATATAAATCTGTTCATTGGAAACATTATCAGGGGAATGAATAGACAAGCCACAGAAATGGAGAAAGTAATAGCTGTCTAACTGGCCAAAGCCTTATAACCAGATTGTATAAAGAACTCAACGAGGAAATGATGAAAACAATAGAAAAATGATCAATCAACTTCACCAATTGAATATGTTAAAATGACCAAAAAAGATATGGAATAGTGTTCAGAATCACTAGTCATGAGGAAAATGCAAGTGAATCAAGACAAAGTTCTTGATCTCCATCAGAATGGCACAGTGAGAAGCCTGACCACACCAACAGTGACTGGAGTTCCAGAGCGGGAGTTGGCACACTTGAATTGTCAAGCGATGGATACTAAGCATTCTATGGCCTCTGTCAACAGTACTTACTGAGGTATCACCTCACACTGGTCAGAATGGCCATCATCAGAAAGTCTACAAATAACAAGTGCTGGAGAGGCTGTGGAGAAAAGGGAACCCGTCTACGCTGTTGGGGGGAATGTAAATTGGTGCAGCTACTATGGAGAACAGTATAGAGGTTCCTCAAAAAAGCTAAAAAAGGTAGAGTTGGTCTATAATCCATCAATCCCTCCCCTGGGCATCCAGAAAAAACACAAACTTGAATTTGATTAGATACATGCACCCCAGTGTTCATAGTAGCACTGTTTACAATAGCCAAGACATGGAAGCAAACTCAACGTCCGTCCACAGATGAATGGGTCTTTACCCATTCATTCATATATGGTACACATACACCATGGAATATTATTCAGCTATAAAAAAATAATGAAATAATATCATGGCAACAACGTGGATGGTCTTGAAGAGTACCAAGCTAAGTAAACTAAGTCAGAGAGGGAAAGACAAATATCACATGATATATAAATGGGATCTTAAAAAAAAAGAGAGACATATTTACAAAATAGAAATTGACTCACAAATATAGGAAACAAACTGATAGTTATCAAAGGCGAAAGGGAAAGGGAGGGATAAATTAGGACTTTGGGATTAACAGATACACACTACTATGATAAACAACATATAAAAATAAGCAACACAGACATACTGTATAGCACAGGGAACTTTACAAGATACTCAATATCTTGTAATAACCAATAATGAAAAAGAATCTGAAAATGTGTATATATATGTGTACATATATATGTATATGTATATATGTATATGGCCTTCCATACCTATATACATATATATGTATATGGCCTTACATATATATATGTATATGGCCTTCCCTAATGGCTCAGATGGTAAACAATTTGCCAGCAATGCAGGAGACCTGGGTTCAATCCCTGGGTTAAGAAGATCCCCTGGAGAAGGGAATGGCTACACTCCTGTCTACTTGCCTGGAAAATCACACAGACAGAGGAGCCTGGTGGATTACAGGCCATGGGGTCGCAAAGAGTCAGACACTACTGAAGCGACTTAGCAAGCATATATATAAACTAATTACTCTTGCCTGAAATTACTACAACAGTGTAAATAAACTAATTTCAAGAAGAAAATACTCTAATCTTTTACCACAAAAGCAGCCACAGACAATTGATAAATGAATGGGCATTGTTGTCTTCCCCCCAAACTTTATTTTTACATATCAGTGGCAGGACAGACTTGTCCAGCAAGCCACAGTTTGCATACTTCTTGTGTACAACAACAAGACTGCTCATATGTTCCTTGTGGGAATGTAAACTGGTACAAGAAATTTGGAAACAATTTTGTCATTATTTTCTAAATTAGGTATCTTTCTCAATTACCCATGCCTTCTTAGCAATTTCCCTCTCAGTTTATATATTCTCAAGAAGAAGAAAATGAAGTCTCTCAGTCGTGTCTGACTCTTTGCACCCCCAGGACTGTAGCCTGCAAGGCTCCTCGGTCCATTTCCAGGCAAGAATACTAGAGTGGGTTGCCATTTCCTTCTCCAGGGGATCTTTGTGACCCAGGATCGAACCTGGGTCTCCCACATTGTAGGCAGACTCTTTACCATCTGAGTCACCAGGGGATCCCATATTCCTAAGAAATGTAGGCAAACATGTACTAGGAGATAAACGCAAGAAGATAAGTGCATACTGGCAGTATTTTTGTTAATAAAATGGAATAGAAATAAGGTCTATTGACAACAAAAGGGATACATATACTGTTCAGTTAGGTAACTCAGTCATGTCTGACTGTTTGCGACCCCATGCACTACAGCACACCAGGCTTCCCTGTCCATCACCAACTCCTGGAGCTTGCTCAAACTCATGTCCATAGAGTCTGTGATGACATCCAACCATCTCATCCTCTGTCGTCCCCTTCTCCTCCTGCTTTCAATCTTTCCTAGTATCAGGGTCTTTTCAAATGAGTCAGTTCTTCACATCAGGTGGCCAACGTATTGGAGTTTCAGCTTCAGCATCAGTCCTTCCAATGAATATTCAGGACTGATCTCCTTTAGGATGGACTGGCTGGATCTCCTTGCAGTCCAAGGGACTCTCAAGAGTCTTCTCCAACACCACAGTTCAAAAGCATCAATTCTTTGGTGCTCAGTTTTCTTTATAGTCCAACTCTCACATCTATACATGACTATTGGAAAAAGCATAGTCTTGACTAGATGGACCTTTGTTGGTAAAGTAATGTCTCTGCTTTTTAATACGCTATCTAGGTTGGTCGTAGCTTTTCTTCAAAGGAGTGAGTGTCTTTTTATTTCAAGCTGCAGTCACCATCTGCAGTGATTTTGGAGCCCAAGAAAATAAAGTCTCTTACTGTTTCCATTGTTTCCCAATCTAATTGCTACCAAGTGATGGGACTGGATGCCATGATCTTAGTTTTCTGAATGGTGAACTTTAAACCAACTTTTTCACTTTCCTCTTTCACTTTCATCAAGAGGTTCTTTAGTTCTTCACTTTCTGCCATAAGGGTGGTGTAACCTGCATATCTGAGGTTATTGATATTCCTCATGGCAGTCTTGATTCCAGCTTGTGCTTTATCCAACCCAGCATTTCACATGATGTACTCTGCATAGAAGTTACATAAGCAGGGTGACAACATACAGTCTTGACGTACTCCTTTCCCAATTTGGAACCAGTCTGTTGTTCCATGTCCAGTTCTAACTGTTAGAATTGAACATGGAACATATACTGCAATATATTAAAAATGAAACCTTTTACAGCAACACAAAAGAATGAAGCAAAGAGTTAAGTCAAACAAGAATAATGATATATGAAAGAAGCCATATAGAAAAGAGTGCATACTGTACTCTTTAATTTTTCATAAACTGTTATAAAATCTATCTTTTCTATTCTAAAATACATAATAATATATGGGTTTCACAACAGTATAGAATTTAGCAAAGTTTACACCATTTAAAAGCAGTAATAGGTGATAAATATTACTGTAAACATCAGGATATTGGTAAAAGTTTGGAAGAAGGCACATTGAAAGGTTTTGATATGCTATTTCTTTTTCTATTTCTTGACCTCAATGATATTTACACAAGAATCTGCTTTGTTTCATCACGTATGCACATTTTTATTTGAGTGCTATATTTTAAAGTAGCACTGGATCTCTAGGTTGGGAAGATCCCTTGGAAGAGGGCATGGCAATCCAGGCCAGGATTCTTGCCTGTAGAATCCCCATGGGCAGTGAAGCCTGGCAGGCCACAGTCCATGGGGTCTCAGAGTTGGACATGACTGAGTGACTCAGCACAGCACAGTGGGTTAGGTACTTTCACATGCTCCCACATGCTCACATATTTTTAAAATAGAAACTTTTTAAAAACAATTTCCTGAAATTTTATGATTTCCTTTTTTTTGGGTGGGGGATGGGGAGAGAAAAGGCAATATGAATATCCATTTGTAAAGCAGGCTTGGATGATAGCAGACCCCACAAATAAAAGTTTCTTCCCCTCCAAGGACACTGAATACAACACCCTGAGTCAAACTCACAGCATGCCAAGCAGTATTTCTCTTCTCCTGTGACTATTATCAAGCCAAGTACTAGGATCTTGCAAGTAAAAATTTGTAATGTAGTTCATTTTCCAATGTTTCCATCCTTTCTATGCATTTTACTCAATACTTGAAGTTACTTGTCCTATGAAAAATATGGTTTTGTACTAGTTCGCACTGATATTCTGACATGTATCCATCTCATTGGTTCTCAGCCCTGGCTGCATATTAAAATCAGTTGACAACTTAAGGGGAAAAAAAAAAAAATCTATGGCTTAAATCTAGCTTAGACTAATTAAATCAGGCTCTCTTGGGGTGTGGCCCAGGTGTTTTTGAAGTGCCCCAGAAAGATTTAACATGTAGTAGGTTTGAGAACCACTGAGCTGTCTGATGGCCCCAATTAGAAGTGTGCATAATTAAGTCAGAAATGTTCAATCTGCCTCAATATAGTCAGGAAGAAAAAAATTATCGTTTTGGTAAGAATTGGTATTTCTCACATAGTTGTTAGTTTATTTTATTACATATGAGATGGCATTTTTCTAAAGCTTACAAATAAAAACGTCTCTCCGGAATATTTAGCATCCATACATAAAAATGGGCTTCCCTGGGGCTCAACTGGTAAAGAATGTGCCTGTGATGTGGGAGACAGGAAAAAAAAAAAATCACTGACCTGAGCTAGCAGGTTCTTATTACTTTGACCCCAGCATGCTATTTGAGTCTTTCCAATGGTCTCCTTCTCCTGCATTGTCAGGAACAGTTTTTATAAACAGGAAATAATTGTGTCTTAATTGTGTCTAATAGTTGGCCAAAGCTGTTCTTTAAATCTGCCCTCTATTTCACTAAGGAATCCCCATCTGTTAGATGCACTTAGATAAGTGGCGAAGTTTGTCAAGACTTGCTGTGTATTTTTGTAATGCTGTATATTTTTGGAATGCTAAACTTTCTTCCCCCTAACCAAAACCCTATTGAATTATCGACCAAAACCCTTAATAATATGTCAACTGCTCCTATTTTAGATAGGGAATGAAATTATTCTATAACGCATTTCAGTATTTTCACAAGTTAAAAAAAAATTCTAATGGCAACTAACACTTCTCCATAAAGAAATCTAAAGGATGCCCATCATAGAGCTAAAAATAAATATAAAAAAATTAAATTCCTCTTTTTCTATGTAGAATTTCCATCCTTGTGGGGGATGACAACATCTGTTTTGTCCCTTCAGTGAGCAACTTTCTATATTACCTTTTATTCTTTATACTTCTCACATATAATTTTAATTCAATAACATCTTCTATTAGTAATTTCTTCCTTTCCATGTCTACAAATTTTTGATGATTGCTGACCTAAATTGCTGAAACATATTTCCTATCAGGGGCTCTGCTTCTAAACTTGCTGCCCTCTAATTAAGCCAAAATGACATGACTAAAATCACATTTTTCTGATTCACTATTGTATTTCATTAAAATCACTCCCCTTAAATCTCTCCACTAGTCAGCTGATACATTTCTATCAAATTTGGGTAACAAACCTTATCCAAAGCTCAGAGCATGTCATTGTATCATTTTCCTCTGGTTTCCTTCTCATTCTTCAGCTACCCTCTCTGCTTCAAAAAATACTCTTTATACCTTGGTACTATTTTCTCCTTTCTAACATTCAAATCCAGTATTTGCAATTTTTTAAAGTATTCCTCTTGTCTCTGCATATTGTGTATGGTATATCTTACAAAGTATTGTGAGAATACAGTGTTTGCTTTAGAATGGTAAACTACCTCCAACCTCCTATGATTTTGTACTAGGTCGTTCCAGTTGCGTCTGACTCTTTGTAACCCTATGGACCATAGCCTGCCAGGCTTCTCTGTCCATGAGATTCTCCAGGCAAGAATGGTGGAGTGGGTTCCTTCTTCAGGGATCTTCCTGACCCAGGGATTGATCTTGTGTCTCTTACATCTCCTGCATTGGCAGGCAGGTTCCTTACCACTAGCACCACTTGGGAAGGCCTAAGCTTAATAAGATAAAATCCAAGAGAACAAAACAATACTACCTTTTTCCTGGATGGGGAGCATGTAAAGATGTAGGCAAAGAACTTAAGAGAGGATCATGAAATCAAACTACAATATAAGCGCCTAAGGATCTAATGCACATACCACATTTTTATTTGAGTGCTGTCTTGCTCATTGCTATAGCTCCAGAACACAGAAGCTTAGCTATAGTAGTCAGTCAATAAATATTTGTTGAGGACACTCATCAAACAAGTCTACAAATGTGTGTATACCCCCACAAGATTGATCCATACTTACAATGCAGAGACACAATGCAGATCATATGATAATATTCTCACCATGAAATGTAACTATACCTATTTTTGTGCAATGTAAAGTCAGTAACTATTTATTTGAATACTTATACAATCCACTTATCATTCCATGTGTGCATGTGTACTAAGTCACTTCAATTGAACTTGACCGTGACCCTATGGACTGTAGCCCTCCAGGCTCCTCTGTCCATGGGATTCCCCAGGTAAGAATACTAGAATGGGTTGCCATGCCCTCCTCCAGGAGATTTTCCCAAGCCAGACATCAAACTGGAGTCTCTTATGTCTCCTGCATTGGCAGGCAGGTTCTTTACCACTAGCACCACCTGGGAAGCCCATACATAATTCCATAAGTGAAATTAATTATCTTGTCCCTTTGGGTTGCTCTAACTGAATACCATAGGGACTGGATAGCTTATACACAACAGAAATGTATGTGTCACAGTTCTGGAGGGTGGGAAGTCCAAGATCAAGGCTCTTGCAGGATCAGTATCCAGTAAAAGTTTGCTTTCTGGTTCATAGGTAGCTGACATTTTGCTGTGTCTTCACATAGTGCAAGCGGCAGAAGGGTTTTCTAGGGTCTCTGTCATAGGGGCACTAATCCCATTCATAAGGGTTCTGCCGCTTCCCAAAGGCCCTACCTCCAAATACATTAGGCGTTCAATTTCAACATGCGAATTTTGGAGAGATACAAAATTAGCAGTTATTAGGGAATAGCCAAATGCAAAGAAAATGCCTCTGATGTTTCTTTACCTAGAAATAAATGAGGGATATTATCTAAAAGTTTGAGAGAGGATTTAATTCTACATTGCTATAAGTCACAAGCCAAGTATCAGTTGTGGTCAGGATATTTATTTTCTCAAGTCAGTACTAGAGACATCCATGAGCATCTTACATTTATCAAGCTTTTTTTTTGAAACTTAGAATGCAAATTATGTGTTTGCTACTGCATCAGGTAAAGTTGTGGATTTATAATATTGTTAGTAGTTACTAGAAACAAACAAATTGTAGATACAGCAGTTGTTAACCATAAATAAAACATAATTTCTTAAACAAAGAGAAATTTTTTTGCAAAATAATGTAAAAATGCAGAATTCAACAAATGACAAAGGAAAGCATTTCACACAAAATTTCTTCGATTGCCAACGACTCAAATTGGATCTCGGTGGTCATTCTGTAGGAAGAGAGCACAGTGTTGACTTCCAAAGGACAGACCAAGCATGTTGAGGATATGAGCACAATGGAAAGAAAGTCAAAGTGTTAGGTGCTCAGTCGTGTCCACCTCTATGTGACCCCATGAACTGTAGCTCTCAAGGTTCCTCTGTCCATGGAATTGTTCATGCAAGAATACTGGCGTGGGTAGCCATTCCCTTCTCCCGGGAATTGTCCGAACCCAGGGATCAAAGCTGGGTCTCATACACTGCGGGCAGATTCTTTACTCTGTGAGCCCCTAGGGAAGCCCCAACACAAGGGTGGGTACCCTCAAATTTTAAGCACTGATATAGTTTCATGAGATCAGATTCTTTCCATGTCTTCGTACCTATTTTATGTTTTAGGAATTTAAAGACATTCAACTACATTTTAGTATGTTAATTGCCACAGAAGCGTTATAAATTGTCTTTGATGATAATTCACTTAAAGGTCTTATTCTGGCCTTCTGGACAGAGGTGAGAGACACCAAACTAATACTCAGGAAGTCAAACCTATATTGTTACTTTTTTGTCCTGATGCCTTCAAAGCCATGGAAAGAGGGAGTCTCTCTGAACAATTTAGCACTGTACTTTGGGGGTGTAATGGTTGATTTTATATGTCAACTTGACTAAGCCATGAGGTACCCAGACATCATTCTGAGTGTATCTGTGAGAGTATTTCTGGATAAAAGAAATAACTGAATCAGTAGACCAAATAAAGCAGATTGCCCTCCTTAATGTGAGTGGGCATCATCCAAACAATTGAAGATCTGAGTTGAACAAAAATGCTGAATTAGAGGAAACTCCTCCTGCCTGACTATTGAACTGGGACATTGATCTCTTCTGACTTAGACGTAGATTAAAACACTGGCTATTCTTGAGTCTCATGCTTGCTGGCATTTGGACTAGAATGTACACCACAAGCATCTGTGGTCCTCAGACCTTTGGATTTAAAGTGAAGCTATGTATCAGTTCTCCTGTGTGTCCAGCTTGCCAACTGCTATCTTGGGATTTCTGCCTCCATAATGCATAATTCAATTAGTTATAATAAATATTCTTTTAGATAGACTGATAAACAGATATGCTTATAGATAGATACCTAAACTGCATTTCCTGTAGGTTCGGGGGTCTGGTTTCTTGGACTTACCTGGTGGCTCAGATGGTAAAGAATCTGCCTGCAATGCAGGAGACCCGGTTTTGATCCCTGTGTCAGGAAATCTCCTGGAGAAGGGAAGGGCAACCCACTCCAATATTCTTGTCTAGAGAAGTCTATGGACAGAGGAGCCTGGAGGGTTACAGCTCATGGGATCACAAAGAGTCAGACACGACTGAGTGACTGAAATTTTCACTTCCTGGTTTCTCTGGAGAACCCTGACTAATACAAGGGTAATTTATATTAAAAGGTCATGTTTTATTTTATTTTTTGACCCTATAATATTATTAAAAGAAGTAAAAAAAAAGACATTGATTGAGAATATATGTTTAAAAATTCCCTTAGAATTGTAAAACTATAAAAGCTGGAGAGAACATAACCAAGTTATTTACAGATGACCTCATGAAGCCCAGTTGCTTCATATGATTTTCTAAAACTGTGCAGAGTAATGAATCATTGCAATAAAGCAAAAATAAAGAGAGAATCTACACATTACAGGTATGGCTCTTGAAATATTAGGCAATATAAGTGTTATACCCAGAATACAATATCTAGGTCTTCGTAGGCAAGTTTAGATGCTTAGGTCCTGAGTATACTAAGAAACTTCATAGACTTTAGACTTAATGACCCTGGACCTCAGTGCTTTCTCTGCTGCATAGAAATTGCCTAACTTTAGTCAACTGATTTCACCTCTTCTGGCCTTCGTTCCCTAATTTGTAAAGTGGGGAAATAACATCTACTTTTTAGGTATGTAGTGAGGATTAAATGAGATAATACACAAAATTCTCATTGAGTGCATATAAAGGGCACATAAAACATGGTTCCCATTGTTATTATACAACTATATTTTAGAGTCACTGTGAATATGCGACAAACACTGGGCTTCAGGGTAGAACTTACAAGTGCTGTTTGCTGGGGTTGGAGTATTTGCAGTGGGACAAGGTTTGGAGACTTGTCACCAGTTTCTACCAATACCTGGCATTTCATTAGGATTCATTACTTTATTTATAGTAATGGAATTCTTTTCAACTATCACTTAGTTTCATATGTGAAATCTGAGCAATGCTCTGAGTATTATGTCTGAATTTTATAAAAGAATCTGTAACTTTAGAGAAGAAAAATGAGTTGTACATACCATAGATTCAGTAAATGTTACAGTCAAGATTGGAAATCAAATCTTCTGATTCTAATTTTCCTTTTATCCACAGTCTTAATAAAATTAATATATAAATATCACTTAAGGGAGATTAGATATTTCCATAAAGAAATATAACAGTCTATAAGTGACATAAATATTTATTCCCATCATCTCACATGTTGGATCATTTTGTAACAGTCATGCTAATGCATGCCTTAACATATAAAGTGTGGTGCTTTATAAGTTAATTTGTACACGACTGAGCGACTGAACTGAACTGAACTGATGTTAATTTCATGTGCCTTTAGTTTTTTCTATTGATCAAGTGAGTCAAACTAAACCTGGATTTCACTACTTTTAGCCCCAACAATGTTCTACTGAGTCACAGCTGTTTCTGACTTCAGGGTTTTATTTACTCATTGATAATCACACAGGGAACAAAATCCAAAAGAAAAGGGACACAAATCAAACTTTTTGGAGAAGGAGAACATAAGAGTAGGAACTTAGTGTCCAGCTAATTGACTAACCTTAGACCAGAGAACCTATTTCACATGAGGTAAGACCTCTAGGCTTTCATTTAAATTCTGCTCAGTTTCTGACATTTCTGTCAGATGTAACATCTTTTAAATTGTTCTGCCCTTCAAAATTCAATAGAAGGAAGAATCATATTCTCTCTATAATAAATATACTTTTTCTATGTGATTGGGACAAAGTCATGAAATAACCAACTATGGTGCTGCTTTGACAGTTCATCCAATGGTGACTGCTGAAATCAAGCACAGTCCTAAACTCTTTAGCTCAGGGCAACAACAGTATTTCTCACTATGCCTTCTGCTCAAAAAATTCTCACTTGACTTTTCTGGGACTGAAAATTCAATCTCTGCTGTACATATGATTTCATAACCTTATGAGTCATTTCTGGTTCATTTATTTTTCTGTGTGTACCGCTAAGAAGCAATGGGAAAACAAAAAGCATTATAATGACATTCATTTGTTAATTTAGCAAATACTCATCAAGTATCTACTATCTATACAGCATTAGAGTAGGAAGGTACTAGAATCTATAGCAAACCAACGTATGGGGGCTCAGAAAGCTTACCATCTTTGTGAACTATTATTATAAGAATTCAGTTGTCCTTAATTAAGTCTAATTATTTTAAAATTAATTTGAAATTTAAAATATATCAAAATGTATCATCCAGTTTTTAAGTGTTTTCAATACAGGGGGGAAAATAAAGAAGAGTGACGTTAGAAAAGGACACATGACTATCACTCACATAATAGACACACCGTCCTGAGTTCTGCCTACAAAGAAGCACAACTAAGGTTCATAGAAGGTCAATTAATTTGATGGATAAGTTGAATTGGCTGCTGGCACCAAAGAATCAAATAAATCACTTTTCACTTGGAGTTTCTATTTTCATAGAAACAACCACAGTGATAAATAGAGATGATTGCTAAATAGAAATGAATAATCAAGAGTCTGTTAAACCCTCTCACTGACTTAGGAAGGTGGAAGGATAGCAGAGTTGAGAACATGGCTGTTGGGAGATTTGTATATCAAAAGGTTCAAGTTTTGACCATATTCTTGTGCAGTACCAAAAGTAACTTATAAATAGACTTAGTATTTTCATATTTTTTTTTCCTGCTCTTTGAGATTCCTTTGGGACCACTGATCGAAACTAGGAACTCTGAATACTCTAAGACAACTTGAAAAAATTATATTTAACCTTAGACTCCACAGTCACTGGGGAATTGTTATTTGATGGAGAGTTCCCTCTTTGTGTTCTGATTCTTGGATTTGAAGAGGCAAGAAAGCAGAAGTGATTTCAGAATGGGTTCAGAGTCTATTGCTCTGTAGAGGTATATGCTCCCAATTGTTAAAGGGTTCCTCATTCACTGAACAAATATTTATTGAGTAGCTACTCTGTGTCAGGCCCTGGTGAACAAGACAGGCAGAGTCCTGGACTTTAAAAGGTCACATCATGCCAAATTGCCATTGACAGATTAAAGAAACAAAAGGCCAAAAGGACAGAATGATTTACAGATACCTGCTAACCCCTTTTGCTCACACATATAAACACCACATCATCGGCCGACAGGTATGTTTGTGACAAGAATAATTTTCAGAACATCAACCCTCACTGCAGTCTGTATCTAACGTGGAGCGTTAACTTATACTGCTCAGTAAGCACTCATGTTTGCATTGTTTTATCCTGGATAGCAAGGCTGTAATTGCTCAACGTGGATTTATTGATCATCCATACCTGTGCACAGCACAATGCTGAGTCACTGCAATGCAGCGATTTATCTCATGGAAACCAGGGCCAGAAAGTGAAAATTTCCTTCCAGTATGTTATAGCAGCAATCATGAAGAATTTTCCATCACAATACCCAACAGTCCCAGAAGTTTGGCTTTTTAGCATATTTTTCAGATGCTCCTGTTTCTCTTTTACTAGCGCCCCACAGTACCTGCAATGGCCTTGTGCCACATGCCCCGACTTCCTAGAGTTTACCAGAATAGACTTAGCAACAGACTAGCCCCTTCCTTCATCCATAGACCTCAAATCTGGATGTGCTGTTCTCATGCTTTCTTTGACTCCCTCATTTCCATGGATATGGGCCCTCCCAACAGTTCACAGATGGGGTCTGAAATAGACAGAGAAGCACATATCACAATCTTCTGGAGAAGGTAAAATGATATATTCACCTTCCATGCAAATTATAGGGGCAGGTGGGCCTTTCCTAATCTATTCTGTAGTGAATATTTCTGCAAGTTTTCATCTTAGAATTCTGTTCATTTAACCTTGGCTAAAGTCTGGCATCAATTCTGATGGGTTTGTGCTCAAGCAGTACCCATACTTATTGGTTGGCCAAAAACTTCGTTTGGGTTTTTACATACCATCTTGTGAAACCTCTCCCCACTACCCCTCACCCCCAAATACATTTTGGCAAATACAGTACATGTTCTGAACATTAAGTCTGCATATCTCAAGTGAGAAAAATTCCTTAAAATCCTCTGCTTTAGTCTTGGGTGTGAATAAGCTAGATAAGCTTATTAGATAAGCTTAGAAAGATAATCCCCCACCCATTCTCCCCTGAGGTTCTGATGTGGGAGCTTTGGAGTAGAAGCTCCATCCTGTCAGGCTGACACTGTCAACACCACCTAAGCCTTCAAATATTTTCAGGAGGTGAAAGGTGGAGAACCATATGTAGCTTGCCCAGAGTCCAGGAATAACCATTCCCATGAACTCATCTGTAAGCCAAATTTACCTATGGGAGTGTTCTACCCTGAGGCCAAAAGTTCAGCTCCAACAGAATCTAGATCCAGAAATGCACAGGGGAGGAAAATGAATACACTGTTTGACAATTACTGTCAGGTTGATCTTCCCTCTTTTTCTCACATGCCAATAAGGTTCACTGAGGCAAGAACACAATTCACCTGAACCATATAATTGTTTCTAACCCATAAAGAGAGGAGAAAGTAGGGAAGGAGAAAGGGAGGAGGAAGAGAGAACACAAGAAGGAAAAAATAAATGTGTGTGTGTGTGTGTGTGTGTGTGTATGATTTAATGATTTTGACAAAATGCCAAAGGGAAAAAATTCTGTAACTTATCCTTTTTAACACTGACTTGTGAGGTGGTCTCTTTCCTGTGTTTTGCTAGGCTTAAGGGAATAAGCAAACTAATCCAAGCTAACATTGTAATCTCCCTCTAGAGAGACAACACATTTGCATTTGAGTTAATTTATTTAGCAATATTTAGTAAACACCCATTAGGCACCCAGCACTATGCTTAACAAAGAAGAAACTAAGTGAATATAAAAAACAAAATAACAACAGCATTGCTATAGGGAAGTTCTTCGCTTAAATAGTCTCACAAATGGAAGAACTTTTTAAATATAGAGAAAGGAAGATCTCTGTATACAGCACAGTTGAAAAGTTGTAGAAAATGTGGGTGAAAAACATTTACTTACAGTCGAATTTTGTTACTTGCAGTGATTATGCTCTGTAAAGTCACTGCAAACACGGTGAATACCGAAACATTGTTCTTATGGGAAAAACAAGGTTAGGTTCCTGTGAGCCTATGCTCACAACATTTTCACTAACCATCAATACACAATCTTGTTTCTGTTTAAAATCACCTTATTCAATATTTTTGTTCACTAACATTTGAACTCAAATGCAACAGCACTATAATTCATGTCTGAAGGAAGCTTATCTGATACATGCATTTTCCCCAGAAGGCACATCACAGTGTTCATGTACTTAGGAACACTTGTCAGCACTTCAGCACTATTTAGGGGGCATCTTAACCAGAAAAATTACCAACAAATATACCCAAATGCAGAAAACTGTGGCACTAAATGGACTGTGAAAAGGACACTTATTTACAGTATGAGACGCAAAAGACAGAGCATCAGCTAAGATGCTAAGATGCTTAGCATCAGCTAAGACAGAGCATCTTAGCAACCTCAGCTAAGAACATGTACATTTGGGACTCAAATTTTTCACTGCTCTGCATACATCCATGAATAACTATGAAAGCACATGAGTACTGATTCAAGGGTTCTAAAGAAATTTTAGTGAGTGGGCAAATTTGAAAATGTGGAATCTATTAATAAGGAAGATTGATTGTATTTATAAGGGAAATAGAAAGTCTTTATTAAAAATAACTAGAGAAATGAAGAGCACAGTTATTTGGGGGATTTGTGAAGAAGTGTATCACCTTGCTGTAGATCAGTATTTTTCAAAATGTGGTACCTGGGCCAGAAGCATCACACAACAGGAAATAACTTAGAAATGCAAATTCTTAGGTCCAGACTGCTAAGTCAAAGTCTCTAGAGAAGAGACTCAGCAATCTGTGTTTTAATAGGCTTTTCAGGTGAGTATGACCATTATGGATGGTTCTAGTTGAGACTAGTAATGGAAATAAGAGCAGGTAAAAATGTGAAAGTGAAAATGTTAGTTGCTCAACCATGTCTGACTCTTTGCGACCTCCATGGATTATTGCTCACCAGTCCAACTGTTGCTCCTCTGTCCATGGAATTCTCCAGGCAAGAATACTGGGGTGGTAGCCATTCTCTTCTCCAGGGGAATTTTCTGACCCAGTGATCGAACCCTGGTCTCCTGCATTGCAGGCAGATCCTTCACCATCTGAGCCACCAAGGAAGCCCAACAGCAGGTAGGTGGGGTAAAATAAAACTTGTCAGTGTTCTGATGAAAAGTCAAGGAAATTGGGCTTTATCCAATAATAATAAGTAGTTTGAGGTTTTGCTTTAGAGAAGGATAATAGGTGTGCAAAATTGATGATTAAGGTTTCAAAAAATTGGAAGTAATCTAGATCTAGAGTAATGACTTCAAGCAGGATCTCCCAACATTGGTCCTATTGATATCTTGTTTTTGGGTTGTTAGGGTCTTTTCTGCACATAATGAGGTATTCAGTAGCACCCTAGAACTCCTCACCCACTAGAGTAGTGTCTCCCCTTAAAATGACAGCCAAAAATGTCTCCAGACATTACCAAATGTCCCTGAGAGGCAAAAGTGCCCCTGGTTGAGAGCTACTGATTTAGAGGTGCTCTTTTATTTGTATATTAATTTATTCAATTTAATTCAGCTAGTATTTATTAACCACCAATTAGGTCTTAAACTGGGCTTAGGTTAGAGATGCAGAGGTAAAGCACAGTTTATCCGGACTTTTTTCTAAAGTCTTAAAAGTTAGAAACTAATTAACCAATCTTTAGAAGGTGAGAAATAAGCGTTCTTATTCTAATTTTATATGGATTAAGCTATCAACCTATAGATTTAGTCATTGGCACTCTGGATGTGAGAAAAATCCAATTTGATACCACAGGGCTGTCCACAAATGTTAGACAAGAACTTTGTTGTCAATATAGTTTGGTTTTTGTGAAGTCTGTTTTATGATTTCAAGCTTCACTGAATGCTTGCCATTACTGAACATAATACAATGGGTAAACAGGAGGAGAAGTAATCAGCCAGACACCAGCATACTCTAAGTCTCTGGGTTTGATGCCTTGCTTAAATGACTAGGGGTTTGTGCTATCCATTCTGAAGTACAAGAATCACAGTAACTGAAAAAAATTTAATTAGACCCAAACTTCATTTTATAGAATAGTGAGGACCCCGAAGAACTGACTCATTAGAATAAGACCCTGATGCTGGGAAAGATTGAAGGCAGGAGAAGGGGACAACAGAGGATGAGATGGTTGGATGACATAACCAACTCAATGGACATGAGTTTGAGTAAACTCTGGGAGTTGGTGATGGACAGGGAGGCCTGGCATGCTGTAGTCCATGGGATTGAAAAGAGTCGGACATGACCGAGTGACTGAACTGAACTGATGACCCTGAAAGATAGCACTACTTGCTTATGATATCTCTACTGTGAAATTGGAGTCTAAAAATAGTGTACGTATGTGTGCATGCATGCATGTGCACACACATACACACATATTTTACATATATATACACACACATATATATACAATGTATGACAAAACCCACTGAAAAATAAAAAATTAAAAAAAAATAAAATAAAATAAAGCACAGGTTGGCCAAAAAAATAATATATATATATATATATATATATATATATATATTTTATACGTGTGTGTGTGTATATATATGTATATATATATCTCAAAGGAAGTTTTTAGCAAGAATTCCATAAATATAGACCACATATACGCAAAGCAGACGTTGCTAGGAAATTTCGATCTGCAGATGCTGTGAACATCCAATTTTCGATCCAAACCAGGTCATTTTTGTAGTGAAGTATATAGTATTAACAGAATAACAAGGGAAGGTGAAGACTGATCTGCGCAAGCAAGGATTTATGACTACTTTAGCTACAGAGAATTAAAAATTCAATTTTGTAGTTTGGGGAGATATTGATTCAGTGAGTCCAGCCAAGACCCTGGGAATCTTCGTATTTAAGAAGATCTAGGAGTGGCATAATCCTGCATGGTGGAGACTGAGGCTGGCTGCTTGGGTACAGGGCGACACTAGAGGGACGAAGCCTTCCCGTAGGTCACCACACTGCCTCAAGGCCCTGGGCGAAGGCTGTCAGTGGCTCGGGGCCTCCCGTGCCGGCTTTCACAGCTTCTCAAAGCGCCTGGTCCATCCGATAACCCAGCCCTGCTGGTGGCCTTGTCCAATAGCCGGCCTTTAAAAAATGTCCAGTGGACATTTTTACACCTTGTAACTGGCAGCAGGAGTTTTATATATATATTTATGTATATATTTAAAAAATATATATATATACACACACACACACACACACACATTTTTTGGGGGGGAGGTGTGGAGCCTTTTCCACTTGTGACAGAAGTGTCACTTGGCCAGATATTTGGCACCATGATCTTATTTTATACAGAAACTCTTTCCTTTGTATGCTATCTTTGACAATTTCAGGGATGTTATTTTTAAACAGTCAGCAAAAGTCAAATTAATGTCTTGGTCATTCAGTAACATCAATGGTTCATAGTCAGAAATCAAGTTAAAAGGAGCTTAAAAAGTGAGTAAAGGAGTCAAACCACTTTAAGAAATTATGTATCATAAGCAAATGGCGCCCTCATTCACCTCAGTAAATTGTGTGATTAAAATGGACTATTGATTGTACCTGATAGAGAGGCACATAATTTAATCAAGTGAGATCAAATTAGCAATACAATCTCATATAGTCTTACACAGCAGCATTTATTCTTGGTGACGATGATCCAGAATCACTGTGCAATATTTGAATATGTCTCTAGTATAACACAATGTGAATACTTCTTAATGCCCTGCTCAGGTCAGCTTTTTTAGGCTGCTGCTGTGGTATACCTAGTTTTACTAGGTAAAATAAACTCAAATTTACTCAAATGAAATATATCAACTGCCCACTGCATGCAAGGCGATAAGGTTACACTAGTGCACAAGTGTGTAGTTTAGCAAGTTCACTAGTCCATGGATTTTAGTTTCTATGTCTGGGGAGACAAATGTTTTATATATATATATAGATAGATAGATAGATTTCAGAGAATAAATACCATGAAGAAAACTTATTGGGATAAAAGTATTTCTGTTACATTGTCAGACAATAGCTGATACCGATATTTTGTATTTATTGAATATTCTTCCTGTATAGCCCACAACTAAGAATTGTGTGTGTGTGTGTGGCTCAGTCATGTCCTAGTCTTTGCGACCCTATGGACTGTAGCCCTGCCAGGCTCCTCTGTCCATGGAATTCTCCAGGAAAGAATACTGGAGTGGGTTGCCATTCCCTTCTCCCATTTTACTCCCTGATTTACATAAACTTTCTGAAGTTAGTATAATGCATATTTTTATTTTACTAATGGAGAGACTAGAGTCAGAGAAATATAATTACATAAGGTCAGTCAGATATTAAGGAGAAGGGCCACACTTTAAGCTTCCCAGGCGGTGCAGTTAGTAAAGAACCTGCCTGCCAATGTAGGAAACACAAAAGATGTGAGTTCAACACCTGGGTCGGGAAGATCCCCTGGAGAAGGAAATGGCAACCCACTCCAGTATTCTCACCTGGGAAATCCCATGGACAGAGGAGCCTGGCAGGCTACAGTCCATGGAGATGCAAAGAGTCGGACAGGCTGAACACGTGCACAGATGTCCACCATTTAAAGCCTTGGGAATGTGGGGGGTGGGAGGGAGGTTCCAGAGGGGGAGTATATGTATACATAAGGCTAATTCACTTCGTTGAACAGGAGAAACTAACAACATTGTAAAACAACTATATTCCAATACACATAAATAAATAAATGACCAACTAAAAAAAATTATCAGCTGCTGGTCCAAGCTGCTCATGCAAGTCCATGTACAGAAGACAGTGATGCCAACAATATAATGGAGAGAGAGAGATAAATATATGATAAGTGCAGAAGTGGAGAGGAGTGAACACACAGAGGAAAGAATCAGAATAACTCCCCTGGAAACTGACACTGCAGGCAAGTGAGTAGTTAAATGGAGTTTAGCCAAGAGAGGTAAGGATGAAGGGGCCCTGAAGGCAGAGGGAACAGCATGTGAATGGTGACAGAGGATGCTCATGCCTCCAGTGGGACAGGAATGTGAGTGCAAGGAACTGCGGGAGGTAGGGAAGGATGGGGAGGGATAAAAGCAGAGACAGGCAGAGATCAAGCTGTGGAGGGCCTGCGTGCCATGCTGGAGAGTTAGGCTTGATTCTGCAGCTAAGAGGGAGCCACTGAAGTAGTTTCAGTTTCCTTTCAAGCAGGTAAATGACCTTATCTGATTCGCCATTTTAGAAAGATCACCCTTTTTGCCAGAGTCCAATGTGCATTGGAGAGAGTGAGGCAAGCAGCCAGAAAAGTGGGTCTGGGAAAGTTGATCTCTGGGGCAGTCAATAGGTCATGATTTATGTCAGTCAGCAAATGTGGGGATGGACGTCATCTCTAGAGATGATGTGAAGAAGGCAAAATTCACATGACTAGGTAACTGTGAAGGGAGAGGGAGCTTGGGGGAGAAGTCATGGTGGATTACTCAGCTTCTAGCCCAAATGGCGATACTACTGGGGGAACAGCAGAATCGGGTGGTAAAGATGAGACCAACTGCTCACTGCTAGGCTTCAGTTCCCTCATCAGTAAAAGGAGAAAAAATCATATTTACCTTGTTGTCTGTGATGAGGGCTAATGAACTGTAAAATATCTAAGCCATTCAGTATATTTCTGGGTACATGCCAGAAAACCATTCACTATATCAATATCATGAACAACGGATTTAACATAATTTTGTTGCCTGCTTTTTTTTCTCTCACAATAGTTAAAGTTATTGCCCCAAATAAACTCTAGTTGGCAATGCAAATTTAAGCAAAGAAATGCAAAACTTGTAACAGGAAATAAGTGTCGCTCTCATTATATAGCAAGTTGTAGTCTCTTCAGTCATGCTTGGATGTGAGAGTTGGACCATAAGAAGGGCTGAGCATGAAATTATCGATGCTTTCAAGCTGTGGTGTTGGAGGACTCTTGAGAGTCCCTTGGACAGCAAGGAGATCAAACCAGTCAATCCTAAAGGAAATGAACCCAGAATACTCATTGGAAGGATTGATGCTGAAGCTCTGATTTGTTCACTGCCTATTGTGAAGAGCCAACTCATTGGAAAAGAGCCTGATGCTGGGAAAGACTGAAGGCAAAAGGAGAAGAGGGTGACAGCGGATGAGCTGGTTAGATAATATCACCAACTCAACGGACATGAATTTGGGCAAACTCCGGGAGATGGTGAGGGACAGGGAGGGCTGGTGTGCTGCAGTGCATGGAGTTGCAAAGAGTAGGATGTAACTTAGCGACTGAACAACAACAATAGATATTAAGGCATTATTTATTTACTCTGTGTGTGGGGTGTAGTTGAAGATAGAGAAACCCCATAACTCCAGGAAACAGCCTGCTTGATACTCTCTGATACCAGCAATGAGCTTCTGACAGAGAATCTTATGACTTGAACTACCTCAATATTGTGTAGCTTGAGCAGATTTGAAAAGACCTACCAGGGCATATTTTCAAGATAAATCTTCCAAGCTATGAGCACATTATCCAGAACTGTACCAGAATGGGGCTGGCCCTTCAGACACAGCAGAGTTTTAGCCCACATTTGTTTCAATTTGGCTAGGTGCCTGTCTGCTGATGATTTCAGTTACAACTGATAGAAAGAGAAAAGTTAGAAAGCGAATAAAATATAGATTGCCCATAAATTAATTTTTCCCTTTTTCCCTCTTACAGAGGAAGCATCCATCAAGGATATAAACAATATACACTGCACTTTCTTCTTCTCACAGCCAGGAGTCTTTTAAATAATATATTGATTGCATATAGGATTACAGTAAAGCATTTGTCTTATACCTTTTATATGAATGCAAAAAGAATTAAGTAGCTGCGTTACTTCAATCATAAATCTGACAAAGAAATGCTGCTCCTAAAAACCATCTACAGTCTAAGACACCTTTGAAGGTAAATGCACCATTTTAATGCCAATGTTTATTACTGTAAATAAAGTGATCAACTAATTTGTTGTGTTTGAAAACAAAGAGAAGACATAACGTTCATTACCTTACAGTTAGGGGATAAGCACAAAATATGTGTGTTCATACTAAAGCACTGAGATGCTTAGAAGAGAATAATGGAAATGGTAAAGGACATAAATACTCATGTCTGACTTAAAAATAACATTTACAAATGAAGATTCCTGACCAGCATTAAGTGGAAATTAAATTATTATTTTTTGTCCATAAAGAACACAAGCATTTAGCATTTTTAAAAGTGATCAAGACTTTTTCTATCTGACTGATTTTTATTATTCAGCAAGCATCAACCTATTCTCCTTAACGGTAGACACGAAGCTATTCAAGTCTGCATCAACCTGCTGATACAGAAAAGTTCAGTTAAATGCAGATGTGAGGCAAGGATCCCAAGAGTATGCAAAGGTATGCATTAGTTAGAATACAGTTAAATGATGCAACATGCAGACCTTACGAGTTTATTTCTTGTACCTTTAATATTTTCTGACCTGCAGGTGGGTTTCTTCCACAACAGAGGTTCTCAATTGTTTTATCTGAGACTTGTTTAGACTCCTTTCCCAAACAAAAATTTGGTCAGGAGAGTGACACTGTTTTGCATGCTTGTGACTCTCTTTAATGTCTGGCTTCATAGAAGACAACTGGACTTCATATGTGCTTTTTCACTTAATCTTTTGTGACATGTTGCTTTGGTTGGAATTATCTTAGAAGAACATAGTCTCACAATGAAATGCACTTAACAAAGGGAAGCGCAATTTCATAGCCCTTTCAGATGTTTGTGAATATTTCAAATAAAAGTGGATATTCTTGATACTATATCCAAATTTGACAAGGGGTCATTTTCTAAAGTTTAGTTGCATTGTGGAATCTGGGCCATATTAATGAACATTCATACTTTTTTGTATTAAAAAGCATCAGTATGTCTTGCACCTTGAATGGATCTTTTACCTCTATATCTATAACATCATGTGTGGGTCACTTGAAAATGACTGGTTTGCTGAGTTACACAGATCTCCCAAATGTTAACTTACACCATTATACAATATCAAAGAGTCACATTTACTAACATCACTTATATTTTCTTCAGTGTTAATTGGGAAAATAATTTTTAGTTTACAGACCTCTTGATAGGGTCTCTGAAACCCCCAAAATGATACTTAATGCACCACTGTCCCATCTAGTGATTCAGAGACCCTAGATCCTAGCTTGAGGCTTCACTATTCTCCAAAAAGCTCATCATTTTGTCCACACTCAGACAGTAGAAGAAGAAAGGAGCTAGATAGCATATTTTTTAAAATTAATTAATTTTAATTGGAGGCTGATTACTTTACAATATTGTAGTAGTTTTTGCCATATATTGACGTGAATCAGGCACTGGTGTACATCCAGACCCCCCTCGCACCTCCCTCCCCACCCCATCCCTCGGGGTTGTCCCAGTGCACCAGCTTTGGGTGCCCTGTTTAAGCATGCTTGATTCTTAAAAAAAAGTTCACTTCCATGAAAAAACATACATTACTTCTGCTTGTATTTCATTAGTGTAAACTATTTATACAGTCACACTTATATGTAAGGAAGAGGGGTCAGGAAATGTAGCCCCTGGGGAATATATCATCTTGTTGATAAAATGCTCTCATATTATAGCTGTAAATATGCTGGATGGTGGTGGTGGTGATTTAGTCACTAAGCCGTGTCCGATTCTTGGGACCCCATGGACTGTAGCCCGCCAGGCTCCTCTCTGTCCTTGGGATTTCCCAAATAAGAATACTGGACTGGGTGGCCATTTCTTTCTCTGGGGGATCTTCTAGACCCAGGGATCAAATCCACGTCTCCTGCATTGGCAGGTAGGTTCTTTACCACTGAGCCACAGAGAAACCCTGAACAAATGGTAGGAAGGTCCTCACGAAGGAGATGAAGCTATGTACCTGCTGCATCACTGAACCACTTGGTGGAAGGAGGCTGCAGTAGCTGCACCTGGATTCTCTTCATCCTTATATTAATCTCCCAACAACACCGCCGATTTCTCAGGGTTTCTTTCTTGCAATTTTGTTAGAAAAGTAGTAATTGCAAGTAGCAAAAATCTATTAAAAATATTTCAAAAGATATATAAATTGAAGATAAAAGTTTTCCCTCCTTTCCAGTAACTCATCCTCCACTCTTCCTCTTGGTAAGGTTTGTGGAAACTGGGGCATTTTTCTCCTCGAATTTTTGGGTTTTTTCTTTAAAACTTCAAAAGTCAAGCTAGCAGAAAAATTACTGTCATAGGGGACATTCGGATTTTACAAGATAACGGGGCAACAACAATATTTCACAAAGATAAGCCAGGTTCCTTCTGTAATGTCTTTCCTGACATGCAAATGTCATTGCAGCTCTAACACTGGCTTTCTTGATGACTTTTTCAAAAAGACATCTGATATGCTTTCTTCTCTTAGAAGTCTTTTCTCATGATAGAAATCATAATCAAGTATGGTACTGATTCTAGAATCAGAGCTAAGCTTCTATACTCCTAGATTTCTCCCAAGGCTACAAGTAATATCCTGCCTTTTCCCTACATTGAACTGCTGTGACATAATCTTTACTGTGTATAAAACCCGTACAAGTTTGAGTTCAATCATAAAACAAGAAAGCACTTTAAGATTTTTGAAAACTGAATTAATGAAGCAGGGAGTTGATCACATACATGATGACAGAAAGGAGAAGTTGAATGGCGAATATTGAAGAAAAGCAAAACTAGCAGCAGCAAACGACCCCCAATCTTAGGATGGAGGTAGAGAAGCCAGGCAGTACAGATGGAGTCTGGACTGGGGGCCCCTGTTAGAATCGAGATCTGCAGCAAGTACAATCAGCAGGACACGGAGGAGATGTCATGGCTGGGATCTCTGGCACTCAGGAAGAGGAAAAGGATTACCTGGAGTCTTATTTCTTTTTGCCTATTTTCCAGCAATCTTAAGAGTGCTGTTTAATTACTAAGTCATATCCGACTCTTTTGCAACCCCATGGACTGCAACCCCATGGACTGCAGCCCACCTGGCTCCTCTGTCCTTGAGATTTGCCAGACAAGGATACTGGAGTGGGTTGCCCTTTCCTTCCCCAGGTGACCTTTCTGACCAGGGTTTGAACCCACATCTCCTGCAGTGGCAGGCAGATTCATTACCACTGAGCCACCAGGGCAGCCCTCATCTTAATACTGTTGGCTAAGCTTAGAGAGAAGACAGATAACGTGGAGCCTGAAAGGCTCAGCTCTCTTGAGGTTCAGAGCAGAGCACTAATATGCCAAGGGCCTCATCCTAGATCCCAGAGATACAGTGACAGGAGACCTGGCAGGGAAGACTGGCGTGAGTCCAGCCAATGCCCAGTGGCCAGTGAAGGGCACAGAGCCATTGACATAAAATTCTATGAGGCTGGAAAGAGACAACACAGAGTGAAAAGGGGGGGAAAAAGGAGGGGAGGGGAAGGAGATCTGAGTGTCAAAGGTGCAGAAATCTATACCTCCTGAGTTCAGCCTCTACTAGCAAAAAAAAAAAAAAAAAAAGATGTTTGACAAATGCTATATTGTTTGGGCTTAGGCCTACTGGAGCATCGGGAATTTCTACCAGGTGCAACTTCCCCAGTGGCTCAGATGGTTAAGAATCTGCCTGCAATGCAGGAGACCTGGGTTCGATCCCTGGGTTGAGAAGATACCCTGGAGAAGGAAATGGCAACCTACTCCAAGATCCTTGCCTTGAGAATTCCATGGACAGAGGAGCCTCGTGGGTCACAGTCCATGGGGTTGCAAAGAGTCAGACACAACTGAGCAACTAACAGTTTCACAACTGAGATACTGCTTTCCCTGTAGAATCTGCGTGTCTACTCCAGCATCATGCTGGGAGCTAGATCAGAGACTTCAGCTTTCCCATTACACCCCAGAATTGACCTTGATGGGGGTGGGGTGTAACCCTTCTAGATCAGGTAAAGCATTCTTGCTCTGCAGCTTGTGAAAAGTCAGAGTTGACTCCTCTGTAGCCAGGTTCACTCAGGGCTTCACATTTTCCAGGGAAGGACTTTCCAAGCCCTCTTAGTCCTATGAGGTGGACTTATCTCCCACTCCTGATTGGACAAGCATGATGGCCTCGTTTTTAACTAAGTAGAACTCCAATCCCCCTGGGCTGTGTAGCTGCCTCACTATTTCCATTTCCAACATTGAGGAAGATGTCTGTGCTGGTGCAAGCAGCTTCAGTTATGAACTAAAAAATGATCCTGATGTGCCTGGCCAGTGTGGCTGGGTGCCTTTAGAGAATATAACTTACAGTGATTGGTGGTGTCCAAAAGAATTAGAAATTTCACTTGCCTCTGGGACTCAGATCATTCAGATCCCTGCGTAGTTGACATGTGTGGCAGAGTTCAGCTAAGCCCAGCTCTTCTCTCTTGAGATTCCAAAAGGCACTGAGATCCCGGATACATAAAAGAAAAGAGACTGGAGTCTTGTGGAAAGAGATATGAGTCTTTCCCTGAACTTCAGTGAGGTCCTGAAGTCATTTCTATCTTGTCCATGCTCGTCATTATACTCATCATATATCACTACAATTACATTTCAATTACCCATCTTCTCAGCGAGACTTCAGAAAATATGAGCTGATGACCTGGGTCTCACTTGCCCACTGCCCTCACCCTTGGGTCTAGGGCACATAATTGATGCTCACAAATATTTGTTGAAAAACAGGAAGGAGAGAAAGAAGAAAGGAAGGATTTTAATGAAGAATATTGATAAATGGCAAGATCTGAAAATTTTCGAAATATTGTTTCAAAGCGTATAATTTCAAAGACTGAACTGACATTGAATGAAATCTATTTTCAGTGATACTATATTTTTTCCATCTGTAAGACTTCACATTAAATTTCTTGCTAAAGCACCATTTTGCTGGCTACATAGATCAGGAAACCTCATTTGTAATCCAAAACCCATATTAAATGAATGACATATTATAATGCTGTTTAGCAAACATCCATCAACAGTGCTGACAATACCTAAGTTCCTTCACAGAGAACAATTTGTCGATCAAGAAGTTAATTTGTAGGGAAGCATGGTCAAATTTAACCAATAGATCCATTTTAAGGGCAACATGTCTTCTTTTACAAATTAGAACACCTCTAGATAAAAACTAACATCATTAATAGCATAGATTTTTATGTCATTTTCCCATGAAGGACTAAAAATCAAAGTAAGATCAATTATACTTAACAATATTAGAAAAATAATAATAATAAAAAAAAGCATGGTTCTAAGAAGCATCTCATTATTTACCTGGTATTGCCTTGGAAAGGTTGGAGTTGGTTTTGAGGAGGGTTTTAAATGTGGTATAAATTTAAACAAAGGCACTGACATAAGAACATTTATACCTGTCATATGTTCTCTAATTTAATAAAGAGAAAACTTAAATTTGAAAATATGGAGCAAATTAACTATGCTTTGAGGAAATATAGAGTGCATACTTTCAGGGCTAATTCTTGTGAGAAGATATTTAATATTTAAATGTACTAATATATTTCATGCTATGAGCTTAGCATTTGCCCCCCCCTTTTTAAAATATAAACATATTTTGCATTATTCAAACCAGAAGATAAACAATGGTTCAAAAACAACTTATGTTTTTTACTGTAAAAGCTGTTGACTCCAGTGTATTACAATAATCTCACTGAGAAACCATTTTCCAAATCGCATTTAATCACACTTGGATAAACAGAAACCATTTTGTATGGCTTTGCATGTGTGCATGTGGCTAAATGGAAGTGGATATGGCATATGATTTGTGATTTAGCAGGGCCAATTTTAGTCAGAATTGTGAATTTGTAACTTTTTTCTTTTAAGTAGCATTATGTCTCCAACTAGGGGTCCCTGAAATCTCAGTTCCTCTACAGGTTCCTCCCTATATAAATACTTCAAATCACAAAAATGTTTGTTTGTTCCTATGCCCTTCCCTGCTACCTACAATCAGAGTCTTCTCTTACATTCTACACTCATACTGCAGTATAAGCTATGCACAGGCAGCCTCAGATATTATCTCGTTCAGGGGTCTATATCTGAACTGAAAGCAAAGGCTTAACCTAGAGATTAAGCTCTAGATAAAATGCAAGTCAGTCATAGGTTAGAGTTTTTGAGTCATCAGGTTCTTGATGGAGGTCTACTAGCCATACTCTGTGAAAAGAGGTGTTTACTCTGACCAGAAATTTCTCTGCTTCTTCACTTAGAAAATGTCTTTTTCTTTCTAAATTCTATATCCTTTTCACTTCCTAGAGAAGATGATGGTTATCAACCACATCTTCTCATGAACTGATTCAAGCTAAAAGAGCATATCATTACACTGTATGAATGAGAAGCAACTTTTCCAATTTTCATCTGTTCTCCCTCAGTATTTTTTCTGGCTTGATTCTTCCTCTGCTATGTAGTAGAGTCTGTGCCGATTCTTTTTGGTTAGTTACTGATACCCAAATGAAATGAAATCTTTCTATATGAGCAAAAGTAGATCCCAAAGTAGGTCTCTACATAGTTTATTAAAATGCTACTGCTTCACTAATTCATGTTAATTAGCTATTCATTTAATTAATCCATATAATTAATTCATTTGTTAACCTGTTTATGTAACAATTATATAGGGAGCACCTACAGGCACTATTATCAGTGCTTAGAATACTCGGGTGTCGCAGGAGATTTAGACATTACACACGTCAACAAATAAATGTAAGAAATAATGCCAGGCTATAAGTACTGGGCTTCCCAAGTGGCTCAGTGATAAAGAATCTGTCTGCAATGCAGGAGCCACAGGAGATGAGGGTTCAATCCCTGGGTCAGGAAGATCCCCCGGAGGAGGGCATGGCAACCCACTTCAGTATTCTTGCCTGGAGAATCCCATGGACACAGGAAACTAGTGGGCTACAGTCCGTAGGGTCACAAAGAGTTGGACACGACCGAAGCGACTTAGCATGCACGCATACGAGGCAAGTACTTTGACTAGAAGACAGGGAAGCCTCGTGAGAAATGGAGGAGTCATTTTAGGCAGAATAATTTAAGATCTTTTTGAAGAAGTGGCCTTTAATTGGAGGCCTGGGAAGAGAAGGAGCTGTAGGCCATGAGAAAGTCTGAGGAACAAGGCTCTGGGTAGAAGAAATACAATGGAATAAGGAACTGAGACAAAAATATGCCTGGAGTTGAGGAACAGGAGGAGGAAGCAGGCTGGAGAAGAGGCTGGATGGTGCACAGAAGCAGGAAGGACCCAGCAGAAGTCTTTTCAGAGGATGCCTTGCACATCATTGTGTTAAATGCTTTCTACAGAATATCTTTACTATTATAGCTTTAGAATTACTATTTCTCTGATTTTGAGAAGACTGTAAAATAAGCTACATATAAGTAATTCATAACATTAAAATATTCTCTTAGTGTTGGACATTTAGGTTGTTACCAGATATTTTCCCTATATATATATTTTCTCTATATATATTTTCCCTATATATGTATTTCTATATATATATTTTCCCATATATATGTGTGTGTATATACATATATAATGCATCTTTGAACATAACATTTTGTCCCAACTTCTAATTTGTATCTGTGTCAGGACATTTTAAATGTGCTGTTTAATTACTAGTAATTTGTTTAAAAACAAACATGACTTAAAATCTCGGATGCAAAGAATGAACACAGAAAATTGATGCTAAAAAAGCTTATTCAGTAAGTAGTCAGTTCTCTGAGTCTCATTTGCTTAATTGGTGCAAAAGAGCACAGTGTTAAATCAGTAACGGTTGCAAGCGGATGGGTGTTGGCTTACAGCACTGCAGTTAAACCTTAACTAGCAGGCATCTATGAGTTCTGTAGGTCATCAGTAACCCTTTTCACCCACGCTGTTGGCTCAGCATATCTGTATCACTATTATTAGAAAATCAATGGTAAGTCCATTTTCCTGGGTCACTCCATTCATATACATTTTCCCCTTTTTTCTAAAAACCTGACTCCTTACCCCTTTACTACTCAAATTGATGACTCATGCGTCTTATACTGAAGCATATTGAAACAATTAAAAGAGAATTTATCGTCTCACCCCCATATCTACCAGATTGCCTGCATCTATACCCGTCAGCTAATATTTTCTTCTTGCAGTAGATGCACTGTCCCTGTTCCTATCTAAGGTCAAACCCTTCACTTCAGCACTGGATCCTGTCTTCGCTCAGCTGCTGAAGAACTTATAATAGCTCTTACACCAATGAGTGTCTCCTTCTCAGTAGACTGTTTCCATTGGCATACAAATGCTCTCCAACATCCACACTCAACAAAACATATACAAACAAACCCCTAGACTGCCCTGTTTCTTTTGCGGTAGCTCTATTTCTCTGCTTCTCATAGCAACAGTCCTTGAAGTAGTTGCTTTACTCTTAGATTCCTCCCCTCGCATCCTTCAATAAAGCTTTCTTTACTATTTGTCCACCAAAATCACTGTATGCAAACTCAAGAGTAGCTTCCGTTTTGCCACATTTCATATTCAGTTTTTAATCTTCATTCTTATCACAATTTCTCTTCCCTCCATCTTGTTTTTTTTTTTTTTTTTTAACCTAACCTTTAGGACACTAAAGTCTCCTGACTTCTTACTTCACAGTCCATTTCTCCTTGATCTCTTTTTCTGGATCCTTCTCTGCTGGACCTGTGAAGTTTAGAGCCCCAAAGAACAGTCTTTAAAAATGTGCTTAGCTCTCTTCTTTTCTCTGTCATTTTTAAAGATATTTCATTCTTTCATTCATATACTGATGACTCAAATTTATGTCGATGATTCAGTACCTCTTTTGAGTACAAGACTCACATTTTACTGTTTACTTAGGATGTCTACTGGGAAGTTCTGATATAATGTGGACAAAATAGAGCAACTGATTCTGCACATATTCTCCTCCTTTCCTATCTGTCCTCTGTCTCCTCCCAGCTCAATTAATGGAAAAACCAAAATCTCCAAATGGCTCAGACTACAAGCCTGAAAGCCAATCCTGATCAGTCTCTTCCTACACCCTGCAAAGGAGATACTAGCAAATCCTGTTATCCTAACCTCATATCAAGAACAGAACTAGATCTCATCTTAAAGGGCATCCACATGTACATGTCCACTATCACCACTGCTATCTCCCCAATCCAATCCAAAAGCATCTACAACTTACATGTAAAAGTATCCAAACTAATTTCCATTTTGCCACTCTTGTCCCCCTACAGAGTATTTTTGCAATAGTCATGGTGATATTTCATAAATAGAAATTAGATCACATAATTCTTAGCTTATTCAAAGTCTCCTTGTGCTTAGAATAATGTCCCAACCTCGTACATTTCAGAAAGCTGAGAAAAATGAGTTATTTTGGATTTATACTGTTTCAAGTTCAAATAGAAAAATCAACCTGTGATGCTCAAATACTTTAATAAAAATCTATTATATAATTTTAAGGGGAGTATATTAATAAGACATAGAAATTAAAATAAAGGCAGGATAAAAAATAGAATAATGGTAAAGAATAATATTTGCCAGTGATTTAGATGTGTGTAATTTTGAAACATAAATTGAGGCTTTACTCTGAAAATACAAAAAAAAATAATGCAAAGTCACATAATATGAGGATTTTTTATTCATATTAGCACATTTTAAAAATATTTTCTAAAAACATGTAAATGTTTTCCTCATTTCACCTTGAAGTAAACTTGTGTTTCCTCTCTTAAGCAGTTTAGCAATTAAGACAAACAAAAAATCATTAAAAATCCTGAGGACAGCAATTCTAGTGAGTCTGAAAGACTGGTTTTTCTCTCTCTAGGAAGGGCAACTCTCTAGTGAGTGGACAGCTGCAGGAAAAATAAACACAGATTCAAGAGACCCTGGAGATTTGAGAGGTGAGAGATGTCACAGACTGCCTGCCTGCATATGCTATCCCAAGTCTTGTCTTTTCATGTTGTTTTCCTTCCAACACATTCTAGGAGAACATAACTTGAAATTTATTCTGAAACATGGTCAAATAAAAATTTAGATTACAAAATACTCTGTGCAAATATGAAATACTGAAGCCAAGTTTCTTTCATTAATAATACTTTGTATAATCATTTATATTACTTTGTCAGTACCAAGAAATTTGTTTCTCCTTTGTTGAATATGCAATTATCTTCTTCCCCTCCTTTCTCAACCTTCATATCTCTTCAGATTTAGTAATTCCATAGTTACCAGGGAAAACACTAGAGTTTGTGTTTCATTTTTATTTTCCCTTGACTATTTGATAATGTTTTCCAAATGGGATCATGACACTTTTGCCCCTGTAGAGAGATTTGATCTTATGCAATACTCAAAAGGATGGGATCATTTAGAAAATAAAATGCTTACAATCAGGAAAGAGATCTGAACTCAGAAAGTGTTATAACGCTGATACATCACATTTATGATATGTTTACTTTTTTTTCCTTTTTCACTTTTCTAAAAGAAACCCATAATACTGTTACAACTTGCATTCTTAATAAACGATGGAATTAGTCATAGACTGAGGGCCCATCTTTCCAAGGTTAGAAGACTGCAGTGAAATGCTCTCATCATTATTTCATAAGCCATTAATTCCTTATGGTTTTTACAGTATTCATTCCCATTCATTAGATAATATTCTGCTATCTTTGCTTTCAAAACTGTGCTTCTGGCTTTACATTTTCTGAAGAATAACTTAGGAGGAAAAAAAGACCCAGCAGTCCTAATTATTTGGCTATTTGGTAATAATAAACTCAGCTTTTTTTCTATTGAGAAGAAGGAAACAGGAAGCAAGAGGACAAGAAGAATTGGCCTCATTACACCTCACACTATGACGCCACAGTTAACATACAATACAAATGCTTTAAAAAGTGAGTAGGAGGGGGTCTGGATATACAAAATGCTTAATGGATTAATTTCAGTGCTCATAAAACCAGTGCAAAAGCTTGAGTCCATCCAATTTGCGGGCTGCCTGATGAAGCTGTAGTACTGGGCCCACCCCCAGGAGGGCTGCAGCCCCTTGGAGCACCCGGCTAGCTGCAGCTCTCTTCAAGAGCAATTGCAGAGTGGGCCAAATTGTGAGATACTGGTTTCCCTCCTGGCACTCATGGAGAGCCCCAAACTCATTCTCACTTGTGATTCATCAAATAAAAGATTTGAGAACCTGTCACTAGAGGTTTTTCTGGCAGAGTGGAAAAGGGACAGAGTGTCTCTATGGTATCAGCAGCTACTTCACTACAAAATGCCTAGTTTTTGCACTATGAAATATATGACATTTTTTGAAATACCTACTAATTACTTCAATTTTATATATTACACTACCTATGAGTGTGAAAACCCTAGAGTCCTCCAATTGCCATTAGATGCATTCCTCTAGCAGGTTACATGTGCTAATGAAGGGAAAAAATCTAATTATAATTCTATAAATGGCTGTTTATTAGTGAATCATCCTCCTCTTTTTACCCTTCTAAGCTGTTTTTCTGGATGCATGAGGCTGTATACACGTTTTGCTTTTTTAAGTGTGGAAAACAAATCTATAACGAGGCAGAGGGGGAGTAACACTTTGAATGCTATGTTGGAATGAAAAGCAACTTCAATGTTTCAAAATTTCTTCATGCAGTTCTCAAACAGTACAAAGATTTATTAAATAGTCTTGCTTTCTTCATATTGCTTTACATTTAATAACAGTGTTTACGAAACATTGCTTGCTGGTTACCTGTAGTGAACTGAACTACAATCCAAAACTTCAACTGCCTTTTCCCTGTAAATTGTAACTACAGGACAGAATAGAGGAGATTTGTTACCATATGAAAGGCATGGAAAATAGTCACTTATTGCTCTTTCTGGCCAAATAACCTTGGATGCTAGAAGCAGAAAAAAATTGATTTATTTCACTATTTAATATCCTTTTAGTTGTGTTTTTATATAATTTCCCACAGTTCATCAAAGCATCCATTGTCCCTGAGTGAATTCACAGACACAGAGATTGACATTCTGCCCTCCAAAGCTAATTTGGCAACCGTCAATCCCAATTCAGTTGCCAAATGTGTTCCAAGGGTTATGTTAGGATGATGGTTTGCAGTTAATCAGGGGGCTTTGATAAGGTTATCAAAGACTGAGAACACATGAGGGGCTGTTGTGGACCATGCTGAACTGGACATAATTCTCAAATCAATTCTGTCACTACTTTAGGATCTAAGAGCCCACTTAATATGAGGTCATTCTAATCTATACAAGTTATTCCAGGGTTTAAAAAAAATACAGTTGTTTTCATTGTTTTTTTTTAAAAAAAAAACTTCAAATATTTCTAAATGTAAAGACTTAGAACTCTTCATGGAAGTGTGTTCTTTTATTTTTTACATGACTCTGTGAATAATAAATCTATAAAAAGCAGAGTTGCTTTAATTTGGCACAGAATAAAAATTGATGTTCTAGAATGATCTCTGATTAGGCTTTGAGACAAACAGAATGGCACTTGCTTAGACCATGTTTGTATCTGCTTTCTTTTATTTCCAGCAGGATACTATCTTGAAATATTAATCTCTGTGCTTTTATTTTTCATACTTAACTTTTTGAAACTTCACCTATTGAATCAGGGATATCCTTCTTGCTTAGAAGAGGAGAGACATCGAAGTAAGGAAGTACAATGAGAACAGTTAACTTCCAGGAGCCATCAAAACCATATCGCCATCTAGTTCTTGCAGAGAAACAGAAAGCAACTCAGATATTAGAAAAAGTGGTAGAATTGTGAAATGCTTTACATTGTTTTAACCACAAGAGTAAAGAAAGTAGAAACCACAATGAGGTACCATTACACGCCAGTCAGGATGGCTGCTATCCAAAAGTCTACAAGCAATAAATGCTGGAGAGGGCATGGAGAAAAGGGAACCCTCTTACACTGTTGGTGGGAATGCAAACTAGTACAGCCGCTATGGAGAACACTGTGGCGATTTCTTAAAAAACTGGAAATAGAACTGCCATGTGACCCAGCAATCCCACTTCTGGGCATACACACCGAGGAAACCAGATCTGAAAGAGACACGTGCACCCCAATGTTCATCGCAGCACTGTTTATAATAGCCAGGACATGGAAGCAGCCTAGATGCCCATCAGCAGATGAATGGATAAGGAAGCTGTGGTACATATACACCATGGAATATTACTCAGCCGTTAAAAAGAATTCATTTGAATCAGTTCTAATGAGGTGGATGAAACTGGAGCCCACTATACAGAGTGAAGTAAGCCAGAAAGATAAAGACCAATACAGTATACTAACACATATATATGGAATTTAAAAAGATGGTAATGATAACCCTATATGCAAAACAGAAAAAGAGACACATGTACAGAACAGATTTTTGGACTCTGTGGGAGAAGGCAAGGGTGGGATGTTCTGAGAGAACAGCATTGAAACATGTATACTATCAAGGATGAAACAGATCACCAGCCCAGGTCGGATGCATGAGACGGGTGCTCAGGGCTGGTACACTGGGAAGACCCAGAGGGATGGGATGGGGAGGGAGGTGGGAGGGGGGATCGGGATGGGGAACACATGTAAATCCATGGCTGATTCATGTCAGTGTATGCCAAAAACCATTACAATATTGTAAAGTAATTAGCCTTCAACTAATAAAAATAAATGAAAAAAAAAAAGAAATCCAAGTGGGAATTCTCAGATATTTTTGTAGCTTTCAGTGGGAGGCTCATGAAGCATATAAGATTTTCAACACCCTGGGAATAAGGCTCCTCATCTTCTAGAAATTCAATTATAATTTTAAAATAAATATCAAATAAAGTAATATTAGATATAGGGCCATTCATGATCTAGTCATCTCAACCATGGACAAAGGTACAGGGAGGTTCTGGAAAGAATTTTGCCATACAAATGAATATATATGACTTGGGTATTAAAAATGAAATTAAGTATAAATTCTCCCCAGAACTTTTGGTAATCCAGTTTTTTGCTTCACTTGATACCTTGGGTAGAGTCAGTGTTAAGTAATAAATCTTCATATGCACACACATCACAATTTACACTGGGATCCCTGCTTAAAAGGAAGTCAGAAACCAGGAAACTTCTCTGTGCTCTACTTAAAGGTTATGGGTAATCTAATCTGTAAATGCAAAGTATGTTCCACGAACAAATAAGAACATCATTGAGTAGGAATTTGTTATTGAATGTTTGCTACTAATGGCTTATCTTAGTTCTTATTGCCTGAAAAGAAGAAAATTGTTTTTTCAGAAAAGAAGAAAATTGATCATGTGCTTGAAGTCCTCTCCTTTAAAGCTGTGCTGATTTATACATAATCTAAAAACAGCCTCCTATAGGTTTGAAGCCTGAACTCAGCACTTCTCCCCCAACCAGAATTAGCAAATGCCCCCAGAGTATATAGCAACTTCTAAAGGTCAATTTATCTCTTTGGGGCAGTCACCAATATAAAGTATCATTCCATCAGTACCCCTCTACTGTTTTTGATGTGTTATTGTCCAAAGTTTACAATACACACACACACATAAAGGCTATATGAAAATAAAAACATGGACTTCTTGCTTCATCTCATGGTCAATCTATAAAGATTGCAATAGCCCTCCCAACACAAAACAATTCATTTCCTCTTTTATTCATATTTTGGAAAACAATTTGCTTTGCTTTTCTTCTCTGAGTAAGAAGCGAAATTAAGGAAGCCGGATTCTTTGGGGATGATGATAAATCCTTTGGGACATGTTGAATTTAAGGTGTCAGTGGAATTGACATGACACAAGCAGAAAGCTGGAGATGTGGGACCTTAACTTAGCAACAAGGGCAGGACTGAAGATATAGATCTGGCAGATATATATGTCGAGATGATACTTTAAATTATGACAGTAAATTGCATTTTCAAGTGAAAGAAAGTAAACAGAGAAGTAGAAAGATCCAAAGACCTTATTCCTTACTTTAGGGCCTTAAAAGGAAGTGGAATGAGTAAGCAAACAAAAGAGAATTGTAGAACTAGGAAAATAAGCACTTTAATTCAATGCATTATAATAGGGAACAAGAGAACAGAGGCAGCTAGTTCATTTCTATTTGGCGGCAAATTATACTATATGCAATTCTTGATAACATGTAGGACATTTATCCTATATCCAAAAGCAAAATCTCTTTTGATGATTTGGGAAATTTTTTTTATATTTCTTTTAGTGATAGTTAATTCAAGATTTCTTATACTGTATGCATTTTAAGAAAAGCAAGATAAAAATATGAATCCAATTAACTGTCATCTTTATATTTATTAAACTTAGTCTTAAATCAATTATCAGAGGTATTCTTGTTTTATTAGTAATTGAACAGGTATTTTTACTTTTTGAATATCATTAATTCAAATTAAAAAGTAATTATGAGATATCTCTCCATACCACCTTTTCCCATATGAAATCATAAAAGCAAATCTTGATACAAGCATTGATTTCATTCAGCAGAAAATATCCAAATATCAGATACCTCTTTAAATGAATAATTCATTTTTTAATAAAAGGAATAAACCTGGGATTGATGCAATAGCACTTCATTTCACACAGCACTTGCAACTGGTTTTTAGGATTTGTTCCCTATTGCCTACAGTATATGACAGGTTTTATTCTCTTCCTGTAGCTTTTGTTTGCAGAAGTGCAATTTTATTCTTCAAAGATTAAATAGGCCATATTTTTACCTAGCTTTTTTATATACTGACTTTCTAAATGAAAATTTATACCTAGATAGCAAAAGCAACTATCAAAATTATTAAAACATTACAGCCTTCTAGACACTGCTAATTAAAAGCATTAATTAAGTATAATTTATTGCTTTGTTCACATCTAACAAGATAAGTTTCTGGTGATATAGTGAAACTTACGAGATATATACCTGCATCCATATCATCAAAGGGCTAAATACAAACAAATTGGACGGTTTTAAGTGTAAAATAATCCTTTGGTTACTCTTTCATGATCTGTAAGTAAATTCCTTTATTTCTAAAGATAAAGGGTTTATCTTTCACTGATGGTACCCATAAATGACCAAAGGAGAAACTGAGATCTCAAGACAGTCACATAAAGAAAAGTATTAAGATATAATTTCAGCCTAAGAATAATTTATAATTATGACACATCCAATAGAATACGGTTTTCTTTGCAGGTATCAGAAGAGCACTAATATTGTTTTCCTGAGTATAACTATTTGAAAATCATTTCATAAATTTCATTTTCCTGGGTGATGAAGCTAGTAAGTGAATTACCATATTATGTGTTTTCCTTCTAACAAGGTACTTTGAAGTTAACTATAGAATAGCAGATGTCTTCTTTTTTTCAAAATAACTCAATTTGGTTAACAACTGGAATTAGTTTCATTTCTATTTGACATGTGAGCAAGAAAATCACAACTGACCAAAATAATCCCATAAAGCAATCAGACTAAGTTACTTGAGGAATTCACCAAACTAGTAGTCTAACAGTCTGGGTCACATTTAATGCTCAAAGGCAGTTGCCTACAAAGTTAGCAAACATTTTGGGTTAAAAATTAATGCCATCTCTGTCTCATTAACAGAGCATCTATTAAAATATCATCCCAGGAAGTAACAAACTGTATGGTGTTTCAGAACATTTGGTGGTGGCTTAGTTTCTAAGTTGTGACTGACTCTTTGTGACCCCATGGACTGTAGCCTGCCAGGCTGCTCTGTCCATGGGACTTTCCCAGGCAAGAGTACTGGAGGGGATTGCCATTTCCTTTTCCAGGGGATCGTCCAGACCCAGGGATTGAACCTGGCTCTCCTGCATTGCAGGCGGATGCTTCACCATCTGAGTCATCAGGGAAGCCCTCAGAATATTTAGTCACAACACCAATACCTAAACCATTAATATAAATAGTGTGGAAATAATTATTATACAATGTAAATGTTTGGAAATGGTTTTTATGTAAGCTATATGTTTATTTGTTCCTACCATATTAAGTGTTAATTTATATGACATTCATAATATTTTATTAATATCATTGAGATGAAATTTTTAAAAAGAAATTTCTCAAAAAAACAAAACAAACAAACAAAAACAAAAGAAATTTCTCTGATTCGTTTTATTTTTGCTTAAATATTATGGGGATAATAATGAAAATATACTAATTGATATTATAATAATGATGTTGGATTTACACAGAATTTTTGATGGGAAAATATTGTCTATACAATTAGGGATACAAAGAAAACTGAAGATCAACCCATTTAGCCGTGTGTATGATATTATTATAATTAAGCCATTTCATTCCTGAAGGTATTCATTAATGACACTAATATCTGTTTCTCTCATAAGTACATGGCAGATAGTTTAGCAGAAAAAGTAGAAAAGACGCTGAAATAAGAAAACACAAAATTCTAAATTCTAATGGGTAACTCGAGTTTGCCTTAATATTGTACTACTTTGTATTATTTCTTGCCAATATTCATTATGAAGAACTAACTCCTTTACAAAGTGCTTTATGGAAATCAATACACTCTCTCACATACATAAAGATCACAGAATGCCCTGCCTGATTTTATTTCCCATATTTGTCCTTCAACCCCAAGCAAACTGACCCATTCATATGGTCAAACAATTTTTGGGGGGAGGTGAGGGAATAAAGTGGTTTATATTCTGTAACCTAAGTATTATCTGCAGCTTCAGGAGTCCCATTTTTGAGCTTTCATATATCTGTACATTTTTCAATCACCATTGCTTCCTTCTGGCACTCTATTACTTGAAGAATGTGAGGCAGTTGCAGAAGCTAAAGAATTAAATGGCATAAATACACCTTTCTCAAACCCTTTGAGCAGGAAAAGGGAGGAAAAACTCAGTACAGATAACAATATAACTGTGCCCTTTCTAGTTTTCCTTTAGATTATTTGTTAAAAGGAAATTATTAAATTTTCATGTGCTCTGCAGAGTCTAGCCTTGGTTTATAAGATGAAAAGAAAAAGAAATATTATTAACTGCTTTACTGCCAAGGGACAGCCATGACCTGCTTGTGTGCATTAGCAGAATTCTTAGTAACTTGGGTTTCAACTCTCTTGAACGCTAATGTTTTAGGATGTGCCCTCACTGCAATTTCAATGCCCACGTCCAAGATCATGAGATTACAAGCTTTATCCAGTGCCTATAGACATCATGTGGAGTGGGAAGCAAAATTACAGAACATTTGTGTAGCTGGCCTGGCTCAAATCTCTCCTTTTTAAATATTAAACAAACTCTCTGATCTGCGAGATCATCTTGCTTAGCCAATATGCCTGAATACCTGTCTTCCAATGATTAAGGTGATTATTTCATTGAAAATATCATTAAAAGTCCTTTTAGTGAGGAATCTCTTTGAAGAAATTACATTTTACAGCAGTATGTATAAATTGGGCAAGGAATTCAAGTCCTGGGAAGCATGCATGCTTTTCTGGCATGAAAGAAATGTGAGTTTTAAGCAGAAAATTAACTGTCCTTCTGAGAATCACCTGAACAATTCTTTTTCATTGGTCACGACATATTTAGGAAAGGACCGCCTGCTGCCAGGAGTGTGGAGTATGATGCCTGGTCAGAATCACAGAAATGCCATCCACCGGGGCAGATATAGCAGAGGGTCCCAGTGAGAACTTGTCCTAAACCCGATCCTAAAACTACAGGTTCCAGAAGCCTGGGGTCTATCTCATATGATAGCATCACCCTCTTATCTTTCATCATTTGCTTTGGGAAAAAAAAGTCAAGATTATTTATATTCAGGATCATAGTTAAATAATAAACAGACTTGAAAATGCTCAGAGAGCTTTGTGAAGTACCTGCAAACTAGATTAGACACGTGAATTACCACGACCCCATCCCCCACGCATCAAGCTATCTAGCCCTGTGAACGGAGTTCCTGGCCACTTTGAGCTCTTTCAGCCTTTTAAAGCAGGTTATCATCTCTGGATTTTAAAAAGTGTCAACATCTTTACATCATCTTTCTGCTCTGAGGAATAGAGAGGTGAAAGAACATTTTTATAATCGCTTTTAAAATTACTATGAAGATGTACAAGTTTACAACTCTCTCAAGAGTTTCAAGTAGGATTTGCTACTGTTTTGAATGGATTACCTTATTTGACTTATTTGCTGTTAACTGCATTCAATAGAAGGATGATGGTTTTAGAAATCTACAAACTGCATTATTTCAATAGTAAAGGCATTTATGTTAGAAATATAATAGCAAGACACACATGCAAATACAGAGACATACACACACTCATAGAAGTACAGCACAAAATGAAACCTGAATGAAAATATAAGTATTTTAAGTCTTTCCTAGACTGTTTTAGAACAAAATATCTATTTCATTCATTTATGTGATAAATTATATCCCTCTGGTAACAGTCTTATTCAACTAAAACTCATTAATTATTTGAATTATTACATTGCTATTTTGGTCTAATTAGGCAAGTCTTCAGCAGACTAATAAGCAAACCAAGTGATTTCATAAAACCTTCAAGATCTTACCTTTGATAAAATTCCTACCCTGCTTCAGAAATCTCTTATGAGTCAATGTTTTAAAAGTATACATTCTGCTCATTGTAGTAATCAATATTTTACTTTAGCTTTGCTTAAAACAATAAAGGGCATTTTTGTGACATACGGAAATATTTCTTTGATGGTAGAAATGCAGAGATAGATGACAGCTTTCGATTTACCTTCATTTGAGGTGCATCTAAGTGACAAAAGCAGGGTGAGACTGCCTTACTTAGGAAGAGGCTTGTTAACACACAACTGATGACTCAGGCAAATCAGATGGCAAATTACCTTTGAGAGGTCCCCAGCCTCCAAATAGAAGCAGATAACAAACACATTCCACGTAACCCAGAGGACTAGCCAGACAGCATACTGTAGAAAAGCAAGAGAGAAATAACATAATTAATTTTGAATCAGGTGAGTAAGATTTAAATAGAACTTGAACTTTTCAACACCAAATCTTAAGATTAGTGGGGAATATTAGATATCACTTCTTTCTAAGAAACAGGATGAGATGGACATTTATCTCTAGTTTGATATTTTTCCCTTACTGTTATGGACTATAGTGTTACAGCTCAAACTTGCTTAGGGATAATGTCTTCAGTTTTTTTAGACAAAATAGATAGTAGCCCACATTTCTGTTTTCAGAGGGAATGGTTATGGTTTCTAGACATTAAAAAAAAATTATGCCTGAATAGATGTATCAACTACAACACTTCAAAAAGAGAACTCTTATTTTCCTTTAGCAAGATCAACTCAACGCTTGATAACATGTAACCTTTCCCCAAGTTATCCAGGGTCATCTTCAAATCAGTTTTCATATCTCTGTCCCATCTAATCAGCTTTCTCTCTTTGGTATCTTTTTTTTTCCATTTATCTTTTCACCTTCTTATTTTACCCTCTTGTGATCCCCCATTACATTGACCACTTAGTTATTTTCTCTAATTCTATTTTGTTTTCTTATTCAATGTGCTGTCTTTGTCAACAACAAAATTTTCTTACCAAGACATAGTCCTGAGCATTCAGTTAGCTAAAATTTATTAAGCCTCTTGTTAGCAACATGCTAGAAAGACACTGAGGATAAAAGACCAATGAGAAATTCTTCCTGAGTTCAAGTCAAGTAAAGGAGGTAGATCAGAAAAGAGATGCTTCTTATACAACAATCATAAAAAGATGTATAGTCTGAGCTTAAGGAAGAAAGATAGCAAAAGTGTATAAAGTATTCTGAGAAGAGGTAATCCTGCAAAGTTTAACAGAAGAGATGAAACACTTTCCATTAGAGGTTAACCAAGCTAACTTAAGGATTTTACTAAATAAGTGAATCAGGGTTTGAAAGGGTTATCATGGAAGGGTACTATAAACAAAAACAGCAGCAGGTGTGATTTAAAAAAAAAAAAAAGATGAAACAAGAGGCTTCTACATCATTTCTCTGCTAAACAAATACCAATGGCTCCCATTATTTATATGGCAAGTTCCAAAATCTTTATTTTACAGTTCAAGGACCTCCATGATATTGTACCATGTTATCTTTTCAGACACGTTTCGGTTCATCCTTCAAGCCATTATGACTTACAGATGTATTAGATTGCTTCTCTTCCATGTACGTGGAAAGTTATTTTTCACCTCTGTGCAATTTTGTATGTTATTCTTTATCCTTTAGTAATTTTTATTTTTCCTAAGCACTCCTCTTACCACTTATCAATATTCTATTTTTCTTCAGAGGTCAATATAAATATCATCTCTTGAGTTATACCCAGTTGGAAATGGTGTATCCTTGCTTTGTGATCCAGTAAGATCTGGCTTACTCAAATTTCATTCCAAATGTCTTATATCTAATTATTTGCATCTTTTTCTCCTTTGCACAATGATAAGTTCATTGAGGAAAAAGACTATTTCTATCTATACTTATATCCCTAAGTTTCTAAGTTAATACTTGGTAGAAAATAAGTATTCAATAAACATTTTGTAATCAATCAACAAATGAGCAGCAATACGGGAAAAAAAAAAAACCCTTCATTTTCAGAAGAACTTCTTCTACCCATTCCAGATTTGATTTTCATGAGAATACTATGATCATTCATGCAGTGTGAGGACTGAGAGCCTTAAATGATAAGATTGAGTGCTCAGTAGCTTCACTTGTTCCTAACTCTTTGCGACCCTGTGTAATAGGACTGCCAGTTTCCTCTGTCCACAGGATTTTCCAGGAAAGAATATTGGAATGGGCTGCTGTGCCTTTCTCCAGGGATCTTCCCAAACCACGGATAGAACTAGCGTCTCCTATGTCCCCTGCATTGCAGGCGGATTCTTTACCTCTGAACCACTGGGGAATCCCAAATGATCATAAATAGTAACTCAGCTACTTTCCAAGTGATGCTTTCATCTAACTCCTGAATATGTTCGTTGCTCAGAATAAAGTAAGGGCAAAACTAAACGGCCAAACACAAAAGAAAGGGTTTGAGAAGTGAAAGCTTGGTACTGGAAATACAGTGAGAAAGGTAAGCAGGCTGGGGTGTGACATAATCATAGTTCATTATAAGCATTCCTAAGATTAGTGAATCACATCTTAAAAACAGCTCCTTTAATTGACAGTTGAGAATTGTGGACAGCCAAGTGTTTTAATATTAATGATGAAAACATCTTTAACAGATATATACATGTATACTCATAAAATAAATATCCCTGGTCAAAATGATTGGCCTATATTCATCTTTGGCCCAAAGTTAATTATGAAAGTGTTTGTCAGTTGTGTCCAACTCTTTGTGACCCCATGGATTGTAGCTCACCAGGGTCCTCTGTTCATGGAATTCGCCAGGCAAGAATACAGGAGGGAGTTGCCATTCCCTTCTCCAGGGGATCTTCCCGACCCAGGGACAGAACCCAGGTCTCCTGCATTACAGGCAGATTCTTTACCATCTGAGCCACCAAAGAAGCTCTTATTTTAGCTTTATTTTTTCATCTTCAACAATAAGCATCATTTATTCTGCTTAGGCATGCTCATCACTCTCTCATCCATTGTTATGATACAAAAGAACAAAAGTAGCCCAAATAAAGCAGCTTATTTTCTAATTCTTGATCATATTATGGCCAGGGATTGCCTGCTTCAGGATATAAATCCTTTCTCCTAATTCATAAATCCTCTTACATCCACTTCATGCTATGGAAACGTTCAATTATAAGAAATAAAACATACTAAATACATTAAATAAAATATACTACTATTACAATTAACTTGATAATCAGCCAGAATCTGATAAAAGTCCAATTTTAATCATAGATTACACTGCGGATCAAAGCGAAAGGCAGGTTTCTACCTTCTTATTTTACCGATGCTGCTATTGCATGCTCACGCTTCCTTGTGATTTTATGTCTCTGGACACAATTTAAAGACCACATAATTTTTAACAAGATTATATTTCCCCTCAGTTATAGAATTTTCTTATTGTAGAAAATATTTAAATTTTTGATCATATATGGCAAATTGAGAAAAGTACCATGCTTAGATATAATCACTTGTATCATTTTAGTGTATGTTTCATATGTACTTTTTCTATTAGTACATTTTTCAGTCATATATGTTACCACAGGAATCTTTCTATATATTCTGTTACCTGAATTTTTTTGTACTTGATTAAAATATCTCACTGAATACTCTGTAACATATGTTGTAATGCAATGATATAGTATGAGCTATTCAACTAATTATTATTAAACATTTTGTGCTTTTCTTATTCTATTTTGATCAATTCCTATAAATTTGGATTTTGCATAAAAAATTTCAGTTCAATTTGACACATTAAATCATACCTGAAAATATTTTGTTTAAATGGACTATTTCTAAGACAGACTATAAATGTTAGAATATCCAACAGGCATCATTTTAATGAACATATAAACACGGCTATTAAATTTTATGCAACTCCAAATAAAAACAGAATCCCCAAAGGCATTCTATTCTTCTTGAAGCAAAAAGTGGAAAATAATTCCCTTAGATTGAAAAAAAAAATGATACTCATTCACCATGAAGACACCTGTATATAACTAATTTCTTTCAACTCATGCAACATATTTCAGACTAGGATATTTATAGCCCTAAGGCTAGAAGGATTCCACTGAAAGAGCTTTTGATGCAAAATAATAATAAATCAAGTTATATAGGAACATCCTAATTGACATATGCAAATAAGAGGTTTGAAAGGCTAATAAAACATAAGAATTAGTGAGAAAATACCAATCTACACTTTTAAAAGCTGAAATTCATGCAGTTTAAGAATCAGTAATTCTATTCATGTATATCTGTTCACATAGCAGAGTTTTAAGATGTGTAATACATAGATCTGAAAGTGATACGAGAAAAAAAAATCTTCAATCTATTAAAAGGCAACTTGTGTTTTATAGTCACATATTCATCACACTTTGTGCCTGTAAGTGACATCACAAAAGAGCATTCATTTCTTTCCAGTCAGCAAACAATTTAAAACTCATCTTTTTGATATTCTTGCTTTTTGAAATCATAGTTAAAGAACTATAATAACAGTGGTTTTTCCTGTGTTGAAATTTCCCAGTAACACCGAAGAAAATGAAATTGCCTCAGTTTCTGGTTATCCAGAAACTTGAAGATCAGAGTCAAGATGATATTAGAATGCATTAAAAAAAAACTATTATAAATGTGAATTCAAAAAAATATATACATATATATATATCTAATACTGTTTTATGTTACTCTGATGTACCCAACTTCCCAGGCAAAAAAATGGCAGAATTGATTAATATTACTTGTTACTTTATATAGCTAAATAAATAATAATGATAAAATAAAAACAAATAATAGTTTTTGTGGATATAACTGTTAAAGATTTTTAGATGGGGAGATTATCCTGGATTATATGGGTGCTCCCAAAGAAATCACTGGTTCAGTTCAGTTCAGTCACTCAGTAGAGTCCAACTCCTTGTGACCCTATGGACTGCAGCATGCCAGGCCTCCCTGTTCATCACCAATTCCTGGAGTTTACTCAAATTCATGTCCATTGAGTCGGTGATGCCATCCAACCATCTCATCCTCTGTTGTCCCCTTCTCCTCTCACCTTTAATCTTTTCCAGCATCAGGGTCTTTTCAAATGAGTCAGTTCTTCACATCAGGTGGCCAAAGTATTAGAGTTTCAGCTTCAACGACAGTCCTTCCAATGAATATTGGAAAATTCGCGAAAAATTCAAAGAAATCATGGGTATCCTCTTAAGTGGAAGGCAGATGGTTATCTTACACACATATATAAAGTGAAAGTGTTAGTTGCTCGGTCATGTCCAACTCTTTGGGGCTTCATGGGCTATAAAGCCTGCCAGGCTCCTCTGTCCATGGAATTCTCCTGGCAAGAATACTGGAGTGGGTAACCATTCCCTTTCCCAGGGGATCTTCCCAACAGAGGGATCGAACCCAGATCTTCTGCACTTTGGGTAGATTCTTTATCAACTGAGCTACTAGGAAAGCCCCATGATGGAGCAGAACAGACAGACTTAAAGATGACTTTCACGTGGCCACAAGCCAAGGAACCCTGTAGCTCCCAGACTCTGGAAGAGGCAGGGATTAGATCTCCCCTTAGAGCTGCTGTACATAGTATCAGCCTTGAGTTGGGCTCAGTGATACTGACTTCAGAATCTGAACTCCAGACCTGAGAGCGAATGAATTTCTGTTGTTTTAATTCATGAAGTCTGAGGGAATTTGTTACAGCAGCCCTAGGAAACAAATACACCTATCTACATCTTCTCCCTTCCACTGAGTTGTCAATGAAATGTAAGCCTGAGGAGTGTAATACCTAAGTACTTGTGAAGAAATGCAATTAACTTCAAAATTAAGATCCACTTTTTTTGGGGGGTGGGGCAATTATATCACTGCTTCAGAATCAGTCCTTTGGTGATCTCTGAATGGCATGTGCTATGCTTCATCGCTCAGTCATGTCTGATTCTTGCTTTACTTGTATGCCTTATGTAATTACTGTGAAAGTCTTTGCTGGAAAAAAACATTCTTGTTTTAAGAGTCTCAACCTGTTCTTAGGGTATTCCCAACATTCTAACAATAAAAGGCTATTGCATAAAATTCTAGGGTACAGAAATTGACACATTTAGAATATTTATAGACTTGTTTTAAAAATGTCAAAATAGGTTAAATACCTAGAGAAAGGTACAATTCAAGTAACTTCTTATTACAGCTAACTCTGGAAACAAGGAAGGGGAAAAGAAGGTAATAGTCATTATCAATATAATGGATTGATCATATTATTTGGGAAAATGAATTATATCATATCATTAAAATATTAAGAATTCTAATAAACGAACAGCAGTCCTAAATTTATCAACCATCACAATTACCTTGAAAGTTTAGAAAGGTCTTAAAGTATTAATTGTTTAAAATATGTCCATCCAAATGTTCTTCAGTGTTACTTTTTAGCAATTTGGAAATTTTTAGCATTTAACCCCTAGTGAATACTGCCATATTTGATCCCACAGATTGAGTGGAAACAATTACCTTTAGCTGTATGTATATATTTTTATGACTATTGTGGCTACTCTGAAGCCATATATGGTTCGAGTTGATTAATGTATCCTAGCATACTTAAGGAGAAGGCAGTGCACCCCACTCCAGTAACTCTTGCCTGGAAAATCCCCTGGACAGAGGAGCCTGGTAGGCTGCAGTCCATGGGGTCACTAAGAGTCGGACATGACTGAGCGACTTCACTTTCAATTTTCACTTTCATGCATTGGAGAAGGAAATGGCAACCCACCCCAGTGTTCTTGCCTGGAGAATCCCAGGGATGGGGGAGCCTGGTGGGCTGCCGTCTATGGGGTCACACAGAGTCGGACACGACTGAAGTGACTTAGCAGCAGCAGCAGCAGCAGCATACCTAAAGGGTTTCCCTGGTGGCTCAGATGGTAAAGAATCCACCTGTAATGCAGGAGACCCCAGCTCAATTCCTGGGTCAGGAAGATCTTCTGGAGAAGGAATAGGCTACCCACTCTAATATTCTTGGGCTTTCCTGGTGACTCAGATGTGAAGAATCCACCTGCAATGAGGGAGACCTGGATTTGATCCCTGGGTTGGGAAGATCCCTTGGAGAGGGCATGGCAACCCACTCCAGTATTCTTGCCTGGATAATCCCCATGGACAGAGGAGCCTGGCCGGCTACAGTTCACGGAATCATGAAGAGTCGAACATGACTGAGCGACTAAGCAGCAACAGCAGCATACCTAAAAATGCTGAATCCCCTCTCCTTATAAGTAATACATTTAAAAAGATATATGATTACCCATATATTGAATTATAATCTTTCAACTGTGCTTTAAGAACTCATGGCACACATAGACAATGGCACTATTTGGAAAGCTCAGTGATATAAACAAAGGAGATGGCATGCAAGCGAAAGTGACTGGCTCAGGGGTTCTGATCACCCCAGGTTCCTGCAGAGCTCAACATGCCAACACATCTGCAAACTATTAGCTGTGACACTCTTGGGAAGCTCTGCTCTAAAAACTCATACAGAGTACAAACTTTCTCTTCAAAAAGACAGTCATGCTAATGCATCAAAAATAAAGTCAGCTTCTCAACCTGCTCAACAGGGTAGCTGGTTCCCCACTTGTCTTTATATTCTTTATAGTCATCTAGAGAGTGCTTCTGAATATCACACATACGATCCAATTAATTGTGTAGCAATTACAGCAAATAGGGACACATCAGTGAGGCAAAGTTCAACTCAGTAGCCACACATAAACGTAAATATATATTGATGGTATAGTATTCTAAAGTAGGTGCTTGGATACCTTTTAGATTGAAATGCTTATGTGGAAAATGAAGTTCCAAATTTATAGATGTTAATATATCTGTGCATGCTAGTAATGAAAAACCACATACTATTTTTCTCATCATTGAAGCACTCAGTTTTTTTTTTCACTTTGTCAAAAAGCTTTTCATTTACTATTTCAAAAGCAAGGCTGAAATTATTAATTTCAGGATCACTGTGGCAATATGGATAAAAATGAAAGCAAAACAAGAAACAATAATTTCAGTTAGGAAAGCTCTTGATTGCAAGTAATAAATATTGAACTACGGGTGGTTTACAGACGTCTGGAAGTGGTGTGTGGTAGGCGCAATGCTGCTGTGGATCTAGGTCTATACCTTTGGGGTTTTCTTTCAAATCCTCATACGGTTAACACTTACAAGCAGAAAGTGCTGGGCAGAAAAGATTCCTTCCTTCTGTAACATTTTATTCTTTTGGAAAAGAAAAGAAAAAAAAAATTCCCAAAAGCACTCAGCAGACTTCCTTACATCTCATTAAGTAGTGCTGTCTCACCTGCCTCCTTTCCTAAACCCAATCACTGGCAAAGAGAATTGGGATTATCGTGGTGGTTTTATGCCAATTTTAATTCATCCCTTGGGCCAGACTCTACTTAGACCTCTTGACAACCATCCACATATTGGGATTCTGTTAGCAGTAAATGAAGGGAAGGCAGATTTGTGTCCCACTCTAACCCGTGCACATTCTAAATTTTTGTTTCCTTTAATATGCAAAAGTGGATAAATGCAATTTAACATTTTTTATGTATATCTTGTTTTGTAGAGAAATACTCAACCATTTGCCTTGGTAAGACTGTACATATTCAACTAAACAGAGAAGTAATTTAGTATTACACCTGAAGTAAGGAAAAGATTTCAGACTATCCATGGAGGAAGCACAAAAATCAGATGTAGTTTTTTGTGTGTGTGTTTTTTTTTTTTTTTTGCAATCTGCAAGATTTAACTTAAGGGACATGCAAAGAGGAAAAGTACAGAGTGTTAGCTGTCTCACTGGAAATATAAAACATTTATGTCTTGAGAAGGAAGAAAAATATTATGGAAAATATTAATAATAGTTAAATAAGGAAAACAAGGCCCCCTAAAGAGTTAAAAGTAGGAAGTTAACCATGGCGTTTTCAAAATTTATGAAAATATGCTTCACTAAGCATATGTGGTAGGTGTGTGGTGGTTGAGGATATTGATTAAGCATAATCTATCACTTTCCTTTTGAAGTTAGAAAATATCTTGTCTCTTACAACCAAAAAGGTTTTAATCTCTTCTTAGCTTTATTAGTCCCTAAGCCTATCAAATTCAAAGCTAGTCTAATAGTCAGGTAAACAACCTTCTAAAATATGTAAATTACCCTAGTTGGGTAAATCTAATAATACAACCTTTAAAAATGTCTATTTTTTGTGCTTGGTTTAAAAACATCCAAATACATATATTTGGTCTTATTTTAGGCTGATGAATTAAGGAAACTTCATTCCTCTTGGGCTTCCCTCGTGTCTCAGAGGGTAAAGAATGAATCCACATGCCATGTGGGAGACCTGGGTTCAACCCATGGGTTGGGAAGATCCCCAGGAAGAGGGAGTGGCTATCCACCCCAGTATTCTGGCCTGGAGAATTCCATGGACAGAGGAGCTTGGCAGGCTACAGTCCATGGGGTCACAAAGACATGACTGAGCGACTTTCACTTTCATTCTTCTTGGGTGCTTTGTATGACAATAGACTGTAAGGATAGGGTGAGTATAAAGTTCTCCCAAACAGTTAAAACTGATACAACAGTACAACTTACTAACTCGTATTTGGATAAAAAGAGAGTTCCATTAAAATATTTTCTGGATGAATACTTTTTTTCTGCCTGCATAAGTGACAGGATAGACATTTACCAGTATTTCATGTGATATGTGTCTTCTGAGTACCTGTCTTCTTGGTTGGATACTGTTAATAGTAAAAGCTTGTCTGCGTGTATACGCATGCCAAGTCATTTCAGTCGTGTCTGACTCTTTGCGACCCTATACACTGTAGCCCTCCAGGTTTCTCTGTCGATGGAATTCTCCAGGCAAAAATACAGGCATGGGTTGCACGCCCTCTTTCAGGGGATCTTCCCACCTAGGGATTGGAACCCAGGTCTCCTGCATCTCTTGCATTGGCAGGTGAGTTCTTTACCACTAGTATGACCTGGGAAGCACGAGGCATACCATATCTGGTGAATACTGTTTGCTCTACTGATAGTTTGGGCTCAAGAAGTTAAGAGATCCAGATAAATAAGCTTCTTAAAGAGATAACAGGACTGCAAAAGGTCAGTTTTCATTCCAATCCCTAAGAAAGGCAATGCCAAAGAATGCTCAAACTACCGCACAATTGCACTCATCTCACACGCTAGTAAAGTAATGCTCAAAATTCTCCAAGCCAGGCTTCAACAGTACATGAACCGTGAACTTCCAGATGTTCAAGCTGGATTTAGAAAAGGCAGAGGGACCAGAGATCAACTTGCCAACATCCGTTGGATCAGAGAAAAAGCAAGGGAGTTCCAGAAAAACATCTACTTCTGCTTTATTGACTATGCCAAAGTCTTTGACTGTGTGGACCACAATAAACTGTGGAAAATTCTTAAAGAGATGAGAATACTAGACCACCTGACCTGCATCTTGAGTAATCTGTGTGCAGGTCAGGAAGCAACAGTTAGAACTGGACATGGAACAAGAGATTGGTTGCAAATAGGAAAAGGAGACATCAAGGCTATATATTGTCACCCTGCTTATTTAACATATGCAGAGTACATCATGAGAAATGCTGGGCTGGAGGAAGCACAAGCTGGAATCAAGATTGCTGGGAGAAATATCAATAACCTCAGATATGCAGATGGCACCACCCTTATGGCAGAAAGTAAAGAAGAAATAAACAGCCTCTTGATAGAAGTGAAATAGGAGAGTGAAAAAGTTGGCATAAAGGTCAACATTCAGAAAACTAAGATCATGGCATCTGGTCCCATCACTTCATGGCAAATAGATGGGGAAACAGTGGAAGCAGTGACTGACTTTATTTTTGGGGGCTTCAAAATCACTGTAGATGATGACTGCAGCCAGGATGCTTGCTCCTTGGAAGAAAAGTTATGACAAACCTAGACAGTATTTTATAAAGCGGAGGCATTGCTTTGCCAACAAAGGTCTGCCTAGTCAAAACCATGGTTTTCCTAGTAGTCATATATGGATGTGAGAGTTGGACTATAAAGAAAACTGAGTGCTAAAGAATTGATGCTTTTGAACTGTAGTGTTGGAGATGACTCATGAGAGTCCCTTGGACTGCAAAGAGATCAAACCAGTCCATCCTAAAGGAAATCAGTCCTGAATATTCATTGGAAGGACTGATGTTGAAGCTGAAACTCCAATACTTTGGCCACCTGATGCAAAGAACTGACTCACTTGAAAAGGCCCTGATGCTGGCAAAGATTGAAGGCTGGAAGAGAAGGGAACGATAGAGGATGAGATGATTGGATGGCATCACCGACTCAGTGGGCATGAGTTTGAGTAATCTCTGGGAGTTGGTGATGGACAGGGAGGTCTGGTGTGCTGCTGTCAATGAGGTAACAAAGAGTCAGATACAACTGAGTGACTGAACTGACTGACTGAAAGAGATAACCATACATTCAAATCTAAATATTAGTAATTCAGTGTTAGAGAGGAAAACTTAAAATCACTAGACTTTTAATTAATTATCTACATTGAAATGCATACTGCATAAGACAGAAGCACTGAATATAGAAATTTACTCTCAGAGGAGCTAGTCATGAAATAGTAGAACTATTTTTATCAGTTGATTTAAAAGGGAAAAGTCTCTTAAAACTACTTGGTTCAATGCAGACAATAATCCAGTTTTAAGTTATGCATCTTTTAACTGAATGAAAAATAGTCTGAAAATAACAATAATTGTATCCAATAATAATGTCTTTTTGATTTCATTTCTAGCTTTTGAGAACACAAAGATAAAATTATAGGCTTACTTTATTAATTAAGCCTTTGGCTTGATGTGTGAACTTTGATTCATAAATGAAATACTATTAAACAAAATATGTTTCTGAAAATCAATTTAGCAATTTTCTTAAATTCATTAATTTTTCTTATTTGAATTGTGGTAGGCATAATGATGACCCCTCAAATGCATCCCAACTGAATCACTAGGACCTGTGAACATGATGAGTTATCACTCCTTTGACTGTGTTATTCATCGTCAGAACTGACCTAAATTAAGGGAGATTATTCAAGTGGGCCTCATCTAATCACATGACTCTTGTAAAGCAGATAGTTTTTTTTCTGGTTGGTGGCAGATGCAGAATTTGGTGAGATATAATGCATGTGAAGTTGAAAACAATCCCAAGCAAGCAGCCAGCAAGAAAATGAGGACCACATTCCTACAATCAAATGGAATTGAATTCTGCCAAAAACCTAAATGAGCTGGGTAAAGACTGTACCCCAGAGGACCCAAAATAGCTACTATCTTGATATGTGTCTTCTTAGACCCCTAAGTACAGTATTCATAGTATTCGACCAAGTCCACCTGGACTTCTGACCTACAGAAAAGTGAAAGAATAAATGAAAGGGTGTTATTTTAAGCCTTGAAGTTTGTTATTGCAGCAATGGGAAAACTAATATATCAACACGAGATTTTCATTTTTTTAGAAAATATATTTAACTGTGAAGTAATTTGCCACAAGGGTCAAGTGCTATAAATCCACTGTATATTAAACAGACTGGATTTAACAGAATCTTTCAGGCTCAATTTTGGTATAGGTTATTTCCTTCTGAATTTTAAGACATTTTTATATACTACATCAATTTGCCTATAGTGATTTTGAGAAATAAAATTATCATTATTTATTAGTTATTTCATAAAAAGGTATATTTAGAAATCAGCAGGTCTGGTTTTAAATTCTAACTCCATAATGAATCTACTTCTATAATTGGGGCAGTGTTGGTATTTCTATCTAATTTTGAACCTAACATTCCTAGATGAGTGCAAGGTGATTTTATTATTATTTCTCTGGAGAAATATATACTTTCTTACATAACAAGCTTTAGCTGAAGTGCCCATGGGCTAGTCCAACAATGGTGATACCAGTAAACAGAATGTTTCACTCCTTATGTCAGCCACTTAAGACAGTCAATCATTTTTATTGGATATAATGATTGCAGAGTGATATCCACCAAAAGCATTAGCACCAGCAATCACTTTTTCTATCATTATACAAGGACTCTTTTATAAAGGAGGTATTCATCATTTCTTAAGAAATGTATCTTAAGAAAAAACCATCAGCATTCTTAATGGCCGTCAAGTAGACACATTCTTTGTAAGGCTGACATTACTTGATCAAAGGTGGCGTTGGTGGCAGACAGGGCCTTGGATAATATGTTAAAATAATGCCCCCAAATGTGTACATCTTAATGTGCATTTAGTACTAAAATGTCATTGACTGAGGACTTAATAGATATTAATTTTTCAGAGAGATGAAAACAAGGTTAAATAATGATGATTTGCAAGTTCCAATAATGGATACTTATGTTTCATTATACATATGAGTTTCTTCCAATCTTTTGTTTGCTTTTTTTTTTAGTCACCCTAAGGCTAAAATGACTAATTCTTAACTTAAACATAGGATTCAACATTAAAAGTTTAAAAAATTATCTTCCTCTTAAAAATATTTATCCTATTCAAGAGTAAAGTTGAGTTTAGTCCAAATCATTCGAGGAAAATAATTTTTATATTTGGCTCTAGAATAAGTTTTGTATCTTCATCACATTACTGTGCAAGTCTATGACTATTTAGCCCCAGTGTTAAGGGTACCCTATTAATAAGGCCATGGTGTTGGATTGGATGTCCAAAGAGACTCCTTAGAGATGTTCCTGTTCATTGTCTACAGGACATACATTTTTTAAAGTTGCTGAATTTTATTTTTTATTGAAGTATAGCTGATTTACAATGTTGTGTTAATTTCTGCTGTATAGCAAAGTGATTCAGTTATATATATATATACATACATACATACATATATATATATATATATATATATATATATGTTTTTCCATTATGGTTATCATATGATAGTGAATGTACTTTCCCATGCTACACTGTAGGACCTTGTTATGTATTCATTCTATATGTAACAGCTTACATTTGCTAACCTTAACCTCCCACTCCACTTCTCTCTCAACTCCCAATTCCTTGACAACCACAAGTCTGTTCTGAGTCTGTTTCCGTTTCATAGATAGGTTCATTTGTGTCCTAGTTTAGATTCCACATGTTAAGTGATACATAAAACATTTAACATAGAAGAGACACATGCCTTGCAAATGTAAGGCTACAAGGGGTTACAAGGTAAGTAAATGTGAGGAATGTTGAAAATTCATCCAAACTATCTGTAAAATCATGTGCTCTGCTTGTTGTTGATAGTATCATATTTATATAGGATTTATATTTTTTCTAATAGATCATATATGAAAATAGAAAATCTTTTATCAATTTATTTCAGTACAAACTTATTTCTGTATAACGTTTCATGGCAACAAAAGTGTACTTGAAAGAGAAATCAAATAAAGCATTTTTGAAACTCAGACTGTAGTAGATGCTATCCGGGGGGTGGGCACTTTGAGGTGCCCTTTTAGGTCTGAAGTACTAATCCAGCGACCAGAAGCATTGCCTGTTGATAGATCACGCCCAAGCCCCTTCTCAGGAATTACCCTTGGTCACTGTGAGTTACCTTGCTTATGATCTATACTCATGTCCAGGAACAACCCTCTTCTCATGACTGGTTACTGCTGAAGTTCAAACCTCCCAGTCTCTTGTCTCAATTCTGAACATACATGAAAGGCCAGCACAGCTTCGGGTTCTCCATGGGATCAACGTAGGCCTTTGTCAGCCTCCTGACAGGGGCAAGAGATTCAGGGTACTGGGGCCAGGGAAGGATCTGTTTGCAACCCAGGAGAAAGATGGGACATCTCTTGCTAATCCCCTTCCCAGTTTTGATGGCAATGCATCAGAGCAGTAACCATGACTTAACAAGCATGGTGAATAGTGACTGATACTGCTCAGGGTTGATGGTCTGGATTACCCCAGTAGGCAAGCTACCTAGACGGACAAATGAGGGCCCAGAGAATATAGACAAAATGGGCAGTACAGAAAGTTCCAAGAGCAACTGCAGAGATGGGGCTGCAGTTTGTCTCACTGATCTTGCAAGTTCACCTTGGAAAAAACACCAACTGGTAGAGGGGATTTTTTCAGGTGAGATGACAGTAGTGTCTGAAGCAAGGACATCTGTGGAGTGCAAGGTATGGATTGAAGAGAATCCATGCTGTACCATCTAGATCCCTCTTTTTAGTATTAAATTTTTATTCTTCCAACATGGCTTGTAATGTCTCACAGCTAAGTCCCTCTCAAGGAACTGTCCCTTGGTCAAAGGGAGATGCCTAACTCAAGGTCACATCTTACTCCTATAGGCAGCATACAGCCAATGACAAGTCCATGGGGGAATACAAAGGCCTGCCCATTATTCTCCCAAACTTGGACATATATGAAAGCCCATCATGGTTTTGGAGCATCCCATAACACGAAGGGGTTGTAACTACATTGTAGTTCCAATTTTTCTTCTACCCAATCCTGTTTTTGTTTTTAAGATCACTCTCCAATAAACTTACTGAATATAAATCTCTGTCTCTGAGTTGGTATCCTGGGAAAGCTGACCTATATGTTGAAATCACTACAGATGACAGAAAAGAAAAAGGCCCCTGAATTTCTTCAGTGAAAAAAAATGAGATTTCATAAATCACTTTGATGAAAGTACCATAAGCATAAATGAAATAATAAAAGCACTATAACAAATAAGCAAGAATAGGGCTCAAATCCATGTGAAAATTTATAAGCCAGGCTCAGTATCTAAAACACTGTATTATTTTACAAACACATTATGGATTTTTTAGAAAACCACATAGGATATGACTGTTTTAAAATGTTGACCATCCAAATGTCTGATGATATATTAACAATGTCTGTACTATAATCTCAGTAAAGCTGTCCCCAGTGTGTATTACATGCAGACTGTTCCTAAATAATATATCCTTCCATTTGATTCTGGCTTCTTCAGCTGGACCTTCCTTTCCATTTAGATTTTTTTCTCCTTCTTTCATTCCCCATGCACACCTGTAAAATTATACACTTAACCCCATAGTGTAAAAAAAGGGATAACATCCTATACTTTGCAAATTAATTATTTTAAATATTTAAATGTATCTAGTCTTTTATTTTTGAAGAAAATGGTATGGTAAACCAAAAATCATTAATAATGACATATCTATTTTAATTCTAAACATATTTTCTCTGTAAGTGCAGAGTAGCCATAATAATATACTTATTTGTAAGGGCATCTACATACATATTGCAATTATTATTTCCTAAGCCCTTTCATTTTTTCTGTCACTTTTTACATTTATAAGTATAATATGGGATGACTGTATTGACATTTAAAGATAATAATATGCCACATCATTTCAGTTGTGTCCAGCTCTTTGCAACCCTACAGACAGTAGCCTCCCAGGCTCCTCTGTCCATGGGATTCTCCAGGCAAGAATACTGGAGTGGGCTGCCATGTCCTTCTCCAGGAGATATTCCCAACCCAGGGCTCGAATCTGTGCCTCTCAAGTGTCCTGCATTGGCAGGCAGGTTCTTTACTACTAGCACCACCTGGGAATCATAATAGTTATCATGTATTATCAGTTCAGCATGTACTAAATACAGCTAAAATAAATTTACATGATTGTCTCATTCAATCCTTAAATAATCCTATGAAGTTCATACTATTATTATCCCCACAATAAAACTGAACGAATAGATACAAGACTATTCACTTCTCCTATTCAACGTTATACTGTATAACCTAAGTGGCAAAGGAGAATGTAAGAAATCAATAAGAACTTAGGAAGGAAAAAAGTAAATTTCCATTTTTCATAGATGATATGATTATTTACAAGAGAATTAGCAGAAAAATTACTAGAGCTAATAAGAGTTCAACAATGAGGGGTGATCAATATAAAAAATCAATTGTATTCCTATAAACAAGGGAAAATAGCAAGAAAATATCATTTTAAAAGATACTGGTTCTGGATATCTGGCTTTGAACACTTGAGATGTAATCATGTATTTTTAAAATTCTTTACTCCAATAAATATTAATTTAAAAATTAAATTAAAATCTGAACATCATAAATAAGTTCTTTCTAACTTTCCTTCAGAAACCAAACATATCAACTAGGGTAGGGAAATAAAATACATAGTATTTTCAGCAATACTTGTTGACAAAGAATAGGCATATATAAATCCCAAAACAAGGGTGAATGTAGCCAAATCATTAGAAGATGTGAGCAATAGAAGTTACAGTAAATGGAATACCTGATGAGTTCCATAAGCCACAGAACCTATAAATCACAAATAAAACTTACCACTAGAAGTTAGGGACCTCACACTGAACAGAATCCTGGGCTTTAGATTCTTAGAAGGGTCAACTAAAGTTGGGGAGTCATATGTGGGTGCAGAAAATGAGTGGTTAAGGTCATTAAGCAGGGGAGAGAGAAATAGTTGTGGTCATATATGCCTTCTACGTAGAATTACTTGATTCAAGAAACAAAATATTGTTTGGAACATATTTACATTTAAAAAATGCTTTTTATTGGAAAACCAAATTATACCAAGCATCTATACTTTAACTAGCAACTGCACCTTTAGGGTTTCAGAAATATCTAGAAACATAGACTCTCACTCTAAATTAACATTATTGGAGGTCAAATAAAACTGAATAGAGCAAGAAAATGGGAGTTAAAGGGAAGATGAACACTAGAGGGATTGAACGGGTTAAGACACAGGAGATTTCCCCCAAATCTTGTAACTGTGAAATATATCATCTAAATATTGGTGCACTGTCTTGAAACACAAGATTATCTTGAAAACATAACTTTCCTGAATTAGGCTCAGCTCAGAGAGAAAGACATACAAAAAGACCATAATTTGAGAAGAGGCACCCTTCAAGTGGTGAAGCAGTGAAGGCTATTTTGATCCACCTCTGCATTCCCCACAGGAACCTCTTCCTAAACATCCTGGAAATTCTATTTTAATCAAACTAGGAAAGAAAATAAGATCATCACCAAAAAGTGTAGCCAAAAAAGATGAAAATTAACTTCTAATATCTCAAAATGAGCTAAAAGAAATTAAGAAAACAGATGACTGAAAGAATAAAAACAAACAAGAGTTCAGAAATTGGACAGAAATTATACAAAAAGAAGGACAAAATAAAAGAACTGACAGTTTTCAAGGAAGATTAAGGGGGGACAAAAAAACTCTTCAGAAAGGATGATGGAATTAAAAGATACACAGTCAAATAAAAAAAAAACTGTAAGGTAAATAATTGAAGTACAGAAAAGTGTAAATGATAAAACAATAAAAAATGAAAAAAGTAAAATGATTTAAGAAAATCACAGCCCCCCACACACATGACAGAAGTCACCAAAGAATGAGATCAAAGAAAGGAACAGAAAATTATTTAAATCCTTAATTCAGATAACTGTAATAAAAGCACCCATTCCACGTACTAAAGTACAAAACCCACTGAAAACATAAGGAGAGCTATGCCAGTAAAAGTATCACTTTTTAAAAACTGAGGTATAATTAATATATGATAAAGTGCATAAAATTTAAGAGTGCAGTTTTGTTAGTTTTGACAATTGTATAAACCCATGTAAGTAACACTCTAATTAAGACACACATTTATAGAAACCTAATGCCCATTCCCAACAAAAGATTCTATTGTTTCGATTTTATTAGCATAGTGCTCCCTTTTCTAGAATTTCATGTAAATGGAAGCACAAGGTATAAAATGTCTGCCTTGTTTGCTTTCACATAGGGTTTCTGATATTAATAAATGTTACTGCATGTGTCACTAGCTTATTCTCTTTTACTGCATTACACTTTATAAATGCATCCCATGTGTTTACCCATTAATCCACTGAGGGATATATTTTCCCTGCTTTTTAGATATTATGAGTAAAACTGTTATCTATATTCAGCTTTTTTACTATTGTATAAGGTTTTTAGTAGACATAAATTTTCTATTTTGGGGGGATAAATACTTAAAGGAGTGGGATTGATATATCATAGAGTATGTCAATTTTTTTTAAACTATTTTCTACAGGCTTGAACCATTTTACATTTCCACAATAAATGTATAAGAAATCTAGTTGTTCCAAAGCCTCTCCAGCAATTGGTATTGCCAATCTTTTTAATTTTAGTTATTCTAGTTTGTGAAGAATGTTAGAGTGTTTTAATTTGCATTTCCTTAAAGTTGAATGCATCTTTTATATGCTTATCAGTCAGATATTATCAATGAAACAAAATATATAATTTTTAAAAGGATCAATAATAAAATTGATATCAAGATGGACAAAAAAGGATGGAAAAATACTGGTATCAGAAATTAACAGAATGTCCATTACTCAGACATCTGCAAAAATAAAAATGTTCATAAGAGACGACTACAAACAACTCTACACAAATACCTTTGACAAATTAAATGCAATGAACCAATTCTTTAAGAGGCACATATGATCAACTCAACTAATATGAAATAAATTGAATAGCTCTATTACCATTAAAGAAATTACATTCATAATTTTAAAACTCCTAAAAGGAAATTTCTAGGCCTAAATGACTACATGGGAAAATTCTTCTAAACATTTAAAGATTTAATACTATAATTCCACAACATTTATTTGAGAAAATGGAAGATGCAAGAATACTTTCTAATTAATATTGTTAAGTCAGTATTACTCTGAAAACAAAATCCCAGACAAAAGTGCAAAAGAAAAAAGCAAATTACATACAAATGTAATGAATACAGATGTAAAAATCCTTAACAAAATGCTAGTCCATGAAATTCAGCAATATCATATATAATAGTCAACCACGATCAATTAGTGTTTGAAGGATGAAAGGCTTATTCAATATTCAAAATTAATCAATGTAATCCATTACATTAATAGGTTTAAAAAAATAAACTCATGCTTATGTCAATTGATGCAGAAAAGCACTTAACAGAATTCAACACTAATTCATGATTTAAAAAACAGAAATAGAGGTGAACTTCTTCAATGCTATAAAGATCACCTAGAAAACGCCTACTGCTGCTGCTGCTCCATTGCTCAATGTTGTTAGACTCTTTGTGGCCCGATGGACTGTAGTCCACCAGGCTCTTCTGCCCATGGAATTTTCTAGGAGAGAATGCTGGAGTGGCTTGCCATTTACTAGTCCAGGGGATCTTCCCAAACTAGGGATGAAACCTGCATCTCATGCATCTCCTGCATTGGCAGGGGAATTCTTTACCACTAGCACCACCTGGGAAACCCCCAAAATGCCTACAATTAAGGTCACACTTTATGGTGAAATACTGAATGCTTTCCACCTACAGTACAGTATAGTGTTAGTCACTTAGTCATGTCCGACTCTTTGATGGCCCATGGACTATAACCCACCAGGCTCCTGGTCCATGGGATTCTCCAGGCAAGAATATGCGAGTGGGTTCAATGTCCTTCTCCAGGGGATTTTCCCGACCTAGGGATCAAACCGAGGTCTCCTGCATTGCAGGCAGACTCTTTACCATCTGAGCCACAAGGGAAGCCTCCTAAGATTGATAATAAGACAAGGATATTTGTTCCCACCATTCCTTTTAAAAGTCTGGAGGTTATAGCTAGAAAAAAATAATACAAGAAAAATAAATAAGAAGCATAATGATCAGAAATGAATGAAGACAACTGTTCCTATTATTAATGATATGATTTTGTATGCAGAATTCAAAAGGACTCTAAAAATTCCTTTTAGAGCTAAGTGAGTCAGGGTAGGTGAAAGGCTGCAAGAACGATATACTGTATTCCTGGTGGCAGTGGTGGTTTAGTCACTAAGTCGTGTCTGACTCTTGCGACCCCATGGACTGTAGCTAGCCAGGCTCCTCTGCCCATGGGATTCTCCTGGCAAGAATACTGGAGTGGGTTGCCATTTCCTTTTCCACTGTATTTCTATATAGTAGCAATAAACACAAAAATTTTAAACATAATACCATTCAAAATAATGCAAGAAAACCAAAATATTCAGGTGTAAATCTAGAAAAACATGCATAAGATTTGTATGATGAAAACTATAAAATGCTGATGAAGGAAACCAAAGATGATCTAAGTGGGTGGATAGACATACCATATTCATGAATCGGAAGACTCAATATAGTGAAGATGCCAAATTATCCTCATTACAGGTTTAAAATGCAGTTAAAATAATTACTACCCAAATTCTAGCAATAGACAAGATCATAAAATGTATGTGGAAAGGTAAAGAAATCAAAATAATTAAAGCAATCTTGAAGAATAAAGTTGAAGGAATGGCTTTATTGATATAATGGTTGCAGTAACCAAGACAGTGTTGTATGGGCAGATATATAAACAGAAAATGTGCTAATGTCTGGTGATGCTGGGCATGTTTTTTGTGTGTTTTTCTTTGCCATCTGTATATTCTCTTGGGTAAAATGTCTCTCATCTTTTGCCCATTTTCTATTAATAACTGTATTGTTTGTTCTTATACTATTGCATCTTGATATTACAATATATCTTAAATATGAGTTGTTAGTCAGATATGTGGTTTGGAAGTATTTTCTCCCACTGTTTATACTGTCTCTTCATCCTTTCAGCAGGGTATTTCACAGAACAAAATATCTAATTCAGATGAAGTCACTGATTTCCACTACTCTGTCTTCTAATTCACTGATCTATTTCTCTGTATCATCAAATCTACTATTGATTCTTTCTAGTGTATCTTTTTTCTTATTATTGTATTCTTCAGTTTGGTAGCTTCATATTCTTCTCTTTGTTAATACTCTCACTGTGTTCATCCATCTTTCTTCTGATTTCTTTCATCTTAATGATCATGATCATTACATTAAACTCTTTACCCTGAAGACTGCTTATTTTCACTTTGGTTATTTTTCTAAGGCTTTCTTTTTGGAACATATTCCCCTGTCTGCTCATTTTGTCTAATTCCCTGATCTTGGAGAAACATCCTTATGTAGGAGACATGCTAGGGGGCCCAGCAGTACAGTCACTTCTAGCCACCAGACCTGTCTGCTCTAGTGGGGCCCCCCGTGTGGGCTTCATGGACCTTCTGTTAGTGATGGGCTGGCTTCTGTGAGTACACTGGTAGGCAGAGCTGGACCCTGGTCCAGTTGGCTGCCAGCCTCAGCCTTGGGTGGTGGCTGACAGCCTGTTGGTGCGTGGGGCTGGATCCCGACATGGCTAATCTCATGCTAGCCTAGGACTGATACTAGCCCACGGCTGGGCAGTGATGGCTAGAGGGAATAATCTAAAATGGCCATTGTCAGGGCCAGTGTCTGTATAGTAGAATAAGCTGCCTGAAATGGCTGCGGCCAGCATCCATGTTCCCAAAGCAAGTCCTACTTGCCTCCTGCCTTTCAGGGAGACTCTCCAAGGTCAGCAGGTGGGTCTGACTTAGTTTCCTTTCAAATTACGGCCTTTGCCCCTGGGACTCAGAGTGTGTGAGATTTTGCATACACCCTTTAAGAGAGGAATTTCTGTTTTCAACAGCCCACCAGCTCTCCCATACAGAAGTGCTGCTGACCTTCAAAACCAGAGGTTCTAGGAGCTCATTCTCCTGTTGCATGACCCCTGGACTGGGGAGGCTCAGACCCCTCACCCCTTGAGGATAACCTCTGCAATTATACTTACCCTCCTTTGTGGGTTGCCCACCTGGGGGTATCGGTTTTTACCATATTACATCTCTACCCAGAGATACCCGTTTCATTACAGCCCTTCTTTATAGCTTTCATTGTCAAAATCTTTTCTGCTAATCTTCGCATCATCCTCACTGACAATCGCTCTCTATAAACAGTTGTGATTTTGGTGTACCTGGGAAAGGAGGTGAGGTCAGAGTCTTCCTACCCTGTCATTTGGCCACATATTCTGTCTTTTGTGAGTTTCTTAGGAAAACAGTTATAGGGTCATGGAAAATGGAAAGTCAACAACAAATGAACAGATGCAAAAGTGATAAAAGGAAGGCAAGATTGACATGGTTTGAATAATTTCAGTGAAAATACGTATTCCAACCATTCCGTACTTCATTAAGTGCCCAAGAAATAGTGAATTATTGAACAATGGCTGTAGGCACGCTGGTAGGTGCTAACTTTGATTCAGAACCTCACACACTGCCTGCTCCCATGTGATTCACAGTCCACAACAGGCATGGAAACAGATTATTTAGTATATACGCAGTCTCCCAGTTGTGTCTGACTCTTTTTGACCCCATGGACTGCAGCCCACCAGGTTCCTCTGTCCCTGGAATTTTCCAGGTAAGAATACTGGAGTGCTGATTATTTAGTTATGAGTGTGTTACTTAGATCAGTGTGATGGCAGTTAGCTCAGTGACACTGGGAACACATACAGCCCTAACACTGCCTTGCTGTCAGTGCAAGGACTCACTCAGGTTGCCTCAAAAATCAGCAAGGCAACAAATTTCTATTTCCTAGCTAAGGTTGCCTTTCATGTTCTCATTTGTCATCCTCTGTAGAAAGCAGTTCGGGTTTATAGTTGAAACTATTAGCTGTTTGAGAACCTGTAAGCACCCTAAAAGTTTCACAACCCGATCAAGTTCACCACTTCAAACAACGGATAAGGCAGTCATTGTACCTCAGGGTATTCATTGTATCATCAATGAAATGTTTTAAATCAAAATAGTCAACTACTTTTGCTACGGTCTCACCATTCTGGCTAAATATTTATTCTCATAACAAACATTTATTAAGTCCATAAATTGGGCTGGGAGCTGAAGATATACCAATAAATAATAAGCAGTTTGCCTTCAGCTCTCTCAGATTATTGCGGGAGATGGGCAGGGAATGAATGATTTTTCATGTGTGGAAACATGTTATGAGGAATAGAGGGACTAGCTCTCTTGGTTTAGGATAAATCATATCCCTAGGAATGCTTGGAGGGTTGCAGAATATCATCACTCAACTTCTTTTTATCTCTTTTTATTTCAAAGATCTTCCAAAGAAGAAACATTTTAAAAATTCTGTCATTTGAATTGGGTTCTTGATTTTGTAGAACTGGGCAGTAATTACAAGAATTTATTTCTTATGACATTAGAGGTAAATGCCATCTTAGATAAAAGTTTAAATCCAAACTCTGATAGTGCAAGAGGCAGCTAAGTATGCAAGCAGATAGCTGGCACTTTAAATGAAATGGGAATATATCCAAATATCAAGACAGTATTGATGATTTTAGCAATTAAAAGAGCAATGGCCTTCCACACATTTTACAAAAGAGCAAGTTCAGCTTTGCCTCAATTAACCCAGATTTCAATTCAAGGGCAGAAGAAGCATCAGCCAAATGGATCCTCCACAAATCCTGCAGTGAAAACGTAGCATATTAGATCTGGTCATTTTTTTTTTTTTTTAAAGATCTGATCATATTTTTAAAACCTGTTTTAAAAACTGTAGCTTGATTTATACCTGCAAATTTCTTGAGCTGATGATCTAGCCGTCACTAAATAAAAACTTTAAATGTGAAAAATACAGAATTATCAGTGCAGAAAAATGGAAAATAAAAAAAGTTGACTTTGATTTTTCAAAATAACAAAGGGCAAAATGAAAATGAGTTTGTTCTGCCCTTGTACCCTGATGCATAATAAGAGACTGAGGGGACAAGCTCAATGAAATTAAAGGGCAAGATACTTAAAATGAATGGACATATTTATTTGCCCAGCATGTATAATAACATTTTAGTACCCTCAGTTGCTAGAGGTCATAGAAAACAAATAAAAATACCTGGAATTTGAAAAGAATAGAATAATTTTCTACGTAATGAAAACATTTATGACCAAGATAATGGCATAGTTAATTATATTGCTATACTTCAGGGAGTGTTAAATAAATCATCTACCAAAAACCACCCCATCAGCAATGAAGTACAACAAAGATTCTCTACAAGTCTTTGAAGTCCTCAGTATTTTCTATTGCTTTCAGTGAAGAAGTAACTAGATCTCTCTGATTTCTTAGCCAATAAAAAATGTCCCTATATTTTTTTGGGGCGGGTGCCAAGTGGGTATGGAATAAACAATTGAATACCAAAATGAAACATGCAGAAATACTGGCATGAAGTTAGATTTTAATTTAAACGTGTGTTCTTCTATTCCTTAATTTTATAATTTTCAGAGAGTCACAAATTCTCTGCACCATAGTTTTCCTATTTGTGAAGTGGATTCACTGAGATTTCCCTTTGGGGACAAGGCAGACACACTGCAGTTTTAGCTTTCTATGCAAACTCTACAGGGCTCAGAGGCTTAAATAGCACCAGTAGCCCGGCTTCAATAATCCACCATTGCTCAGAGTAAAAAAAAAAAAATAGCAAAGTACCTCTAGTTGCAATTCTGTATTAAATGCTTATATTTATATTAAAACACACACACACACACACAAACTCTAACAAGGGTTCACTAACGCCTCTTGGTTTAGTGTAAGCACAGGCCTGTTTGCGATCCTATGGACTGTAGCCCAACAGGCTCCTCTGTCCATGGGATTCTCTAGGCAAGGAGATAGGAGTGTGTTGCCATGTCCTCCTCCAGGATCTTCCTGACCAGGGATCTAACCCACTTCTCTTAGGTCTCTTGCATTGGCATGCAAGTTCTTTACCACTAGTGCCGCTTGGGAAGCCAAGTGAAATAAAGCAAAGTACCTCTAATTACAATTCTGTATTAAATACCTATAATTATAGTTAAAAAAAAAAAACAAAACAAAAAAACACAAAACTCTAAGAAGGAGAATGTTTACTAACACCTCTTGGTTCAGTGTAAGCCCCAGACTTGTTTACTGTGAGCCTGTGACTCTCTTTTCCTTGGAGTCTGAGTATGAGGCACAATGATCTCCCTTTTTATGTTAGGGTCAGGCTTTGATCATTCAGAGCTAAACTTCTTGTTCCTGTAATTGTGCTACCCCCTATGTTTCTACATTGAGCATTAAGATTCTGTCATTTTATCTCAACACAACTTCTTATTTTGTCTAGAAAACATATTTCTTTTATTAGGTCATCAGATTCTTGGTGAAGCTGAAAAGTTGAAAACCAAAGAAAAATAAATTGAAATGAAGAAAATAAATGTTAAGGGGATAGGTAAAAAACTTAAAAAGAAAATCAGTAATAGAGAAGGATAAATAATAATGCTAATATATGACATAAATGTAAACAACATTCAAAGGCCTATCAAGAACCTACCCTTAAGAATTACTGAGGATAATTTATCGATATTATGAGGAAAATGTTAAAATGGAAATCCATAATTTGTTTCACTGTCTCCAAAGATGATTATGAGTAATGTCAAAAACAGACCTAAACCTCAACCAACAAATAATTATTTGAGTTGCTGAGGGAAATCATGGAAAATCTGACAAAATTTCAAAATTTGCGGGTCAAAATTTGTGGCTCAGCTGGTAAAGAATCCGCCTGCAATGTGGGAGACCTGGGTTCAATCGCTGGGTTGGGAAGATCCTCTGGAGAAGGGAAAGGCTACCCACTCCAGTATTCTGGCCTGGAGAATTCCACGGACTACAGTCCAGGGGGTTGCAAAGAGTTGGACGTGACTGAGTGACTTTCACTTCACTTAAAGCCATAATAAGAACAAAAGAACAAAATGTCAGTATTAATTTCTACTACATTTTTAAACACTTTACGTCTTGGATATTATTTTTTTATAAGAACTAAAGTAGCACTGCATGCATTTACTATGCAATCTATGAAAAACTATATAAATGTCAAAACTATTTCACGAGGCTTTAACAGAGGAGATGGTATTGAAATTCTGAAGAGAAATGATTTGTACTTAGCATTTCTCTGGCATTACAGAAATGATTGGAATTTTTTCTTTTAATTAAAACTGCCAGCATGGAAGGATTTAAGGATGATCAGAATAAATCCAACCAGCAAACTTCATTAACCAAGAAAGTTATAGGAAAAATAAAAGGTACTATTTACAAGTGCTATAAGAAATGGATCTATATATCAGATCTATTTAGAAAAGTTCTCATAAATTTATTGATGCTGATTGTGAGCAGAATGTTGGAGAATTCTTCAAAGTTCCACAAATTGTGAATAACTTAGAAAATTGGTGATTAAAATAGTTAAAGGACTACTGTGCTCTATTATTTCTCTGAACATGAAATATATATATATATATACATACATACATATATATATATATATATATATACACACATATATAAGGAAACTGTTACTTAAGAAAATCAGGTATTTTTCCTTTCTCCTTTTTAGCTTGTATAAAAATAGTAACTAATGAGATGACAAGCAATTATGTTTACTGTAACTTAACTTAGTCACAGAAGCAGAAGATATTAAGAAGAGGTAGAAAGAATATACAGAAGGACTCTACAGAAAACATCTTCATGACCCAGATAACCATGATGGTATGATTACTCACCTAGAGCCAGACATCTTGTAGTTCAAAGTCAATTCGACCTTAGGAAGTGTCACTCTCCACAAAGCTAGCAGAGGTGACGGAATTCCAGTTGAGCTATTTCCAGTTCTAAAATATGATGCTGTTAAAGTGCTGCACTCAAAGAGCCAGTAAATTTGGACAACTCAGCAGTGGCCACAGGACTGGAAAAGGTCAGTTTTCATTCCAATCCCAAAGAAAGGCAATGCCAAAGAATGCTCAAACTACCGCACAATTGCACTCATCTCACACGCTAGTTAAGTAATGCTCAAAATTCTCCAGGCCAGGCTTCAACAGTACATGAATTGTAAACTTCCAGATGTTGAAGCTTGATTCAGAAAAGGCAGAGGAACTAGAGATCAAACTGCCAATAGCCTTTGGATCATTGAAAAAGCAAGAGAGTCCCAGAAAAACATCTACTTCTGCTTTATTGACTACACCAAAGTTTTTGACTGTGTGGATCACAAAAAGCTGGAAAATTCTTAGAGATGGGCATAGCAGACCACCTGAACTGCTTCCTGAGAAATCTATATGCAGGTCAAGAAGCAACAGTTAGAACCGGACATGGAACAATGGACTGATTGCAAATTGGGAAAGGAGTATGTCAAGGCTGTATATTGTCACCCTACTTATTTAACTTGTATGCAGAGTACATCATGCGAAATGCCGGGCTGGATGGAACACAAGCTGGAAAAAGATTGCTGAGAGAAATATCAATAACCTCAGATAAGCAGGTGACGCCACCCTTATGGCAGAAAGCAAAGAAGAACTAAAGAGCCTCTTCATTAAAGTGAAAGAGATGAGTGAAGAAGTTGGCTTAAAATTCATCATTTAAAAAATGAAGATCATGGCATCTGGTCCCATCACTTCATGGCAAATAGATGGGGAAACAATGGAAACAGTGAGAAACTTTTGGGGGAGGGGCTCCAAAATCACTGCAGATGGTGACTGCAGCCATGAAATTAAAATACACTCGCTCCTTGGAAGGAAAGCTATGATCAACCTAGACAGCATATTAAAAGGCAGAGATATTACTTTGCCAACAAAGGTCCATCTAGTCAAAAGTATGGTTTTACCAGTAGTCAAATATGGATGTGAGCATTGGACCATAAAAAAGCTGAGTGCCCAAGAATTGATGCTTTTGAACTGTGGTGTTGGATAAGACTCTTGAGAGTCCCTTGGACTGCAAAGAGACCAAACCAGTCAATCCTGAAGGAAATCAGTCCTGTATATTCACTGGAAGGACTGATGCTGAAACTGAAGCTCCAATACTTTGGTCACCTGATGCAAATACTGACTCACCAGAAAAGATCCTGATGCTGGGAAAAATTGAAGGCAGGAGGAGAAGGGGACAACAGAGGATGAGAGGGTTGGATGGCATCACCAACTCAATGGACATGAGTTTGAGTGAGCCCCGGGAGTTGGTGATGGAAGGGAAGCCTGGCGTGCTGCAGTCCGTGGGGTCACAAAGAGTTGGGCATGACTGAGTGGCTGAACTGAACTGAATTTAGTCATTCCAGGAAATATCACAGAAGTACAAATGATTATGAACTCACAGGCCACTGCATGCATTCAAAGCAGAAACGCCTGTTTCATGCAGCACTAGCAATTTCTCCTGTCCTGTTATTAACATCATTTAAGTAGCAGAATTCTTTACCATCTGAACCACCGGGGTTTCTTACTAGGGCTTTCCAGGTGGTGCTAGTGATTTAAAAACCCATCTGCCAATGCAGAAGACATATTAAGAAACTCAGTTCAATCCCTGGGTCAGAAAAATCCTCTGGAGGAGGGAATGGCAACCCACTCCAGTATTGTTGCCTGGAGAATCCCATGGACAGAGGAACCTGGAGGGCTACAGTCCATAGGGTCACAAAGAATTGTACAAGACAGAAGCGACTTAGCACACACAAGTAGCAAAAATGCAGAGTCCTTTAGAAATACTAAATCAGTACTAAGCATCTAAGCTGGTCTCACTAAAATTAAAAAAGAAAAAAAAGAGAGAGAGCGAGAGAGAGAGAAAATTCTTTCCAATACTGTATAAGATTCTGTTCAGGATAAAAACTTCAGCTTCCCTTGTAGCTCAGTCGGTAAAGAATCTGCCTGCAGTGTAGGAAACCTGGGTTCGATCCCTGGGTTGGAAAGATACCCTGGAAAAGGAAATGGCAACACACTCCAGTACTCTCGCCTGGAAAATCCCATGGATGGAGGAACCTGGTAGGCTACAGTTCATGGGGTCGCAAAGAGTCGGGCACAGCTGAGCGAATAACACTTACTAAGCCTCAAGAGGTACTAGATGTATTGATACTAAAAGTACAATCAAAACTTGACAAAGAACCACAGTGCCTTGATCCAACAGGACCTGAAATACTGCTAACCAGAATTCAGCCTTCTCTAGCTTCAGGCATCACTCCTGAATTCTACCAGCTCAAGAGCCCAACAGAAGTCTCCTTAGATTTACTTCTGTTAGAGTCCTGCTGCTAATGAGCTATGACCTTTGCCTTCCATGACCACCAACAGAAACACCCAGAGCCACCTAGCCCATGTCAAACACAACAGTGCTTTCCAAGCTCACCTGAATCTTTACATTCTGCAAGGTACTCTGAGTTGAGTAAGTCATCTTACTGTATTTTACTCTCTGGCAGCATATCTGCTATTCACCTTTATAGACTTTTCCAAAATGTCATAATTGCACTGGGAAGTTTTAACCTGAAACTCCTAATCTCTCCTTGTTTTTCTTTTTTAACTTTCTTTTGTGATTTTTATAAAAATATCAATATTCCTCTTTTCCACTTTCATTTATGTTTATAGCTTTCATGCATATAAAAATTACTTCCCTAAACTTATGACTTTTGGAGACTCAGTATATAAAAATTAACTATGAAGATTATTGTATTAATGAATCAGATGTTTACATATCATACAGTCTGCGTAATTTATACTTATTACACTGACTCTATCCATCCACCAATCGTCTCTTTTATATGTGGAGGCTCATTTCTGTCTTACACTGATATACATATACTTATGAGAGTAAATAAGAAATTTAATGGTTTATTATAATTCAACTCTTCTGATTTTTCTTGACACTGAGCCTCCTAGATGCAAGTTTGAAGGAAAATGTTCATCCATCTTGTGACAGAAATATTTTAAGTTGATCCCATCAAATCTGAGTTTCTAATAGCTGCTTGTGTTTTAACAGGAAAATAAGATTTGTTTTGAAGAAGAAATTGTTGTTCAGTAGCTAAGTCATGTCCAGCTCTTTGCAGCTCCGTGAACTGTAGCAGGCCAGGAGATATATAAGCCAATATGAGTTAGCGGTAATATATGTGTACATTTCTCCATTTCTTTCTAGAATATAAAAAGGACTGGCCCTTGCACTGAATGTGTATTTTGGGAGACAAAGGCAAGGACAACCAGACAGATAGTATCTTTTCTCTACTGCATTCAGCGAACAAAGGACCAGGGCAATATAATTTACGTTTGGCGATTCAACTCTTTGGAACATCAGTCCTCTGCCAGTTCTATTCCTACACTAAGCCGTCACAATTGAAGTCATGTCTTCAATGTGTTGATTCTCTAGAAACTAGAAAAGATTTTAGGCTCTTACCAACTTTTGATCCATGAATAATTTTACATGTGCCAATTGCTTCCAAAATTGTAAGAGTTCCCTCAGTTTTATGAGGTTTTCTTTTTGTGCTGCTATCCTGAGAGAAATCAGTTTTTAGTGCTTTCAATACCTTCTCTGACACTGTAGCTATTCCTTCCTATAAATGATACCTGCTCATTGCTTTTTGTAAGGTCCTGTTAGAAAAAACCCACAGCTTTCTGTCTGAATTCCTGTCACTTTGCAGCCACGCGCCTGGTAAGCCTGGATGGCTTTACTTATTAGTTTACAAGTGCAAGATGCCAGGCATGCTGATTCTGGAAACACCGAAGATCTTACAGATGTAGGTGCATCTACTTCATCACCTAAAAGAGAAATACAGCCTTCCCAAAATTTAAATTCTAGGAATTTTCATTAATAATAATATACTGAAGATAATACATTAGGCACATTACTATTTCAAGCCTAAATTAATCATATTCTACACAAAGAAATGCCTTCCCTGGAAGCTCAGTGGTAAGCAATCAGCCTGCTAATGCAGAAGACCCAGGTTCGATCTCTGGGCCGGGAAGATCCCCTGGAAGAGGGCATGGCAACCCACTCCAGTATTCTCACCTGGAAAATTCCATGGGCAGAGGAGCCTGACAGGCTACAGTCCATCAGGTCGCAAAAGAGTCAGACACGACTTAGTGACTAAACAACAATAATACAAAGAACCAATATGATTATTAGATTAAATTCCCCACATTAGAATTTGCATTTTATACTTAGAGAAACTGAGGCAAACTATTAATTGAAATATTCACACATTGTGCCAGGCCCACATGAAGTAGGACATTAATTAATGTATGTACCAAGCAGAAGCAACTTATTCTAATGGAAATTTAGAATGAATTCATATGCATTCTATAATGGACACTGAGGTTCTAGCCTTCTATAATCTCTCTTTAGGTAAAGACACTCACCCCAGCTGCTGGGGACTCACAGCGGAGTTTCTCACTGAGCAATGCCCCAGGCCTTAGGGAGCTGACTTGCCCAAGACTGCAAGCTTTTCCAGGGGACAGGATTCAGCTACTGACCAGCAGAGGTGGGGAGAGAAAGTCCCAGCCTTACACTGCCTGGATTTAGCACAGCTCTGAAGGGCTATAGTCCTTGGGCTCCACAGTCCTCATAGGATGAGCTGAGGCTTCATTAACAAAAGCACTGTAGCTTCTCCTCTGTTCTAACCTGGCTTCTTCCCTTCGTGGTAGGTGTGTCTCCCATAACAGTTCTCCATACATCCTCTGCACCTTAGAGTGTGTTTCCCAGTAACACAACTGAAGAAAATTTTGAGACCATTCCTACCACAAAGCTTCACAGGAGTAATATTTAGTGGACATGAGTTCAAAGGGATCACCAAATACAAAATGTAAGACAAACAAACAAAAATCCTAAATATTGGCTCATTTTCCATTAATGATCTGTTTTGACTTAAAAGGCAAACCAAACCATTCTGTAATTTTCTTTAATTTCTGCTTATATAATGGATACTGAGGAAGACTTTTCCAACAGTCTAAATTGACTGATTTCGCTCAGAAACAAAGACATGAGGAAAGCACTTCACATTCTAAAAAAAAAAGCAAAAGCAATGGACTTTATACCCCTGGCAGCCAGTTCACCTCTGCTTCCTCACCCTTGACCTCAGGGCTGCCGCTAGCCTATTTTAGCAGAAGCTGGAAGGTCTGAAAGGTAAGTCTTGGTCCAGTTTAGAGATTGCCAGCGCTTCCCCCAACCTTCCACCTGCCCTGGGAAGTGCAAGAGAATCCTTTGTAGAGATAGGAGCTAATCATAAGAGAGAGAGGCTGACTTTCTCCTTCAGTAGGACATCTTGGTATCAGACTTGCGAAATGGGGCCTCAGTGTCTTGAACATGGGCTTGGGAGAAGTGAAAGGTTTAAGGAGGCTGATCCAGAGTGGATTTTCTGCAGAAGATGGATTTCGCTATGGTGATCCTGCTGAAAGATCCTTCAAGAAAATGCCTCTCTCCCAAAGAGCCAGCATGGGGATTTGAGTCACACAAAGGGTGGAAATTGGAGAAATTTCAATAATCAACATGGGAGAACTTTAACACCATCAATTAAGTAAGAGATATTTAACCCTTTCTCTCCTCTGGTCAGCAATACACTGGAGAAGAAAGATTCCCAGAAGAGGAGGGAAGAGGTCAGAGACATAAAGAAAGCATAGAAAACCAGGCCATGACCTCTTTCCAGGGCAAGTTGATGAATCAGGCATGGAAATTGATGGGGAGGATAAGTAATACGTTGGAAAACTGATTAAAGTTCTAAACTGCATTGGACTGGAATATTAATATCTGAAAGAGCTTGGGAACCTATAAGATCAATGTGAGAAGTTTTCATAGAATGGGAAATGGGGGTCAGACATGGTCAAAGGCAATGAGTATAGAAAACTAATGATGTTTCCACTCACTGGGTTAAGACTGCTCAAGAAGTGGTTACAGTTTATTGGCGAGGAATGATTAAATTAAAAGCATTTACTGTCCTGCCTGATACAGTAACCAAAGATACACTAATGAAGGACAATTGCTTCTATTTACCAAAGAATTTTCAGCTATGTGACTTTAGTTTTATTTCTATATTCTTACAAGGAAGGAGGCATGACCACAGCATAATAAGGAGTGAAAAAAAAAAACCACACACACACAAAGAAGTGGTCCTATTTATGTAACTAAAAATGCATGATTATATGTTTGCATACATTTTCTATATTTATCTCTCTCTTGCTCAGAAGTTTGAAACTAGAGGCTTTGTTAGAGGCTAACAGTGGTTATTCGGATTACATGGGAATGAAGGGATACTGAATTTTTGCTTTATGTGTGTTGTTTCCATTTTGCATAACACAAACATCTAACTTTTGAAAGTAAAAAAGTGCATATTTTTAAAAATCACAAAAATTAGCTCACAGGCATCGTTCAAGCAATAGTCTCTCTTCTGCATGCAGGTCTCTTTAGACACTGGTGAAAGTCATGACTTCATACTAGAGATATCAGGGAAGAGTGTGCTCTATTGAACATATAAACAAAAATTCAATAACAAAACATGCCTGACACCTTATTAATCCCATAGCGGTCCAGTTCCTTCCTATGTGCTTCCTGCTTCCTACTCACATTTGGCTTTCACATACATTAATGTAGTAGATGTGATCGTTGGCTAATCTGTGGTTTTTATTTAAAACACGAAACCAATGTTATAATTTTTCATAGTGGTAGTGGATACATTAACCTGGATCTCCTTCATTGCAGGCAGATTGTTTACCATCTGGGCCACTAGGGAAGCCCAGTAGATACAGAAGTGTCTCTAGAGTTCCCAGAAGTCTACCCATATTGGATGTGCATGAGTACAAAGTGACAGAAGCATGGTCATATGAATGGGGCATCTTCTTGCTAGATCCTTAATTCTACTAAAAAGAATTTCTAAAAAGAGTTTGTGGCATTTTCTTCTCTGTATAATTTTCAAACCAGTTATAGTTTTATCTGTCTGTGAGTGTTAATCTAAGGCCTTGTTCAGAATTAGGCCTTCTCAGGATTCTCAGACACTGCCGAGGTGCTCTGGTGCCATTGCTACGGACTAACTGAGCATAGAACAGGGCGAGTGAGTGGGCTCCTGTGCCCTCCCTCTGTTTTCACTTAAGGGTCTCCACTTTTCTTCAGTTCAGTTCAGTCACTCAGTCATGTCCAACTCTTTGCGACCCCATGGACTGAAGCACGCCAGGCCTCCCTGACCATCGCCAACTTTCAGAGTTTACTCAAACTCACATCCATTGTGTCAGTGATGCCATCCAACCATCTCATCCTATATTGTCCCCTTCTCCTCCCACCTTCAATCTTTCCCAGCATCAGGGTCTTTTCCAATGAGTCAGTTCTTCGCATCAGGTGGAGTTTCAGCTTCAGCATCAGTCCTTCCAATGAACACCCAGGACTGATCTCCTTTAGGATGGACTGGTTGGATCTCTTTGTAGTCCAAGGAACTCTCAAGAGTCTTCTCCAACACCATGTTTCTTGGATCTATGTATTAAAATCTCTTTTAATAAGTTAATGAAAAGGGGAAATCAACTGTACACTTTTAAGAGAGGAAATTCAAAAGCCTTACATCAAACAACTTTATGTTAAAAATGGAAAAAAAAAAAAAAAAAGACTCTTTTTGGAGAGATTTGTTCAAAGACTTCAGTCCCAAACATGGTGGTGAAACCAATCCCAGGTCCAAGGCATTTCACCCTCAGGTCAGTGTGTTCCACCTTATGACACTAAGCCTCTCTTTGGCTGCTGACTTCATTGTTAGTATCATCTCTTTCTTCCAAGGCCTGGGATCCTGAATATGTCTGGTCAAAGTAATTCTGAGAGGTGTGTGCAGAGAATCTGGGAGTCAAGGCCATGCTGCGGCTGCTAAGTTGCTTCAGTCGTGTCTGACTCTGTGCGACCCCATAGACGGCAACCCACCAGGCTCCCCCGTCCCTGGGATTGTCCAGGCAAGAACACTGGAGTGGGTTGCCATTTCCTTCTCCAGTACATGAAGGTAAAAATGAAAGTGAAGTCGCTCAGTCGTATCTGACTCTTCGCGACCCCATGGACCGCAGCCCACCAGGCTCCTCCGTCCATGGGATTTTCCAGGCAAGATACTGGAGTGGGGTGCCATTGCCTTCTCTGAGTCAAGCCCATAGTTGCTTACCATCTCTGATTTCAGTAGAGACTTTGGTCACATTGGTAGAACAGATATTCTCAGCTTTCAGCCAGTTTCCTAATGAAAGCATTTATTCTGTGAGGGTATGTGTCTATTTCCAATTGCATTATAGGTTCATAATGTCTTCCAAGAAACAATCATATTTTGCCATCAATTCTAACAACCATAACTTAGGGAGATACATTTGGTGTTTTTATGAATTGTAGAGATAACATAAAAGAATCTATAGCTCACCATCTGTTTGGTAAAACATTAAATGTATTTCAAATATTAACTTTCAAGTCACAATTTTAGAAAGCATATAAATTAGTTGTCTCATGCAATTTAAAAGCCTTAGCATTAGTGACATGTCAGCAAAACTATTATAAGCAGAGGTGGGAGGGAATGCAAGACACTTCTAATACAGTTGAACAAATAGCAAAATTAAAATCACAACAAAAATTATCTGAATAAGTGAAAAATCACCTTCTATTCTCATGCTAACCCTAGTGAAACAGATATGTTTCAAAGCATTTTTCTCCATTTGACTTAGTGGTTTGATCTCATTTCAGTGTTTAATTGGTTACATGCTACTGTAATGAATAAGCTAGGAATACATCTTTTCACCAAACCCCATTAATCTGGAAGAATTAAAAGTTTGCCTGAACCGCAGGTATTTTAAAACTGAAAACACTATACAAAAGAAGTTACCTAAATAGTTTGACCTTTCACTGTTGTCTGAGATTGTTAATCCCAAGAGTGAGAATATATGTGAGAAGAGGGGTCAAAGATAAAACCTGAGAAGGAAGGAAGGAAACACAGGTAACAAAAAAAGTAAGTCAGAAAGAAGTGTCATTTGATCAACATTCTGGGATAAAGTATATTGATCAAGGAAAGATGGAACATATCACTAAAAGGGTCCAATAAAAATGCTAAAGAATAACAGAATATTATGTCAATTATTTTGACTGAAGTAAGTCCATAGAATCACACTGTTCAACAAAATCAACTCACAATTGAAACAACAAAGACCCTGAAAAATGTTCTTTTGTCTGAGATCAAACAATCATTAGCAGGGCTGGAAACTCTAAACTCTTGGTGTCTAGTTCAGGGTTCTGGATTGAAAATCAAGAAATATAAGGAGAGGAGTTGCAAGTAATAATGAATTATTTAAATAAATATGCTAAATACACTGTTGGATGATAGTTGGAAGTCCTAAGAAAATAAAAAATTAGCAGGTATAGAAAATTACAACCCGTAATAAAAAGGCATCTACAACATAAAGTTACAATGTCATTACTCGTTAGGATGACAACTTGATCTCAGAGGCAAACATGCTATTATTGCAAATTAATAAGACAGCTAAAACAGATTTTTAATTTAGAAAATACTCTTGGTGTGACTTAAAACTTCACATAGGCTGGTATGATTGAAAAACGACCAGAGAACACAGTCTACATTTGCCTCTTTTGTAAGATCTGTACCGTTTCAGCAAAATGATTTATCCTTCCTCAGCTTCCAATAATTCATCTAAAATCAATGATTTGGGTTTGCAGACTCTTAAATCCCTTCTCCACTTTTACTTCCTAGAAATTAAACTCGTATATAAGTAAACTTCTGATTCTTTGAGATTTAATGCATTTCTTCTTTCCAGGAAACAACAACAACAAGGAAACAACAACAACAACAAAAAACAGCTCAAACTTTAAAGCTAAAATATAACACTAAGCACGCCTTTCTCAGCTTCTAATCTCTCATCTGTTTTCCAAGTCAGAAGGCAGGACAGTCCTGTAAGGGTCTGTAATATTTCAACTCTTCAAGTAAAAGGGTGTTTTGCTATAATGGGCTCAACTATACCATATGTTAAATCCTCTGTGATTTGAATGAAAAACTGAAGTCTAATCCTCTCCATGTTATAAAGCTTTGACTCTGGACTCATTTGTCCACCATGCCACCGTCGATGAGTTTACATGTGTGAAAATAATAAGTAAAAGATCACTCTAATGTTCAGTTATGACCATAACATGGGTGAAAACATTTAAGAATGTAGATATATTTTTGCTCAAGTAGGCAAGAGGGTGCTGAGATTAAATAATTGGACCTGAATCTCTTTCTAAAGTAGAATAAGTCTTTGTTTTTCATTCTAGCATTCACCGTTATGGCAAATAACAAAGACTCAGGTCAATAATTATTCAAAAGACATTTCAGCTTTGAATTTTTGTATGTTTACTAAATATTAAACTTGATTATATTTAGGTGTCATGCAAACTTGGCCTATCATTAGCAGATAAATAAATAGCAGATAAATAATATTCTTACACATATGAAAATTGTTGTAATGGGATCTGATGAATCTTCTATCAATGACATGATGGTATATAACTGTTATACCTAATTGCTTATAGTTTTATCTAAAGTTATAAATAAATTTTCTACCATGCTTCACATTTTAAATGTTGAAATGATAAATTCTGGCACTTTATTATTATATTTAGAAAGAATATCAACATTTAATTTTAACAAACTTGTTAAATTTGTGAAAAAATAATACACAATTTCCAACAAATGTTCATTTTGAATAACGTTATGATGCATTCATTTTTAAAAGTACAAAAATGCAGCATATTTTAGCAAATAATTTCAAAATATAGTAATTTACATTGCTTTAAAGGATATTTTCCTAATGATTGTGGTAATAAAGAGCAAGAAATTCAATTGGAATTGTCAACCTTTATGTATATTAAAAGCTTTCCACTTCCATCAGTGATGACCACAGGATACACATGGTTATTGATTGTAAGCTATTTGTCCAGGATGGATTAATGGTTTCTTCTCCCGTAAATATAAATATTTCAACCTGAACTCATCAAAACTTCAAACTTTTAAACAATCATAATAAGATCCAATCCCATTCACCCACCTACCACTCTTCCCCAGAGAATTCCTGAAATAGTTCCTTGTGGAATAAGAGATAAACTGATTAACCGTAACTTAAACAAAAGCATATTAATTACTTTATACATCCTGACACAACTGAGTTGTTCAAGAACTTATACTTTTATTGACCTTTATTTAACCAGAACATTTCATAGCTTATTTTTATTAGTGAAGTTAAAATATCTGCTGGCTGATTTAAAATAAGCATGGGCAGAATCAACTCATCTGCCTTATCTCCTACTCAGTATATAATTTGCTATCAGATGAATAATCTTATCCATATTAACTAAATTATGTACTGGGTTTGTCAGAAAAAAAATTTATTTAGATGCCTTTCATGTGTTAGACCTTTTACAACAAAACATGAATTACTGATTTTTATTTTCTATTTAATGACAAAGATTAATTAAGCAGCAAAAGTTTGACATATATAAACACATATGTATATGTATAGATCTATGTGTGAACATACGCTTGTTATAGGGGAAAAGTCACAAACTCAACATGGTGTCACTTGTGTTAAAGCCCATGATACCAAACCTATTTTTAATACCGAACCTACTTGCAGTTTTTACCTTCCCTAGATATGCAATCTTAATCAACCAGATTGGAATTGTCTGGTCAGCACCAATGAAGTAATCTGTCACTTGGACCCTCTCCATCCCCTAGAGGGAGAAATGGTAATATGCACGATTAAAAACAAGATAAAAGGAAAAAATCCTCTCCATTTCCTCTCCCCAAAAAAAGAAGATGTTTTGGTTCAAAATAACCCTTCATTTTCTTTTGCTCATACACTTTCCTCACCCCACCCTCTTTCTATAAAAGCCTTCCATTTTGTATTGCTCCTCTGAGTAGCCTTCTAGGTGCTAGATAAGATGCTGCCTGATTCATGAATCAACTTACAAAGCCAATTAGAGCTGCATATTTACTTGGTTGAATTTTGTTTTTTTACACATGCATACATTAACATATGTAATATATTCACTAATGTATTTTAGATATAAATTGATATTCAAAGATGCATAAGACAAGAATTAAGAAGTATTTCTCATAAAGGTTCATAATCAGGACACAGACTTGACCTTGGGTTGAGATCTGAGGGCATTCCTGGTACTGGAGGACTCATGTGGTCATCAAGTCCCCTGGAACTAGACAAAACTTTGTTTGAACAATGTCAACTGCAGGCCTTTCATTTTCACAAATATCTTGAGAAAATAATGACTTGTTCCAGTATTTATAATCACAGTACTTATTGATCCTGTGACTCTAAACGAGTTGTTACAAATTCAGTTAAGTTGCTAAGCTGTGTCCGGCTCTTTGTGACCCATGGATGCAGCACGCCAGGCTTCCCTGTTCACCACCAATTCTCAAACTTATTCAGACTCATGTCCACCGAGTCGGTGATGCCACCCAACCACCTCATCCTCTGTCATCTCTTTCTCCTCCTACCTTCAATCTTTCCCAGCATCAGGGTATTTTCCAATGAGTCGTTTTTTCACAACAGGTGGATGAAGCATTGGTTTTTCAGCTTCAGCATCAATTCTTCCAATGAATATTCAGGACTGATTTCCTTTAGGATGGACTGGTTGAATCTCCTTGCAGTCCAAGGGACTCACAAGAGTCTACTACAACTCCACAGTTCAAAAGCATCAATTCTTCTGTGCTCAGCTTTCCTTATAGTCTAACTCTCACATCCACACAGGACTACTGGAAAAACCATAGCTTTGACAAGACGGACCTTTGGTGGCAAGGTAATGTCTTTGTCTTTTGGTATGCTGTCTAGGTTGGTCATAGATTTTCTTCCAAGGAGCAAATGTCTTTTAATTTCATGGCTGCAGTCACCACCTGCAGTGATTTTGGAGCCCCCCAAAATAGTCTCTCATTGTTTCCACTGTTTCCCCATCTATTTGCCAGGAAGTGAAGGGACTGGATGCCGTGATCTCAGTTTTCTGAATGCTGAGCTTTAAGCCACCTTTTTCACTCTCCTGTTTCACTTTCATCAACAGACTTTTTAGCGCTTTGCTTTCTGCCATAAGGGTGGTGTCATCTGCACATCTGAGATTATTGATATTTCTCCTGGCAATCTTGATTCCAGCTTGTGCTTCATCCAGCCTGGCATTTCTCATGATGTACTCTGCATATAAGTTAAATAAGCAGGGTGAGAGTATACAGTCTTGACATACTCCATTCCTGATTTGGAACCAATCTTTTGTTCCATGTCCAGTTTTAACTGTTGCCTCTTGACCTGCATATAGACTTCTCAGGAAGCAGGTCAGGTGGTCTGGTATTCCCATCTCTTTAAGAATTTTCCACAACTTGTTGTGGTCCACAAAGTCAAAGGCTTAGATGTAGTCAATAAAGCAGAAGTAGATGTTTTTCTGGAGCTCTCTTGCTTTTTTGATGATCAAGCATTTGGCAGGTTGACCGCTGGTTCCTCTGCCTTTTCTAAATCCAGTTTGAACATCCAGGTTGGATTAAAGATTTTCTGAGCATTGCCATACCCATCATTCCAAGACTGGTTTCCCTCTTACTTAGTCTTTCCTATCAGGAAACTTCCATAAGCCTCTTATCCTTATCCATCAGAGGGCAGATAGAATGAAAAGCACAATCACAGAAAACTAACCAAACTGATCACATGAACCATAACCTAGGCTAACTCAAGGAAACTATGAGCCATGCTGTGTAGGGCCACCCAAGATGGACAGGTCATGGTGGAGAGGTCTGACAAAATGTGGCCCACTGGAGAAGGGAATGGCAAACCACTTCAGTATTCTTGCCTTGAGAACCCCATGAACAGGATGAAAAGGCAAAAAGATAGGACACTGAAAGATGAACTCCCCAGGTCAGTAGGTACCTAATAAGCTACTGGAGATCAGTGGAGAAATAACTCCAGAAAGAATGAAGAGACAAAGCCAAAGCAAAAACAACACCCAGTGGATGTGACTGGTGATGGAAGTAAAGTGCAATGCTGTAAAGAGCAATATTGCATAGGAACCTGGAATGTTAGGTCCATGAATGAAGGCAAATTGGAAGTGGTTAAATAGGAGATGGCAAGAGTGAACATCGACATTTTAGGAATCAGTGAACTAAAATGGACTAGAATGGGTGAATTTAACTCAGATGATCATTATATCTACTACTGTGGGTAAGAACCCCTTAGAAGAATTGGAGCAGCCACCATAGTCAACAAAAGAACCTCAAATGCAGTACTTGGATGCAATCTCAAAAATGACAGAATGGTCTCTGTTTCCAAGGCAAACCATTCAATATCATGGTAATACAAGTCTATGTCCTGACCAGGAATGCTGAATAAGCTGAAGCTGAACAGTTCTATGAAGATCTACAAGACCTTCTAGAACTAACACCCCAAGAAGATGTCCTCTTCATCATAGGGGACTGGAATGCAAAAGTAGGAAATCAAGAGATACCTGGAGTAACAGGCAAATTTGGCCTTGGAGTACAAAATGAAGCAGGTCAAAAGCTAATAGAGTTTTGCCAAGAGAACACACTGGCATAGCAAACACCCTCTTCCAACAACACAAGAGAAGACTTAACACATGGATGTCACCAGATGGTCAGTACCGAAATCAGACAGATTATATTCTTTGCAGCCAAAGATGAAGAAGCTCTATACATTCAGCAAAAACCAGACTGCAAGCTGACAGTGGCTCAGATCATGAATTCGTTACTGCCAAATTCAGACTTAAATTGAAGAAAGTAGGGAAAACCACTAGACCATTAAGTTATGTCGTAAATCAAATCCCTTATGATTATACAGTGATTACATAGACACATAGATTACATATACATAGATTCCAGGGATTAGATCTGATAGACAGAGTGCCTGAAGATCTATGGACAGAGGTTAGTGACATTGTACAGGAGGCAGTGATCAAGACCATCTTCAAGAAAAAAAATGCAAAAAGAGAAAATGGTTGTCTGAGGAGGTATTACAAATGCTGAGAAAAGATGAGAAGTGAAAGGCAAAGGAGAAAAGGAAAGATATACCCATTTGAATGCAGAGTTCCAAAGAATAGCAAGGAGAGATAAGAAAGCCTTTCTCAGTGATCAATGCAAAGAAATAGAGGAAAACAATAGAATGGGAAAGACTAGAGATCTCTTCAAGAAAATTAGAGATACCAAGGGAACATTTCATGCAAAAATGGGCACAATAAAGGACAGAAACTGTATGGACCTAACAGAAGCAGAAGATATTAAGAAGAGGTGGCTAGAATACACAGAAGAACTGTATAAAAATGACGTTAATGACCCAGACATCCACGATGGTGTGTTTACTCACCTAGAGTCAGACATCCTGAAACTGGAAGCCAAGTGGGCCTTAGGAAGCATCACTATGAACAGCGCTAGTGGATGTGATGGAATTCCAGTTGAGCTATTTCAAATCCTAAAAGATGATGCTGTGAAAGTGCTGCACTCAATATGTCAGCAAATTTGGAAAACTCAGCAGTGGCCACAGGACTGGAAAAGGTCAGTTTTCATTCCAATCCCAAAGAAAGGCAGTGCCAAAGAACATTCAAACTACTGCACAATTGTACTCTCTCACACAGTAGCAAATTAATGTTATAAATTAGGATGTCTGTTTTCTCACTGTGATAGAACTCGGTGGTGTTATAAGGATAAACTTGGTCTATGTAAAACTCCTGACACTTGTTAGATATGGAATAAATAGAAGTTGTGATAATACAACAGTAATACAGAATGCATATGCTATGGCTTCATGGTTAAGTATTGGGGTGATCTACAACCTATTTTATTTGCACATTTAAACACTTGGTATACAAATTCAAAGGCAGGACTAAGTTGGTCAATAAAAATGCTGAGTTATGGCAGCTTTGTTTTTCTTCAATCATCAGTTGCTTGGATTGAAATAATACTTGATCACATTAAAATTTCTGAAACATCTACCTTTTGCATGAGGAGTTAAGGTCCATACTTTGATTTTTAGATGACAAACAACTTTTGCTTTCATTTTTACAATGCTCCTATTATATATATCAAATATATGTATCTTTGCATAGGAGTGTATTATAAAATAAAGGCTTTTTGTAGTTTATAGTTATAAAGGCTATTGAGATGTTAGTCTTTCCTGGACCTGTGGCAACTGGAAATTGGAGTCTACCACTAGGCTTCTCTTGTGGCTCAGATAATAAAGAATCTGCCTGTAATGCAGGAGATGGGGTTTGATACCTGGGTCAGAGAGATCTCCAGAAGAAGGAAATGGCTACCCAATCCAGTATTCCTGCCTGGAGAATCCCATGGATAGCAGAGCCTGGTGGGCTACAGTCCATGGGGTCACAGAGAATCAGATGCAACTGAACAGCTAACAAACACATCGAGCAGAAATTTACTTTTTAAAAGTCCCTGCCTCCCTAAATATCTTGCCTATCAACTCTTTAGTTATAAGAAATGATTTACCATATTAAAAATACTAAAGAGACCACCTTCCTGAAAACAGATAATACTCTATTTTAAAACGCTTCTGCTCAATAAATCCTTGTGGATTTTGATTGTGAAAATCAAGTAAACTAATCTGAAGCTGCTAAAGGCAGTGTTGGTGGTGGTTGAAGCAGTGATGGTAGAAAACATCTATTAGTACCCTGAAGAGCCAAGATAATTGGGAGGAACTAAATATACAACAGATGCCTAAGATTACTGACGGGATGATAAAAAGAGAAGCAGGAGGAAGGGAGAAAAAAGTGCTCATAGAACTCCTGATACTTTCACCTGGGCAGATAGCCCTTTAAAGTATTATGAATGTACAAGCTCTTTCTTGCCTCTTTGCCTTTGCATATTTCGATTCCCTTCTTAGATTCTTTTCTGTCTGGGCAAAACATGACTCATTCTCCTGGTTTCAGTCCACATTTTCCCTTCTTTACAGAGTCTTTGTTAAATTTTTGAGACAAATTTGTTTCCTCTTACATTTGTCTATTATGATACATGACATAACTGTTCATTTGGTATGTGAGCCTCTTAAAGTTGAAAATGCTACTTTAGATACTGCGATCTTGTATACAGTAAAGTGTGTGCCTGGAATATGATGGATAATAATTTTTTGCAGTTTTAATTTTCACCTGATAATAATAGCAAAATTCAAACAGATTCTTAGTTCGAGTGAAATGGCTATTACATAAATAACATGACTTTTTAAAAGCATCTCCTATACTGACATAGGGTAATACGTGTTAGTGTAGTCAAAAGTATAAAAAACAATATTGTCAATGAGGAATGATTAGTGAACAAGTCTTCATTAAAATATTTATAATCCATTGCCTGTGTCAGTGAAGAAAACTTTCAATACTTGTAAAAAGTCACCATAAAGTCCAGAAATCTAGGAATCAGAGTATCTGTGATTAGAAGGAATACTATCATTTCATTCAACCATCCTGCCAGTAACTGAATCCCCTATTTTACACTTTTGTCAAGTGAAAATCCAGGCAACACCAGGTCTCTCAGTTATTCTCCTTAGAGACCAACCTGAGAAATGTCATAGTCATGCACAGAACATCAGAACAAATTTTGAATTCTTCCTCTCATATGAAATAATGTGACTCATCACACATACTGTGAAGGAAATGTGAAACAAATCATTTAACAAAATTCAACACTGTTCATTGGTGACTTATACTTTTAAATTATACATTTTGAATAGATTTTCATAAACAACTTTAAGAAACATTTTACTGAAAAATGGAACCAAATTGACTTCAGTCCATATTCAGAGTAGAAAAATAGGTGATAATAGAAAAGAAACAGAACTAGAAAAAAAAGTAGTGTAAAATTTACAAGCAGAATCCTTAACTAAACAGAATTTAGAGACCAGAAAGGGGAGCTTTCACACCCTTTGACAAGTCAGAGTCCACAGGAAGAAGAAAGCCTCTTCCTCTATCCTGGTAAGGACTCAGCCAATGAAAAGCCATGGACTCTGTTTTTCTCTAGCCTTCCCAACTTCCTTTTCCTCTCTACAAAAGTATCCTCATTCCCTGGCTGTTCAGGAACTTACAAGTGACTCATCATGGTTGAGACCACAAATTGTAATTCTCTGATTCCCAATAAGCTCATCTTTACTGGATAATTATCTGACAATCTATTTCAGGTCAACAGGGGTAATGTGTACTTGTTGGTAACGCTGAAGAAAAGTCATGGAATTCTGGATATATGCACACTGATATCTATGATGACCTCATTCTTTATGACATAAAAGCAATGTTTTCTTTATTATTTCAAACAAATCTGCTTGTCTTCACTATTGTCAGACAAAACACAATGTGTATTATGAATGTTTCCTGGAAGTGCTACATTTAGTAATATCAGTCTTTTAAACATGTCATTTTTTAAATCTTTTCAAAGCAAAGATCTGATTTGAAGAAAATGTAGGAAAATGTATTTATATGGAGAAATAGTAATCTAGAATCTAGTAATAGTTTAAAAGGTATTTTATCAGTTCCAATACTCAAATGAAAGGTGATGAACAATTTGTAGTAGTCCATGCGATTCCCAAAGGAAATTTTAGAAATTGTTATTTATTACAATTTTGTTTCCCTAATTTCTTCATGTATGTGTTCTGGTTCTTCAGAGCTCTCTTATGCTTATTATTATTGTGACTACTAATGCAATCAAAGTATTTCCCAAAGAAGCCTTTTACTCTCCAAGTGGTAGCAAGCTATCCACGGACTTAACAGAGTGCCAGCACCAGTATCCAGACTTAACAGAGTGCCAGCATCTCTTTGTGCCTGACAAGTCAAGGAACTCCCCTCTCATCATTGAGAATCAATTAGATGCAAAAAGATTTAAGTGGATTAAGATGCTTATTCACTGAATTTAGCAACTGGGACTATTATTCCTTTACTGATCACAAGGCTCACGCATAAGCTACCACACATAATTACTCTGGAGAGACCCTTGATATATCATTAGTCCTGGGCATACTAAAACCACATCACTCTCCAAGGACTTCACTAGATTCCTAAGGCCCTTACCACAGAATTACATGGAGCCATTTGCTGTGTTTGTCTAAAATGGTCTAATGACCGCATCTCTACACAGCAGGTATACTGTGATGGGCATGGCCTTTGATATTTCTAAGCATTACTGATTCAAATGTGATCTGCTGAGTTCACAGAAAAGGAGAGAAAGCTGCTTTTCTGGGATCTTTATCATTTTATATTTAAAATTATATATTATTTATAGTTCTGTTCATCCCAGATAAATGTGTGTACCTTATCATATAAGCCTGAGCCTAGAAAATAACTCACAAAAATAATCCTCAAATAGAGTTGTTGACAGATAAATTATGGAAATAGTGAGCAATGGGCATTTTGGAACATGTTTAGTACGACAGTTAACAACCATACATGTTCTTTATCTTGCTTTTCAGTGTCAGATTGAAAATGTTTCATTCCGAGTAATGGTACTCATGACAAGAAGCAAGGTTTGAAAAAAAAATAGTGACCCTTTTTCTGCTGAGTCCTAAAAGTTGGAAATCATAATGGAAATATTAAAAATGGAAAAAGATAAAGAGGAAGAGGAAAACTGGTCTACTGCAACTCAGCATTTGTTATAGATTCACGACAAGGAGATAACACAAAGAACATTTTAAAATAGATTTTTGGTAGGAGAGTATTGCAGCTCTATTCTAAAGAGGACTTAACTTTGATTAACTCTTAGTTTAGAAGCTTTTTGACCCCTAGATGATGTATCTTTGTTGCTCTCTAAATCTCAGTAAGGTATGATCAAGGATGATGTTGATATACACAAAGAAGTGAAATTCTTAACCAAGATAATTATCTGAGCACCTACCTGTGCCAGGCACATGCTCAAATTTAATATCAATCTTTAATTTCATACTTCAACAACTGATAACTGATGTGAAGAAGAAACCAAGGCTTAAAGAATTTATCTGACTTGGGTACGAGTGAATAAGCCAATGCATTTCCAAAATGTTCGAATCAAATCCTTATCCTCCCATTCCAAATTTTATGGTTTTTACAGGACAATATATTAAGTATGAGCAACTAGTTATGTCCAGAACAGTGTTCGATATTGTCCCATGTGGGTGAAAAGTCATGGCTTATGAGCAATAAGACTCTCTTCTGCCTTTTTCCTGCCTTTTCTAGTAGTCATATATGGATGACCATAAAGCAGGCTGAGCACCAAAGAATTGATGCTTTCGAACTGTGGTGCTGAAGGACTCTTGTGAGTCCCTTGGACAGCAAAGGAGATCCAACCAGCAATTCTAAAGGAAATCAACCCTGAATATTGGAAGGACTGATGCTGAAGTTGAAGCTCCAATACTTTGGCCTCCTGATGTGAAGAGTCAACTCATTGGAAAAAGCCCTGATGCTGGGAAAGACAGAAGGCAGGGGGAGGAGGAGGGTGACAGAGAATGAGATGGTTGGATCACATCACCAATTCAATGGACATGAGTTTGGGGGAAACTCTGGGAGATGGTGGGGGAAAGGGAGGCCTGGTATGCTGCAATCCATGGGGTTACAAAGAGTCAGACATGGCTTAGTGATTGAACATCAACAACAAAGACTCTACTCAGGTGCATGGTTAGTGTTCACAAGCTCTGCTGGATCACTTTACTGTGTGAAACGCTACCCAGAGGAGGCTAGGCACTACAACTACCGATGAATGAAAATGGCTATCTGGATGGAGGGGAAGGCTCTGTCTGTATTCTTGATGCAAATCCTCCATTAGTTCTGTGAACACTGCCTTTTAGTTATCTAAGGCAAGCATACAGGTAAGTTGACTTATAATCAGTGGAGAAAGTGCAACTCTAGCAAGATCTGGTTTGGCTGAACAAAGACAAGTGCTTACATGTTGCTGGCAATGTAAATTAGTCAATATCCCTCCCCCAGGAATCTGCAAGAGTCTCTGTACTGACATAGACTAAAATAATTCCTAAGAGGACAGGGATTGAAACAGTTCCCATCCACTCCCTTTCCTTTTGAGAATCAATATTGTTTGAATCCATCTGACACACCAGGGTATCCACCAGTGATACTAAATGACAGGAAGGTAAACAGGGGTCCCGAGAGGAAACTCAATATCAGGGAAATGTGGATGAGCGGCCTATTAATAAGTTTAACACTATGCGCCTTAGGAAATCAGAAAGATGAGAGCAAGGTATAATTGACCTGGTTCTACCCCTATCCAACTCAAGCAATCTAGAGGAGCTTTAGGGAGCTGAGTGAATGGTAACAGTTCTAACACTTGGGACAGGCAAGTGACCTGTCTGGCCCAGACTAAACATGAGAGGGCTGGAAGGCGCTCTTTTGAGGATGGGTTGCTATTAAAGCCTGAACCAGTCAGCAGAGACCAATAGTAGTGATTGGATTAATTCTGTTACAACAGGTATTGGGGATATGAAACACTGTCTCCTAGTAGCTATGGCAGCAGCACAGATAAAGGGCAAATTAACTGAACTGTCTAGCTATAGTCATGATATTGCAGCAGGTGTTGGCACTTTATGAAGCATCCAGCATTCCTGGAAGAGACTGTGTGCTTTTCAGCCAGGTGATATTGTATTTGAGTACTAACTTTGTCAGTATGGTAAATAGTCAGGACTAACTTCTTGGGCATGTCAGTTCTGCTGGGGCATAGCATGCAAGTGGGTAATGGAGAGAGGAAATAGCACCTTATACTAATGTAGGAAGATGTGAACCTAGTGTCTTCATAATTTGGATATGAAGGGCTTATTTTGCTGCAAGCTGATGAGTTCTAGGGACATCTAAGTTCCCAGTTAAGGTAAGTAAATGCAAACTAGGTTTGCCAGGTGGCAGAGGTCCCATGAGCCTTCTATATTTAAAGGATTATGATTTAACCCTATAAGCTGCATTACTATTTCAACAATATTTGGTTCAGTATAATATAATTTGTTTTGAGGGCAAGTAAATAAGTAATGGTTGGTTTTTTTTTTTTTCCCAACCAAGTTAACTCACTAGAGGTGTGTCTCTAACAGATCTTTCTTCACCAACATTTTAGAGGTGAGACACTAGACATAATTAAGACAGATATTCATCATCCTGTTTGTTATATCCCTACAACCTGGATCAAGTTTAAGAACATACCCAAATGCACTGAATATTTTTATGTAAACTTTGACATGAATTCTTTTTCTTTTGTGTACATATTGCAATAAAGAAATTACCTGAAATGGCAATCACAAATTATTGTCCCTGTGACGGATGTAAAGTGGAAAGTCATGAAAACTTGCCTTTCAATATGTCAGTGAGCTTTCTGTTTTTCAGAATATTCACATTTTTATTTAAATTAAAAATCCTAGTGACGAAAACATCAGAATGCCAACAGGAATCAATCTGAATAATGAAACAAACATGAGTTTATTGCCGTAGGAATATTAATAGTCATAATATTTCAATTTCACATATCCATTCTCCCTAAAACAAAAAATATGTTGTCATACTGTGGAATTAGAGTGAAAGAATTTGTCACAGATGGTAGTGTCTTGCTCTTGAAAAAAAAAAATAGAAAGCAAACTATGGAAGTCAGGGTAACCATGATCCACTAAAATCTGAATTGTAGTTGAAATCCTAGATGCAGGAGCCAAAATTTATCACCAGTGTTCTGATAGCCTGAAGCTTATGGGGCTGAGAGTAAAACACTAGAGGACTTTCAGCCCTAATATGGTGGCAATGAAAGCTTCATCTGAAGGCTTGTCTCTATGGTCCCTTAAATTACCAAGGGCTGTCTTTATTTATTTATACATAATGTGCATTTCCCTGACCGAAAATTTTTCTCTGATGACACTAAATTTTTAAATAACAAAATCAAATGAAATCTCAGTTAGTTGTTTTTAAGCACAACTTAAGGTTTTGACCTTAATGAATATTCTACAGGACAACAGTGAGACACTCTCCTCCTTTACCTGCTTAGGAAAGCATGGAGGAAAAAAAAGAATTATTAAAATTAAAAAAAAAAAAGCTCATGAGAAATACCGTGCAATGTCACAGATGGAATCTAAAAAATGTAACAAACTCATGAATATGAAAAAAAGCAGTAGTCTCACAGATATAAAGAATAAACTAGTGGTAACCAGTGGGGAGAGGGAGGAGAGGAGGGGCATTAGAGTGGCAGGAGATTGCTATGTATGTTAAATTGCTTCAGTTGTGTCCAACTCTTTGCAGCCCTACGAACTATAGCTTGCCAGGCTCCTCTGTCCATAGGATTCTCCAGGCAAGAAAACTGGAATGTGTTGCCATTTCCTCCTCCAGGGGTCTTCCATGTAATTATCCTCCAATGATAGGAATCACCTATCACTGTTGGGTACAAACTATCAGGTATAAAAGAAGCTTCAAATAGAAAACGTACATGCACCCCATGTTCACCGCAACACTATTTACAATAGCGAGGACATGGAAGTAACTAAAATGTCCATCAACAGAAGCCTGGATAAATATGTAGTACACATATTGTTGTTCAGTCGCTAATTTGTGTCCTACTCTTTGTGACCTCACAGACTGTAGCATGCCAGTCCTCACTATCCTTCACTATCTTTTGGAGTTTGCTCAACTCCATATATATGTACACAATACAACAGACTGATACTCAGCCATAAAAAGGAACAAAACTTTGATCATTTGCAGAGATATGGATGGGCCTAGATATTATCATGGGAGAAGTCTATGGCAACCCACTCCAGTAACCTTGCCTGAAAAATCCCATGGACGGAGGAGCCTGGTGGGCTGTAGTCCCTGGGGTCACAAAGAGTCAGACATGACTGAGCGACTTCACTTTCACTTTTCACTTTCATGAATTGGAGAAGGAAATGGCAGCCCACTCCAGTGATCTTGCCTGGAGAATCCCAGGGACGGGGCAGCCTGGTGGGCTGCCGTCTATGGGGTCGCACAGAGTCGGACACGACTGAAGCGACTTAGCAGCAGCAGATATTATCATAAAGAGTGAAGTAAGTCAGAAAGAGAAAAACAAATATCATCTATAAACACATAAACATGGGATTAGAAAAATGGCATAGATGATCTTATTTGAAAAGCAGAAATAGAGACACAGATGTAGAGAAGAAACATATAGATACCAAGGGGAATGGGGTGGAGGCGGGATGAATTGGGAGATCAGGATTGACATACCTACACGACTATGTATAAAAAAGGTAACTAATGAGAACCTATTGTATAACACAGAAAACTCTACCTGATGCTCTGTGGTGACCGAAATGGGAAAGAAATCAATAACGAGGATATGTATGTACTTATGGGTGATTCACTTTTATGGACAGCAAAGACTGACACAGCGGTATAAAGCAACTATACTCCAATAAAAAGGTTACAAGGATTATATAAAATGAAGAATATAGCCAATTTTTAGAATAACTCTAAATGGAACATAACCTTTAAAACTGTGCATCACTCTATTGTACAGTAGTAGCTTATATTATATTATACATTAACTAAACTTCAATAATTGTTTAAAAGCCCGCAGAACCTTGGTTTTAGCTAGTATGCCAAAAGAGTATAAATGTAAATAGAATTAACCAAATTATTGATCAATTTATAGATTTTTTAAAAAATCTGTTTTCCAAAATACACTGCAGAAAAACAAAGCAAAAAATCTTAGTAAGTATCCCCCGGCACCACCCCCCACACACATACACCTCAGAGGATGATGTCATAAACCATTATATTTTGGATTTACCTGGAGGCCTTGTTTCAAAGCTCAAGTCTGTCCCCAGCCCGTACACAATGACTAATTCAGCAGGTGGGGTTTCAGAAAATTTTCACTGCTAACAGTTGTCAGGGGTTGCTTTGAGAACCAACTGCTTTAAGGAGTCTTAAGTTCTTTTTCTGAGGAATGATGATTCTGTCTCTCAACTTTCAGTTCAGTTCAGTTCAGACACTCAGCCACATTCAACTCTTTGTGATCCCATGGACTGCAGCATGCTAGGCTTCCCTGTCCATCACCAACTCCTGGAGCTTGTTGAAACTCATGTCCATTGAGTTGGTGATGCCATCCAACCATTTCAACCTCTGTCATCCCCTTTTCCTCCTGCCTTCAGTCTTTCCCAGCATCAGGGTCTTTTCAAATGAGTCAGTTCTTTGCATCAGGTGGCCAAAGTATTGGAATTTCAGTTTCAACATCAGTCCTTCCAATGAATATTCAGGACTGATCTTTAGGATGGACTGGTTGGATCTCCTTGCTGTCCAGGGGACTCCCAAGAGTCTTCTCTAACACCACAGTTCAAAAGCATCAATTCATCAGCTTTCAGCTTTCGTTATGGTCGAACTCTTACATCCATACATGACTACTGGGAAAACCATAGCAGCACTTTTATTTTTTGTTTTATCATGTTGGGCAGGTCTTTTTTTTTTTTAATTTTTTTCACTTATTTTTATTAGCTGGAGGCTAATTACTTTACAATATTGTAGTGTTTTTTGCCATACATTGACATGAATCAGCTCACAGCAGCAGTTTAACAGCATAATATTTTAGGATTTGAAATAACTCAGCTGGAATCCCATCACCTCCACTAGCTTTGTTCGTAGTGATGCTTCCCAAGGCACACTTGACTTCACACTCCAGGATGTCTGGTTCTAGGTGAGTGATCACACCATTGTGATTATCTACATCATGAAGATCTTTTTTGTATAATTCTGTGTATTCTTGCTACCTCTTCTTAATATCTTCTGCTTCTGTTAGGTCCATACTATTTCAGTCCTTTTTTGTGCCCATCTTTTCATGAAATGTTCCCTTGGTATCTCTAATTACCTTAAAGAGATCTCTAGTCTTTCCCATTCTATTGTTTTCCTCTATTTCTTCGCAACTTGAAGAGTTAGGAAAATCTTTGTAGGAAAATCTGTGTTAGAAAATCACTCATACAGGACTCATTATTTTCAAGCCAGATGTCCGAAAGCTCATCACTTACAACAAAAAAGAAAGCTGTCTTTCATGGTCTACACAAGCTCGAAATCTTCGAAGAATTCAGAAAGGACAAGTTAATTGAAAAGATTGATGTGTACTGTGAAAGTCCTCATTATTAATTTTGGAACAGAGTAAGGATATACAAAAATAAATTTATACATACACAGATAAATACCAAAAACAATGCTGGAATTGGAAGGAATTAAAAGTACAAAAAAAAAAAAAAAAAAAACCTTCTGAAGAAAATGAACCTATAAAGACAGAAAAAAAAGATTTACTTTCACATCATCTTACTTACAAAGGAGCTTAAATGTTTCCTTTATTTAAAACATTGTGTTCTTTATTTATTTATAGTCAACTTTCACACTATAAGCTTAGTATCTTTTTCCTTTATCAAGAAATTAAGAAAGATACAGACATATTCCTTCAAAGACCAAAGAAGAAACAATACAAGTAACTCTGAAGCAAGAAAAATGGCTTGGGAGTTACCTGCTCTGAACTTTGGTCTTCTGGTTATAACAGACCCACTAAATGATGATGATGATTAATTAAAAGCCTTGAAAGTATCTTTAGGGAAAAATGGGAAGCCAAAAAATAGGAAGAACTAAAGCTTTACTGTTCTTATGGTTATGAGCTGCAGACTTATGTCTTCCCAAAAGCATATTTTGACTTGACATTCATTTCTTTGAATATGAGATTGAATTAAAAGTTCATATTCACTATATAGCACTACATCAAGGTGTGAAACAGAGGCTAGCTAGATGAAAATGTAAGTATAATAATAGAAAGATCAGAGTTTTCATGACTCTTGATTATTTAAAAAGAGAAAATAAAAGCAGTAGGGGGACGTGAATGCCTTCATATGCCTAGTAGTTTAATCATTACCAATATCACATAAATTAAACATTGCACTGTGAAAAATCTAGTAAAGTGGCTTTCAAAATTTTTTTTAAAACTGAAAGACTATTAAATAATACAAATGAAATAAAATAACCTATAATTTTTTTTTACTTCCAGAACAATTCAAAGCACAGCAATCTTAAAGTGATTTCACTTATTTAAAAAAAGCCACTAGCCCATATGTCATTATTCCACAGCTCCATATCAAGATAGACATTGGAAAATACATCTATAATTCTTGAGAAAAGATGGATAGACATTGATGAAACGAGAAAAATGTATTATATCTAACATGTATAAGAGCTCACTCATCTATCCTAATTCCTCTGAGAATGATCTCCATATCATTCTCTATTTGCTGCTGCTGCTGCTGCTAAGTCACTTCAGTCGTGTCCGACTCTGTGTGAGTCGGACAACAGCCCACCAGGCTCCTCGGTCCCTGGGATTCTCCAGGCAAGAATACTGGAGTGAGTTGCCATTTCCTCCTCCAGTGCGTGCATGCATGCTAAGTCGCATCAGTCATGTCTGACTCTGTGCGACCCGATGGTCAGCAGCCCACCAGGCTCCTCTGTCCACAGGATTCTCTAGGCAAGAATATTGGAGTGGGTTGCCATTTCCTTCTCCATCTTCTTTATTTACTATAGTTTATTTTCTCCAAATAGCAAAACAATAAACATACAGACATAAATGTGAATCTGGAGCCAATTAAGTGTCAATATAATTATCTCCCATTCTTGTATGTATCTGATGAATATCATCCTTATATTCCTATATACCTGTACAATACAACTTATAAGATGTGTTTTTTTTAAAAGTTGTACCTCTCCATGTAAGGAGGTCATAACCAAACCCCTGTAACTTTCCAATTATTAACAATAGGCTGCAGGAGCAATAAAAGTAAGTTATGAAATAAAATATTTTAGTTGATATAAAGAGCAGCATTAAATGAATAGACAATTCACAGAAATATACAGGGTAAATGGTATATGAGAGCTGTAACATAATCTTCATTGTCTTTTATGTTTGTGGCCTTTCATATTTAATATATTTGGAGAAGTTGAAAATGTTCAGATAGTACAAGAAAGTGGCTGAAGTGCAGGAAACAATTCAGTGAGTAAAAGAAGAAAGAAGTAATTACTTGCTATGCAGAAGTACTGAAGAAAATAATGTCATAAGTAGCCCTTAAATTGCAGTTTGAATATCAAACCAAAACAATATATGGAACTTAAAATGGTCATGTAGTCATTAGCTGCATCTTCAGGTTCTCACCCTAGGAAACTGCTGATTTACCTGGAATTTGATTACACAGAGAAACATAATTTATTTAGTAGGTACAGCATTTATAAATCATAGTAGCCTAAGCCTTCTATTGTATCATTCCAAATATTTGTGCTTTACACTTTATAAGTATTTTTCCTACCTACTCTTGGAGGATAGAGTAAACCTCAGAATCCTCATTTTACACATTAATAAACTCAAATACATGAATCTTGCTCCCACAGGCTGCAGTCTATAGGGCTGTAGAGAGTTACGCACGCCTGAAGCAATGTAGCTGGCATGCAACCCACGCGTAAGTGTGTATCAGTCAGTGACATTCTGTGTGGTCTCAGTCCTGTCTGACTGACTGTGACCCCATGGACTGTATCCCTCTAGGTTCCTCTGCCCATGGAGCTTTCAAGACTAGAATACAGGAGTGGGTTGCCATTTCCTGCACCAGAGGATCTTCCTGACCCAGGGATGGAATCTGCATCTCTTGCATCGGCAGGTGGATTCTTTGGAGTTTCCCTGGTGGCTCAGATGGCAGAGTCTGCCTGCAATGTGGGAGACCCAGGTTCCATCTCTGGGTTGGGAAGATCTCCAGGAGAAGGAGATGGCAATCCACTCCAGTATTCTTGCCTGGACAATCCCATGAACGAAAGAACCTGTAGGGCTACAGTCCATGGGATCACAAAGAGTTGGACACAACTGAGCAAGTAACACACACAGCCCCATCTGGAAAGCCCCAGTAAAACTCTAGAAGGGAGAAAAAAGAAATGAATGGCCATAGTGGGGGCTGTAGGTAGGATCTAACAGCAAGCTACAGAAAGTCAAGTATTTCTTAGAAACAGGGTCCCAGTCCTCAACGGGGTGCTGACTATTTTCCAGCTACAGAGCCAGCAAGACTTTCCAAATCTGTAACTTCAGTGAAAGCTGCATGTGTACTGCATATTAGCTGCATTTGTCTACACCACAACAATACTACAGGCCAGTAAAAATCTGTTCAGGGAAAAAGGTGAGCAGTAATAGAGCCAGACAAACAGAGTTTGTGAACCAATCTCCTAATGAATTTTTGTAGACTTTAAGGAATTGGAAATTTAAATGCAAGATATCCTTTACTATTGCTCTTTCAGCTCTGAAATAAGAAAGAATCAGTCTAAAATTCAGCAACATGTGGATGGAAACACAGCATGCTGAAACATGCGAAAGCAGGAGGCAGAACTTGGTCAGACATTCTTTGTGGTTCAAGGTTTCAGTGACATGTTAGTTTGTAGGAATTGGCAGTTAACACCAGGCTATACTCATGACTTTAACATGCCATCAGTCGTTTGTCTGTGTGTGTTCTGTATCACAACCTGCATGATTCACTGTTGTGTGCCCTTTCATTCTTTGGAGAGGCCATGTTACTTAGAAGAAAATGTAAAATTTATGAAGATACACAAATCAATGACCAATCCATATTTTCTTTCCAACAGCAATAAGATATTCTGGGGATATTATATAATTTCCCCAAGCACCAGTTGTCCTCTATAAAATTCAAATTCTAGTTTGGGTGACTATGCTGAAGATGTATAAACATTTATATATATGAAAGATTCTATTACAGTGAATAGTATCACATATTAGGTTATCATGGTAATTCTTAATATCATCATTATTTCTGGTTCAATCGCTGTCTAGTAAAACTTATGCAGTATTTATAAGAGAAGTGGGGGAAAGAGGAAGAAGGAAAGAGGGGGAAGGTAGGAGGAAAAATAAGAGTGGAGGAGGAGAGGGAGAAAGGAGAGGGGAGAAAGAAAAAGGGGAGAAGATATCCTAGCACTGGGGTGACTGATTTAGTACAAAGTACTAGACTTCTGTGACCCCATGGACCACACTCTGCCAGGCTCCTCTGTCCATGGGGTTCTCCAGGCAAGAATACTGGAGTGGGGTGCTCGACCCAGGGATGGAACCTGCATCTCTTACGTCTCCTGCTTTGACAGGTGACTTCTCTACCATGGAGCCACCAGAGCAGGCCAAAGGACTCTGCATAACTAGAGACAGCTCCTTTTTGCGTGAGTGCAAATGGTATATTTAAAAGCTCCAAAAGAGTCCTGCATGTTAGTTCAAAACTTTTTTTCCTAAACAATACTTATTTTCCTAATTTAATTAATTCCTTCTAATATCTGTAGGAAAAGTAAATATCAATTAAAATTTTTTTCATTGCTATTATATTGACGTCACATCAGAACATTTTTGAAAAATGCTATTTGATGTGATCTTTCTGAGAGTCTTCATGTTTATATTTCTGTAGAACAGTGTCATTATTTTGTATACCTCTTTTATGTAACCTGACTCTCATGTAATTTTTAGTTATACAATTTTGTTTCACACAGTTAACAGCTATTTTGCACATTTCATTTTGCATGAGACTATCTGAATTCTCCAGCATTCCTACCAACTGAATGTAATATAAATAATTTCTGTTTAGTTATTTATTTGTATATACCTAGCTTCATAAAATGGTAAAATAAGGAAAATATTGGAAACAATAATATAAAGTATACTTAAGAGCTATCAAATGAAATAAGGTCAAATACATTTTAAAAGAAAACTAAAGATATTTTTTTCATACAGCAACTCTATGCCATTGTTTCTTGCTTTAGAAGCCTCAAATTAATATTTCTATTCTGTACACAAAACTAGCACTAAGAAGTTTAGTTTATTATGCTCTGATACACAAAGGGAAGTGAAAACATGAATGGATACTTAATCATAGACAAATATGAATCCAAGGTGATCAGTGTGAAGGAAAAGCAGTTGGGGGGGGGGGGAAAGATGGTGAATTACCTAAATAATACTGAAAGGTTAAATTTTTAAAAATGTAAAAAAAGTATGGTTTTTTTTTTTTATTTTAACAGTGATGTTACATGTTGAAAATGAGTTAGGGTTATATAAATACAATAGTGGATAATCTTTTTACCATAACAAGATGCGTGGCAATGACACAGGGGAGAAGCCATCACCAGTTAAACGATGGATGGTCCCTGAGGTCCTGTTTATTTTTACTATTTAATTAGTAACAGTGAAAGTGAGCTCAAGCTGGAAAATGCCTCTGGTGGGAAAGGAATAAAATTCTTGAAACCTTTTCCAAGTTCAATACATATTGGTTTTTTTTTTTTTTTTTTTTTTTTTGGTGCAGAAAAGCCTTAATGATATTATGCCTTGGGAATAGGTGTATCTGATATCTAAAAGCACGTGTGCAATCTGTCATACTGAAATCATTCACTTTCAACCCCAATGCAGAAAAAGTTGCAGGGGAACGGAAGACATTCACATGATACCAGTTTCCCCTTGAGTAAAAATGTATTAGCTTCCTAAAATGACTGATACATTTTTTTAACCTTTTCTTATCAGTAAATCTCATTTTCACAGTAGACAGCATGAGCACTCACTCTTTACTGATGCACAGGAGTGATATGTCATTGCTCTAGACTGACCAAAAGCTACCGGGCTGTGTTTATCTCATTTTCACTCAGTGGTCAGGTAATGGCGGAAAGTGAAGAGAAACTAAAGAGCCTCTTGATGAGAGTGAAAGAGGAGAGTGAAAAATTTGGCCTAAAACTCAACATTCAGAAAACTAAGATCATAGCATCTTGCTCCTTGGAAGCAAGGCTATGACAAACCTAGACAGAATATTAAAAAGCAGAGACAATACTTTGCTGACAAAGACCTGTATAGTCAAAGCTATTGTTTTTCCAGTAGTCACCTACGGATGTGAGAGTTGGACCATAAAGAAGGTTGAGCACTGTAGAATTGATGCCTTCAACCTGTGGTATTGGAGAAGACTCTCGAGTCCCTTGGACTGCAAAGAGACCAAACCAGTCAATCCTTAAGGAAACCAACCCTGGATATTTACTGGAAGGACTGATGCTGAATCTGAAGTTCCAATATTTTGGCCACCTGATGTGAAGAGCCAACTCATTGGAAAAGATCCTGATGCTGGGAAAAATTGAAGGCAGGAGGAGAAGGGGATGACAGAGGGTGAGATTGTTGGATGGCACCATTGATTGACTCAATGGACATGAGTTTGAGCAAGCTCTGGGAGATGGTGAAGGACAGGAAACCTGGGGGCAGTCCATGGGGTCACAAAGAGTCGGACATGACTGAGTAACCAAACATAAAAGCATTTATGCCCTTCATCAAACACTAACATTTCAAAATGATGACAAGATAATTAAAATTTTACTTGACTGTGAAATAAATTTCTTAGAAAACAGCAGCTTCACTTCTAAGGGGCATCTTCTTGCACACACATACCAATTTTTCACTCTATGATACCCCCATAAAATAAAAATGAATTTTAGACTAAACGGATTTCATACATGCAGTGAACATTTCTGTTACACAATTCCTTAAATACTTGTGGTATCTTTAAGAGGAAAAAAAGAGAAGACAGAAAAATTGATTCCATTGCATTTGAGAAAATGACAGGTCTAGGCAGACAGAGGTTTGACGGAGGAATTTAGATAACATATTTTTGTGCATGGAGTCCCCAGATGAGTCAACGTTTCCAAAAACCACTGACAAGATGTCTACAAACACAGCACAGAGATGACCAAGAAAATGACAACTATTCCATTAAGGAGACAGCTGGGCAATCAAAAAAAGCTTCCAACAACTAAAACTGTTCACAAGACAAGTGAAGGGTCAACTTCAGAATATTTAGTAATATTGTTGCAAATAAAGATTTATTTTGAAATAAACACTACAGATAATATTACACAAAAGCAGTTTTGTAATAATTGCTACACTCAGAGACTATTTCTTCATTTAGCTTCAACTTGGTTGCCTCAGTAAAAGGAAAATTATTAATGAATTTCAGAATTGAATAAATCAAAAACTTTTGTTCAGTCATACCATTTTTTTTTCCTTTTTAAAGTAACTGTTTACTATTGTTACTCAAAGCAAGAAAGTCATAAAGCTACTTTATCAATTTGGCACAACTATTACCATAAAAATTAGCAAACATCCTGGAGGCGGTGCCCATGTTACATCAAGATCCTGCCTCCTCTCATTACTGTGATAAGAGAGGAGGGCAAAAGTAATAGTGAAATGAAACTGATTTTAGCTGTTTTCTTGATTCTGAAGTAATAATGGATGGAGTGAAAAAAAAAAACAGGGAAAAGAAATAAATCTAGGAATAGAGAAGAGATTTTAAAAAGAAATAAATCAAATATTACTGGAATTCCAAGACAATAACATAAAGTCTTCAGAAAATAGATGCTCTGTCAAAATTTAGATTACCAAAATCATGCAAGAAATTGAAAACTTGAAAAGATCAATTACTGTAGAATAGATTGGAAAGATGATTAAATAGCTACCATTCATGAAAATACTAGGATTAGACGGTTTCATAGATGAGCTCTTAGAAACTTTAATAGCTCCAGTCTTGCTTGAGCTATTCCAGATCACAGAAGGGAATCTCCCCAATTTATTTTATGAAGCTTGGATAACTTGCAAAATACTGGAAGTGAAAAGCTGTGAATCAACCTCATTTTTGAATAAAGATATAACACATGGAAATAAAAATATTAGAATTTCATAACTGAAGCAAAGAATGATATATTACAAACAAATATGGTATAGTCTAGTAAAGGAAGATGGGGTTAATATTAGAACATTTATCAACTCAACTGAATCTATCCAAAATTTTAAAAAGTAAGTAATATTACAATATTAATATAGGTTTAAAAACATTTAACAAAGTGCATTATCATTATTATAATTAAAGGGACCTATTTAAATTTTTTGGCCACATGATACAAAGAGCCAATTCATTGGAAAATACCTTGATGCTGGGAAAGACTGAAGGCAAAGGAGAAGGGGGCAGCGGAGGATGAGATGGTTAGATGGAATCACTGAGTCAATGGACATGAATTTGAACAAACTCTTGGAAATTCTGAAGAATAGGGGAGCCTGGTGTGCTGTAGTCCATGGTGTCTCAAAGAGCTGTACGTGACTTAGTGATTGAAACAACAACAGAAATTTAAATATGGTAAAGACTATTTAATAAATGCCAAAAGCAATTATAAAATAAATATCAACATATTAAAATCTTTACCCTGGGATAGGAAATGGCAATCCCCTCAAGTATTCTTGCCTGGAAAACTTCATGGACAGAAGAACCTGGCAGGCTATAGTCCATGGGGGTAACAAAGATGCAGATATGACTGAGCAAGCATGCAATGCCACCAAAATCTTTACATGAAAGTTCAGGAACTTGACTGAGATTCCTGTAATTGCCACATGTATTTTTAACTGTCTTAGAGAGTCTTATGAATACAATAAAAAATATATAATACTATTATTGCACATAAATGAAAAAAGTTTATTTTCTTAAAGATATCACCTAAAAATTCCAAAGGATGCTAGAAAAACTTCATTAATAAGAAAATTTGAACAAGATAAATACACAAAAGCAACATATTTTCTCTATTTTAATAGTAAGCACTTAGAAAGGGGAAAATATTCCCTTCACAATTGCTGTAAAATCTACATAGTATACAGAAATAAACTTAACAAGAAAAGTATAAAATCTACATGAAAAAGCCTGCAAAATCTTATTGATCAAAATAATACAAGAGAAATTAGAATGAAAAGGCATACCAAGTTGTTGGATGTGGAGTTTAAATCTCATAAAGTCTCACATAAAATCAACTTTAAGTAATTTCAATTATAATTCCAGTAGGTTTAATTTTTTAATTGAATGTAATAATTTTAAAGTTAACATTAAAGAATAGGGCTTTGCTGGTGGTCCAGTGGTAAGAATCCAGTGCAGGAGACTTCGGCTCGATACCTTGGTTGGGAAGATCCCCTAGAGGAGGAAACAGTATTCTTGCCTGGAGAATTCCATGGACAAAGGAACCTGGCAGGCTACAGTCCATGGGGTTGCACAGTTAGACATGAGTGAGCAACTAACCCTATGTTACTACTACATACCTGCAGCAGCTGGCAAAGAGATCCCTGGACTGTAGCTGACCAGGCTCCTCTGTCCATGGAATTTTCCAGGCAAGGATACTGGAGTGGGTAGCCATTACCTTCTTCAGGGAATAAATATATATATATAGGCTTCCTCGGTGGCTCATACTATAAAGAATCTGCCTGCTATGCAGGAGACTTGGGTTCGATCCCTGGGTCAGAAGATATGGAAAGAGTTGGACACAACTGAGCAACTGACACACACACACACACACACACACACACACACACAGAGAGAACAAACTTTCATATTGTAATATCATTCTATGATCTATTTCTTACTGTCTGTATACTGTCTGTCTTGCCCATAAAAGCTTGAATTTGGTCTTTTCAGTGTTGAATCCACAGGGTCTAGAAGAGTGTCTGGCACAGAGTGTTAGTAAATGTATACTAAAAGAATTACTTTTATTAGTTTATCACAAAATAGATCTAGAAAGCTTTTTTGTGTGTTTGTTTTGGAAAACTTTGGCAGGTTACATATTTAATCTTAAAATTATGTGTATCTAATGTTTAAGTTTTTCAGGATCTCAAGACAAAACAACCTAATACGTAAGTAAAACATTACTATTCCCAGGATTTGGATGAAGGAGAGCAGAATATGCCAGTCTGTCACACTGATTATTTTGAATTAAAGTTATTTGAGGAAAGGCTGGTGAAATAGAAGCTTTCTAGCCCTTCTTTGTCCCCTTTAAAGCAGGAAATAAATCCCTCATGTGAAAGGTATCCCTATTCCAAGATGTTGAGAAATATTCTTATCACGAGATAGGGAATTTACAGCCAAAAGGCTGTATAAATAAGCCTTGCTACTTTCTCACTAATATACCACTCCAAGCCAAAATTTCTTTCTCTTATCAATTCTTCACAAATATGCTATTTATTTCTCAAAAAGGCATAAAATCTGCTTGCTCTGGCCACTTCTTTTAGTCTCATATTTTAATGGATTCCTGCATATAGAAAATTAAATTTGTTTCCTCCTGTTAATCTATTTTATATCAATTTAATTATTAGACCAGCCATAGAACCTAGAAGGGAAGAAGGGTAAAGTTTTCCTCACCTACAAAGACACAAGAGATAGATACTTGCTGTGAGTCTGTTGAAAGCATAGCTTTCAACAAAACCTTGACAATAAAATCACTCAATGTAGGTTAACTGACATATAGCCAAAATGCATATCAGAACTAAATAATACGCTGAAAATTCTAAACTGATCCAGGACAGGTATGAAGCCCTGTTTGTGTAGAATGGGATATAGAGGGTCTGGCAGAATATATGCACCGCTTATTCTTTCAGCAATTCCCCATAAACATCATCTTTCTTATTCGAACATTTAGTAGGTATTGAGCGGCAGTGATATTGAGGTTTTCCTTAAAAGCAGTAGGCATGTAGATAGTCTACAATACTGGCTAGCTGGAGGCCCATAGACTCTAATGGACAGTCAACTGGGGGTTAGAATGATATCAGGAAGCAAATAAATCAGACACCCACTTGACTAAATCACCCACCATGCACATAGGCAGGCTAAAGGAGCTCAGCAGAATCATGTTTCTCCTCTACTGAAAATATTGGGTTCACTCTTACAGAAAAAAAGGATAATTTACATCCTACAAAATCTATACCATAAAATTTGGGGCATTTCATTTCAAACTAGACAACTGCTTTGAGTGTATATAGTCAAAATCCTTCTCTAATCACAAAAAAGAAAAGAATGCCAAGGCATTCTGACTGGTATATTTCATAAAATAAACTGGTTATAAAATGTACATATAAGTAATTATATGATATAACTCTATGCATACGGTAACTATATATAGGCTTGTGAAATGTTTGGAGGCTTCTGCCCCAAATGCTGACTAATTTTAGAAAAATAGAACTGTTATAACATTTTTGGTACTAATTACTAAATATGTGCATTTCGTGCTAAGTTGCTTCAGTCGTATCTGACTCTTTGTGACCCCATGGACTATAGATTGCCAGGCTCCTCTGTCCATGGGATTCTCTAGATGATAATATTGGAATGGGTTGCCACGCCTTTCTCCAGGGGATCTTCCTGACCCAGGGATCAAACCAGCGTCTCTTATGTCTCGGCAATTGGCAGGTGGGTTCTTCACCACTAGCACCCCCGGGGAACCCAATTATCAGGTATATAATAAAGGCATTCAGGGTTTTTCTGGTGACTCAGCAGTAAAGAATCCACCTGCAATGCAGGAGATGCAGGTTTGATCCCCTGGAGAAGGAAATGGCAACTGACTCCAGTATTCTTGCCTGGAAAATGTCATGGACAGAGGAACCTGGATGGCTACAGTCCATGGGTTCTCATCACTTAGTGCTTAAACAACAACAAAGATTCTACTTTAGGATAATAAAACCATGTTATCTACATACTACATAATATTTACTATTTTTAACTAAAAGTGGTATCAAGTGTTAGGGAACAGTTTACAAAGGGTCTGAGACATCCATATTTGGTAATACCCATATAACTAATCAGAAAATGAAAGTTTAGTGTTAAATTTTTAAATTTTTTCCTGAAATTACTCATCTTACTTTAATGACTGCCTTGTGAAATGGCTCCACCACTTCCCAATCTCTTCTTGAAAATATCTAGAAACATACCTATCTTTTAATTTAATCTTCCCTGCCATGCTGCTAGCCACTTAGGATCCCTACATATATAAAACCCTTAAATATATAGAGAAGGACTTAAATTAAAATTTAGGATGGTAAAGTATTTTCTTTACATTCTGGTCCCTATCTCCAAAGTTCAGTTTGGTTCAGTCACTCAGTCATGTCCGACTCTTTGCAACCCCATGGACTGCAGCACGACAGGCCTCCCTGTCCATCACCAACTCCCGGAGTTTACTAAAATACATGTCCATTGAGTTGGAGATGCCATCCACCATCTCATCCTCTGTTGTCCCCTTCTCTCCCCACCTTCAATCTTTCCCAGCATCAGAGTCTTTTCCAAAGAGTTAGTTCTTCGCATCAGGTGGCAAAAGTATTGGAGTTTCAGCTTCAACATCAGTCCTTCCAATGAACACTTAGGACTGATCTCCTTCAGAATGAACTGGTTGGATCTCCTTGCAGTCCAAGGGACGCTCAAGAGGCTTCTCTAACACCATAGTTCAAAAGCATCAATTCTCCAGCGCTCAGCTTTCTTTATAGTCCAACTCTCACATCCATAAATGACTACTGGAAAAACCATAGCCTTGACTAGATGGACCTTTGTTGGCAAAGTAATGTCTCTGCTTTTTAATATGCTATCTAGGTTGGTCATAACTTTCCTTCCAAGGAGTAAGCGTCTTTTAATTTCATGGCTGCAATCACCATCTGCAGTGATTTTGGAGGCTGAACAAATAAAGTCTGTCACTGTTTCCACTGTTTCCCCATCTATTTGCCATGAAGTGATGGGACCAGATGCCATGATCTTAGATTTCTGAATGTTGAGCTTTAAGCCAACTTTTCACTCTCCCCTTTCACTTTCTTCAAGAGGCTCTTTAGTTCTTCTTCATTTTCTGCCATAATGGTGGTGTCATCTGCATATCTGAAATTATTGCTATTTCTCCCGGCAAGCTTGACTCCAGCTTGTGCTTCATTCAGCCAAGAGTTTCTCATGATGTACTCTGCATATAAGTTAAATAAACAGGGTGACAATATATAGCCTTGACGTACCCCTTTTCCTATTTGGAACCAGTTTGCTGTTCCATATCCAATTCTAACTGCTGTTTCCTGACCTGCATATAGATTTCTCAAGAGGCAGGTGAGGTGGTCTGGTATTCCCATCTCTTTAAGAATTTTCCAGTTTGTTGTGATCCACACAGTCAAAGGCTTTGGAATATTCAATAAAGCAGAAGTAGATGTTTTTCTGGAACTCTCTTGCTTTTTTGATGATCCAGTAGATGTTGGCAATTTGATCTCTGGTTCCTCTGCCTTTTCTAAAACCAGTTTGAACATCTGGAAGTTCATGGTTCATGTACTGTTGAAGCCTGGCTTGGAGAATTTGAGCATTACTTTACTAGCATGTGAGATGAGTACAATGGTGTGGTAGTTTGAGCATTCTTTGGCACTGCCTTTCTTTGGGATGGGAATGAAAACTGACCTTTTCCAGTTCTCTGGCCACTGCTGAGTTTTCCAAATTTGCTGGCATATTGAATGCAGCACTTTCACAGCATCATCTATGAGGATTTGAAATAGCTCAACTGGATTTCCGTCACCTCCACTAGCTTTGTTCATAGAGATACTTCCTAAGGCCTGCTTGACTTCACATTCCAGGATGTCTGGCTCTAGGTGAATGATCACACCATCATGATTATCTGGGACATCAAGATCTTTTTTGTACAGTCTTTCTGTGTATTCTTGCCACCTCTTCTTAATACCTTCTGCTTCTGTTAGGTCCATACCATTTCTGTCTTTTATTGAGCCCATCTTTGCATGAAATGTTCCCTTGGTATCTCTAATTTTCTTGAAGAGATCTCTAGTCTTTCCCATTCTGTTGTTTTCCTCTATTTCTTTGCACTGATCACTGAGGAAAGCTTTCTTATGTCTCCTTGCTATTCTTTAGAACTTTGCATTCAAATGGGTCTATCTTTCCTCTTCTCCTTTGCTTTTTTCTTCTTTTCTTTCCACAGCTATTTGTAAACACTCTTCAGACAGCCATTTTGCTTTTTTGCATTTCTTTTCCATGGGAATGGTCTTGATCCCTGTCTCCTATACAGTGTTACAAACCTCTGTTCATAGTTCATCAGGCACTCTGTCTATCAGATCTAATCCCTTGAATCTACTTATCAATTCCACTGTATCATGGTAAGGGGTTTGATTTAGGTCGTACCTGAATGGTCTAGTGGTTTTCCCTACTTTCTTCAGTTTAAGTCTGAATTTGGCAATAAGGAGTTCATGATCTGAGCCACAGTCAGCTCCCAGTCTTGTTTTTGCTGACTGTATAGAGCTTTTTCATTGTTGGCTGCAAAGAATATAATCTGTCTGATTTTGGCATTGATCATCTGGTGATGTCCACATGTAGAGTGTTCTCTTGCGTTGTTGGAAAAGGATGCTTACCATGACCAGTGTGTTCTCTTGGCAAAACTCCGTTAGCTTTTGCCTTGCTTCATTCTGTACTCCAAGGCCAAATTTGCCTGTTACTCCAGGTGTTTCTTGACTTCCTACTTTTGCATTCCAGTCCCCTATAATGAAAAGGACATCTTTTTGGGGTGTTAGTTCTAGAAGGTCTTGTAGATCTTCATAGAACTGTTCAGCTTCAGCTTATTCAGCATTCCTGGTCAGGGCATAGACTTGGATTACCATGATATTGAATGGTTTGCTTTGGAAACAAACAGAGATCATTCTGTCATTTTTGAGACTGCATCCAAGTACTGCATTTCAGACTCTTTTGTTGACTATGATGGTGCTCCATTTATTCGAAGGGATTCTTGCTCAAAGTAGTAGATATAATGGTCACCTGAGTTAAATTCACCCATTCTACACCATTTTAATTTGTTGATTCCTAAAATATCAATGTTCAGTCTTGCCATCTCCTATTTGACCACTTCCAATTTGCCTTGATTCATGAACCTAATATTCCAGGTTCCTATGTAATATTGCTCTTTACAGCACTGGACTTTACTTCCATTACCAGTCATGTCCACAACTGGGTGTTGTTTTTGCTTTAGCTTCATCTCTTCATTCTTTCTGGAGTTATTTCTCCACTGATCTCCAGTGGCATATTTGGCACCTAAGGACCTGAGGAGTTCATCTTTCCGTGTCCTGTCTTTTTACCTTTTCATACTGTTCATGGGGTTCTCTAGACAAGAATACTGAAGTGGTTTGCCATTCCCTTCTCCAGTGAACCACATTTTGTCAGAACTCTTCACCATGACCCGTCCATCTTGTGTGGTCCTACATGGCATGGCTTAGTTTCATTGAGTTAGACAAGGCTGTGGTCCATGTGATTAGATTGGTTAGTTTTCTGTGATTGTGGTTTTCAGTCTGTCTGCCCTCTGATGGAGAAGGATAAGAGGTTTATGGAAGCTTTCTGATGGGAGAGATTGACTGAGGGGGGAATAAAAGGTTACAAAGTTAGCCTTACTTTTAACTAGTCCAGCCTCTGTGTAGCAGACATGTGGATCTAATACAAATCAATAAAAATACTATTAAATTTTTAAAGACCTCTGTGCTTTTGCTTCTGTTATCTTTGCCTGAATTTCTCACCTCTTCCTGCCTTCCCCATCATACTCAAATGTTAAGGCTTAATTTATGGGTCATTTCCTCTCTGAAGGATCTCCTGAATCTCTCCAGCTCCCAGGTTGGTTTATCCAATCTGTTCTGGGAACCTTGTGATATCCTTTACATCTCTCATAGAATTTATGATAAGCATTGTTTTTACATGGTTACATGTTTCTTCTCCCTTCTTTTAAAATGGAAACATTTGGAGGCTTTGTTATAGTATAACTTACACATAGCATAGTGCTTACCATATAATAAAGAATCTCTGAAGGACTTTTTAAAGAGTGAAGGAATTCTAATAGTTATTGGATTTCCATACCTTTGTATAACAAAGCCACCTGTTCAGATCTCTCTGAAAAAATGAAACGATTTCAAAGTAAAATATGTTTGTGTGTATGTGCATGCTAAGTCACTTCAATTGTGTCCAAGTCTTTGCAACCCCATGGACTGTAATCCACAATGTTCCTCTGTCCATGGGTTTCTCCGGGCAAGAATATGGAGTGGGGTATCATTTCCTCCAGAGGATCTTCCTGTCCCAGAGACTGAACTCATGTATCTTATGTCTCCTGCTTTGGCAGGCGGGGTCTTTACTACTAGCACCACTAAAATACACTTTAATAGTTACTGTTCTGCTTCTGATTCAAAAAGGCAAACAGCATGCAACTTCTACAGGCCTAAAATTATAAGCAGCAAAATAGAGCTATTTCATTCAGTTGCCGGAAGAGGAAGACTGGACATTTAAGTTCTTATTAATAAGCAGAGAGGAGCAACTGGCAGTCCACAGTATGTATGGATGAGCCACAGATACAGAGGAAGATTAACTACTAGGCAGAATTCTTTATAATCTGGAGACTTGAGAAAGGAACGTACGAATAACAGTGAGTATAAAAGTGGGCTGGAAAACAAGCACAGTCCCTTCACCTCCTTTGGAAACAGAGAAGCATTTAATCCCCTAGAGAAAAAAAAAATGAGATTTTTAAAATAAGTAAATAAGCAAAGTTATAATACATAATAACTCTTAAATGAAATTACTTGAGGGTAAAGTCAAATGGTCAAAAGCATAGAGAATCATCAAAATGATAGATACACAAACACTCCAGAGTTGAAGGTATTCATGCTTTCAAATAAAAAAGGCCTATAAAATTTTCAATTAGGTCCACACTCAACACCTCCTTTGGAAACAGTAAGACAAGCCTTATGAAATGAATATTGCAAGATTTTTTTCAAGTTATCTACAGAAGAATGAAGAACAGATCAATTCAGACTTCCCATCTGTAACCTTGCTTCCTAGAATACAATTGAAAATTACTTCAGTGCTGGAAGGAAGATTGATTCTCACCTGTGAATTCTGCCTCTAGTAAACCTATCACTCAAGTGTAAAGGTAGAATAAACTCCGAAAGTTTATCTCCTGAACAAGCTTTCTCAGAAATTTGTGTGACGGTATTAGAAAGAAAACAGGTAGGATCTAAGAAACCATGAATCTAACTCAGGGGGTGCAGAGAAGGATAGATGGATGTATAATAGGCCTGAAGAGCCACCAATTTAGACTGGAAAGAGGAAAATCTCCAGGGAAGAAGAGCCTAACCTAAAAACAAAAAGTTACTGATAAAATCATGGTCAGATCAAAAGAAAATGGCCTAAACTCAAACAGGAAAGCAATGGGTTTCCAACATATGAATAGAATGAGTAAGAAATGGAAATAGGATATGTTGTTTTTTTTTAAAGCCTGTTTTCTCACTTTCAAGAATAAAAGAAAGACAAACTCCAGTGGGAAGAGGAGAATTGGGAGGAGAACTGTCAAAACAGTGTGATCCAAAAATAAATTAGAGTAAAATGATTTTGCTTTTATAGACCCTCTGACATGTCTATATATAGACCACTCAGGAACTATTAAAGAGACTAGGAACAGCTGGAGAAAGGCAATGAAGAGGATTTTTATCTTATCATGTCTAATTCTGCATTGTGTTTTCAAAATTCTGGGCTATAAAGAAAGCTGAGTGTCAAAGAATTGATGCTTTTGTACTGTGGTATTGGACAAGACTCTTGAGAGTCTCTTGGACTGCAAGGAGACCAAACCAGTCCATCCTAAAGGAGATCAGTCCTGAATATTCTTTGGAAGGACTGATGCTGAAGCTGAAACTCCAATACTTTGACCACCTGATGAGAACTGACTCACTTGAAAAGACCCTGATGCTGGGAAAGATTGAAGGCAGGAGGAGAAGGGGACGGCAGAGGATGAGATGGTTGGATGGCATCACTGACTCGACGGACATGAGTTTGAGCAAGCTCTGGGAGTTGGTGATGGACAGGGAAGCCTGGTGTGCTGCAATCCATGGGGTCACAAAGAGTCAGACACAACTGGGCTACTGAACTGAACTAATCTATCTTACATCTCTCCTCAGAATTTTTTTCCAAAAATTATTTGATGACTTACAAACAGGAATTATTTAGACTGTTAAAATGTAATTACTTATATTTGCCACATTCTATAAATCTTTAGTCACAGCCTAACAACAGAATGTGAGCACAAGTATATTCTTGTAGAATAAATGGCCCACAATTCCCTAAGGAACTACATCCTTTTGAGAATAAATTACATTCACCATGTTGTATTACTACATTTATTTTAGAACTAGAGGCTAAATCCATAAAACTTGTAATGATGTTTTTTCCCCCTCACAGGCTTATGGGAAAAGACTTATTTTCATGACTACTAAGTCATTAGAAGCAATGTTAATTTACTACTATCTCAAGTCTTTTCATCTCTATTATACATTGATTTTCTGTCCTGACCAGAAAGTGTGCATTTTTAATGCTTCAGCTGCAATACATTTTCTTTTGGATATTTTTTCCAGTAAAAAATGAATCAAATACTCAAAACAACTGCCTAAACATAGATTAATAATTTCCTAGAAATGACCAAATAGAGTACACAAATTTTTAGGACAGTCATATTACTAGAGTGAAAGAAACACACGGCCTGGAAGTAGGACACAGAATTTACTCCTCATTTATTGCTGTTGGTTGTAGTCTCCATGGGGACCTGAGCTCCTTAAAAACTTAAAATTCCAATAATGGCTGATTATCTGTGAATAGTAAATTCCAAACATGGAGTTTTTTTTCCCGTGCAAACTTTTGCACACCCTCTGAGGAGTCTATATATGTCCCAAATTGCCATAACAGAATGGTTTTATAAAATAGGTCTTAGCTTTGTTTTCTGATAGCTCCATGTGGCCTTCAAGACTTGTCCCAGATGACATGGGTTTCCTTTCTTTTAATAAACTGTCTCAAGGAAAGCAAAATTAAGGAAGTCAAAACAGATGACATGTTGTCTGAAGCTGATTCACTGATGTCTTTTTATGCTCTGCTCTCCCTCAAAGGAGAGAAGGATGTGTGTCAATTCACAAAGAAATATTCATTGATAAACCAGTATTAATATGTGAAATAATAATTGTAGGAAAAAAAGTGTCTCAAATTGAGGAATCAAAGTTTAGTAGTCAGTAACAATGTGAAATTATTCATCTAAAATTTTAATATGCAAACTGAAAGCAGTATTCAGTTCTTCATTATTTCTGAAGAATGAGTAGAGGTATAATGACAGTCTAACAGTTCATTATTTTTAAAAAAACCAAGGAATGAGAATTCTTGAATATTGGATTCTCTTTCTAAACATCATATTCCTGCTTCCTAAAATTGGCTGTAACCATACTATTTTAAAGGACTTCCCTGGTGGTTCAGACAGTAAAGAATCTGCCTGCAATGCAGGAGACCCAGGTTCAATCCCTAGGTTGGGAAGATTCCCTTGGAGAAGGGAATGGCAACCCACTCCATTATTCTTGCCTGGAGAATCCCATTTAGAGGGGACCCTGGCAGGCTATAGTACATGAGTTGCACATAACTGTTGTACATAACATAAAGAGTTGGACATAACTGAGCAACTTTCACATCACATCACATAGTATTTCAATCTCTGGATTTTTTTGGTAACAAAACAGGATACTTATCCCAGTTTTTCCCACTTGTTTAATTTGGGTTACTTATTATAACCTAAACTGATGTCACGGAAAAACTCTATAGGAACAGTAATATACATACATGCATATTTTGGTATATAATGAGGGTATTTTTTCAATTATATAGAAATGACTTCTCCCATCAGCTATTTAAAGTTCCTTGCAAATAAATGTAGAGATACTTTTGTTCTTAATTAATATATACTATAAATCATATGCAAATTGTGTTTACAAACATATATATGTACATATGCATTTGATCAACATGATCAAATATTGATTGCCATAAGAAATAATTTTTAAATACCATTTTAATTCATTATTTCTGGAAATTAAGGATACCCTGTGATACTGTCCTTCTGCAAAAATAAAATGTGCATTATTAGGGTTTTGCATTCTTAGTTCTGGAGACATAAGGTTATTTCCTCACTAAATACATAGCAAAACTATTAACCTTGATATAAGAATGGCAGACAGCAATTTAAAATCTAACTGCTCTTCAAATGGTAAATGCCATGACAGACTTTGGATTTGCCAAAATCTTAACAAAACCTGTTTTCATTTGCCAGATACATGGTGGTTAAGAGTATGGCTTTGGTTAAGAGCATGGGTCCATATCCCGGCTCTGTTATTTCCTAGTTACATGAGTTTGAACAGAATATTTATAAAGTTAATGTGAGGTTTGTAGGATTTATAGAGGAATTAGTCTAGTGGCATCTGTGAATGGTAATGGAAATAGTAAGAAAAGAAGATATATGATTCCTATAAATATTACTGTGATTTTGCTTTGTTCTCTTCTGTTGTTTTTATGAAATCTGAATAATGAATTTTTAGCTATTTTGAATTCATTTCTAGTTTTGGGATGAGTTTAACAGATCAAGTCAGTGGTTCCAAATTCTGCAAGGTATTCTTTCTTTCAAAATAACTTGGTTAAATACAGAGAAAGGGAGGGGAGAAGGGTGGGGAGAAGGAAAGAGGAAAGAAAAGGAAGGAAGGAAAGAGGAGAGGGAAGAAAGGGAAAAAAAGGAAAAAATAATGAGAGTTATGACAACATATCTTGTGGTAATATCACCAAAAAAAGTTGCTGTGTCTTTCCCAGTTAGGAACCACATAATCCTCAGATTATTTTAGACAATTTAAAGCATGCAATTTATCAACATTTTTTGTCATTAACTAATAACTACTGGATATCTCAAATCATATTCTGCTTGCCAGTGTCTTTAGCCCAAATGAAGATGTATTTGGCAATTTCATTTATGACATAAGGTAATTCTTTCATGGGAGCCATTTGTATGTATTTATGTATGAATTATTCCACCAAAGTTAATCTGGGCTTTTCTTTGGGACTCTTGATGCTATAGAGTTACACAATACAGATGCTTTTTATGGATTCTTGCTTCAAATGTCCTTTGCTTGGAATTGAAATCATCCATTTACTTTTACTTCAACATATTATATTCTTTGAAATGCCAGAGGCCTTCAAAGGGTACTAATGAGTTCTTGTCCCAATTAACTATTGTAAATTTTTCTTCTTTGCTCTTATGAAAGAGAAAATTGGTTAAGGAAATGAAACTCATTACCAACACTCTAAATTTTATTTGTTGCTACTGTATTCAGTGTTTCAAGGATGCCCACACACTTATTTTAGGCAGGGAGGAAGCTTTCAATTAAATCGAATAATATGTGCCATCAATAAATTGAAACTCTCTACAAATAGCAAATGTGGAAAGTGATGCTTTTTTTCTTAGCCTCTATTTTTGGGCATCTGCCTTTTTGTTTTAGCGAAATTAGGCCTACAGGTAATGAACATATCATGACACTCTGTGATCACCTAGAGGGGTGGGATGGGGGTAGGATGGGAGGGAGGCTCAAGAGAAAGGGGATATATGTATACTTAAGGCTGATTCATAGTTGTATGACAGAAACCAACACAACATTGTAAAGCAATTAGCCTCCAATTAAAAATAAATTAAAAAAAATAGAAGTTATCACAAAGGGAAGGTTCATTTTAATTACAGAAAAATAATAAAAATCAAAATGAAAATGTATGGTATTTAAAAGGGTAAGGGTCTTTACTAAGTGATCCATATGTAAAAATTGTTATGACAAACACTAAGGCTCCACGGGAAAATGAATACAACATGACAATCCCTTGAAAAGGAAATAAAAATGGCTAATGAAAATATGAAAAAGTTCAATTCAGTAAGGTAAGAAATGCAATAAAAATGACACTTTTTCTTTCAGTAGCTTAAAAAAATATGAGAACAGATAGTATTCAGGGTTAGAAGGGGTGCAGTGAAATACACTCTGCTGTACATTGGTGGGAGGATAATTTAATAAAATGATTCTGGATACATAATTGTCAACTATATACTAAAAGCTTTAAACTTGTTCATATTACTTAGTTATATTTAGGTTTCTTTTTTAAGGACCAAAATCACAAATGAAGATGAGGGTATTTTTTATGGAGATGATTATGGGGAAATATTGATCATAAAAACATGAAAACAGTATGATGTATAATAATGTATAACATTGTTGTTGTTTAGTTGCTAAGTCATGTCTGACTCTTTTGCCATTCCTGTTGCCCACCAGACTCCTCTGTCCATGGGATTTCCCAGGCAAAAATCCTGGAGTGGGTTGCCATTTCCTTCTCCAAAGGGTCTTCTTGACCCAGGGATCAAACCTGCATCTCCACTGGCAGATGGATTCTTTACCACTGAGCCGCCAGGGAAGCCCCCAACATATACCATACCATCATATATTTATTATATTACATAATATATAATAATATGTAAAATGTTAAATAAACAATGAAATTGCTGTTATTGTTCAGTTGCCCTGTCGAGTCCGACTCTTTGCGACCCCATGGACTGCAGCACACCAGGCCTCCCTGTCTCTCACCATTTTCCCAAGTTCATGTTCATTGCATTGGTGATGCCATCTAACCATCTCATCCTCTGATACGCTCTTCTTCTTCTCCTCCATCTTTCCCAGCATCGGGGAGTTTTCCACTGAGTTGTCTGTTTGCATCAGATGACCAAAATACTGGAGCATCAGCTTCAGCATCAGTTCTTCCAGTGAATATTCAGAATTGATCTCCCATAAAATTGATTGGTTCCATCTCCTTGCTGTCCAAGAGACTTTCAGGAATCTTCTCCAGCACCACAGTTCCAAGGCATCAATTCTTTGGCATTCTGCTGTCTTTATGGTCCAGCTCTCACAACTGTACGTGATCACTGGGAAGACCATAGCCTTGACTATATGGATCTTTGTCAGCAGAGTAATGTCTCTGCTTTTCAACACACTGTCTAGGTTTGTTATCACTTTCCTGCCAAGGAGAAATTATCTTCTGATTTCATGACTGCAGTAACCATCCACAGTGATTTTGGAGCCCAAGAAGAGGAAATCTGTCACTACTTTCACATTTTCCCCTTCTATTTGCCATGCAGTAATGGGGCCAGATGCCATGCTCTATTTTTTTTTTTTTTTAAATATTTAGTCTCAAGCCAGCTCTTTCATTCTCCTTCACTCTCATTAAGAAGTTCTTTATTTCTTCTTAACTTTTTGTCATTAGAGTGCTATCATCTGCATATCTGAGGTTGTTGATGTTTCTCCTGCCTATCTTGATTCTGGGTTGTAACTCATCCAGCCCCGATGCCATCAAGCTGTATATTATGTCAGCAAATCTGGAAGACCCAGCAGTGGCCACAGGACTGGACAAAGTCAATCCTCATCCCAATTCCCAAGAAGGGTAATACTGAAGAATGTGCTAACCATCAGGCAATCACACTCAGCTCCCATGCAAGAAAGGTCATGCTTAAAATCTTGCATGCTAGGCTTCAGCATTATGCAAACCAAGAAGTTCAGATGTCCAAGCTGGGTTTAGAACAGGAAGAGGAACTACAGACCATACTGCCAACATTTTCTGGATTATAGAGGAAGCAAGGGAATTTCAGAAAAAAAAAGATCTTTCTCTGTTTCATTGACTATGCTAAAGCCTTTGACTGTGTGGACCATGATCAAAGAAATAGCCCCATGAATTCCAAAATTATTTGATATCACATAAAAATTAATACACATATTTGAGATGAAGCATAATCAGATACATTTCAATTGTACATAGATGAAGAAAATGTACAAACATAAATTTCAGTTATGAACTGATGAAAGTGCTTATCTCTATTTTTATATTGAGTTGTTTTATATTGTGATGTAAAATGACAAATATAGAAATCATAAAAGCTTACATTTTCAGGGGAAAGGAAAAGAAATTTCATTGTTAATATCTTAATATCCAGAATACAGAGACACTATGGATATTTCTTAACTGCAGCAGTACTGTGTTGTTAATTATAGCTCGTCACCAATTTTGCATTTTCCTGCTAAACCCAGATCCTTCTTTGACCAGAATTTCTGTCATCTATGATTCCATTCAAGTTTGTTTAACTAAAATTCTTTTTATCATCTTCAGGCAAACAGAAAATCCTTGATTCCATTTTCATGGCAAATTCTCTATTTTCATGAATCAACTTTTGAGTTTCAACATGGCATTACAGCCACGAGATTCCACTAATTAGATATATAGAAATGGTTTATTATATAGAAATTACATAGAAATAGGTAACTAGTACAGAAATTGAGTGATACTATAGCACAAACCTAAAATACATAGCATTAACTTTGAGACAAGGTGGCAGATGGAGGCCAGAAGGACAGTGAGAAGACTCTCAGGGAAAACAGGAAAAACAGTAAAGAAATGGGTTTTTGAGGACTGGAGAAAAGAAGACTCAGAATAATTATTGTGGGAACAATAAGGCTAAATACCACCTGCAGTAACTTTGAAGACAGAAAATATACCTACAAACTTGTGGATCTGGCTAATGGAATTTCCAAACAAACAGTTGACAGTATTATTTGTCATCTTTTAGCTACACATAACATGATATTATGAAAGATAAGCTAAAGGAACAGTCCCGTTTTCAAGTACAATTTAGAGGGTATATTGTTAACTGAAGACTTGCTAGGTTAGAAAATAAAAATTTCACATTTACAGCATCTCCAGCTGGTAAAAGATTTTCCAAGTAAAAACGTTGTCTCAAGAAAAAGAACAAATTCAGAATGGTGTCTGCAAGTCAAGATCAAATCAAAGATGCAGTGCTAAGACACGCTGTTAAGATTTCAGAAAGATTTAAGAGATCCTCTCAATTATATGAAAGTTCTAACAAGCTTAAAGGCATGCCGTGGCATCCTAACTCTTATGGAACACTGGAGACAGTGTCCTATCTTGAAAAGATTTGTGCATATGTAATTTAAGAAGATGAGTTTAATTTGGTACACAGAAATCTCACAGAAAATTTTGAGAGCTGTAGCAATTTAAAAGTGGTAGAGAGGTTTAACCAATAACTTAGATTACCACACTCTATTTCAAATTGCCTATCAGGCTCTTACTAGTCTATACAGTGCAGTATTATTTTCAAATGATAATAAACACAATTTTCTTTAAACAAGGCAAGCTTTTAAATACCAAGCATTGTGCCAAGGTCATTTTATAACGAGTTGGTCAAACAGATGTTACAGAAAAACCCAATGAACTTTTTGGACAACCCAATATAATATCCCACTCACTCCTCAAAACAAAGAAGCAAAAAACTTTTAAGCCATTCAAAAATTTTGATCCACACCTGGATTTTTATTCCAGGAACTTTATCACAAGTGGAAGTAACATACTTATATGGTGATACTCAGATTAATACTACTTATTAGAATAAAATCATGGAGGAGCCTCAAAGTCTAATGGAAGAGAAATGGTAAATTGAGACTCTTTCATATAAAGGCATGTAACAATGAAATTAAAGCATGTGGCTGACTTTATTTTAGGGGGCTCCAAAATCACTGCAGATGGTGATTGCAGCCATTAAATTAAAAGATGCTTACTCCTTGGAAGGAAAGTTATAACCCACCCAGACAGTATATTAAAAAGCAGAAACATTACTTTGTCAACAAAGGTCCATCTAGTTAAGGCTATGGTTTTTCCAGTGGTCATGTATGGATGTGAGAGTTGGACTATAAAGAAAGCTGAGTACCAAAGAATTGATGCTTTTGAACTATGGTGTTGGAGAAGCCTCTTGAGAGTCCCTTGGACTGCAAGGAGATCCAACCAGTCCATCCTAAAAGAGGTCAGCCCTGAGTGTTCATTGGAAGGACTGATGCTGAAGCTGAAACTCCAATACAGTGGCCACCTGATGTGAAGGGCTGACTCATTGGAAAATACTCTGAGGCTGGGAAATATTGAGGGCAGGAGGAGAAGGGGACGACAGAGGATGAGATGGTTGGATGGCATCACTGACTCAATGGACATGCTGCTACTGCTGCGGCTAAGTCACTTCAGTCGTGTCCGACTCTGTGCGACCACATAGACGGCAGCCCACCAGGCTCCGCGGTTCCTAGGATTCTCCAGGTAAGAAGACTGGAGTGGGTTGCCATTTCCTTCTCCAATGCATGAAAGGAAAAGTGAAAGTGAAGTTGCTCAGTCATGTCTGACTCTTAGCGACCCCACAGACTGCAGCCTACCAGGCTCCTCTGTCCATGGGATTTTCCAGGCGAGAGTACAGGAGTGGGGTGCCATTGCCTTCTCCACAATGGACATGGGTTTGGGTGGACTCCGGGAGTTGGTGATGGACAGGGAGGCCTGGCGTCCTGTGGTTCATGGGGTCGCAAAGAGTCAGAAAGGACTGAGCGACTGAACTGAACTGAGTCAATATAATCATTACCTTCATTGTTAACGTAAGAAACTAAGGATTGGTTAGGTTATATTGTCCAAAGTCACACAGAATGTAGTAGGTGAAAGAGTTCAATCCTGAAATTATGACTACAGAAAACCCACTCCCATGCACTGTACCACCTCCTTTACATTGGATCAAATTACAATTTATACAAGAAAGTGAATGCTACTATCATATCTTATGCATCGAAAAACCCTCTGCAACAGAACACATCCTACTTGTAATCTTGTAAAAAGTATTACAAGATGTACATGGAAGCATACCCCTAGAGAGGACATGTGCTCAACTGGGTGGGTTCCCAGAGAAGACTATGGGGCTCCCAACTCAGCCTTAGCCAGACAGTGGACCCCTTTGTCCCAGCTGCCACCATAGTGCCTGTTTCAGTACCCATGAGCTTTATCTGGTTCCAGATGCCAGAGGGAACGGCAGGTCATAGGAGGGCATCTTTTACGTGAACGAGGCTTCATAAGACCCAAGAAGGCTTGCTGGTTCACACTGAATAAGGCAGATCTTTAGCTACACTGTCTCATATAATTGCCTTTATCAAAAACCTGCTTTACAATTTTAAATAGATACTATACATTTTTTGCTTTGTCAAAAAAACAGAAGCAGCAGAAAAAAATGATGGCAATAAAAAAACCTACATTAATGAAGAGCTATAGCTGAGATCTGAGACACACACAAAAGTAAAAAATCCTAAGTTATGGTTCCCATAGCAACTACAACACAGTTGGATTTCACTTTTATGTTAAGTAAGTTTAACTTGAGTGAGAATGCAAAATACTTCCTCCAAGCCAAAAAAAGAATTGTGAAAGACACAGAGTGGTCCAGACTGTTCTGGCTTTCAAGTATGTCAAATATTCACCCTAATATGTATTGACAGTTTTACATTAATACTATATGTTCATTTGTATTGATTTTAAACTACCTTTATTCAGTTGACAAATATAATTATTTAAAATGGGAAAAAGTTCCATTAGAATCTGTTAAATTGGAAAACATGGCTTTATAATTTTTTGCATAGCATTTCTATTGTCCTTGTAATTACAAAAGAATATTTGCTGAAAGTTCAATTTATTGGTACTTTAATAAAGTACCATTTATTGGTACTCACTGCCAAGTGCTTTAAATTTGACAGTTTTTTAATTACTGTAGCTATAACATGAAAGTATATAAACAAGTACATGGTACTTTAAAGAGAGAGTTTACAAATAATTTTCAAGACATATATAGTTTGCATATTTTTTCTCTATTTCAATAAAATTTTTAGAAAACAGGAAGGGTACTTACTCCTGTTATGTAACGAGGTCTATATTGAATGGTTCCAAATAAACCAAGAATGACGATAATAATATGCACAAAATTTGCCAGGATAGGTGCCCACTGATATCCAAGGAAGTCAAATATTTGCCTCTCCAGCACACAAACCTAGAATAGTAAAATAGGATATGTAGGTAAGCACAATGATGAGAGAAAAAAGGATCACATCGACATGATAATTAGCAACTGTAACTGTGTTACCATATCTGGCATTTGTCTTTAACAGTGAGAATGACATTTTGGGGTATATTTCAGAGGAAGACTATGGGAGCTACGGATCCTGAGACAGCTGCAATTCCTTCCAGGGATGATTTTGTGGCGGCATCAAGTAGTATTCACAGGATGTCATCTGTGCAGTCACAGGATAAATTATATTGTCATATGCACTGTCAAACACTTGAAGTCATCAACCAGCAAGCTTGGGGAATGACGTCCACATGAAGGGTTTGTTGTTAGAATCTGCTCAGATGTCATCGTATAAGTTGGGAATAGAACAAACGGGGTTGATGGAGAGGAAAAAGAACTCTTCAGCAAGTCAAGAGACCAGACTTTGGATGTTGATCTGTCACTAGACAGCTGTAGTGCCCCAGGAAGTCATTTCTTTTCTCTGGGGTCTGATTCCTTATTTGTAAAATGTAAGACTTTGACGAATGTCTAGGGTCCTTCTAACCTTAACAGGATTAGATTATAAATCAAATGTGACTTTTTTTTTTTTTATTATATCCAGTTATCTACAGTAACCAGGAATAAAGGAGGGCCCTAAAAGAAACTTCAAACAATGGACAACAAAAATAAAGCATCACTGTTTAAAAACAAGAAACAAGGCATTTCAAATTCTTCTATATTCATCTGTGCTTAGAAATTTACAATTAAGTCATATGCAAAAATCTAAACAGTGGGAGGAAAAAAGCAAAACCAATCAACCAATGGACTCACCAAAAAAAAAAAAAAAAAAACCCTGAGACTGACCAGTAGTCCAGAAGTGCCATTTTATACCAACAAATGAAACTTGAATAGCTAGCAAGTCCCATCAGCTCTAACAAAGCAAAGGGAACAATGTGAATTAAACTCAGCTGCATGTTTCCTGCCTGCCCTCAGGTGGAATGACAACAAAATAAAACATTGTAAACAAACCTGATGTTAAGCACAGGCATTCAACAATTGGTTTTCAGCTAGCATTTAGAGGAAGATGATTTTAAAGCCCCTAAGTCACTAACTATACTTTATCACTCTGCTTTAATACTTCTTGTCAAAGGGACACACTAACTCTTCAAACAGACAATTTGCTTTTAAATTAAATACCTGTAGCTTAGTTTGAAGGCTTCTAGAATGATCATTATTCCCACTGCACTCCTTTAACTGACAACACATTTTCTCATCAGGCATTGAAGGAGAAAATAAACTCATGACAACTGTTGGCATAACACCTCTATTTCCTAAGACACACCAGGTACCATGTTATACTGTAACAGTAATAGTCCAGCCTAATAAAATCTTAAGTTTCACTTAGTCTCGGCAGTGAATTAAAAAAAAAAAGAGAGAGAGAGAGAGAGAGAATCTCGGATCTATATTCTATCCTACATATTCTAAATACAAAATACCTACCAGAGGCTCAGCAGTGGAATATGATATTCTGATTGATTAACAGTCTGTCATGGAATATGCACATAACCCAAGCCTCATAAACTCTGAAATGTCTCCTGATGAAACACTCCTTCAACTGTTTCCATGCAGTCAACACTTCTTATGAAGAGGCCCATTTGTGATGTTAAGCAGTATTACATGTGCCTTGTTGGAATCCATCAATGTTACCAAAAGATAAGTGGATGTTCTCAGCATTGCTAATCGTCTATATAAAAGCTCTGTCTAACACAGAACTCTCTTATCCTTACCCTATGAATAAACAGTAAGTAGAAATGTGAAACAGCAGCAAGAAGCATTTAAACTCTATAAATTTTGAGCATCATAACTGTGGGGACACAGCAGGGAAAAAGTACAGAGGATGAAGCACATCATTCAAACAGTGGGAAATCTCTCAATAAATGCTCCAATTATGGAACAAAAGAGCAAGCACCATCGTTAATTATAAAAAAATATATAGATGATAATATACTCACTAAGACTGCAAAGCTAAAATGAAGTTGCATCAACATTTATCAGCCTTTTTTTTATGACAGAACTAATAGTTCCATCAAACATTACTTACGAGGTTATGCAGACTGAACAAGCTAATGTGCAGTTTTTCACTTATAGCATTTCTGCTATTATAGTATTTCACTTATATAGTATTTCTCCTCTTTTTGATAGGGTTTTTAGTCATCATAAGAAGCTCTATCACAGGTTCTATTTAGAGCAAGGGCCAAATAACTGAAGATTTCAGTGCATGCAAAGGGAATAACAATTTGTAAAGTGGGTACAGTCTTTCCTAAGAATTCTTTCCAAAAGGAAGTATATTAACTATGAAATTACAGGGAAATTGTGGCACTAGAGGGAAGAGAATATTTTCTTTTTTAATTTTTTAAAGTTTAAGTGTACTTGATTTATAATGTTGCATTAACTTCAGGGGTACAGCATAGTGATTCAGTTATGCACACACACACAAAAAAAAATATATATATTCTTTTTCATATTATTTTCCTGTATAGGTTATTACAAAATCATGAGAATAATTCCCTGTGCTATACAATACGTCCTTGCTGATTATCTATTTTATATTTATTAGTGTGCATGTTCCTAATTTATTCCCTCATCATCTTTGATAACCTAAATTTGTTTTCTATGTCTGTGAGTCTTTTTCTGTTTTGTAAATAAGTTCATCTGTATCTCTCTCTCATTTTTTTTTATTTTAGATTTCACACATAAGCAATATCATATCTTTGTCTTTGTCTGACTTACCTAGTATGATAATTTCTAGGTCCATCTATGTTTCTACAAATGGCAATATTTCATTCTTTTTTATGGTTGAGTGCTATTCCTTAAACCACTTACTACAGGTGAGGCATTCATACTATTCCCTGGTCATATATCACTGCATTGAATCTGCACAAAATGCAGAGAGATAAATATTACTGTCTTATTTTTTGGACTAAGAAATCTAAGATGTATTATGTCTAAGAGATTCTCCTACAGTCTCAGAAGTGGTAAAAGGTCCAAGAGGAATGTAGGCCTATGGGTATGGCCAGTTGAAGTGTCTCTATTTTTGAACTCTACACAACTAGTCCAAAAAGAAAATTCTTTCATAGATTGTGTTGGAGGCCTATGCTGGATACAGGATATATGCGACTTTTTCAGCTTCTTTATTTTAGAATAGCGTAGAGAATTTCTTTGATCATGCCTATCAGCTTACAACATCAGATATATCATTGTTGGTCAAGGCAGAGCTCCTTTTTATTTTATTTTCTAAGAAGATTGTACACATGGACATGACCAGATGGTCAATATCAAAATAAGATTGCATTCTTTGCAGCCAAGATGGAGAAGCTCTATTAAGTCAGCAAAAATAAGACCAGGAGCTGACTGTGGCTCAGATCATGAATTCCTTATTGCCAAATTTAGGCTTAAATTGAAGAAAATAGGGAAAACCACTAGACCATCAGGTATGACCTAAATCAAGTCCCTTACAATTATATAGTGGAAGTGACAAATAGATTCAAAGGATTAGATCTGATAGACAGAGTGCCTGAAGAACTATGGACTGAGGTTTCTGACATTGTCAGGAGACAGGGATCAAGACCATCACCAAGAAAAAGAAATATAAAAAGACAAAATGGTTGCCTGAGGAGACCTTACAAGTACTTGAGAAAACAAGAGAAGCAAAAGACAAAGTAGATAAGGAAAGATATTCCCATTTGAATGCAGAGTTCCAAAGAACAGTAAGGAGAGATAAGAAAGCCTTCCTCAATGATCAGTGCAAAAAATAGAGGAAAACAATAGAATGGGAAAAACTAGAGATCTCTTCATGGAGAAGGAAATGGCAACCCACTCCAGTATTCTTGCCTGGAGAATCCTGTGGACGGAGGAGCCTGGTGGGCTACAGTCCACAGGGTGACAAAGAGTCAGACATGACTGAGTGACTTCACTTTCACTTTCAGAGATCTCTTCAAGAAAATTAGAGATACCAAAGGAACATTTCATGCAAAGATGAGTGCAACAAAGGACAGAAATGGTATGAACCTAACAGAAGCAGAAGATATTAAGGAGAGGTGACAAGAATACACAGAAGAACTATACAAAAAAAGATCTTCATGACCCAGATAATCACGATGGTGTGATCACTCACCTAGAACCAGACATCCTGGAATGTGAAGTCAAGCAGGCCTTAGGAAGCATCACTACGAACAAAGCTAGTGGAGGTGATGGAATTCCAGTTGAGCTATTTCAAATCCTCATAGATGATGCTGTGAAAGTGAGGCACTCAACATGCCAGCAAATTTGGAAAACTCAGCAGTGGCCACAGGATTGGAAAAGGTCAGTTTTCATTCCAATCCCAAAGAAAGGCAATGTCAAAGAATGCTCAAACTACCACACAATTGCACTCACCTCACACACTAGCAAAGTAATGCTCAAAATTCTCCAAGCCAGGCTTCAACAGTACATGAACCATGAACTTCCAGATGTTCAAGCTGTTTTTAGAAAAGGCAGAGGAACCAGAGATCAATGGCCAACATCTATTGGATCATCGAAAGAGCAACTGAGTTCCAGAAAAAATATCTACTTTTGCTTTATTGACTATGTCAAAGCCTTTGACAGTGTGGATCACAACAGATTATGGAAAATTCTTCAAGAGACTGGATTATCAGAAGGCCTGACTGGCCTCTTGAGAAATCTGTATGCAGGTCAAGAAGCAACAGTTAGAACTGGACATGGAACAAGAGATTGGTTCCAAATCAGAAAAGGAGTGTGTCAAGGCTGCATATTGTCACCCTGCTCATTTGACTTATATGCAGAGTACATCATGCAAAATGCTGGGCTGGATGAAGCACAAGCTGGAATCAACACTGCCAGGAGAAATGTCAGTAACCTCAGACATGCAGATTAACCACCCTTATGCTAGAAAGCGAAGAAGAACTAAAGAGCCTCTTGATGAAGTGAAAGAGGAGAGTGAAAAAGTTGACTTAAAACTCAACATTCAGAAAACTAAGATCTTGGCATCCATTCCCATTACTTAATGGCAAATAAATGGAAAACAACGGAAAACAGTGAGAGACATTTTTTGGAGTGCGGGGGCAAAATCACTGTAGATGGTGACTGCAGCCATGAAATTAAAAGATATTTGCTCCTTGGAAGAAAAGTTATGACCAATCTAGACAGCATATTAAAAAGCAGAGACATTACTGTATCAATAAAGGTCTGTCTAGTCAAAGCTATGGTTTTTCCAGTAGTCATGAATGGATGTGAGATTTGGACTATAAAGAAAGCTGAGTCCTGAAGAATTGATGCTTTTGAACTGTGGTGCTGGAGAAGATTCTTGAGAGTCCCTTGGACTGCAAGGAGATCAAGCCAGTCTATCCTTAAGGAAATCAGTCCTGAATATACATTGGAATGACTGATGCTGAAGTTGAAATTCCAATACTTTGGCCACCAGCTGCAAAGAACTGACTCATTGGGAATGACCCTCATGCTGGGAAAGATTGAAGGTGGGGGAAGAAGGGGACGACAGAGGGTGACATGGTTGGATGGCATCACTGATGCAATGGACATGAGTTTGAGTAAACTCCAGGAGTTGGTGATGGACAGGGAGGCCTGGCGTCCTGCAGTCCGTGGGGTCGCGAAGAGTCGTACACGACTGAGTGACTGAACTGACTGAAATTGTCTCCTTTAACCCATGCTCTCAATGTTACTCCTTGCTCGTTCCCTGAACTCTCCTACTTTATACTCTCTGAAACACCTGACATAGAAATATATGCATATAGCCTTGATTAACATTATTGCTTTGTGTGTGTGTGTGTGTGTGTGTGTGTGTGTGTGTGTGTGTGACATTTTCAACTAAAAAACATTTTAGGGAATAAATCTCTTTCATGTTTGCCTGGTAGTGGTGGTGGTTTAGTTGCTAAGTCATCTCCAGCTCTTGGAACCCCATGGACTATAGCCCGCCAGGTTCCTCTGTCTTCTGTCCATGGGATTTCCCAGGGCAAGAATACTGGAGTGGGTTGTCATATCTTATGTCTATTGTGCTGTATGTAAATTCTGGTTTTTGGTTGTTTGGCTTCTGCACAATAGCCCATTATAAATGCGTAACTTTTTTCTCTCCACAAAGAATGCAAATACTATTTTTGAGGCTTTTTAAAAGCATAAGTTGGGGCTATTCTTTATCAACTATTAAAACTATTATCTCTGCATCTGAGATCATCACTGTCTTCTTTTCCTTTAGATCATCAATGTGATTGATTATATTGACAAGTTTTCTCAGGTTCCATTAACATTTTTTCCCTGGGAAAATCTTTATTGAAATGGAATACTATTTTATCACATTTTCAGTTTGGTTTAAATACAAATTTACTTAGAGTTTTGTATTTATAAACTGATGTATAATTCAATTTTCTTTTTCTCTTATTCTCCGACTTTGTTATGAAGATTGCACTGACCTTGAAACCTAGGTAAGGCTCAACATTTATTTAGACACTTAACAAACTTTGAAGAAACCAATCAATTCAATGTGTTATTCCCATAATCAACCTGTGTTAACTTAGGGAAAAATGGTAAAGTTCATAGATTTTCCTAAATTTTTAGGTTGGTGGCAGCATACAGGTATATATCTTCTCTGTGCACATACATTCTTTTCTATCATTTAATTTACATAAATGGGATTGCAATGTAAATATGACCTTTCACTTGCACTTCCTAGTTAGTAATGTGTTGTAGAGGTTTCTTTACATCAACACATTCTGTTTTTATCGCTCTACCTCATTTTACCCTTATTTACACATTCCATTTTCATAGTCTTTTAAATTCTGTTGGACTTTAACATACACAGGTTGTATTAAACAGCTTTGTATATGTGTGTTGATATATCCACAGATGTAAAATTGGTAATGGTGGGTCAAATTCTAGTTGTATAATTTCAAATATTGTAACAACTGTTACTCTTTGGCATGTTTGTATGTACTAATATATAGACATGAAAAATACTTTTCTCTTCTGCATGATTTTAAATGTGAATTCTAATAGTATTGTTAGTTTAGTCAAGTATGCTTATGCTGAAAAGTTTTCAAAAACCTTTCTGAAAATACCTTTAAGTAAAATTTATATTATTTTCAATGGCAATAAATGTTCATAAAAAGTACCGGTGCGATGTCTTCCTGATAAATAAACTGACTTTTCAAGCTGGAAGAGACTCATTCCACCCTCATCAATTTATGTCTGAGAAAATTGGGTTCCATTATGTTAATAGTTTGTTAAACTAAGTTTGACCTCTTAATAGGAGAATATTCAGTCTGAAACAAATATGCTTCAGTGTTTGCAAGGCAAGTGGAAAATGTTTCTGTTTCTTTGCTGGATATTTCCATTTAATTTTTTATGAAGAAACTGATGGATACATTAAAATATATATTTTTTTAACACTTAAATTGTACACTTAGGGTTAGCTGTTTTCAATTGGTGGGGTGTGGAACTAGTTTCTTTAAGATGCATTTTGCTAAAGACAACAATGATTTCTTAATAAATTTTTCTCCCAAATATTGACATTATTTTCTTATGTTTGTAAATTTTAATTTCAGCTATACAAATAATATAAAATAAAACCTATTTAGGGCCTTTGATAGAAAAATAGGCTTTTTTTCCTATTGCATTAGAACATGAGTTCCTCCATTGGGGAAAAAATGGTGTTAAAGGTTAGAAACAACCATAAATTTCTACAGCAAAATTATAAACTGAAATTGAATTGAAATTGCACTTATATATGAGTATCCTTTTCTCCTCTTTGTATGTCTCTGCTTTCAGTGTCTCTACTCTCCTTAAGGAACCTGAGATTTCAGATCATCTCAACTCTCAAATCTGAGTAAAATAAATAAGGTAACACAGATGTTAGGCAGATAGAGTGCTTCCAATGAAAGTTCATCTGCAATGTCAAAGAAATTACAAAGTCAGCCAAAAGTTGGTTAGCATACAAATTGTGGAAATTCAGGACTCAATAAAGAAATCATTTTGTATTTTAGTTTTTTTCAGGAAAGGATAACTTGTGAAATTTGCTTTGTTTAAGCATGAAAAGTAGGAAACGGGAGAAAATCAAGATGAACACTCAAATAGGCTTTAACAGTTCCCAGAATGGGTTCAAAGTTCCTATTTCATCCATAAGGACCGTGGGAGTTTAGATAAACTTTCAAGCAGACATAGAGTATAGCTATCTATTTATCAGAATTTTGTTAACAGAATTGCTGCTAAATTTTTTTCCTGCATTCCAGCAGAGTACAGCCAATTTATTGCTCCCAGTTTTATCCACTATTTCCTGCTGCAGAGAGAGCATAAAACACCCCCAGAGGAAATGAGGAAACAGGCCTGGTGCTGTTTCCTTGATTCATATAGGAGTTTGGTCCTTCAGCAAGAAGTTCCTGGCCTGAGATCTTGCCTTAGATTTATGTTTCTCCTATGTCTGCCTCCCTGGTGCAGAATTTTCTGTGTCTGCTTATGTTGGTAAAACTGCTAATTCTGTCTGTGTTTATTCTGTCCCTTTGCTGCATCTTGTCATGCTAGATCTCATCCACAATCTGGTTACTTACCCTCCCCTGAAGTCGCCTACAATGAACTGTAATTTTGAGCATCTTTCAGATCTGTCTCCTCCAGAATCAGACAAATTACTTTCTCTTATTTTTAAGCCAATTCCCAAGAAGGCTGTAAAGACTAGAGGTATTGGGTCTTTATAAGATTGTTGAGGTGGTGGATTCTTTGTGACATTGTATAAAAATATCAATGTTATAAAACAAAACTCTGTATTAATTATGACTGATGATGCCCTCTCTCCATTTAAGGTTCTCTGTGTTCAAAATGGACAAGGTAAGTGAGAACATATGCGATCATTTAAATGTTACATACAGGTGATAGGAGAGACACATTTCTTTCATTTCAACAAGTGACCTGATTCATATACAAAATGAAGAGAATAAACTAAAAGTAGGGTCTGCAATAATTACACATGTAAGATATGGACAAAACCAAGCACAGAGCTTTACTTGAAAAGTTTTGGGTACTCTTAAGTAACTGAAATTAGTCAAGTGTGTGCAGGAATGTGTATACATTTGTATGTGCAGGTAGGTGTTTATGTGTATTGGTGTGTACACTGGTGTTCACTAAAGGATGTAAAATGAAATTGAAAGATGTTTGATAAAAAAATGGTTCACAGATAGCAATTTATCCTAATTCACTTGAAACAAGGATTTTCTATCTCGTTCCACCTAATCGCCTTTCTTTAAAAGCAAGAAAAAGAAATTAAACCACAAATACAAATGACAAAAACATCACCAAAAGACATCTGGCCCCAGTGGCTCTGGTTATAATAGAAATCAATGTGTCATAGTGGTACAGAATTCAAGTTTTAGAATTAGAAAGTCACTGTGTTACCACAAGAGGTAACCTCATTGCTATGAATCTCAGTTTCTTTATCTATAGATTAAGTGTTGGGTTAGTCGCCTAGTCGTGCCCAACTCTTTGTGACCCCATGGACTGCAGCCCACCAGACTCTTCTGTCCATGAGATTTTTCAGGCAAGGATACTGGAGTGGGTTGCCCTTTCCTTCTCCCATCTATAGTTTAGGGATATTGTACTACATAGCTCCTAAGACTTTCATGAACATTAAAGTAATAAAGTACATAGAATACTTATTAAAATGCCTAGGCTGTTTTCTAAAATAGCTGCTATGATTAGTATTTCAACAATACAAGTTTATATACTGGATTATAATACAAATGTTATTCCAGACTAATGCTTGTGTAGAATTTTTGGGGTAGAAATGACCATATATTTCTCATTCCATTGATCACAGTGCAAATAATAACACGGCAGTCATGAATAACCTTGATTATTCAAAGGGATTTTCTTAATGAATGTTTTCCTGCCTATTTCAATACTCCATTGTATCTAATCTATTGTAGTATTTTCCTGTCGTGTTGCTGTTGTCCGACTCTTTGTGACCCCATGGATTATAGCAAGTCAGGCTCCTCTGTCCGTCACTGTCTACCAGAGTTTGCTCAAATTCATGTCCACTGAGTCTGTAAGGCTACCTAATCATCTCATCCTCCGCTACCCTCTTATCCTATTGTCTTCAATTTCTATGCTGTGCTTCGTCACTCAGTTGTGTCCAACTCCATGACCCCATAGACAGTAGCCCCCAGGCTCTGCTGTCCATGGGGATTCTCCAGGCAAGAATACTGGCATGGGCTGCCATGTCCTCCCCTCAATTTCTGTAATACTATGCCAAAAAAAAGAAAAGTCTTGAAACATCAAGTCCTCTGTCATTTTCCATCATTCTCCCCATTTTTCAAATGAGATAAGAATCAACATATATTTTTTAAAAAACTATCTCCATATAGTTAATCACAGTAAAGATTTTCAAGAAAATTCTGGTGAAGATGTGGCATAAGCTCAATGGAACTAAATAAAAACAAGTGCTTACATTTCTTACAAACATTACTGAAACACAATACATGGTATTTCTTAACAAATCTTCACTGAAATGCAGAGACACTTATTTCTGGAGGTTGAGTTAATAGGGTTATTTAACTGACCTACATAGGAATCAAACAGCATATTTTAGGACCTTCTCTGCTATTTTGTGTAACAATTCCACTTACATATAATTCTAAGTATGCTAGCTAAAATTCTAGTTGTTGTGATAACAGAATCCTTTATTACTCCTCACAGCTGTTCATACCGCATAGCAATTTATAACCATTTCATAGTGAACACTCATGCTATCAAAAGACAAGTTGATGACTAGCATATTATGCTAGATTAAAAAAAAAACAGAAAATAGTCTTACAAAAAAGTAGTACAAAAAGTTAACACTATAACACAGAAAAATTTTGTTTGGTTGTTGGGGAACTGAGCTTACTAAGTCAAATGATCACTTGATAGGTGTGCTCCTGTGCGAAAATATGTGTGTGTGTGTACAAACACTAAATATTACTTGATTTTTAGAAGCAGGATTTTTTCAAATTAAACACTATTTTTATAATAATTACTCAGAATTCTTTGAGTATTTATTATATCCCATGAAACCTGATAAGCACTTCAGTGTAGTAAGTCAGTGGTTACTTTTAAATCATGCATTCTACAAGGATTATCTATCATTACCTTTATTGTATAGATGAGGAAATATATCCCATGTTCAACATCATGATTATAGAGTTGGGCTCAAACCCTTCATTCTAACATCAATGATCATGTTGATAACCACAAACAATTTATAACTAAATACAAATTTAGAACCTATAATGTTGATTTAAAAATTTTTAGGGGCAAGAATTCTGCTTTACTAACAAATACTTCTCTAAACATGCAAGCATGAGAGATTTGTGTTTTGGCTATAAAAGATTAAAAAATACACTAACAACTATTTTTATATATAGCTCTATGGTTTGAAAACTCACAATATTACTCTATTATTACAGATTATGTAATGCTCTACAGATGAGCTTATAATTAAGACAGAACCTTTTGAAAATAAGGTCATATTTTATCCTATTGATGCAGTTAACAGACTAATAATATGGCAAAGTCACAACAAAATGACATTTACCTGGAGTTGTGCTGTGAAATGGTTTCATACCTTAGTAGCCAAACTCTCATTTATGAAGTTTAAAGTTTCCCTATGCTCATATGAAATAAGCTAAAAATATCACAGTCCAGGTCCTCTGAGTAGATAGATCATTGTTTTGATTTTTCCACTAAATTTATAATTTTACTCACTGGAAACCTTACCTTCCAGAAGAATCAGAACACATCAAAACGACAGCTGTTCTTGGTAGTTTTCACGGCTCACTCAAAGTACATGACAGGTATGAGTTAGGAAGCTTAATGGCTTAATGTATCTATTTGACCTTGAATCTCTAGTATCTCCAGAATAAAGTCTTAACTGATTCAAGGTGAAACTAATGCTAATAACATAGGAATAGAATGTCCACTGTGTCGAAGATGTTGACCATAAACTTTTAAATCACGAATCCTACAGCACTGATGGTATACTGCAAGTATTGAGCGATACAAATCATTGTATCAGGCACCAGTGAGGTACGTGTTTGGGAACAGGTAATGAGATGAATCAGACTTCATGTTGTCTGGCAGAATTAGTCTTATACCATGAGATATGCTAATATCTGAAATGCTTATTAAGACAGAGATTCTCAAAACTCTCAAGAGGGCCCAGGTGTTCAAATGACATCCCTGCTGTGGAGCTATATATCTGGTTCTGATCCATTTCCAAACCTCCTATTGCTCATGGAGCAAGTATATAAAAACAATATTAAAAAAAAAAAAGGTGGCTAATATTACCAACACACAACAGAGCAAATGAAGGATGGGTTGACTTTTTCAATAAGGGACTTTCAGATTTGAGTAGAATAAGTTGCTAAATTCATTATCAGTATCATTTATTTTTTTACTATGGATTTTTTATTCATCAAGAGCTCAGGGAAAGCCAAATAACAAAAATAGCTTGCAACGTTCTTATTTTCATGTATCATATGATATCGCTTTTTCATAGCAAATGACTTTCTCTAGAGAAAACTCTATTGCTATTTTTTAACAGCACAATCACATTAAACATATTAAAGCTGCCATCTGGAGAATCTGAAATTTGTCAACAAGGTAAAAATGCAGACGCACATTTTTTGTTGTTGTTCTGAAAAGCAGATAAGGAGTCCAAAAAGCATGTCTCATATATCATCATCAGAGAAGTAATGTCTAGGCAGTTTTCAGGTTTGGTCCTAATAAATATTTGTGTATCTTTGTAAAGATTTTTATTTTGTGAATTCAAAACAAGGTAAAATGCCACTCCAGTCCTCCTGGCCTTACCTCCATTTAAGGCAGTGAACTAATAAGGCAATTACTGTCATCAGCATTCCCTGTTAAACAGATGTCGTATATTTAACAGGATTGGTGGTATAACTGCACTTCCTGTCACAGGAAACAGAAGTCGATATCATAGTGTCCAGCACTCTGGTGTCTTCCCTGTGTCTTTCCGTCCCATCTGCTTGCTGTTCTACTTTAAGGAAGGCACCAGCTGAGGCTTCAAGGCACTGTTTCTTTGACGACAGCGAGGCAGCTATATGGAAGATGTCAATCAAACCTCTCAAACTCTAGGTTACGTCTCTTTCATAAAATTCAATTTCATAAGGATGGGAGATGGAATGACAGCCTCACTTACTCTGACTGCTAAAGGCCAATCAAGAGTTGAAATGAAAGCAGAAATGTTATCAAGATCACTCCCATGTACTGGCAGTCACTGTGGCCGTGGATTATATCAGAAATTGCTGGTAGGAATACAAGAGAATATCACTGCAGACAGCTACAGGCACATTTTAGAATTTGTCATGAGGTCTGCTATTTCTGGCATGGTAAATACCATGTCTTCATGTGCCCTTTAAAATAACCTTCTTATTGAATTCAACACAGATATGGAGATGCTGTTCTGAATAAGAGACAGTCATAATATTTGTTTTCCTGTTGACAGAAGGTGTCGGTGGCTGTCCATGGTTGAATGTAATAAGACATGATATTCTCTATCGGCTTTAGGAGTTTTATCATAGACTCCGTTAATGTAGCATAGATAACTGGTACAGGCTTAAAATGACAAATTCTGTCAAGCTTAAACTTAAAAATTCAAAGCATTACAGGAATTCCTAAATCACACACATGGTTTCTCTGTCTGTATGCACACATATTTCATGTACTACAGTTACTATTCATAGTACTATCCCAAGCATTTTACACAGAGGAACTTACCTAATGAGGTAGCTAATATTATCTTCATTTTTAAAATGAGAAAACCAAGTCAGAGAGAGAGGTTAATTTGTCCAAGTTCATATGGCTCTTAGTGAAGATGATTTGTCCAGAGTCCAAGCTTTGGACCATGATCCTATCATGTCCCATGTGATACTCAAATACATATGTATACATTTATATGTTACATGTATGTTTTTGTAGATATAAACATACACACACACACACACACACACTTCACTATGTTTTGTTTCAAAAATTTTTAATGTAATAAACTCATCATACCATTTCTTTCCAGTGGGTTCATGAATAAGCTGAGTAAACAACACAAAAAACTACCTGATTCAAATTGTTGTATTTTTTCCCATGTAATGTAGCACTCAGCATGGAACCATGTTTCTGAAATATTATGCCTTCTCTCTGCCAGTGATGTAGTTTCATTCCACTGGCAACAGGGGATAAATTAGACAATACCTCTGAAATGATGCTATTACCTGGACATAAATTTGGGATGTTATATCTCTTTAAGTGGTCCAAATTATTTATGAGCTTTTAAAGCACAGAACTAACTATAAATATGAATATTATACTCATGTCTTGAGTTCAATGTCAAGCAGTAGAAGTTCAGTAAAACTTGGTCATAAATAATAGGATTCTAGGACTACTCCCACATGTTTTTGTACTGATTAGTGTAATTGCATGATGTAAGTTGTGGCTACATGTGTTTTTGCTCCCATCACTTCTGTGTTTATAGAGTGTCTGTCATAAACACAAACTCAAACCTGGTTATACTAGTTGTACTTTGAATGTATCAGTTCAGTTCAGTTCAGTCGCTCAGTCGTGTCCGACTCTTTGCAACCCCATGAACCGCAGCACGCCAGGCCTTCCTGTCCATCACCAACTCCCGGAGTTTACTCAAACTCATGTCCATCGAGTCGGTGATGCCATCCAGCCATCTCATCCTCTGTTGTCCCCTTTTCCTCCTGCCCCCAATCCCTCCCAGCATCAGGGTCTTTTCCAATGAGTCAACTCTTCACATGAGGTGGCCAAAGTACTGGAGTTTCAGCTTCAGCATCAGTCCTTCCAATGAACACCCAGGATTGATCTCCTTTAGGATGGACTGGCTGGATCTCCTTGTAGTCCAAGGGACACTCCAATGTATATCACTGTGCAACTCAAATATTATGTATGCAGTTAATGAGTACAAAAATATACATTCTTAAAAAATATAAATAATAAATTTAACATATTAGAAAGACTACAAAAAGTCCACATAAAGACATTAAAATAAATATCTAAATGATAGTTGGAAAAAAACAATAATGAAATCTAAAGGAGTCTTTTCCCAAATGATATCTTTAAGTTCTTATTCTACTGTAAAGAAGCCAACACATTAAAATCCATAGAAAATAAATTATGGATTTTTTAATGTAAGAAAGAAAATGTCAGCTACTGATTCCATACACAAAGAAGAATCCTTAGTCTTACATCAAAAGAAGAGTTTTTATAGTTTGAGTTAAGACGAAATGCGTCCGGTACAAATGTATCATTTTTATAAGTCACTGTCTTAAAATGTTTTAATTGACCCAATATCTAAAGAGAAGGTTATATTGTGTCATTATTCTGGACTGCAAGGAGACCAAACTGGTTCATCCTAAAGGAAATCAATCCTGAATATTCATTGGAAGGACTGATGCTGAAGATTCAATACTTTGGCCACGTGACGCAAAGAGCTGACTCACTGGAAAGGACCCTGATGCTGGGAAAGATTGAAGGCAGGAGGAGAAGGGGACGACAGAGGATGAGATGGTTGGATGGCATCACTGACTCAATGGACATAAGTGTGAGCAGAGTTCCGGGAGTTGATGATGGCCTGGGAAGCCTGGTGTGCTGTAGTCCATCAGGTTGCAAAGAGTTGAACATGACTGAGTGAATTAAACTGAACTGATTCTGGAACCCAACATATTTCTGATAATTCTTTATATAATATAAATAACATATCCGCTGCATCAGACAATAGTTTAGAATGTTCAAATGATTCTCTAGAGCCTAGTTCCTGATATTGTTTAGGAAAAAATAAATCTTGACCAATATCTCATACTTTGGAGCAAAGGGAAGCCAGAAAGGTAAACAATAAACATTCTTACCTTCCTTCATGAAAATCATTGTAACTTTTTAAAAGCTATCAATTCTTTTTCTCAGATCCATAGATAATTAATCAGAACTCTACATGCATTTGCTCAGTGCTTTACAATCTCAGCAGAAATAACCATCAGGTGCTACAGCTGTATTGTTTTTCCCAGTTCTGAGAATAATTATTACCTTTTCAGAATGCATCATAAAGATTTATTTGTTCGCAAGGCTTTCTGAAAAGCATTTTCTTTTTCTTTTCCTATAATTGGAAATTTCAAGAAATGCTGAAATATCCATGCTGTCTTCACATAATCCCCTTATGATTAGGTTAAACTGTTTTTTCCCCCCCTATGTTTCAGGTGTATAGCATTATACTTTGACACCTCTACATGCTACAAAGTGATCACTGCCGTAAGTCTGTTACCATCCATAACCATAAGACCCATTTCTACCCTTCACTCATTTTGTCTACTACCAACCCTCTTCCCCTTTAGCAGCCACCAACATATTCTCTATATCTATAAATTTACTTTTATTTTATCATTTGTTTTGTTCAGATTTCACATAGGAGTTAAATCATATGATCTTTGTCTAACTCTGTCTGACTTATTTTGATTAGCGTAATAGCAATGCCTTCAAGGTCCATCCATGTTGTTGCAAATGTCAGGATTTTATTCTTCTCTGTGGTTGAGTGGTATTACATTGTCTATGTACACACACACAGACACACACACACACACATACACCACATCTTTTTTTATCCATTCTTCTATCTATGGACACTTACGTTGTTTCCATTTTGTGGCTATTTTAAATGAAGCTGTGATAATAACAGGGGTGCATACAACCTTTTGAATTATTGTTTTCCTGTTCTTAGCATAAAGAGTGGAAATGGAAAAGCCTAGTCACATTGTAGTTCTATTCTTAATTTTTTGAGGAATTTCCATACTGTTTTTGATAGTGGCTGCCCAATTTACAGTCCCAACAACAGTGATAGTTCCCTTTCCCCCACATCCATTCTAACAACTGGTATTCCAAACCTTTTAACAGTCATCTCAACAGGGGATAACTTGTAGTTTTGATTTCTATTTCCCTAATACTTACTGGAAAAGGTCAGTTTCATTCCAATCCCAAAGAAAGGCAATGCCAAAGAATGTTCAAGCTACCACACAATTACACTCATCTCACATGCGAGTACAGTAATGCTCAAAATTCTCCAAGTCAGGCTTCAACAGTATGTGAATCGAGAACATCCACATGTTCAAGCTGGATTTAGAAAAGGCAGAGGAACCAGAGATCAAATTGCCAACATCCACTGGATCACAGAGAAAGCAAGAGAGTTCCAGAAAACATCTACTTCTGCTTCACTGACTATGCTAAAGCCTTTGATTGTGTGAATCACAACAAATTGGAAAATTCTTAAAGAGATGGGAATACCAGACCACCTGACCTGTCTCCTGAGAAACCGAAGCAGGTCAAGAAGCAACAGTTAGAATCGCACATGGAACAACTGACTGGTTGAAAATTGGGAAAGGAGTTTGTCAAGGCTGTACATTGTCATCCTTCTTATTCAACTTATAAGCAGAGTACATCATGTGAAACATTTGGCTAGATGAAGCACAAGCTGGAATCAAGATGACCAGGAGAAAGATCAATAATCTCTGATATGCAGATGACACCACCCTTATGGCAGAAAGCAAAGAGGAACTAAAGAGCCTCTTGATGAAGGGGAAAGAGGAGAGTGAAAAAGCTGGCTTATATCATCTGTCAGACACTATTTGTATCTCATTTAACTGTCTAAATAAGAAAGATATCAAAATCCCATTTGATGGATGAGTGACTAAAGTAAAGGTTAAATATCTTTCTTAAGAAAAATAAACAGCAGTTGTGGAATTTGAAACTACATCTGATAAGTGAAGTTGATTCTCTCCTATATTACACCTCACTATGTGAAACAGTGCTTAAGAAACTTTGATTTGTGCAAAAGTCTTTGACACTTTTAAGAATTCTTCTATCTCTGTTTTAACCAGTCACATGTCTTGGGGAGAGGTTTGCCCAAAGTAGTACAAATGTTATTGGTGAAAAGGCAAAAAAAGTCCAGTTGAATTTGATGTGTATTGTAAATTCTTGAAAAATAGTCTAAAGTTATCCATCTCACTTAACAGGAGACAATATCAAAGTTATATATATATATATATATATACACACACACACACACACTCACATATATATATACACACACACAACACACACATATATAACAACAATCAAACTGACAAGATAAAAATCAACTAATTCTCTTTTTTTTTTTTTTTTTCCAGTGGGTTCAACTAATTCTTAAAATAGTGCGTTTCCTGCTACATTGACCCGTCAGTCTCTGGGCTTGTTGCTATTGTTTGTTTTGGTTCTTAATTCTGTCTGAATTCCTCTGCTTCACTGAGAACCACACTTCACATTTCACTTTGAAGGAAACAATGTGGGCCCCGCAGCTCAGTTCCTGGGCTCCAGCTGAGCTCCGCCAAGTCCACCATTAGTTACAATCTCCCCAGCTAATTGACAGAGCAGCTTTTACTGGTAAGACATCACCAAGGTGCTGCACTCTCCTGCCACTTTCCCATTTCCAGCCGTTTCAAGAGGGTTGCTGGCCTAGCAGAGTCTAAACCCTCATGTGTAATTACCGTTCTGTAAATGCACAGAGGATCAAGCAATATCCTGGTGGGAATTAGAAAGCAGCCTGGTCAGTACAGCACAATCTACTAATTACTTACACTGATGGCTTTTCTATAACACAATAATCATAGGTCTTTTGATAAAAGGCAGCAAAATTGCCTGAACTCTCCTCTGTTTTCTTATTTCAAAATATGTTGACAATTTTAGGATACTGTTTCATTGTATTCTTTCTGAAAGTTCTAACTTTGAATTATACTCTAAAATTGTGCATATTTACAGTAATGATAAGGAGATCCGTCCAGGGCGTTCATTGCTTGGAATGATGCTGAAGCTGAAACTCTAATACTTTGGTCACCTCATGCGAAGAGTTGACTCACTGGAAAAGACCCTAATGCTGGGAGGGATTGGGGGCAGGAGGAGAAGGGGACAACAGAGGGTGAGATGGCTGGATGGCATCACTGACTTGATGAATTTGAGTAAACTCTGGGAGTTGGTGATAGACAGGGAGGCCTGGTGTGCTGCAATCCATGGGGTCGCAAACAGTTGGACACGACTGAGCGACTGAACTGAACTGAACAGTAACGATATATGTTAGAAATCCTGCATGGAACTCATTGAACTAATTTGGTATATAATAGTATTGGAAATAAACTATAAGAAAATAATGTTCTTGTATTCAGACGTATCTAAGACAATGATAATTTTTAATGATCAAAGGTTGTTTGTAGTTTTGTAAATACTCAGGGATGAAGTTATTTCTTGAGAAGTCAAAAACATGAAACTAAAACACAGACGTGTTTCTTTCGATTAATTTTGGCATATTTGAATGAAGTCACTAAAAAAGAATCAAATGCCATATATTTCAATGAATTCTGGAAATATATCAATTCAGTGGAAATGAGTTTGAGCAAACTTCGGGAGATAGTGACAGACAGGGAATCCTGGTGTGCTGCAGTTCATGGGGTCGCAAAGAGTTGGCCATAACTTAGTGACTGAACAATTGTATGTATGTGTGTGTGTGTGCGCATTATATACACACAGGAGCCTGGCGGGCTAGTAGCCCATGGGATCACAAAGAGTCACACACAACTGAATGACTAAGCACACACATATATAATCTATTAAAGTGAAAGTGAAAGTTGCTAAGTCATTTCCGACTCTTTGCGACCCCATGGACTGTGGCCTGCCAGGCTCCAATGTCCATGAAATTTGCCCAGCAATAATACTGGAGTGGGTAACTGTTCCCTTCTCCAGGGGATCTTCCCAACCCAGGGATCAAACCCAGGTCAGCATTGCAGGTGGATTCTTCACCATCTGAGCTACCAGGGAAGGCCATGCATTAATATATAGCATACATGCAATTTATATGTCAACATATTTTGGATGTGGACCTGACTATATAAAATAATGATACTTACCGAGTGACTTCTGTCAACAAATAGATCATGCAAATTATAAGGTATAACCATCTCATAATATGTACCTAGACTCTAAATATATTAAGGCTATATAACAGGGTTTCATTCCTCAGTTATAGAGCTACCACACAAAAGTCCAAACATAATTAATTTTAAATATTGGCAAATATTATGTAAATTATACTTTTTAAAAATAGCAACCAAAAGATAAACACTATGCTCTGATGCTGGGACTATTCAAGAATTTACAAAATGATACCTATGTGAGATCAAATGTGATGCCAGAGACATGTTAAATAGCTTGACTGTAGCAATCATTGCATGAGGTATACTTATATTGAAATAATATGCTATTCACCTTAAACATATACAATTTTTATTTGTCATTCATACCTCAATAAAGCAGGAAAATGAAAAGTAAAAGCAATTTACTTTCAACAAAGTAATCAACAATCAAACAATCAACATTCAAAAGTACAGAAATGTTAAGTCATCCCAATCTGCTTCTTAGCCTCCATTCTCCTTGGAGTTCAATCTCATTTGGAGGTTACTGCCTTCTGTCAGTTTTCACATTCCACAGTGTAATTGAGATTTAGTGATATAGGAGGTTTTATATCTATTTTATAGAGCAATTTCATTAGAAGTATATGGCTGGTTGGAACAACTATGGATTTTTTTTCTATATTATAGTTATTTTTAATTAGAAAATGAACTTATGATTGCACAAAAAATCAAACTAGGTTCTGGAAATATACAGGGTAAAGAGTTAATAATCTTTAATCGATATTCAAAGCTCAATGTATATTTTCCATCATTGTACACAGTATCCAGATCATGTTTTAGAGCTTGACTTCAGTAAGAGTGCTCTCAGACATGGCCCTGACAGAGGCTGTGGCATCAGCAAATTTAAAAGATTTTACTAAGATGTGGTATCTGCATACAAGAAACTGAAATTTATGATCGTAAAGGAGAGTTTAAATAAGTTGTTACTGAATAAAAGTAGAATGTATAATTTAATGGAAAACTTTCTAGTTTTGAAAAGCTTCTCATTCCACCTATCCCTGCTACATATATATACTGGTTTTGTGAAAACCTAAAGAAATTTTTACTCTGTGAAGCTCAGATGCCCTGAACCCATAGGATCTGGGGAAATGCAATGCATGGAACTTATAACTTCAAAGGCTAAGAGAAATACTAAGAGATAGTTGGATCCTCTTCATGAGGTGATCTATTTCCTTTATCCTGTACACATAAGACAGATTGTTATCAGCTCCTTCTAAACGCTTCTGAGAATGCAACCGATAGCTGCTTCCAAAATTGCCATTTTCTATTGTGTGCATCCACCATGAACCACTTGAAAAAGCATAGATGCTTCTCAGATTTGCATTTGATTATTGACTGAGTGTTATTGTGTTTATCTGAAGACAAGTATGATAAAGAGTTACACGTCTCAAAAGAACCATGGGGTATATACAACATTTGTTAAGCTGGCAGATGGTGTTGTCACCTGTTATTATAAACAAATAAAGAAACAAACACACATTGCAGGATAGATGATTTATAAACCAGTTGTTAGGCTGCTCTTATCAGGGCTGTGAGTTTGATAGAAGGCTAGGAATTAACCACATGATGAATGGTAGTTACTTTTTGACAAGAAAAGTCATTCTGTAAAATGTACGAACATGACCATATTGTGAAACTAAGACTCTACAACGTGCCATTTCAATGGACAGGTGAAACACAGGTGCTCAGTCAGGAAGATGAGGGTTGTCTTTGCAGAGCAAAGCCAATGAACAAGTGCTCACACTTTTCCAACAACCAAAGAGATGACACGACACATGGGCATCACCAGACGGTCAACACCGAAATCAGATGGAATATGTTCTTCGTGGGCGAAGATGGAGAAGCACGATACAGACAGCAAAAATAAGACCTGGGGCTGTGGCTCAGATCATGAGCTTCTTTTTGCAAAATTCAAGCTTAAAAATAGTAGGGAAGACCATGAATCATCCACGTATGACTGAATCAAATCTATGATTATACAGTGGAGGTGATGAATAGATTCACGGGACTAGATCTGATAGACAGAATACCTGAGGAACTATGGATGGAGATTTATAACACTGTACAGAAGGTGGTGACCAAAACCATCCCCAAGAAAGAGAAATGCAAGAAGGCAAAGTGACTGTCTAAGGAGACTTTACAATTAGCTGAGAGAAGAGAAACTAAAAGCTAGGGAGAAAGGGAAAGATATTCTCAACTGAATGCAGAGTTCCAAAGAATAGCAAAAAGAGATAAGAAGGCCTTCTTAAATGAATAACGCAAATAAATAAAGAAAAACAATAGAATGAGAAAGACTAGAGGTCTCTACCAAAAAATTGGAGATATCAAGGGGATATTTCATGCAGGAGATGGGCTTGATAAAGGACAGAAACTGTAAGAACCTAACAGAAGCAGACAAGATTAGGAAGAAGTGGCAAGAATATGCAGAAAAACTGTACAAAAAAGGTCTTAATGATCTGGATAACCATGATGGTGTGGTCACTCATGTAGAGCTGAACATCTGAACTGTGAAGTCACGTGGGCCTTCAGAAGCATTACTGTGAACTACTGGAGGCTATAGAATTCCAGCTGAGCTATTTAAAATCCTAAAAGATGTTGTTACTAATGTGCTGTACAAAATATGCCAGCAACTTTGGAAAACTCAGCAGTGGCCATAGGACAGGAAATGGTAAGTTTTCATTCCAACCTCAAAGAAAGTCAAGGCCAAAAAATGTTCAAACTATCATATAACTGCACTCATTTCACATACTAGCAAGGTTATGCTCAAAATCCGTCAAGCTAGGCTTCAGCAATACAGGAACACAGAGCTTCCAGATGTACAAGCTGGGTTTAAAAAAGGCAGAAGAACCAGAAATCAAATTTCCAACATTTACTGGATTATTAAGAAAGCAAGAGAATTCCAGAAAAAATCTACTTCTGCTTCACTGACTACATTAAAGCCTTTAATTGTGTAAATCACAACAAACAGTGGAAAATTCTTAGAGATGGGAGTACCAGACCAGCTTTCCTGTCTCCTGAAAAACATGTATGGAGGTCAAGAAGCAACAGTTAGAACTCAACATGGAACAACTGACTGATTCCAAATTGGGAAAGGAGTATGTCAAGGCTGTATATTGTCACCTTGTTTATTTAACTTATATGCAGAGTACATTATGTAAAATGCCAGGCTAGATGAATCACAAGCTGGAATCAAGATTGCTGGGAGAAGTATCAACAACCTCAGATATGCAGATGATACCACTCTAATGGCAGAAAGGGCAGAGGAACTAAAGAGCCTCTTAATGAAGGTGAAAAAGGAGAGTGAAAAAGCTGGCTTAAAACTAAAAACTAAGATAGCAGCATCTGGTCCCATCACTTTATGGCAAATAGGTGGGGAAAAAGTGAAAAGAGTGACAGATTTTATTTTCTTGGGCTCCAAATCACTGTGGACAGTAACTGAAGCCATGAAATTCAAGGATGCTCACTTTTTGGAAGGAAAGCTATGACAAATCTATACAGCATATTAAAAAAACAGATATCACATTGCCGACAAAGGCAAGTATAGTTAAAGCTATGGTTTTTCCAGTAGTTATGTACAGATGTGAGTGTTGGACCATAAAGAAAGCTGAGCACCAAGAAATTGATGCCTTCATATTGTGGTGCTGGAGAAAACTCTTGAGAGTCCCTTGGACAGCAAGGAGATTAAAGCGATCAGTCCTAAAGGAAATCAACCCTGATTAGAAGGGATTGGAAGGACTGATGCTGAAACTCCAATACTTTCGCAACCTGATGTGAAAAGTTGACTCACTGGAAAAAAATCCTGATGCTAGGAAAAATTGAAGGAAAAAGGAGAAGCAGGTGGCAGAGGGTGAGATGGTTGGAAAGCATCCCTGACTCAATGGACATGAATTTGAGCAAATTTTAGGAGACGGTGGAGGACGGGGGAACCTGGCGTGCTGCAGTCCATGAGGTTGCAAGGAGTCAGGTATGACTTGGTAACTGAACAACAACACGGATAGTCTACATTTCATCTTTTTGTGCCAAATGTTATTTTTCTACATATGCTATATGGTCACTTCAATTCCTAATCTCCTGAATTCATAGCAAACCTAAGCAAACCTAGAGAGATTGCGAGTTTCATGACTGCATGATTTTAGTAAGTTTATCAAATTAAAAATCCATTAATAGACATTAATAGCAAACTCTCATTTCACCCATTGCTTATGACCTCTTTTATACATATTTAATATATAAATATATGAAATTCAGCAATTAAACATTATAGTAATTCTAATTCTAGAATCCTTAGTATCCATATCTGTAAAATGGGTACAAGCACCACATTTCCCTTACAGGGTTTTTATAGTGTTTAATGGGATATTAATGATAATAAAACTTATTAAGTGGTAACTTTATTTTGTACACTCTACTTAATACCTATAACATTCTTATATATAGGTTTCATTATACACCCATTATTAGATAAGAAAACTGAAGTACTGACTAGTTAAGTAATTTGCACAAAGTCATGGAGACCACAGACAAATCCAGATATTTAGATCCAGAGTCCACTTTTCCAACCACAATGTCACACTGCGTGATATCCCATCATAGCTTGTTATTAACTGGTCTCTCAGCATTCTGTCTTTTCTAATCCATCCTCTGAATCACCAAAATGACCTTTCCAAAGCATAATCATAACATTACTTCTTTATAACTTTCAATCTGTTCTCAGTAAATCTATACAATCAAATTCATTCTCCCATTTAATGATACCCTTTGGCTTCCAGTTCAAATTTTCATTCCACTTGCCCAGTAAACTCAAAAACACAGTCTAAACTTTATCTTAGGAATGGACAATCCATTTTATCACATACCTCTACAGCTTTCTACATCCCGGGCACATTTATTGGAATGAACTTCTTACTCCTTACCACATAAGCAACAGCCACTTTTCAAGATATTGATCAAACTTTTCTAGTGAGTGTCTAGGAAGTTGAGCAGTTCTACTCTGGGCTATCTCTTGGACTAAACTTATCACAGTCACATCCCATTGTGTTCCAATGACAAGTTTTCAGGTGTCTCTCCCTCATTGAACTGTGAGCTCCTCCACGATGAGTTGAATTTGATGTAGCCTTGGGTGGTAAGTGCCTGGTAACTGGAAAGCATTTGCCTCTCAAAAGCATTTATTCCAATGCAATTTGTTTCCCATATGAAACTCATTTAAGTACCACGTTAGCATCCAAGTCAAGAGTTTAATTCAATAAACATTTATGGAACACTATTATCTGTTAGGCTCTGTGGTGGGTATGCACAGATATGAGACATACATATCCTGCCCCCAAAAAGAGCTGGTGAAACAACATGGGCTCCCTCCCAGTTAATTTAGATATTTTCTACTCACAGTTATTCACAGGGCATTAGATGAACACAGAAGAGGGACACTTAATGCAGGCTAAGAATGGAAGGAAAAAAAGAGCATGGATATCAAGGCTATCTCCCCTCAAATGGCCATTTAACCTTAAATTATTAATAAAGGGGAATATTTTCCATCTAACAGCTGCAGTCCACCCACTTGGTAATAACTATGATAGCCAGGTTGTTACTAATGTAACTCCATCGTGGTCTAAGAGATCCAAAGATGTAAAGTCATTGTAACTAGCCCTGCTGGAAGTGTTCATGCTCTGATCATCCCAAATAGAAAATGGTTAGTCATCTTCAAATTTAGTGATCTGGCACTCTACAATTAATGCTGTCAACAATAGATGTCAATATGCTTCATTTCCCCTCACAATGAAGAGAGAGAGAGAGGGCGAACAGCAAAGAAGGAAACAAAGAGAAATGCAACAAGACTACTGGGCCACAGATTTGGATATTTCTTATATCTACAATATTTGGAAGTGACATTTTGGGCCTGAGAGTTTTTGTCAGAGTTCCAAACAACCTCAACACTGCAGTCAATCCCTGTAATTTTCCTTCTCTGCCAATGTTCTACAAGCCTGCCTCGTTAGATGCTCTATCACGGGTTCTGAAAAGTGAATTTCTTGAGGGCAGTCCTCTTGGGTTCATCAGTATACTCCTCTCAGGGCCAAGAACTGCATATCACACTTATTACCCACAATACAATCATTGAGTATTAAGTGGGAGTAGTTACAAATGTACAGTTAGAATTTCACTTCACCACACTCTCAGACTGCAGTAAAATAAAAGGAGAATTTATAGAAATAGAATTCAATGGATCTCCACTACATTAAAATGTTCTCTGTAATAGCTCATAAATTAGAGAATTTCTACATGCCCTTGTTCCCCTGCAGTCTGTTTTCAAGACAAAAGCCAGTGTGATCCTCTTAAAATATACTCAGGTCATGTCAACCTTCTGCTCAAAATTCTCCAATGGCTTTTCATCTGAGAATAAATGCAGTGGCCTGAGTCCCTCCATCATCTGATTCACTATCCACTTCTTACCTCTTTGACTTCATGTTCTGAACTCTCCCTGAACCCACTCCACTGTAGGCACACTGGACTCTGTGCTGATTCTCCAGCCTCAGTGTTTTCACATGTTCTGTCTTCTCTGCCTGGAAAACACTGCCTGACTCAATCACTTACTTCCTTTATTCATTTACTCAAAATTCATCTTCTAATTCAGAGCTTCAAGATCACTTTATCTAACTTCACATTTTCACCCCTACCATGTGTTCAAACTTCCCACTTCTGCATTATTATTTCTCTCTGGCACTTGCCACTCTCTAACATATTTTGTATGTTTCCTTTTTATCTTATTTTCTCTCTTCCTCACTGGAATGTAAGTTCCATGAGGGGTGGGATTTTTCTCTTTTGTTTATTAGCATACATTCTGTGCCTGGAACAGTGATTGATGTACTGCAGGTGTTCAATACATATTCCTGAAAACTGAATAAAACTCACTAATGAAAATAAAACTTTTTTGAAATAATAAGTGTCAGAAGTCAGGAAGAATACTTGCTTGCTACAGTAGTGATTTATGGATGCTGTTCCATCTCTAACTAGCTGTGTAATCATTACTAATCACTTGGTTTGCTATCTTTAACAAAATCATTACCAATGAGAATTGATGAAGAGTAATTAAAGATTAATTAACCATTAGTCTAATCTATCCTGTACTTTGCCAGAAAGCAGAAATCTCTTGGCATTCAGATGTCTTACCCACAAAATGGACCCACAAAACTATCTTTGAGTATAAGCTTGAAGAATTGCAAAAAGGAAGAAGGCGGAGGTATCTAGAGGGAGACCCCACCTCAGGCATGGGTGTGGATAGTCAAAAACCCCTGTAACAGTGTTCCAGACATAAGCTATCTTTGAAGAATTAAGGCAGACCCACTCTGCCTTTTGGAGCTTCCCCAGTGACTCAACAGGACAAGAATCTGCCTGCTATGCTGGAGACACAGGTTCAATCCCTGGGTTGAGGAGATCCCCTGGAGAAGGAAAAGGCAACCCACTCCAGTATTCTTGCATGGAGAATCCCATGGACTGAGGAACCTGGTAGGCTACAGTCCTTAGGGTCCCAGAGTCGGACATGACTGATCAACTAAGCACACATTCTGCCTTAGGTTTCATTTTAAGGGAACATGTTTTTCGTCTTCTGGTCTAGTGGTTCTGCTTTCTTTTTGTCCATGTTTTATACCTATTATCAATGACAATGACAGCAAGAGTAGCAGTAACCACAGCAATCACTTATTGAACATTGATCTATTTAGGCTAATTCTTTGAGCAATATTCACTAATAGCATGTTTTAAGATATTATTTGCATTTTTTCCTTTCTTCATTTTATTTTCCTCTTTCAACACCTTCCCTCCTCCATTCACTTGGTAATGGGTACCTTCATCATTGTCTCAGGATAAGAGTAAAACTAGGCAATGAGTTGAGATTTTGTGTTCAAAAGTTAAATTCTGATAAGACAGGGAATTCATGAAGACTGGGCTCCTGATGTCCTCCCCTACACATACACCACCACCACCTCCAAAGGCTAGAAAGTGTTTTCATCCAAGGATGGGGGAAGTCACAGGATGTGAGACATCTCTGTGAGAAAGCTATACAATGACAATGGAAATACAATAAGACTAGTAGAAGCAATGACAGAGAGCGCAAGGAGATCTGAAGAGGCAGGTGGACAAGGATGATGGATGTCTCAGTGGTACACTGGGCAAACAGATGACTCGCTGGCTGCAGGTGACACTTCCTCTCTGCCCCACCCCCATTTCCACACCAGCGGCTCCACAACATGTGTAGTTGGGCTTAGGAGCCCTAACCTGAATGAAAGGCTCAGTGTTCATCTGGGTTTGCAAGGTACTTTACAGAGAACTGAGAAAGTGTAAACTAGCCCATAATCCTTGCACAAAACTTACTGCAACTCTGGCCAGAATGCATGGTTTGGGGGTAGTGGGAGCTCCTCAAATGACTAAGATTAAATTTTCCACTAGTTGAGAAGAATAAAAACTCAAAATAGAAATTGAAGTTTTTGTTGATTTTGGTTTGTCTTTTGATGTACTTGTCACCTTGCTCATTTAACTTATATACAGAGTACATTATGAGAAATGCTGGGCTAGATGAAGCACAATCTGGAATCAGGACTGCAGGGAGAAATATCAATAACCTCAGATATGCAGAGGACACCACCCTATGGTAGAAAGTGAAGAGGAACTAAAGAGCCTCCTGATGAAAGTGAAAAAGGCAGCCTAAAATTCAACATTCTGAAAACTAAGATCATGGCATCTGGTCCCATCACTTCATGGCAAATAGATGGGGAAACAATGGAAACAGTGACAGACCTTTTCTTGGGCTGCAAAATCACTGTAGATGGTGACTTCAGCCTTGAAATTAAAAGACACTGCTCCTTAGAAAAACAGCTGTGACACACCTAGACACCATATTAAAAAGCAGAGACATTACTTTACCAACAAAGGTCCGTCCAGTCAAGGCTATGGTTTTTCCAGTGGTCAGGTATGGATGTGAGAGTTGGACTATAAAGAAAGCTGAGCGCTGAAGAATTGATGCTTTTGAACTGTGGTGTTGGAGAAGACTCTTGAGAGTCCCTTGGACAGCAAGGATATCAAACCAGTTGATCCTAAAGGAAATCCGTCCTGAACAGTCACTGGAAGGAATGATGCTGAAGCTGAAGCTCCAATATTTTGGCCACCTGATGCGAAGAACTGACTCATTTGAAAAGACCCTGATGCTGGGAAAGATTGAAGGCAGGAGGAGAAGGGGATGACAGAGGATGAGATGGCTGTTTGGCATCACTGACTCGATGAACATGAGTTTGAGTAAACGCCAGGAGTTGGTGATGGACAGGGAGGCCTGGTGTGTGACAGGCCACGGGGTTGCAAAGAGTCGGACACGACTGAGCGACTGAACTGAAAGATTAGGGCTTCCGTGGTGGCTCAGATGGTAAAGAATCTGCCCACAATGTGGGAGACTTGGGTTTGATCCCTCAGTCAGGATGATTCCCTGGAGAATAGAATGACTACCCACTCTAGTATTCTCGCCTGGAGAATTCCATGGACAGAGGAGCCTGGTGGGCTAGATAGTCCATGGGGTCACAAAGAGTCGGACACAACTGAGTGACTAACACTTTCACAATTTCACACCTGGGATTCATACCTGCTACATTTGCATAGTTTCATTTCCATTTTGAAACAATCGTATGTAGGGGGAATTATTATTTTTTTCTAGTTTATAGTTGAGAAAATTGGTGCCCAGAGAGGTTAAGTTGCTTGCTTAAAGGTATAACTGGTGCAAAATTATGTTCTTAATCTCTGCAACATACAGCTTCGAGTCTTGTTAATTTTATATTGTTAGTTTTGAGTTATTATTTTGCCTTCCATGGTTCCCTGGATACAATGAAACAAGAAACTAAAAAAATTAAGACTTTTACAAAATTCTGACTTTAATCATTGGATTTTTTTGCATTGACCTAATGCTTACACACACACACACACACACACACACAAAATGAAAGAATGAATAAAGATTCAACTCATGACACAAGGTCTGATCCCTCATTTCCTTTTTGAAGCAGGGAAGCAACCAAATAATGCAAAGATGCAAATGTACAGAGTTGAGTGAGGGCTGTCTCTGGGGATATGCTGCCGGCTTTGCTGGTTAGCGACTGTGTGACTGACCATTTTAATTCCTCTGTCTATACTTGGATTTTTATAATCTTTAAAATGATGATCACAGTAGCCTCTGCTTTAGAAGACAGTTTGAGAATTAAATGAGTGAACCTATGTCAAGGGCACAGAAACAAGGGCTTTAAGGTGAATGCTAGGTTTTAACACAGACAATATTGCTAATCATTTTCTCTCATAACCAATAAATAAAAGAAGAACTCCTTAGGCCTTACACAAATCACATTTTGTCCCAATTTATCTCAAAGAGACTGGCATAAATAACCCAGAAAAATTAAGGAAATTTCAATTACCCTAATAACTTCTAATTTCATGAAGATCCCAATTAAATGTGGTGCAATCCAAGAGAAAACTCACTGTTTTGAAAATACCGGGTGAATAAATTAATTCTAGGTGATATGCCAGGTGAGTTCCAAACTGAGACTGGATGAGCTGAAGGAAGTTCTGGCAGCCTGATTCCTGAAGCAAATCATAAACCACAGACCTGGACCCTGGCTCCATCAGTTAAGGTCTCTGTCAAAGGGGCATTTTCTAAAAAGGGTATGCAAGAGCAATTCAGGCTTGAGGGCAGAGATTCACAGAGTGTGTTAGTCCCTATGGTTAGTTGACTATAGCATAACTGCGGTGATAAACATTAGCTCAGAATTCATTTGTCATCTGCTTTCCATCTTGATCACGGACTGGATTTTCTGAATGACCAACCTGATCAGGGTGTGGAAAACAATCCTTTGGAAAAGAAATCCACTCAGTTATGGCCTAAGAGAAAAGCATGGGTGAACTCAGGCACAAGATTTTATCGCTCGTTTCTAAGAGAATCTGTTGCTTTTAAATGCTGCTCTGTATTGTTTTTCATGCAACCTTTTATCAAGAAAAGAATGCTAATGAGACATTGTTTATCCCAGGAGGAACGACATTATGGAAAAAGTAATGTGAAGATGAATTCTATCCTCTTGACACATCTACACATAAATTCTGATTGCTAATGCTTATTAGTGTTTAAAATGTATCAGGAATTTGGAATACTTACCTTCAATTTACTCCTAAAGAATTCTAAAATGTATGCTATTAAGCTGTTGCCTAGATGAAGAAACTGAGGCACAGATATTTCAAGAAAAGACTAAACATTAAAGGAGAGATTTTGAAACCAAGGTTTTCTGAAGTCCAACATGATATACTCTTTTTTTTTTTTTTTTTATAAGTTGGAGGCTAATTACTTCACAACATTTCAGTGGGTTTTGTCATACATTGACATGAACCAGCCATAGAGTTACACATATTCCCCATCCCGATCCCCCCTCCCAGCTCTCTCTCCACCCGACTCCTCTGGGTCCTCCCAGTGCACCAGACCCGAGCACTAGTCTCATGCATCCCACCTGGGCTGGTAATCTGTTTCACCATAGATAATATACATGCTGTTCTTTCGAAACATCCCACCCTCACCTTCTCCCACAGAGTTCAAAAGTCTGTTCTGTACTTCTGTGTCTCTTTTTCTGTTTTGCATATAGGGTTATCGTAACCGTCTTTCTAAATTCCATATATATGTGTTAGTATGCTGTAATGTTCTTTATCTTTCTGGCTTACTTCACTCTGTATAATGGGCTCCAGTTTCATCCATCTCATTAGAACTGATTCAAATGAACTCTTTTTAACGGCTGAGTAATATTCCATGGTGTATATGTACCACAGTTTCCTTATCCATTCATCTGGTGATGGGCATCTAGGTTGCTTCCATGTCCTGGCTATTATAAACAGTGCTGGGATGAACATTGGGGTGCATATGTCTCTTTCAGATCTGGTTTCCTCGGTGTGTATGCCCAGAAGTGGTATTGCTGGGTTCAATGCAATCCCTATCAAGCTACCAATGGTATTTTTCACAGAACTAGAACAAATAATTTCACAATTTGTATGGAAATACAAAAAACCTCAAATAGCCAAAGTAATCTTGAGAAAGAAGAATGGAACTGGAGGAATCAACCTGCCTGACTTCAGACTCTACTACAAAGCCACAGTCATCAAGATAGTATGGTATTGGCACAAAGACAGAAATATAGATCAATGGAACAGAATAGAAAGCCCAGAGATAAATCCATGAACCTATGGACACCTTATCTTTGACAAAGGTGGCAAGGATATACAATGGAAAAAAGACAACCTCTTTAACAAGTGGTGCTGGAAAACTGGTCAACCATTTGTAAAAGAATGAAACTAGAACACTTTCTAACACCATACACAAAAATAAACTCAAAATGGATTAAAGATCTAAATGTAAGACCAGAAACTATAAAACTCCTAGAGGAGAACATAGGCAAAACACTCTCCGACATAAATCTCAGCGAGATCCTCTATGACCCACCTCCCAGAATATTAGAAAGAAAAGCAAAACTAAACAAATGGGACCTAACTGTATACTCTTAATACCCATGCTGAACTCTTGGCGGGGGTGTTGGGGGTAGGGGGAGGAATGTTTCTGGAATGCAGCTGTTAGATTTAGGACTCTACGGATTTTTTTTTTTTCTTTTTGTATTTTTCTGGTATTGGGGTTGAAGTTACATAAAAATATTAATGATTATCAGTTTCCATCTGGTTCCTCAGTTCAGTACAGTTCAGTCACTCAGTCGTGTCCGACTCTTTGCAGCCCCATGAATCACAGCACGCCAGACATCCCTGTCCATCACCGACTCCCGGAGTTTACTCAAACTCATGTCCATCGAACCGGTGATGCCATCCATCTCATCCTCTGTCGTCCCCTTCTCCTCCTGACCCTAACCCCTCCCAGCATCAGGGTTTTTTCCAATGAGTCAGCTCTTCTCATGAGGTGGCTAATGTATTGGAGTTTTAGCTTCAGCATCAGTCCTTCCAATGAACACCCAGGACTGATCTCCTTTAGGATGGACTGCTTGGATCTCTTTGCAGTCCAAGCGACTCTCAAGAGTCTTCTCCAACACCGCAGTTCAAAAGCATCAATTTTTCGGCCCTCAGCTTTCTTCACAGTCCAACTTTCACATCCATACATGACCACTGGAAAAACCATAGCCTTGATTAGTCTGGTTCCTGGGTTACTTTTAAATGGGCTCTGAAATGGCAAAGTAGCTGGTTACATTTAAGATTGACCAAACTGCCTCACATTCTTTAACCAGGTTATGAATTTTACGTAGACATGCAAGGGACTCTCCACACTATTTCATTTTTCACACAAATAAGTGAAAGAAAATTACCCTTCATCAGAAACCAATGCAGTTTTCCCTAGGTAAATCTGTGACCTGTATCTGTGGGTGAAGACCTTCTGAATTTTTACCATAGCAACATCTCATTATCTTCAAAACATTTTGCCCAAATGATCAACTCAGAGCTTAAAGACCAAAGTTTCCTTCTTGCCAATGGACTTGCTGGGAAGAGAGTAGCATTGTTGACACTTGGTACTTACACTCCAAGGTGTAAGTACCCTTATAAAGGATGATTTAATTAGGTATCTGAAATGAACAGTTTTTTCTATATCCATTTGTTCAGTGAAGAAGAGCTTCCAAAGAAAGATGATGATCATGCTCCTTTAAGATTATTAAAGGCTTTGAAGAGCAGCAGACTGAACAAGCAAACAATGTCCAGAAGAAACCAGCACCATGGGCTATTTGTGACATGGGTAAAGGGAAAACAGAAGAGAGACTGCTGGATTTCTAAAGGACATGTAAATGTTAATGCAAGCATCCTATGACTGACTATGGCTACAGTGATAGCTACAATTCGATGGTTTGAGCAAATACTGTTCCATGTTGATTCTTTGGGTATCAAGGGGCAGCACACAGAACTCTGGATATCTTGATCATCAAATGAGATGGACTTTGTTTTAGCACTCATAAGTGAGTCAGCCTCTTCCTTACTTTCCATTTATTATGAATTTCTGAAATGGAAACTTTCCTTTTATTGTTCCATGACTGGCTGCATGAAATTGCAGCATCCTCTGTGAGATAGAAGGATCACATGGTTATCTAGCAGCTGTGCCTTGTTCAAAATATCAGCATGAATTAACATGTATATTATCTTTGCAGAGTGAGGACTCAACCACTTTGCCTCCCCCCCAGGTTGACACTGTTCAAACAAATGTTTGAAATTAGACAAGTGTCCTTTCTCCCTAACAGAATATGGAGAATTCACAAATGCTGGTATATGTGCACATAAACATTTCACCATTTCCCAAATATACAAGTGTGAAATGGCTGTCATAAATACAAATGCTCATAGCGGTACACAAGATGGGGTCAACCACATTATAGCAGCATGCCTTCTTGCATTTTATCACAACACTAAAATATGCAATTCCTTCCCCAGACAAAGCACTGTTGTGGGCATTATAAAAAAAAATGAGCCACAATGTGGTCTGAGCAATTATCGCTCTGGAGGGAAACACACAATCACTCGAGTGAACAGGAATAGCTGCTTGGACAGCTGGACTCTACCAGTTCACTATCGGAGCCAAGGGGTCTAATTCATCACCTGGCTTTCGTTTTAGAGAATTCCACACACCTGAGAAGGAAGGCAGTCAGGGGACTTAACGAGAAATCCTATTAAGTACAATCAAAAGCTGACTATACATAGAGGAGGTTACAGTAGAATAATAGATGCTCATGAAGAGATGAGGCATATGTTAGGTTGTACTATTGTCTTACAGTGCTTATTTTGTTACAGCATTTTACTATCTACTTTTAATCTTTCAAATATCAACATTTAAGGATAGAGAGAAGCAGTGCTAGCAGGAAATTGGATTCAATTGCAATGTCCATTCAATGAGGAAACAATATAAAATGCTTCCCAGGTGACTCAGTGGTAAAGAATCTGCCTACCCGTGTAGGAGCCGAAGGAGCCACCGGTTTGGTCTCTGGGTCTGGAAGATCCCCTGGAGGAGGAAAGGGCAACTCACTCCAGTATCCTTGCCTGGGATAATCCCATGGACAGAGGAGCCTGGCGGGCTACAGCTTGTGGGGTTGTAAGGAGTCAGACACAACTGAGCACACATGTGCGTGTGCACACACACACACGTGATATACACACACTTCCAAGTCCTTCCTGTAGGACTTATTCATATTCATAATCATTAGCTTGCATTGCACCCGAACTACATTTGTCAAAGCCTCTCATTTTTTAAAACTCCCATTGTTTTGGGTTTGCTAATGAAGCAGATAAAAACCCACCACAGAAGAAAAGGAAGAAGCAGAAATCAATATACACAGCATTGCTACACTCTCCAGTCCCCTAAAAATAAGAAGACTTTCACCATTTGCTAAAGCAGTATCTTTATAAAATGGCTCAACAATTGATGGATGCTCGTCTCAGAGGGATGCCCTCTGACATCTGTTTTATATATATAACAAACCAGGAGTGAGGATTTGCTAGATCGGGGAAATTACTTCAAGTGAAAGTAGAACACCTAATAACCCAACAGCTGTCCATGAACAATAAATATTATAGAAAATATGATACAGAAAGAAATGAAAATTTCAGAGTCAGAGAGCGAGTGATCAACATACACTAGAAGAAAATCCGTGTTTCACTGCTATCTTTCAAATAGCACCCACAGTTCATCACTGTTTCTATTTGGAAACAATAGCATTTCCCCCATTCCATTTTTTAATTCTATTTATTTAGAAAGCTTATTCTTTTAAAAATTACCTTTGCTGTTTCATAATGCATACTTTTTTGCCATCATTTATTTATTTATTTTTGCCATCATTTAAAATTAATTAATACCTTTACCTTCTATCAGATGATGCCAAGTCCTTAGGTAACCAAGACCTCCTATCACCTTTTTCCAACAAATGTGCTAATTCTGTCATTTTCCTACTCTCCCCACTTCATGAATTAGAGATTAGTACTAGTTTTTATTCATGCAATATTTCATTTATCTAGTCAATATTTACACATATTTGTATTCACACTATTCTCAAATTTCAGACTGTATGATGATTATTAAAAGCCTTCCATCTGAAGCACCTCCTCCAGACTTTCCCCTAGTGAGTAGGGGTTGTTTAAAAGGTCTTCATTTTGACCTAATGCCAGCAAGACAGTTTTCATGGATAAGGAATAATAGGTTCATAATGACTCTTTCTCAGTAGACTGAAAGCACAATTTCATTGCCTTCTTGTTTACGTTATTGTATGGAAAAGTTTAACATCACTTAAGTTATTACTATTTTTTACATCATATGATTTTTTCTGGAGGTTTCTATGAGCCTCTCTTTGTACTTAGATTCTATAGGTTTACTATGACATATCTAGTTGAAATATATATTAACATTGGAATTATTTAGAATTAGTGGATTTTAGGATTGGAGTACTTCAAAAATTCTATTAAAAGTTTATTCATTTCCCCCCTATTAGTTCCTTTAAAACTCTGAACAATCCTAGAGAGAGCCTTTCACTTGGTTCTGCTTCTCTTTTCATCTTCCTTTCCTATTTTTCATCCTGTATCTCTAGACCGCATTCTGCATTATTACTTTGAAACAATACTCCTGGACACCATTTCATACCTTTATCTTTGTCTAACCTGCTGTAACTCATTATTACAGTTTAAATCCCAACTATTATATTTAAGCTTACTCCTTTTGGCCTGCTTGGTTGTGTTTGATAGCTTTCTCCCTCTTGTTAAAAAGGTCAAAACAGGGCTTCCTTGGCATCTCAGTGGTCAAGAATCTGCCTGCCAAAGCAGGAGACATGGGTTCAGGTCCTGGTCTGGAAGATCCCCAATGCCACAGCACAACCAAGCCCATGAGCCACAACTATTGAGCCTGTTCTCTAGAGGCCAAGGGCCACGACTACTGAAGTCAGCACACCCTAGAGCCTGTGGTCAGCAATACAAGAAGCCCGCACACTGCAAGTAGAGAGCAGCGCCTGCTCTCTGCAACTAGAGAAAGCCCTTAAGCAGTGATGAAGACCCAGCACAGCCAAAAATAACATCTGAAAAGTCAACATCTATTTCATATTTTGTTATTGCCAGTATCTGAAGTCCCCATCAATCTGCTTCTCTTGTTTGTTCCTGTCCATTTTCTGTTATGCTGTTTTGCTTCCTTGGTGTTTTCTGTAAACTGCCTATTCCTATAGATCCTTTAAGGGGATCTATAGAAATTCTTTGAAACCTGGATAAAGCTGGATCTCTACAGAAGGAACTGTATGTTTTATTCTTGTTGACTGGCAGGGACACCAAACCAAGGATCCTTTTAAAATACATTTTCCCCTCAGAATTCACTCCCCTCTTCAAATAGGTCAGGTAATTTGGATTCGAAAGTGACATGAAGCTTTGTGTGATCACGATTCTCAGCCACACTAAGTTTGTGGTTTTGATTCTCAAAGGGCACCTGTTTCCCTTTTCCTACATCAAGGCTGAGATAGGGAAGTTTCTTTGCTATCACCTGCTACATAACAGGGCTTGGTTCCCCTTCACTGTCATATAGTAAAGCAATCTTTTGGGTTTTCAGCTTTTTGTTGAGATCTCACATTACTTCCCCTACATCTTTACCGCTCTAGGTCTTAACTCCTATGTTCTGCGCCTCATGCAGACTTTGGAGACTGCAGGTCATGATTTTTTGTATAAACCTGCAGGATGAAAGCAATCTTGGTGCTCATGCAACACCCATGTTTACAAGTTCCATTTTATTTCAACACACTTCACTTCCTTTGTGTGACTATGTGTGCATTGAACCAGCAGTGCATTTCAACAAATATTTAGAAATATTTCTATCTAGCATCTTATTGTATGAATAAGAAGAGTTTTTCAGGATATCAAATCAACCATACTAGTGGAAAATGGAAACCTCATCCCATCTCCTTAGTGAGAGAACCTGGTATTTGCTTTAATGATTCATTGTAATGGTGCTTCTATATCCAACCCCCACATCTCTCCCTAAAAAGAGTCTTGTGCCACCAGCAGCCTCTCCTATCTTGAGTTTCAAGAACATCCTTTGATTCTTTGTAATGACCTCTACATTACAAATCCATTTACTTTGAAAGAGGAAAGAGCAGGTGCTTGAATGTCAAACAAACCTCATCTCCTGGCACTACCGCTTCTTGTTTGAAACGTTTTTCTCAGATTAGACTCATCCATTTATAGAGGTGTTGTAGCTATGCAGTAGATGTTCAAACACAGTAGTAACTATGTATCAGTGGGATCGGCTATTTTACCTTCTATTCTTCACAATATCCTGCCTTAAAAACTAGACCACCATCCCTTCACTATTTGCTGAAATTCAGAACCTGAGTTTGTACCTCATCTTCTCATCAGAACATTTAATCAATTTGCCTGTTATTCATACTTTACTTTCTAACACCTGCACATAGAATAGGATGATTTGCAGGGAGAGTTATGCTCTGAGGTTAAATAATATCTAGCATGGGAGTAGATTTCCTTTCGTTTTTCTTTCCTTGTGCAATGTTGCCACATTGATCTTAGATCACAAGCCCATATGACAAGAAACATACCTCGAAGAGCCAAACAATGTATTGTAAGTTAAGATTTAGGTTGTCCTTATTAGATGTTCAGCAGAATTATGCTAGAATATCTAAAATCTAGTTATCACCCCTCAATCTACTATGAACAAAAGACATGTATAGAATTATAGATAGAAAGTTGTTTATATATTGTTGTTATTTAGTCGTGTCCAACTCTTTTGCAACCACATGGACTGTAGCCTGCCAGGCTCTTCTGTTTATGGGATTTCCCAGGCAAGAATGCTGGAATGAGTTGCCATTTCCTTCTCCAGGGGACCCTCCCAACCCAAGGATCAAACTGGTGTCTCTTGCGTTGGAAGGTGGACTCTTTACCATTGACCCACTAGGTTAGGCCAGTTTATATTTAATTAATGATTAATGTACAACAGGGACTAAGGATTTGTGATGGCGGTTGAGGTATAAATGCATGCTTTAAAAGAAACAAAATCCTCGGTGCTTAAAAGTCATAAGCATAATTATTTAACGCACCTTTGAAATTATTGTATGAACAAAGTACTTTATTTTTTTTTATTTTATTTATTTTATTTTTTTTAATAACTTTTTTTTTTTTTTAATTTTACAGTGGATTTTGTCATACATTGATATGAATCAGCCATAGAGTTACACGAATTCCCCATCCCGGTCTCCCATCCCACCTCCCTCTCCACCAGATTCCTCTGGATCTTCCCAGCCCAACAAAAAGCACAAGTCATTTAAAAAATAAAGATGTACTAATTAACTGCTGAATAGTAGATATTCATGTACAAGAACTGGTCTAAATGAGTTCTGTCCAAGTACCAAGACGTGGGAAGGAAAGTGGTAAAGTGAAAGTCGCTCAGTCGTGTCCGACTCTTTGCAACCCCATGGACTATGCAGTCCATGGAATTCTCCAGGCCAGAGTACTGGAGTGGGTAGCCATGCCCTTCTCCAGGGGATCTTCCCAGCCCAGGGATCGAACCCAGGTCTCCTGCATTGCAAGTGGATTCTTTACCAGCTGAGCCACCAGGGAAGCCCAAGAATACTGGAGTGGGTAGCCTATCCCTTCTCTAGAAGATCTTCCCAATCCAGGAATCAAACCAGGGTCTCCTGCATTGTGGGTGGATTCTTTACCTTTGAGCTACCAGGGAATAAAGATGTGGAAGTCAATTCAAAATCATTTTTCTGATCACTCCATTTTAAAGATGAAGAAAGTGGGGTCAAGAGAAGATTGATGGAAAATGAAACTTGAAGCCCAACCTATCATTTAAGCACCAAAACACTAAGGGAAAAAAAATCTCCCTCTTAGAATTTTGTGAACATAATGGTCAATGAACTAAAATGTATTCTGGAGTTCATCCTTTTTCTTTTTTCCTCTTACATATGTTCACAGAAAATTCTTCATCATTCTAATGAAGCAAAGGCTATAATTTAAAAACAAGTGGTATCATAAAAAGAATTAATCTTTGTTAGAATGTTCTGCACATTAATTATTTCAATAACACTTTACACTTCTTGAATTTACCTTAGAAGAGTCTTCCCACTTTTCATTTAATAAAATTATTATGGCAATTCCTCATTTTAAAGATGCATGCACTATAGCAAAGGAAAACTGATGTGAAAAATTCAGTCTGTTGAATACATGCAAAACATAGTTATGGGAGTTTCCCATTAATATGTAATTTAACCCACAAGGTGGAAAGGAACAGCTAGTGCATCACACAAATGTAGATTTCAGAATCTACCCTCAGGCAGTCTTGTAGTTAAAAGTAGGAGAAACAGCCTACCTTTGTTGCTCTTACTAAAAGAACAGCCATCATCCACTCACCTTCCACAAGCCTTCATGAGAAGCCTCCCTTCACATGAGTACAGCCCCAAGTATTTCCACATCTTGAATTAGCGATCATACATATCTGAGCACTTGCTCACTCAAATTATTTTTAGTAATAGAACAAAATGAAATTCTTTATTTTATGAAGTTGAATATAAATTGGGGCAAGTAAAATATTTGAAATTACCTTTTCTAGTCATTATCATCTCTTGATATTAGTTAAAATCTTTCAGGTAGTTTTCAGAGAAAAAATAAAAACTTTTTAACGTCTAAGCACAATCATACAAACACGAACAGAATTCTGAACTTTCATATTTCTCAAAAGAAAAATCACGGGAGGTGGCAAGAATTGCCAGATATTTCAGAGGATGAACAGATAAACCTCTCAAGCAAATTTTGGTTCTTCACTATGTCACTGATAACTCTCACGCCGATGCATCATTTTGCACCTATAGTAACTAGAATAGAATAATGGCTTCCAAAAATGTCCATGTCGAATCCTTGGAATCTGTGAATATACTGCCTTCTATCACAAAAGGAGATTTGCAGATATAATTAACATTAAAGACCTCAAGATGTGGAGATTACTCTGGATTCCAGTGGATTCGTCTCTAAAAGTGGAAAACCTTTCCCATTTGAGGTCAGAGAGATGTGACAGAATGAGATCATTGCAGAGAGAGATGATGGCATGCCAAGACACTCCTGCTGATTCTGAAATTTAAAGCTATGTGCAAAGATCCCAGAGAGGCCTTTGCTGCAGTTAAGTCGCTTCAGTCGTGTCCAACTCTGTGCGACCCCATAGACAGCAGCCCATCAGGCTCTTCTGTCCCTGAGATTCTCCAGGCAAGAATACCGGAGTGGGTTCCATTTCCTTCTCCAATCATGTATGCATGCTAAGTCGCTTCAGTCATGTCCGACTCTGTGCAACCCTATGGACAGCAGCCCATCAGGTTCCTCTGTTCATGGAATTCTCCAGAGAGGCCTTTAGAAGCTGGCAAAGGCAAAGAAACGGACCATTCCCCTAATCCTCCAGAAAGAAACAGCCCTGCCAAACCTTGATTTCAGGTCACTGAAATCCCAGCTGAACTTCTGATCTACAGTACTATAAGATAACAAAACGCGTTGTTTTAAATCAGTAAGTTTGTGACAACTGGTTACAGCAGCAATAGAAAAAATGATTCCCCAGAACAATCTTGTGAGGAGGAAGAAAAGAGTGTCTTTTACAGTTGAGAAAACCAGTGCTCAGAGAGAATTTCCTCCGCTGAACAGTAAGCCTGTAAGGCCCTGACTCTTAAATCCGGATCCACAGCACTGCCCCACAAAGGCATCCCTTTATGCGAGAAACGTGGAGGCGACAATGGCTGGGTTGAACGACTCTTGGAACACCAGCTCACAGACAGCAAGGCTGTGAAGCACACAGGTGGGGGCTCGTGAATTACAGATGCTAGAAGCAGGCAGGGCCCAGGCTCAGCAGTGTGGAAAATCATCCTGTTTTGGAGGAACATCTGGAGGAGATCCAGTGTCCCTGGTTCCTGAGAAATGGGGGGCAGGGGAGGCATAGGTGATGCTGGTATGTGTCAGACTGGGTGACACCAGATACCATGCTGAACATATATGCTGCATTCAACAGACAACAGAGAGGCATCGGTAGCTTTTAAACAAGAATGTGCCTTCTTAAACATGTGCATTAAAGTGATGGGTCTAGTGGCACTGTGGAACAAGAAATGCAGTAGGAACAGACTATAAATAAGAGACTCCAGAACAATGGAACACTATTTCATCGACGCCAATGAACTGCAATGAAAACTAAGAGTATGACTAAAAGAGAGGAATGGCCATTTTTAGATACAAAAAACACCAACAAAATGGTTTCAGGAGGAATGCTGAATGCAGGATGAAGTGGAGAAATGACATTCCGTAATCTGAGATTTTTACCAACTATTATTTTGTGAGCATTTACCAGGTACTCTTTTAAGCAGAGTTTATAAATTCCATTAGTAATTAACACTTAATTAAACACTATGTGTTGGGCTCTGTGTTAAGTAAATGTATTATCTCATATTCACCTCATGACAAATCTATGAGAGAGGTATTCCTCCTGTGTCTCTTTCACAAATATTGACCGAGGTGCAGTAATGATACAAAGCATGCTCATGATTATAAAACTAGTAAACAACAAAGATTGGACTCACACTCAGCTCTATCTGAGTGGAAAGTCCTAACAATAAAACTGCAGACATAGTTTCTAACTCTTGACACAATGTTGCATTACATTTTAGTAAAACTTCCAATTTCACAGGAAGTTCATATTTTTCTGAATATCTATTAATGAAGCATCGATATAAATTTTACTCTAGTTAACCTTGCAACTGGGGGAAAACACAAGTTCAAGCTGAGGAATAATACAAATTCCTTCATTTTTAACAAATGAAAACAGCCTAGTGACTCATAGTAGCTAAACTGCAAGATTGGAAGCTAATGAAACCATAAATATATATATACCACTCTTGTGGATTCTAAATTCTGTGCAAAATTAAGTCAAAACACTAAAATTATGGAGATGGCATAAATTGCCAAGTTTTATTTCTCCCAGAGTGAGACTCCTTAAATACTCACTATGCTGCTTAGTATCTTTTCAATCAAAGAATTTTTACAATACATTGAACTGATAAAATGGGATGTGTAAGAGTTAAACTAATAAACCGCATGGATTAAGTGTTGTTCAAAATACTATCAGGTTTAAAAGCTAAGGAGAACATACCTGAACAAAAAAAGAAAGAAAGAAAATGTCACTAGAATTCACCAAGAGCAAACATTTAAGAAATAGCATGAGACATGTTTCTACAGTGGAAATATCTAGCTTATCTCTGTCTAATTAATGCACTGAAGAAGTAGAACTTTAATTAGAATATATTCTGAGCATGGAACAAACATGTAGCAGGAATGGATAGAGAATAGTTAAGTTGCAGATTTTAAAAATACCAAGCAGTTCTATTTTTGATTTTTTGAGGATCCTCCATGCTGCTTTCCGTATTGACTATACCAATTTACATCCCCACCAACAGGTGAGGTGAAATCTTGTGATTTTGATTTGCATTCCTTTGATAACCAGTAATAATTAATGATGTTGAACACACTTTCATATACCTGTTGGTCATTTGCATGTCTTCTTTGGAGAAATGTCTATTCAGTTTTTTCCTATTTTAAAAATAAAATTATTTGTCTTTATTAGGTTGTAGGAGTTTCTTATATATATATTTTATGTACTAACCCTTTACTACATACATGGCCTGCAATTATTTTCTTCCATTCCATATACAGACTTTTCATTTTATTGATGATTTCCTTCACTGTGCAGAAACTTTTTATTTTGATATGGTCCTACTTTTGTTTTATTCTGCTTTTGTTATCTGTGCTATTAAGTGTTATATCCAAGAAATCATTGCTAAGATTAATTTCAAGGAGTTTTTCTCCTAAGAGTTTTATAGTTTCAAGGCCTTGCATTCAAGTCTTTAATCCACTTTGAATTGAATTTTGTGTATGTTGTAAAATAAATTTTCCGATTTCGTTCTTTGACATATGGGTATACAGTTTTTTCAGTACCAGTTACTAGAGAGACTATCTCTACTGTGTGTTCTTGGCACTCTTAGGGAAGATTAGTTGGTCATTAATGCATAGGTTCACTTCTGGTTTCTGTAATTTGTATCATTGGTCTATATGCAATGTTTCTGGATATATATCCAAAAAAACTAAAACCAAGATCTCAAAGAGACATTTGTACTACCATGTTCACCTCAGCATTATTCACAATAGTTAAGATATGAAAGCCAGCTAAATGTCTACATACAGATGATAAACAAAATGTGATGGATACGCATAATGGAATATTTTAAGCCTTAAAAAAGAAGACAATTCTGGCACTTGCTGGAGGACATCACTTTAAGTGAAATAAGCCAGACCCAGGAGGACAAAGACTACATGATACCACTTATATGAGGAATCTAAAATGGTCAAACTCAGCCAAGCGGAGAGTGGAACAGTGGTTGTTAGGGGCTTGGCAGCAGGAAGGAAAGTAGAGAATATTAGTCAAAGGTTGTAAAGTTTTAGAAATGAGTAAGTCCTAGAGATCTGCTATACTGCATAAAGCCCATGGTTAACAATATCATGCTAAACACTTAGATGTTTGCTAAGAGGGCAAATCTTAAAATAGGTGATCTCTCTCTCTCTCTCTCTCTCACACACACACACACACACATAATAAATAAACATGATGGGAGAAAAGTTTTGGAGGCACCGGCTATGTTTATGGTATATTAAAGCTATTTTCATATTCTCACTACTGTAAATAACAAGATATTGCTGATTCTCACAAAATACATGAAAAAATGTTTTGTGAAATGAATAATATTTTGGCACCAAAATCTGGCAAGTGATCATAAAATTCCCTGTACATAACTTGGTTACTGTATGCACAAAGTCTGCACTAGAGAAGAAAAGCAATAACAGTCAAGTTAGAATTACTGAAAGATTCCCCTTATCCAATAATCTAGGATTCTGTTCTTCAAGTAGCAGAGTAATTGTAGGAAAAGCCAAATCAATAATTGCTGAGAGTTTGATTGAAGGATTCATGGAGTTCTTCACACACAAACAAGTATTATAAAACAACGGCAACATTTACGGGAGGCCCTGGTGCCAACAATCTTATTGATTTTAAGATCGATGCAGGTGACACTCTCAATATCCTGACTGCCAAATTCCTCATATTTCTCGATTCCAACATCTTCCTCTCCACTTTCTCCTCTTTACCTTCATTTCAGAACACATCCCACTCGTTTGCAAACCCAGTTCTGTCCTTGAGCCTCTCTCATCAAATCTCTCCTGAAACTCTGTCCTTTTCTTTTTATCTTCTATTTCTCCTTCTCAGTTTTCCTTCTCATATTTCCTATTCTTTAGAAAAGTTTTCCATGGGGAAAAATACTATAAATATCTCCATTGTAAGGTACCTCCCTTTGTAAAATCTATTTAATACCATCTGTTCAGAAGCACTACCATAATAAAAGTGAATATGTACCTAACAGATATAAGGAGATGTAGCACTTAGTAGTGATGGAGCATTATGACTGTAGGGGTAGGATTATTAATGATTTTCTTGATATTCTGAACTCTGTTTCAGCTTACACACTTTTATATTTCAAAATCCTCCTTTAATATTTTAGCCTGTATTTGTCCATAATCCAAATTTCAAAAAAAATAGTCTATTCAGTAGCTTCCACATTCACTATTTGCCTGATACTCACCCTTCAACCTAACTTCTCTTTGTTTCCTTTTTCTGCTTAACTAAAATAGCTCTCATGAAGGCATCCAACGACATTAAAACCATGAGATATACTTTAAATTTTCCTTTATTCTTAATTTCTTGCCTTTGTTATAATTACATACTGTCATCTCCTTGAAATCTCTCCTCTCTCAGCTGTCTTATACATTCCCAGACTTTCATTTTTCTTATTCTTGCTCCTTCCCAATTTCTTTTTTGCCAACCATCTATCTAGTCCTTGGATGCCAGAAATTGACAAGTGCTACTGAACTTCGTTTCTCCATCTTTCTTTTTCCCTACTTTGTCATTCGTTTTATTGTATTCCCTAAGTTCAGCTCTCACCTTTTTGCAAATGACTATTAAATGACTCTCTGGGAACATGCTGGTTCCCTTGAGCTACATATATTCAACTGTACGCTGGACATATCTTACAGGTATCCTCATGACACCTGAAAAATCCTACCACCCAGTAATTACATCATCTTTCTCCTCAATGCAACCTCTCTCCTGCACTTCTTACCCTTATAATAGCATCATTTTTTAGATAGTAATCAAGCTCACAATATCAGGGTGATATTAAGAATTCTTTTATTGTCCCATACATTCAGGATATTTGCTATACCGTCAGTCTAGCCCTGTAAGGATTAATGTACTTCAGGCACACTTTCCTAGTATTTTTACTTCCTTTCTTCACTCAGTGTTGTTTCTTTTTTCTGCAGAAGAATCACTTCCACCTTGCCACTCCTATATTCCACCAAAAAGCTGTCTACACACACACACACACACACACACACACACACACACACACACACACACACACACACTATTACACATCTAGCCTTCTTGGGTTTAGTTCTTTCAATTATGCTTTCTCTCACTAGAATTTTATTTTTGTTCTGCTGTTCTCTTTCACAATAAAATTAAAAACGAATGCTTTATACAGCTCTGTCTCTACTAACTAGTCACTCATTCCTTAATCAATTGCAATTTGCTCTGTTCTGGGATTGCAAATCAAAGTATCCTTATTCTAGTAATTACTGACTTTTGCCACAGTGACTCTGAGCTTTCCCAAGTCTCACCTTTCTCAGTTCTTCTGCAGTGTTTCATGTTGCCATTTACACCCAGTTCCCTAAATAGCAAGACTGGCCTCTACCATATGCATTTCTAAGCTGGTTCTACTAGGCTAATATATCTCTCCATATAGATTACTCTCTCCTGACTCATAATGTAGAAATTATCAACATTCTTAAATTGTTTTTTGATAGTATCTCTCACATATGTTTCTAAGTTTTAAACACACTTGTGTATCATCCAAAATATCTCTCATTTCTCATTTTCAGAGATATGATCATAAGTATCTACCAGACACCTCTGTCTTAAATTCACACAGGCAAAACCAATTTTATGTTCTAGGTTAAACCCAGTAGCCAATTGACTACCCATATCTATTATTTCACTGCCAATTCAAACACTTCTATTTTTCCAGTAGAAACTGTGGTTAAAAATACTCCATTTTCCTTTCTCCCATGCACTCAGCTTGTTGCCAAGCCCTAAGCAGTCAACATGTCTAATGTTTATTTCAAATGTTCCTCTTCTCCACTGCATTTTCAATGCTACAAACATATTTTTCCTCATATCAGGAGAATCTTCTAAAAAGCACTCTTCTGGTAATGTTTATCTTTTACAAAAGCCCGTTAGTGTCTCCCCATTGTTTAACAAATCAAAGACAGTTTTTTTTTTTTTTTTTTTTTTTTTTTTTTTTTTTTTACTTCTCAACCTAAGATTCAGAATCTCTGAAAACATTTGTGTGGAGCTCTATTCAGCATCCTCTGGGTCACCTTTTAAACTAAACCCATGCAACCTTGACTTTTAGAATGACAGTTGCCTTTGACAAAACCAAAATATCTGTAAGTTTGCTAAGGGCCCGGGGTGAATGTTCTGGGTGCCCAGGTTTTGGAACCACTGGGGACAGTTTAACCCAAGCCTACCTTCCCTGAACTATGTGCATTATTTCCTTCTTCATCCCTCCATTCTAGAAACTTTGCAAGCTCCTCAAAGACAGGGACATATTTAACTTTCCACGTTATATGGCACATAGTACAGTGCCTAATATATACCAAGCATTTATTAATTGTTCAAGAAAAATGGAATTAATAAATTTAACCCATTCACTCAGATAAAGTCATTACAATTAACCACATTAAAATGTTACTCTTTGCTATTTGTTATTCAGACATACTTCTCAAGTACTCAGGAAAAAGAAGGGTATGTTCCCTACAAAATTTTTATAACAACATATTTTCTACCTGTTTTATGGTCCTTAAACTTTACTGCTTATAATGGCACAGAGAAAGCCATATAAAAAATGGCTCTTGGAAATTAAATAGAAAAAAAGCCTAAAATTTAATTCAAAAACTCACCATTTCCTTCCAAAATACATATTTCCCCTCGAAAGCAAAATTTAAACTGGCATACCTCCATCTATCATAAGTTCTTTATTAGTTGTATAATTTTGCTTCCATAATGAGTATCATCAAAATCTAAACTTACAAAATGATTACTAATAACAAAGTGAGACTATCTTTAACGCCTTTAACAAATCAGCTAGTATGAAGTACACCAGTCTTCTTCAATGTATTACTCTTTACAGATACATACACTCTGCTTTGTGTAAAGCTGTTGGAAGCTGAGATATTTTCTTCAGATAAAGTGTCAAAGCCCAAGCCAGAATTCATCTCTTTGTAAGGAATAAACCAGGGTACTTTCTCAAAAAAAGGTGAAGAAAAATGAACATGTGATTTTGACCTTCAGGATTTGCAAGCCTCCTGTAAGCTAAAGTATTTTTTTTAAAAAAATTAAGTAGTGTTTAGATGAAGAAAAGTATTTGATGAGTATATAACAAAACACACTCTGCCCTTTAAGCCTTGGATAGAAAGTTAAGAACAGATGGAAAATCCCATTGTGTGCTTTCTGGGCCACCTGTCACCAGCTGAATGGTAGCCAGCGTTACAGATCTACCTTTAGTCTCATGATGGAAAGACTGGTACTACCGAGGAACTGCTCTCCTAGAAATGAATGATACTTAAAGCTTGCAATAAATACAAGAACACAGACTGCACTCGTAATCAAAACTCGGCAATCCACCATTCTTCTTTCAATCAATAAAATGTTGAAATGTTTATAACTTTTGTGTTAGTTGTAGAGTATGTCTTGGAACTTATGGAGACTACTGAGCTAATGCACAGTTAGCAAAGCTTACACCGAGAGATCCCACATAAGCTCATTACATCAGGCAGACGACACTGATGCAGGATGAAGAAAAATGTTTAACGAAATTGAACAAGAAGTATTAAATGATTAGCATATTATCAGTACATTTAGAAACATGCATTATGTCTGGATGGTGTAGTGGCTGCAAGGTTAGGGTCACAATGAGTTACTGGCTCAACAGGAATAGATGAAGGAGGATACAGCACTTTTTTAAAAGGAATACATGGTATACATAGTAGAATTGAGCATTTGATATTATACCTCTAATGGAGCTCTATGATTGCTTTATTTGGAATTATTCTTTCTTTCCCAACTGTGCCTCCTGGTTATTAAGAGCTTATTAGTGACTTTAAGGGTACATCTAGTATTGTGCTGAATCCAAAGAGATGACTAATAAAGTTCATGTTGAAGTCTTACTTGTCTGAAGAAGGACTGTGAAAGAAATAGTATTTTAGAAAAGATTTGTGTGAAGGGAGGAACAACTAAGATGTGGGGAATGACAGCACTGGAGTATCACATTCAGGTTAAATGATGCTTGAGAAACAGAAATGATTGAACAAATATGATGCTGAAAAGTAAGTACACAACTACTCCTGAGAGGAAAGAACCATGAGAGTGGAAGAGCTAGAGGAAGTGGGAGTTAGGTTGGCCACATGAAGTTCTGAGTACATATAGAAATGACCTAAATTTCAGGATAACTTTGAAGAAAGAGATGATCTGCAAAGCCTAAGATACCAAAGGAAAGATGAATGATATTAAGAACCAACAATTCAAAGTAAAGCATGTTGATTAATAAATAAAACACTTTAAAGACAAATGGCTATGCTATAAGAATGATCTGGGGAAGTTAGCTTAGTATAACAAGCAAACATAATTTAGCAAAAAATAAATAAAAAGGCTTCAGAAGATTTCATCAGGTTATTTCAGAATTTGTGGACCCAGGTATTTAGAGCGGGCATCACATTAAAATAACAAGGTCATAGATTACAAACGTCCTGGGATATGGAGAATAAAACCTATACAGAGTCATAGCATATTCTAAAAATTGAAGAGAGTGAAGATGGCATGTTTGAACCCATTTTCACTAATGTTCTTACATGTAAGTATGAAGTCTGAGGAAAGGGAGGCAAACAAAAGGAAGCAAGCATATCCCTAAGGTCCTCCCAAAGCCCTGGAATGGGAAGACGGGTCACAGGCAAGATTTCTGTCATCCTGTCTTGGCAGCATTACCGTCACCATCAGGACTCACTGCAGGGGACAGAACTGCAGAGCTGGGACACCTGCATATCCAGGAGGCAATGGATCTTGTCAAGGAGGCAACTGATCCAGCCAACTGTGTTTCAAACTAGAGAAGAAAATGGTATGTTACATAATGATAGTTTGTACAGAATTCCAAAGATTAAAATTAAATATAGAAAGAACTTTTGTTTTCTCTTAAAAGGGCATCACTATCCTATATTATTAGCTCAAGAAGAATCACTTAGAGGAGCAACATGAAAGGCTACAAGGTGATGCACAACACAAAGATTTCTATATGTGAACATTTGTGTTAATACTAGGAGACTTCGTCAGTCCTCCAACTATTAAGACTGAATACTTCTTCTCACAACAAACCCTAGTTACTCAGACTTCTGCCCTCTTCCATTTAAAGCAATCACCTAGTCTATTTCTCATATTTCCTTCTCTAAAGAATCAGCATGGAAAGAATGTAATCTCCCTATTTTTGCCATATAGCATCAACTGTCATAAATTAGGTACAAGGAGGAGGGGTCTATATGGCTTCCTAAGTTTGTACAATGACAGGAATGATGTAAGTCCTAAAAGCACCAAAACATACTGGAAAAGAGTAGTTCCAGTCTTCTCAAAACATGATTATCCTTCCTCAAAAATCATGACATTCCTGCAATGTCATGAGTTATAACATTCGTAAGCAGTAGTACTGGAGAATATTTCATATAAGCAAATTTCAGAGGAAAATGCATAGATTTAATCAGAAAAGGGAGAATACTATTAACCAGACTTGAGTTATGGATCAGTGTCACTTCCTTTAATCATCACATAATGTTTTCTGTATTGTGCTCTAAGGAACTGTTCTTTTCTGTTAATTTCAATCATCCTATTCTTTCCAATGAATTTATAGACATATTGTATCTCACAGATTCTGCTATTCTGCAGTTCTGGCTTCTTTATAATGTAGGCTTATCATGATTTTTCATGGTGTATGCTGTATTACGGCTATTCTCTATATATTTCCTTTTAACCTCAGTTCCCACTAATAACCATTTATTCATTTGGCATTTTCTAGTTCATCCAACAAATATTGCAGACCAAGTCATCTTGTAAGGTCATTGAGTAACCTAAGGATGAAACATCCTTGAGTTACTAACCCCAGAAGTCTAATCAATCGTAACCAGAGGAAGAGTTGGGAAATTAAAGACTTCAAAATTGGCAAGTCTAAATGTTACACTGAGAAATCAGGCAGAAAGGGAAAAGAATTCTTGAACAATGATAATTTTTAAAAGTTGGAGAGCTCTTGCATGAACCATATTTGCCTAAAAAAGCAAAGTTAAATAATTTTGATATCTAAAATGCTATTTTGTAACAAGTTATGGAGATTAAGAGGGAAGACAGAGAAGGTAGGGCCTACTGAGGAACTAATAAATGTTTATGCATTTTTGAATGTGCCCTCCAGATATATGTGTGTCTATATATACATGTATCTATATATCTATAGATATCTTTGAAGATACTTGGAAATAATATGAAGACAATGTAAAATTAGAAAACTAATTTTGTGATTTTATACATTATGAGATAATCTCTTGATGATATATCTAGAGATGAGGCCCCAGAAAGGAGATTGTCTGGTAGAAGGTCCACATACTATGAAGACTAGGTTTGATAGTACACACACTATAAAGACTAGGTAAAGTGAATCTTCAGTTTGCTGGGCTTGATAGTGAATAGCCTCCTGTTGTCATGAGTTATTACATCACACTTGCATTCCCCCATTTCTTTTACCTATTGTTAATTTCTTCTATCTTATTGGCCCATCAGAAGACTCAGTTCCATTCAGTTGCTCCGTCATGTCCAACTCTTTACAACCCCATGGACTGCAGCATACCAGCCTTCCCTGTCCATCACCAACTCCCGCAGCCTACTCAAATGCATATCTATTGAGCCAGTGATGCTATCCAACCATCTCATCCTCTGTCATCCCTTTTTCTCCTGCCTTAAATCTTTCCCAGCATCAGGGTCTTTTCAAATGAGTCAGTTCTTTGCATCAAGTGGCCAAAGTATTGGAGTTTCAGCTTCAGTATCAGTCCTTCCAATGAATATTCAGGACTGATTTCCTTAAAGATTGACTGGCTTGATCTTGCAGTCTAAGGGAGTCTCAAGCATCTTCTCCAATACCACAGTTCAAAAGCATCAATTCTGTGGCAATCAGCTTTCTTTATAGTCCAACTCTCACATCCAAACATGAATACTGAAAAAAACCATAGCTTTGACTAGATGAACCTTTGTTGACAAAGTACTATCTCTGCTTTTATATATGCTGTCTAGGTTGGTCATAGTTTTTCTTCCAAGGAGCAAATGTATTTTAATTTCATGGCTGCAATAACCATCTGCAGTGATTTTGGAACCCCCCAAAATAAAGTTTCTCACTGTTTCCATTGTTTCCCCATTTATTTGCCATGAAGTGATGGAACTGGATGCCATGATCTTCATTTTCTGAATGTTGAGCTTTTTTTTTTTTTTTTTAATATTGAGCTTTAAGCCAACTTTTTCACTCTCCTCTTTCACTTTCATCAAGAGACTCTTTAGTTCTTCTTCACTTTCAGCCATAAGAGTGGTGTCATCTGCATATCTGAGGTTATTGATATTTCTCCCAGCAATCTTGATTCCAGTTTGTGCTTCATCAGGCCAGCATTTCTCATGATGTACTCTGCATATAAGTTAAATAAGCAGGGTGACAATATATAGACTTGATGTACTCTTTTCCCGGTCTGGAACCAGTCTCTTGTTCCATGCCAAATTCTAATTGTTGCTTCTTAACCTGTATACAGATTTCTCAGGAGGCAGATGAGGTGGTTTGGTATTTTCATCTATTGAAGAATTTTCCAGTTTGTTGTGATCCACACAGTCAAAGGCTTTGACATAGTCAATAAAGTGGAAGTAGATGTTTTTTCTAGAACTCTGTTGATTTTTTGATGATCCAATGGATGTTGGCAATTTGATCTCTGGTTATTCTGCCTTTTCTAAATCCAGCTTGAGCATCTGGAAGTTCACGATTTGTGTATTACTAAAGCCTGGCTTAGAGAATTTTAAGCATTACTTTGCTAGCATATGAGATGAGTGCAATGGTGTAGTAGTTTGAGCATTCTTTGGGATTGCCTTTCTTTGGGATTGGAATGAAAACTGACCTTTTCTAGTCCTGTGGCCACTGCTGAGTTTTCCAAATTTGCTGGCATAATGAGTATAGCACTTTAACAGCATCATTTTTTTAGGATTTGAAATAGTTCATCAGGAATTCCATCATCTCCACTAGCTTTGTTTGTAGTGATGCTTCCTAAGGCCCACTTGACTTCCCATTCCAGGATTCCTATTCTGGCTCTAGGTGAGTGATCACACCATCGTGGTTATCTGAGTCATGAAGATTTCTTTTGTGCAGTTCTTCTGTGTATTCTTGCCACCTCTTATTAATATCTTCTGCTTCTGCTAGGTCCATAACATTTCTGTATTTTACTGTGTTCATCTTTGCATGAAATATTCCCTTGGTATCTCTAGTTTTCCTGAAGAGATCTCTAGTCTTTCCCATTCTACTGTTTGCATTGATCACTGAGGAAGGCCTTCTTATCTCTCCTTGCTATTCTTTAAAACTCTGCATTTGAATGGGTGTATTTTTCCTTTTCTCCTTTGCCTTTAGCTTCTCTTCTTTTCTCAGCCATTTGTAAGGCCTCCTCATGCAACCATTTTGCCTTTTTGCATTTCTTTTTCTTGGGGATGGTCTTGATCACTGCCTCCTGTACAATGTCTCAAACCTCCATCCATAGTTCTTCAGACACTCTATCAGATCTAATCCCTGGGATCTATTTGTCACTTCCACTGCATAATCCCAAGGGTCATACCTAAACTGTCTAGTGTTTTCCCTACTTTCTTCAATTTAAATTTGAATTTGGCAATAAAGATTTCATGATATGAGCCACAGTCAGCTCCAAGTCTTGTTTATTCTGACTCTATAGAGCTTCTCTATCTTTAGCTGCAAAGAATATCATCAATTTGATTTTGGTATTGACCATCTGGTGGTGTCCATGTGTAGAGTCTTCTCTTGTGTTGTTGGATGACAGGTTTGCTATCACCAGAGAGTTCTCTTGGTAAAACTCTGTTAGCCTTTGCCCTGCTTCATTTTGTACTTCAAGGCCAAATTTGCCAGTTACTCCAGGTATCTCTTGAGTTCCTACTTTTGCATTCCAGCCCGTCAATGCTGTATATTGTCACCCTGCTTATTTAACTTGTATGCAGAGTGCATCATGGGAAACGCTGAGCTGGAGGAAGCATAAGCTGAAATCAAGATTGCCAGGAGAAATATCAATAACTTCAGATGTGCAGAAAACACCACCCTTATGGCAGAAAGTGAAGAAGAACTAAAGAGTCTCTTGATGAAAGTGAAAGAGGAGAGTGCAAAAGTTGGCTGAAAGCTCAACATTCAGAAAACTAAGATCATGGCATCTGGTCCCATCACTTCATGGCAAATAGATGGGGAAACAGTGGCAACAGTGGCTGACTTTATTTTTCTGGGCTCCAAAATCACTGCAGTGGTGACTGCAGCCATGAAATTAAAAGATGCTTACTCCTTGGAAGGAAAGTTATGACCAACCTAGACAGCATATTGAAAAGCAGAGACATTACCTTGTCAACAAAGGTCCATCTAGTCAAGGCTATGGTTTTTCCAGGGGTCATGTATGCATGTGAGATTTGGACTATAAAGAAAGCTGAGCACAGAAGAATTGATGCTTTTGAACTGTGGTGTTGGAGAAGACTCTTGAGAGTCCCTTGGACTGCAAGGAGATCCAACCAGTCCATCCTAAAGGAAATGATCCTGGGTGTTCATTGGAAGGACTGATGTTGAAGCTGAAACTCCAGTCTTTTGGCCACCTGATGCGAAGAGCTGACTTACTGGAAAAGACCCTGATGCTGGGAAAGATTGAGGGCGGGAGGTGAAGGGGATGACAGAGGATGAGATGGTTGGATGGCATCACTGACTCAATGGACACAGGTTTGGGTGGACTCTGGGAGTTGGTGATGAACAGAGAGGCCTGGTGTACTGTTGTTCATGGGGTCACAAAGAGTGAGACACGACTGAGCAACCGAACTGAACTGAACCCTTATAATGAAGAGTACCTATTTTTTGAGTGTTAGTTCTAGAAGGTCTTCAAGGAATCATTCAACTTCATATGCTTCAACATTACTGGTTTGCGCATAGACTTGAACTACTGTGATATTGAATGGTTTGCCTTGGAAATGAGCAGAGATCATTCTACCGCTTTTGAGACTGCATCCAAGAACTGCATTTCGGACTTTTTTGTTGACTATGAGTAATCAGAAGATTACTATCCTTAATACTCTCATCTGAGCTATATGCTAGAACATAAAATATGTTGAAATAGTCTGGATACTTCTGTAACACTGCATATGTTTTCCTAACTCTGTGCTCACTATGATGTAATTAACATACCTTCAGTTGTGTTCTATTTATTACTTGACTAATAGTATTATATGGTCACTTAATTTGTAATACAGAGATTTGCTTATTAAAATATCCTTCCCTATTTTTTTTTTTGAGAAAAAGCTGCTCATTGTGGAATAAACAATATTAGACAATAACACTATATAGACACTATAATTTTCTCCTGTATATTACTTTGTACCATTGACTTGTTTTAAAATACCATTTAATGGTAAATGATTTTGTTGCACATTAAAGAGTGACTTCAGTGAAAGGGTAAGGGCTGGCAATGGACCTAGAACAAACACAAAGGTAATGTGTAAAAGAGTTGCTTTCTAGAATGAATGCATGAGCTCTCACCCAACAGGACTGTTGATTATATCACAGGCTTATTAAAGAACAACAGCAAGATTGGGGTAAAGTGGGAGCCAGTTATTTGACCACTTCCCTGAGCAGCCTCATATACATTTTCTTTGCCGCCTTCCACCACAGGATTACTTGTGTATCCTGTGTTGGCCCATATGTTCACCTACCTTCAACTATAAGGTATTGTCTTCTAGGACCTAAGAAATCATAATCAAGCCTAGGTTGGTCCCTACAGGGATAGATTGGTGCATGAGAAACTAAGTGTACCAAAACCAGCAAGTCATTTGTGAAAGCAGAAACAAATGAAATTTGTGGCATCTTTAGGGGCTTTCTTGGTGGTTCAGATGGTAAAGAATCTGCCAGCCATGTAGGAAACCTGTGTTTAATCCCTGGATCAGGTAGACCACCTGGAGAAGGGAATGGCTACCCACTCCAGTGTTCTTGCCTGGAGAATTCCATGGACAGAGGAGTCTGGCAGGCAAGAGTCCATGGAGTCACAAAGAGTCAGACATCACTGAGCGACTAATCCTTTCCCTTTGGAAAATTGGGTGGGTTTTGACTATTTATTAGAAGTAAGAATGTTCTCTAGTTCTAAAATGATAACATTGGCATTAATACCTTCTTTAAGGGCTTCTGAATCTGCAAATACACTAAGTGTTTTACAATAAAAAGCAGATTAAAAGAAAAAATAGTCATGAAGCTTACAGAAACACAGAGGCACCTAAATCTTGGAGGAATGTGTGTATCTATCTGTAAATGCCAGCTTCACTATTAGAATAGTTTTCAAAACAGCAAAGTTATAGTTCTGCCCTCTTTTAAATCAAACACATGAACCATTTCATAGGAAAACACTCAGCTACACAGGATCTAAAATGCAGGGAAAATCAGTCCACAATCAACATGAAAACATCTGAAAAGAAATATGTGAAAAGAAATATGCCTCTAAGGGGCATAAATACACTTAAAGGACGTTTGACTTCAGGCCACCAGATTCAGAGTACTTTTTACCTGTTTTTTGACTTACAGAAGAAAAGAAATGGTGAATCTTTACAATTTGAAGAGACATTTCTCTCAAAGAGTTAAACACACAAGAATAAAAATGTGTGGTTTCAGCAGCTTCACCTGTGAAATGGAGGTTATAAATACTCTATTTCTTACGGGGTCACTGGCAGAACTCAAAGATATTTGTAAAGTGCTTCTTACAAAAAAGACTCTTGTGTGTAAGTGCTAAATTCATCATAAGTAATAACACGGTAAATAACATTGAAATTCCTCCCCAAATGCCTCCTAACATCTTACGTGGCAGATTTATTACCATTATTGAAAACAATTTGTATTTGTTAAAATAAGATATCACATATTCTTATGGTCAACAAAGTAAAGAGACAGGCCCTTTGCCTTACCAAAGTCTGGACCTTAAAACAACTGTTTGCCCAATAAGGAGATTTAGGAAAACATCAAGTCAAAATTAATAAAATAGAATACAAAGAGAAGGGGAAGGGAGAGGAAGAAGAGAAACATCAGAGGTTCAAAACAGTATGAGCAAGAAGTAGATCTGATAATTGTGATTAGATTACATACTATCAAAGTATGCCTTTGATAACATCAGTGACACATGGGGGAATCCTTTTGCTCAGAGTGGTAAAAAGTCTGCCTGCAATGCAGGAGACCCAGGTTTGATCCCTGGGATGGGAAGATCCCCTGGAGAAGAAAATGACAACCCACTCCAGTATTCTTGCCTGAAGAATTCCATGTGCAGAGGAGCCTGCCAGGCTACAGTCCATGGGGTCACAAAAATTGCACAAGACTGAGCAACAAACACTTCACTTCATTGCCTGTTGTTAATGATTCCACAACAGAATTTTTAGGAGGTGACCCAGGTCTTGAAAATGTGAGAGAACACATGTTCAAAGTTTAAAATTGAAGCACTTTTGCAGAAAATAAACTTGTTTTAAAGAAACAATACTTCTTAGAAATGTGTATATTACATAAATTGCTATGAACAGCAACAAAACAAGACTCTGACCTAAAATAATATCAAATTCCACTGACTTACTACTAAGAGACACCTTAGGTTTGGGGTTGTTTTATAGCCTATCAATATATTCAACAAATAAACAGGTCCTGGAAGACTTCAACTGTCAAGCTCATATAAAAGTAATTTGGAAGAAAAACTCACAAAATATCCATGGACCTAATAGCTTACATAGGAAAAGAGAAAAATTGAAGGTTATTCCAAAGCTTTCAACAGTAGAATAAAAGAAATCCTGCCTCTGCTGGAATTGAGAATATCCATTCTCTCCTTTCATACCTGACTTATTCTTTGACACCTTCAGCTATTTTAGTTCTGCTTTTCAATTCTCCAAACATTTTATAGTTAACAGAAGGCACAAAATATAACTGATGTTTCCCCATCTGTTTCCTTAATAAATAGCCTCTGCTAGAATGACCAGTGTACAAACAGCAAAACAGAACCACTCATCATACTATATACTGCACACCACAGAGAAAAGAGCTTTGTTTTGATAAGACTTTTCTGGATGGTGTACATAATTCCACTGTCTCAGAGGTATTTGGGCATCCGGACAAGAAATTATTCAACTGAAATGGAAAAAAAATAATCTCTACAAACTAGTAGATGGCTTATATTTTATAGGAATGTTATACACACTTGAAAATAACCAATAATCATCTTAAAATTTACATATAATATTTTCCCACATGCAATTTTATTGCAAAAACATTATTATGACTCTTGAAAACAGCAAGTGCTTTGTAATATCATTAAGGTTCAAAATTTCAAGTTATAAAAAGTAATTTACTTTCTGATCCTTAAGTTAAAATTGATAATAATTCTAAAGGATTTTATTTGAATGGCAGGGGAAAAATAATGTTTAAACTGGATTATTTTAGAAAATGGGAGCAGTTAGTAATTACCAAGTAGACTAGAAACAGTTCTATCATTTCAGATGATCAAGAACAAAACAAAATGAAACTTTTATACAGATGTACTATCAGAAATGACTAGGAAAGGAAAACTTATAAATATAGATATGGAATTAAGTAATTGGCCTCCAACTAATAAAATAAAATTAAAAAAAAAAAATTATGCTGCTGTTTTATACCATCTTTAAAAAAAAACAGAAAGTACCATTAAGGTAAATTCAGTAATTCTTTTGGAGAAGTCTGGCCTCCTAAAAATGAAAAGTTTTGAAAATTATAAGCTTTAATTAAGAGAAAGTTGATCAGAACAAAGAGTTGGAAACTTGAGCATCTTATAATTTTACCTCTATTTTTATGAATAAATAGCTCAACACAAAGAAGTCCATAATGAATGCACAGCAAACATGTACAGAACAAAAGAATAAATGAATGATTGGTAGCTCTAACTATTGAGTATGCATATATACCTGGGGGAAAGATTTTGTTTTCTTAATTACCTCAGTGCCCAATGTGTAGTACTTGCCTGTAGTATTTGACTGGGTATAATGAGAAAAATGGCTTATACTCTCAAGTCAGTCTTTATTCCTGTTCAAGAAATGTCCACATCCTAAAACACTATACCTAACATTCACAAATTCACAAATACTAAAAAGGACTTGTGCAAAACTAAATATCCAGAAAGGATTGAAAGCTTATCAAGATTTCAGAAAAGTGGGAAAGACACCACTTCTATTAATGCCAGAGATCAATGTCTTAGGGAAATTTTTTCATATAACTTGAAAAGACAAAATTCCTTAAAACCTTTGGACAGAAAAGGAATTCAAAAATCATTCTCTAAGTGTATTTATTCAGGGTTGAAAAGGAGGCATCTGAAAGACTGCTTGCTATGCTGGTCATCAATCACAACTGCAATGATTTTTGTTGTTGTTGTTGTTGTTCCAGAGCGTTATTTCCAAGTAGATATATCTAGGCTATTTCTGGGGAGTTAAACATTGCTTATTAGCACTTAGAAACAACATAAGAATGAGAAAATGTGTAATTCTCAGATAGAGGATTCTATTGTCTTAGGCTACCTAAACTGTTATTTCAAAAAGACACAAAAGTGGCCTTCATTAATCAATATATGTTTAAATGACTGTCTCGAGTGTGTGTTAGCAGAACCATTCCCATAGTGGCTTTAGGTCAAATAAATAGCTCATGTGAGGTATGACTAGATTTTGGACTGATGCTGAAGCTGAAACTCCCATACTTTCATCACCTCATGCGAAGAGTTGACTCATTGGAAAAGACCCTGATGCTTGGAGGGATTGGGGGCAAGAGGAGAAGGGGACAACAGAGGATGAGATGGCTGGATGGCATCACTGACTCGATGGGCATGAGTTTGAGTAAACTCCGGGAGTTTACTGCAATTCATGGGGTCGCAAAGAGTCAGACACGACTGAGCGACTGAACTGAACTGATGACTAGGTTTGGTAAAATTGTGACTTTTGCTACACAACTTATTTTAGAACTGAAATTTGTCAAAGGATCACAGTTAAACTAAAAATAATCATAAGAATTACAAAAAATCTTACTCAAAATATAAATACACGTGCATGTGTGAATGTATGCACATACATGTATGTATGCATGTAGTGTGTATGTGTGTGTTTATATACACACACAAAGTGTTAGCCTTCTATTAGTGACTGATAGACATTATTCTTGTTAGTCAAGAATAGTGTCTTATTCTTGACTCTTATGGAACAGAGTATTAACAAAAAAACCCCAAATGCTATGTTTCTAAAATTGTAAATTTATACTCAAATCAGATGAACAAAACTATATCCACCCCATATACAATCTCATTATAAGCATTTTTCTTTTGCATTTTCTTCTAGACACGAACATACACAGGCAGTAAATACTAGCATTCTGTGTTACTCTACAAGATCTCAGTATTTTCAGCGTCTTTGTCATCTACTAATAGGTGGTAATTATCCCAAGTCAGCTGATGATTCACTGGAAGCCAACTAAATCTCAGTAGAGATTAGTAGTTCTAACTAAATCTCAGTAGAGAAGCAATCATCAAAGTCTAAATGGGAAAACAAAAATAAAACAATACTGTGTTCGATTTGCCCATACAAGTTGCCAAAAGAAACAAAAAAGAAACTAAAGTTAACTTTATTTGTTGCATAGAACCTTCAGGCTGGTGCAAATAGAAGATTGTTTTATGCCCATTTATTCATAAACATCAAGGCCTAAGTAGAATTAAATCACAGAAAAACACTTATGAAATTCTTGTACAAGCCTTTACAAGGGTACTGTCTTGTGTAAATAATGGGACAAAAGAAAAGAGCTCAGGATGGGTGGGAAAAGGATACCCAAGCTACAAAGATATGCACCTGAGATTCTACTCCATTTCACTTGTTCTGGGACCTTGCTTTAGTGATTCCTCCCCTGACTCCTGCATCATTGATCATTTTCCTCTTTATTAGACCTTTCCAATAAGCACATAAACATACCCTTATCTCTCCTACGAAGTGGAACACCAATGATCATTCTTGTTACCATTTCCCCTCCAATCACAGCATCATTACTCTCTTTCTGGAACAATATTCCAAGAGAAACAAAATATTGTGTGTGTGTGTATGTGTGTTGTGTGTATATAAAATCTAGAAAAAAGTGTACAGAGAAACCTCCCTGCAGGATGGACATGTGGACACAGAGTGGGAAGCGGAGGGTGCAAAGAATTGGGAGCGTATTTGTACATATAGCTTATTCACTTCATTACAGAGCAGAAGCTAACACAATATCGTAAAGCAATTATTCTCCAATAATAAAATAGAATTTTAAAAACCTGTCCATATTCTCTGTCTCCAATTTCTTCCTCCCTACTCTCTTTTGAATGTATCAGTCCGACTTCCCCTCCCACCATAGAACAAAAAGTGCTCTTGCTATCATTTAATAATTGCCACACACCAAAATAATTAATCTTCAGTCTATATTTTACTTGACTTCACATCAAGTGACATAGCCACTCTGCCTTGACACACCTTCTTCAGCTGGCTTTCTGTACCCTTCACTCATCTGGGTCTCTTCCCGCCTCACTGGCCTCTCCTCATCTCCCTCCTACGCTGATTCTCCATCAACTTGACCGGAGCTCAGTTCTGGATGATCTCACTGACTTCTCTGCCTGGTCCTGCGGTCTCACTCTTTTAATTTGCCCTGGTGTGAATTCACCTCATTCCCTCTCCTCCCTTGTCTTTAACCAAATGTCTCCTTCGTAGCCGGGCATTCCCTGACTATTCGATTTAAATTTACATTCACTCCCATCAATACACCCAGCTCTTTACCTTTTCTCCATAGCACTAAATACCATCCGCCCCACTTTCTCTTATCAAGTGTACATATATGTGCTCAGTTATGTCCAACTCTTTGCGACCCTATGGTCTGTAGCCCATCAGGCTCCTCTGTCCATGGAATTTTCCAGGCAAGAGTACTGGAGTGGGTTGCCATTTCCTGTTCCAGGGACTCTTCTCAACCCAGGGATCAGACTTGCATTTCTGGCATATCCTGTATTGGCAGGCAGATTCTTTACCACTATGCCACCACCTATATATATTTGTGTGTGTGTGTGTGTGTGTGTGTGTGTGTGTGTGCGTGTGTGTGTGTGCGTGCGCGCGCGCTAAGTTGCTTCAGTCGTGTCCAACTCTTTGCAACCCTATGGACTGTAGCCCGCCAGGCTCCTCTGTCCATGGGATTCTCCAGGCAAGAATACTGGAGTGGGTTGTCATTTCTTCCTTCAAGGGATCTTCCTGACCCAGGATCAAACCTGCATCTCTTACGTCTCCTGTACTGGCAGATGGGTTCTTTACAACTAGCATCACCTGGAAAACATATATGTATGTGTGTGCGTATGTATTTATGTATTTAGTTAATAATTTACTTAGTTTTTAGCTAGTTTATTGTCTGTTTTCCCCAAACTAGTGTGTAATATCCACGAGGACAACAATTTCTTTCCTTTCCTATGAATGTTCAGGATATATTTGTTGACCAATGCAACTAATAATGAAATGAGATAATGACATTGGTAAATCATGAATTCAAGCCCATCCCATCCTGGGCCCTCCAGAAATCTTTACCTTGTTCCCTTTAACATGGAGCAAAACTGAATTTAACAAAAGAAGGAAATAAAATAAGAGTGCTTTATTCCTTTAGAGTATAGTCATCTTTTCCTTATTAAAAAAATAAAAAGTTCCTTACCAATCAGGGAGAACTAGTCTTCTATACTTAGTATGTTTTTCATATTTGATGAGGGTAGAATATCTGTTTCAAAGATATAAGTACTATTGTACTTTGGCAGGATGCAACTTGCTATCATGATTGCACACGTTATTAGCTTGTCAGCAAAGAATTCACCCTGTAACAAGCACTCGTCTTTGCTTGTTCCTCTTGCATCATAATGCAGATATTCTAAGAGGTTTATTAAAACCTCCTGGACTTAAAAACATATCATAAGGTGACTATACACATAATTATTTATGGGCCAAGCGAAATTTAGTTGTTCTGGTGTCAATACATAATCCTAAAATAGGAACTGAAGACTTGACTCCTACCCAGACTTATCAAGCAGAGAGAAAGAACAAATGGTCCTCTAGGGGGTATTAATTTCTCAGTGAAAAGGTACACAAAATATCTGATTGATCCCTGTCCCAGAGTATATTTTTCACAAAAAACAATTTTGTGATATAAAGGCAATATCAAGCAAATAAAGTAGCCTCGGTCAACTAGCCCAAGCTAGAGCTCATGTTTTTCTAACAATGAAAATCTATTAATTCTAACCAGCTATAGTAGCATTTCTGCAATTTGTGACTTGTTTAATATGATTCCTTCCTATGAGGACCCTGAACAGAAGAGACAACAAAGATAAAGATGGCATCACAATTCCACATTGCAGCCTCTACGTGTATAAATGGAGGTTCACAGACTTCTTAATCCACTTTCTAGCATTATTTCTGACTGTTTACACAATAATAGCCTGTTCTGTGATGTGAATACAATGTGCTCTATAAAAATCAGTTTTTCTTGGTAATAAAATCTCTTATATAGTCAACTCTCTCTTAACTATCTTTTAATACAAAAATTATTTTTCTTCCCCAAAACAGTTTATGTTCTTAGCACTTGGTAGGATTCACACCAAGATACATTTCTTACAGAGAACTTCTGTTAATCATTTTGGTTTCTGCCTAAGAAATATTATTTTACATAGATCAGCCAGATTTTGAATCTAAATATGTGAAGTTTGGCTTAAAATTATTTCCTTTCAAAATTCATTTATTTTAAATACAATGGAATATTACTCAGCCATAAAATAGAAATAATGCCATCTGTAGAAACATGGATAGACCTAGAGGTCCTGTTAAGTAAGACAAAGACAAATATTATATGATATCATTTATGTATAATATTTCTAAATACAAACTAATTTATTTACAAAACAAAAATAGACACACACAGAAAATGAACTTACAAGTACCAAAGTAGAAAGGCGGTGATGGAATAAATTGGGAGTTTGAGAGTAATATATATACCCTGCTACATATAAAATAGATACCCAACAGAGTACATACCATATAGCACAGGGAACTATAGCTGATATTTTGTAATAATCTAAAATGGTAAATAATCTTAAAAATAATATGCATATATATAATACATATATTTATATACATAAACTGAATCACTGTGCTATACACCTGAAACTACCATAACATTGAAAATCAACTACACTTAATAAAAAGAAGAAACTTCATTCATTCAATCAAATATTCACACACCTTCTATTTTATTCTGAGAATTATTCTAGGTCTGTTTGAATAAAACCAAAGCTTCCCTTCCCATCCTTAGGAGGCTTACTTTCTAGTGAGAGAGAAAGCTAATCACCAAGTCAATATACACATACAATTTTTTATGTACAATTTTTATGTAATATTTGGGACAAACTCATTAGGTGTAATCTTCTCTTACTAGATGTAATCCATTCATGCAAACAAAGAGGCTGGGATATGTCATATTTTTGGTGACATTAAATTCTATGATTTTAGGAAAGAATTAAGAATGTACACAAGATGTGTAAAGGCATATTTTATGCTTCGTAGATACTTTGAAGATTTGTGCTTTGTCTTTTTTTTTGTTAACAAATTCAAGTCTTGCGGCAACCATATGTTGATGGTTAGCACTTTTTTAGTATTATTTTAATTAAGGTATGTATTAAAACATATTTTCTTAGACATTATGGCATTGCACACAATACACTAGAACACAGTGTAAACTTAATTTTTATAGGCATTGGAAAACCAAAAAGTTTATGTCACTCTCTTTACTGCAATCTTTACTTTATTGCAGTGGTCTGGAACCAAATCTACAATATCTCTAAGGCATGCCTGCATCATACACATACATACATATAAATGTTAATCACCACAAAATATTTATATTAGTGTGTGCTGTGCCAAGTCGCTTCAGTCATGTCCATCTCTTTGCAATGCTATGGACTATAGCTTGCCAGACTCCTCTGTTCATAGAATTCTCCAGGCAAGAATACTGGGGTGGGTTGCCTCGCCCTCCTACAGGGGATCTTCCTAACCCAGGGATCAAATCCACGTCTCTTACACGTCTCCTGCATTGGCAGGTGGGTTCTTTACCACTAGCACCACGTGGGAAGCTTATTTTTTAAATAATGTAGCTGACTAGCAAAAAGGGAATGGTAAAAATACATGAGGGCATATTCAAAGTAAGATGAGAGTAGGAAGCAATTAAACTTGGCGCTCTGCATACTTACAGACATGGAAAGATGTTTATGAGACAATGCTACAGGAAACAAAAGATGGTACTTTTTTTGCATTCCTTTATCTTTTATATCTAAAATTTACATAGTCTCTCAATTATTTATTATGCTCATTAACTTGTTCATATATCTCTTGTCTTTCCATTTATGTTGCAAGTAGGATGTAGGAATAATTAGGAATATCCTGCTCTTGAATCATTTCATTAAGTGTTTCTAAAACTTCGAAAAGTACTTTACTTGAAAGACCACCTTTAGGACTCAGGCATTACCTCTTTCCTGTAGGTTCCCACAGTACTACTTCATAGCAAGATTAACACTATTTCTCATGTTTTTATTTATTTATCTCTTGCTTACATCCTCCACATCTAGCAGATTCTTGAATTGCAGTGCATATTCAATAAGTTTGCTGAATGTGCTAATAAACTGACCTTATATTATTCTTAAAATCTGAAACAATTATAGAAAAGGGTCACTTTGTCTATCCAATTTATGCCTATCCCCAGGAGTTACATTTGATCTCTTTGCATTATCAAGAGAAAAAGAAAGTCTGTCTAGATGATTTTTCACAGATCTTACTAATTCAATCTATGTCATGTTAAAATTGATCACAGGTTATGTCAAAATAAGTCAACTCCCTAAAAAGGTCAGTAAATCAACTGAAAATAAATATTAAAGTGATTTTTAATATCATTATATGGCTATTTGTTGGTAGTGGACTAAATTTCTCCTTTCTCATAAGTTTGTTGTTTTATAGATGCAGCTCTGGACACTGTATGAAAATAAATGTGTATATCAAGGTAGTTTTATTAAGAATAAAGAAATGATTTTCATTCTTTCTGCAAAATCAGATGTTGAAAAGTGCATTTATTAGAGAACAGATTCATGATGAAACTCATTTGTTTCATCATCTTTGTTAGCCATGCAAGAATACACTCAAACTAAACAGAAAATATAGCAAGAATTTTCATTTACAAATTACTTTTATTTTTATTTTTCATTTGCGTAAAAAAAATCTGCACAAATAGGAAAACAAGTTCCATGTTCTGTGTCATTTATGTTTTAAGCCCTAATTATATTTAAATTACTCTTCAACTCTAACTGCATTAACATAATTGTGTGTCAACTAGCAAGATGTACTTATTGAATGAGGTATTTTTAGAACAGTCTGCAAGTCAATAATGTCTTTTCCAATTTTTTGTTTTACATATCTCTATGCCAATTATCTTTTACTAGAAGAGTTCCTTTTTTTCCTTTTGTTTCTCTGAAAATGCAGCTTTCAAAACTTTCAGCCAAGCTATTTTTTACTCTTATTCCATAGAAATAGTGTTAACAGTATTATGTGAAGCTCAGTTGATTTAGTTTTATGTACATCTAGAAACTGTTGGCAGGAATATCTCTGTGTAAATTTGAGCTTCGCATCTGCCAGCAGACTTTCTGCCAAGATGCAACGTTGCCTTGTAATACGTGACACAATGAAAGACAAAATCCAGTAGAGTCATTTATTCATGCAGTTGGATGTGTAAATTGGAATTCTAGGGTAAGTGATCTAACTAGTCATGCTTTCACAGTACCAAATGTCTAAAATACCTTTGGATAAATAAACAAAGCAAATGTAAGAAACCCAGAAATATATATTTTTATCAATATTTAATCTTCAATTTTAAAAGCGCAATCATGTAGCTTCTTACAGTTGGTTTTTAGTATCACAAAACAAAACAACAAAGAAACAAAATCCCTGCACATGTTTTTTTCCTACCTACCATGGACTAACCTGAATTCCTTTAAATTCTAATGTGCTTTCATTGTGTAGTTTTAATTATATCATTAAAACTATTTTCTTTTAAATATTAATTTCTCTCAAGCAAGTATTTATCCGTGATTTAAAAATACATATAATATCAAAATGTATGTTGCAAACGATATTCTCCTACTTCACTCTTCCGATATCCTTTTCTGCTTCCATAAACCACCATTTTCAAGTCTTTATTTCTGATATTTAGCCACATGATTATAATGAATATGCTTATACTAATATTTCCAGATATCAATATTAGGAATTTATTTCCTATCTATTTATTTCCTATTTATTTCTTATTTATTTCCTCTTTGCCTTCACTCCTACCATTTTAGCATTATGGTTTCATAAAACATATTTGTCATATTAATATCAAATATACAAATTGTATATTTATTAACAAAAATTGTTCAGTCAGGCAAAAATGTAATAATATATAGTCAATCCCTTCCACTGACCATGGTTCCATTCTACAAAGTAGCTGAAAGCGCTGAATCAGTGAACACTGAGCCATGGCTCCTAGGTGGAACACAGGGTTAGGTTCTAGTAGCTTTTTGTCACCATACAGTCATCAGTCAGTCAATCCAGAACCTTATTTATGTGTGCTTCCATTCCAGATTCCTTATTTAATAATATTGTTGAAATATGAGCACTGAAGTCACATCCAACAGCCGTAGAGCTTATACCTTAATGAAGTTTATCTAACATCTACATTTTCTCCATAAAGCACAGCCCAAACTTCCTGCACTTGGAAACAACTAGACAGCAATTCAGCAGTACATTTGGAGGTCATTTGAAAGAGTGAAATCTCAAACAAAAAATAAGCAAAAAACAAACAAGAAACATAGCATTAAATAGACAGTGAAAACATTTAAATTATGAGAGCAGAAAGAGGAAGTCAGAGTGTCAGTTTGTTTGAACTCAAATGGGGATCTGCAGGTCAAGCAACTCAAACTTGCTGCTCTGTACATGTCTATGAATGACTTCAAATGTGCATGAGTATTGATTTTGGGTTAAAAATTGTAGTGATCGGTGAATTTCCAAATACAGAAGTATTGAATATTGAAGACAGACTGTACTTATGATTCTTCCTGGAAGAAGAACTCTTCCCCCTAGAGTTAACTGGTTTACAATCCCTAAATCTTTTCAAACTTTCACACATCTCTAAACATCTCTAACTCCCAGTCATGCTCCTATCTAGAATGAGTACTATTGGTGTGTCTAGGGACTGTCTTTCACCAACTAATGGGGTGACCAGCTACTTCCTTGATCTCAAGTTTTTGGGCCTGATTTGGTGAAAACACCCACCATTGGCTTCCTAAGAATGAACACTCTATGGGTAAAGATATTCAGATCTTAAATATGTGAGAAGATCTTTATCATACTCTCTTAATGATGGTTAAGTTGGATATAAAATCCTGTGCTGAAAATAATTTTTCTAAATTTTTTGTTTAGTGATGCTTTTTGTTATATCCAGTAGAAAAACTAAATGCTATTCTTATGTCCAGTCACATCTGTTTTTGGTTTTAATCTTTGTTTTTTTCCCTATGGATGCTTTTAAGATCCAATGGCTCTGGTGTTACAAGATTATGGACTATATGTAGACCTTTAGAACTTTTAGGAATCTCTCCTTTCATATGTATTCTCTTTACCCGAGTGGGTGCAGTGTTAATGTGAGGGTTCTTATTTCTTTACTCTAATTTTAATGGAGTTTTATGAGGGAAAATAAAAATGCTTGTATACAGTTATATTTAACTGAGTCCTGTAACCAATTTTAGTATAGCTCATTGATTGATTTACTTCATTACTTGACAGATACTGAGTGCCTAACCTAGACTTCTAAAACAGAATCTGCCCACAAGAATTCTAAAACAGAGGAAGGACAGAGGTATATAAATTACCACAATGAAAAGTAAAAAGTGATACATGCCATAAGAGATACAGATACTAGGAGAAAGCAGAAGGTGATTATTAACAGCTGGGGATCTCATTAAACATATCATTAAAGTTGATATGCTGTTAAGATCTGAATCTGAAAAGATAGGCACTACTTGGATACAAAGACAGAAGCCCCACAGGCAGAAGGCATTATTACTTCAAGGGAAATGAATAAAGGCACAGAAATATGCATGGTTACCTACTGATATAAATGTTGAGTAGTTTAATTTTCTTCATGAATGTGCCTAGAGGAGAGCTATTAATAAATTGATTTCCATTCTCCTTTTCTGCATGAATGCCATTCCTAAAGTCTTTACTACACTAAAGAAAAGTTAAAGTTTAAATTTCATGATTTTGAATATAGTTAGGAAATCAAATGAGCATTCAGTAAAATAATCAATAACAAAATTAAATATAACTTTAAATACTGACAGGACCATGTACCTTCATGGCCCAATCCTTCTCATATTATGGAAAAGATTTTTGCAGAGAATCTAATGTTAAAATTTGAAGCAATATTCATACTATATTCTTCTAAAACTAATGTGTTTGAATTCTGAATTTTAATAGTCAACAAGACAAGGTAGTCTGATTTAGAATTGTGGAGATCTAAAACGATGACTTGGAGAGTACACGATTGGCTTTTTACACATAACATCCGTGTTCACGGATACTGAAGAGATCTCCATAGGGTCTTACTCTGAGACTGCTCTCCCAGTAGCTGCCAGGAAACTTCCCCTCACCCCTCCCCATCCCCATGAGACTGTCATAAAACAAAACTCTCTAATGCTCTATTAATTAATATTACTGAGACGTGATTCAAGACTGAACAAATTATACTGTACTCTCTTAACGACTATTGTTTATGAAAGCCTCAGTATACTGCTTTTAAAAACATTCGCTTGTCCTCTTAATTTGGTAGTTTTAGGTGAAATCACTAAAAATAATTTAAAATAGAATCACATGTCACTCCTTAAATAAAAGTAGTAAAGATAGTTATTTTTAAAATGTGATATAATAATAGTGATTAGAAGTAATGGTTTAGGCAAGTTACTGCAAATGTCCCTAGAAAAATGCACCAGGTCTAAACAGCCATTCAACATTTATTTTTTAAAAGCAGTGTGTTCCCATGTGTATTTTTCATAGCTTATTAAAAACAAATGGCTATATTCTATTTTACATGAATAAACTGTTAATTTCACAAAACCAGGTTAAAAGAACACAAAATATTCCACAATATAAGAAAGTCCATTTTGTCTTAAGTATGTTTTAAGCATGACTAACAGGGTATTTAAAGAATACCAACCATTCAGAGAAAGTGAACATATCAAATGGATTATCAGAAATGCTGAAACTTTGTATACTTAACATTCTTTCATCAAAAGTTCACATTTTATTAAGTTTTTATATTTTCCATAGTAATATTTGGTCACTGTACAGACAAAAATACTAAGATCAATCATAGATTCAAAGACAAATAACAATCCCCTTATTTTTCCCAGAGTTACTCAAACACATGCCCATTGCATTGGGAATGCCATCCAACCACCTCATTCTAGGGCTCCCCCTTCTTCTCGCACCTTCAATCTTTGCCAGCATCAGGGTCTTTTAAAATGAGTCAGTTCTTAGCATCAGGTGGCCAAAGTCTTGGAGTTTCAGCTTCAGCATCAGTCCTTCCAATGAATACTTAGGATTGATTTCCTTTAGGATTGATTGGTTGGATCTCCTTATAGTCCAAGGGGCTCTCAAAGAGTCTTCTGCAATACCACAGGTCAAAAACACCAACTCTTTAGCGGTCAGCTTTCTTTATAGTCCAACTCTGACATGCATATAGTCATGTTACATGACTGCTGGAAAAGCCATAGCTTTGACGAGATGGGCCTTTGTTGGTAAAGTCTCTTTTTAAAAATGCTGTCTAGATTGGGCAAAACTTTTCTTCCAAGGAGCAAGCGTCTTTTAATTTCATGGCTGCAGTCACCATTTGCAGTGATTTTGGAGCCCAAATAAATAACGTCTCTCACTGTTTACATTGCTTCCCCATCTCTTTGCATGAAGAGATGGGACCAGATGTCATGATCTTAGCTTTCTGAGTGGTGAGTTTTAAGCCAACTTTTTCACCCTCCTCTTTCACCTTCATCAAGAGGTTCTTTAGTTCTTCTTCAATTTCTGCCATAAGGACGGTGTATTCTGCATATATGAAGTTATTGATATTTCTCCCAGCAATCTTGATTCCAGCTTGTGCTTCAACCAGCCCAGCATTTCTCATGATGTACTCTGCATATAAGTTAGACAAGCAGGGTGACAATATACAGCCTTGAGGTACTTCTTTCCCGATGTGGAGCCAGTCTGTTATTTCATGTCTAGTTCTAACTGTTGCTTTCTTACCTGTGCACAGATTTCTTAGGAGGGAGGTGAGGTGGTCTGGTATTCTCATCACTTGAAGAAATTTCCACAGTTTGTTGTGATCCACACAGTCAAAGGCTTTGGTATAGTCAATAAAGCATAAGTAGATGTTTTTCTGGAGCTCTCTTGCTTTTTTTATAATCCAACAGATGCTGGCAATTTGATCTCTGGTTCCTCCGCCTTTTTAAATCCAGATTGAAAATCTGGAAATTCATGGTTCACGTACTGTTGAAGCCTAGCTTGGAGAATTTTTAGCATTATTTTGCTAGCATGTGAGATGAGTACAATTGTGCAGTAGTTTGAACATTCTTTGGCATTGCCTTTTTTTGGGACTGGAATGAAAACTGACCTTTTCTAGTCCTGTGGTCATTGCTGAGTTTTCCAAATTTGCTGGCATATTGAGTGCAACACCTTAACAGCATCATCTTTTAGGACTTGAAGTGACTCAGTTGGAATTCCATCATCTTCACTAGCTTTGTTTGTAGTGATGCTTCCTAAGGCCCACTTGACTTCCCATTCCATGATGTCTGGCTCTAGGTGAGTGATCACACCATCATGATTATCTCGGTAATGAAGATCTTTTTTTGTACAGTTTTTCTCTGTATTCTTGCCACTTCTTAACATCTTCTGCTTCCGTTAGGTCCATATCATTTCTGTCCTTTATTGTGCCTATCTTTGGATGAAATGTTCCCTTGGTATATCTAGTTTACTTGAAGAGATCTCTAGTCTTTCCCATCTATTGTTTTTCTCTATTTATTTGCATTGGTCATTGAGGAAGACTTCCTTATCTCTCCTCGATAGTCTTTAGAACTCTGCATTCAAATGGGTATATCTTTCTTTTTCTCCTTTGCCTTTAGCTTATCTTCTTTCACAGCTATTTGTAAGGCCTCCTCAGATAACCATTTTGTCTTTTTGCATTTCTTATTCTTGGGGATTGTCATGATCCCTGCCTCCTACACAATATCATGAACCTCCATCCATAGTTTATCAGGCAGTCTATCAGATATAATTCCTTGAATCTATTTCTCACTTCCACTGTATAATCGTAAGGGATTTGATTTCGGTCATACCTGAATGGTCCAGTGGTTTTCCCTAGTTTCTTCAATTTAAATCTGAATTTGACAATAAGGAATTCATGATCTGAGCCACAGTCAGCTCCCGTTCTTGTTTTTGCTGACTGTATAAAGTACTTGGATGCAATATCAAAAATGACAGAATGATCTCTGTTCGTTTCCAAGGCAAACCATGCAATATCACAGTAATCCAAGTCTATGCACCAACCAGTAATGCTAAAGAAGCTGAGATTGAATCGTTCTATGAAAATCTGCAAGAACTTCTAGAACTAACACCCAAAAAGTATGTCCTTTTCATTTTATGGAACTGGAATGCAAAAGTAGGCAGTCAAGAAATACCTGGAGTAACAGTCCAATTTGGCCTTGGAATACAGAATAAAGCAGGGCAAAGGCTAATAGAGTTTCGCCAAGAGAAAGCACTGGTCATAGCAAACACCCTCTTCCAACAACACAAGAGAAGACTCTACACATAGACATCACCAGATGGTCAATATCGAAATCAGAGATTATATTCTTTGCAGCCAAAGATGGAGAAGCTCTATACAGTCAGCCAAAACAAGACTGGGAGCTGACTGTGGCTCAGATCATGAACTCCTTATTGCTAAACTCAGACTGAAGTGAATTAACTAAGAATGTCTTGATTCCTTGAAAGCTCAGTCAGTAAAGAATCTGTCTGCTGACTCTATATTTGAGACAGCAAAAGAGACACAGATATAAAGAACAGACTTTTGGACTCTGTGGGAGAAGGCGAGTGTGGGATGATTTGAGAGAATAGCACTGAAACATGTATATCACCATATGTGAAATAGATCACCAGTCCAAGTTTGATGCATCAAACAGGGTACTCAAAGCCGTTGCACTGGGACAACCCTGAGAGATGGGATGAATAGGGAGGTGGGAGGGGGGTTCAGGATGGGGGACATATGTACACCTGTGGCTGATTCATGTCAATGTATGGCTAAAACCACTACAGTATTGTAAAGTAATTAGCCTCCAATTAAAATAAATAAATTAATCTGAAAAAAAAAAAAAAAGTCAAAATGGGGAAAAAAAGAAAGAACCTGCCTGCAATACAGGAGGCTACCTGCAGTATAGGAGTCCAGGGTTCAATCCCTAGGTTGAGGTCCCCTAGAGAAGGAAATGGCAACCCACTCCAGTATTACTGGGGAAATCTCATGGACAGAGGAGGCTTTTGGGCTGAGGTCCGTGAGGTTGCTAGAGTCGGACATGGATTAGCAACTAAACCAACAATAAAACCCTTTCCGCTGCTGAACTCAGTGTGATAGTGTCTAGCAAATATTAAGTTCTCTGAAATGTCCATGATTTCTTTTATCCCAAAAGAGACCATATAAAGTCAAGAAAAGAGCAATTAAAAAAAATATATATATATATATGAATGACTTTAAGATTAAATCTACTTTAGTTCTTTGACATTTTCTGAATTCTTACTATTTTCAAAGATTTTTAAAAATTTATTTCCCATGACAGAGGTTATCTTGTGAGATAGGACATTCATTGGTAAAATCAGGAGACTTTTTGGAAGAATCAGGGAATATTCAATAAATACTGATTAGTCTCTAATACTCCTATTATTGTAGTGTTATTTATCATTCTAAATAATTTCTAACCACATTCTAAATAATTTCTGTCATGTATGTAGGGGAATAATATCCATTCAATTATAATTCTTCAGAAAATCACCAAAAGATAATAGAAATACATATTTTAATTAAATATTCTGTAGGATAAAATACATATAGTATAATATAAACTTAACATGGTATATATCTGGAGTTATTGATATTATCCATTAATTGGAATTATATAAACATCTTTTCTACATGTTATGCACATATATACATCTCTAAGTCTTTGGAAAGACTGTTTAAATCTCAAAATAACCATGACAAACCTATCAATACATGAAGACTAACTTATTGATAATTCACCTTTCTAGTACACTAAATAGGAATGTGTGTTTTATTATTCAGATCTTACTATGTCAGTTGGCATCACATGGATACTCTAAATTTCTACTGAAGAATGTAGGTCATCTATTTGCTAATACAGCTGAATGTATTAACAGCAACAAAACTGTACTATTAGCTGAGTTATATTAGATATTTAATACAACTCAGGGGCTAGACTAAAAATCTTGGACCTATACAACTATTTTATGCATAAAGTGTTATTAATATTCAAAGTTTTTACAGACCAAGAAATTGAGTCTGAGATCCTAAAGAAGCTATCAAAGATCACATAGCAAGCAACCCATAATAGAGAGAAAATCTGAATCAAGTCTTTTGCACTCTAAAACTTGAACTTCTGTTTTCTATGTTGTACTCACCACATTTAATACAGGAACATCCTTCAGGACAAATGTTTATAAAGGTTTTTCTGGTATTCTAACCATAAATTAAGTAAATTACCCAAAAGTACACATCCAAAGCAAGTCTAATGCTCACAGACCAATGAACCATCCTATAGAAAAACAATGTTATAGATTTCTAATGCACATAACACAATTGTTATATTTAATATGATTAATAATTCATTTTTATGACCGAAATTAGGGAACTAACATGTAGATTCTTTGTATTGTATTATATGTACGGTCACACTACTTCTTTAACTTATAGGCAGTCATGTGAAATGTCAGGCTGAATGAAGCACAAGATGGGATCAAGATTGCCAGGAGAAATATCAATAGCTTCAGATATGCTGATGATACCACCTGCAGTTTCAGATATGCAGAAAGTGAAGAGGAACTAAAGAGCCTCTTGATGAAGGTGAAAGAGGAGTGAAAAAACCGGCCTAAAACTCAACATTCAATAAATAAGATCACAGAATCTGGTCCCATCACTTCATGGCAAATAGATGGGGAAAATGTGGAAACAGTGGCAGACTTTATTTTCTTGCGTTCTAAAATCACTGCAGACAGTGACTGAAGCCAGGAAGTTAAAAGACTCTTGCTCCTTGGAAGAAAAACAATGACAAACCTAGACAGTGCATTAGAAAGCAGAGACATCACTTTGCTGACAAAGGTCCATATACTCAAAGCCATGTTTTTTCCAGTAGTCATGCACAGATGTGAGAGTTGGACCATAACGAAGGCTGAGGACTGAAGAATTGATGCTTTCAAACTGTGGTGTTGGAGAAGACTCTTGACAGTCCCTTGGACAGCACGGAGATCAAACCAGTCAATCCTAAAGGTAATCAACCCTGAATATTCATTGGAAGGACTGACGCTGAAGCTCTGATACTTTGGTCACCTGATGTGAAGAGCCAACTCACTGGAAAAGACCCTAATGCTGGGAAATACAGAAGGGAGTGACAGAAGATAGGATGGCCAGATGGCATCATCGACTCAACGGACATGAGTTTGAGCAAACTCTGGAAGACAGTGAAGGACAGGAAAGCCTGGTGCATTGCAGTCCACTGGGGTCGCAAAGAGCTGGACACGACTGAGCAACTGAACAAAAACAGCAGCAGCGTTGCTCACCCTACTGTCCCGGTAACAAAGAAATATGTATTGACTTTACTGAAATCAAAACAAGAAAGCGTTTCATTTAGTGTAAAACAAGTGGTCCTTGACATGTCTTTCCAAAAAGAAAGGAAAAATAGTAAATTATATAATTAAGAAAAATCAATCTTTTAAATTCATTTACTCATTCATTCCTAAAATATTTTTGCACAGAATGTGTGTCAAGCACTATATAGGCAGGAAGAAGAAAATTTAAATAAAATGGAGCCCCTTCCCTACTCAGGAAGCACTTTCAAATAAAGTAAAAATATAAATGCTGCATGGCAATACCAAGAAGGATGCAATTAACTGCATCTAGTATAACTGAGTGCAATGTTTTAGAAATATATGCTTTATTAATTCCCCCAATTAGTTAACATTTTCCAAGTACAGGATCCTTAAAGTTTAAGTCTCTTTAAAATTAATAAGAGACTGAGAATTCCTTAATAAATTCCTTTTAACAAATTTATGTCGAAGTTCCTTATTATTTTATAGTAATATTTGCATATTCATTTAATCAGAAAACATTTTAGGAGCACTGGTGTGAGCTAGACTTTGTTAAATGTTATGTTTAATTGAAAGCGTGTTCCTTGACCATGAGTATTTGACCAATCCAAGAGTTGTTTAGTTGCTAAGTCATGTCCAATTCTTTTGTGATGCCATGGACTGTAGCCCACTATGTTCCTCTGTCCATGGAATTTCCCAGGCAAGAATACTGGAGTGGGTTGCGTTTCCTTTTCCAGGAGATCTCAACCCAGGGATGGAACCCAGGTTTCCTGCACTGACAGGCAGATACTTTAGCACCGAGTAATCAGAGAAGCCAAATTCATGAGAAATAGTTTCAAATTCACAAGTTTTTTTAATTGTAAGAAAAGATGTTAGATGTTAATCCCATCTTATTACTATCTTATTAATGGTAATATAGGAACTATTACCACAATATCAGGTAGAGAGCCTACCATTTTTGAGGACAGGAGCTAGTCTTGCCAATTGACTGTATCCACTTAGTTAATTCTATATTTATGGCTCATTTTCATTTCCCATCACTTAGACAAGCTCCTTTAAGAGAGTATGTTAGACAAAGAAATAAAGGAAGACAGAAAAATTAGAAAAATATAAACTGTCAGCAGAAGTAGCAACATGATTCACAAGACAAAAATGTAGGGGATGTGAATCCATGGAAAAAGTTTTTCTGATATTGTGATGATTCTGATTCAGGAAAAAAGAGAATGATAAAAAAGAAACAAAAAACAATATAATGCTAAGCAGTGTTTTAAAACTTTTAGGTCTATTGGAAGCCTACAACACAATCATATTACACATGGGCAGAGTTTATTATATTTAAGAACAATCTGTTAAATTTGGCATAATTGAGACTCGGTGTATTCTAAACAGGAAAATTTTATGGTTTATAAAATGAACTGCATTTCCTCAGTGAAAAAACTACCTTCGTGTTTGTTTCATACTCTAGATCAGGGGTCCCCAGTCTCCAGGCCATGGACCTGTATGGCAGATTGGCAGTGGCATTTGATTTGAAATAAAGTGCACAATAAATGAAATGCACTTGAATCATCCTGAAACCATCTCCCTCCCACTCCTGGTCCATGGAAAAATTGTCTTTTAGGAAATCAGTCCTTGGTGCCAAAACGCCTGGGGACCACTGCTAGATCTTTATTGCATATATTGTGAAAGATTGAAGGCAGGAGGAGAAGGGGACAACAGAGGATGAGATGGTTGGATGGCATCACTGACTCGATGGACATGAGTTTGAGCGAGCTCTGGGAGTTGGTGATGGAAGGGGAAGCCTGGCGTGCTGCAGTCTGTGGGATTGCAAAGAGTTGGACATGACTGAGGGACTGAACTGATTGTGTTTTTTATACTATTGAGATCAAAGTGCACTGTACTAAAAAATGAAAAGAAATAAATACACAATGAAATTACTGGCATAGCATATGGTTAAATTCTTGGACATGGACTTGGGCTTAAGGGTGTGAAAACAGTAAAGAGAAAACTACGCTTAATTGTTACAGACATTCAGGAGTGCTGGAGGTGCTCAGACACACTTCCAAAAGTATTGTTAATTATTGTAGTTGGGAAAGAATTTTAGGTTCACATTTGGGCAAATGTGTGCGTGTGTTTCCAGAAAGGTTTCTAGACTATGACCATGTAGGACCATTTACCCCAGGAAAACTGGAGTTAGAGAGACAATGAATATTTTGTTTTAGCGCAAACATTTTTTTTCTTTGTAGAACACATTTACACACATACTAAAGCATTTAATAGATAAGAACATTAACACTGTTCTTTAAAAAAAGAAAGGTATGGGACATTAAAGGCACTTTTTGTTAATCACAGCAGTTATATCTAATTACATAAACAAATTTGTAGAGCAAATTTAGACATATTCATGTATCAAGGAGGGCTATGTACAAAAGAAACTGTCAAAGACTTCAGCCCTAAGATATCTTTCTAATGGCCTTCCTTCTTTACTTTCTTATTATGAGATCTATGTCCTTGAGTTAAGCCATATGTCACAAAGAAACCCCTCTAAATACCTTTAGAAGAGTTACGAGTTAACCCCATAGCCACTCAAGTGTGCGTAAGATCAGCTCAGTTTATAAGTTTATATGCAGACTGTAGGATTAAGAGGAATAGTTCATTTTGATGATTGTGTTAAAGGATAAGGATGAATTAGTGAAAACACCAAACACTTAAGATACTTTTTGGAGAGATAAGCATAATGGGAATGGAGGGTACCAACAGAGTAAGTATTCTGAAATTTAGGAGTTAGACACCTAAGGATGAGACAGATAACTGTTAAAGCATTACGTAAGAATTATTTAAGACTTTGCAAATGGAGATGCCAATTAAGGAACTTAGCTTCTTAGAACCCAGAACAGTCAGAATATCCTATAATTTCCTTCCAACATTTTAAAATCAGATGACTACAATTCTCAAAATTTCTATAAAAGTAAATCACCAAGTATAAACCCTGACAATTTTCACAGTACTGTCCATATTCTATTCATCTTAACAAATAATGCTTTCCAGCGTGGTTATCTGGTCTATATACTCTATATAGTCTATACAGTTTCAGTCTATCTTTTGGAAAATATTCATCTGAGCTAATGCAATGAAGTGTATAACTGCAAGTGGTTGGCTAGGTTGTGTCTTGTGGGTTTTGTTGTCTACAATGAACCAATGCCATAATAATGTAAAACTGGCATATAGTCATTTTCTGCTTTGTTTTTTTTTTTAGATATAGAGAATACATGCTTTATATGCTTAATATAAGTAGAGGTAATATTATTAAAAATCCCTTTTATAATATATCCTATAGTGATTCAGCAAGCAGTCTGTATTATTATACTGTTAATGCTAAGGAACTCTACTTTCTGAAGGATTAGGGAATATCGACATTAATTCTGATTGGTAAGCACTAGATATAACCTAGATCTTAACTTCATGATTTCCAGATTATCCTTGTCCAGGAGAAATTTCACTTTTATAATGGAAATATGTGGTCAATCTAATAATGAAGTATTTGAAGGTCATATTACACATCCAACCTGGTGTTAGAAATACTTCCTGATTAATAATTGCACTCTGACAGTTTCATCACCTCTCATTATTAACACAGTTTTCCCATTCTTTCTATTTCCACTTATACCAAATAAAGGGGAAAAAAGATCAAGAATCAGGTCTGCTTTTAGCAACAGGCATAGCATGAATCCCTATTATCCACCTCTAATAATAAGCACACTTAATTTTCTTGGCTGATCCAAAGATCACAGCAGACAGTGACTACAGCCATGAAATTAAAAGACACTTATTCCTTGGAAGAAAAGCTATGAAAAATCTAGACAGCATATTAAAAAGCAGAGATATCACTTTGCTGACAAAGGTCCATCTAGTCAAAGCTATGGTTTTTCCAGTAGTCATGTATGGATGTGAGAGTTGGACCATAAAGAAGTATGAGAGCCAAAGAATTGATGCTTTCGAATTGTGGTGCTGGAGGGACTCTTGAGAGTTCCTTGGACAGTGAGGGGATCAAACCAGTCAGTCTTAAAGAAAATCAGTCCTGAATATTCATTGGAAAAACTGATGCTGAAACTCCAATACTTTGGCCACCTGATGTGAAGATCTGACTCATTAGAAAAGACCACGATGCTGGAAAAGATTGAAGGCAGAAGGAGAAGAGGGCAACAGAGGATGAGATAGTGCAATGGTAATATCGACTCAATGGACACGAGTTTGAGCAAACTCCAGGAGATACTTAAGGACAGGGAAGCCTGGTGTGCTGTAGTTCATGGGGTCACAAAGAGTTGGGCATGACTGAGCAACTAAACAACAACGAACTAATCTAAAGAAGCACTAATCTCTTTGGACCTATGGTCTCAAATGGAAATTCTGTGTTCTGCTTTTTCATAGTTCTCTTTTCAGTCATGCCTTTAAAGGAAGATATTAAAAGTATTAATCCAATTTAAAATCCAAGACCTGCCGTATTCTTGGTCCTCATGTGTAAGTGGTTTACTTCTAGATGTTATATTAACTGTCACTAGTCTGTTGCATGGTGTTCCAATACTACTCTGCTTAAGCTATGGAGGAGGGAGAGGAGAAAGAGAACTTAAGGAGACAATTTTAGATGTATCCATAATTTTGATTTCTTAAAAACAAGGCTACTTGAAGCAACTATATTAAAATATCACTACAGAAACCTCAGTGATGAGTTTGTGATAATGTTATTATTTGGATGACTCTATGTTTTAAAATATTTAGTAGAAAAATTCAAATATCCAATTTTGATTTAGATTGTATTAGGTTAAAACTTAAAAAAAAGTATAACTATCTGAACATCATTCTTAACATACAAAAATGTTTAACATCAGAGATTTCTTGTTAAATTTTAATAATTCTCAGAGATAAATGTTAATGGTTTTTAAAATAGTTAAATTATTAGCTATATTTATTTTAAATCTACTTATCAAATTTTTAGTTTTAATCTAGGGTTGAAAGTGAAGGCAATTATATAGTTTCAGTGTTGCAGAAACTTTTCAGAGTTTCTTATGTTCCAATAACAGATACATCTTTGCAACTATTCCATGGACAAGTCTTTAAAAGATCATACTTAAAGTACAAAGTTTAACATAGATTTATATAATCAAGCTCATTAACTATATAATTACAGTTATTCATTGCTCTCGTTGCTCAGTCACTAGGTCATGTCTGACTCTATGTGACCTCATAAACTACATACGGCACACCAGGCTTCTCTGTCCATCACTATCTCCCTGAGTTTGCTCAAACTCACATCCATTGAGTCAGTGATGTCATCCAACTGTCTCATCCTCTGCCATCCCCTTCTCCTCCTGCCCTCAATCTTTTCCAGCACCATGGTCTTTCAATGAGTCAGTTCTTTGCGTCAGGTGGCCAAAGTATTGGAGTTTCAGCTTCAGCATCAGCCCTTCCAATGACCATTCAGGGTTGATTTTCCTTAGGATTGACTTGTTTGACCTCCTTGCAGTCCAACAGACTCTCAAGAGTCTTCTCCAGCACCACAGTTCAAAAGCATCAATGCTTCAGTGCTCAGCCTTCTTTATGGTCCAACTCTCACATCCATGTATGATTACTGGAAAAACCATGGCTTTGACTAAATGGACCTTTGTGGGCAAAGTGATGTGTCTGTTTTTTAATACACTGCCTAGGTTTGTCATAGCTATTCTTTCAAGGAGCAAGAGTCTTAATTTCCTGGTTGCAATCACTGTCTGCATTGATTTTGGAATCCAAGAAAATGAAATCTTTCACTGTATCCACATTTTCCCCATCTATTTGCCATGAAGTGATAGGACCAGATGCCATGATCTTACCTTTCTGAATGTTGAGTTTTAAGCCAGCTTTCACACTCTCCTTCAACTTCATCAAGAGGTTCTTTAGTGTTTATTTTTCCTATTGGTCAACTTGACCTTTCAAAGTCTGAATGTGGAGCATTAAAACCTCTCTACTTCTGAGAATTTCGACTTGCATTTCTATCCAATTTTTAAATATACATTACAAAATTATATTTTAATATGTATGAAAATTCTTCACAGTTCTCCACTGTAGTTGGTTCATTTGTCAACACAAAATTATCCTCTTTGTGACATTTAATGCTGTTTTACTTGAATCCTATGTATTCTGGTATTAATATATCCAATCTTCATTTTATGTTTATCTGTTACACACATATATATATATAATTTATATATAACATTTGTTATTTTAATATGCAAGTATAAATAGGATGAATGGTATATCTTTTTGACCCAATCTATAACCCTTTGACTTTTAATATAATTTTTAATATATAACCAGATGCTTTTTATCATTTTTTTGCTTTTTTTTCCCATTCATGTTTCTTAACAATACCCATATAATTGGGCTACTGTAAAGATTAAATAAGCTGATATTTACAATTCCTGGCAAACAGGGTTCACTTAGTACTAATGTATTTGCTTGCTTTTATGTCCCTCCCTACATATTTCTGCTTTATTGACTATGCCACAGCCTTTGACAGTGTAGATCACAATAAACTGTGAAAAATTCTGAAAGAGATGAGAATACCATACCACCTGACCTGCCTCTTGAGAAACCTGTATGCAGCCCAGGAAGCAACAGCTAGAAATGGACATGGAACAGACAGGTTCCAAATAGGAAAAGGAGCACATTAAGGCTGTATATTGTCACCCTGCTTATTTAATTTATATGCAGATTACATCATGAGAAACGCTGGGCTGGAAGAAGCACAAGCTGGAATTAACATTGCCAGGAGAAATATCAATAACTTCAGAAACGCAGATGACACCATCCTTATGGCAGAAAGTGAAGAACTAAAGAGACTCTTGAAAGTGAAAGAGGAGAGTGAAAAAGTTGGCTTAAAGCTCAACATTCAGAAAACTAAGATCATGGCATCTGGTTTCATCACTTCATGGGAAATAGATGGGGAAACAGTGGAAACAGTGGCTGACTTTATTTTTGGAGGCTCCAAAATCACTACAGATGGTGACTGCAGCCATGAAATTAAAAGACACTTACTCTTTGGAAGGAAATTTATGACCAACCTAGACAGCATATTAAAAAACAGAGACATTACTTTGTCAACAAAAGTCTGTCTAGTCAAGGCTATGGTTTTTCCAGTGATCATGTATGGATGTGAGAGTTGGACTGTGAAGAAAGCTGAGCACCAAAGAATTGATGCTTTTGGACTGTGGTGTTGGAGAAGACTCTTGAGGGTCCCTTGGACTGCAAGGAGATCCAACCAGTCCATCCTAAAGGAAATCAGTCCTGGGTGTTCATAGGAAGGACTGATGTTGAAACTGAAACTCCAATACTTTAGCCACCTGATGCGAAGAGCTGACTCATTTGAAAAGACCCTGATGCTGGGAAAGATTGATGACAGGAGGAGAAGGGGACCACAAGAGGATGAGATGGTTGGATGGCATCACCGACTCAATGGACACGGTTTTGGTAGACTCCGGGAGTTGGTGATGGACAGGGAGGCCTGGCGTGCTGTGGTTCATGGGGTTGCAGAGTCGGACACGACTGAGTGAGTGAACTGAACTGAACCTATTCTATACTTTGGTCCGTTATAACCTTGGGAAGTATAAATGATGTTATAAATTCTACTGAAGGTAATCTTTACATGATGTATGTGCTTTCAAGTGAGGGCAGATTATCAATATGGAAAAAGAGGCTAGATAGAAACTTCAATAGTATTTGTTCATATGTGTGATTTATTTCCTTCTGTATCAAAATCCTTTCTTGAACATATCATGAATTACTATAAAGCTATTTTTTTATTAGTTGGAGGCTAATTACTTCACAACATTTCAGTGGGTTTTGTCATACATTGACATGAATCAGCCATGGAGTTACATGTATTCCCCATCCCAATCCCCCCTCCCACCTCCCTCTATAAAGCTATTTTCTGTGCCTCTTTTCCTGATTTTTCCCTACACTAAATTTCAATGGTTCCCTACAATAAACTTCTACAACATGCAAAATGTCTCTTAATTTAGAACTTGATTTTAGTCTTTTGCCCTCATTTGTCTTGAGACAAATGTAAACAACACGTGAATCAGCAACTGATTTCTCTTTAATCAGACTCAAGATTGTCGAAGTCTGTAGTTTAGGTATAATAAGAACAGCAGGATAAGGATGACAAGCCACAAAGTTAAATACATGGTTTGCGTGGGATTTGTCTTTGTATTGGAGCTGAGGCTACCATAATATGCACACCACAAAACAGTATTGATTTCCTGTTGAATGCTTGCTTATGAGTTTATGATTCACTCAGAAGTAAGGCAATCCTTCTGAAAAAATCCTATAGTGGTTTTTACACATCTATTAAATGATCTTATTACCATTTTTAAAGTGGACTTAATTTGTTACTTTTTGGATGCTTCGTCTTTCATGGTACTCAAACCCAGTAAATTGGTACTTCAAAAAGAAAAAGAGAATGTATAAGGTGAGTGATTATAAGATGCCCCAATTTCATACTGTATCCTTTTTCTAATTCTCACTATGATCTTTTCAGAAAATGCTCACCCCACTGCAGTTAGCAGGAATAGCTTGGATGCTCCCTGGAATAGGTAAGTTCCAGATGTATCTTTGGAAATGAAGTATACTTTGAACCAGTCTATATCATCCCTACATTCTAATGCTCTTTCTATTTGTGCACAATTATTTAGATTTACCTATCATGGCTGAGATGGGAAAAATTTGCCTTTAAATTCTCTGAAGGAAAAAAATACAATGTTTTACTAGTTAATATTTTCAATGCCACATGAAAGCCCCCAGAGAACACAATTTTGTGTGTTTGTCCCTAGTTGTGCAGTTGTGTCCAACTCTTTGTGACCCCATGGACTATAGCCCTCCAGGCTCCTCTGTCCATGGGATTCTCCAGGCAAGAATACTGGAGTGGATTGCCATTTCCTTCTTCAGGGGATCTTCCCACCTAAGGGATTGAACCCAGGTCCCCTGCATTGCAGGCAGATTCTTTACTGTCTAAGTCACCTGGAGATCCTCGATTTTAAGGGGGTTATAATTTGGACCCTATTATAACCTCTTTGATACTTCTATGAAATGGCATAAAACATAATTTTATGATTCTCAATGACAACAGCCTATAATGGCAACACACGTTTTTTCCCTCTCCATCTATTCTGCATTAGGGAATCAGACACTGGATGTCGCTGATAATCTCATGGATAGAAGGGCCAGAGTAAGGAATAATGATCCAGCAGCACATAATCCCTCAACAAATCAAATTAGCAATCTTTATAATTCTAAGTATTCATACTCTATAGGAAATACATTTTAATCTGTCTCAATGACCAGACAAGTGGAGTTGGAAGGGGAATTTCTAATCAGACCTAAAAGTGTAATTTCACACTCTGTTTTTAACACTTAAGCAGATATGACACATTACATGATGGAGCTTAACTTAAAACTCAAACCAACAAAAACATCTGTGGCTCTAAGTTGCTTCAGTCATGTCTGCCTCTTTGTGACGCTGTGGACTGTGGGGAGCCGGCCTGCTCAAGGCCCAAAAAGGCCCTGGGAAAGGCCTTGAAAGAGGCCATTCCCTGTCCTGCCACCCCATGGTAAAGTAGTAAAATATTTGCTGGGCCTCCTTTGTTCTTCCTTGAGAAAAACATAGTAGTGACCTTCACTTAGTAGTTTATTTTGGGAATGCGAAAAACAAGATGTAAGCTTCTGCAATCACTTAAAGAATTGTATTGATGTGACAAACACCAGATGGCATTTTTTATGAATTATGTTTTCTGCTTGTACTAGTATAAAGGTAGCTGTTTTACTCAATAAAATCGCTGACTTGCCTAAAGAGCATTCAGCCCTCTCGACCCCATCCTTTACTTTCAGCTTTTTTTTTTTTCTCAGGCTTCTGTGTGGTTGCGGTCGGGACTTGTTCATTTTGCCGGCTGGTCCCGGCAGTGGACCATAGCCCCCCAGGCTCCTGTGTTGATGGGATTCTACAGGCAAGAATACTGAAGTGGATTGCCATGCCCTCCTCCAGAGGATCTTCTTCACCCAGGGATTAAACCCATATCTGTTAGGTCTCCTTCATTGGAAGGTGGTTCTTTACCACTAGCACCACATTAGAAGCCCACAACTTCATGGCATGCCCATAATTTTGTTCCAGATATTATACTATGATGATATTACTCCATGCCTCTTGTAGATGCCAAAATCACTACCATTAATTAATTCTTTCCATGTCTTCAGCAGTAAGAAAATTCACAGAATGTCTAAAAGAACACTATATATAACCACTAAATATAACCATATATACGTTTTCCCTGTAGCTCTTGTGATCCTTGTTAGGTCTGGATATCTTTTTCATTCATTAAAGAAGAGTTGTCATTTGTTGAGCATCTACTGTGTCTAAGAAGGCACTGTCAGGCAGTATAGCAACAAGGTGTCAAACTCTTCCAACAATTTTGCAGAGCATCATAGTTGGCACCAATCTGCAGAATGATGAACCTGAGATGCAGAGTTCTTAAATGATTTAAGATTTCACAGCCAATAAATGATGGGACCAAAATTCTCATACAGGTCTGCCCAGTTCCATAGTCTGGATATTCTCCCCTCAGGATAAAACCTTTCACCCAAAGCTTTTCTTAAATCCAGTTCCTTCAAGGATTTTCTCAGTTACAATGGCAATTTAATAGGTTAGTGGGTATATGCTCCTTTATTCACTCATTAAATAAGATTCTGTATACCAATTGGTCTTTGGTAGGTCTACTGCATGCAAAAGGGAATAAACCTTGTCCCTGCCCTCTAAGGATTATAAGCCAACTTAGTTACACCTCTTGGGAAGAATGATGCTTGACAGAGTAACTATCTCAAGTGAGTTTTTTAGAATGAAGCAATTTATCAATGGGTGATCAGCTTAAAGGATTAAAGTGTAACATTGGGAAGTATCACAATGTCAAATGTCAAAAAATAAGAACATTTTTCAGGGACATTCTAGAGCTCCTTAAGCCAAAATAATGATATTTCATGTTAAAGGGTTCATATTTTTCAGGAATACACATTCTTATGGAAAATCATGTTTCAGTGTTTCTTCTGTCATACCACTCATTGCCACTTTGCCCACGAGAAAAACTAGCCTTAAATATTTCTTATGGGTAGTATGAAAATTATAGCTAATGCATCTGTTGATAAAATATGCTTTTAAGAGCACAAATGTTAATGGAAATTTGTTCCAACAAAAGTACCAAAGGACAACTGTCATACAGAAAAAAAATAATATGTTATTCTGTCTGAAGTAATTCTTCTCTTCCATTCACAGAAAACAAGTCAATACTTTCAGTTCTAAATTAAGAACATTTGGTTAAAATAAATCACCTAACAATATAGGGAGAGCACTTAGCTACCACTTGATGATTTTTCTTTTATACTCTCCATCTTTGTAGCTCATGCTTGAAAATATGTGAGGAATACTATTGTTGCCCTATGTATTCCCACAGAAGTAAAGTGTTATCCTTCTGATTCTTCTGAGGTTTTAATTATGAGAGTAATTATGTTGACATAATGTGCAAAATATTGTGATATTTCATTCTCAATTATTTACTACTATTGGCAAATGACAGCACAAATTACAGATATGCATACATCTGTGTTTGCTAACAATCCATTGTCAAACATTACTAAATTTTTAAATTATAGCTAGCAGCAATAGGTAATTCCCCCTAAGAAATTCTTCTGTTAGGATTCCTACAAATTAAAATCGTTGGAGCTGACCTGAATTTTAACACTAATATATGCCTTAAAGTGTTTAAGCTTTATTATTTTTCTTACTAAGAGTTAATTCATGAGTCACTACATTTAAAGTCACAAATATCTTGTTTTTTAAGGTAAATTTTATGTAATTCATCACTTGATTCATCTATTTTCCAGCATTAAAAAGCAAAACAACCATTAATACAGGTTTATTTTAGTTATGTTTCTATGTATATTTAATGTAATATTTTAACCCTTTCCCAAGGTATGGAAATCTTAAAATTAAATAAGATGCTAAAAAATGGATTCAGTTAAAAATATGTATTAGCCCATAAAAGTCTGTTTTTCTCTTTTGACTCACCTCCTAGAATAATGAAAACAAAAATAAATGGGAGCTAATTAAGCTTAAAAACTTCAGCAAAGCAAAGGGAACCATAAAGAAGATGAAAAGACAACCCGCAGAATAGGAGACAATATTAACAAATGAAGCAACTGACAAAAGATTAATTTCCAACATATATAGCTCATGCAGTTCAATATTAACAAAATAACAACCCAGTTGAAACACAGGCAGAAGACCTAAATAGATATTTCTCCAAAGAAAGTATACAAATTTCCAACAAGCATGTGAAAAGATGCTCAACATCACTAATTATTAGAGAAATGCAAATCAAAACTTCAATGAGGTATCACCTCACACCAGTCAGAATGGCTGTCCTCAAGACATCTACAAACAGTAAATGCTGAAGAGGGTGTGGAGAAAAGGGAATCCTCCTCATGCACTGTTGGTGGGAATGTAAACTGATACAGTACTATGGAAAACAGAATTGGAGGGGTTTCCTCAAAAAACAAAAAATAGAATTATCAGGTGATCCAGCAATCCCACTACTGAGCACGTATTGAGAAGACACCATAACTCAAAAAGACACATGCACCCAAATGTTCACTGTAGCACTATTTACAATATCCAGGCCATGGAAACAATCTAAATGTCCATTGACAGAGAAATGGATAGAGAAAGTGGTACATATGCACAATGGAATATTACTGAACCATAAAAGGAATGAAATTGGGTCACTTATAGAGGTGTGAATGGACCTAGATGCTGTCATGCAGAGTGAGCTAAGTCAGAAAAAAAAATCATATATCACATACATGTGGAATCAAGAAAAATGGCATAGATGATTTTATTTCCAAAGCAGAAAGAGAGACACAGACATAGAGAACAAATGCATGGAAACAATGGGGGTAGGTGGAGTGGGATGAATTTGGAGATGGGATCAACATATACACATTATTGTTAGTATGTATAAAATAGATAACTAATGAGAACTTACTCTAAAACACAGGGAAGTCTACTCAGTGCTCTGTGGTGACTTAAATGGGAAGGAAATTCAAAGAGGGGATATATGTATATGTATAGTGATTGACTGTTTTGTATAGTAGAAACTAACGTAACATTATAAAGCAAATATACTCCAATAAAAATCAACTTAGAAAATTTTAAAAAATACAATGAGCAAAGGATAAGAATAAAAAATTTACTGGAAAAAATGTATATATAATTAGATCCTAAAGATGTTTAACCTCATTAGTTACTGAGGGAAATGTAAACTGAAATAAGAGCTTTGCTTCTAGAACATCAACTTCAGTGTCAGTAGGAGACAAGGGACAGGCTTTTCATGTGTTGCTAATGGAAGTGTAAATTGGGTAAGACAACTTGGCAGTATCAGAATGAAAAAATGAAATTCTCCCCAATTATACTTCTTGCATTTTTACTAAGAGAAAATAACACTCTTTTTATTCAGTTCAGTTCATTTCAGTAGCTCAGTCATGTCTGACTCGTTGCAACCCCATGGACCACAGCATGTCAGGCCTCCCTGTCCATCACCAACTCCCAGAGTTCAACCAAACCCATGTCCATTGAGTCAGGGATGCCATCCAACCATCTCATCCTCTCTCATCCCCTTCTCCTTCTGCCTTCAATCTTTCCCAGCATTAGAGTCTTTCAAATGAGTGAGCTCTTCAAATCAGGTGGCCAAAGTATTGGAGTTTCAGCTTCAGCATCAATCCTTCCAATGAATATTCAGGACTGATCTCCTTTAGGATGGACTGGTTGGATCTCCTGGCAGTCCAGGGGACTCTCGAGAGTCTTCTCCAACACCACAGTCCAAAAGCATCAATTCTTCAGTCAGCTTTCTTTATGGTCCAATTCTCGCATCCATACATGACCACTGGAAAAACCATAGCCTTGACTAGACAGACCTTTGTTGACAAAGTAATGTCTCTGCTTTTAAATATGCTGTCTAAGTTGGTCATAACTTTCCTTCCAAGGAGTAAGCGTCTTTTAATTTCATGGCTGCAATCACCATCTGCAGTGATTTTGGAGCCCCCCAAAATAAAGTCTCTCACTGTTCCCCCATCTATTTGCCATGAAGTGATGGGACCAGATGCCACGATCTTAGTTTTCTGAATGTTGAGCTTTAAGCCAACTTTTTCACTCTCCTCTTTCACTTTCATCAAGAGGACTACCAAGAGGATGTATACTCACTTGTCCATTCAACATCACAGTAATCCAAGGCAAGGATTCAAACATTAATGCTAAAGAAGCTGAAGTTAAATGGTTTAATGAAGACCTACAAGACCTTCTAAAACTAACACCAAGAAAAGATAACCTTTTCATCATAGGAAATTGGAATACTAAATTTGGAAGTCAAGAGATACCTGGAGTAAAAGGAAGAAGTTTGGCCTTAGAGTACAAAATGAAGCAGGGCAAAGGCTAACAGAGTTTTGCCAAGAGAACACGCTGGTCACAGTAAACACCCCCTTCCAACAACACAAGAGACGACTCTACACATGGAAATTGCCAGATGGTCCATACCAAAACCAGATTGAATATATTCTCTGCTGCTAAAGATGGAGATCTCTATACAGTCAGCAAAAATAAGACTGGGAGATGACTGCAGCTCAGATCATCAACCCCGAATCACAAAATTCAGGCTCAAATTGAAGAAAGCAAGGAAAACCACTAGACCATTCAGGTGTGACCTAAATAAACTCCCTTATGATTACACAGTGGAGGTGACAAATAGATTCAAGGAATGAGGTCTGGTAGACACAGTGCCTGAAGAACCATGGATGGAGGTTGTAACACTGTACAGGAGATGGTGCCTAAAATCATTCCCAAGAAAAAGAAATGCAAGAAAGCAGAGTGGTTGTCTGAGGAGGTCTTACTAAGAGCTGGGAAAAGAAGAGAAGTGAAATGCAAAGGAGACAGGGAAAGATAAACCCAACTGAATGCAGAGTTCCAGAGAATAGCCAGGAGAGATTAGAAAGTCTTCGTAAGTGAACAGTGCAAAGAAATAGAGGAAAACAATAGAATGGGAAAGACTAGAGATCTCTTTGAGAAAATTGGAGATACCCAGGGAACATTTCATGTAAAGATGGGCACAATAAGGGACAGAAAGGGCAAGGATCTAATAGAAAATGAGATTAAGAATAGTTGGCAAGAATACACAGAAGAACAAATACACAGAAGAAGAAAAAAGGTTTTAGTGGCTCAAATAATCACAACGGTGTGGTCATTCTCCTAGAGCCAGATATCTTGGAGTGTAAAGTCAAGTGGGCCTTAGAAAGCATTATTATGAACAAAGCTAGTGGAGGTGATGGAATTCCAACTGAGCCATTTCAAATCCTAAAAGATGATGCTGTTAAAGTGCTGCACTCAATAGGCCAGCAAAATTGGAAAACTCAGCAGTTGCCACAGGACTGGAAAAAAGGTCATTTTTCATTCCAATCTCAAAGAAAGGCAATGCCAAAAAATTTTCGAACTACCACACAATGGCACTCATTTCAACCATACATGTTAGCAAGATAATGTTCAAAATCCTTCATGCTAGGTTTCAATAATGTGTGAACTGAGAAATTCTAGATGAACAAGCTGGATTTGGAAAAGGCAGAGGAATCACAGATCCAGCTTCCAATATCTGCTGGATCATAGAAAAAGACAGGGAATTCCAGAGAAACATCTGCTTCTGCTTTATTGACTATGCTAATGCCATTGACTGTGTGGATCACAACAAACTGTGAAAAATTCTTAAAGAAATGGGAATACCAGACCACCTTACCTGCCTCCTGAGAAATCTGTATGCAGGACAAGAAGCAGCAATTAGAATTGGACATGGGACAACAGACTAGTTCAAAATTAGGAAAGGAGTATGTCAAGACTGTATATTGTCACCCTACTTATTTCACTTATATGCAGAGTACATCATGTGAAATGCCAGGCTGTGTGAATCACAAGATGGAATTAAATTGCCAGGAGAAATATCAACAACCTCAGTTTATACAGATGACACCACTGTAATGGCAGAAAGTGAAGGGGAACTAAAGAGCCTCTTGATGAGGGTGAAAGAGGAGAATGAAAAGGCTGGCTTAAAATTCAACATTCAAACAGCTAAGATCATGGCATCTGGTCCTATCACTTCATGGCAAATAGAACTGGAAAAAGTAGAAGCAGTGACAGATTTTATTTTCCTGGGCTCCAAAATCAATGTTGATGGTGACTGCAGCCATGAAATTAAAAGACACTTACTCCTTGATAGGCAAGTTATGACAAACATAGACCACATATTAAAAACCAGAGACATTACTCTGCTGACAAAGGTCTGTATAGTCAAAGCTATGGTTTTTCCAGTAGTGATGTGTGAATGTGAGCGTTGGACGATAAAGAAGGCTGAGCGCCGAAGAACTGATGCTTTTGAACTGTGGTGTTGGAGAAAACTCTTGAAAGTCTCTTGGACTGCAAGGAGATCAAACCAGTCAATCCTAAAGGAGATCAGTCCTGAATATTCATTGAAAGCTGAAGCTCCAATACTTTGGCCACCTGATTTGAAGAGCTGACTCAATTGAAAAGACCCTGATGCTGGGAAAGATTGAGGACAGAAGGAGAAGGGGACGACAGAGGATGAGATGGTTGGATGGCATCACCGACTCAATGGACATGAGTTTGGGGCAACTCCTAGAAAGAGTGAAAGCCTGGCATGCTGTCATTCACGGAGTCGTAAAGAGTTTGACATGACTTGGCAACTGAACAATTTATGCACTGTTTGAAATAGCAAAATATTGGCAATGCTGTATGTACCCAGCAGTATAAACCACTTCTAATACTGTATAATCCATATGCACAGATAAAAGAAGCACTATGTGGGAAGAGAAAAGGAATTCCATAGTCTTGTATATGTAGACACATAAAGGAAAACATTTTTACATAAACATAGGCACCACATGTTTTAGGAATTTGTTCGTCTTTAATCCTCAACATCTTAAACAATGCTTGGCATATAGGTTCTCAGCTTAAAATCTCTTAAATAAATGAGTAGGAAAAAAAGGCTCTTTTTTTAATAACTTATGCTTACAACTTTATTATATAGATGTACAAAATACACATAGAAGTACACTTGAGTCTTTTATTTGAAAATTCCTGCAACTTTTCAAAGCACACACTAAACCATGAACCACAGCTGACAGCCAACTTTGACCCCGTCCTTGTGATCTTCTTGGCAACATAATTTGCACCCTGTAGGAACGAAGATGACTTCTTCCTATGACAAGGCTGTGTTCGACACTGGTTAATTAGCACACAGATGGCAGGGAGGCTGCCCATTTAACCCCCTACTATAGAAACCACACATTTATATGCAGCGCATATTGCAAAGTGGAATATTTGCACAAGTCATATGGCAGTAATCAGGTCCTCACTTTAGAAAGTTAGGATGAAAAGAAGGTAATGATTATGAACTTCAAAGTACAGTGCACTCAAATAATTGGACAAGCTTCATTGAGAAAAGATGAGGCACAACGTACTGTGCTGTTCTTATACTTTAATTCTTAATTCTTAGAAAAGGAAATATATATATATATAAAAGAAAAGGAAATATATATATGAAATTTATCTAAGATGCTGATCAAGTAGTTGGTAATGTAAATATAGCATGGTTTAAAGGAAAGGGGGAGAAATACCATACACACGTGTTTTAAAAATGCATTTTGAGGGTTTTGTTCAAAGTAAAATCTGAAAATAGTAAAGAAAAAAAAACAACAACAGAAAACAGGACTTCAAATGGGAGGACTTGCTGAGAATCAGAGACACTGAACAAAACAGAGCTGGAATCTCTTTCCTCAAGCAGTACATTTCTTGCACTAACTCCATACCCGAGATAGATAGGATTTCTTCTCTAACTGAAACATTTAAATATTTATTCTCTTACAAAAAAATATTCCTGAGTTTAAGGAAATGACTATAGGTATGGTTTCAGAAGCTTTCTCTTATGGCCTACTTTAGGCAAGGAAAAATAAAGAGTTCACTGATGAGTTAATTTCCTTTATCTAATTGTCATCTGGATGTGGATAATCGAAACTTGATAGAGCTTGTATAAAACATGCAACATTTAAATCTTGGCTATTGGTGAAGAATGTCTCTTGCTTATTGATTTTTTAAAACTAACTTCTCATATATTCTATCCTTATCAAAATTTAAAAATCACTGAAAAGAGGATTTCAGAATATTAAAAACAATAACATTTATACAAGATTTGATGTGAGGGATATTTCTTTCAAGATACTACTTCTCCTTGAACACATATTTGTTTTGGCTGAACAAATATGTTTGGTTCATTAGTACTATGAAGTATGTTTTGGTACACTATGCTAAGATAGTGTCTCAGTAATTAAATCTAAAAGAACTCCTATTTCTTAATTATATTCCAAGCACCAAGATAATTTTCGGATCATTTATTTTCTAGTTATTGCATTCAAAATGCTAAAATGGTACAGCCTCATCCCATATTATACAATTTTACAAAATGTGATCTTTAAACAATTAAGAAAAGCAAATGCTTTATGTAGAAATGCAAATTAATACTTTTCCTTACATTTTTGCTTGAGGCATTAAGACCAGGACTTCCTGTTGGTTTTCCAAGACAGCCTTTGGGACCTACTGTATCTTCATGCTCCCCTAGCAATGACACTTTTCACTTTGAATATGTCAAAGGAGGAAAAGCAGTATCATATAATTTAGGAATGAGAATGAATGGGATCCCTGAGCACTGGTTATCCTTGAAACAGAAATCTTACTGTGCATTTCATGTAAGAAATCTGCTGCAGAGGGCAAGGATGTGGGATCATAGCTGGGACTTACCCCTCTCACAGTTCTTTAAAAAAACACACTGTACCAACCCATTTGGGAGGAAACTTCTGACTAATGCAATGGATTTTTTTTTTCCTTTCTTTGCTTTCCTTTTTTTCTTTTCAGTTAACAAGGATTACATCCAGCTACTTTTTTAAAGTACTATTACTATTTTGTACAAAGTATAATCTTGCCATCTAAGTAAAATTTTAGTAGGAGGCTTTGAAAAATAAATCTAAACATAGCACATTGATGAAATAAATTGTAGGACACTGCACATTACTTAGAATAAATTTTAAGTAAAAAGCAGATTATAAAATAATACAAGCTGGAGGATGCAGATTTCTGCTTATGACATAGAGAGCTGCAAAAGTGACCCCACTACCCAAACAAGAAAAATAGGCCAGATATCCTACAAAATATATTTTCCTGAATCCATTAGAAAGCTGCATTATTAGGCAACCAAGAAATTTGAATTCCCAAGAGGGACAAGCCCCTCCAAGGAGATACAAGATTCACAAGCTGTCTTGCCAGTCAAAGAACATGGAAAATAAAGCAAGAGCCTCCTTGAGACTCAAAAAAAATTAGCTAAAATTTTAACAAGGCACTCAAGAAGTCTGGGCTGAGTGTATCCACCTGGAATAACTGCAAAGCCCACACAGAAGGATTAGTCAATTCATCTGCATACTCTCTATAGTAGTGTTCACTGATGCTAAGAAGGAAGACTGGGGGCAGGGCAGCAGCCTAGAGAGAAATGCCCTGTGTGGGGCAGGTAGTGTGGAGGAGATTACAGCTCTGAGGACAAGCACAAATGCCACAAAGTTTTCTGGACTCTTCTCCCATACAAAACAAAAAGCTGCAGGACACGGGAAAGGCAGCAAAGAAGCATGTGGCTAGGCAAAGAGTAGAAAAACACAGCCTACTAGGCTTATGGCATGGGCAGGAAACGCTCTTGGACCTGACATCCTACAACTACTCAAAGCTTGTCTCTCCTATCACTGAGAACATAAACACCTGGTCAAGGTCAAGGTCAACAACTGATCCATCCAAGGCAGGGAGAACTTGGTCATCGAGTGGAGGAGTGGCAGGCATCCTGAGACTTCCCTACTGGCAACCCAGGGCGCAAGGCCTCCTCAAACCACAGTTGATGCAGAATATCAGAGGACCCCCATTTCTCCATGGATCTATTGTGGAGTACTAAGCAATAGCCGTCTACTGGTGGGGAAAGATAAGAACGTTAATGGAGCTCAGATTCTGTGGTACACACCTTATGAGGATGATAGAATGTTGAGGATGGAGTATTCATACTGAAAACAACTCACCAGCATCCTAGTTCTTATCTGAAGCACAAGACAAAGATAACCCATCTCTAGAAGAATTTCAAACCTAGAGGAAATTCATCTCTAGAGGAACGTCAAAACCAAACGCAAGCAACCCAGGCAATTCCTGATCAGAGTGACTCAAAGCCCCATGCTAGCGGCCTGGTAGACGTTGAAACCTGCCCATTCCCATACATAAATACTAAACGCATCAGTAGTTGAGTTTCTACAGCCACAGAAAAGTCAGTAGCCATGCATTAGCCATCATTAATTGAAATGAAGAGCTGATAAATATAGCAATATTGTGTATCTCGAAAGCATTGTACTAAGTGAAAAAAGCCAGAGGTAGAAGACCACATGTGTCATTCTGAAAATGCAAAACTCTAGATGCAAAAAAAATTGATCAGTGGTTGTCCAGGTTGGTAAAGGAAGGGATACTGATTACAAAGGGTGCAAAGGAACTTTGGGGGAAGATGGTAATATATATTTTTTTTATCTTGACTGTGGTCGTTGTTGCATGACTGAATACACTGTCAAAAATTCATATAATTTTGCTAACATACAGAACGACAGTCAAGTGTTGTTGTTCAAGGAACATTTATTTGTTTGACAACTCATTTTTTCAACTGATAAATGAGAAGAAGCTGGTATTTCAAACATATGTTTGAATAAAACAAAACTGAAATCTCCAGTCAGGGAATGTGGTTTAATCACCAGTTTGTTAGAAAGGAGTAGCTTTTCTTAAATTCAGAATAATCTTCAATGACAGATATGCAGGTATCTTCACTAAGGACTGAACACATGATACAAAATTAAAGGAATATTATATATTGCAGACAATAGGGTTAATAAAAATGTTTTTAAAGCAAATAGGAAGTAGCAAATTAGGTGGGAAAAGAGCGTATGGGTGACAAAAAAGAGAGATGAACATAAAGCACACACACAATAGCTGTTTAAAGTTATTTAACAAAGGAAATACAAACTATACAACTCAATAGCTCACAGATACATCACAACTTTTTGAGATCATACAAAAATTAACCTCCATTGAGAAACAGTTCGGCAAATAAAATAGAAGAGGAAAATTTAGAAGACCTTGTTTGACCCAAGTCTCACCGTATCAATGACTTCACTGTCTGGAAAAAAATCACTCAACTTTTCGGGACTCAGTTCACTCAAATGCAAATGAAAAGACTTCAGGATTCTTTTCAAGAAATATGCATTTGCATGAGGAATTCTTAAATCAAATGCTGAGCAAGTAAGTGTTTGAATGAACATTTGCTCTATCTTTTAGGCAAGATACTGAATAGGAGGGGAGAAAAAAACTGAATTTCTTTCACATTGTAAACAGATTCAAACCTGTATACTCTTCTTCAAGTTAACTACTTTTAAGAAAATAATACAAGTTGTCACATTTAAACATGACAAAATAATCTTTAGAATAGGTGCATTCTGTGAAAGGTGTTCTAATTTTAATGAGATCTCACAAAATTAGACAAAATGCAAATAGAAGTGATTTTCTCTAAGCTCATTATAGAATAGGAACATTTTATTTGTAGAGGTTGATTTACCTTTGAAAATGTTTTTAAAGGAAGACAAAAGAGCTATTCAAAAGAATATAGAAAATATTTCTTTAGCATTAACTATACATTAATTTTTATAAATATTTAATATTATTTAAGAATAGGACCTACATAATACAAATGCATTCCATCTATTTGTACTTTTACCCATAAAGTTTCAAAATGAAAAAAAAGTCAATGATATTTTAAGACAACTAACATGAAACTTTCACTTCTAATCCCCAGTCTTATTTGTAGGGAACTTCTTGACATTCTTTTCAGTATTCTACAGGAATCTCAAGATATATATGTATAAAACTAAATCCAAGAATTCTTGCATCTCATCCTCCAGTGTGACCTATTCCAGGAAATGGCATGAGAGTTTATAAAAAATGTGAAAGTAATTCTTAACCCTCTCTTTCCTTCCCACTGTATGTAGTAAAATGGAAACCCTATTAGAAATATCTTGTAAATTAAGCTAGTAATAGTGCATACAGAAATAAAAAGAAGATAACATAGTGTGTTATGAAAATTTCAATCAATACTTAAGCCATTTTTGACCTACAACATAGAGAACACAAAATGAAATATGAATACATATTGATTAACCCAAAAAAAAGGCAGGAGGGGAGCAACCTAATAAAAACAAAAAAGAGAAGGGCTATATGAAAGTCAAATACTAAGATGGTAGATTTAATTTCAACCAATAAGTTAAACATACACGTAGCAATACTCTAATTAAAAGGCAAATACTGCCAGAGTATATAAAAGAGAAAGATAAAACTATGCTGTCGACAAGAAATGTACATTAAATATAAAGAAACAGATATGTTGAAATAAAAGGGGAAATAGTATAGAATGCAGAGAGTAAGTGTAAAAAATGGTCTGGCTATATTAAAACAGTATTTAAGTAAAATCAAGACAAAAACATTAAAAGAGAATAAGAAAGAAGGAATAATTTTTTAAAAGTGGCAAATAATCATGAAGACATAATACTAAATATGTATTTAAGTAAGAACAGAGCGTCAAAAATGCATTAAGCAAAACCTGATAGAAATAATGAGAAAAATAGAAAAAAATCATGATTACAAATGGAGATATTAGAATACGTCTCCCTGACACTGATAGAACATACAGACAAAAATAAGTAAAGATATATCACATCTAAACTACAGTATCAATCATCTTGACCTAATTAACCTTCATAAAACACTATATGCAATAATAGTAGGGATAGTCATAGTAATAATAGTAGGGATAGTTTCAAGCATAAAGAAATTGTTCACCAAAATAGATCATAAGCCTGACCATAATATAATGTATAATTTCAAAAGACTGATATCTGACAAAATATTTTCTTTGCTCAGAACAGAATTTAATTAGAACTCACTAACAAAATATGCAGAAAACCATTATATCATTTGTAAATAAGATAGTGTTAAATAATCCATGAATCTAAAGTGTTAAATAATACTTAAAGAAAAGTTTATAAAGTTAAATGCCTAAAATAGAAAAAGAAAAAAAGCCTAATTTAATACTCTAAGAAGAAGGTAAAAGAAGAACAAAATAGTACAAGGTAAATGCACAGAAATAAATGATTACGAGCAAAATAAATGAAATAGAAACAGACAAACAATAGAGAAAATATAGCAAAAGTTAATCCTTTGGAAATATGAATAAATTTGATTAACACCTAGTAAGAGTGAAAATAAAAATTACAAATATCAAAAAAGTAGGGAATCCACTTTAGATATTACAGATACCAAAAGGATAATAAAACCATATTGTCAAGAGTTGTAGGCCAACAAATATGATAACTTAGATAAAATGGAATATAACCTGTGCAGGGGGTGGAATGCAAATTATCCAAGCTAAGAATTAAGAAAATTTCCAATTTAAGAAATTTCCAACTTAAGAAAATATCCAAGCTAAGAAAAATTCATTAGCTCTCTATAAGACCAAAATTTAATTTTTAATCAAAACTCTTCACAGAAATAAAACTCAAGCTGCAGATTATATCTTCTATAAATTCTATGGAATATTTAAGAAAAAAACATGATTCTTAGACAAACTCTTTCAGAAAACAAAGGAGGGTCATGCTATATTAATCTTGATATCGTACCTGTTAAGACATTACAATACAAGCAAAGAAAATTATAGCCCAATATTCCTTATGAAATAGAAATATCCTCAACAAAATTTTGCTAAATATAGTCCAGCAATACTAAAAACTGACAATACATCATGCCCAAGTGTGGTTTATACTATTAATGCAAAGTTGGCTTAAAACACTGTCACCTCCTACCACAAAAAAAAAAAAAAAAAATGCAATTTACCAAAAGAGCTGAATGAAATAGAAAAGTAATATAATCATTGTTATAGACACAAGAAAAGCATTTGACAAAATTAAAAGCTATGCATGAAAAAAATCTCAGCAAAGAAGTTCCTGAATTTCATAAAAGTCATTTGCAAGACCAAGGCCTCGGGGAGTGGGGGAGAGAAAGACTGGGATTTCGGGATTAGCAGATGCAAACTATCATACATAAGATGGTTAAATAAAAAGGTGCTACTGGGTAGTACAGGGAACTATATTCAACGTCCTGTGATAAACCATAACAAAAAGAATATTTAAAATAAGAATGTCTAGATTTGTATAACTGAGTCGCTTTGCCATACAGCAGAGACTGGAACAACAAGGTAAATCAACTGTATTAAAAAAAAAGACCAAGGGCTAAACTCAAATATAATGGCAATGGACTGAATGTATTTCAGGGATGAATATAAAGGTGTCTGCTCTCATAATGTTAATTCAGTATTATACTGGGGCTTCTAGCCATAGTGGTAAGGCAAGAGAAATAAAAGCATAAATTTCAAAAAAGAAGGCACAACACTTTATTATTTGGTGACATGATCTTCTCTATAAAGTCCTTCTTAGTACTGACAACTGGAATTAATAAGTTTGCTAGGTTGTAGAATGGAAAGCTAATATATAGGAAAAAATTGCATTCTATAAACTGATAGAAAATTTTAAAATTGAATAAAAATATAATTTTTATAACAATACTAAAATACTTATGATAAATTCAACAAAAGAGGTGAAATATCTGAACTCAGAAAACTGCATAATTTCTGAGAGAAATTATAAAATATCTAAATAAATAAAGATTTATACTATGCTCATGGACTGGAAGCCCATAGTATAGATTCAATGAAATTCCAATTAGAATATGCACAGGATTTTTTTAATAAGTCAACAATCAGATTTTAAAATTAATATTAAAATCCAAAGGAGATTTAATAAACAAAATTATTTTTCAAAACAAAAAAAATATGAGGAAACTTCCTACTTGATTTTGAGATTTATTAAAATGTTAGTGTTGGCATTTGGAAAAACATAAGATAGTAGAAAAGAAGAAACAGCCAAGAAATAGACCTATACGTATACAGTTGATTTATTTTCAATAAAAATCTCCAGATAATTCAACAGGAGAATGAGAGAGAACTTTGATCTTTAACCCTAAACATTCCATATATGAGAGGATGGATATCCAGCTGAGCTATTTAAAATCCTAAAACACGATGTTATTAAAGTACTGCATTCAATAGGACAGCAAATTTGGAAAACTTAGCAGTGGCCACAGGACTGGAAAATGTCAATTTTCATTCCAATCCCAAAGAAAGGCAATGCCAAAGAATGTTCAAACTACCATACAATTGTGCTTATTTCACATATTATCAAGTTTATGCACACAATTCTTCAAGCTAGGCTTTAGTAGTAGTACCTGAACACAGAACTTCCAGGTATACAAGCTGGATTCAGAAAAGGCAGAGGAACCAGAGATCAAATTACCAACATTTGTTGGATCATGGAGAAAGCAAGTGAATTCCAGAAAAACATCTACTTCTGCTTCATTGACTACACTAAAGTCTTTGTCTGTGTGGATTACAACAAATTGTGGGAAATTCTTAAAAAGATGGGAGTATCACAGACCAATTTACCTGTCTCCTAAGAAACATGTATGCAGCTCAAGAAGCAACAATTAGAACTGGACATGGAACAATTGACTGGTTCAAACTTGGGAAAGGCATACACAAGGCTGTATGTTGTCACCCTGCTTATTTAACTTATATGCAGAGGAGCCTCTTGATGAGGGTGAAAGAGGAGAGTGGAAAAGCTGGTTTAAAACTCAACATTCAAAAAATTAAGGTCTCAGCATCAAGTCCCAACATTTCATGGCAAATAAAAAGGGAAAAATTGGAAACAGTGACCGATTTTTTTCTTGGGCTCCAAAATTACTACAGACAGTGACTGGAGCCATGAAATTAAAAGACACTTGCTCTTTAGAAGGAATGCTATGACAAGCCTGCTCAATCTGCTAAGTCGTTTCAGTCGTGTCCGACTCTATGCAACCCCATAGACGGCAGCCCACCAGGCTCCTCCGTCCCTGGGATTCTCCAGGCAAGAACACTGGAGTGGGTTGCCATTTCCTTCTCCATTCCTAGACAGCATTTAAAAGAGCAAAGACATCACTTTGCAGACAAAGGTCCATATAGTCAAAGCTATGATTTTTCCAGTAGTCATGTAGGGATGTGAGAGTTGTACCAGAAAGAAGGCTGAGTGCCAAAGAGTTGATGTTTTTGAACTGTGGTGTCAAAGAAGACTTTGAGAGTCCCTTGGACTGCAAGGGGATCAAGCCAGCCAATCCTAAAGGAAATCGATCCTGAATATTCATTGGAAGGACTGATGAGGAGGCTCCAATACTTTGGCCACCTGATGCAGAGAGTCGACTCATTAGAAAAGATTGATGGCTATCTGGGAAAGATCGAAGGCAAAAGGTGGATGAGATGGTTAGATAGCATCACTAACTCAAGGGACATGAGTTTGAGCAAACTCCAGGAGACAGTGAAAGACAGGGAAGCTTGGCATGCTGCAGTCCATGGGGTCTCAGAGAGTTAGACACAGCTTAGCCAATGAACAACAACAACAAGACGTATATCACAGACTTAAAGATAATGCCTGTGTCCTTGAGATAGGCAAAGAGTTTTACAAATAGCATCCAAAAACACTAATCATATAAGACAATGATATATTAAACCAGGTGAAATCATCTAGTTAAGAATCAATAAATAAATATGGCATAAGGCAAACATACACACACACACATGCACACACACTAAAAGATTAAAAAATTCACTTTATATACATTTACCAGAGCCTTCAAGGAAAGGTGTAACTTTATGTATAGTTTTAGGATTTATAAAATAATTGATTTATATAACTTTAATTATACAATTAATTTTTCAAGAGTTTTTGCAATAACTTAGGTATAAATTTATTTTTTTTTTATTTTTACACAGTTTAAAAATGGACACAATTACAAGACCTACATTAAAAAAAATAAGACTCATGAAAGAAACTAAAAAAAATAATAACTGAATAAATGGATAGATATTCCATATTCATGGGTAGGAAGATTCAATATTGTCAAGATCTAGTTGTTTCCAACTTGATCAATAAATTCAATACAGACCCCATAAAAATTCCAGTAAACTGTTTAGTGCATATCAACAAAGGGATTATAATTTTTTTATGGTATGTGTGGCTTACAAATAATATAAATTTTTTTCTCACAGTTTGGAGGCTACTAGACAAGGATCAGGTTATTATCACAGATGGATGAGTGTGCTCTTCAGAGTTACAGACTTCTGACACCCTCACATAGTAAGAAGCAGGTCTCTTTTATGAAGACACTAATCTCATTCATGAAGGCTGTACCCTCTTGACTTAATCACCTGTAAAATGGCCCACCTCCTAATACCATCACCTTAGAGGTTAGGTTTCAACACAAAGATTTGAGGGAGACACAAACATTCAGATCAGAGCATATCAAGAGCCACGAAATCTGGAATAGTCAACATAATAATGAAGGAGAAGAACAAAGTTGGAGGACCAACACTACATAACTTTAGAGATAGATTAATGGAATATAATAGAAGGCCCAGAAATAGACTACAGTCAAGTGATCTTTGACAAAGAAGCAATGGGAATGCAATAGAGAGAAAATAGTCTTCATAACAAATGATGCTGGAACTGTCCAAAGGGGGGGAGGAGGGGAAGACAGAAAAACTAGACAGAGACCTTATCACATGCACAAAAATTAACTCAAAATGTGTTAACATACACATAAACGCAAAAACTACAAAGCTTCTAGAATATAACATAGCAGAACACCTAGATGACTTTGGATATGGTGATGACTTTTGAAATATAAGACCAAAGGCATGCTCCATGAAAGAAAGAATTGATAACATTAAAAAAATTCTGTACTGTGAAAGACAATGTCAAGGGCTTAAAAGACAAGCCACATACTAGCAGATAATATTTGCAAAAGGCATATCAGGACTGTTATTGAAAATATAAGAATTCTTAACACTTAACAATAATAAAACAATCCAGTTTAAAAAAAAATGAGTCAAAGACCTTAAGAGTTGCCTCACCAGACAAAGGTATACAGATGGCAAATAAGCATGTAAAAAGATGCTCTATATGTCATCTAGAAAATGAAAATTAAAACAGTGAGGTATCAATTCATAACTACTAAAAAAATACCAAAATCTAGAACACTGACAATCCCAAATGCTGAGAAGTGACTGGAATTCTCATTCACTGCTGATGAAAATGCAAAATGGTATGGCCACTTTGGAAGACAATTTGCCAGTTTACTACAAAATCAACCATAGTCTTACAATATGATCTGGTGATTTGGTATTTATCAGAATATACTGAAAATTTACATCCACACAAAAATCTGCCCATGTTTACAGTTTTATTTGTAATCGCCCAAACTTAAAACAGAGATGATGTCCTTCAGTGGGCAAGGTACATCCAGACAACAAAATATTAATGAGCACTAAAAATAAATAAGCTATCAAACCATGAAGACATGGAGGACACTTAACTGTATATCACTAAGTCAGAGAAACCCATTTCAACAGGAACAGAATCCCAAAAGCCTAATATGATTCCACCTTTAAGATGTTTTGGTAAAGGCAAAACTACAGAGACAATAAGACGACCAGTGTTTGCAAGCAGTGTGCGGAGGAGAGAGGAAGGAACAGGGAGAGCACAGAGAATTTTAAGGCAGTGATCACTATTCTATCTCAGACTGTAATGATGTATAAATTCTAGTATACAGAGAATGTACAGCACCAAGGGTGAACCCTAATGTAAACTGTGGACTTCGGGTGAAAAGGATACATCAGTGTTAGTTCACCAACTGTAACAATGTTGTGGGATTGTTGATGGTTGGGGAAACTGTTCATGTTGAGAGAAAAGAGGGTATATGAGATCTCTATTCTCTGTTCAATTTTGTTGTAAATCTAAAACTGCTCTACAAAATATAAGAGTTTAAAAAATAGACCACATATCTAACAAGCAGTGGAGTGGAATTGGCAGGGTAGGCAGTGTCACAAATAAACTATTAATGTCTTAATCTTACATGTAATTTTTCTTGTCTCTCGCCTTGTCATCTGAGAAGATAGTTATTTTCTGGTTGAATTTTACACTGAATCACTTACCACTGTATATGCTTATTGGCAATCTGGATATACGTTTATTAACAAGTTTCAGTTCCAAAAAAACACACCATACTAAAAATATTTAATGCAAGAGGAAGTTTTAAAATGCCACTTATAAAGACCATTATAAAAGGAACTTACTCTTCCCACAAATGTCTTCATAGAACAACCTGCCAGACTAGCTACTACTTGACAAAATGTTCCCGTATGTTTAAGACAGTTATGTAATGTCAATTTTCCAAAGACAAGTGAGAAATACAATCAATCATTCAATGGCTTGTCTACAAGATGCCAAATATCTATACACAGGACCAAATGTCTCAAATTCTCTAACACAATTACTAACACTTGGATTGTGGTTTATAATTCCCCAAGTGCTTTATGGTACTGGAGAAGACTCTTGAGAGTCCCTTGGACAGCAAGGAGCTCAAACCAGTCAATGCTAAAGGAAATCAACCTGAATATTCATGGCAAAGACTGATGCTGAAGCTAAAGCTCCAATAATTTGACCACCTAATGTGAAGAGCTGACTCACTGAAAAAGACCTTGATGCTGGGAAAGATTGAAGGCAGGAGGAGGAGAGGGTGTCAGAGTGAGAGAGTCAAGTTCTACGCAGGTTGATAAGAAGTCCAGGGTCCTGGGGAAGGAAAGAAGGTTCTGGGCTCTAGAAGAGGAGACACGGGTCTGGAATTCTCAAGGAGGAGGAAAGAACAAAGGTCCTTTTTTTTCCCTCTACATTCCTTAGTCTTAGTCACATGAAATGGTTTTTCCTTTAGCCTGGAACTGATGATTATGCAACAAACAGTTTAGTTTAAACTCTGTACTAAGGATTAGTAGTACACTGAAGAAGCTCAAGTTGAACAGTTCTATGAAGACCTACAAGACCTTCTAGAACTGACACCCAAAAAAAGATATCCTTTTCATTATAGAGGACTGGAATGCAAAAGTAGGAAGTCAAGAAACACCTGGAGTAACAGGCAAATTTGACCTTGGAGTACGGAATGAAGCAGGGAAAAGGCTAACAGAGTTTCGCCAAGAGAACACACTGGTTATAGCAAACACCCTCTTCAAACAACACAAAAGAAGACTCTACACATGGGTATCACCAGATGGTTGACACTGAAATCAGATTGATTATATTCTTTGCAGCCAAAGATGGAGAAGCTCTATACAGTCAGTAAAAACAAGACCAGGAACTGACTGTGGCTCAGATCATGAACTCCTTATTGTCAAATTCAGACTGAAATTGAAGAAAGTGGAGAAAACCACTAGATCATTCAGGTATGACCTAAATCAAATCCTTTATGACTATACAGTGGAAGTGAGAAATAGATTTAAGGGACTAGATCTGATAGACAGAGAGCCTGATGAACTATGGATAGAGGTTCGTGACATTGTACAGGAGACAGGGATTAAGACCATTCCCCAAAAAAGAAATGCAAAAAAGCAAAATGACTGTCTGAGGACACCTTATAAATAGCCGTGAAAAGAAGAGAAGCAAAAAGCAAAGGGGAAAAGGAAAGATATACCCATTTGAATGCAGAGCTCCAAAGAATAGCCAGGAGAGATAAGAAAGTCTTCTTCAGTGATCAATGCAAAGAAATAGAGGAAAACAATAGAATGGGAAAGACTAGAGGATCTCTTCAAGAAAATTAGAGATATCAAGGGAACATTTCATGCAACGATGGGCTCAATAAAGGACAGAAATGGTAGGGACCCAACAGAAGCAGAAGATATTAAGAAGAGGTGGCAAAATTACACAGAAGAACTGTACAAAAAAGATTTTCACAACCTAGATAATCACGATGATGTGATCACTCACCTAGAGCCAGACCTCCTGGAATGAGAAGTCAAGTGGGCCTTAGGAAGCATCACTATGAACAAAGTTAGTGGAGGTGATGGAATTCCAGTTGAGCTATTTCACATCCTGAAAGATGACGCTGTGAAAGTGCTACACTCAATATGCCAGCAAATTTGGAAAACTCAGCAGTTGCCACAGGACTGGAAAAGGTCAGTTTTCATTCCAATCCCTAAGAAAGGTAATGCCAAAGAATGCCACACAAACTACCGCACAATTGCACTCATCCCACATGCTAGTAAAGTGATGCTTAAAATTCTCCAAGCCAGGTTTCAGCAATACATGAACCATGAACTTCCAGATGTTCAAGCTGGTTTTAGAAAAGGCAGAGGAACCAGAGATCAAATTGCCAACATCTGCTGGATCATCAAAAAAGCAAGAGAGTTCCAGAAAAACATCTATTTTTGCTTTATTGACTATGCCAAAGCATTTGACTGTGTGGATCACAATAAACTGTGGAAAATTCTGAAAGAGATGGGAATACCAGACCACTTGACCTGCCTCTTGAGAAACCTGTATGCAGGTCAGGAAGCAACAGTTAGAACTGGACATGGAACAGCAGACTGGTTCCAAATAGGAAAAGGAGTATGTCAAGGCTGTGTATTATCACCCTGCTTATTTAACTTACATGCAGAGTACATCATGAGAAACGCTGGGCTGGATGAAACACAAGCTGGAATCAAGATTGCCAGGAGAAAGATCCGTAACCTCAGATATGTAGATAACAGCACCCTTATGGCAGAAAGTAAAGAAGAACTAAAGAACCTCTTGATGAAAGTGAAAGAGGAGAATGAAAAAGTTGGCTTAAAGTTCAACATTCAGAAAACTAAGATCATGGCATTTGGTCCCATCACTTCATAGCAAATAGACGGGGAAACAGTGGAAACAGTGGCAGACTTTATATTTTTGGGCTCCGAGAGCACTGCAGATGGTGACTGCAGCCATGAAATTAAAAGACGCTTACTCCTTGGAAGAAAAGTTATGACCAACCTAGACAGCATATTAAAAAGCAGAGACATTACTTTGCCAATAAAGGTCCATCTAGTCAAGGCTGTGGTTTTTCCAATAGTCATGTATAGATGAGAGTTGGAGCATCAAGAAAGCTGAATGCTGAAGAATTGATGCTTTTGAACTGTGGTGTTGGAGAAGACTCTTGAGAGTCCCTTGCACTGCAAGGAGATCCAACCAATCCATCCTAAATGAAATCAGCCCTGGGTGTTCATTGGAAGGACTGATGTTGAAGCTGAAACTCCAATACTTTGGCCACCCAATGTGAAGAGCTGACTCATTTGTAAAGACCCTGATGCTGGGAAAGATTGAGGACAGTTGGAGAAGGGGACAACAGAGGATAAGAGGGGTGGATGGCATCACTGACTCAATGGATATGGGTTTGGGTGGACTCTGGGAGTTGGTGATGGACAGGGAGGCCCGGTGTGCTGTGGTTCATGATATCGCAAAGAGTCGGACAAAAGTGAGTGACTGAACTGACTAAGGATTATATAACAACAAAGTATCCTGCTTTAGGTTAGTTTCTCTCTCTTGAAAACCTCCTGGCTAATCCTGTTATCTTAAAATGTAAATTATGGGAGTGGGTCTAGAAGATCTTTAACAACCTTGAGATATTCTTTTGATTTATTGCAATAACTAATTAAAAAAATTTTAGCTCCCTTGCTTAGATTAGCAAGGGGGGCACTCTCCATCCCCCTTCTGATCTCTATGTCAGAAGCTTTCTCTTTCCCTTTTCATCCTTTAATAAAACTCTGCTACACAAAAGCTCTTGAGCGATCAAGCCTAGTTCCTTGGTCCCTGGTCCCAAAGCTAAATCTTCGTTGGAGATCACAAATCCAACACCATTCACTGTAAGCCATCAGAAGGATGAGATGGTCAGATAGCATGACTAACTCAGTAGACGTGAATTTGAGCAAACTACAGCAGGCAGTGGAGGACAGAGGAGCCTGGCTTGCTGCAGTCAATGGGGTGGCAAGGCGTCAGATATGACTTAGCAACTGAGCAACAAAGTGCTTTACACACCTCAACTCACTGAACCTCAGGATAACCCTGCAATAGATAATAATTAAGCCTCTTCCCTAAGAAACTGAAACTTAGAAATACTAGGGGAGTCTGCTAGTGAAAGTGAAAGTGAAGCTGCTCAGTCGTGTCCGACTCTTTGCGACCCCATGGACTGTAGCCTACCAGGTTCTACCATCCATGGGATTTTCCAGGCAAGAATACTGGAGTGAGTTGCCATTTCCTTCTCCAAGAGATCGTCCAGACCCAGGGATTGGACCCGGGCCTCCAGCATTATAGGCAGACGTTTTACTATCTGAGCCACCACTCAACATTAAATTTATAAATTGGAGATGTTCTCCTGGAAAAAAAAGGAAAAGAAAAAGAAAAGAGGAACAGACCACAGTGGGCCTACTAGCCAAGATCTCAAAAGCTTACTCTCTTAAAATAGTAAAGACAAACTTGTATGTATCTGTGTGTTTGTCCAGGCAGTTTGGGAATAAGGAAACAGGAGTTAATACATTTAGCATTATTATTGCTTCTAGGAATAATGCCCTCACTGATGATCCTCACTGTTTTTGTAAAGGAAGCATCCCCAAAAGATAATATAGACATCACAGTACCAAGTGTCCATAATGTGAAGGCTCATTGTGTTCCTGACATTCTGTTTTACTATGAGTTGGAAGAACAATGATGAAAAGCTTCCCTCTCTCCGTGTGCAACATTCAAAAGGGCACTAATTACCACGAGAGGAAAGGCATGCTTGTTTCTGGCATTTTGCCACTATTAATTTGTCCCAGGACAGTTTTGTGTCAAGTGCTTTATATTCTTTTTTTTAACATGGATAACCACATTTGCACAGTTAGCAATTGTTTCTGCAGCATTAGCAAGCAAAAGGAATCTGCTCCAAAATGGAGTTCCTTTCTATGTGTTTCTATTTATTTAAATTGTCAAAAGACACAGCTGGTTCAGAAACAAACCCCTTAAAAACCATTCCTATTTTCCACATCATAGTCATGTGATATATATTAGCAATTTATTATATTTTTCTCAACAATTTCATGTTTTGCTACTTGCATGATTTCTGCTGGATGAAGTATTTGTTTTGACTCCTTCTTGTAAGCACCTTGATGAAAAGAATTCCTAAGTGTGAATACTTTCCACTGACAAGAAAAATGATAATGTGGCTGTCATGTGAATCAGTGACACCCTGGAAATCTGATATTTAGTTAAAACATTTCTTCAAATTATTATAAATACTTCACAAATAATGCTTTTTACGTTCTGTCCAGAGCACTTTGTAAGTAGTTGTGTTTCCCCTAATCAAGCTGTTATAGGAAGAATCAGGACAAAGTTTAAGAGACTTTCCTATAACTGTTAAATATTTAATTACATTGAACATAGCATTTAAGTATGGATTTTGATGACTCGGAGAGAGCCATTAGAAGACTGGTAACAGAGCTATAAATTCTATCAAACTATTGACCAATAGGCTCGCCGGCATATTATGGGCTTATAGTATTCTCTGGAGGAATAGTTTCCCGAAAAAAGATAAACTTAAGCAGGTATAGCAAATGCATAAAAACTTCAATTTAATAAGCCATTTACTACAAACACCAATACAGAAAGCACCCTGTCAAGTAAAAATTTACATGTTGCTTGGATTTTTTTTTTTTAATGCGCTAACTTGGCTAGGCTATAGTCCTAAGATACTAAACAAATACTGATCAAGACATTGCTCTGAATTTACTGTGTAGATGTGGTTAAAATCCATGATCATGCATCCTTGTAGGTTACTCTCTTTCATTACTTTAAGTATGTCCTGCCATTCCCTTCCACTACAATATTGTAAAGTAATTAGCCTACAACTAATAAAAATAAATGTAAAAAAAAAAAGAAAAAAAATACAAAAAAAAAATCCATGACCAGTTGACTTTGAGTTGGGAGATTATTTTAGATAATCTGGGCTACCATGATTAAATCAGAGAATGGTCTGAGAAAAGAACCTCCGTTGTGGACAGGAGCTTCAGCCAGCGCCCGCAAGTTCTAGTCTGTCCTTCCTGACAGCATGCCCTGTAGACTTTGGACTTAACAAGTCAGCAGACCAAAGGATGAGCCAATTATTTGCCATAAATCTCTTAATACACTGGCTCCTGGTTTTGCTTTTCTGGTTCAACCTAATATAAGGCTAAAGGACTAAATTTGGGCCAAACATAAAATCAATGAGTTTTAAGGTACTTTTAGTTCTCAGCCTTACAATCATGGGGCATTTAAAATTTTCTTCAATGATTATTTGTATGCTGTTTGAAGTGTGGTAGACGAATACGGTTATAGAACCTATGGTGGGGAAATAAAGAAAATCATGATTATCTATTGGCTCCATGACACAGGAGACAGGTAATAAAATGCAATTTCATTTTGAGCATGTTTTAGATCAAATGCTGTCATTCTTATTGGATAGGTGGTATGAGTGGTAAAGAACCTGCCTGCCAATGCAGGAGATGCAATAGACGAGAGTTCGATCCCTGCATCAGAAAGATCGGCTGATGCAGGAAATGGCAACCTCCTCCAATATCCCTTCCTGGAAAATTCCAGTGACAGAGGAGCCTGGTGGGCTACAGTCCAAGGGGTCACAAAGAGTCAAACACAACTGAGATCAAGGAAAAAATAGTTAAAGGACATGTGGATTTTCCTTTATAGAGCAAGAATCCAAAATGGCTTAGTGAAAATTCTTACAAGGAGGGTCAAGAGGAGTAACATAGTTTGGGGAAAACTGAGCTTAATTATGACTGTTGTGTGGGATATAAGTGATTTCACAAGCATGTACTATGAGCAGCAAATTGAGGTTTAAAAGGATGGAGGGTAGGCAGTAAGATTGTTGATAGAGAAATATAAGGTCAACTGAGCTGTTTGCTACACAAAAATATGCTTTTTGAAAAGTGATCCTCAAACTTTCCTTGAAAAGGATATTAAAAATGCAGTTTCCTGTTCCCTGCCTCCAGAGATTCTTAATCAGCATGCACCGAGTAGAGCCCAGAAATCCTCAGTTTTCAAGCAAATGCCATTAATGATTCTACTGCAAATGATACAGAGTATACTTGAGGAATCAGAGCTCAAACTATCTACTATTATTTGTGTTACAAAGAAAAGTGTGCAGGTTGTACTTAATTTTCAATATTTTTTCATAGGATTATTATTACTCTTGGTCATTATTTTCACATTCCTTCACTTTCCTACAAGCAATTTTTTGGCCTCATCATAAACTGCCCTATCTACATATTCAGACTGTGGCAATTTCAACAAATAAAACTATAAAAGAAATAATCCTTTATGAAGTAACATGATGGTTTTACCTATCCATAAATGTTAAGAGTATAATATTTAAAGATAAATAACAAAAAGAGAATGATCATAGTAGATCATTTTGGTTTTTCTGAATTTTTTTTCCTTCTAGTTTCACTGAGATATAACAAACAGCAATGTATAAATCTAAGGTATACAAAATAATGATCTGACCTATGATAATCATTTCATGATACATATAAATATAGAGAATATTCATCATCTCCTATTGATAGAAAATTAAATAAAAATATATTTTTCTTTATAAGAACTCTTAGGATTTAATCCTTTAAAATTTTCATATATAACATACTGCAATGTTAATTATATTTATTACATTGTACACTGCATATTCCTAGTACTATTTTACAACTGGAAATTTAAGCCTTTTAACTGCCTTTATCCAGTTATTCTCCACCCATCTACCCACTTCTGCCCCACTTCTGGTAACCACAAATCTGATCTCTTTTTCTATTTCTTTCTTACTGAAATGTAAGAAGTATAATTGAGCTACAACACTATGTCAGTTCCTGTTACACAATATAGGGTTTAGATATTTCTAAACAGTTCAAAATTATCACTAGGATAAGTCTAGTTATGTTGTGTCACTATGAAAAGACATTACATAGTTATTGACTATATTCCCCACAATGTACATTTCATATCCAGGACTCATTTATTTTTCACCGGAAGTTTGTACTTCTTAATCTCCCTCTCCTATTTCTTTCTTCTCCCAACCTCCTCCCCTCTGGTAACCACTATTTTATTCTCTTCATCTGTGGTCTCTTTCTGTTTTGCTAAAGTCATTCATTTTATTTTTCAGATTGCTTACTTGGTGACTCAGATGATAAGGAATCTGCCTGTGATGTGGGAGACCCAGGTTCAATCTCTGGGTCAGGAAGATGCCCTGGAGAATGGAATGGCAACCCACACCAGTATTCTTGCCTGGAGAATTCCATGGACAGAGGAAATTGGTGAGTCATAGTCCATAGGGTCACAAAAAGTTGGACATGATTGAGCAACCAACACTGTACTACTGTTCCACATATAAGTGAAGACATACAATATTTTTCTTTCTTTGACGTATTTCACTAGAATAATAGCCTCCAGGTCCACCTATGTTATAACAAATGTCAGTATTACATTTTCGTGGCTTAGTAATATTCCTGTGTATACATCTTCTTTATGGGGTCACAAAGAGTTGGACATGACTGAGCCACTTTCACTTTCATCATATATATATACATATATATATATATTCACAGAACTAAAACAAATGATTCTAAAATTTGTATGAAACTATAAAATGCCCTGAATAGTGATCCTGAGAAAAAAAATGATCCAAAAAAAAAATGAACAAAGCTTGAGCTATCACAGTTCCCGACTTCAGACTGTACTACAAAATTATAATAATCAAAACATGATGGTACTGGCACAAAACTCAGAGACTCAGATCAGTGGATCAGAATAGACAGCCCAGAAATAAATCCACATGCATATGGTCAACTAATCTATGACAAAGTAAGCAAGAGTATAAAGTTAAACGTTGGTTGCTCAGTTATGTGATGGTATGAACTACAGCCTGCCAGACTCCTCTGTCCATGAAATTTTCCAGGCAAGAACACTGGAGTGAGTAGCCATTCCTTTCTATAGTGGTTCTTCCAGACCCAGGGATCAAACTTGGGTCTCCTGCATTGCAGGCAAATTCTTTACTATCTAAGCCACCAGGTAAGCAAGAGTATATAATACAGAACATACAGTCTCTTAAATAAGTGTTACTGAGAAAACTGGACAGCTACATATAAAAGAATGAAATTAGAAAATTTTTCTCACACCACATACAAAACTAAACTCAACATGGATTAAAGACCTAAATGTAACAGCTGAAGTCATACAACTCCTAGAAGAAAACATGGGCAGTACACTCTTTGACGTTTACCTTAGCAATAAATATATATATATTTATTTATCTGTCTCCTTGGGCAAGGGAAACAAAAGCAAAAACAAACAAATGGAACCTAATCAAACTTAAGCTTTTCTGCACAGTGAAGGAAACCATCAACAGAATAAAAAGGCTACCTATTAAATGGGAGCATATACTTCCAAGTGATGTAACTTATTAAAGGGAAAAATATTCAAGACATAGTGTAAGTGTTTGCTTTTCAACAGAGAAATATAATCCAAGTGGGAAGGTTTGCATTTGATTTTCCATGCTTTCCTTAAGGAAGGCATGGCAACCCACTCCAGTATTCTGGCCTGGAGACCCCCATGAACAGAGGAGCCTGGCAGGATACATGGGGTCACAAAAAGCCAGACACCCTAAGCAACTAAGCACAGCACAGCAAGTGTTTTCCTTAAATTATTTGTTGTTGGTATTGTTTCTATAAAATATCTAATACTATCAGGCAAGAAACTCTCAAAACTTAATTCTAAACAACAGAAGCCTCAGTAAACAAATGGATCCTTCTAACCATGTAAAGAAAAAGCTGTAAAACTCTGGACCATCATTCATTGTATATGAACAAGTACATTTACACACATGAAATATTTATTTTTTGAAACATATTAAGGGGCAAGAACTGCTACATTCCTCAATCTTCTAGAGTAATTTTCTAAGCAATGTGCTTATTGAATAAGAAAGGAGTATGACAAGGCTGCCTGCTGTCACCCTGTTTGTTTAATCGATGCACGGAGCACATTATGAGAAATGCCGGGCTGGGATGAGTTACAAGAAGGAAGCAAGTGAGGTGGGGAAGACATCAACAACCCCAGATATGTGAAAGATACCACTGTAATGGCAGAAGGGGAAGAAGCACTAAAGAGCCTCTTGAGGACGGTGAAGGAGGAGAGTGAAAGAGTCAGCTTAGGACTAAATATTAAAAAAAAAAAAAAAAAAAAAAAAAAAAAACAAGATCATGGCATCTGGCCCCATTATTTCATGGCAAATAGGAGGGGAAAAGGTGGAAGCAGTGACAGAGTTCCTCTTCTTGGGCTCCAGAATCACTGTGGATGGTGACCGCAGCCATGAAATCAGAAAACAATTGCTTCTTGGCAGGAAAGCTATGACAGAAAAGCAGAGACATTACTCTGTTGACAAATGTCCATATAGTCAAGGCTATGGTCTTCCCAGTGGTCATGTACAGTTGTGAGATCTGGACCGTAAAGAAGGCAGAACACCAAAGAACTAATGCCTTCAAACTGTAGTGGTGAAGACTCCTAAAAGTCCCTTGGACAGCAAGGAGATCAAACCAGTCAATGCTAAGGGAGAACCAACCTGAATATTCACTGGAAGCACTGATGCTGAAGCTTACACTCCAGTATTTAGGGCATCTGATGTGAACAGACAGCTCATTGGAAAAGTCCCTGATGCTGGGAAAGATTGAGGGCAGAAGCAGAAGCGGGTGTCAGAGGATGAGATGGCTAGATGGCATCACCGATGCAATGAACATGAACTTGGGAAAACTCCGGGAGATGGTGATGGACAGGGAGGCCTGGCGTGCTGCAGTCCATGGGGTTGCAAAAGAGTCAGACACGACTGGGTGACCGAACAAGAACAAAAAGGGGCAAGAATAGCTACATTCTTGAATTTTCTAGAGTAATTTTCTGAGCAACGTGTTATTGAAATAATCATAGAGATTAGACTTTTCAGATTTGTTACAGCATAGTTAGTGAAGAAGAAAATTAAACACTAGCTACAATCTTTTACTGCTCATTATACAAAGTCTGAGTACATTATACAAATTCTTTGAGTACAAAGCATATTCCTTGTATCAGCATTTATTTTTATGTTTCTATAGGAATTTTGTTGTTGTTGTTCTGTTAAGATCCCAAGGGTTTTGTAGCTGACACAGAGTACTTCTATGACTTCTACAATTTAAAGAACTCCCCAAAGAACCAGAGCTCATCATTTTAAACTACATTATGTGAAAATTGAAAATGTTTTGTTTTAGATGCAGCACTAATGAAATGAATAATTTACTTGCATAGAACTATTGTAGGATAATGATATATCTGAGAGCTCCACAATGTGAAAGAGTTCAATTCAAGTTTAAGATATTAAATGTAGTAGTATTTTTGCTGTGAGTTGCATTGAGAAGACAAAGGGCCCTGGAATAGCCCAAACGTAGATACGTTTTAAACTCAAACTGTTATGTTGGAAACTAATGAACACAAACACAGAGTAAATGATGTATTTCAAGATAGGGGAATTAGTATGTCATAAATTTTAATTTTATTTTTAATATGAAGAAAATGCTTTCATTTGTTCTTCTAACCAATGACAGGAATAGATGTACATTGTGTAATAATTCAACTTTCTACTAATTAATTCCCTTGTCCCCAGTCTACTGCATGATCCATTTAAATTCATGGTTAACAGTTAAAGAAATACCATTATATAAAGTCTGTATCGAACAAAAATTTAGTTTAGGTTTGTGCAATCCCTTTGGGTACTGAGAAATGTTTTGTTAGAGTTAGATTTTTTTCCCCCCAAATTAAATGTTTTGTTTAGAGTTAGATTTTTTCCCCCCAAATTAAAAGGACATTCCTTTAGACTCAACTGTGAAAGTACAGACCTGTATAAGCTATTTCTCCCTTCAGAATTAAATCAAGTAATTATAAAAATAAGTGATTTTTATGTTGAGTCCATTAGTGTAGTCTTATGGTTTCTCTCATCACTCTAGGAGGGCAAGCTCTCTCCAGGAAGGAGAGGACAGTGAGCACAAGAGTCAGAGCTCTCTACCAAGATATCAGTAGTGAAAGATCAATGGATCAAGTGAGCCGTCAAGTGGTGCTAAGAACAAAGCTAATTATAACTGATTTAGGAGGCCTAGGAGGACATAGAAACAAAACAAAATGTTGCCAGGAGGAATTTGATAGACTAAGACATAAGGAAGAGTCTGAAAATCATGGAATTGTAAGCATGGGTGGAAAATGAAATGTAGAAAAGTGGTTCCAAGAAAGTTTTGAGGACCTTTGAAATCCTCAAGTTTCCAAGACAGACGTATCATCATTTGTTGAAGGCTGGACAGTAACGAGGAGACAATGAGCATGGAAGCTGGAGAGAAGCAAATATTTTTGAGACCAGGATGTTTGACATATCCCTGAAGTAGCAGTTAAATCTAAGCAGTTATATTCTTTTTAAAATTTATAATAAAACAGTGTCTTCTTTGCATCATTTGAGCATTAAAAGATAAACGACAATGACTTTTCATTTTGTGAGCATCTGGCCATTTCTTATTTGTCTGATGCACTTCCTCTTCTTGTTTTGATGATCTGACAGGATACGCATTAGGCCAAAGTACAAATAAAGTCATTATCAATCTGTACGTGTGGTGGCAGATGTCTGTATTCATCACTACTTCTGCAGTTTTAAGTGACAATCAAACATGCATCTTTAAAAAACATTTTCTGCACTGAAGGTGACAGTGTAAAATTTCAATCTTGACAAAGTAACAGGGTTTTCTAATGCAATACATGAATCTGCAAATGAAATAATCTACCACATTCTGATATTTTATAGTCATGCAAAAAAGCTTGTAGGACATGAAACTTCCTAGATGAAACCCAGCATCTCAGTTAATTAGGAAGGATATAAAATGAACTCTTGAAAACCATCAAAAGATGCTACATCAATAATTCACAGCTTCTAATGAAAAACAGGCAGTGTTTAAGAAAAGGAACTTTAGAGGGAAATTGTAGTAAACACTAATATGAAAATTAATGATTATCCATCAATTACTAAATATAAATTTATATCTCAAGAAAATAATGAGCTATTTTGTAGAACATAACCATTAATTATGCCATGCAAGAAATATATATTTAAGGATTAAGTTCTCAAATGTAATTAACATGCTCAATACAGAGACTATTCTGTCTAATAACTTACTCTTAAACTGATTCAATTTCTGAAACTCGTTAACATAAATTATGCCAACTTGTTGCTTTACCCTTAACAGTTTAATAATAGAATGATTGAATAAACAAATATGAACACTAAATTAGTAACATGTATAAAGAAAATATTTATATCGTGTGTGTATACTTGAATAAGATCATTGAAGTGTAACCACTACTGTACTCCTAAATTCTCACTTTGCTTAAGATTGCAAGTTCTGGTATCTGTTTTCTCCCTCCATCATTATAAACCTATTCATCTCCTTTTATGCCAAGACCTGCAAAATAGGATCTTTGACTGAATAACTTCAGTGTGAACATCCACCCATGAGACTCTCACATTGACATTTCCCATAGGGAAATCAAAGCATAAACAGTCAAAAATCTGAATCTACATTTTCCAAAGGCAGATAAAGGTCATGAATTAGTGGGCAGGTGATAAAATAATAATGAATACGTCCTCATCTTGCAAAGTTATCTCTTTTACATATTTAACATGTTGATTCTAGTAATGTCTACATTTCATAGTGGTAACAAATACCATGCAATCTACTATTAGGTTTATGTTGTAAATACTAAGATGATAGAGCCTATTTTCAAACTTCCCATAAACTAAATGTTTCCATACATGTATTTGTTTGATCTACACTTTCCTAATAATTTTTAAGTGTTTAAAACAGTGTCTGGCATAGTTGTCCGTTAAAAATGTGTGCTATATAAAATATGTAACCATCTGCCAACTGAGTTATTTTTTCAATCAGGTCTATTAGGTTCAAGTTCAAAATATTAAAATATGGATAAGACAAGTCTTTCTGATCTTACAGGGAGCAAAGTTGGGGCAATTTATTGGCTTCTTATCAAGCCAAACTACCTAGAACTGAAATTTCCCAAATGTGGAATACAACTAATTTCATTTCATAAAAAGCATTTGGGTAATAACAGTGAAAAATAGCAATCCAAATATTTATTGAGAATCAGCTATGTTCAAAATATTTTACTGATAACTTCAAAGAATATACAGTTGAATAAGATGAAGTCCCTTTTTAAGTATAGCATGGTACCAAATGCAGGTAATTTCTTGAAATTCATCAGAAAACAGTGACCTTTAAAAAGTATTTGCAATTATAAAATGATTCATTATTACACATAAAATATTACATATTTACATCTTATTTAGATAGACCTGTCAATTAATCAGTCTAACAACCTATCTATCTTCTACCTATATATGGCTCAGTCACCGAGCTGTGTCTGACTCTTTGCGACCCGTGGACTGTAGCCCCAGGCTCCTTGCTCCATGGGATTTTCCAGCCAAGAACCTATTACAAATCTATCCATTTAACTATGGAAGGATACTTTGAGTAAATTTCTCTATAAAATAAAATTCTGAAAAAAAAATTCCCATTGCCCTATTTTTCAGATGGATTTTATTTTCCTTTCATAGATATATGGATACCCATACATATCTATCCATTTATCTATGAAAGGAATAAAAAAATTCATCTGAAAAAAATAGACAGTGCGAAATTTAATCACAATTTGTGACTCTAAGCACTAGGCAATATTTAAATATCTTGCTCCTCTAAATCAAGTAGTGTGGCAAGCTCTTACAGAAAATAAAATTTCAATTACTGCCAAAATTAGATATAGTTAATTATTAAAAATGACAACTAACATCTTCAAGTGCCATCCATTATTTAAGAAGGATTCCAGTTGAAGAGTACTTTGATTTTAAGAGAAAACTTCTTTGATGTTTGTACATTGCTTCTCACAAAAGAAACCAGTGTAATAGTCATGGTAACAATTTCTCTCAGAAGTAATACTGCAGATAAAAGACCCAATATCCAGGGCCTACCCTAGGGTAATCTGTGAAATGGAGAAAATATGTCTTGAGTACAAAACCATTCTCCCTGTGGTCCCTCTCTTCTCTTCACTGCCTTTCTACTTTCCCCACCCCCTTCCCCTTTTTGCTCTTGCAACTTCTCTGGCTCTCAATTTAAACTTTAATTACAAAAGTCATTAAAGTTTCATAGAGCTTTACATTTCTGTCAATTACTTTTGCATGCCTTTATGTCCACAGATCCCACCACAAAAGAAAGATGCCATGACACCTTAAGACATTAGCTAACTTAATGTCATTGTATTGGAGTTGACTTCTGATTCCAATCTCCTCATTGCACATGGGATAGATGGACAAAATGTTTAGTTTTAAACAAACAGTCAAAGTTTGCATAGCCTATATTAATGATCTTTTCCCCATTCACTTTCTGATATGTTCATGTCTGTGAATCCATCAGTCTTACAGAGTTGCGCTTAGATCTGATCATAACTTGGGACAAGTGTTATTTTGAATTCCTGATCTAGGAATCTATTGTTTTATTATGGTATTTTTATTTTTGAGTTAACATTCATACCATCTTAGCTAACTTTAATCATGTTTAATGTGCTGGGTGCGTGTGCATGCTCGGTCCTGTCTGACTCTTTGCAACCCCATGGACTATACTCCACTAGGTTCCTCTGTCCATGGGATTTTCCAGGCAAGAATACTGGAGTGGGTTTCCACTTCGTACTTCATGGGATCTTCTCAACCCAGGGAATCAAACTTGCATTTCTTGCATCTCCTGAATTGGCAGGTAGATTCTCTACCACTAGGAGTACCACTGTGTACTATGGGGGAAGCCCAATAGTATTAGTATGGTGTACCAAATGTAGGGTCCATGACCAGCATCTGAAGCAAATGTGCATTCCCTCATTAAATATAGTATTATACCCAGCAGAGATCATTTAAAGGTCTTACTTCTGTAACATATTTGAAAATTTGAATGCATTCTTTGTGTTCTAGTCAGAATTGGGTCTTTTTTTCTGAGCACACTGTGCTCAAAATATTTCCCAAATTACTCTTCCAATCCCAACTAACCAGTCACCTGGAAATCATAAAAGTCTAGAGCCATTCTGCCTAGGTAAGAATACTGGCTTTCTAAAGGACTAGCTCTGTGACCTTGAGAAAGTTACTCAACTACACTATGCCTTAGTTTCTTCATCCATAGCACGGAGATATTTCATGGCATCTGCTTCATAAGCATGAGGTGACAATGAAAGTCAAAATACGTGACATATTTAAAATTACGCTTGATATGCAATGATCTCTAAACAATGATTAGCTTTTCCCATTTTATTCAGATATGTGTAATGATGTATATCAGTGGGATATGGATAATATGTTCATGGTATGCCTCTTTGTTTTAAACAGAGGGTCTGAAAATCAGTGTCTGAGTCACATTATCTGGTGCTATTGGTAGTCACTTTCAGAGCTGCAGCAGCATCACACCAGGAGTGTGAGGAAATCAGTCTTAGGGAAATCACATCGAGTCAAAAGCTGCCCACACTCTATATTCATGGTTACATAATTCATGCTCCAGACTTTGTTTTTTCCTTATTAGGAAACTTCATATGCAAAAAGAAATTCACATTATTTCTATCTATGCTTCTTAAATTTAAATATATCCAAAGGTCATCAAATTGGTTTAGTTTTTTTTCGTATCACTGCCAATGTATGTAGTAAACTGGAATTTGTCTAAAATTCTCCTAGATTTGGATTTAGGCTTGCAAAATTTCAAAAAAAAAAAAAAACATTTTGGGAGATCAACCTAACATTACTTACTTTTTAGTTTACCAAGATAGAACACTTAAAGCAAAATGTGAAGTCAAGACAATAAAACAAGGAAGAAACTTTACACCAGAGTTAAAAATCTATACCGAATAGCATTTGTAAACAATAACTAACATGTAACTCACACTAGGAAACACCTACGTGATACTAGACAAAGTTTGTCTTAATAATAAATTGTGCATACTAATAAAAAAAGACAAGCAAAAAAATGAAAAATACACAAATATATGAATGGTAAATTGACCAAGAATACATACAGGAAACAAATTAAAAATATTCAACCTCACTAATAATCAAATTCTAGTTGAATTATAATGTAGTGTCATTTTTCCTCTATCATACCAAAAGACATAGACGTATTATTTTGTTTTTAGATTATGCATTAACATGCTCCCAAATTATCATGCTTACACTGTCTCCTATACAGGTATTGTTTATTTTCACTCAATCTAGAATAAGGAAGGGAAAACATTTCAGTTCACAACATTTTTAAAAAAATCATTACATGTGTCCCCCTAAGGCCAGAAACAAGAAAAGGATGTCTGTTTTCATCTCTACTATTTGATATTGTACAGGAAATCATAGCCAAAACAATGAAGCAAGAAAAGAAGTGAAAGGTATCCAAAATGGAAGAGGTAAAACAATCTATTTTTTTAGAAAACATAATCATATATGGATGTGTGTATGTGTCTGTGTAAATACATGTGTGCATATATATATACACACACATACATATATATAATTTTTTTGAATTTAATACATATTAAACAACAACAACAACAAAACTAGTTTAGCTAGCTGTTAAAGACTGGCTGGTCCTGAAACCCAAACTATGAACTGTAGAATTTCTGGTGAGAAAAGAACATGAGGCAGTAACCCTGGCACCAAAGAGAAATTTCAAAAAGCAGATTATGGTAACATAAATTTACACATGTGAAAAACAAGAGAGAGAGAGAGAGAGGGTGAGAATTAGAATATACACTCACACCAGGGAGAACAGTTTTTGTAGACTAACGAGTTTATTCAGCAGATTGGAAAACACTGTGGAAACCTCGGTGAGGCCAGATTGAAGGAAATCTGGAAGGAGAAGCTAATGAATTTGGAGTTTATTCCATAAACAGAAGGGAAACAGTGAAATATTAGGGCCTGTGGATAAATCTTATTATTGACTTACCATTGTATAAAGTTAACAACATACAAAAAAATATATGTACCTACTAAGTGGGTGGTCAATGAAGTATGTGAGTCAATGAGACCCCAAATGTATGCAATTGCCTTTTTCCCTGTAGATACAGACAGTCTACTATATGCAAGTCCTGTCATGTATTTTAAGTGCTTGTTTTAACTTCTGAACATATTTGGAGAATTCAACTATTTAAGCTTACGATAGATGAACTATACAAATCTGTTTTGCAATATCATTTCAACTGTCTTAATATTGATTTTGGCAATTATCCTTGCCTCAATGACATTTTTATTTTTTCTACAAATGGTAATGCTTCTTCATAGATGGGCTGTCCAGTACCTGTGAGTGTATTATCTGTCACCCAGTGTGAACTATAGGTTTACACAAGCACTTCACAGTTGTCTATTAGAGGAGCACCAGGCAATAACTGCTGCTTAATAGAATTCAAAGTACAAAGAAAATCAATTGTGTTAATACCATTCAGCCCACATATTTTAATAACCCAAGTTACAATGACACTTTTAAAACATTTTCTATTTATTGCTTCAACTGAAAATGTCCTTATTTTAATAAGTCAGATACAGATATTCACAAAGAGAAGAATCACTCTAATTGGAATACTTATTAAAAATCCTCAAATTTAATTGCAAATCACACATACATGGCTCTTCACTCTTATTTAAGTGGTGACATGTAAGTGGTTAAAAGGAAGCTAGAAGGATAATCTTTTAGCTATATTAATAATCTGTAATGGCTTTGTAGGAGAGACTAATTTGTCACTAAACTCATTTTTTCTTCCACCTGGTCACCAAACTTGCCTACATCTCTGCTTTCATTTCTAGCTGGGGTGGACATCTGGCTGTATTCTGGCCAATCAAATGTGAGCAGGAGTTTTACTTACTTCTAGACTTGGCCCATGCACATCTCCTAATACAATCCTGTCTTCATTCTCTTTGCCCATCCCCTGACTGAATGGAATCAGAGAAGGGTGCTTCCTGATCAAGAAGGATCCTGGATCCCAGAACAATTCTATAGAGCCGAGTACTACACCTACTCTGGTATAACACAAAATGAACGTACTGTGTTAAGTCACTGAAAGTATGGGGATGTCTTTTGTATTAATAGTTAGCCTATTCTGATCAATATACTCCTGTAAGATAGAACATGTGTCTTTTTTTACTCTGTTTCCCTTGTATCTAGATGTGTACCTTGCATTAAGAGAGGTACTTAGTGAAGTTTGATTTAAAATGTTGACTATCTCTTTCAGCTAAAATATCTTTGTAGTAGAAGTTGGGAAAGACAGTCCCTGAGTTTCCTTCCAAAACTAAGATTCTTTTACATTCCATGAGTTGAGGATTCTAACTAGCTCTTTCTTTGTGGGAGCTCTTTTGCTGAAGTTTTTAAAAGCATACTTTATTTATTCAGCAAAGATGTCATTTGCGCATATCAAAGATTTCTTTAAATTCTACAAACACACTCAACTTCCCTCTGTTTAGCACAGAATAGACTGCAATAACACTACAATGTAGAAATAAGGGTAAATATGTCAATAAAATATTCTTTGTCTTAACCAGATAAATCTCTATTGCATGTTAGAAATAAATATAAACAAAATCAAATCCTTAAACCTGTAAGTAGTAACCCCCAATATTCACAGGAGTAGCTATCATGTAAGTATCAAGATGTCACTATCAGGTGAAATTCAAAGACCTGAAAAATGTGGACCATCCATTAGTTATGATGCTAATATTCCTTGCTCTACTTTATTGCCCTAATCTTGAAAACTTAAAAATAATATCATAAATATTCAAATTATTTAACTTTCCCCATACTTCCAGAGAAAACAAGATGAAACAATACTATGACTATTATAAAATCAATATTTACTTACATTCAATTGTAAATATAATTTTAGAAAGAATAGGATTCTTCAGCAGTTAGAAATACACAAACTTCCCAAAAGGTCTGTGAATATTTTGCTAAGAATCTACTTGGTGTTTTGCATGTATAACATTTTTTGTTGCTTCTTGTTAAAGAAACCTTAGCTCAATTTTTTATGACATTTAATCTTCGTAAGCAGGAGTTCTGAGGCAGGGATAGCTTACTTCACTTTATAACTGCAATTAGAATATTAGCTTAAAGTTACTAGAGAGTGAAAAATAAAAGCATTTCCAGTGAAACTCCCAGGCATGTGTTAAATGTAATATACGTAACATACATTTTAAGTCCCCTACATATGAATGAGTTAGTGTAGGCACCCAATTAACACAATCATCTATATACCACTGTACTACACCAGGCTTATAATTCTTTTCACACAAATACATAAAAACAAACAAAACTAAGAAAACATTTTTAACATTAGAACATAGTACCTTGCAAAGTAGAACAAAGTACCCAGTAAAGTACAACAGTTGGCATACAGGGGCTGGCATCAAACGACGAGGGAAAAGGAGTTCCTGACTGGAGGAGAGAGAGGAGGTGGGAGATGGCAGAGCTGAAGGATTGTTAGCAAAAGAAGACAGAGGGCCAGCTGCAATTTCACTCATGCCTGATGTTCATGGAAGGCATGTTCGTATCTTTGAAAGTTTGCAACTTGAAAGTTCGTATGGACTTCCTATATTGTGTATGCTAATATAAACATTTGCATGCTAAATGCATGTTAAATGAATATAATGTATGATAATATGTGTTAAAATGAATGCATAGAACAAAGTTGATGTTAAATAACATTAAGAAGCAACCCAATAACATTTAATTTATTATATTTTATAGGTTAGTCATGCTTCTATGAAAGTGAGAGATCCCCAACTGTATATGTGCTTTACATCATGCAATTAGAAAACAGGAAATATGTCATGGGGGACTAGACTGGCATCAATTTAAACAGAGTTTTAAAGGAGATGTTACATAAGTTCCAATAATATTCCACTTTAGTTATAAAATCAATTAATGGTTTGAGCTAAATTAATTGTCACTTAGTCATTTAACCAAAAAGTTTTTAGAGTATTTAGAGGTAATTCCAAAAATGTATTTAGAAGAAGCAATCTTGCTCATGTGTGTAACATAAAGACTCAAAGTTTCAGCCAACTTCTGTTACATTCAAACTCTTCCCATATTAGGTATTAGACAACAGAAACTGACTTATGCATGTATAAATCAAGACAATGTTTATAAGTGCTTTGAACTCTAGCAAGTAAGTGAAAACCAGATTGCTATACACACATACATTTCAAATCTCAAGGACTGAATTCAAGGCAAATCTAATGTACCAAAAGGAAACCAAGCAATGACTCTACAAACTTGTGCAGATTCTCATAGGCTTTTGAATGTTTTTGACATCTATCCACAAGAAATATGGTGTAGGCTGCAACCAGGATATTCTGTTTACCCTATTCCAGTGTTCTGCTCTATGCTATTTTCTCCTATCGTATTCTCCATTCCATTCTATTTCACCTAAGAAAATATAGGTTTTGGTATATTAATCTCAAGATCCACTAACGGATTCCACAGCACAATTTTTAAAAACCCAGTACATACTACTTAAGGTATTCAACAGAAAATATTAAAATTTGTGTTCTCTACTCCAAAAGTATGTTCAATTTCTCAAATAACATTGGTCCTATCATTGGTCAAAAAAAAAATTAACACTGTTTTATTAGTAGTACTATGACAAATATCTTAGTGCTCTAATTGCCTGAAAAAAAATTCCATCATATTAGAAATAGGAAAAAGTTACTTTACAAAAGGCTTCAATAAACTATGGAAATAAACTCTTTAATCCTTTGTTTTATTCTTATGTCAAACTCCTCCATTTCACTTCAAATTACCATGACTAAAATGAAGAGATGAAAATCTTCTATGTGCTAAAACTTTAAAATTAGAGTGATATGCTAAAAAGCAGAACCCATGGGAAAATCTCAGTGGGCTTCTGACAACAGAATTAACTCTCAAGATAAATAAATAAATAAAAGTTTCTAGACAAATTGCCTATAAAAAGGCATGGTAATCAGTAATATAGATAAGGTGGTAGGAAATCTGAAAGACCTACATTTAATGGCAAAATGCTAATCTAGTGGTAGTCATTTTATTATTTTTATCTTTCTGATATAAATCAAGCTTCATTTAAAAATATAAGTCTGACTAGCGTTTTTCTTTAAGATTTTGACAAAACTTCCAAAGAAATTACACCAAATTTCCTTCAACATTGGTAAAGCTTAGCTTTGAGTTAAGAAAAGCTTATGAAGTACTTACGAGTTCATTGTGGTTAGTTCTACCAGCGAATGCTTGGTTTATTGAGAGACAAAATATGTGACTAAATTAGTTTAGCTAGCATAAACAATCTGGAAAAAAAAGGTGGAAGTATTAATTCAGTCATGTCCGACTCTTGCAACCCCATGGACTGTTGCCCGCCAGGCTCCTCTGTCCATGGAAATCTCCAGGCAAGAACACTGGAGTGGGTAGCCATTCCCTTCTCCAAGGGGATCTTCTCAATCCAAGGATTGAGCCCAGGTCTGCTTTGCAAGCAGATTCTTTATCATCTGAACCACCATGGAAACCCATAAACAGTCTTAGGTATATTAAAGGTATGGAAGTAAAACTCTTATTGCTCTCTTGCCATCATATTCCTATGGTCTAAATGCATATACTGCTCATAATCTGTGGCTTCTTTACAGGCAAATTCACTCTATTTACGGAAAATATCAAAGGAATTCTTAGAATCTGAGAAGCTACAGATCTCATTTAAGATAAAATCCGCTCACTGTGTAAGCAAGATGTGATACAGAAAAACATTCTATAATGAGCTACTACACCTTTTCATTGTCCAACTCAAGCTATTAAATTTTTAATGGTTTTGTCTGGTCAGACATTTTGTGGCCACATACCAGAGATATTTCTCCCTGCACATTTTCTACTTAGTGGAGATAAATTCAAGTTAGGCTGAGTAAAGAGAGTGTATATGGAAATGACATAGCATCCCCTCTTTTTTTTTCATTCATTCAAAAAGTATTTCAGAAAGTCTAGTGTTCCAAGTGTACTGAACAAGACAAAGTTCTTGTTCCCCTGAGATTATGGAGAGTTGCACAAAAGAAAAATAAACAACGACTAGAAAACATTTAAATAATACCAAATAGTTTTATCAGGGAACAATAAAGCACTTTAAAATGATGGGGTGCAAAGAAAGGATGATAAAGTAGGAGAAGGTCATATTTGAGTGGAAATCTGAGTGAAATGAGGAAAGAAACCAGATGAGAATTTATAGGAAGGACAGTAACTCAAGAAGAAAAGGTAAAAGCTCAAACTTTGAAACTAATTTGGCTGAGTCCCCATTCTTCCAGGAAATCCCTCCACCTTTCAAATAACAAGGCTACAAAAAATTATGTTGAATACACTGAATAAAATTTACAAGAAGCTGTTAATACTTTTTTCATTTTGATTTCAAAATGTTTGAATCAGGGCTAATTTCACAATACTTAGATCTGAATAAATCTAACTGGTCAGAAAGTAGGCAGTATCTATGAAATGCATATTATTCAAAAATGTTTTCTAATAAATAACTATACAATTTTTAAGGTACAATAACAAATTGTACACCCATGGCTGATTCATGTCAATGTATGGCAAAAATCATCACAATATTATAAAGCAATTAGCCTCCAATTAAAATAAATTGATTAATTTTTAAAAAACAGATGCTAACCCTGTTATATGTATTATTTAATATTTTTATGTAAGAAATTACAATTATCAATGGGTTACAGATAATGTTAACTTTTTAATATTCCATACATAGTGAAAAAATTCTCTTTAAAATTCAGTATACATGCAACTGTATTATTAACCACACTGTTATGTAATTCTGAACCTTGATTAAGCTAGGATAAAATAATAAGCTAAAATAATTCTATTGCAGTCACAACACCCACAATGTCGAAACACTTTGAGAAATTTAAAACGGGATTATTCTGACACCACCTGTACTAGTCAGCTGCCTGTGATCTACTCTGGGCAATTAGGTTCCCAGCTCCCCAATCAGGTTTCACAGAAAATTATGGCAAGTATACATGGCAACAATGACTTAGCCTGACTATGAGGCAGTACAATCTTATGTGTTATTATTAAAATCTTTAAATGTTCGATTTGCATAAATAATACAGGGCAAATACTAATTACATTTCTCTTCAAACTCTTCACCTCTGAATCAAATGTAATGACAAGTAATTTGGCATTGAGGCAGAATAAATGCTTGATTTTCCTGTGAGCCCCATATAGAACTATGATTCTCAAAAGAGAAAGAAATGCTTAGGAAGGCATCTCTATAGACACATGCACTTTAATATTACCCTGCAATCTTTCAGGAGGCCAAAATTAAATAAATAAATCTGCAACATATCATTGAAGTCAAAACATACAAACTGACTTTGAGAGCTGGAGGCTACATTTTACTAGCTTACAATTTCAAACACCCCAACATACTAGGAATATGTAACAAAAGAACAGATTGAATAAACTGTAGAATTGCATCCTTTCATATTTTCTCCCTACTGGAAATTTTAATTTAGAATTAAATATTCCTGCCTATTAGCAACATTTTATTAAACCTATAATTATTGATTCTAGTTTTTCCTCTAGGGAAATTCCATTCGTAATTTGAAAATAAAAATGTTTAAAAAAGCTTCTTGATATATCTAAAAGCCCATTTAAAAAAAAAATTCAAACTACTGCAGAGTTTATAAGGCCACAATAACTGCTCTGTTGCCAATACCATAAAGATAAGAGCTATGCACATAGGGCATCAACTATCACCGATTCTTCATTTATGAGGTTCTTGGCCTTAAAGAAATAGTAAAGGAATCCAGCGTTTGCAAGACATTAATGATGATTAATAAGAGACACCTTCAAAACTCCACAAACTGACTAGGAAAGAGCACATTATGACCACAAAACTCATTTAAAGTAGTAATTAATTCATCACCTTAAATCTAACACTGTTCCACAAATTTATGATAATTGAGTTCAACTTATTCTTTTATTAAAGTAAGCAAATTATGAAGATTGTGTACACTGTATCTTTAAAACAAAATCAAATTTAAATAGGTAGTCTCAATTTCTTGGTTTCACAGTGACCTTTGTGATTTATAATTTTTTTCACTGCATCTGATAAATTTAAAAAAATCTAACAATTCAGTTGAATAAGAAGTTATGTCCTAACAACATCACAAATAATTATGGGCTAACCCTTAGAAGCCATTTGGAAAAAAAATGCACATGAATGAAAGAAAAAATAGCATGTTTTACCTTGTTCCTAAATAATGACAACTGTTCACTAATAATATATGTGTGCCTAGTGGGAGCTGTGCAACTTCTTAAACCTTGAAATCAGATTAGACACCACCAGCATTATAGTGCATTCCACACTCATTTCCCTTGGTACTTGCTTTTTATCACATTGAATTGTAAGTGAAAGTCACTCAATCATATCTGACTCTTTGCAACCTCATGGACTATACAGTCCATGGAATTCTCCAGGCCAGAATACTGGAGTGGGTAGACTTTCCCTTCTCCAGGGGATCTTCCCAGCCCAGGGATGGAAGACAGTCTCCTGCATTGTAGGCGGATTCTTTACCAGATGAACCACCAGGGAAGCCCAAGAAAAGTGGAATAGGTAGCCTAGCTCTTTTCCAGCAGATCTTCCCAACCCAGGAATCAAACCACGTCTTCTGCCTTGCAGTTGGATTCTTCACCAACTGAGCTATCAGGGAAGCCCTTTTGACACAGAAACAACTGAAAATCCAGTTTCTCAAAACCGTAATATTGTCAAAAGGAATTTCTCTGCTCCTATGTTATAAATCTGAACTCTGGAGATGGTGGCATCTCAGAAGTGTTGAGCATAACTATTTTCCTTTAAAATTTTGTTTAAAATCTAGAGTGATCCTGTGTGTTTGCTGTAGTGTCCCTGGGACATAGACCGTTTCATCCTAGGGTTTCTGATTTCATGGTATAACATGAATGCGTATCAAGAGTTTACTTACAAAGTTCATTTGAAGTATTGAAAAGAAATGCACTAAAATAACTGTTAAAACATTTTCTATTATTTTGTCTCTATTGGGGAGTTTTCAAAAAACCCCTTTACAAAACTTTTTACATCCATTACTTTGTATAGGTAGAAAGGAATTTAAAAAAAAATCCAAGTACTACCGGGTGATGCTTGAATCAAAGAAGCAGAAGCAGGACTAAACAATCAGTCACTCATGCTTAGTGATTTTGAGTTTGTTTACAGTAGCTGATTATCCTATTTGTCTCCCTTCAATTTCCAGTTCATTTTACCTTAATTCATCATTTGTATAAATGGATATTTTTTTTCCCTTTAGTATTAAAGTTGTCTTGTAACTGAGGATCATTTTTCTCTCTCTTCAGACTAAATAACTCTGTGTCCCTTTAATCTTCACTCACAGATTCTACTTCCCATTCAATTACTTGTTTCTCCTTTTAAGATTATTCTCAATATGACCCAAATTTCTTCAATGTAATGGGTCCTCAAAAAAAATTCACTAGATATAGTAGTTATATAGAACATAGCTTTATGAGAGTAACTTTTAAAAAATGAACATAAAAGACAAGCATCTTACCATTTAAACAAGTTATAAATGTGAAAAGTTATTGTCAGAATATTTGCTATTTAAAACAATCATATTGAAAATCTTTGGCGTATTATAGTTAGAAATATAGTGAAAATTCTTGGCTCTTTTAATACTTACAAAAATATACAGTAGTAAAAAGAATAGCAGTCAATATTCTTGTTGGCCTTTTGCAAAACTGACTGTTTAATACATATCTTATGGATGCATTTTAGATTCACAAACAAATATCAAGTAACACTGTTCATTATACTTCAAGCATGTTAACCAGAAACTTTTATTTTAGCTTGACTTCTAATTAGTGTACATTTCTTTCCTGGGTGGGCGCAGGGGAGAATCATCTCGTTATTTTATTATTTTTTTTTAATATATTTAGGAGTCAAATTCTAATTACTCTAATTCAAACAGATTAATTAGTATTTTGTATCAATGCATATGTGATTTCCAAGCATCAACCAGCGTTACAATGTTAACAGTGTAAAAATCAAAGGCAGCATACTCTGTTTGATGTATGTGCTGGGTGGGCTTAGTCGCTCAGTTTTGTCCGATTCTTTGAGACCCCATAGACTGCAGCCCTCCAGGCTCCTCTGTCCATGGGGATTCTCCTGGAAAGAATACTGGAGTGGGTTGACATGACCTCCTCTAGGGGATCTTCCCAACCCAGGGATTGAACCCAGGCCTCCTGCACTGCAGGCAGATTCTTAATCATCTGAGCCACCAGGGCAGCCTTACTTGATGTATAAATGTGATCAACATTTTAGGAAGCAACTGTTTAACACAGGTAGAATCAGAAAACCAAGCTACTATAACCTAGACAGAGGAGACGGGGACGACAGAGGGTGAGATGGTTGGCTAGCATCACTGACTCGATGGAATGAGCTTGAGCAAGCTCTGGGAGTTGGTGATGGACAAGGAAGCCTGGTGTGCTATAGTTCATGGGGTTGCAGAGAGTCAAACAACTGAGTGACTGAAATGACTGAACTGATAATCTAGACAGTATGCAGCTGCAACACGGTGAAATTTCCACTAGACTAAGAATATTCCTACATAAACAATAATTTCATATGCATTGGAATTTTGCCTAAAAGAATTTCATGTCTAGGGAAGTATTACCGTATTAGCTGATTAAATGTAAAAGATTATTTTAAAAAGGTACTATATTACTTAGATTCCTAAAAGCCACTCAGAAACTTGTAAACTGGCAGGCCACAGACAATGGCTGGCCCAGGGTTTGGCCTTTACTTTCTGTGGCTTCTTCCAGCAGGACTTCTTTTGTGAACTGGCCCACAGTGCTTTTGAGTTTGTGATCAACATTCATCACCTGTCTTACTCAGAAATGAACTTTAGGCTTCCAAGTGTCATAAATATTCTGGAACAAGAATGTATGAATAGTTGGGGAAAAGTGAGATAGTATTTACAGGTGGCATTCAGAATAGCTTCTACTTCTCATGTAATACACATGCACAGTTCAACTAGTCTATATTTTACCTTATCTGTAGCATTTTTCTTTTCCTGTTGTAAAAACATCAAAATCCTTCAAGCTAGGCTTCTGCAGTATGAGAAATTCCAGATGTACAAACTGGGTTTTGAAAAGGCAGAAGAACCAGGGACCAAATTGCCAACATTTTTGGATCATGGGGAAAGCAATGGAGTTCCAGAAAAACACATCTACTTCTGCTTCATTGACTAAAGTTTTTGACTGTGTGGATCAAAACAAATTGTGGAAAGTTCATAAAGAGATGAGAGTACCAGACCACCTTACCTATCTCCTGAGAAACCTGTTTGAGGGTCAAGAAGCAACAATTAGAATTGGACATGGAACAATTGATGGTTCAAAATTGGGAAAGGAGTACAAGGCTGAACACGGTCACCCTGCTTATTTAACTTATTTATATGCATAGCACATCATGCATAATGCCATGCTGGATGAATCACAAGCTGGAATCAAGATTGCCAGGAGAAATATCAATAACCTCAGACATACAGATGACACCGCTCTAATGGCAGAAAGTGAGGAGGAACTAAAGAGCCTCTTGATGAGGTTGAAAGAAGAGAGTGAAAAAGCTGACTTAAAATTAAAAAAAAACAAAACAAAACTAACATCATGGCATCTGGTCCCATCACTCCATGGCAAATAGATGGGGATAAAGTGGAAGCAGTAACAGATTTCACTTTCATGGGCTCCCAAATCACTGTAGATGGTGACTGCAGCCATGACATCCACAGACACTTGCTCCTTGGAAGGAAAGCTATGACAAACCTAGACAGAGTATTAAAAAGCAGAGACATCTCTTTGCAGACAGTGGTCTGTATACTCAAATATATGGTTTTCCCAGTAGTCATGTACTGATGAGAAAATTGGTCCATAAATAAGGTTGAGCACTTAAGAATCGATGCTTTCAAATTGTGGTGCTGGAGAAGACTCTTGAGAGTCCCCTTGGACAGCAAGGAAATCAAACCAGTCAATCCTAAAGGAAATCAACCCTAAACATTCATTGGAAGGACTGTTGCTAAAGCTGAAGCTCCAAGACTTTGTCCATCTTATGCGAAGAGCCTGCTCTTTGGAAAAGACCCTGATGCTGGGAAAGATTGAGGACAGGAGAAGGGGGCAATAGAGGATGAGATGGTTAGACACCATCACTGATTCAATGGACATGCATCTGAGCAAACTCCAGGAGATGGTGAAGGATAGAGAAGCCTGGAGTACTGTTGTTCATGGGGTCAACAAAGAGTCAGATACGATTTAGTGACTGAACAATAACAACAACAAAAGCAAAAAAAAATCCTTCATTCATATTTAACACTATCTCATTCAATGAGTATCTAATTTTTGATGTCACAAAAGTAGAAAGATCCAAAAGAAGTTGAATTATAAGTGGATAACAAATCAGGTTAAAGACAGCAGCTCTCCAGCATCCCATTCTAATCATCTTTATTCCTGTGGTGAGCTTCCTATGTCTGTCAGTACCTTGTAAGTGTCATCTCAACTAATCCCCCATAACCTTAGACCAATATCAGGGTGTCAGCATGCCTAAAGCATTATCGAACCTGCTTGAAATCAAGTAAGTGGTACAACTAGGATTTAACATTAGATCTCTCTGACCAGCCCCCAAGATAAAAGAAATTTAGAATATGATTTTTATATTCTAAGACTATCCCAACAAACTAAAGTCCCTCTTAAACTTCAAAGAATTTTAAAGTCTAAATCATAGCAATATGTTCTGAAAGCTGGTATTTGCATAAAAAATATCCTGCTCATGCTTACTTTTCAATATTTCAATTACTTTAAACTTTAGGTTTCAATTTATAAAGTGAAAACCTTGGTGTCATTGGTATTCCTAATGTTATGGGTATTATCATTAAAATACATTTAAAATGTCATTAAAATAGCAGACATTTTAAAAGATAAAGTTCGCTTGCTTTTGGATTCATTTTCTATGAATGTGATCATTTGTGATTTAATATAAGAACAACTTTCAGCAGCCCTTTCAAAGACAATCCCATTTAGTGTAAGTTAAAACTGCGAATAAAGAGTTCAATTAATAATCAATATATAGAAACTTTAAATTTAAGAGGGCCAGTCTGACTTGTATCAGAGAACAACTGCAACTTGAAATTCAAAAAAGAAGCTTTTATCTGTTCATGTGAAACTCTCAAGGGAAAGCAGATACCTTATAGATAAAATTAAAATTCCATTGCAGTTTGAATCATAAATTTGAAATTTCAGACGTTCCCTAAACACCCATAAAAACATTTCTAATACATAACAGAGATACTTACATAAATTTCTCTTCTCCTGAAACAATTCCTAGTATTGTTAGTTTAGAATCAACAAAATAAAACTGCTATCCTTTGTTTTAATTAACCAAATACAGTCATCCTGGTGACTAGGATATGTACATACACTTTGATTTTAAATGAACATTTAACTTGTACATAAAGTAGAAATGTATTCAGAAGCCAAGTTTAATATATATGCATATATGCAACATGCAACATGTATCAATACATGTATTTCATGTGAGAAACAGCATTATCCCCAAATATAACTGTTCAAAAAGAGAACTTGAATCTATTTTGCACTAGAATTACTCTTGTAGCCTCTTGATAGCTTGCAATACAGCAAGTGCACTTGGGAGCGATTGGGTCTTGGCTTGAGCATGAGTGACACTGAGAAGAGATTGCTGCTCTTAGTGCTTGGAGTGAAAGAGAAGAGACTGCTGTGCAGATAACGTGAGGGCTTATTTTTCCTACCCTAAGCGCTGTGCCTTTTTCGCTGCACATCACCTCGCCCAACTGAATAGATTTCCCACTAGGTATATTATCTTGAAGGAAGACACTTTTCCTGATTGTACTCTGATGGGATACACAATCTAGTGTTTATGTTCCCTTCCCCCTGCCAAATGAGACTCATCGCTTAGTTAGAATACGCATCTTTGCCAAGCCCCAACTCCCGTGATGGCTTCAAGACGAAGCAGTGCGGGAGAATAGGGGGAAGGCTGAGGACCACAGAATACTCTCCCGCCATTATCGAGGCTTTGGTTTGGTGTTTGCAGCTCCAGAGCCTGCTCAGGTATCTCGCATGGTCCAGATTTGTTTACGTTTTTCTTCCACAGGCATGATTTGCTGTTGGAAATATCCAAATAACTATAATCTGAAGTAAATACAGTCTCTTACTCTTGAGTTTTCTGAGGTCACTTCAAATTACGTTTCTTAGTCCCTCAATTTTGATGATTTCTCCATTCTAAGACCAACAGGTGAGTTCATTATTCAAACTAGACATGACTCAATTTCTTCCATCCATTTAACTGCCAAATATATGCAACTCTCTGAGTGCAGGCATTTCTAAGAACTGGCAAAAACAATGCACAGTTTAATCCACTACTCTAAATATTAGTTGACTTGGGTTTGAGTGTCCCTCAAACAAAACCTGTAACAATTTTATCACAGCTTGCAACAGTCAAACTTTTTCTTCAGGTTGGACACTAAATGATTAATACATAAGGATGTTCATCCACCACTGTTTGTATACACTGGACTTAAGACATATTTAACAACCTTCTGAAGGCCCTTATTACCCTGAGCCTTGCTATATCTTCTAGTAAAGACATGAAAGTGTTAGATGTTCAGTTGTGTCCAGCTCTTTGCGACCCCATGGACTGTAGCCTGCCAGGCTCCTCTGACCATGGAATTTTCCAAGCAAGAATACTGGAGTAGGTAGCCATTCCCTTCTCTAGGGGATCTTCCCAATCCAGGGACTGAACCCAGGTCTCCTGCATTGCAGGCCAATTCTTTACTGTCTGAGCCAGCAGGGAAGCCCATAGTAAAAACATGAGGTCCTTCTGGATTATTAAGTTTAATGGGCAAATAAATTATGGAAACATCTAGGCTGCTGCTGCTAAGTCACTTCAGTCGTGTCCGACTCTGTGCGACCCCATAGACGGCAGCCCACCAGGCTCCTCTGTCCCTGGGATTCTCCAGGCAAGAATACTGGAGTGGGTTACCATTTCCTTCTCCAATGCATGAAAGTGAAGTCGCTCAGTCATGGCTGACTCTTTGAGACCCCATGGACTGTAGCTTACCAGGCCACTCCATCCATGCGATTTTCCAGGTAAGAGTACTGGAGTGAGTTGCCATGTCCTTCTCCAGAAACATCTATAGGGGAAACTAAATTAGGAGTGAGTGATTGAGTAAAAGATAGCAATTTATCGTATCTGTGCATCCCAATTACCCTAAAATCTATGAGGAATACACATGTGTGCCAGGATTGATATCTATGTCATCTCCATTAATCCTCATCAAAACCCAGTGAGGTATCTACTAATAACTGTATTACACAGATGAGCAAAATTGTGCTTAGAATCAACTAAATGGGGGTCAGGTCTCTATGACCCCCAAAGCATAAGCTTCTTTCAAACACAGGATTGGGTACTTACTATAATAGCTATTTAAGTTGTATCTAATGAGCTAGTTCTATGTAATATGAAGATCTGCCAAGTGAGAAAGGGTTCTGGACTACAAATTCTCAATGAAACTAAGTTTTGTCTTGTCCAGTCAGATGGGTATTGCATGCTCTTGTATGTCAAAGAGATTTAAATGTAAAATGGGCTAGTCTTGGGGTTACATCCAGAGGTGCTCTGCCTGTTGTGGATAGGGAGAGAACAAAATAGTGAATGTTTTCTGTTAAAGCTGAGTGTCTAACTTCACCCTACTGATTTTAGCACTTTAGAGATTTTACAATGTCAACTTGTTTCATTCCATTTTCAGTGGGATTATGGGCTAAACTATATCCCTCTCCAATTCATCTGTTAAAGCTCTAACCCTGTATTTCAGAGAGCAAACGTATTTAAATACTGCACCTATAAAGAGGTGATTAAATTAAATGAGGTTTGTTGTCTTTATGCAACAGAGATTAGGACACACAGACACCGGGATGCCTGTGCTTGGAGGAAAAAAGACCAGGTGAGGAGGCATCAAAAGAGCAGCCATCCGCAAGCCAAGGAGAGAGGTTTCAGAGAAACCAAGCCTGCTGGCCTCTGAAAGTTATAGCTTCCAAAAGTTCTGGGAAAAGAATTTCTGTGGTTTAAGTCACTCAGTCTTTAGTTTCTGTTATGGAAACCCTAGCAAACTAACACAAGTAGGAAAATTAACTAGATAGATTATTCACACTGGATTATGTGCAGAAATTTTGATATGCAAGCTTTTCCACAAAACTGTAAGCAGGCTGTGTAAATGTGAACACAAATGGATCACTTTCATCTCCAAATAAATGTATTCTCAGTGCTTATCCCACTTTACAATGGTAGGCAGGTCATATACGTTCACATAAAAAGTAACTAGCAGAAGGAAATCACAGGTAAAAAAGAAACAAACTCCCATATCCTGATTAGTTTAATTTCCATGTTCATTAGAGAGATCAACATAAAAATACAATAAATGCAAATCTCAAGAGGCTGAATTTTAGAGCCACTAATGGGAAAGTTTGAAAAGCAGACACAATCAAGAATAAAGTAAATAAGACCCTAAAGGGAGAATGCTCAATAAACTCATCTAATTTTATGTCAGGAACACTTGGCCCTTCACCGAGACGTCAGTTATGAGAAAATGAGGTTTTTAATTTCAACAATGGCTCCCTAGGTCAGTGTAAAAACAACTTCACGAATCTCTCAAAAAGAAAACAATACCTCTATTTCTTGCAGGATTACTTATTTCGTTTATGAACAATGTCAGACAGAAATGTATTACACACACAAGAAAAGTAAAAGCAAAGCTAGCTTTTTTATTTTTTTAAACAACTTCTAAAACTCTTAATATATTATCAAGCTATCTGTATCAGGGATACATATATATATATGTATATGCATATATATATATGTGTGTGTGTGTGTGTGTGTGTGTGTATTCAGTTCCTAGTCCTGTTTGACTCTTTGCGACTTCATGGACTTAGCATGACATACTCCTCTGTCCATGGAATTTTCCAGGTAAAAATTTGGGGGCAGGTTGCCACTTCCTACTCTGGGGGATCATCCTGATCCAGGGATTGAACCCACATCTCTTGCATCTCCTGCATTAGAAGTGTGCCACCAGGGAAGCCCATATGTGTACACACACACACACACACACACACTGTCATTAAAAAAGAATTTCCTTTTTGTAAACACTTCCCACCCTACCTCATAGATAATTGAATTCATAGTTAATATATATCACAATAGTACCGGCATGCTTTGTTATTGCTTTAGTCAATTCATCATTATGTCTCATCAGGTGGCTTAGTAGGAGTGAATCTGCCTGCCAGATACAGGAGACTCAGATTCTATCCCTGGGTCTGGAATATCCGCTGGAGGAGAAAACGGCATCCACTCCAATATTCTTGCCTGGGAAATCCCATGGACAGAGGAACCTGGCAGGCTACAGTCAATAGGGTCACAATGAGCTATACATGACTGAGCACAGACGTAATACTACTACAATTGCCTAAAGTACCCTACTTCCACTTCTGCATTCTCCACAAGGCAGTCAGATGCCTCCTAAAATGCAAACTGGAATTATTTCACTTTCCGCCTTCCAATAATTTTCTCTTTAATTTAGGATTCCAACTCTTTCCAATATTCTAAATCCCCTATGGGATCTGTCTGTAGCTTACAAATTCATTCTATGCTGATTGGCTGATTTCATGCTTTGTCAGATACACTGGATTTCTTTTGGTCCCTAAACAATGCTTAAGTGCTCTTGAACTTTTTGCTTTGCTTGGAACACTCTTTTCCCAAATCATTGTGTGGTTGACTACTCATGTTTCACCGTAAAGGTCACATTTTCAGAAAAACGTCCCTTGATTGCCCAAACTAGAGTAGTTCTTAACTGTCAGTCTCTCTAGCATCACCCTGTTAATCCTGCTATAGCATCATTCACTCAGAAATTATCCTGCTCATGTTTTTATCTTGAATTTCTTACTTTTTCTTTTCTCTCAAAAACAGGAGACCTTGTATCTCTTCCTCGCTGCTAAAATCCTGGAATCTATAGCAGTTTCTGGTACAGAGAAGGTGCTCAGTAAATATTGATATACTCAGGAATCATGGACAACAACCCTACCTGCCTCCTCTACTCTGAAAAGAAAAAAAAAAAAAAAAAAAAAAGATGTATAAATTAGAAAGAACCAACATGAAGTTCATTCCCTTTGTTTCTCTCCCTTATCCTCTAGTCAACCATCAGCATCCAGTGATTTACTTCCTCTTCTCTGGTCCCAATCCTAGTCCCCCTAAATTCCTAGAATTAACTACTTCTCCCAAATACAAGCCCCTATCTCACAATACACTTACTGTCAAAAACATCCTTTTACATCTGCCCTAAAGCAACTCAACCTCCCTTCACTCCATTTAGCCATCATATTTGATGTAAAGTTTATGAAAAGTGGGACCTACTATCATTTTTGTCTTGCTTTCCTGATATTTGCATTTCTGGGCTTCTCATTGTTGCTAGGGCCTTGTGCCAAGGACCTTAAGTTGCAATTTAAAACTAAAGGCACATACAATAATATGAAATGAGTTCACATCATTTTATCTGTTCATTTATGCCCATTTCCTTGTACACTTTAAAATACCAGATTTAATAATCTCTCATTCAGACACATCAATTACCTGCTTCTCTATTATCCTTATATATCAGTTCCCCAAGTTCAGAAGCAGTAACATAATCTGCTTTTCACTTTCCTTCAAATTGTTTTCTTTTCCATTTAATCTCCATGTCATGCAATTGCTAAATCATATCAAAATTGGCTCTCTGACACAACATAGCAAAAAAGACAGCATATATTACATGTCTATGCTTTCATCATTGATCTAGAATATGACATTGTTGCCATTTCCTGATTTCCCCAATTATAAATTTCAAGGACTTCCTTCATCAATTTGTTCATTCTGTCTTTCCCTGTACTTTTCTTGAGCAATCTTCTGGACACCCTCTTAGGATTTGGGATGGCCAGTGCAAATAAAGCAAAACACAAAAGCAAAGTCCATATTTTCAAAAATATGTCACACCCTTGCAGCTTAAATTCAAATGCCTTCTAATCTATAAAAATCAGTATGTTTTAAAATGCCAGACCTCATAACTCATCATACAGATTCCACTGTTTCTTATGCCTGAAACTCATTATACAGTTTCTACTTCCTGCTTGCCTGCCAAGTGACAAGGTATTGTATATAAATTATTTACAATTCTGATTAAAAATCCCATATAGATGACTATCTCCCAAATAATTAATACTTGTAGGACTAAAACACTGTCACAAAACATTGGGGATTTTATGGGAATTTACAACAGTATTTTTCTAGCTTTTTATATTATCTGACAGATATTATTTGCATATTATAATCTCTGATGATTTTTTCAGTTAAGGATGTGATTTACAAATTATCAGTCAAGATTGATACAATATCATATCAATACAGTAAAAAGAATCATATGATTACTTTAGTAGGTGCAAAATAATCATCTGATAGCATTTAATACCTAATCATGCTAAAAACTTTTAATATGCTAGGAATATAAAGAAGCTTCTTCAGTATGATAGAACATACCTACTAAAACATGTATAAGTAATATCGTATTTAATGGTGAAATACTGAATGCTTTCCCTCTGAGGTTGGAAATGAGACAAGAATATGCAATACAGCCACATCTATTTAACATGCTGAAGGTTCTAGCCAGTGCAATAAAAAAAGAAACATAAAATGCAAGGATCTGAAACAAAAAGCAAAACATTTTGTTTTCAAAAGAATCTATGAACAATTAGAACTAAATGAACTTAACAAGTTTACTGGAAACAAGGTCAAAGTACAAAAATAATGAACATATTTATATTCCAGAAACAAATTATCAGGAAATTAAGGGAAAAGACCAAAATAAAAGATACCACAAGTGTCAAATGTTTGTGGAATAAGTACAATGGAGTATTATAAGAGTATAAAAATGACAATTACTAAATGATTATTGCAGGAAAATAAAGACGACAAAAATAGAGAAATAGAACATGTTCATGAGTCAGGATAATGTTAAGAAGTTAATTATCTCTTAACTGATCTATAAATTCAATGCAGTCCCAATTAAAATGTCAGTTGTTTTGTTTTTATTGTAGCTGCAGTTCTTGTTAATGTGGAAACTGAAAATCTAATTCTAAAATTAATGCAAAAATTCAAAGTACCTAGAGTTCCACTGCAATCTTTAAAGTGAAAGTGAAAGCCCCTCAGTCATGTTCGACTCTTTGAGACTCTCCAACTCTTTGGACTATACAGTCCAGTGGAATTCTCCAGGTCAGAATACTGGGGTGGATAGCCTTTCCCTTCTCCAGGGAGTCTTCCCAATCCAAGGATCGAAGCCAGGTCTCCCGCATTGAAGGCAGATTCTTCACCAGCCAAGCCAGCAGGGAAGCCCAAGAATAGTGGAGTGGGTAGCCTATCCCTTCTGCAGCAAATCTTCCCTACCCAGGGATAAAACCAGGGTCTCCTGCATTGCAGGCGGATTCTTTACCTATCAGGGAAGAAATCTTTAAAGAGATTTCTTTAAATCTAAATCTCTTTACATTGTAAAGCTGCAGGGCTTATACTACTAGGGTTCAAGATTCACAAAGAAGCTATATTAATTATGTTATGTGGTCTTGGTGCAAGAATTAATAATTAGACCACTGGAACAGAACAGAGAGATCAGAGGTTGGCCTTTACACTCAGAGTCACCTATAATTTCCCAGAAGTGTCACAGCAATTCAGTAACAAAAGGGTCTTTTCAAAATAAATTGTTGGATCAAGTGGGTATCTGGGAGAAAATCAACTCTACCTTGAAATGAACCATATGCATACACAAATAATGTGAGACAGTTCATAAACCTAAATATGAAAGATAAAATAATGAAACTTCAAGCAGAAACTATAGGAAACTATCTTGATGACCTTGGGTAAACAAGTATTTCATAAATAGAACAAATTAATTGATTTCATTAAAATTAAAAAATATCTAAGTGGTATCATGTAAAATTGACAAATAGTATAGAAAACAAAATATAAAGGACTCACATATATAAATGTATTTAAACATTCTTGGAAATCAATATGGAGGCATTCAGTCATGTTTTTTAGTTAGCAACTCTTAATCAAATACTATATGAAATACCCAGAATGCCAAGCAGTGTATTTAAAAGTGCTTACATTATAAGTCATTTAGGAAATAAATATTAAAATACAGTGTGATAAGACACACTATTTAGAATGACTTAAAATTGTAAAGAGCATAAACATCAAATGTAAGAATCAAAAGAATGCAGTGCAATGGTGAGTGAGTTGCTCAGTCGTGTGAGCCCATGGACTGTAGCCCACCAGGCTCCTCCGTCCATGGAATCCACTTCAGAACCCAGGGATTGAACCCACTTCTCCCACACTGCAGGCAGATTCTTTACCATCTGAGCCACCAGGGAAGTATAAAGCCACCTGGGGAATATAAAGAGCATAAACATCAAAAGCAAGAATCAAAAGAATGCAGTGCAAATGGTAACCTCATGATTAACTGTTGGGAATGAACTTTGGGAAATTATGTGGCATTATTTACTAAAGCAAAATACATTAACCCCTCTAGGGAAAATCCCCTGGAGAAGGAAATGGCACCCACTCCAATACTCTTGCCTGGAAAATCCCATGGACAGAGGAGCCTGGTTGGTTACAGTTCATGGGTCCACACAGAGTTAGATACAACTTAGCAACTAAACACCAACAATGACTCACCAGTTACACAGAAATCCATCCTAAATTAATACCTATGTCCCCATCATAGCCCCATATTGAAGATAATGCAAATACCCAATAGCAGTATACATGGGAAGGTTAAGGAGGGATCTGAAAAAGTTGTATTGATGAGGGAAGTTCTTACATGGGAAGATACATGAGAAAAAATGGACCAGGCTGTAAACATCTGATTTGTCTTCAACACTCTATGTAAATTATATCTCATTAAAAAAACTTTTAAAAAAATCAAGTAAAATTGATTCATGTAAATATCAAAATAATATTTATGAATTTTATAATTTCTGGCTAGTTATAATGAATGATAAGGTTTTCCTCCCTCCTTCCCTTCTGCTTCAACTCTGGTAAAAAATACATGGATAACTGATCTTCTGTGAGAGGTGATATCAAGTTTCCATTAGGGATATTATGCTAATTAAGTGATAGAATATATTTCTCATTTTCTAGCAGATTGGTTCTCACTATGTACTTCTTTATTTAAATTATTTTAAGAGTCAGATTATTCTTTACTTACTCCATAATGAAAAGGCCATGAAGAGAAATCTAAACAGGGAAGGTTTCCAGGAAAATATTCTGAGATACATATCATCTTTAGTTTGACAGTCCAAAATAAATTTGTTTCACAACATGATATTGTTTCCCAAGTTCAGAATTAAAGGTGATAACAGGCTTGAGAAAATAAAAGGTGACATACATATTACTAAGTAATTCAGTATCCCATCAACTGTACATTGAAAGTAGACTTCCATTCTTTCTAGCAGCATATGTAGGTTAACACTCAGGTTCCACATTTTTAACAGGATGGGACATTAATACTTTCTTGATAAAGTTGCCATGAGGACTGAAATAATTACCACTTTTCCCAAGCAAAGGGAAACGCCTCACAAAGGGTTAATTTCAATAGTATACGAAAACAGTTTCTGTTCAATAAAGCCATTGATTCAATAAAAACATGGGTTGAGGGCAAAAATAGAGATTTCACAGAAAAATAATTACAAATGACATCTATAAATAAATTTAAAATTCTCAGACTCATACACCTTTAAATCTATATTTAGGTAGCAGTGGAAATTTATTTTTATCTACTAACTTATAATCATCAATGTAGTGTTAATGAAGGTGAAAGAAATGTATAAATTTTGAAATATTGCACAAGTGCAATCTGTATCTCTACAAATCATAAAAATATAATTTTTATAATATTAATTTCATAACTCCTTATAAGACCTAAATGAATGAACAAATGATGACCTTTACTCACATATATATATATATATATATATATACACACACACACACATATATATAGGCTGTATACTTACTCAGAGAGCAGAAATTACAAGTTGAAGATAAATGATTATAGAATATCTATATCAAATATTGTGTGTGTGTGCGTGCTCAGTCAAGTCTGACTTTTGTGACCCTATGAACTGTAGCCCGCCAGGCTCCTCTGGTCCTTGGGATTTTCCAAGCAAGAATACTGGAGTGGATTGTCATTTCCTCCTCCGAGGAATCTTCCTAGCCCAGGGATCAAATCCACATCTCTTGCATCTTCTGCATTGACAGGTGGATTCTTTACCATAGCGTCACCTGGGAAGCCCCCCACTGGAGTGGGCTGCCAGTTATCAAATATTGTAACCATAACAAATACATGGGGGGAAATCACAGTAGAAACTACAGAGAGGAGAAAAGGTCTGTAGAGCATACTTATTACAGGGTTATGTGCTTTTATCCTGAGGTAGGAGAAGGATTTTATATATGTGAATATCCATGTCCTCTATATGAAAAAGAAACATAACTGAAATTTAAGTATTCTATTACTTCAAAATATCTTCCTACTGATAGCTTTACTAGTGCAAGTAATGGCCAATTAAACTGAAGGATTAAAAGAATTAACTTGTAGCGGCAAAATGAACAAGCTTCAACAGCAAATACACATCAGTTGAAGATGTTGCAAAATTACCAGAGTTAATAAAAAAGTCACTTTGATAGCATCTTTCTCTGAGGAGCTCAGCTTTTTTTTCCCCAGACATTACCTAATTAAATCTCAAAACACATGAGTTTGTGTAATCAACTCTCAAGGTTCTTTTGAAAATCTTATGGGAAAAGTAAACCTTTCATCTAAGCATTTATTTTAGTCTTTTTATCTCTTTTGTTCTAGGCAGACACTGAATCTATCATTATTCTTTGTATTTCTTTTTTTTTTTTTTTGCTTCCACTTCTATATTTGCAACTTGCTCATGCATGTAGAGCTTGTTCTTGAGAAGTGACCTTTCTGCACGCTGGGTCAAAAGTGAAACTACAGTCACACATAGGTGCAATCACTGTTGTTGCTTACTGTTCTCAGGTTAGCGAGGATGACTTGAACACTCATAATGATGGATCCAAATGTCACACTATCCAATGTATCCTGAATACACAATGTGTTGGAAAAGGTTAGAAAGAATGTTTCCTAAAAATTCCCAGCATGTTCCCTTCTGTGCTAATAAGTAACGATCCCATAAAGAAGAGAGTGAGAAAGTATGGTACAAATGTACTGAACTCAGTGAAAAATATGAGTATTACCGGGGAAGCCAAGACTTTGAAGCAATGGTTCTCAACCAGGGGAATTGTTCCTGGTCCCCACCAAGGCACACTTGGCAATGTTAGAAGACATTCTTGGTTTTCAAAACTCAGAAGAGGGGTACTATGGACATTCAGGGGGTAAAGATGCTGCTAACCACACTATAACATAGAGGATAGCCTCCCACAATGATAACAATAAAAACATGACCAGCTCAAAATGCCAACAGTACTGAAGTTGAGAAATCCAAATTTAAAGTATAGCCAGTGCATCTCAAGAGCTATAACCATCCTACAAAGTCTCAAAAGATGTTTCTAGCAGACAAATAATTGAGTGGCAATGGTACTTTTTATTGTGAAATAGATCATTAGTAACAAGGAAAAGATGTAATATATATTTGATATTTAAAGGCTATATATAAATCTAGTACTATTGTAACCAGCATCTAATTGAAGAAATGAAATGCTAATATCTCTGAATTCTTCCCACCCAATCACATTTCTTTCTTTTCTCCAGAGCATTTTCTTGAACTTTTATCATCCTTCCTAGTTTTCTTTTAAATTAGGTATGCATTCCTAAATAATGTATATTTCATTATGCCAGTAAAATTTTGAAGTGAATCAAACTGTAATTTAACTTGCATTTTGGATTAATATTTTTTGTGAGATTCATCTATGTAGATTTTAGTCTATTTATTTAACTGAAGAATGTATTTTAATCATGAGTGGTTGGGTATGTTTTTTTAACTTAAAAACAATGCATTCTGGAAATACTCAAATACTTATACTCACTTTTGTGCTTAGAACTTTGGTAAGTACTATGGCAATTTTAAAGGTGCAAGGTGTTGTCCTTGCTCCTAAGATCCATGGAAAGTTTATAATGAGATTAAGGAGGTTGAGTAATTTTCCTGAATTATAGTATAGTTGGTAAGTGCATCAATTTTGGAGTCAAGAGACCTGGATTTGAATATTTGTTTTTTATTTGTTGATTCACTTCAGCTAACTCCATCTCTTGATAACATGAGAAAAAAAATATGTAACTGTGATAATCCTTATAGAATGCAAAAAGAGTAATTAAGAAAAGAATGCATACTCTACAAGGGGTAAGTTTTTTTATACTTACGGATATAGGCATTCCCTAAATATGGCCAAATTATTTGTTTTCCCTTAGGCACAACATAAAAAATATTGAGTTCCCATTCTTGAAAATCATAAAAATCTAAATTCTTATGAAAATAAAATTAAAACAAAGATATTTCAAATACTTACTGAACATGCAAATTTAAGTCTAATGGCATAACATCTTTATATACAAAACTATGTAGTTTTTCAGTTAATATTTCCCTTCCCTCGTCTTCTCTAAATAAATACACTGCATTCAGAAAGAGCTGATAAAGTAAAAACTATCTGATAAAGTAAGAACTCTTTGGGGTTCTCCACTTTCTGAAGGACCTGGGAAAGTACTTAGAAGAAACAAATGCTTTGGAATGTCATAGACTTCAATGTAAGAAAATAACTTAAAAGAAAATAAAAGTTTTGCTTTTGTTTGATTTTTGAGTCCTGTAAGACTTAAAACAATTACATTTAAAACACAGTAGAAAGGGATTTATGATTACTAAGATATGTTTTCTCATCAAAAGGTGATAAGAACTTCACTATTGGGTAGGAAAAAACGATGATATTAAAGGATCTAGAAGATTTCTGGGGGTGGGTTCCAGGGCTCTTCCTGTTGAAGAAATCCACGATGGTTTAGAAAGAGTACCAAAACTCTAGTACATATCTCAATATATTTGGGTGTAATCTCAGAGAACAGCTGTCCAGGATGCTATGTGAGGTACTCCAAGTATTACAGAGAATTTTTAACTAAAGGTGGAAAATCACTGTCTGAGAAAAGTGCCTAGATAGGACCTGAACATAGCTTCATTAAGTATGAATGTACAAATGGAAGTATGATAGAAGAAAGCTGAGAATTTGGAGATGTCAGGAGGGTCATGAACTGGTTGAGGGGCCAAAATTATCTGAAGAAACGTTGTAGTTGGGACCAAGAAGACATGGTGCATGCAGACCTCAGAGCTGAGTATCATGGTGGGGACTGCACCTCAGCAGCAAATGCAACAGGAAGAGGGAGAGATTCTTGATCTGATAGAATGTCACATTTCAACAGAAGCCAGCGATCAAAGGTGACAGTTCAGTTCAGTCACTCAGTCATGTTCGACTCTTTATGACCCCATGGACTGCAGCATGCCAGGTCTCCCTGTCCATCACCAACTCCCGGAGCTTGCTTAAACTCATGTCCATCTAGTTAGTGATGCCATTCAACCATCTCAACCATCTCATCCTCTGTTGTCCCCTTCTCTTCCTGCCTTTAATCTTTCCCAGCATCAGTCTTTTCAAATGAGTCAACTCTTTGCATCAGGTGGCCAAAGTATTGGAGTTTCAGCGTCAACATCAGTCCTTTCAATGAATATTCAGGACTGATTTCCTTTAGGATGGATTGGTTGGATCTCCTTGCAGTCCAAGGGACTCTCAAGAGTCTTCTCCAACACCACAGTTCAAAAGCATCAATTCTTCAGCTCTCAGCTTTCTTTATAGTCCAAATCTCACAACCATACATGACCTATGGAAAAACACAGCCTCGACTAGGCGGACCTTTGTTGGCAAAGTAATGTCTCTGCTTTTTAATATGCTGTCTAGGTTGGTCATAACTTTTATCCACGAAGTAAGCGTCTTTTAATTTCATGGCTGCAATCACCATCTGCAGTGATTTTGGAGCCCCCAAAAAACTAAAGTCTGCCACTGTTTCCACTGTTTTCCTATCTATTTGCCATGAAGTGATGGGACCCAATGTCATCATCTTTGTTTTCTGAGTGTTGAGCTTTCTGAGAGTTTTTTTCACTCTCCTCTTTCACTTCCATCAAGAGGCTCTTTAGTTCTTCATCACTTTCTGCCATAAGGGCAGTGTCATCTGCATATCTGAGATTATTGATATTTCTTCTAGCAATCTTAATTCCAGCTTATGCTTCATCCAGCGCAGCATTTCTCATGATGTACTCTGCATATAAGTTAAATGAGCAGGGTGACAATATCCAGCCTTGACATACTCCTTTCCCCATTTGGAAGCAGTCTGCTGTTCAGGTCCAGTTCTAACTGCTGCTCTTGACATGCATTCAGGTTTATCAAGAGGCAGGTAAGATGGTCTGGTATTCCCATCTCCTTCAGAATTTTTCACAGTTTGTTGTGATCCACACAGTCGAAGGCTTTGGCATAGTCAATAAAGCAGAAATAGATGTGTTTCTGGAATTCTCTTGCTTTTTTGATGATCTGACAGATGTTGGCAATTTGATCTCTGGCTCATTTGCCTTTATTCAAACCAGCTTAAACATCTGGAAGTTCACAGTTCACATACTGTTAAAGCCTAGCTTGGAGAATTTTGAATATAATTTTACTGGTGAGTGAGATGAGTACAATTGTGCAGTAGTCTGAGCATTCTTTGGCATTGGATAAAAACTGACCTTTTCCAGTCCTGTGGCCACTGCTGAGTTTTCCAAATTTGCTGGCATACTGAGTACCACACTTTCACAACATCATCTTTTAAGATTTAAAATAGCTCAACTGGAATTCCATCACCTCCACTAACTTTGTTTGTAGTGATGCTTCCTAAGGGCCACTTGACTTCACATTCCAGGATATCTGGCTCTAGGTGAGTGATCACACCATCATGATTATCTGGGTCATGAAGATCTTTTTTGTACAGTTCTTCTGTGTATTTTTGCCACCTCTTCTTAAATATCTTCTGCTTCTGTTAGGCCCATATCATTTTTGTCCTTTATTGTGCCCATCTTTGTATGAAAAGTTCCCTTGGAATCTCTACTTTTCTTGAAGAGATATCTACTCTTTCCCATTCTATTGTTTCCCTCTATTTCTTTGCATTGATCACTGAGGAAGGCTTTCTTATCTCTCCTTGCAATTCTTTGGAACTCTGTATTCAAATGGGCATATCTTTCCTTTTCTCCTTTGCTTTTTGCTTTTTTCCTTTTCACAGCTATTTGTAAGGCCTCCTGAGATAGCCGTTTTGCTTTTTTTTTGCATTTCTTTTTCTTGGGGATGGTGTTGCTCCTTGTCTCCTATACAATGTCACGAACCTCCATCTATAGTTCATCAGGCACTCTGTCTATCAGATCTGGTCCCTTAAATCTATTTTCACTTCCACTGTATAATCACTAGGAATTTGATTTAAGTCATACCTGTATAGTCATACATCCTGATTTGTCTTTTCCATTTCTGATCCAATAAGGGTTAACACCTCCTTATATCTCAATGATAAATTATGCAGCCAGCTTCCCCAGTGGCTGAAAGTTCAAGGATCCCTTGCTTAGCCAACTCATTGCAACACTGGCAATGATCTTTCACAGCGGCGGTCACTACAAGGTTTGTCCTAACGGAAGGGTTATTATTTTCTGTAATAAAAGCAATAACAAGTGAAGGTCTCAGGCTCAACTGTCACACTCATATCTCCATACAGTTAAAAACATTATTAATGACTAGAGATGAGTCTCTGGTTGGCAGGAGTGAATTCATTACAGAAATGCTTTATGGTTGGGGTCAAGCTAGAAGAATAATAATAGGGTCAAAACATTTTGTATTGCAGCATGGAACTACAGATAGACCTCCTTTTTAAAAGTTTGGTTTTTGTAATGTAAAACCTTTTCTACAACGAATGTACACTATTTGGATAATAAAAATATAAGACAGAAATAAACACCTTTTTTTCAGAGCTGGATGCAAATTTAATGGCCAACTAGCTCAAAATTCTCATTTTAGAAGCCAGTTAACTAAAGTCCAGAGAGTGTTCTGGCCCTAGGTCACATTACTAGTCAATGCAAAGACTGTCATTCCTGAATGTTCTGTCCATCAACCCACTCTAGGTAGGAACCGGTGGAGTGAAAAAGGAAGAATACTGCTTGAATCATTCTTGAAAAGGAAGACAATACCTCAATAACACAGCACATAAAAACCACTCCATAAATCATATCTTTTTAATGTTTTTACCAGCACCTGATAATGGATAGCAAATTACCTCACACCAAGAGAATTGTCAACAACTGTACAAATGATGAATAAATACGATGTGTATCATGACTTCATGCTTTTCAGTCATTCAGAGAACTGTCGTTAACTTTGCAACTTATATTGTGAGTTTATTTTACATTAATCTTGGTGCCAAAATAGAGAAATTATACTTGAAACCATAGCAACTTTTGAGAGTATGCAAAAGGAAGATCTGGAGGGTAAAGGTTGATGTCTAACTGTTATGCACTGCTTTGCTGTGTTTCATCATTATAATGCTCTAAGAATTAGTTTCAGTTTAACGAATTTCAGTATTGCCACTTTCCTTCTGAAGTTCCCACTTCTTATTTCAGTGAATTTTACTTGGGCTATCAACTAGGAAGTGTCGGCTGCAACTCACAGCTGATCTTCTCCCATATTCTGTTTTTTTCAGTGAATAAAATGGAAGGTAATGAGATTTTTTTTTAGTGGTTGGGGTAACTTTTTAAAAAATTAATTAATTTAATTGGATTATAATTTCTTTACAATATTATGGTGGTTTTTGCCACACATTGACAAGAATCACCCATAGGTGCATGTGTGTCCCCCATCCTGAACTCCCCTCCCACCTCCCTCCCCACCATATCCCTTTGGGTTGTCCCAGAACACTGCCTTTGAGTGCCCTGCTTCATGCATCCAACTTGCACTGGTCATCTCTTTCACATATGGTAATAAACATTTCTCAAGGCTATTCTCTCAAATCATCCCATACTCCCTTCTCCCACACAGTCCAAAAGTCTGTTCTTTACATCTGTGTCTCTTTTGCTGTCTTGCATGTAGGATCGTTTTTACCATCTTTCTAAATTCCATATATATGCATTGTTAGTGTATTGATCTTAACTTTTGAAACTGTCATCTGATGAAACATAGATCTTAACATTAAACCACATTTTTTGGCTATAAAAGTTTTATTTTAATGAACTTTACTTGGGGCTTCAGTTTATATTCTCCAAGAGGGATGGAAGGGAATGGAAACACTTGCTCTTCCCACATATGATATTCTCTACTCTTCTGGTTTTTTCGGTCTATTTAAGAAAGGATGAAGTAGAAAAAATCACTCAAGGGAATTTTCAGAAAAAAATATAAACAGACCTCAATAGTTGATACAAAATTACAAAAGGGAAGATCTTTATGCATACATCTTAGTAATTTTGTAATTTTATTTATATATTAATTTTTTGACCTTTTCATCAACTGTAATAGAAAGTTTTACTTTCTGAATTAAAGATCTATACAAGTTTATTCAAGACAGACCATTTTTTCCCAGTCTTACTGATTTCTAGGTTACTTATCATGTGAATCCTTACACAAGGGATACTGAATAACATAAACTAGCTTTTAGGTAAGAAATATCTCATGCAGTTCTGATTTTTATCAACTTACAATTTGGTGGAGGATATAATTTTCAAACAACTCAGATAAGAGTTTCTTGTGGAGGGTAAAGTTGATGGAATTCTGGTTCAGACATTTAAGACAGTCTGGAGCAGCTGTGAAGAGATACCCAACGTCCGAGGTAAGAGAAACCCAAGTAAGACAGTGGGTGTTCTGAGAGTGAATCAGAGGGCAGACACACTAAAACCATAATCACAGAAAACTAGACAATCTGATCACAGGACCACAGCCTTGTCTAACTCAATGAAACTAAGCCATGCCATGTGGAGCCACACAAGACGGTCGGGTCATGGTGGAGTGGTCTGACAGAAAGTGGTCCACTGGAGAAGGGAATGGCAAACCTCTTCAGTGTTCTTGCCTTGAGAACCCCATGAACAGTATGAGAAGGCAAAATGATAATATATTGAAAGAGGAACTCCCCAGGTCAGGAGGTGCCAAATACATTACTGGAGATCAGTGGAGAAATAACTCCAGAAAGAATGAAGGGATGGAGCCAAAGCAAAAAGAATACCCAGTTGTGGATGGGACTGGTGATAGAAGCAAGGTCCAATGCTGTAAAGAGCAATATTGCAAAGGAACCTGGAATGTTAGGTCCATGAATCAAGGCAAATTGGAAGTGGTCAAACAGGAGATGGCAAGAGTGAATGTTGACATTCTAGGAATCAGCAAACTAAAATGGACTGGAATGGGTGAATTTAACTCAGATGACCATTATATCTACTACTGTGGGCAGGAATCCCTTAGAAGAAATGGAGTAGCCATCATGGTCAATAAAAGAGTCTGAAATGCAGTACTTGGATGCAATCTCAAAAACAACATAATGACCTCTGTTCGTTTCCAAGGCAAACCATTCAATATCCAGTAATCCAAGCGCCAACCAGTAATGCTGAAGAAGCTGAAGTTGAATGGTTCTATGAAGATCTACAATACCTGTTAGAACTAACACCCCCAAAAGATGTCCTCTTCATTATAGGGAACTGGAATGCAAAAGTAGGAAGTCAAGAAACACCTGGAGTAACAGGCAAATTTGACCTTGGAGTACAGAATGAAGCAGGGCAAAGGCTAACAGAGTTTTGCCAAGAGGATGCACTGGTCATAGCAAACACCCTCTTCCAATAACACAAGGGAAGACTCTACACAGGGACATCACCAGATGGCCAACACCGAAATCAGATCGATTATATTCTTTGCAGCCAAAGATGGAGAAGCTCTATACAGTCAGCAAAAACAAGACCAGGAGCTGACTGTGGCTCAGATCATGAACTCCTTATTGCCAAATTCAGACTTAAACTGAAGAAAGTAGGGAAAACCACTAGACCATTCAGGTATGACCTAAATCAAATCCTTTATGACTATACAGTGGACGTGAGAAATAGATTTAAGGGACTAGATCTGATAGACAGATAGCCTGATGAACTATGGACAGAGGTTCGTGACATTGTACAGGAGACAGGGATCAAGACCATCCATGGAAAAGAAATGCAAAAAGGCAAAATGGTTGTCTGAGGAGGCCTTACAAATAGCTGTGAAAAGAAGAGAAGCAAAAAGCAAAGGAGAAAAGGAAAGATATTCCCATTTGAATGCAGAGTTCCAAAGAATAGCCAGGAGACATAAGAAAGCCTTCCTCAGCGATCAATACAACGAAATAGAGGAAAACAACAGAATGGAGATGAGAGATCCCTTCAAGAAACTCAGAGATACCAAGGGAACATTTCATGCAAAAATGGGCTCAATAAAGGACAGAAATGGCATGGACCTAACAGAAGCAGAAGATATTAAGAAGAGGTGGCAAGAATACACAGAAGAGCTGTACAAAAAAGATCTTCATGACTCAGATAATCACAATGGTGTGTGATCACTCACCTAGAGCCAGACATCCTGGAATGTGAAGTCAAGTGGGCCTTAGAAAGCATCACTACAAAGTTAGTGGAGGTGATGGAACTCCAGTTGAGCTATTTCACATCCTGAAAGATGATGCTGTGAAAGTGCTACACTCAATATGCCAGCAAATTTGGAAAACTCAGCAGTGGCCACAGGAAAAGGTCAGTTTTCATTCCAATCCCTAAGAAAAGCAATCCCAAAGAATGCTCAAACTACCACACAATAGCACTCATCTCACATGCTAGTAAAGTAAGGTTCAAAATTCTCCAAGTCAGGCTTCAGCAATATGAGAACCGTGGACTTCCAGATGTTCAAGCTGGTTTTAGGAAAGGCAGAGGAACTAGAGATCAAATTGCCAATATCCGCTGGATCATTGAAAAAGCAAGAGAGTTCCAGAAAGACATCTATTTCTGCCTTATTGACTATGCCAAAGCCTTCGACTGTGTGGATCACAATAAACTGTGAAAAATTCTGAAAGAGATGGGAATACTAGACCACCTGACCTGCCTCTTGAGACACCTGTATGCAGGTCAGAAGCAACAGTTAGAACTGGACATGGAACAGACTGGTTCCCAATAGGAAAAGGAGTACATCAAGGCTGCATATTGTCACCCTGCTATTTAACTTATATGCAGAGTACATCATGAGAAACGCTGGGCTGGAGGAAGAACAAGCTGGAATCAAGATTGCAGAGAGAAATATCAATAACCTCAGATATGCAGATGACATCACTCTTATGGCAGAAAGTGATGAAGAACTAAAGAGCCTCTTGACGAAACTGAAAGAAGAGAGTGAAAAAGTTGGCTTAAAGCTTAACATTCAGAAAACTAAGATCGTGGCATCAAGTCCCATCACCTCATGGAAAATAGATGGACAGTGGAAAGTGTCAGACTTTATATTTTTGGGCTCCAAAATCACTACAGGTGGTGACTGCAGCCATGAAATTAATGACACTTACTCCTTGGAAGGAACGTTATGACCAACCTAAATAGCGTATTAAAAAGCAGAGACATTACTTTGCCAACAAAGGTCCATCTGGTCAAGGCTATGGTTTTCCCAGTGGTCATGTATGGATGTGAGAGTTGAACTGTGAAGAAAGCTGAGCACCGAAAAATTGATGCTTTTGAACTATGGTGTTGGAGAAGACTCTTGAGAGTCCCTTGGAATGCAAGGAGATCCAACCAGTCCATCCTAAAGGAGGTCAGTCCTGGGTGTTCATTGGAAGGACTGATGCTGAAGCTGAAACTCCAGTACTTTGGCCACCTCATGTGAAGAGTTGACTTTCTGGAAAAGACCCTGATGCTGGGAGGGATTGGGGGCAGGAGGAGAAGGGGACGACAGAGGATGAGATGGCTGGATGACATCACCGACTCGATGGGCATGAGTTTGAGTAAACTCTGGGAGCTGGTGATGGACAGGGAGGCCTGGCGTGCTGCAATTCATGGAGTCACAAAGAATCGGACATGACTGAGTGACTGAACTGAACTGAAAAATAATGGAAAATAGTAATTGGTACAGTTCTTAGTTGCCTTTATCATACTGATGCTCTTAAGCAAGCTGTAATAAGGCCTGGACAGACATCAAGCCAAGATGGGACACTGGTAAGTCTTGGTACACAAGGATCCCTCACTAAGTGAATTAGCAGTTTGGTTTAACAGTTTGGAAATCATCCTGATTTCACATCCCAGATAAGGTCACCTATATCAGTTTTTTTTCCCCCCACAATAACCTGGAGCACACACATTGCATTGTGTTCTGTCTGCCAGATAATCATTTTACACATTTCAATATATTCAATCACAATCTTTTTATTTAAAAAAAATCACTCTAAAATGTCAGTGATTATTGTCCTCAAATAATAATTCAAAGAAGGTGAAAATTGGCAGGAGATTGACACTGGGCCCTAGCCTTACATACCAGAGATCAGTATTCTACAAAAACTGAAAAATGAATACAAACATTTAATTCACATATCATACCTACAGTATGCAGTAATACATTATACTGTTCCTATTTACAAATACCTAGAAATATAATAGGAAATAAAAACTGAATATATAAAGTTATTTTTATATCTAATACACATGAGAGAGATTTGAAGAGAACATCACAATAACTAAAGGGGGGAAAACAATTTGAGGCAGAGGTATAACAGGTTTCTGGAGGAGGCTTTTGAGCTACGTCATGGATGATGGATAGGTTTAGCTGATAAAGTATTTGGTTACTGTCTTTCAGGTGAGGAAACCAGTATTACCAACATTACCAACGTTGGTTTTGGTTCACAGAATCTCCCATAATCTCCCTCTAGGTTCTACTCCTTTTTCCTAGCCACCCTAGTTAGAAAGATGAGCATGTTACTAAAGCTAGGCCAGTTGGAACTAATAATGGATCCTGACTAGGTCTGTTGAGGAAAGGGGCTTCCCAGGCGGCACTGGTGGTAAGGAATTTGCCTGCCAATGCAGGAGACTCAAGAGATGTGGGTTCAATCTCTAGGTACCAGGTGGCCCTATATGTGTGAATCCTAGAGGATTTGATGTGACCTACATCTGGCCTTTCAGTTATATAATTGCTTTTCTTTCCTTTTACTTTTCTTATTTTCTTCCCTTCCTTCTTTCCTTTTCTTCAGCATTTTTAGCTGGATTTTCATCTCTCAGCAAAAAAAGAATATACATACAATTCATGCAACATAAACAAAATGATGGAAGATCATGTCTTTTGCTAAAAGAATTCTTAAAATAGAACTGTTAATGGGAAAGCGTTAGCTCCTCAGTCACGTCCAACTCTTTGTGACCCCATGGATAGTAGCCCGCCAGGCTCCTCTGTCCATCAAATTCTCCAGGCAAGAATACTGGAGCAGGTTCCTATTTTCTTCTCCAGGAGATCTTCCCGACCCAGGATCAAACCTGGGTCTCCTGCATTGCAGGCAGACTGTTTACCATCTGAACCACCACGGACTGTGGTTTAATACTTAATACTCACCAGGGACTTAATGCTTTAAGTCAGTTAACCTAACAGCAGAGTTGGACATGGTTTAGAGCAATGGGTGGTCAGGCATGGCCACTAGACCATTGAACAGCATCAGCATCACTTGGAGATTTGTTAAAAGTGCAGATTCTCAGGCCTTACACTGGACCTCCTGAATCAGAAGCCACCACCTGTATCCCATGGGAATCTGGTGCACACTTAGGTTTCAGAAGCACTGCTTTGGAGGACTGACATGACGGCCAGGGAGCTAGCCACTGATTCTCACAATAAGTGAGCCTGTGCTATGTTAGAGGTAGTGGAAAATAAAAAGAATATAATGCCTCAAGAGGAATGAGTGATACATTTAATGGATAAACAGACACAGTTATAACACACACACACAAACAAATGAATGTGAGCAAAGCTTGAAGAAGAACAAGAGGAACTTAGGGTTGAAAGAGGAGAAAATACAGTGGATATGCTGCCTAGGGTAGCATATCCACTGTATGCTAAATCCTGTGCAAAGTCCTATATCCTGACTTTGCCATTTCCTCCCTATGCTACACTTCCTTCTGGCCCAGTTCTTTCATTTCTATAATGGCAAAAATAAAAATGCTTACTCCTTATGATTCTAATGGGGGTTAAATGAGTTAGTATATGTCAAGCTCTCAGATCAGGTCAGGCACATGAACTGTCCTTGTAAGCCTGTTAGCTAGAGCTTAGCTCTCTACTTGCTCTATCATATTCTGTAACCAACAGCTACAAGTGACTATTTAAATTCAAATTTAAATAATTTAAATTAATGATTTCTTTCTTAGCCGTGTGAGCCATGTTTCAAGTGCTCCATAGCCATATGTTTTTTAGAATGTTTTCATCATCAGAGAAAGTTGCACTGGACACTGAGGCTGTGAGATTTGCATGCTAATGATGGAGCCAGAGGAGGCAAGCAGGTAGAAACCTCTTTGGTTAAATGAAAAATGAATATCAGAGCTCCATGCTGCCATCACATGCAACAACAACTGTCGGCCTCCTCACTTAAAAGGCTTAGTCCTCTCTCCAGGGGCCTGCTGTTTCCTCTTGGGATCCTGGAAGCCCAGGTAGGTGGAATGCAAGCTGAACTGAAAGGATGCAAAAAGTCTGCTTTGCCAACTGCATCTGTCCCTCATGCATCTCATGTAATGAGTGAATAGAACTTTAAGAAGCCCAGGCTGCTTCTCTCTGTTCACCAAACTGCCACCAATGTCTGTTTTCTCAGTTCTAAAATATGACACATGAACTCAGTTGGAAGGTACTAAGTAGAAAACCAGCGAAGATGTAAATCTAAGTGTACCCTATTACCCAATCTCAGCACAAAACATACAACACTAATGAGTAGGTATTTCCATGTGACTGCTCCTCTTTTATCTGGTATTCACTCTGAAATTCAAGGCCATCACAAAGTTGGATTCAAGCTTTCTTCTCTATCATCTCTCCTTCTAAGCTCTTCTAGTTAGATGTCCTTTCTGGCTCTTGATTACACTATGTTCATTCACACGTCTGCATGCTTGCTCATTCGGTATCTCTTGTCTGATAAAGCTGTTTTGATTGTGGCTTCATTCATTCAAATCTCCCCATCCATCAATATCCAGCTCAAATTTACCTCTTTGAAGCTATTTGTGACTAGATCTCATACAACTAATGCTAAAAAATAATAAAATAAAATGAGTATAAGCCAAAAAATTCCCATATATTAACCTCTATAGATAACATGTGTTCCTCTAACTTAAAAACATAGATCTTGGCATCATTTCTTATAGTAGGTAAGTGATCTTGATTTTTTAAAAAATAACTCATGAACAAATGTATTGCATTATATGGTCTATTGTGTTGGAGGTCCAGGTAGTAATTGCTGGAGCAGTGTCCTTGAAGAGGCAAGGTCGGTATTAGTAGATATTTGGAGAAAAGTCTTCCACAAATGCACGGGCAAATCATGAAGAGTAGGTAGACATGAACCACAGACATGTGTTTAAATACAGTGACAAAGCTTGTGGAAATCTGTGATAGATTCAGCTTTCTCAGTAAAGCAGGAACCAAGTTGGCTAGGTAAGAGGGTGGATAGATGAGGAGATGGTAGAGGTATGAAAAAAGGTCAAGGAAATCTAAGCTGCTTTGGTTTTTGTTTTCATAAGTAGGAAATAGATTGGGCTAGGGAACTATGGCATCTTTGCTGTAAAGTGAGGACAAGAGGAAGATGAGAGAAGTGAAAAGCTGGTAGGATCAGATTCCCAGTGAGACTGAAGCATTCTGAAGGTGGAGTTCCAGAGGAAACAAGGTGGAAAGAGAGAACTGAGACTGGAGGAGACGCCATTCTGAATTGAGAATCCAGAGTGACTGCATGATATGTTCCTGGGGTGAGTGGCTGGGTTAGGAGAGAGACAAGATTATTGGAAGAAAGTGGGTGGGTGAGAGCGAACTGTGAAGCTAAATAATTGGGCGGATGATCCACCTGAATGGGCTTCCCTGATAGCTCAGCTGGTAAAGAATCCACCTGCAATGCAGGAGACCCCAGCTGGATCCCTGGATTGGGAAAATGCCCCGGAGAAGGGAAAGGCTACCCACTCCAGTATTCCGGCCTGGAGAATTCCATGGAGTGTATAGTCCATGGGGTCGCAAAGAGTCGGACACGACTGAGTGACTTTCACTTTCACTTCACTTCTGGCTTCATGCTGAAGTCACCAATAGTTACAAGAGCAGCACTGAAGAGACTGACGTTGAACCAAAAACTAAACTCTGCATGGATGACAGGGGAGTGTGACCTGGGGGTGAAGAAGGCTCATGGGTGGTTTAATATGATGATGTCACCTACAGCTGCATGTCTGCGGAGGAGGAAGGGAGAACGGTCTGAAGGAGCCAATGGCCATGAAAGAAGGATTATATCAACCCTTTTCTGAGGCCGGGCAGGACAGGGGTGAGAGAAAAAGACAGCCACCACATGTGAATTCTTCTGAAAATGCAGTATCATCAGAGGAGACTGGGAAGATCAAAGAACACTCCTAGAAGGTGATAAAGATGTAGATTTTTACTAATCATTATCTTTTGTGTTTTTGATAAAACAAATTATATTTAACGCTGAAAGCATACGAAGACTCTTCCCTTTCTGTAAAAGATTCTAGAATTTAAAGATTCTTTTAAACTGTTCAGTTGCTCAGTCGTGTCCTACTCTTTGCGACCCTGTCAATTGCAGTACGCCAGACCTCCCTGTCCATCACAAACTCCCAGAGTTTACTAAAACTCATGCCTGCCCATCGAGTCGGTGATGCCATCTAGCCATCTCATCCTCTGTCATCCCCTTCTTCTCCTGCCCCCAATCCCTCCCAGCATCAGGGTCCTTTCCAACGAGTCAACTCTTCGGATGAGGTGGCCAAAGTACTGGAGTTTCAGCTTCAGCATCAGTCCTTCCAATGAACACCCAGGACTTATTTCCTTCAGGATGGACTGGTTGGATCTCCTTGCAGTCCAAGGGACTCTCAAGAGTCTTCTCCAACACCATAGTTCAAAAGCATCAATTTTTTGGCACTCAGCTTTCTTCACAGTCCAACTCTCACATGCCTACTAAAGTATACTATAGGTAACATGTGACTTACAAAGCAGAAAGATACATATCTCTATTATAAAACACTATTAATAGAAATGTTTGATAATGCTGCTTTTTATTAGTAATAACTGGCTATTTTAAAAGAATGGCTCTGAAGAGGAATCATTTGTTCCCTATTTAATTTTTATCATCCCATGCTTCTCCCCACCATCCCATGAGTCATCTTGACTTAACTGTGTTTGCCTTCTTAAAATATGGAGGGGATAAAAATTGATAGCTCATAAACACATATTAAAGAGTAATTTGAGATTTATAGAAGAGAATAAAGAGGAACAGAGGAATGGTCACTGTAGGCAATACTAACAGGCAAGCAAAATGAAATAAACCACACACAGAGTGTGCATGTGAAAGCACGTGTGAGTGCACACGTGTATACCCACACAGAGAAAACTGAATTGTGATTCAATCACAGAAAACTGTTGCAAAATGGTCCTGGAATAATCACATGTACTTTATACATAATTTGTCTCCTTATGGAGAGACCTTTTTCTGTATCTTCTACAGTCTCTGATGTTTAAAAATGTTCAGAATTGACATCTAGCACACTGTTATAACGAAATGATGAGATGTCTTAACTACTGCTGATGTTCACTAAGTACAGACTTCTAGTTCCCAAAATCAATAAAAATGAAAAAGAATGTTTTAGTAACACAATGGGATCAATATAAGGTGCATATTATCTGATATTTGAATAAATGCAGAAATTGACTCCATGATATTAGCTCTATTATTGATGGAAGTACAAAGAGGAAAAGGTGATAGCAGCAAACTGTAGACAATGATAAAAAAGCCCAGACCCATTAACCTCCACCTTCCTGATACAGCAAAGCAAATACCACCTGCGTGTATTAACTTGGGAGAACAATAGTTACTAAAACATGCACTGATGCCTAAGGGAAATAAAGAAAATAACTGATAAAAGGACACTAACCTAAAAATTATTTTAATCCTGTTTTCTCTTATGATTCACAAGGCAAGAAATGAGCCTATATGCAGAATGGAGTTGAAGACATCTTTGAAAATCTACATGCCCATCTTGGTTAACATTTGTCTTCTCCTGAACTGTGCAAAGAATCAGGCTGAATGATCGTTTAAAAAAAAAATGAAGCTATATTAAACTGTAGGACTATTATTCACAATAAATAATAGATTTGTCATTTTGAAATTCTAGATAATTTAGATGATTCAAGTTTCCATTAACAATTTCCCATTAATGCTGCTTTGTAACTGGAAATCCAATAACATATAATCTTTATAAATGACATTAAAAACCAGTGATTTATTGAGGTGACTACTAGAATAAAGAAAAGACAAGGAAGCTGCACATAGTGATCAACAAATGGAGATGCTGTGAAATCTTTCCTTTCCCAGGTATAAACAAAAATAAAGCACCTTTTCATGTGTAATATTTTCATTAAATCCATCCTTCTTAGAAATAAATCAAGATGAGAACAATAGATTCCGTTATTTTTTTAAATCAATAAATGATGAACATTTTCAGGCCAAGGAAGTATCAGAGCATCATAGCCTCACCCACCAAATGTAAAATGCAGTGATAAAGTAAAGCAGAGGGACGGCTGTGACAGTTCACCCTAAGTGGCCGGTGGTATTGGCGAATCAGTATCCTGCATTGTGATAACAACTAGACGATCCAATTAACCCAAGTCAAGCCTTAGATTTCTCTCTCAGGGACTCTTAACATTGACTGGGCGATCAATCTTGCCTTAAAATACAATGGCACTCCTTGCAGTTTTGAGTGTTTTTGAGGCCCTTACACACAAAAAAGGATAACAAGCTCAAGAGCCCAGCCCCAACTATTAGATAGGATATAATCCATGAGTTCAAATTACAGCATAACTAGTACTACAATGTCAAAGTGACTATCAGAACTAAAATAAGAACTAAAATAAGAAGTGATTCCCTTTAATATGCCACCATTCAGTTTTGGAAATGGATCTGAGATAATTTTGTTGCTTGATGAACTGATACAGAATCTCTGAAATGACTGGCTGATATTTTGTATATATGCAACTAATACACACCGATGCAAAAAAAAAAAAAAAACCCAAAAAACAAACAAACAAAAAAACCTCTTGATTTCCACAAAATATGTAGGGCAAATTCCTTATTACAAAATTCAGACTTAAATTGAAGAATGGAGGGGAGACCATTAGGCCATTCAGGTATAACTTAAATCAAATCCCTTATGGGTTGTATAGTGGAAGTGACAAAGAGAGTCAAGGAATTAGATCTGATAGACAGAGAGCCTTTAAAACTATGGATGGAGATTTGTAACACTGTACAAGAGGCATTGATCAAACCATTCCCCCCAAAAGAGAAAACCAAAACGGCAAAATGGTTGTCTGAAGAGGTCTTACAAATAGCTGAGAAAAGAGAAGCAAAACTCAAAGGAGAAAAGGAAAGATACTTATCTGAATGCAGAGTTTCAAGGAATAGCATGGAGAGCTAAGAAAGCCTTCTTAAGTGAGCAACGAGAAGAAATTGAGGAAAACAATAGAATGGGGAAAACGAGATCTTTTCAAGAAAATTAGAGATACCAAGGGAACATTTCACACAAAGATGGTCACGATAAAGGACAGAAATAGTATGGACCTAACAGAGGGAGAAAATGAGAAGAGGTGGCAATAATACACAGAAGAACTGTACCAAAAAAAGGGCTTAAGGACCCAGAAAACCACAGCGGTGTGATCACTCACCTAGACCCAGACATCATGGAGTGTGAAGTCAAGTGGGCCTTAGGAAGCATTGCAACTAACAAAGCTAGTGGAGGTGATGGAAGTCCAGCTAAGCTATTTGAAATCCTAAAATAAGATGCTGTTAATGTGCTGCGCTCAAAAAAAAAAAAAAAAAGAAAAAGGAAGTATTGCACTCAATATGGGTTTCCCAGTGGCGCTAGTGGTGAAGATCCTGACGGAGGAGACCTTAGTGCCTGGACTCCGTCCTAGGCCTGTTCCAGGCTGGCCATGCTCGGCCACCTTCTCCGTGGGCTCTGAAATCTGCTCAGTGCCTATGGAAACAACATACCAGCAGAAGGATAAGACCCCATCTGGACAAAGGAACCTTGAGAGCCGTATCTAGGTTACTCAACACCTAAGAGAAAACATACCCCGTCTCCGGACACGTCATAAATTTTTTTCTGTGCTTATCAGAGTATAACCTCGGGCTTATTGATTAATGACCAATTGTTTAACTGTTTAAGCACATGACACATGAGTGATGGGGCTATTGTGATTGTATCTACCTTTCTTTGTTTATGCAAGTTTCAAGGAGTCTAGGGAGATGGGTTTGAGCACCTACACAAAGGGTATAAAAGATTTTCACACAAGCTGATCAGGGTCCTTGGCAAAGAGGAAACTCTGCCTTGGGCCCGCTGGTGTAATAAACTGTACTTCACTATCTGCATCGTCCTTCTGAGTGAGTTTGTCTCCTGGAATGCGTGGCTACAACAATCCTGCCTGCGATAATGAGATATAATGAGATGTAGGCTCCATCCTTAGGTCAGGAAGATCCTCTGGACAAAGAAATGAAAACCCTCTCCAGTATTCTTGTCTGGAGAATCCCATGGACAAAAGAACGTGGTGGACTATAGTCCATCGGGTCGCAAAGAGTTGGACGTGACTGAAGCGACGTAGCAGGCAGGCACTCAATATTCCAGCAAATATGGAAGACTCAGCACTGGCCACAGGACTGGAAAATGTCAGTTTTCATTCCAATCCCAAAAAAGAGCAATGCCAAAGAGTGCTCAAAATACCACACAATTGCACACGTTCCACATGCCATCAAGGTAGTGCTCAAAATCCTAGAAGCTAGGCTTCAAAAGTACTTCAAAAGAGAACTTCCAGACATACAAGCTGGATTTAGAAAAGGTAGAGTAACCAGAGATCAAATTGCCAACACGAAATCCTGCTTTATTGACTATGCTAAAGCCTTTGACTGTGTGGATCACAAAAAACTGGAAAATTCTTAAAGAGATGGGAATACCAGACCACCTAAACTGCCTCTTGAGAAACCTGTATGCAGGTCAAGAAGCAACAGTTAGAACTGGACATGGGTGCTCACTTCCCCAGCACATATACTAAAATTGGAACAATACAGAGATTATTAGCATGGCCCCTGCACAAGGATGACATGCAAATTCGCGAAGTGTTTCATATTTTTAAATAAATTAACAAAAATCAGTAAAATAGACAAACAACTAGGTCCTACTGTGTAGCACAGGGAACAATATTCAATATACTGTAATAAACCATAATGGAAAGATTGCAAAAATGAAAATGTAAATATATATATAAAAAAAGAACTGGATATGGAACAACAGACTGGTTCAAAATTAAGAAAGGAGTATGTCAAGGCTATATATTGTCACCCTGATTATTTAACTTATATGCAGAGTACATCATGCAGAATGCCAGACTGGATGAAGAACAAGCTGGAATCAAGATTGCCAAGAGGAATAGCAATAACCTCAGGTATGTAGATGAAATCACCCTTATGACAGAAAGCGAAGAACAACTAAAGAGCCTCTTGATGAAAGTGAAAGAGGAGAGTGAAAAAGCTGGTTTAAAACTCAACATTCAAAAAATGAAGGTCATGGCATCTGGTTGCTTCACTTCATGGCAAATAGATGGGCAAAAAATGAGAACAGTGATAGACTTTATTTTCACTGCAGACGTTGACTGCAGCCAGGAAATTAAAAGATGGTTGCTCCTTGGAAGAAAAGCTATGACCAATCTAGACAGCATATTAAAAAGCAGAGACATTACTTTGCTGACAAAGTTTTGTCTAGTTTAAGCTATGGTTTTTCCAGTAGTTATGTATGGGTATGAGAGTTGGACCATAAAGAAAGCTAAGTGCTGAAGAATTGATGCTTTTGAACTGTGGTGTTGGAGAAGACCCTTGTGAGTCCCTTGGATTGCAAGGAGATCAAACCAGTCAATCCTAAAGGAAATCAGTCCTGAATATTCATTGGAAGGACTGATATTGATGCTGAAGCTCCAATACTTTGGCCACCTGATATGAAGAGCTGACTCATTAGAAAAGACACTGATGCTAGAAAGACTGAGGGCAAGAGGAGAACGGGTGACAGAGGATGAGATGGCTGAATGGCATTATGGACTCAGTGGACATGCGTTTGAGCAAATTCTGGGAGATAGTGAAGGACAAGGAAACCTGGTGTGCTGCAGCCCATGGGGTCACAAAGAGTTGGACATGACTGAACAACATCAATGTAGGGCATATATGAGAAAATGGAAAATTCATAAGGAAAGAGTATTTTTAAAAAAGACCATCTCTGGGAAAAACAAAAATGATATTTTCTTAATATAATGGAATTTCTTTCTGGTTCCTTTTTGAGTCTGCCTCATTCTTTTTCAGCTCCTTTCTCTCTCACCAACATAATCATGTTGCCCTAAGTGCCTTTCCTATTTCCACCCTGTGTCTGTGAGATCCATAGACTGTAGCCCGCCAGGCTCCTCTGACCACGGGATTTCCCAGGCAAGAATTCTGGAGGAGGCTGCCACTTCCTACTCCAGGTGGTCTCCCCCTGCCCCCCAGGGATCAAACCCTTGTCTCTTGCATCGCCTATGTTGGCAGGTGGATTCTTTACCCCACTGTGTCACCTGGCTCTATATACCCCATTCTTTAGAAGTCTGTTAGAACAACGTTCCAGTAGGCAGTCAGTCATATGTTTACTGAACAGCTATTTCTTGCCCAGCACCAGGAATTTTAAAGTAACTTTTAACACATTTATCTGATAGTCAAAGGCAGTTGATTTCAAGGCATCCTAGCAAGCCAGGCTAGTGGATAACAGTTTACATTTATATTATGTGTAACTCTAAATGGTCAAACTCAGAAAAAGCTTATTTTGAAATATAGTATTTGATATTTATCAAAATAGAGTTTAAAATCATAAGCCCAATGATAAGCACTATAAATTAATTTCTAAAAGTTCTATGCAATTTTATTTTTTCACATCACTGTGGATATCAGACACTTTGGGAAGAGAATAATGAATTATGATGCTATCAAAACTTCTTTCATCGTGGCCAACTTAGGAATTGAAGAATTTTATCAGTTTGGAATATTCTTATTGATATTTAAGATCCAGAGACTTTTCAACAAATGTTAAGTCTAAGGAGATGTCTGACAATGATTTGAAATTATAAAGAGTCACTAGTTTCTCAGAAATATTATAGAATTTATGGAGTGTTACTGCCAACTGTGACTTGTATAATTTGTTCAAATTTATACATGTCGGGAACCACCTGAGCTCACTGTATTATGTAACATTGCAAAATACAGATGGTTAGAGATATAATAATTAGGGTTCCTTTCCTCTTGCTGAGCTTTTATATAGCAGATTTTCTTTAAAACTAAATGTTATAAAACCCCCTCTCTGAAGTCAATCGAATAACATGAATAAACATGACTCTATGAAATATTTCATTTAATCAAACTATTAAATATGTGCTCTCTTATGTACTTATCTACTCTCTTATCATCAGCTTTTAAAATAAAGACATGCTCACAATATCCATATTAAATGGGGAAGAATTAAAACTACAATTGATATCAATTATATATGAAAGAATTTCTAAAGATAAAAGTCTAGAAACATTTCAAATTAAGTATTTATAGGTAGATAGAGGTATAATTGGGGGCTTCCCAGATAGCTCAGAATCCACCTGCAAGGCAAGAGACCCCGGTTTGATTCCTGGGTCAGGAAGCTCCCCTAGAGAAAGGATAGCTACCCACTCCAGTATTCTTGGGGAAACTTGGTGGCTTAGATGGTAAAAAATCTGTCTGCAATGTGGGAGACCTGCTTTGGATCCCTGGGTTGGGAAGATCCCCTGGAGGAGGGCATGGCAACCCACTCTAGTATCCTTGCCTGGAGAATCCCCATGGACAGAGGAGCCTGGCAGGCTGTAGTCCATGGGGTCGCAAAGAGTCAGACATGACTGAGTGAGGAAGCACACACACAGAGGTACAATTACAGATGTCTTCCAGTCATTTTTTAAACTAACATTTTCCAAATTGTCTTTGATTTACTAATTATCTTCACAACTAGAAAGACGTAAGTTATTTAAGCAAAAAGAAAAAAAAAAAGGCTTCCCAGGTCATGCTAGTGGTAAAGAATCTTCCTGCCAGTGCAAGGAACAAAAGAGGCATGGGTTCAATCCCTGGACCGGGAAGATCCCCTGGAGGAGGGCACAGCAACCCACTCCAGTATTCTTGCCTAGAGGTTCCCATGGACAGAGGAGCCCGGTGGGCTACGCTACACATGGTCACACAGAGTCAGACGCTACTAAGTGACTTAGCACACAAACGAAAAGCACTTTCTTGAAGAAAGTGTTCTGATTTAATGGAATAACATCAGTGAAACATGAGCACTTAGGCATGGTCATAAAACCTTCAAATAGCTAACACCCGGTAGACATGAATGGAAAAACAATACTCTGAAACACTCAGTTAAGATATTTGGAGGACAATAGAATAAGAGATACCTAATGATGCCCAGGGCTTCCCTGGTGGCTCAGAGGGTAAAGCGTCTGCCTGCAATGCAGGAGACCTGGGTCTGATCCCTGGGTTGGGAAGATCCCCTGGAGAAGGAAATGGCAACCCACTCCAGTATTCTTGCCTGGAGAACCCCATGGGCAGAGGAACCTGGTGGGCTACAGTCCATGGGGTCTCAAAGAGTCGGACACAACTGAGCGATTTCATTCACTTTAATGATGCCCATCCACCATCAATAGCTTTAAATATACCAGATGAACAAATAAGGCATGATTAGAGGGTGACCCATTTAAAGGTAACCCCAAGTAATTCAACGACACTTTGAATTTGACACTTAAGAACTTCATAAATAAACTTCAGTGTACTACAATTTGAACTAGCTACCCAGATCCACCGACCCCTACCCTTACACAGCCAACTAGACCCAAAGTCAACTTTTCTCAATCTGCCAACCTCCACATCTGATCAGTCAATAATCTATCAATTCCATCTCTGGCAGACTCCTTCATAAGGTACATCTGAATTCTTATGATGCCTGAAACCTGAATATATCTTATAAAGTGTTGCATTTTTGATACAATGTTTATATTTTCTGATACAAGCTTTGATATTCATGCTGTATGTTACAATCAATAGCATCTTGGTATCAATGAAATGCAATACGTATATATGCATATTTTTACATATATATATATATACACTTAGAACAATAATATTTTATTATATATTACCTTGAATATTTGTTTTCCAATTTACTGAATAATAAATGTTTTCTTCTAACTTTTAATAACTATTGTTGGACCTCACTGTTTGTGTCCAACAATAGTTGGTCCACTGTTCTTTCCAATGCTCTGTCATATTTTTGCTTCTAATTAAGTGGAAGTTGGTCCCTCTTGGAGCAAAACCATACACTAGACTCCAAGGAAAGGTGGATAGTGATGACATAAGGACAAACGTAATTTAGGCATATCTATCTTTTTATTAAACACTATTAAATTTCTATCACCTCACAGAGGATTATCAATTTATGTGTGGCTTTTGTTGATCTTTCTTGGCTTTTATTGCTTTAAATTGGGAGCAGTTTGGGGCTAATCAGGATCTACAGGAATCGATATAAGAAATCTGTGTCTTAAGAAGTCCATGGGTGGGTCTTTAGAAATGACCTTGTTGGATCATATAGTATTTTAAAGCTGTTAAGTAGCTGTATTTCATGACCTCACTAAGTTTCACCACAATTCTATGAACCTATGACTTTGGGAAAAAAAATTAAAAGTAACATATTTTTCTCTTTTTATTGAAGTTTTATACTTAAAAGCTTATAAAAAAGCTTTTATACTTAAAAAAGTGTTATTCTCAATCTTCATACATGGTTACTTAATAAAAGAAACATGATCTAAGATTAACAAATATCTATTAATTTAGATATAATTTGGGGCAGATGGTTTCCAATTGTCACTGCATGTAGCCAAGACAGCAGAGTCCAGTAGCTAAGAGTGGGATCTTAGATTGCCTCACTTAGCAGTTGTGTGACTTTCAACTTATCTATCCTCTCTGCTTCATTTTCATTCTTTGTAGGATAGCGATAAGATAAACCATGGTATTTTGTGACAGTTATATGAGATAATCTAGTAACAACAAAATACTTACCACTGCCTGTAAGAATTCAATTAATCTTTGCTATACTACTATTATACTATCAATACTATTATTATCCAGCAATGTTATAAAGTAGGCTCAATTATCAGGTAATAATATTCCCTGAATCAGTAGCAGCATATACTATTTGCAACAAATACATCGAGAATGTTTGTCTTAAAATACAAATTCTTTGGAGGCTTTTGGAATGGTAAAGGGTGTTTCCCATACCACACTGTATTGGAGAAATGTGGTCAATGGTGAAGTGGCCACAAATGCATGAAGCATTAAAATTAAAGTTCTTGCTTACATTTTTACTTTGTTAAAACCAATTCAAGAAAGCTGGAGCATGTACTTCTATCTTGGAGCCTGGAAGTATTAATACATTAAAGGATAATGAGAGGCCCAAAGGAAAGACACCTGGTTTTGTTGCTTCTTTCAGCATCCCTAAGCTTATTTAACCAGAAATTCTTCTATCACAGAACTCCTATTAACTTCTTGATTTACATACTCTCTAAGCCACTACTCTCTGGTGTCCTGACAAGAACCCTGTGAATAATGTAAAAAGGGAAGTGGACCAGGTATAGAAAAGAAAAAAAAAAATAAAATTGCAGACATGGTACCAAGGAGGACTTCTATTCCTTCCGGGCACTGTGAAAGAAAAGAAGCAGGACAAACTGGCCTTTGAATGTCACAAGAGGCCAACCTGAGCACCAAGGAGGTGGACTGGGCAGGTGGGAGCAACGTCACTTCCATTTAACACTGCGAGCTTGGGGTGATGAGGTTGTTGACTTCCTCTTTTTCTTTTCCCTAAAATACAGATTTTCATGTACAGTGATATTCTCTCATATTGGCATCTCAGATGCTTATATAGTCCAAATTTGACATGACCTATAGTTCTATACAGTTTCCTTGGTGACTCAGATGGTAAAGAATCCACCTGCAATGAGGGAGACTGGAGTTCGATCTCAGGGTCGGGGAAGATCCCCTGGAGAAGGGGATGGCTACCCACTCCAGTATTCTTACCTGGAAAATTCCATGGACAGAGGAGCTTAGCAGGCTATGTGTTTTATGTAGTCCCTCTGACCAACAACTTGAGGCATTCAGCATAGACCCCAGGGGGCCAAACTATCATCTATTAATGCATATGAATCACTCAGTTGTGGCTAAGTAGTTTGTCTCACAGCAACCCTGCAAAGATGGAATTGTTATGCCCAGTTCTCTGATAAGATGAAGTTACAGACAGATGACATAACTTGCTCAGGTTCACTGGTCTGGCAGGTAGAAGAGCCAAGGTTCACACTTGGCCTTTCCTGGGTGCACATTATTTAAAAGCATTCATTTGCAGGGGGTAGAATGTGGAAGTTGGGGCAAAAAATGTTGATGATGGTTATTTCTACTCATCCCACTTCACTTATTCAGAGGTGAGGAAGCTCTGGTTAAATGACTTACTTTTCATTTGAAAATATCAAACCAGACTCTGACTGAGGGACTGTGTCAAATATTACCCTTACATGGTAATTAATTTTTTATTTTCAGTCCTCAAATTGAAAAATATATTTGAGCTTTTAATATTTGTTTTCTCCTACTTATTAAAATTTTGTTCTGAAGAATTACAGATACAAAGAAAACTTCAAAATGAATAAAATCCTTATTTCTTCAGATTGGAGTTGGCAAATTGTGATTGGAGAACCCAATCTGGCTCACTGCCTGATTTTGTAAATCAAGTTTTATTGATACGCAGTTACACCAACTCATTTACACATTATCTGTGGTTGTTTCATGAGACAACAGTAGAACTGATTGGTTGTGATGCAGACCAGAGGACATACATGGCCAAAAATATTTACTCTGGCCTGTAGGGACAAGTTTGCCAATGTCTGCTCCAGATTTCTGATTTTTCATACTGGGAACAAAACCAGACTTTCATAAACCTTTGTCCTTGAGATCACTTTTTACAACCTTCAGACAATTACATTTAACTAGGTTCCATGTTTCCACAGGCTCATATTAAATGTAGATAATAAGAAAAAAATGCCTACAATAATTTTTTACTGTATTCACTGAAGGTGTTTTGTTGAGGAGGTTAACCTCATTGCAGTGCTCCCTGTGAGAACAATGTACATAGTTGGAGCAAAAGAACAGATTTTTTTTTTGCTCTTGAGAAATTAATTAGCATTAATAGCATGGCCACTTCAAATCTTGTAAATAACTTTTCTCTTTCCTTTAGAAGCTAGAAATTTGTAAGCTAAAACTGCAATCTTCTAACTTACATTCTTGAGTACCCCTTTCAGCTTTATAAATATATCCTGGGCTTCATTTTAGCTCTCTATTGTCATTTCCTTTTTTTTTTTTTTTTCCATTTCTATTCACTTTATGTCACTGGGACATATCATTATTTTAGCCATACCTCACCTTTTTTTAAATTAATATTTGTCATAAATAATGAGAGTACTGAAAGTGTTAGTCACTCAGTCTTGTCCAACTCTGTGTGACTCCATGGACTGCAGTCCACCAGGCTTTTCTGTCCATGGAATTAATTCTCCAGGCAACAATTCTGAAGTGGATTTCCATTTCCTTCTCCAGAGGATCTTCCCAACCTCAGGTCACCCTCATGGTAGGAAGATTCTTTACCATCTGAGCCACCAGGAAAAAGTCCTGAAGACAAGAGGCTGGCTCCTTTTGCTCCTGTCACAGGAATCTATTCCTATGACTGCATCATGCCCTATGCCAGGGTTCAGTTTAAACAGATCGCCAGTCCAGGTCTGATGCATGAGATAGGGTGCTCAGGGCAGGTACACTGGGATGACCCAGAGGGAGGGGATGGGGAAGAGGGCTCAGGATGGGGAACACATGTACACCCATGGCTGATTCATGTCAATGTATGGCTAAACCACTACAATATTGTAAAGTAATCAGCCTTCAAATAAAATAAATAAATTTAAATTAAAAATAAATTTTAAAAATAAACTTTTAGAAGAGAAAATAATCTGACCTCACAAAGACCTCAGCTGAAAATTTCTGCAGCTCTGTCTTGAGGAGAAAGAGAACCACATTCCCTTGCTTAGTTAGAACATCTCCTAAAGTATGGCCATCTCGTCCTCATAGTTTCAAGGATTTTTATACAGATATCCAGTGAGATTTAGGGCAGGGTCCATGCAGTAATGGCAGCTTTATATGACAACACCACAGAAGGTGGAATGGGGGGATGATACCAATACAGGAATATATTGATGCTCCTAAAATCCGAATAGAGTAGGACACGGGCAGATGTTCAGGTCACCTCTTCATCTTATTGACAAATAAAATACTGGTGCTGACCACTCTACCCTGCTGCTGGCTTCCTGGGCAACCCAAGGCATTGAGAAAATGCTATCAAATGCCTCAGAGAGACCATGTGGGAAAAACTTCAACTTTGCTGAGATGTAAGTAACCAGTACAGCTGAACTTCATTCTGAAAGTCTCACTAAGGTGTAGGAACACACTGATACTAGTTTTTATTTTTCCACTATACCTCCCTGGGAATTATTTCTATGAAAGGTTTTTCTACATGAAGCAAAACTGAGTTCATTTGTAATTCAATATTGGAGAAAAGCAACTAACTCACCCAGTCCCATCTCCCACTGGTATATCATAATGGAAAGGTGAAGAATTAGGGAAGCAAATACATAGTTCAAACCAAAGAAGCATTGTGCATACTTCATCACTTTAAGAAATAAAATAGTTTCTTGCTGCACCCACATTCTTCTGCACAAACCCTTCTGAATACTTCCAGATGGAAGTCTGTTTTTAAATTCTAATTTTTTTTTTAGAAAAGTCATTTTCTACTTCATTCATAAGAAGTGGCAAGTCATAAGATTAAATAATACCTGGATCTTTATCATTTTCCTTCAGTCTGATCTTTAAACATGAACATAAAATTGCTATGGTTACACATAGTTGGCATTCAGTAATTAGAAAAGCATCAAGCTTACAAGTTACCACGAGTTTTAGGGTGAGGAATATCTACTTCACAGCTCCTTCTTAAAGTGCTGCTTCCTCATTCACCACTGAAATTACTCAAGGCTCAAATCCAGCTTCCTTCTAGCTGTTCACACAAAAATAGTGTTCATCCAACTGTCTCTTTGCAGCCAAGATTTTAGGTTTCTTCAGAAGAAAGCCTGAATTAAAGTTAAAACACCCTTCATTCAGCTATTTTTTAAATGATAATGCACCATTACCACAGAAGTTACAAGATAATGCCACATTAATCAACATTACACAAACATCTTAGAAGCCTGCTGTTCCCATGATAGTCTAATATGACCTCAAGGAACATCTAATAAAGATGGAACACGCTGACAAAAGGCATCCATAAACCAGAAGGCGCAAGAAGCACTGGAAGTGCTTTACGACACAGCCAGAGGGGCTTCTTAGTGCAAACTTGCAGAAGATACTACAGATGGGAGTGTTAAGGATACATGGTATGCCCATTACAGAATCTCCATTTTCTTACTAATAATCAAAAGAAATGACCTTAATGCAGTAAGTGAGGAACAGTATTTTGCCTGGATAATTGAAATCATTCCAGCAAGAATTTTGTCACTGATCTCAAAAAGTTAAACATGGTTTGAAAAGTTAGTTAGGGAAAACACAACTCTTAAGTTTAATATATATATGACTATTGTATAAAAATTTGACGTTCCATAGAACACCAAAAACTTGACATTCTATGCTTTCCATAATACATTTCTATGCAAATTTGGGATATTTGAAGATACATAGAACACTAAAACACCATTATTAAAAACCAGAAGTTGAGGGAGTATAGTGTTTAATTACTACATATCATCAATATAAATTAAATGTTTTTCAGATTCTAATGCCCCTGAAATCAAGCTGGGTTTTAAAAGTGAAGTCATGTTATAATTGCATTGGCAGCTTGCTACATTAAACAATGGTATAATGTAACTGATGGTGTCTTAGAACCATACAATATAAGCCTTTTCTGTAAGGTTAACTTTAATTTGTTGATTTTAAAAAATGTTCAAAGATCACATTGCAAATGAAACAATGCTATGAAGTACTGAAAATATACTTTTTTTTACTGGTGTCAAATAGGGGTATCACTACATGTTGTCCTCACTAATTTTCAAAGAAAAATATTAAATGTGACTCATTTGTTTTTCCTTAAATTCTTTTCCTTAAGGGAAATACGTTTGTGAACACAGTCATCCTGTGACATGGTTTGAAATTCTCTCATAATGCTGACCTCTTCCTTTGATACGCTCTACATAGAATATGTGAAAGAATGTGGTATACAAATGTTGCTTACATATGTTAAAGTGGAACCATCTCCCTTATTTTTGGTTGCTATTATTTTATGCAGAAAATTATTAAAGTTTTTGGCAAATTGTTTCCAAGAAAGTTTATTGGAAAAGATTCTTGATGATCTAATTGGCAAACCCTTACTGAGTACACAGTCAACTAAATCCATTAAGTTCTGTATCTATGGTCTAATGTTAAATCATGACTTTCCTGGGGCAGTTAGTATATTAGATCTAAATTCAGAACTTCCTCTTTTGTCTTGTTAATTGACAAGTTGATAGATTTAGCCTGTTACTCTAGTTTGATATATGCAACTTTTCTAAATGGTGTATCATTTGTTCCAGTGTGCTTCCAAACACACTGACCTTTCTGTCCCTTCACCTCCTTACTTTCTGTGATCTTGTCCTTCATCCTAATAGATCATTGTCTCAACCATCACTCCCCATAACCTAGAAGTGGAATTCTATATAGTACTATCAGGTTCAAGCATCTTGCTTTCTAACCACCACCTCCTACTCCGTCTAATACCTTAGCTACAATAATCACTCCTTTAGACAACACTGGACACAGTTTATCACTCCCTCTCTATTGAGAACTCTCCTTTCCTGGGTTTAGGAGTGCCACACTCTCATACATTTCTTCTTTCCTCTTTAGCTAGCTCAACTCAAAGTCTTTGCTGGTTTATTCTAACGAATCTAGTTGTGGAGGAACCCAGCTTAGTTCTTGGAATCAATCTATTGTCTACCTCCTCTTACTCATTTAGCGATGCCACAAATCTTATGGTATCATGAGAATCTCAAGAATCATCATGACTCCCAAAAGATATCTCCCCTGAACTTAAAAATCTCAGAACAGACTTTTCTGGTGGCTCAGTGGTAAAGATTCTACCTGCCAATGCAGGAGACACAGGTTTAATCCTTGATCCAGGAAGAGCCCACATGCCTTGGAGCAACGAAGCCTGTGCATCACAACTAGAGAGCCTGTGCTCCAGAGCCTGGGAGCCATGACTACTAAAGCTTACATGCCTCCAGCTGGTGCTCTGCAACAGGAGAAGCCACTGCGCTAAGCCCCTGCATCACACCTGGAGAGCAGCTCCCACTCGTTGCCACTAGAGAAAAACCTGTGCAGTAATGAAGACCTAGGACAGCCAACAGTTAGTAAACAAATAAAATTACTTTAAAAAAAATCTCCACTTGACATCTCCGCTTGAACTCATCTAATAGGATAACACATTCCATATTCTATTTTCAATATTCTTGCCCCTCCTCCCATTTTCTTAGCTCAGTCTTTCTCACCTCAGTAAATGGACAATACAACTTTCAGTTAATCAGGCCAAAAATTCTTACACTTCTCTTCTACTCTTTCTCTCATAACCACATCCAAATTATCCAGAAATCTTATTCATTCTTCCATAAAAAAATTACTCTGAAACTGCTAGTTAAAACTCCAATGAAATTCTCCTATACATATATTGCAATTACTAAAATTAAAAGACTGATAACATATTACAAGCATACACAGTAACTGGAAATACATTGCTGGGTGGTCACACAGAGTCGGACACGACTGAGCAACTAATGCTTCCTTACTTACCCTGTGTATAAGCTATTATATTCCTACTATTTACCCAAGAGAAAGAAAAACATGCCCACAAAATAATCATACAAGATTTCTAGCAGCTTTATTCACAGTAAATACAAACTATGAACACACTAAAATGTCCACCAACAGGAGGACGAATAAACAAATCGTGGCCTATCCATGCAATGGAATAACACTCATCAATAAAAAGGCAGAAGCACTAGTATCCATAAAAATATAGCTGCACCTCAGAAACACGATGCTGAAAGCAGCAGCCAGATATGTGAGCATTCAGTGCATCATCCCCCTCACACACATGCACACATAAGATGGGCAAAACTAACCTATAGAAAAAGAAACCATGACAGTGGTTGCTTGTGGCAATGTGGGGATTCACAGGAAAGGGCAGTGGGGGCCCCTACAGCAAGGCAGTCGTGGTAATCTCCTGCAACTGTACTGGGTTATTATTCCCATGAATGTATAGACTCAACAAAACTTACCAAATAATGCAGTTAAGATAGAGGCACTACATTGGTTTAAATTTTACCTCAAAAACAAACCCGCAGATATTGAAAGCGATCATAATTACTACTACCAGAACCTCTAGACTGAACTACTGCAGTTGGTCTCTGCGGATCTACTCCATGCTTCCTACTATGTTTTCTATCTATGAGCCAGAATCATACCCTTTCTGAAACAAGCAAAATCATGGAGCAGCCATACTCCAAACCCTCCCTTGACTCTACCACTCAGGAGTAAAGCCAACATCCCTTCCTGATTGATGAGGTTCTGCAAATTATGATCCCACCTCATAGCTCCCTGATCTCACATCTGACTGCTCCCCATTACATCTAGCCACACTTGATGCTGCTTGTCTTTGCCCTTTCTTCTCCTTCCCCACATGCCAGAGTAGTTTCCCTTTAGCTGTGCAATTTTTACCATGTGTCAATTACTCCAGGAGGTCCTACTTGACCTCTGTACATAATATTGTAAGTCCTCATCACTTCCTATCCCACTCCCTACAGTTTTTCATAGAACCTATCACTAATATGCCATGTGGTTTATTTGTTTACTTTGGGTTTTTCTGAGCCTCCCATGCCACATTTTAATGTAAAACTTTATGGAGGCGATGACATTTTAGCATTTTGTTCATTCACTGTTATATTCCAAAGCTTAAAATAGTAGCTGACATATAGAAGGTACACAGTAAATATGAATTAATGTATAAGTGAGTGAATGGATAAATCCATAACTCTGATTGCTCTCTGTCCAATGTCTTCATTCTATTGTTAAAATGTTGAGATAGATGGAGATGCAGGAAAGGACAGTCACAGAGCTGATCATCAGAGAAATTTCTCCTAATTAGAATAATTAACATTGGTTTTGGATTTATTTGCCAAGCTTCACTCATTCTGCCTTTCCTAGTATAACAAAATCAATGCTATAAGTTTTTATCAAAATCCGATTTTTACTGTAGTAAAACATACAAAGTCAAAGCATTTGTCAATTCTGTGTTGACATCATTCAGTTCAGTTGCTCAGTCATGTCCAGCTCTTTGTGACCCCAGGAACTGCAGCACACCAGGCTTCCCTATCACCAACTTCTAGAACTTGCTCAAACTCATGCCCATCAAGTCAGTGATGCTATCCAACAATTTCATCCTCTGTTGTCCCCTTCTCCTCCTGCCCTCAATCTTTCCCATCATCAGGGTCTTTTTCAGTGAGGCAGATAAGTGAATTTTTCTCAGGATCTTTTAGATACAAACTACAAGTGGTCTCATTTGGTCTTTAATTAAAGCACATTGCAATAAAAGGTACATAAATTTCCTCAACAACTATAACAACACCACCACCACAAACTCTTAAAGAAGAAAAAAAAATTTTTTTTCAAATAGTTTTCAACCTTTCCACTCATTCCAGGGTGTCATAGGATTAATGGACTGCTAACAGAAACCACCAATTACTCAATCATGTTAACGTGTGTCAAGGTAACTCTATATTAGATAGTAGGGAACTTAATATGGAATCTTGATTTAAGTAAATCTCTTTAACATTATCAAGGAGGACAGTATATTTGTTATTAAAGCTCAAAAGCATGTGCCATTAGATATGCATATAACATGGGTTCTAGTGTCACATATTTCTCCCAGTAGTGAGTTTAATGTGATGGTTGAACGCAAGCTAACTGGGTTCCAATTTCTTTACTATGCTTTCCTAACTGTCGGATCTTGGGCAAGTTACTTAACTTTCCTCTGCCTTAGTTTCCTCATTCGTAAAATATAGATAAAATAATACCTTCCTCATAGATTGTGGAGATCACACAATGAGATACTGAATCTAAAGTGTTCAATAATGTTTGCTATTACTATCATATGTGATTGTAAAGGAGGCAGCACATTTATGTTTTCTATCCCCCATTGCAATCTGATAACTTGGCTATAAAAATGCCAAAGTAAGAAAACAATAAATGCTATGATATTACTATATAAGTTAAATACCTCTTCATGTGATTGGGTTTACACTTGTGTTGAATATTTGATTGTCAATTTTAACACTGGAGAGATCTGACTGTGAGCACATGAAATCCTTCTCTTCAGTAAGTACCACTGTGAAGTCGCTCAGTCGTGTCCGACTCTTTGTGACCCCATGGACTGTAGCCCACCAGTCTCCTCTGTCCATGGGATTTTCCAGGCAAGAGTACTGGAGTGGGTTGCCATTTCCTTCTCCAGAGGATCTTCCCAACCCAGGGATCGAACCCAGGTCTCCTGCATTGCAGGCAGACGCTTCACCATCTGAGCCACCAGAGAAGTACCATTACTACCTTGTAATACAGAGGTTCCCGTGCCTCTCCAGAGAGCAGAGTCAAGTCTCTTCCACATTCCTTTCTCTGGCCAACCTTTCTGGGCAGACTATAGTCTTGACTAGCATCTTGGTGATCTCTGTCTGTCAGCCACAATGCCAGAGAACCTCTGATGCATAGTAGGCTCTTATCTCTGCAGGGATAATCATCACTGTTAACGTAAAAACACCGATGCTACCATCATCCTCTTCTAATTAAATTGGGACTCCTTTGCTGTCTGCAGTGGCTCTGTTTGAGTCCCTACTCCCTCAGTAAAGTGCAGATCTCTACCAGTTAGACCCAGAGTTAATGGGCAAACAGACCTGAGCCACAAGAGCCCTTCTGGGGAAAAAATGTTCCACCACTGTGTTAGGATTAAGCAGGTTTGTGTGGATTCATACCCAGAAAGTAAGTGTGTGTGTGTGTGTGTGTGTGTGTGTGTGTGAAAGTGTGTGTGTGTGTGTGTGTGTGAAAGTGTGTGTGTGTGTGTGTGTGTGTGTGTGTGTGTGTGTGTGTGTGTGTGTGTGTGTGTGTGGGTGTGTGTGTGTGTGGGTGGCCTATGTCTTATTCTGGGTCACTGTACCTGTATGTCCATACAGCTCTATGCCTCTGCTGAGTAGGTCAGACTTCATTCTTTATAGGCAGTGTTTCTCTCTCTGCAACCTCGCTTTCATCACAGGCCATAGGATATATGTTTGTATATACCCAAACTTCAACTGTGGACAGAAGTCATGCCTCCTCTGCCAGAAGCATCTCCATCAGTGCACCTAAATGGGTCTTGAGGAGGTAGAGTTGTTTAGCCCTACATGCTAGCTACATGTGTCACAGTTCAGGGCCATTCAGTTCTTTTTACAACAGAAAAAGTACTAATGGCATCCCTTGACTTGTATAGATCAATAGGCAATAATTAAAACTAAGCAAGAATAAAAAAATAAACTAATTGAGAACAGCATTTCACAGGTTGATCCTTAGTATGAGCACTACATTCATTCACAAAACTCCACTACTATATTTTCTTCCTTTTATTTTGATGCTTTTAAAAACCATTGCTTTATTTTTCTTAGCATTCATGTAATATGTATATTATATTCATATATATGTGTGTGAATTTTGGAAATTTAGAAAAAATATATATTCTAAAGAATAAAATGTAAAATAGTCATAATTCTCTAATCCACATATAATCACTGGAAAAAGATAGCTCATTCTTAATATGAAAACTTATAGAAGAATAAAAATGTGCATTCTTGATGAGGAAAAATTTTTCAAATGAGTGCTTAATTTTAATCTTGATAACACCAAAATATCATATCATCATTATCTCTGACAACAAAAAGAAGACTCCTGTAAAAACCGCAGGTCATGTGAAATGACCATATCAGAGTTTAAGCTTCATTAAAAAATTGTTAAAAAATTTTCCCATGAAGATGATGAATCTAAAGCTTAGGCAAGAAATGAAAGCATCCCTTCACTGCTGCATATCACTACATCTGAAGGAAAAGAGGAGAGCTAAAAGGTGAACAAAGTTACAGAGTTTAGGAATTCTAAAGAAAAGAAGAAAGAAGCTTAGGTTAACTTTTGCTTTATTACTTCATTATTCGCCATTTTAAAAATAAGGAAAAAATATTTTATGCCTCATAGAGACTATTGTTTTAAAATATAATGTAATGATTTCTATAATTCTAAGATTATTCCATTTATTAACAACAGCTGCCATTGAAACAAATTTGAAGTCATTATTAGAAAAATAATTCCAAGAATTACAAGGTCAGATATTCTTTAGCTCTATAATAACACTCCCCAGATAGTTTTAATTAGCTTATAATACTAAATATATTCATAGTAAAATGCTATGAAATATTAAATTAATAGACCTTAGAAGACAATGAGGGAGGGTGCAGCTTTTCAGACTGCACACGACTGCTCCATAGCTCACTCTTTCAATTAATTTTCTGGAAAAGTGAATGTGAACACGTATAAACTCTTCAAAACAAATACCACATATTGGTATATTTAGGAAAATCCTTTGGATTCACAATGTATTTTCATGTAATCAAACTGCAGTGCAGATTATATTACACAGCCGTACTTAAAGTGGGATGAGAAGCAATGACCAGTCGCCTCTCATTTAAGTCTGTCTAGATATCTGAATTAGTTCTGTCTAGATATCTGAATTAGTTCTGTTTCATGCATGAGCAATTTTGAGGACATACCCTTTACAGTGTTTTTTACTCTATGTATAAATAATATATTCTTCACCATTTTTCAAAGAGTACACATTTACAATTTTAGAATTAGAAATTTCAGTCCACCAGATTTCCAAACTACTATTTTCAGAGCACAGGATCATGTTTATTTATTTATTTTTTTAATTTTATTTTATTAGTTGGGGGCCAATTACTTCACAACATTTCAGTGGGTTTTGTCATTAATTGACATGAATCAGCCATAGAATTACATGTTTAATAATTGTTTCCGGCAATGTGAGGATTCTGCAGATAATCGATTGACAACAACAACAAAAAAGCGAAAACAAAAAATCCCTCCTTCCAAAAAGGATGTTTTGATCCCATGTTTAGACTAGCACTGTGTTAGATCTTTCATAAGAAAAACAAAAGCAACAGGATAGCCCTCCTTTCCAATGATCTAGAAAAGCAAGAGTTACATATTTGAAACAATCAGTGTTTATTAAGCAAGGACTGTTTAAATGCTCAATTACATTTTTTCTAGTTGCATTACAGGATTTTCTTAAAAGGAAGCAATCGATGTAATGGGGAAGAGTTATAAAAGGCTCTTTGAAGGGGCATAAGACATTCACAAAAGAGGACATGCTTCAGAGAATTGTCCAGTGCACCAAGTCGCATGCTTCATTTGAGCATCACTATGGATCAATACAAAGGAATATAAAGCAGAAACTTAAACCCACCAACTGACATAAGGAAGTGCCTTGGGTTGTAGGCACAATCTTCTCTCTTGGGACATCCTGCACCTCTCACAGAGTCTCCCCACCTCCAAACTGTCTTCCTTAGCCACCTCACATTAATCCACCTTTCAGACTGTATCACTTCCAGTTCCTAAGAAAGCCCAACACCTCCTGAAAGCTTCACTGCCAAACTCCTGGCCTTTCATTTCTGATAGGAGCTAGGGCCTGGAATGGGCTCAGAGATTTTCAAAATCAGGCACGAAGTTCTCAACCACGATGACTGGCACCAACCTTGGAGCTAGACTTCTTCATGGACAGTGGGATCCTGGAAGCCAACGCTCAGGTGACCCAGACGGCCTGTACCACTGAACTGGCAGCCCTCCCGTCTGTTGGGTTGGGTTTTTCTGATCCGGTACCGGACCAGCTCCATTCCTTGGGTTCTGACAGCTGGCTTCCTTCTCCCCTCGACCCTTCACCTCTTCTCTTGGGAGGGTCTGCCTGGTACATTTCAGGAAGCTGGATCCTGCACTAAGATGGTCAGTTCTCTTGGGACAATTTCGGTACCTCATTGCATCCTGAGTGCAGAATCATCCTCTGAACACTCCTCCTGCTTACTCCAGTATCTCGTTACTGTCGGCTTCTGAAAGTGGGGCTCAGGCAGGTGTACCCCACAGAACCTGTGCCAAGAACGTGGTGGCTGTCGGCTCTGTGGCCACGTCATTTTTCTTCAGTCCTCCCCCTGCCTTGATGGGTAGGGTCCCACCCCCACTTACCTGTCCACACTGGGTACCTGTGCTTAGGTCAGCTTGACTCACCATAAGCTGGCCACTTACTTTCTGAAACAGGCACCCATGACCACACCACTCAGGAAAGCTACTGCCCCAGGACACTGAGTCACATCTTAGGTCATATCCTATCTCATGTGCCCTCACCTCAGGGCACTTGTACACGTTTTAGCTCTATTGCAAAGAACTAAAAGGCAAGTTGGTTCTTAGTCCCAATGGAGTGAAGTGGATGGAAAGAAATGCTCTGTCAAAAAGCATACCACAAAATTCACAGAAATGATGACTCCCGACACACTGCCAGCAGAGACAGAGCTAATTGGATGTTTGTGACTTCCTGGAGGATTTGCTCTTAAGAGGCATCATCCCTAAATGATAGTCTTTCTTCTGCCAGCTTGTGGCCTAAGATGGAATGGTGACCAATACATCCTGGCCAGGTCTAAGTTTGAGGCCAGGTTCTTCTCGTACTTCTCCTCAGGCATCTGGAAGAACTTCAGAGATTCACTAGCTTTCAGGGGTAATGGTCATTTTTTCCCTCATATTTCTAGATGGCTACATTAGTCTTATTAATGTCTAGATGACCGTATTAAAGTAGTGTTAGTTGCTCAGTCGTGTCCAACTCTGCAACCCCATGGACTGTACCCTGCCAGGCTTCTCTTTCCAAGAAATTCTCCAGGCAAGAATACTGGAGGGGGTTGCCATTTCCTTCTCCAGGGGATCTTCCCAACCCAGGGATTGAACCTGGGTCTCTCACATTGCAGGAAGATTCTTTACTGCCAGAACCACCCCTTAAGGGCCCTAAAATGACAATCATTATGAGATGAATCTCATAATGAGCACTGCTTACTCATTGTTTTTTGAAATACATGCACATGGCTTTACTTTGCATTTTGGGGGTATTACACATGAATTGGACAGTATCAGGTAGGACTATAAAATCAATGGTGTAAAAACAAAACTGATAACAACATGAACAATTATACTGTATCAGTAAATCCACCACCTATGAAATATTTTTAAAAGATTCATTCAGAAATAACCTGTCATCTCTTTCCCATATTTTGTCCCCACCCCAAATTCCAAGTAAGCAGCCAGCCTCTTTTTGCTCCTTTGCCTCAGGGAAGTTTTGGGACACTGGGCAGAAAGCAGAATCATAATCAATACGTCAGAGAACAGTGTGTGTGTGTGTATCTGTGTTTGGTGGGATGGTGTGAATGGGCTTAGAGATGGAGGATTCTGTAAGACAAGAAAGGGGCCTGAATTCCAAGGGGCACCAGAACTATCAGAAGCCTGCAGTGAGTTTCCTGGTTCCTGGAACTAATGTGAATTGTCATGTTGTGATGTCAACATGCAAAAAGCAGCAAGAGATTTTAATTGTCACTTTCTAGGAACAACACATTAGGTAAAACATGACAGAAAATCTCTTCTTTTATACCAACATTGATACAATCACATCTTTAAGAGCTTTGCCTCTATTTACAGATTACATTAAATTTCACATAAACTGTTCTATTTGCTGCTATTTTGCCATTAGAAGCTGTTGTTAAATATATGTCTGTCGGCTCTTTATAAACCTTAGGAACTACAGAAATGTCTGTTACATTCAATATAGATCAATGAGAGGAATCATATATATGTATTTGGAAGGCAAAAATAAATTTTATATATCTGAATTGACTTTTCAAATATGATAAAACTAATTTCTTCTAAAGGATAGTAACTTCCAAACCATTTTCCTCCTACATAAACTTCATTAATAGTGTTCTTTTTAGATTTAAATTACTTTCTAACTTCATTACTTGTCCTGCATACACTCAAGAATCTGCTAATTCAAAGGAAGCACTCAAGCATCCCTTTATGTCTCAAGGATCAGGAAATCTTATGAGAAACAATAAGTGCCTTTGTCAGATAGTGAATGAGGAAAAAAAATTCTGCATTAAGGAATAAACCATGTCCAATTTTAACAAGTAAAAGAACACTTCTTTAACTTGCACTTAATTTAAAATCCAATCACAAGAATGAAGGTCTTTAAAAATTAAGACATCTCTTCTAGAGAACTATTAGAATCCTGGAAGGTGGCTATACTGGTAGCAAGTGATCTTTTCACCTAGCAGAAATTCTAATCAAATAAGACAAAAAAAGAACCTAGTACCTGCAGGTTCCACACAAAGGCTTTAACCTGGGCTTTCAACACCAGGACTACTGAAATTTTGAGCTGTTGGTCTGGCCTATCTCGTGCATATTAGGGGGCTTTCCCCTCTCCAGGTGGCGCTAGTGGTAAATAACCTGGAGATGTAAGAGATACCAGTTCGATCTCAAGGTTGGGAGCACCCCCTGGAAGAGGGCATGGAAATCCACTCCAGTATTTTTGCCTGGAGAATCCCATGGAAGAGGAGCCTGGCAGGCTACAGTCCATGGGGTTGCAAAGAGTCAGATGTGACTGAAGCGACTCAGGGCAACACACATGCATCGTAGGATGTTTTACCCGCCAGAAGCCAGCAGCTCCTCTGTCTCGTCCTTCTGCTCTCTCCCTCCCTCTCACCTCCACATGTGACAGTCAACACTCAAAAGTCTCCTGGGAGGCAAACTTCTGCCCCACCATCACTCCACTGCTATAACCACTGTTTCCATCTTATCCCCTTCTGACTAGCTTCTTCATGGCATCTCTTTCATACAGCTGTTCATTGAGCAAGAAAGAAGGTGACTTTTAATGTTTATAAAAATAAAAACCACAAAGGCTCAACAATGTCTTTGATATCTATAAAAAAGGAATGTGTCAAATCCAATCCATGGATTTTTTTTGGGGGGGGGCGGTGTGGTTCTTTCCATCTAAAGAGAGTATAATTTGATGATTAAAGGGCTACCTGGGCTTTGGGGTTAGGCAACCTAAAATCAATTTTACTTTTTAACATTTAGAAACTGTGTGATCATGACTAAAATATTAAAATTCCTTACATCTCTAGGGTTTAAATATTAGAAAGGCAAAAAACAATAATATGTCTATTTCACATTGTTGTAGGAATTAAATGGGATAAAAGCTTTAAAGGGCATGCAACATATTAGATAGATAATCCATTATCTCATGCTTCTAACCATGATAGTATTAATCACTTATTATGCGAGTGTTTTTCTTCAAAATAGCATTCATTTTCTCTAGGTTTTTAATGAACTAGTACTGTATCATTTGGTATATCCTCTAGTTTTCTAAAAACAAAGATTACACTTAGCTTTGTTTGCTTTTATGACAGGACAAGGCAATAGGTTAAGTGTGACTTTAGCAGTTGTTTCATCTTTTATCTGTAACAATCTTCTCTAAGCTGGAGTGGGTGTGGAGAAAAGGGAAACTTCCTACATTGTTGGTAAGAATGTGTACTGGTATAGCCCCTATAGAGAACAGTATGGAGGTTCCTTAAGAAACTAAAAATAGAGTTACCATATGATTCAACAATCCCACTCCTGAGCATATATCCAGAGAAAAACATGGTTTGAAAGGATACATGCACTCCAGTTTTCAATATTCAGTGTTCAATGTCTGCAATAGCCAAGACACGGAAGCAATCTAAATGTTCATCAACAGAGAAATGAATAGGGTTTTGGTACATACATAGTGGAATATTACTCAGCCATTAAAAAGAATGAAATAATGCCATTTGCAGTAACATGGATGGACATGGAGATTACCCTACTAAGTAAAATGGGTCAGACAAAGATAGGTATCATATGATGATGCTTATATGTGGAATTTTTTTAAAAAATGATACAAATTAACTCATTTACAAAACAAAAACAGACTCATAGACTTAGACAGGGAAATTAAGGTTACCTGTGGGGAAGGGGTAGATTGGGAGTTTGGACTGACATGTATTTAAAATTAACCCATAAGGACCTACCTATTGAGATACATGAATACATATAACTGAGTCAATTTGCTGCATATCTGAAACTAACACAACATTGTTAGTCGACTATGCTCCAATACAAAATAAAAATTTACAACAAAAAGGATTTGAACATATTATTTCCAAACATAATAATAATTAAGGGGGGAACATTTCTTTTTTCTGTAGACTCGTCTTCTTTAACTTCACTAAAGAATTTACTGGACTGCCAGGTCTTACAAGACCATCCTGAACCTCTTCCTCCTAGGCACTTTTTCTGAAACCCATGAAATACATGCTCTTGAGACTATCTAGAAATATATTGTGTGATATATTCCTCAGCGTTATAGTCCAACAGGAATCACAAAGGACACACTATTTTGTGAACAACAGTTGACTCTGTTGTGGCATTCCTCATGTGTAAGAAACTTGAATAATGCATAGTCCCTACCCTCAAGGAACTTACACTTACTACATATAAAGTAACCTGGGAAATTATGCTGTGTAATTCTGAATTTGCATTACAATGATGAAACTAAAATAAATGCTTATTAATAGAAAATAACCAACATAGAAACAACACAGACAACCTATTCAGCTTTTTCAGGGTACATTTCTCCTCACTTTGCTAAACAGTCCCTTCTCCTTTCAACAGGCTAACATGCTCTGGAATCTCCTTGGTCTCACCCCTCTCCATGGCTCATTCCTCACTTACAGGTGACAAACCCAGGGGAGAAAATATAGTATAGTTTATCCCTCAGCAGGATTGAGAAAGTGCCAAATAATACCCCAGGTATCAGACCTCAGCTTAACGTCTGCTCAGCCACTTTCCTCATCTTGCCAACCAGACTAGTTAGTTCCTTCTGCAGTAAGGCTTCTTTCAGTCTATAGCTGTCCTGGATAAACTTTGCACAAATGAAACATGCCTAATGTTTTAAAAATTAGTGTCTAAAGCATAAGATTATAAGATATGTGACAGCATTTCCATGTGCAGGATTATCAGCACCTCATTTTTTCTGAAGTTTAGGCAGGCTGCCGGCCTCACCTAGCATTGCTACCCACTGTCCTGGTGTAAGGAGACGCACTTGCCAAGTGTACACAGCCACAACTGAGCAACTGGGGTACTTATGAATAAATTAAATTTCAGCAAACAGCAAAAATATCTACTAGATTCGAAGTTGAAACACAATTGCTTAATATTGAAAAAATATGAAATTTATATTTATTTCAGTTTGTGTTTACGTTAAACTATCACTTATATTCTACAAGAAAAACTAAAGATAATTTCATTGAAATTTCTCTGCTGCCCTTGATCTTAAAGGCTTCTACAATCTCTAGCATAAACTAAGTATTAGCAACAAAAACATGCGTTACTGTTTAGCTGTCTTGTCAGGAACTCTATTTTCCTAAATCACATTCAGTGCAATAAACATGAAAGTCTAAATATGAATAAGAAACTGCTCTATTAGGTTCTGGGCTAAAAAGCCTAGTAAAGAAAGCAAACACATGACAGATTATTTTAACAACATGAGTGAAATGTTTAAACAAATCTACAGCTGAGTTTGGAGTTCACGGAAGGGCTACTGGGGAAGATGAACATGGGATAAGCCTTAAAAGGTTAAGAATTTTTTCCTAAGAATTTTCAGAAATAATATGATCGAAGCTGTAGAACAGCACAGTGTTTAACCGCAACTAAAAACAATTTAGAAATAGGAAGACCCAAGTGTAAGCAGTGAAGGTCCCAGAACAAGGAGGTTTAGAGAGTCATTCATGTACCCTGACCTCAAACCATCAAAGCAGCATTGTTTCCAGATGCCTGCTCCTTTGAGAGAAAACTTTTCCAATTAGGACACAGAATGGCCAGATTTCAACAAGATAAAAGCAAGAAGGAAATGACTACCCTTTAACAATTCCATTTGACTGATAATGTTTGGCTGTCTTGTACAATATTTTGCAAAATATCACATTATAGGAAATGCAATGAAAATCCTGTAGCTGTAAAATTTTACCTCGGTCTGTGCAATCAAACAGTGTAGTAACTAGATGCTGCAATTACTTATTCATGTGAAAACTATTATTCACTTCATTAGATCAATGTTTCCTTGTTCCAAGATTTTCCTACGGTTTTGCTTGCCACTCTTCACTCCTTGCTCTCAGTGGAATAATTTACCTGATCTTCTTAGGTTAATAAGATATTCCTCCAAATCAGTCATGACAAAGGCATCCCTGGGCCCAGGGATATACACATAGACACTATCACAACCATATATGGATACAAAGATAAAGTAACTTTAGATTCTGGTATTCAACCATTAGCCCAGATGTTATAATAAAACAGTGTATTTAACAGGACTCAGGGGAATGACTAAGCTTGATGTTTAATGCAAACCAGCTTGTTGAAAAATATCATCACTTCATATGATGTTACAAAGCAATAAAATTAAAAAGGAGGCCCCAGGGAGGTATTTAACATATAGTCATAGTTTATCTAATAGAAGTTTGTATACTTACTAAGGGAGATACACTATCAGAAAAACTCTAGGTCTAGTAATATTCATCAAAATTATGCAGGAAATGAAACATACATTTGACTGTAACTTGAGTACATTCTGCTTAAATGATTCTATTCATGTATACTTTTGAAAGGTGATATACATATTTTTATAATAACATAATTATACTAACATTTAATTCAAAACAATTACTTGTTAAGTAATGCACAGTTTTTAAAATGAGAACTATTAAGACGTGAATTCAAAATACATTACAAGATTGTAGACTCTTGCTACATTGTGATCTGCATACATATGTGTGTGTCTAAGTCACTTCAGTTATGGCTGACTGTGACTCCATGGACCTGCCAAGCTCCTCTGTCCATGAAATTTCCCAGGCAAGAATACTTGAGTGGGTTGCCATGGCTTCTTCCAGGGGATCTTCCCCACCAAGGGATCGAACTCTCATCTCTTTTGTCTTCTGCAGACAGGAATGTTCTTTACCACTAGCACCATCTGAGAAACCCATGATCTGCATTAGTCTTAGTAACAAGTGTATGTTTAAAATGAGAAAAGCACCCAATATCTATAAAATTAGATTAAATAAATTTGCCAACATTACCTAAGAAGGTTAAAAAGTTCAAAATCATCTAGTCAACATGTTTTGTTCATTATGACTCTTTTTCAACTATTGAGCCGATATGACATCATTCTTAGCTAGGATGGAAGATTATCTGATGTGTAGAGTCCTGTGGACTTTCTTTCTTTCTTTTTTTAAATCCCATGACTGTCCTGGGAATCCATGCAAAGACAAAGTTTACCCTGGTGGCTCAGTGGTAAAGAACCCTCCTGCCAATGTAGGAGATGCAGGAAACACGGGTTTGATCCGTGGGTCAGGAAGATCTCCTGGAGGAGGAAATGGCAACCTGCTCCAATATCTTTGCCTGGAAAATTCATGGACAGAGGAACCAGGCGGGCTATCGTACATGGGGTTGCAAAGAGTTAGAAATGAGCACACACACACCCATGCACATAAGAAATATTAAAGATAATTATTATGCTGATTTTAAAAAAATCAAATGTTAAAAATATCATAGGATTTGGGGAAGAAATAAGAGGTTTTAAAGACATATGTGGGTTTCCGCGATGGCTCAGCAGGTAAAGAATCTACCTACAATGCAGGAGACACTGGAGACCTGGGTTTGATCCCTGGGCAGGTAAGATCCCCTGGAGGAGGTCATGGCAACCCACTCCAGTATTCTTGCCTGGAGAATCCCATGGATAGAGGAGCCTGACAGGCTATAGTCCATAGGGTCACAAAGAGTTGGATACAACTGAAGTGACTGAGCACAAGAGACATACAAGATAAGGCTCGGATCCTCAAATAATTTTTAATATATATGAAAAAAAGAAACTCAAGTATATGAAAAAGCTAGAAAATATATTTCTAGTTCTCTAATAGAATGTTAAGTGGTAGAACATTAGTAGAAATAAAAAGTAACATAATATTCACAAAAGGATGTTACTATTTAACCTTCGTAACAATCCCATGAGATAGAGATTAAGCATCTTGCTCAAAGTCACAAAGCTTGTGAGTAGTGAATATTGGATATGAACCCAGGTAGTGTGCCGTGAGAGCAGCAGTCCCCAGCAGGAACTGGTTTCATGCAAGACAATTTTTTCCACAGACAGCAGGGGGACAGTTTTGGGGGTAATTCAAGAATATTACATTCACTGTGTGCCTTATTTCTATTATTATTACATCAGTTCCACCCCAGATCATCAGGTATTAGATCCTAGAGGTTAGGGACCCTTGCTCTAGAGCGCTACACTTATAGAATTATATTTATCCCAACTTTTTTGGCAGTATCATTACAACAATAAGTTGCTTATCTGAAGCTGTGCACACATATCAAATTTTTCTTGACCTGGGACCAAGCATGTGTTTTTCTAGCCTTACATCCATCCACATTTCCATGATATGTATACTGAATCACAGTTGAACTTGTACGTTTGAAGGGAGTGGAGTTCAATGGTTTTAAGTAAACTTTTAAAAAACATCCAGAGGGAATCAAGCAGATAAAATTAGGAACTATAAGACTTTAAAATTCATACTGGCAGGAAGCTGCAAGCAGTGATGATAAAAGAAAACAAAATGATGCAAATTTAAGTGGATTAAATAGGCAGAAAAATCAGTGGGGGGGCGGAGATCTTTAATCAAGCCAAAGTGCTAGAGAAAATAGAGGTTGATGATGTTGAAATGGTTAATAGTTTTATATCTACTGAGATCAACCCTATTCAGGTGATTTTTTTCAGTTCTTCTAATTCACGATAACTTTCTCTGATACACCAAGATTATGCAGACTGGTAGGACTGCGATGAACTCCACATGCAGAAAAGAATTTTATGTAAATAGACTCAAGATATGAGAGTTAGAAAGGAATTTAGATATCGTCCAACCCCATCAGGAAAAAAGTGAGACCAAAAGAGGTTAATTAAGCTTACTCAAGGTCACTCAAAAGTTGATTAATGTAAGCTGGAATAAGATAGCTATGCAGTGGCAGAATTTATAGTAATACAATTCTTTCAGAACTCTAACATAGTATTCCATGAACGGAAAGACCACGGACGGGGGTGGCGGGGGCAGGGGGCCCCTTTAATACTGTCTTTAAAGTCTTTTGAAAATCAGCAGCAAAGGGATTATAAAAGATGGTAAATTATAATGGTCATTAAAATACTTTTACAGAAAATGGTTCCTTATATATTTTCTAACCTCTGATGATCTCTGCATGTTCTCGTTATGTCTGGAGATGAAACCAACCACAAAGATGGTCTTTTCAATTTCCCACACCTTGGGCAAGACATAAAATGCAAAATGTGGGCAATCAAACTTCAAAGTTTGTAAATCCTATTTTGATTCCTTCAAAAAGTACTTGAGGGGAGAGGGCATGTGGCAGGCAGACATGAAAAAGACTAAACTCTTAAGGGCTTCCCTGATGGCTCAGTAGGTAAAGAATCTGCCTGCAATGCAGAAGACACGGGTTCAGTCCCTGGGTTGAGAAGATCCCCTGGAGAAGGAAATGGCAACCCACTCCAATATTCTCGCCTGGAGAATCCCACAGACAGAGGGGCCTGGTGGGCTACACATGCGGAGTGGTAAAGAGCCAAACTCAGTTGAGCAACTAAGTATGCAAACTCTTTTAAAAGCAAAAGATTATGACATTTAAGATAAACAAAGCACACAGTACTAGGAAAACTAAAATGCAAACATGTGAAGCGTGTTAGGTGGAAGGGAATAAGATGCCCTGAAGGAGTTTACACATGCGATCATTGACTGAAGTAGGTTTAAGGTGAGAAGAATTGTAAGATTTGGCTGCGACGTGGGAAAGAACAAGTAAGATGGAGAAAGTGTCAAAGACAGAGAAGACAGACTTCAATGCACATGAAAAAGGGAGCCACTGAACATAAGTGATGAGATGTAAACATTACTTGTGAGAGTCAGCAATCTAATATTAAATGGATTACTGAGGTGATGCTCCAGGGTGGGAAGACATTTAGCAGGGAGAAACTGCCTCAGCGGGGCACTCCCTCTAAGACAGCAGAAGACTGGCATACAGTAAATGATTCAGAATTTGACGACATTCTATTCTAAACATTCAATTCATAGAAAAAATAGTTTCAGATTCTTCCCTTTGATGGTAAACCAACAATCAGAAATTTTATACACACACACACACACACACACACACACACACACACACATAATATGGGCTTCCCTGGTAGCTCAGCTGGTAAAGAATTCGCCTGCAATGTGGGAGACCTGGGTTCGATCCCTGGGTTAAGAAGATCCCCTGCAGGATATGGTAACCCACTCAAGTATTCTTGCCTGGAAAATTCCACGGTCAGAGAAGCCTATAGAGCAGGCTACAGTCCACGGGGTCACAGAGAATTGGATACAACTGAGCAACTAATTACAGCACAGCATACATATATATGTGCATGTATCTCCATTTATCTGCATATATCTATTTATATACATGCATGTATATTCATATACAAATATGTGCATATGTGTATATATAAATGTGTGTATATATACACATACATATGTATGTGTGTGTATATATATATATATATATATATATATATATATATATAAAACTCAGTTTTCCCATTATCTATATAGGTAGTTCTACTAATATGCAGATATATATAATGTATTTAAAAACATATATATATATATAGTTTCAAATCTCATCTCTTTCACTTAAACATTCACATTCCTTGGGATAAACATATGGATGCATGCAAAGATATAGATAAACTAGATTATATCCTTAAAGGAAGATTCTTGCCATCGTATCTCACATTTTCCAGGCAAGTTTTATATGCCTGCTTTAATAATCTTTCTAATTTGGGACTTCCTCGGTGGTCTAGTGGTTAAGACTCTGCCCTTCCAATGCAGGTGGCACAGGTTTGATTCCTGGTCAGGAAACTAAGATCCCACATTTTGTGTGACAAAAAAAATGCAAATTAAAAAATAAATAAAGTGTACAACTTGAAAAGCTTTTTTAAGAAAAATGATCTTCCTAATTCATAGTTCGGGGTTGCTCATTTGGTCCAGGGGATTGTAATGTGGTCTCATTACTCTAATGTAGCACACAGCTTCCTTAGATCTCACAATGCTTTGCTTAGGTTTCACTTAAAATCAATTTAATATTTTTTTCACATCCAATTTGCTTGCCTTTTTATTTTTAGTTTTGGACACATAAACCATATCAACACTCATAGTAATGTGATATACTAATTTTCAATTCAAAACTGTATTTAAAATGTAATAGGCTATTAAATTGTTATGACTCAAAGGACTGTGCAACTGGAAGAACTTAGAATGTTTATCTGATAGTATAATGGTTTATAGCTACCACTTGTTTACAGCTTGCATGCCAGGCATAGTCTTATAGGTCTTATGTTCATTGTCTCATTTAATTCTTCAAATAACTCTATAAGGTATATATTGTTATTCATATTTTACAGGTAAATATGCTAAGTGTTATAGTTTAGAAAGTAATATGTGCAGGCAATATGCTGAGTACTTTATGAGTATCCTATGACTTTATCTTAACAAAAAACCCTGAAGTAGGCTGTATCTTTGCCCTGGTTTCACTGAGGTGAAGATAAGTAATTTGCAGAGTTACTAAGTGGCAGGTCTTGGCTCACAAGTGTGGATAGCCATTCCCTTCTCCAGGGATCAAACCCTGGTCTCCCACATTTCAGGCAGATTCTTTAACATCTGAGACACCAAGGAAGCCCAAATATACAATAGAGTTTAGATTTTTGAGAGGTGTTGATTTGGAAGCTCTGGTTCAACCACTGGAGCAATGGTCATTTAATCTGTCTCCTGCTTCTTGACGGACAATTCTCAGACCATCTGGAACTGGGTGAAAGCTACATTATTAAGTTACACAAGAGGTGCTATGTCTTCTTATAACTATTATCCCATTATACCAAAGTTATTTCAGTCAGAAAATTTATACCCCACCACACACATGCTAAATTTTTGCTACTAGTATTTAATATCCTGAAGCTATTTCTTTTTTTCAGATTAAAGATCTTTTGACCCTCCTTCTCTGTCCTTGTATCAAAATTTTAGCAGCTTAAGTTTCTGTTTTATGTTTCTGTTATACTTAGAAGAGCTGGAGGTAAAAGCAAAATTTCTATAAACTTCTCAGAACAAGATTACTAAAGCAACCTTATAAGACCCGGCACACTTGTGGCTTGCCTGTTTGACAACCATTCTGCAATTATTTACAAGGCATCTATTAAACACTGGTATATTTAGTATATTTTGAACACCAGGAATATAAATGCAGTCTCTGAACTTAAGAAAATCAATATTGAGGTGGGGAAAGGAAGGTGTTAAGGGAGTATACATATGTAACTACCTATAATACAGCTTGCAGGTACACAAGAGAATAGTGGTTTAAAAGGGCTGATTCAGAAAGCAAATTCTTGGGTTTGAAAGATGACTCAGCCTTTAAGAGCTGACTAAGTCTGGGGAATTTAGACTAACTGTGAATTTAGACTAACTAATTCATATTTCTAATGCATAAAAAAGAAGATAAAGAGTATTAACTTTGTAAGGTGATACTGAGAATTAGCCAAGATAAAGCTAGTGGCTGACAAGCAGTACACAGCTAACATGTTTTATGATCACAGAATGTACTAAATGTGTATAATTAAAGTCATATGGGGATCCAGATAAATGGCCAACCTCTTTGGTCTAGGGGAGAAAGGCAGGCAGCTGGTGTTAAGAAATTCTTTGTAGAATTCTGCCTTGATTGTCCTGTGCCTTGATTTGGTTGTATGGAGACAGAATATATTCGAGAGAGAATATATTCTAGAAAGGGGGAACCACCAAAATAGGAACATAGAGCAAGAGGAATATATGACATACTGGTCATGACACTAGGGCTCCCAATATGGTGGGAAATGAGGTTTGGGTTAAAATGACAGGGGTAAAATGATAAATGAAAGAAGAGCTAAGAATAAATTATAAAGACACATAACAAGAAAGATCAATGTCTGCCAGCAGGAATCCTCAAACTGAGTTACTAGATGCAAAAGAATTCAAGATATCAGACCACAACTCTAAGATTCACTCACTAATTTGCTAAGTTAGAACTGAGACTTATTCAGATCTGCTGCTGCTGCTGCTAAGTCACGTCAGTCGTGTCCAACTCTGTGTGACCCCATTGACGGCAGCTCACCAGGTTCCCGTCCCTGGGATTCTCCAGGCAAGAACACTGGAGTGGGCTGCCATTTCCTTCTCCAGTGCATGAAAGTGAAAAGTGAAAGTTAAGTTGCTCAGTCGTGTCCCACTCTTTGCGACCCCATGGACTGTGGCCTACCAGGCTCCTCCGTCCATGGGATTTTCCAGGCAAGAGTACTGGAGTGGGGTGCCATTGCCTTCTCCATTGTTCAGATCTAGTGCTTGGTAATGCCTGTTGAGTAGAATTGATTAAAAAGGAAAATAAGACAATCATGAAGTGATTTAACTTGTTATATAGCTCCTGCTGAATACGTTTTGTAAGTAACAACTGAGTGATAATGTCCAACCTTTGTTTGATTAATTTTGTCACTAACGTCACAATTGCACAGTAAGTATACAATAAGTATCAGTTCAGTTCAGTCGCTCAGTCGTGTCCGACTCTTTGTGACCCTATGAACCGCAGCACACCAGGCCTCCCTGTCCATCACCAACTCCTGGAGTCCACCCAAACCCATGTCCACGGACTCGGTGATGCCATCCAGCCATCTCATCCTCTGTTGTCCCCTTCTTCTCCTGCCCCCAATCCCTCCCAGCATCAGGATCTTTTCCAATGAGTGAGCTCTTTGCATAAGGTGGCCAAAGTATTGGAGTTTCAGCTTCAGCATCAGTCCCTCCAATGAACACCCCAGACTGATCTCCTTTAGGATGGACTAGTTGGATCTCCTTGCAGTCCAAGGGACTCTCAAGAGTTTTCTCCAACACCACAGTTCAAAAGCATCAATTCTTCAGTGCTCAGCTTTCTTTATTGTCCAACTCTCACATCCATACATGACCACTGGAAAAACCATAGCCTTAATTAGACAGACCTTTGCTGACAAAGTAATGTCTCTGCTTTTCAATATTCTGTCTAGGTTGGTCATAACTTTCCTCTAAGGAGTAAGCATCTTTTAATTTAATGGCTGCAATCACCATCTGCTGTGATTTTGGAGCCCAGAAAAATAAAGTCAGCCATCTATTTGCCATGAAGTGATGGGACCGGATGCCATGATCTTAGTTTTCTGAATATTAAGCTTTAAGCCAACTTTTTCACTCTCCTCTTTCACTTTCATCAAGAGGCTCTTTAGTTCTTCTTCACTTTCTTCACTTTCTGCCATAAGGGTGGTGCCATCTGCATATCTGAGGTTATTATATTTCTCCCGGCAATCTTGATGCCAGCTTGTGCTTCCTCCAGCCCAGGGTTTCTCATGATGTACTCTGCTTCCTGACCTGCATACAGGTTTCTCAAGAGGCAGGTCAGGTGGTCTGGTACTCCCATCTCTTTCAGAATTTTCCACAAGTTTATTGTGATCCACACAGTCAAATGCTTTGGCATAGTCAATAAAGCAGAAATAGATGTTTTTCTGGAACTCTCTTGCTTTTTCAATGATCCAGTGGATGCTGGCAATTTGATCTCTGGTTCCTCTGCCCTTTCTAAAACCAGCTTGAACATCTGGAAGTTCACAATTCACACATTGCTGAAGCCTGGCTTGGAGAATTATAAGCATCACTGTACTAGTGTGTGAGATGAGTGTAATTGTATATATAAGTTAAAATTTTCATTAGATCAACATGGAATATATCATGGGAATTTTTTCAAAACTCTGCATTTGAGACAGGAGTTTACACATTTCTTATGAAAGTATGTCAATCACTTTATTCATTCCAACTAAGTTCATTTGAACTTACCCCATTCCCCCCCCCCAAAAATCAATCTATATATTCTGCTAAAATTCAACAGAAAAAGTACACCATTAATTTTATAATAAAAATAATATATGCTGCCTTAAATTAACTCTGCCCCTCTATATTGACATTGACAATCAAGGTGACTTCTAGCTAATTCATATCATTATAGATAGTCCATTCTGAAGAAGCAGGTTACAATTGTGCATCACAGTTAATCAAGTATAGTGCATATTACCAGTTAACTCTAGAGTAACTGAGTGTCAATTTCAAAAGAAATAAGTCCCCAAAGAGATACTATATATTAATGAAATCAATGGTGACTCACTTTGTTTTACACTCAATGAAAATTATTATCTCATAGCTTACTTCAAACATTTACATTTCTTGACAAAATCGAAAATATTTTTAAAAGGTTCAAGTCCTGTATTTGCAAAAGTCCTACAGGGAAGATCTATGACAACATTTGCCACCATTATACTAAAATGAAGTCATATGAAAAATTTTATAATGCTAATGAAACAAAATAAATAAATATGTAATTTTGTATGCATTTGTTAATTTTATAAACTCAAGAACATTATACATGTAAGTTCAGAAGGTTTTAGCGTTTAAATCTTACTATGTGCTTTTGATTGAAGACGGAATTGGCAACCCACTCCAGTGTTCTTGCCTGGGAAATTCCATGGACAGAGGACCCTGAAGGGCTACAGTCTATGGGGTCAGAAGGAGTCAGACATGACTGAGCAATTCAACAATAACAATATGCCTTTGGCAAATAGAAAATGGTAATAAATAATGTACCATTTGTAAGTAAACTCATTATCATAAGTAGCCAATCAATATATCAATATCATTTTCTTCACATGGATTCTGCTTAAATCATTGAGTCTTTTCTGTATTAACTGTTTTGATCAGGTTCTACTGTTTGCTACAGGAAACAACGGAACTACAGATGACTGTACTGAGCAGGTGAGAGTTAAATCATTTTTGGGGAACAGAGAAAACCTCTTTAGGAACCAAACTGGTAGTAGGTGAGTTTGCAAGTGATTAAACTGATAGATATTGCTCTGTCATCAGTGTCAATTTCCCATTTGCTGAAGTTGAACTGCTTGTCAGTGTTTTGAATTGCCATCTGCAGCAGACACATCTGAAAGACTGTCTTCACAAATAACTGAATTTATTTTTCTGTAGGACACATGTTTTTCCACAGAGACTTTTGACAACTTAATGTGACTCACCTGCTTTACTACAACTGCTTTTAAAGATATGAGACTCTAATATATACTGCTTATCCTGAAAGGAATTTGAAAGCAAAACTTAGAATGCACGTAATATAAACACTCTCTAATAACTCTGGTAAATACTTAAATTGCACAGATTTGGATTCCCCTGGGATAGGAGAATGAAGCTAGTTCCACCGTAATAAAATCTTCAAAGAGTGTTAACTAACACTCTCAGCTGTATATGATATCAGCGTATAACTGAAGCATTTCCCCCAAAGGAAGGCACATGCCAACTCTTCATGTCTAATGTGACTTATAAGGCATGCGGATTTGGCTAAGATCGAGTTAAACACAGCATATGGAATTTTTATGTGGCACTCTTCCACTACTATTAGAGAAGCAGTTGTGCTTAAAAAAAAAAAATTCTTTAGAGCAGTTTTAAATTCACAGGAAAAGTGAAGTGAAAATCCAGAGTTCCCATATCTGCCCTGCCCCCACACATGTACACCTCCCCCATCACCCCTGTTATCAACATCCCCGACCACAGTGGTACATTTGTGACAACCACTGAGCTCGTATTGATAAATCATACGCTATTATCACTCAAAGTCTGTGTTTTTTTTTTTTTTTTTTAATTTTTACTTTTCAGTGGGTTTTGTCATACATTGATATGAATCAGCCATAGAGTTACACGAATTCCCCATCCCGGTCTCCCATCCCACCTCCCTCTCCACCCGATTCCTCTGGATCTTCTCAGCCCAACAGGCCCGAGCACTTGACTCATGCCTCCCACCTGGGCTGGTGGTGTGTTTCACCACAGATAATATACATGCTGTTCTTTCGAAACATCCCACCCTCCCCTTCTCCCACAGAGTTCAAAAGTCTGTTCTGTACTTCTGCATCTCTTCTTCTGCCCTGCATATAGGGCCATCGTTACCATCTTTCTAAATTCCATATATATCTGTTAGTATACTGTAATGTTCTTTATCTTTCTGGCTCACCTCACTCTGTATAATGGGCTCCAGTTTCATCCATCTCATTAGAACTGATTTAAATGAATTCTTTTTAACGGCTGAGTAATATTCCATGGTGTATATGTACCACAGCTTCCTTATCCATTCATCTGCTGGTGGGCATCTAGGTTGCTTCCATGTCCTGGCTATTATAAACAGTGCTGCGATGAACATTGGGGTGCACGTGTCTCTTTCAGATCTGGATTCCTCAGTGTGTATGCCCAGAAGTGGTATTGCTGGGTCATATGGCAGTTCTATTTCCATTTTTTAAAGAAATCTCCACACTGTTTTCCATAATGGCTGTACGATATATGACAAACCCACAGCAAGCATCACCCTCAATGGTGAAAAATTGAAAGCATTTCCTCTGAAATCAGGAACAAGACAAGGATACCCACTCTCACCACTACTATTCAACATAGTGTTGGAAGTTTTGGCCACAGCAATCAGAGCAGAAAAAGACATAAAAGGAATCCAGATAGGAAAAGAAGAAGTGAAACTCTCGCTGTTTGCAGATGACATGATCCCCTACATAGAAAACCCTAAAGACTCTTCCAGAAAATTACTAGAGCTAATCAATGAATATAGTAAAGTTACAGGATATAAAATTAACACACAGAAATCCTGTGCATTCCTATATACTAACAATGAAAAAACAGAAAGAAATTAAGGAAACAATACCATTCACCATTGCAACAAAAAGAATAAAATACTTAGGAGTATATCTACCTAAAGAAACAAAAGACCTATACACAGAAAACTATAAAACACTGATGAAAGAAATCAAAGAGGACACAAACAGATGGAGAAACATACCGTGTTCATGGATTGGAAGAATCAATATTGTCAAAATGGCTATTCTACCCAAAAGCAATCTATAGATTCAAAGCAATCCCTATCAAGCTACCAACGGTATTTTTCACAGAACTAGAACAAATAATTTCACAATTTGTATGGAAATACAAAAAACCTCGAATAGCCAAAGTAATCTTGAGAAAGAAGAATGGAACTGGAGGAATCAACCTGCCTGACTTCAGACTCTACTACAAAGCCACAGTCATCAAGACAGTATGGTACTGGCACAAAGACAGAAATATAGATCAATGGAACAGAATAGAAAGCCCAGAGATAAATCCACGAACCTATGGACACCTTATCTTTGACAAAGGAGGCAAGGATATACAATGGAAAAAAGACAATCTCTTTAACAAGTGGTGCTGGGAAAACTGGTCAACCACTTGTAAAAAGAATGAAACTAGAACACTTTCTAACACCATACACAAAAATAAACTCAAAATGGATTAAAGATCTAAATGTAAGACCAGAAACTATAAAACTCCTAGAGGAGAACATAGGCAAAACACTCTCTGACATAAATCACAGCAAGATCTTCTATGACCCACCTCCCAGAATATTGGAAATAAAAGCAAAACTAAACAAATGGGACCTAATGAAGCTTAAAAGCTTTTGCACAACAAAGGAAACTATAAGTAAGGTGAAAAGACAGCCCTCAGATTGGGAGAAAATAATAGCAAATGAAGAAACAGACAAAGGATTAATCTCAAAAATATACAAGCAACTCCTGAAGCTCAATTCCAGAAAAATAAATGACCCAATCAAAAAATGAACTAAACAGACATTTCTCCAAAGAAGACATACAGATGGCTAACAAACACATGAAAAGATGCTCCACATCACTCATTATCAGAGAAATGCAAATCAAAACCACAATGAGGTACCATTACACGCCAGTCAGGATGGCTGCTATCCAAAAGTCTACAAGCAATAAATGCTGGAGAGGGTGTGGAGAAAAGGGAACCCTCTTACACTGTTGGTGGGAATGCAAACTAGTAAAGTCTGTGGTTTATATTGGGGTTCACTCTTGGTGTTGGACATTCTATCAATCTGGATAATTTATAATGCTATGTATCTACCACTACAGTATCAGAAAGAACAGTTTCACTGCCCTGAAAATCCTCTGTGCTCTGTCTATTCATCCCTCCCTCCCTGATGCCCTGCTAGTAAGTTCTAGGAGGTTTTTGGTTTTTGGTCATTTCTTTTGAATTTCCTACATAGATAATTCTGTCACCTGAAAATAAGACTGTCTTATTTCTTCCTTCCCAGTCTGTACACTTTTCTGTTTCCCTTATCTTACTTCATTAGAATTTCCAGTAAGATGTTCAGAAGTGATGAGAGAGAGCATCTTGGCTTTGTTCTGATCTTAGTGGGAAAGCTTCAAATTTTTCACCATAAGTATGATATAAGCTGAAGGATTTTGTAGATGTTCTTTATCAAGTTGAGGAAGTTCCCCTCGGTTCCTCTTTTGCTGAGAGTTTTTAATCATGAATGAGTGTTGGATTTGTTAAGTGCTTTTACTGCATCTACTGATATGATCATGTGTTTCTTCTTTTGCCTGTTAATTTTATGGGTTATATTAACTGATTTTCAAATGTTGAAATGTTCTTGCATATCTGAGATAAATCCGACTTGGTTGTGGCATGTAATTTTTTTATATATTGTTGGGTTTGATTTCCTAGTATTTTGTTAAAAATTTTTACATCTATGTTCATGAAAGATATCAGTCTATAGCTTTCTTATAATGTTTTTGGTTTTGGTATTAGAGTAAATCTGGCCTCATATTATGAGTTAAAAAGTATTCCCTCTGCTTCTATCTTTTCAAGAGACTGTAGGGAGTTAGTATAACATTGTCCTTCAGTGTTTGATAGAATTCATCAGTGAACCCACCTGGGCCTGATGCTTTCTGTTTTGATGGGTTATTAATTATTTATTCAATTTTTGTTATAGATATATGCCTATTTAGGTTGTCTGTTTCTCTTTGTGTGCGTTTTGACAAACTATGTCTTTCAAGGAATTGGTCCATTTCATCTAGGTTATAAAATTTGTGTGTACAGAGTTGTTTACAGTATCCCTTCATTATTATTTTAATGTCCATGGGATCTGTCTGTACTGATGTCCAGCATCTATATAACTATATTTTATCTATACACCTTGGATTTACTTTAAAAAGCTTAAATTGTGCCACATACACTTGGTAATAGGCACTGTCAATAAAAGACAAACAAGGAAAATATCTACAATATCCACATGAAGCAAAACAAGAAGGAAAAAAAAATATACCAAAATGGCATATGGTTTACAGTATGTTTTGAAGTTATTTAGCTCTCTCCAGCTCCTTACTGTCATGTCTAATACCAGTGACTTCTCCAGAATATCAGGGAATCTGCCCATGAATATAGATTCCCCCAAAAATCAAGTGAAATTTATATATTTTGCTGTTTGACTCCACACATTTTCAAAGCAAAAGTCCAGTTATTATCATGACATCTTTACATGAGTTGAGTGCTAGAGAGGGGTAAGGCAACACTTGGAACAGATGTGAAAAAACCTATGATGATCAGTAATTTAAAATTGATTAAGTCTTTTGAGCATGAAATATTTCTCTAAATTTGGAAGTGGTGATTATACCAACATAATACTATTGACCCATAATTATGAAAATTTTTATCCTATCTGAAAACTGAGGGGTCTGAAAATTATTTTACCCTTTAAATGCAAAGACACTAACAGTGTTTATCATGAATGCAGACTATCTAGAAGAACCAATATGATGCCTTTAGTTTGGTACTTGCATCCAGAAAAAAATTGGAAGATGTAAATTAATTTCATTGGAGGAGGTAAAATAACCATTTCGCGCTATAGAAGGAAAATCATATGGGCTAACATAATCTCTATTTATGTTATTTATGTTAATAATCTCTTATTCACAAAGAAAACTTATTAAGCATTCATGCTAGACACTGTGGAATTCTTGATGTACAAAACCTCCCGAAGGGCAGGTATCCTTGTTTATACATTAAAGCATCATATGCGCCTAAATTAGTGCCTTTCATATATTTGCCCTTTGACACTGAATCCTTTATAAACCATATAAAGTATTTATAACTATCGTTACTTTACACATAAAGAGTAGATGTCAACAAAATGAAGCACTAACCAAGGATACCAAGCCAGACGTGGGCAGATCTGAGACTATAGCATAAGCATTTACCTGCCAGGTGCACAAAGCCACTCACTCCTATTCTTCAAACTTGCCTTACTCCACCAGCCAGTTCAGCAATAAAAATATATTCTGTAAGTATGTTTACCCTGTATATCATTTAATAAATTACTTCTTAACTTGTCATTTAACACATTTTTGTTGAAGGTGAAATTCAGGATTATTTCTCTTTAGCATAAATCATAATTCTCAAATGCTCTGTCAGAAGTAAACCACGGGAAACATGGATTTTAAACTCTGTAGTTGCATTAAAAATCTCCGTCACATAAATATGATTTCCAACTAATGAACGTAAGATAACTTATTGAACTGTAACCATAATCTTATTTTTTAAGTCTTTTCCTGAGTTTGCTTTCTGATCATAGAGGATGACCCTGTGTCAGACGGTCACTACAAAATACACTATTTACAGCATCTCTAATTCACTTATAAAATGCATGGAGAAAATTGACACGGGAGATCCTGGTGTGAGTCCCCTTTTAACAAATTTTGAACTCTGATCACAGCATTTACCTGCTGTGACACTGCTTTTTGGTGAAAAATGCTCTTTGGGTTTCTCAGCAAGTTTAGCAAAAATTTTAGCAAATTTCTTTTTCTATGAACATTGGAGAATATGCTTGTAAATCTTGCTATATTCTCAAGTAAACTTTTCCTGATGCAAAAAGATTCTTGTTGATTACAGTACAATTGCTTGATTCCAGACATGCCAATTTCTATGTGTTTTGATCTCTGAGCCTTGATTTTTACAAGTGGATAGGGAGTGAATACTCCTTTTTGTCTCATAGAATCTCAAGGAGGAGATGAGGAAGCACAAGTGAATGCACTTGGAAAACTATAAGGCTGTGTAGAAATATAAGATGAATACTACCTACAAAAGTTGTGCAAGAGAATATGCAATCTTGATCTGAGATATAAGAGCAACAATATCCAAAACTGAGGGCGTTCATTTCCTCTGTCTGATCCAATATGTTACATATTCTTTTTCCTCTCTCCTATAGGACATACCCTCTACACTAGTCAATCTAGAAATCTGAGTTCATCTAAACTCACTATATCTACTTCACTCCAGACAAGAACAGGTGGCAAGAATACACAGAAGAACTATACAAGAAAGGTCTTAATGGCTGGCTTAACCACAATGGTGTGGTCACTCACTTACTGCCAGATATCCCAGAGTGTGAAGTGAAGGGGCCTTAGGAAGCATTATTATGAATAAAGCTACTTGAGGTAATGTAATTACACTTGAGCTATTGAAAATCCTAAAAGATGATGCTGTCAAAGTGCTGCACTCAATATGTCAGCAAATTTGAAAAACTCAGCAGTGGCCACAAGACTGGAAAAGGTCAGTTTTCATTCCAATCCCAAAGAAGAGCAGCACCAAAAAATGTTCAACATACTGTACAATTGTGCTTATTTCACATACTAGTAAGGTTATGCTCAAAATCCTTCAAGCTAGGCTTCAGTGGTTTGGGAATTGAGAACTTCAAATGTACAAGCTGGGTTTAGAAAAGGCAGAGGAACAAGGGATCAAATTGCCAATATTAGTTGTTGGATCATAGAGAAAGTAAGTGAATTCCAGGAGGGGGAGGAAATATGCTTCATCAACCAGGCAAAAATCTTTGTGTGGATCACAACAAACTGTGGAAAATTCTGAAAGAGATGGGAATACCAGATCACCTTACCTGTCTCCTGGGAAACCTGTATGTGAGTCAAGAAGCAACAGTTAGAAATGGACTGGTTCAAAATTGGGAAAAGAGTATGTTGAGGCTCTATATTGTCACTCTGCTTATTTAACTTATATGCAGAGTACATCATATGAAGTGTCAGGCTGGATGAATCACAAGTTGGAATCAAGACTGCCAGAAGGAATATCAACAACCTCAGATATACAGATGAAACCACCCTAATGGCAGAAAGTGAAGAGGAACCAAAGAGACTTGATGAAGGTGAAAGAGGAGAGTGAAAAAGCTGGCTTAAAACTCAACATTCAAAAAACTAAGATCATGGCTTCTGGTACCATCCTTTCATGGCAAATAGAAGTGGGAAAAGTAGAAGCAATGACAGATTTTGTTTTGTTGGCTCCCAAATTACTGTGGACAGTGACTGTAGCCATGAAATCCAAAGACACTTGCTCATTGGAAGGAAAACTATGACAAAACCTAGACAGTGTATTAAAAACCAGAGATATCACTTTGCCAACAAAGGTCCATATAGTCAAAGCTATGGTTTTTCCTGTAGTACTGTATGGATGTGAGAGTTGGACCATAAAGAAGTATGAATGCCGCAGAACTCGTGCTTCTAGTGTGGTGCTGGAGAAGGCCCTTGTGAGTCCCTTGGACTGCAATGAGATCAAGCCAGTCCATCCTAAAGGAAATCAACCCTGAATATTCATTGGAAGGACTGATGTTGAAGCTGAACCTCCAATACTTTGGCCACCTGATGCAAAGGGCTGACTCATTGGAAAAGACTGATGCTGGGAAAGATTGATGGCAAAAGGAGAAGGGGGTGGCAGAGGATGAGATGGTTAGAGAGCATCACCAAGTCAAAGAACTTGAAATTGAGCAATCTCAGGGAGATAGTGGAGGACAGAAGCCTGGTGTGCTGCAGTCCATGGGTCACAAAGAGTCAGACATAACTTAGCGATTGAACAACAACAAAAACAACAACAACAACAAAAAAAAACAAGTTGCTAGCATGTTTCTGCTCTCTTATGTATCTTTATAATCACTATTTTAATTTCTGCCTTCCTCATTTTTCCTGCAAATGACTATAATCTACCTACTGGGATCCATGCTATGGCAGCCCAGATGGCTTTCCTAAATGGAAAATCTAACTTCATTACTTCATTGCTTAAAATCTTCAATTGATCCCTGCTGCTGTCAGGATCACATTCAAACTCTTTATTATGTTCTCAAAGGTCATTTTAGATCTGCCCCCTCTTTAGTGCCCTACTTTTCACACGAGGATACAGCCATGTCGGAATTCTGTGAAAACATGCTCCCAATAACCGTGGGCCCTTTAAAAGTGCTATTAAACCCACGTCAATTGTAGACCTGATTGTTGTTACTGTCTCCCTTAGATTTAAGGGCTACTAGCACAGTTGAGATGGCTTCCCAGGTGACTCAGCAGGTGGAGAACCTGTCTGCAATGCAGGAGAGGCCAGAGAGATGGGTTTGATCCCTGGGTTGGGTAGATCGTCTGGAGGAGGACATGGCAACCCACTCCACTACTCTTGCCTGGAGGATCCCATGGACAGAGGAGCCTGGTGGGCTACAGTCCACGGGGTTGCAAAGAAATGGACACGACTGAAGTGGCTAAGCAGAGCACAGCTGAGAAAGGATTTGAAGTTTTGTAAATATTCTCATTTTAGAGACTGAGTTCATTGCTCTAGATAATTGAGAACTGGTCCCAGCTTGAATGTGACAAAGAACAAGAAGGAAAGAGTCCAAGACCTTGATAAACATTATTAGATTGATGTGAAATTTATCCATATTAATAACAACCAAAGGGTATTTACTGATGAAAGAATCAGTGCTAAATTTTATGTCATGAAAATTTAGGAAATATAGGATATAGAGAAAAATAAAATAGCCATATTGTCTTCCACTGAAATGCACACATAAATATTTACACATATAGTATTTGCTGCTGCTGCTGCTGCTAAGTCGCTTCAGTCGTGTCCGACTCCATGCGACCCCATAGACGGCAGCCCACCAGGCTCCTCTGTCCCCGGGATTCTCCTGGCAAGAATACTGGAGTGGGTTGCCATTTCCTTCTCTATAGTATTTACTGACATTTTTATGTTTAAACAGGTAATAATGACCGGTAACAATAAAAGACCAGTTAACACTTATTTAGCATAACTCTGTGCCAAGAACTCTATTATATGTTTTGCAAGAATTGTTTAGTTAATAGCATATATAATATATATGAAATTAACTTCCTTTTTGGATACAAGTGTTCATATGTTCCAGTATGAATTTATTAGGAATTAAAAAAAAAAACAGTCTTTCTTCCAAATATATTTTTTTCACATTTGGAGATCTTTTCTTTGATATATATGAAATAGCTAATGTATATGAAAGGTATAAGAGTTATTTATTATAACAATAAATGAAAACTAATAATATTAATAACTTTACTTGTATAAATAACACTACTTGTTAATATGGGCTGTATATGTTGTATATATGGGATGTGTAGGTATGTGGATGTAAATTTTTAAATTCTCAACAAAATCTGATTGATTTATATCTTGTAAGATCCTATTCAGATACAAATAATATAGAAAATACAGTAGATAGGCTGGCTTACAAGAATTCATTTAATTTTTGGATTCTAAAAAATTCCTGACACTGGATCCCTAAACTTGAAAGAATTCTAATGAATTGTTAATATCAGCCATTGCTAAGAGCAAGTATTTGCAGCAGGTATGGAACTTGTTTTATTCTTCTAAACATTTTAAGTTCTAATAAAATAGCTCTTTTTAATCCAAAGTTGTATTTATCAACAAATGAATAATAAAGGAAGTCCATAAGGGAAAAATGAACAAGCAAAACCTCATAGAGTTATCAATTTAAATTATATACAAATATGTACTAGAACCAATTATATCTTTTATGTAAATTTATCAGACAAAACAGGATGTATTTGCATTTATATTATTCTGAAATTAAATTGTACACTTATGTCAATAACTTGTGAAGTCAAGTTACTGGAAAAATAAAGGATCTAGTAAATATCTTATGGGATAATGTTTTGATTTTCACTGCATTTAGCATATGAATATAGTAGAAAATCAATAATGTCAGAGTTTGAGTAATGTTTCAGATCCAGTCCTTGCCACTCAAAGTCCAAAATCCAGCTTAAGCTTCCTTTTTTCTCTCACCTCTCAAGGCCACAGTTTGCATCATACCACCCTGATGTCTAAGGCTGGATTATTTCCCTGTTTCTCCAAGTTCCTAAACTCGTTTTCCATACCTTTAATTGCACTAGACACTGGTGCTAATTCTCTCCCATGAGGTCAAGGTCTGGATCATATTTAACTGTGTGATCTATCTGCCTAGCTGCAATACAGCTTATCAAGATGGAGGAGGTCAGATTGTTAACGATAACTGCTAATAATATTTAAAAGGAATGAAATTGGGTAGTGATGGGGATGAACCTAGAGTCTGTCATACAGGGTGAAGTGAGTCAGAAAGAGAAAAACAAATATCCTATATTAATGCAAACATATGGAGTCTAGAAGGATGGTACGGGTGAACCTAACTGCAGGGCAGGAATAGAGACACAGAAGCAGAGAACCAACTGGTAGACCCAGAATGGGGGAGGAGAGGGTGGGAGAGACAGACAGTAGCGTTGACAGATACACAGACAACCATGTGTAAACAGCTAGTGGGAAGCCGCCATTTGGCACAGGAGTTCAGTTCAGGGCTCTGTGATGACCTAGAGGGGTGGGATAGGGGTAGGGGGCCAGTTGGAGGGAGGCTCAAGAGGGCGGGGATATATGTATACACATAGCTGATTCAGAGTGGTGTACAGCAGAAACTAACAAATATTACAAAACAGTTACATTCCAATTTAAAAAAATAAAAGCAACGCAAAAATAATTATATTTGATCCAACTGGTATTGTCATCCAACAACAAAAATCATCCAACATTATCAGACCTTATATTTTTCATCTGACAACAGTATATGTTTTGATTGGATTTTCTAAAGCAAATTCTGATCCGTGGTTTCACATTGCAAATTGGCCTTGAAGAGTCAAAATTTTGATTCTCAGCATTCAGTAACCACTACAATACAAAGATTGAGTCTATGACGCTACTAGAAAATTCAACTCAAGTTTACTGAAATGTAGCATATTTTACTAAAAGTATTTTTGCCCTTCCCTTAGTTTCTTTTGCAAAATGTTTCTGCAAAAGAAACAGATTTATGAATAATTACCAAATTCTAGACATAAGGACTATATTTAGACATACTAAAGATAACACCATTCACTTCTAATAAGCAAAAGCAGAATGTGTTATATAAAAGCAAAGCAAATCTTATGTAAAACCTATATAAATGAAATAAGGGCATTTTAGTGAAGTAGTAATATAACCTTATTTCAGAACATCTTGTCTAATTCCACCAATCAAAGATAAAATTGACTTCATTTATGTAGAAACACCATAGCTTATATTTTCTGCAGTTATATTGGTAAATATAATTCATTTCTCAGTCATCAAGAATTCCTTGGCAGATAAAAATCTTTGAAATAGAGCTGCTGAGTAGAAGCCACACACAGGAGCATCAACATGCAGTGCAAATTTTTTAATACTAGATTAAATAATTTTTTAAGACTAGAAATTTTACTTGATATACCAATGAATAAATAAATTCTTGAAATCAACCACACTGCAATCCGTTTTTAACAATATGTTGGTATTTACACTGATGTCGGCAAGCTGATTTTTGGTAAAAATTTTAGTCTATGAGGCCTCTTGATTTTCCTGAACTTTGTGATAATATGCGATACCTCACAATAGGGTATTAGAAAAAATGTTAAGAACTCATATTTCCAGAATGTTTATTTAAAATTTTTTTTTCTCATTTATAGAAATGAGGGAAAGTAGATAAAAAGGTGTGCTATAATGGGCCAAGTGAAATGTTTTGGTAGTTGTGTGACCCTGTGCAAAGCTAGATGCAATCAAGAAGGGCCGTTAAATTCAAGTGCTAATTATCTTCAGTTTATCTTCTTCCTTTTCCTCTTCTTTTAGTTGTTATAATGAGTTTTGGTACAATATAAATTCAAAAGAAGTATTTTATAGCTGTTGGAAGAGTATAACAAACATTACCAACAGTCTATGTGCATATATAAATTGGAAATTGACAAAACAAATATCTAAGATATACAAGAAGAATTTAGTAAAATGTAAAAGGTTAATATTCAATTTCATTTTAAAAATCACTGATCATCAGAAGCATAGGTATAAAAAGTGATATTCAAATTTCTGAAAAATATCACTATCAGAAATGTTTAAGCAAAACAATAATGAATAGTGTAACCTGAGTGGATTGAGACCAACAGACCTAAAAGAAATTGCAAGAGACCAGCTACTTGCTTCTAAACTTCCAGGAACAAGATAGACTTTCATGAATGATCTTGAAGCATTTGGCAAATACCTGTGCCAAATCTTATGGTATCTGCAATGTGCAGATATAAAACTCCAAGGAGAGATGGGAAAATACACCAGCCTAGCTTGACTCAGATAAGATGTCCAGTGGAGGGAACCGCCCTGGAGCCTTGACTCCTCAGAAAAGTGCCGAACACACCTCTTGGACCAGCTTCTCTCTCAGCAGGTTTCCTGTGGGTGTTAATCTCTATTTCACACCTCTTTAATACTCTGATGCCCAAGCTTCCGTCCCACTCTAGATCTGTAATCCCATTCTTCCTCCCCACTATCATTTCTCACTGAGGACAAAACTGCATGTGTGTGCACCTTCCACCTGAATATTAATTATTTCCTCTCTGGCCACTGCCTTTAATTTTGCCTTGAGTATTTTCTTCTCCCAGGAGAAAGGCAGGTTTCCTGTATCTCAAGAGGCTGTCACTTTAGGGTAAATTACACTTTCATTAATACTTTCCAGTGGTATAGGATTAGCAAAATAAATGGCATGCCCAGAACAAGAAGTTTTAAACTGACACAGCCTGTTATCTATTTATATGCCGATTTAGTGGAATTGCTAAGCAGAAAGAAATGGGGATGGTTACAAGTCAGTAAGCCATATCCTGCTTCAGCTACGTGAAAAATTAGAATACAGCTTTTTCAAGTGATCATACTACTAACTAAAGTTATAAATACTTTCAAAGTGAAAATGTACCCCACACCCCCAGACACACACACATACACACAGGCAGCAAAATAGACTCTAATTTATATTTTCACATGGAAGACAGAATAAAAATCAAAATTTAAAAATTGCCAGTCATATCTACTTCAAACTGAAGAATCTTTCACCAATTCCATCACTAAGTTCTGTCAATATTGACTAATCTGAAGTTGAACAATTTTGATTACCCCCATTGTTAATTCCTGGTAAAGACAAGTAATGAGGAATTAACATAGTAAGAGGAGGAAGCAAAATAATCCAGGATACACTGCTGTTAAAAATGACAACACAAATAAGAAATGATTTTTAAAAATGAATGGTTAAATAATTATATTAGAAACACACGATTTAAGCTTATACTCTCCATTTCACTTGGTTCATAATTGCATACACACATGCCATGAAAATAATACCACATAGTCATCTTTGGTCTATTTACTTAATGTGTCATAGTTAAGTATCCTACTTTCAAAACTGGTCAAAATACTTAATATCATGGGAACTTAAAAAAAAAAAAAAATCTTCCTTAGACTAAGATCACAACACCTGAAAGATAGCCCTTCAATTCTCAGATCTGATTAAGTGTATACTGTTACACTGTCTGTGTTCAAACCTGGTTTTGACACTTATTAGCTGTGTGGTGGAAGCAAAAGCCGGTCAGTCGTGTCTGACTCTTTGCAACCCCATGGGCTATACAGTTCGTGGAATTTCTCCAGGCCAGAATACTGAAGTGGGTAGCCTTTCCCTTCTCTAGGGGATCTTCCCAAGCCAGGGATCAAACCAAGGTCTCCCGCATTGCATGCAGATTCTTCACCAGCTGAGCCACCAGGGAAGCCCATTAGCAGTGTGACCTTGGTCAAATTATTTCTTTCCTGCAACTTTCTCATCTGTAAAATTGGCTCAATAGTAGTATCTACCCCCAAAGGGTGTAAGATTCAATGAGTTAATATTAGTGACATGCTAACAATAGTGTCTGGGAGGGGAACGACATTTTAATAAGTACTTGTTGATTTAAAAAATAGATTTAACTTCCACTACTGCACAGTGAATTCTTAAGAGATCATTTTTGGCTCAGCCAAATCATGATCAAAAGCAATAAGTGTAAACATCTAATAATGAAAAGAATAATCCATTCATGCAGAAAAATACTAAAATGGTTAACTTTGTATGGGAATGCATGGTTGCTTCACATCTTCAGGGTTGGTCCCATGGCCCAAAACTTTAAAACTTTAACTTTTAAAAAGCCACTGCTTTATAAACTCAGCTAGAAACAAACTATATATATTCTATTCTATTATATATTTAATATATTCTATTCTTACATTATATGTCCTAAATGAAATGCAACTAAGAGAATGGGGCAACAAAGATAAGCCAGATGGGGCATCTATGGGTAACTTATTTTTGACAACAGAGGCAATAACATATAATAGGGCAAAGACAGCCTCTTCAAGAAGTGATGCTGGGAAAACTGGACAGCTACGCGTAAAAGAATGAAATTAGAACACTTCCTAACACCAAACACAAAGATACACTCAAAATGGATTAAAGACCTAGATTTAAGACCAGAAACTATAAAACTCTTAGAAGAAAACATGGGCAGAGCAGTGACATAAATTACAGCAAGATCCTCTCTGACCCACCTCCTAGAATAATGGAAATAAAAACAAAAATAAACAAGTGGGACCTAATTAAATTTAAAAGATTTTGCACAGCAAACGAAACTATAAACAAGGTTAAAAGACAACCCTCAAAATGGGGTAAAATAATAGTAAATGAAACAACTGACAAAGGATTAATTTCCAAAATATACAAGCAGATCATACTAATCAATACCAGAAAAACAAACAACCCAATCAAAAAGTGGAAAAAAGACCTAAATACACTTCTTCAAAGAAGACATACAGATGGCTAATAAACACATGAGAAGATGCTCAACATAACTTATTATTAGAGAAATGCAAATCAAAACTACAATGAGATATCACCTCACACTGGTCAGAATGGCCATCATCAAAAATCTACAATAAATGCTGGAGAGAGCATGGAGAAAAGGGAACACTCTTGCACTGCTGGTGGGAATGTAGATAGATACAGCCAGTTTGAAAGACAGTATGGAGATTCCTTGAAAAACTAGGAATAAAACCCCCAAAGGACCCAGCAAACCCACTCCTAGGCATATACTCTGAAGCAACCAAAATTGAAAAAGACACACGTACCATAGTGATCATTGCAATGCTATTTACAATAGCTAGGACAAGGAAGCAACCTAGATGTCCACTGAAAGATGTCCATTGAAAGATGAATGGATAAAGCAGCTGTGGTATATATACAATGGCATATTACCCAGCCAACAAAAGGAACATCGGAGTCAGTTCTAATAAGTTCTAATAAGGATGAACCAACAGCCTATTGTACAGAGTGAATTAAGTCAGAAAGAGAAAAACAAATATCATTTACTAACACATATATATGAAATTTGTAAGATGATACTGGTGAACTCATTTTCAGGGCTGCAATGGAGACACAGACAAAGAGAATGGACTGATGGACACGGTGGGAGTAGGGGAGGAAGGAGAGGTGGGATGTGTGGAGAGAGTTACATGGAAACATACATTACCACATGTAAAACAGATAGCCAATGGGAATTTGCTGTGAGACTCGGGAAACTCAAACTGGGGCTCTGTAACAACCTAGAGGAGGATGGGGAGTGACGTTCAAGAGGGAGGGGACACTTGTGTACTGATTCATGTTGATGTTTGGCAGAAACCAGCACAATACTAGAGAGCAATTATCCTTCAATTAAAAATAAATTAAAGAAAAAAGAGGATGGGTCAAAAATGGACTTGGTGACCACATAGATTAAAAATACAAAATAAAAGAAATACTGGTCTCAATGCTAAGCTACTTCCCATAATTAAACTCACCTTTTATAATGAAATGTAACTGAATTATGAACTTTTAAATATGGCATATGATGTTCATTACACTAGCAATAAGAAAACCAAACTCTGTAATTTCATTTCACTTAGCTCCTGCGTCAGTGAGATGTTTTAAATCCATTTTAAAAGGCCACAAGAGAAGATCCGGCAGACGTCTTATGGATTGTGAACAAAACCTCACCAGCCTGAGTTACAAGCATCCTCTCACCCTTCCTGTGAAATTGCTCATGCCGAGCTGATCTAAATTTCTATCAAGCCTCTTATATGGTTTCTGATCCAAAAGCAGCTCATAAGCAGCAAAACAGAAGAATGAGAAGATGGATACAAAGGCCTTGACAAAAGTAAAATGCATGTGTGAGAGAATAATCACTGAAAAGATTCAAAGATTCAAAACAGCACAGGGTATGTGTGGGCGTGCATGTATGCTCAAGCCTTCACACAAATTGTCCTAATGTATTCTAGCAATACAGAAGGCTTCTGACTGTGTTACAGAACAAAAACAGAAACCGACGCTCAAAACGATGGCTCCGTGTTATCCAGGCTTGAGAGGTCTCAAGTATACTCCATTTAACAAAGTAGACAAGTTACTATTAATTTTGTACTTACTAAGTGCCTTACGCGCTAAGAGCTTTAAAGGCACTCAGTAAGTAAACAGCTACCAGGTGCCCACTAAGCCCATACTACATTGAATCTTTGCATGACCATATCAGAGATATGGTCTCCCATTTAGGAAGGAGCTCACCAAAAGAGAAAGAGTGCAAAGCATGTAGGATGACGCTGCAAAGCTGTTAGCCATTGCAAAGCTGGAGGCGAGTCGAGGGGTGAATTCAGATCTCTGTATTCCAGATTTACCCTTACATTGACAGAGATTTCAAGGGCCAAGCCTAAAGGCAGAAGGCTCGTTTGTTTGGACTACCATCTCACATGTGAGAACAACTCCACCTAAGTGAGGTCTTAAGGTCCTTGAGAAATATCTGTAAAGGAAAAATATCTGTTAATTCCATATTGTAAACGTCAACTACATTACATGATCCATTTTTTTCATATACTGTGCATGAGGTGGGTTAACTTATTTACCTTCCTTCACCTCTCTCTTTCTTTTTTGTTTAGTTATCTGCTCATAAACAGCCTAGCAAGACCTTCAATCCAGTAAATATGCCACCAGAAAAAGCCTTTGAAACAAACACAGATGAAAAGGGCCCTCTGGAATGTTAGCCACCTCAATTCTCTTTTCCGTTCCTCTCCAGTCAAGCAGCTGATAATCCCACGGCCCCCTTGGTGGAGGCACCGCTTCCAGCTAAGATGCATGACAACTGCCTTTCTAAAACCCCGGCTCCTGGGAACTTTCTTGTGCTGCTGCTGTTGCTGAATCCCCATCCTTCCATCATCTCCTGCAGTAAGAAATTCTTTCAGGATGAACCATTTCCAACCGAAACTATAAACACTAGATTCGAGAAATGTGTTTTCAATCCTAATGTTTGCTGGCAACAAATCTGGAGAGTTAGAGACATTACTACCTGCGACCCCATCCTCAGCATCTCTCACAGAGTCTGCCTATGGGGTATCTAACAAATAAATTGTCTTGCTTTCCACCTCTATCTTTTACGTATATGAATGAATATGCAAGTATGTGTATGTAGTCCATATGCCAACAGTGGCGGTTTCAAAGTACCATCAGCTTAGTTCAGTTGCTCAGTCATGTCCGACTCTTTGCGACCCCATGGACTGCAGCATGCCAGGCCTCTCAGTCCATCACCATACTTAAGTTTTATAGAAGCAATGCATGACATATATTTGAGTCATAGGATTCTCAGTAGGTCTGCTAGAGTTAGAGCAGATCTTGAAACGTGTCTTAAAAGGATGACAACAAAGCTGACAATGCCTATTTTAATAACAGGCTTCAGAGCTTTCTGAAAATCTAATAAAATGAACGTAACTCTGATTAATGTCAATTAAGATATCACGCTTATATGCACAGACATTAAGAATAAATGTTACCAAAAAAGAGAAACATCAAGCGGCTTCCTTCCCATGGCCTATTTAAGTTACAAATATCTACCCAAGCTTTTCATTAGCAAGTCTATATGGGTCATATAACTCTCCCCGACTCTGTTTTTGCTTCTAATTGATTATTTGTTGCTAAGGAAGAGTGTCTAGAGGTTTTCCAAAAGGTTTAGAGCCTTGAGGACAGAAGTTAGAAATTACACTGAACTGCTGTTGAACATACATCTCAATATTTAAGTTAATAGCCAGTGGAGGGGGACTTCCCTAGTGTCTCAGGGGTAGAGAATTCACCTGCCGATGCAGGGTTCAATCCCTGATCCAGGAAGATCCCACATGCTGTAGGGCAACTAAGTCTGTGAGTCTGTGCACCACAACTATTGAGCCTGTGCTCCAGAGCCCGGGAACTGCAACTGAGCCCTCACACCTTAACTACCAGAGTCCATGCACCCCAGACCCATGCTCAGCAACCAAGAGAAGCTGGTGCATCACAGCTAGAGAGTAGCCCCTACTCATGGCAACTTGAGAAAAATCCCGCAGTAGTGAAGACCCAGTACAGCCAAACACATACACACACATCTCTGATGGAGGGCTAATTGCATTGCTATGGTCAATATTAGTAACTGCATCACTCAACAAATATTAATATAAATCTACTATATGCCAGGTACAGTGCTAGGCATGGGAGTACAAATGAAAAGAACAAATAGGCTTTATTCTCAAGAAGCTCAAATCTCATAAGGCATCAAAGGAAGTGATAAAGTAACCAAGATACTCTATATAAAGGACTATGCTAAGGAGAGGAGAGTTCCCTCTGGGTTCACTGCGGAAGGCAAAGTAAATCAGAACATGGGGTCTACAAACTTCCAGGACAAGGTGACATGTAAACTGAAAGCTTAAAGAGGAACAGGAGTTTGGTGAAAAAAAGCAGCAACAGTGATTCGGGATGAAACACCGTACATGCAAATGCCGGCACAGAGCAAGAACTTGGTGAGTTTAGGTACTGAAAGTATTTCAAGTATGGCTGGAACCAGACAAGCACTTACCACTGCAGATAATGAAGCTTCAGCTTCAAGGGCTCCTCACTTGCACCACCCCTTTGCAAAACCCTGGAAGGAACCCTACCAACGGGTTCAAATGTTTATATGTGTACAAGAAAGAGTTATCCTGGCGGGCCTGAGACCCCCTCTCCTTGGAAAGCCCTGCTTGTGAGGTTGGCTTTTGGCTGACATCTGGGAACTTAGATTTCAGGAGGGTTTCCACCATCCCACAAACAAGAGTGACTCACTGTACCTAAATTCCTTATAGAAACAAATTGGTTTGGGCTGAACACTTGCTTTCCTTCTGCAAGTTTGGGATTTGGGTACACGCTGGACAGAGGATGTCTACATGACCAGCTTCCAGTAAGAAGCTCGGCACTGAGTCTCTAAGGAACTTGTCTGGTGGGCAATGTTCCCACTTGTCATTATCTGTTCCTTGAAGAATTAAGCATGTCTTGTGTGACTCTACTGGGAGGGAACTCTCGAACGTTTGTACCTGGTTTCCCTTGGATTTTGCCTAGTGAACCTTTCTTCTTTGATTTCACCTTGGATCCTTTCACCATAATAAATCATAGCAGTGAAGCTGTAAGTCCTTCTAGCATATCATCAAACCTGTAAGTTCATGGAGACCCCCCAACACAAGAAGTTTTATAAAATGATCAAAGATAAAATGAATTTTTATCCTTATTTTTTAAAAGGAGGGACTCCAAATTCCCTAGTCTTTTAGTCTCACAAAATCTGGATCCTCCTCTGGGTAGGTGGGTGGGGCACACTAGTCCAGTAGGCTGTGTAATCAGACATCAAGTTAGACAGGCAACAGGAGAGTCACTGCAAAGATCAAAACATATGGTAGAAATAAGTATCATTTCCCTGTAAATGTATCTAAAATGTATGATTTGAGACCTAAGTTAGAAATCAAGGAACTGTTGCTATTACACGAAAACTGATACAATACTTCCCTTAGGAAAATTGCTGTTTGACAGAGGGAAGGTAGGGCAGAGTAACAGGAGGTTCTTTACAGCCTCTGTAGGTCATGGTCAAATTTGTGTAAATAAAGTTTGCTTCATAAAGTCCTAGAGCCTCTGGACCTACAAAATTCAGGGGCATGTATTCTTTTTCATCAACATTATATCAGTCAGCTTAAGAATAACTCAGAAGGGCAGAAACTTGCCAATATAAGTGAAGTAGATAAAATTAATGACTTTAATTTACAAAACATAGGTGTTCAGATACCTATCATGGGAAGGTTAGAGCCGAAAAACTGCTGGCTACAGCTCCTAACCTGGGAGAGAAGCCTGGGGCTCTTTCTAGAACTCTGACCTAGAGTTATTTCAATAAATAGTCATAGCTCAGCAAAACTGTCCCTTACACTAATTAGGTGCATTAATAAAACCACCACTATTTTAGCTATTTACATATACTTTATTAGAAGATGTGAGGCTTTTCTGAATCACTTTAAACACAATTAAGCAAATATTTACCGACCCTTGGCTCTGTATGTACAAGGTCCTATCCTAGTGCAGTGATTGCTGTTGTTTGCTACAAAGGCCCCTGCATAGGTGTGTGGGTGTGTTAAGTTGCCTCAGCTGTGTCTGTGTCTGACTCTTTGTGACCCCATGGACTGTAGCCCGCCAGGCTCCTCTGTCCACGGGATTCTCCAGGCAAGAATACTGGAGTGGGTTGCCATACTTTCCTCCAAGGGCTCTTCCAGACCCAGGGATTGAATCTGCATCTCTTATGTCTCTAGTATTGGCAAGCAGGTTCTTTACCACTAGCACCACCTGTGAAGCCCCTACTGAGGACTGAAACACTCATTCCCCCAATTGCTCCTGGGCATGTTGGCTGCTGACAGCTAAGAGAGAAGGCCCCCTTAGGAACTACCTGGGTGAAAGGGATCTGCTTTCTCCTTCCTGGATGCCTGCTGCATCCAATGACTGGTCCACACGGGGGTAGAAAAATCCAGCCTCATTGCCTCAATCTGGGGAAAACAATATACTGTCCAAGCTTCAGAGTTCCTTGTGGGCCTGGCTGAAGCTTTCCATTTCTTCTGCACAGTCCTGCTCTCCACACTCCCTTACAAGTGTTGTTTCAAGAGGACTAGTCAGCAGCCCACCTTAAGCAAATCTCATTTCAGACTACACTTACTGGGGGAAATTAAGCACAGTCAGTAAAAATGGACTAAAACTGACACACTGTCTCATAATTTAAGGAACTTTACAAATTAAACGGGAATCCAAGTATGGCAGGAGTGTCTGCTTCCCCAAAGCAGGGGTAGATAACAAAATGAATTGACAAAAAAGCAGCCCATGGTGAGTGTGACGGCAGTTGTTATTCAGTCGCCCAATCGTGTCCAGCTCCTTGCGACCCCACGGACTGCAGCACACCAGGCTTCCCTGCCCTTCACTATCTCCTAGAGTTTGTTCAAACTCATGTCCATTGAGTTAGTGATGCCATCCAACCACCTCATCCCCTGTCGTTCCCTTCTCCTCCCACCTTCAATCTTTCCCAGCATCAAGATCTTTCCCAATGCATCAGCTCTTCGCATTAGGCGGCTAAAGTCTTGGAGACAGTCATGGTTATAGGTCAAATGAAGAAGAAGTAAAAAACTTTGTTAGGTGAAGAGAGAGATTTCATAGGTATATTTTGAAACACTCCTTGAAAATCTAGAAATTGTTGGCATTTTAATAGAGTGTTTGCCATTCAGGCAGGAGAAACAGTGAAAACAAAGGGAATGGCCTGGAGGTCAGTTATAAGGGGCAGATGGGGGAGGAAAATAGTATATGTGGCTAGTGAAGAAGGTAATGACGGCATTGTGGAGACTTGTGAATGCCAGGGGAAAATGAAATCTCTAATGGTCGTTCGCGGTGTTTGAACATGGGGGTGATTTACCCAGATTGGGCTCAGAGGAAAAGACAAAGCTGGAAGCCAAACTGGAGCAGTATGGCTCTAGAGCCTTCTCCAGTATGAACCCATTCCAGGACCATCACTTAGGAGAAGAAACCAGGAGACAAACGCCAAGGGTTCTTAGTACTGATAAGGACAGGCTAGGGTGAGGCATGGGAGGAAGACCCATCCATACTGGTTGGTGGTGTCTCTATAGAAAGCACACTCAGATCTTGAGTGGAAAAACCTATCTAGGTCTGAGCAACGCAAAGCAAGAGTGAAAATAAGTTCAAGGAGTTTAGACCAGGCTAGAGGTCAACACATAACATATAGGATTACACGTGGTCTCTAGTTCAGGTCAGGGGCCCAGAAGAGCCAGAATAGAGATGATGGGATGGAGAATTAGGGATGGATGAGGGGCCGGATGTCAAGCTCTGGACAAAAACAAGTTCATTAGTTATCAAAATGGTATATATAATGTTAGGGCTCAGAACAGGCCACTTCAATGTACGCCACAATGGTATATTGATTATTTCAAACTAAATTTACTTGAGAAATAGCTGGTAGGGAAAATCACATAGAAAACATTCTGAACTCCGCCCCACCCCCAACCTCATTTTCCCCAAAAGTGGGAAATAACTCTCCCATGTCAAAGTATCATCTCTGTAGCAGGAAGACAGAATCTCCAGAGTTACAGAATTCAAGACTAAGAAAGCTGTATGAACCACCTTAGTCACATTTTCATTAGTCTGTTACCTCAGGTACAAGCCCCTTTGTTAAATCTTCACAAACAATTGTTTCTTTGTCGAAAAATAATATATAAACAGCCTGCTTTGGTCACTTCTGGGGTCCCATCTTTATGAGACCCCTATGCATACAAATTCAAGTTTGTTTTTCTCCTGTTAATATGTCTTGTGTCAATTTTATTATTAGACCAGCCGAAAGAGAACTCGAAGGGGTTAGGGGGAAGATTTCCCCTCCTGGACAACACAAGTGAATAAAATGAAAGCCCATACGTGGTCGAGCTGAAGGAAAGCAGTGAGCCTTGTGGCTGCTACAGGTGAGAAGACAGAAATCAGACCAAGACTTCTAGCGTCAAAAAAGGCACGTTCTCACGATGGTGTGGCTGAGGGTAAAATGTAAGTAACAATCGATTCATTAAGTTAAACCAAAAATAACTCAGTGTCATTTTTTTTCTTACTAGGGAATCAACACCCATTAATATGTAGAAAATGCTATAAATCTGACAGAGGCAACCATGACTGGTCACAGCTTAGCCGGGCAGGAGTCAGGTCAGTTTCACAAGCGACCATCTGGAATCTGGCCTGAGTGCAGGGAGGGGAAGGGCGCCTCCTAGCGGGCTACTGAGGTACTACAGCCACCCGTGGCGCCCTTGGTGGAGGCAGAAGGCATCTGCCAGCGGGGCTCAGTAAAAATAGCAACGTCACCTCTACGCGTGGCTCTCTTCCATTCCCCCACACTTGAGCCATCTCTCCACAGGAGAGCTGGGACTGAGCAAGCCACAGACTCAATCTGGACGTGCCGCAGACCACCTGTCTAATCAGACACCAGGAGATGCTTTCGTGCTAGAGCCGGTCTTCCTTCTGTCCGCACAATTGAAAATTCACACTCCGTTATAAAAATGGAATGGAGTCGCTCTCCTGAATGACTTGAATCCAGGTGGATTTCACATGATCTTGACTGAAATGACTGCAAAAGCCGGACTAACTGGCCCGTTGCCCCAGGTGATGAGCTTCATTAAGGAGGATGCCAGCATCACAGCCTCACACTCAAAATTCTCCTGAAGCTCAGGAGTTTTTAGCCAACAATTCTAATGAAGATATGCTCATATGTGAAAATTTTGTCAGGTCACCGCTCCGTGGAATTGGGCTGACTGTGAGCAATTTTTAAGATAAAATATTTTTTAAAAAGATAATAAAATGTAATAGAACCTGAGTGATAAAGATGAAATTCCATATGCAGTAAACAGAGCCAGATGAGGTGATGGTCAAAAGCAGAATGTTTTCTCAGAACTCTGAGATGTAAGAAACAGATAAGCAAGATTGTTTTCAAAGTGCAGTGCTTCCTGTATGTAACCAAATTTTAAAAGGAAACAGAAAACAAAAATTGCGGTCTTGGTTGACAGGAGCTAAAATAAATGAGTTGTTATTGGAAGAGCAAGTGACTAACTGATCACTGATTCTACTCTATGATTTTCAAAGTTGTGTCACTTCACCCCCAGACTCTGGGGACCAGATGACATGGTTTAGAGAAACCAGCACCCCACTTTTCATCTCTCAGAAGACCCTTTCTCAGGGAAGGCTTCCATCTTTCTTCCTTTCTGGACTGCCACCTGAGCTATCCCTCAGAAAACAAGAGATGACTTGCTCACGTTATTCCCCTTTCAAATTTATAATTAAATCAAGTTATCCTTCAAAATAAGTTCAAAAGCTCGGTGGACCAGAAAATGTTTCCTCAGACTGAAAAATATTCTTCATCGTTGCCTACATCCATCAACTAATTGACCTGCCAGTCCTACAGGCTCTCCAAGAACCCCCCAAAATGAACAAAGATAAAGCATGAGTGGGCCTGAAGTACATGACTGACATGTGCAATACAGGCTCCAGTGTGATGAAAGAAGGAAAGTTAAACTCACTGAGTGGTCTCAGCTCGCCAGCTGAGATAGACTTAAAATAACTCAGCCAACTCTAGTTTTATTGACATATGGAATGTTGCATAGAGTCTCAAACTCAAGCTCAAAAGCTACCAACTCAATCTACCAAAAATCAGGTCAAGAGTCTAAAATTTACTGAATACCTACTATATAACTTAGAAATTACACCATCCTCTCAAACTCAAGGGCTGCTGTAAGAAACTTCCTTTCTCATTCATTTTCTTCTAACATAATTTCCCTTATTATTAACAGTGTTTGAGAGGTTGAGTGGTAGAGCCAGACTGCTTAGGTTTGTATATTCAAATTCTACTTACTAACTGCATAATCTTGATTAAGTCACCAAGACTCCATATGCCTGTTTTACCACCTTATAGGTTGAGGAGAATAATGCCTGTGCCTTGAAGTTCTGGATTATTCTGGATTGCATGAGTTGGGACACAAGGATTCAGAACAGTGTGGGGCATACATCACTATTGTTCTCTCTTATATCCATTTTCCCAAAAGATTTTTTGTTCCTAATCATTACATCTGACACTTGTATGCTGTCACAAGATAGGTTCCCAGTAAATACTTGGGTATGTGGATGAATTTAATTTAATCCACATACTAGCTTTGTGAGGTAGGGCTCTATTATCATTTTGAAGGTAAATGAGGAATTTACACCTTCAAAAAGAAATATATATATGTAAAACATCACAGAGATTATTCAAAAATTTAAAAACTGAACTACCATATGATACAGCAATTCTTCAGGATACATGGCTGAAAAACAAAACATGATCACTATCTCAAAAAAAAAAATCATTGAAACATATTTACAATAGCTAAGACATGAACCGTAGCTCATGTAGGGCTATCCAAGACAGATGGGTCATGGTGAAGAGTTCTGACAAAATTTTGTCCACTGGAGAAGGGAATGGCAAACCAGTTTAGTATTCTTTCCTTGAGAACCCCATGAACAGTATGAAAAGGCAAAAAGATATAACTCTGAAAGATGAACTCCCCAGGTCGGTAGGTGCCCAATATGCTATTGGAGAAGAGTGGAGAAGTAACTCCAGAAAGAATGAGGAGATGGAGCCAAAGTGAAATCAGCATCCAGTTGTGGGTGTGACAGGTGATAGAAGTAAAATTTAATGCTGTAAAGAACAATATATAGGAACCTGGATTGTTAGGTCCATAAATAAAAGTAAACTGGAAGTGGTCAAACAGGAAATGCAAGAGTGAACATAGACATTTTAAGAATCAGTGAACTAAAATGGACCTGAATGTGTGATTTTAATTCAGATGGTCATTATATCTACTACTGTGGGCAAGAATCCCTTAGAAGAAATGAACTAGCCCTCACAGTCAACAAAGGGGTCTGAAATGCAGTACTTGGGTGTAATCTCCCTAGGCAAACCATTCAGTATCACAGTAATCCAAGTCTATGCCCCAACCGCTAATGCTGAAGAAGCTGAACAGTTCTATGAAGACCTATAAGACCTTTTAGAACTAACGCCAAAAAAAAAAAAAAAAAAAAAAAAAGATGTCCTTTTCATCACAGGGGACTGGAATGCAAAAGTAGGAAGTCAAGAGATACCTGGAGTAACAGGCAAGATTGGCCTTGGAGTACAAAATGAAGCAGGGCAAAAAGCTAACAGACTTTTGCCAAGAGAACACACTGGTCACAGCAAACACCCTCTTCCAACAACACAAGAGAAGACTCTACACATGGACATCACCAGATGGTCAACACCAAAATCAGACTGATTATAGCCTTTGTAGTCGAAGATGGATAAGCTCTATACGGTCAGCAAAACCAAGACCAGGAACTGACTGTGGCTCAGATCATGAACTCCTTATTGCAAAATTCAGACTTAAATTGAAGAAAGTAAGTGAAAACACTAGGCCATTCAGATATAACAAAAATCAAGTTCCTTTGGATTATACAGTGGAAGTGACAAATAGATTCAAGGGATTAAATCTGATAGAATGCCTAAAGAACTATAAATGGAGGTTTGTGACATTGTATAGGAGGTGGCTAGAACCAACTAGGTCCTCCATGGAAGAAGATATGAATTCCAGTGGACCTTGAGCCTCATATATACTCATTGTAATACATTGAACTGAAGTGCAGTCGCTCAGTCATGTCTGAGTTTTACAACCCCATGGACTGTAGCCTACCAGGCTTCTCCCAAGCTAAAAGCAAAGGAGGAAAGGAAAGATATTCCAATTTGAATGCAGAGTTCCAAAGAATAGCCAGGAGACATAAGAAAGCCTTCCTCAGTGATCAAGGCAAAAAAATAGAGGAAAACAACAGAATGGGAAAGACTAGAGATCTCTTCAAGAAAATTAGAGATACCAAGGGAACATTTCATGCAAAAATGGGCTCAATAAAGGACAGAAATGGTATGAACCTAACAGAAGCAGAAGATATTAAGAAGAGGTGGCAAGAATACACAGAAGAACTATACAAAAAAGATCTTCACAACCCAGATAATCACAATGGTGTGATCACTCACCTAGAGCCAGACATCCTGGAATGTGAAGTCAAGTGGCCCTTAGGAAGCATAACTACAAACAAAGCTAGTGGAGGTGATGGAATTCCAGTTGAGCTATTTCAAATTCTGAAAGATGATGCTGTGAAAGTGCTGCACTCAATATGCCAACAAATTTGGAAAACTCAGGAGTGGCCACAGAACTGGAAAAGATCAGTTTTCATTCCAATTCCTAAGAAAGGCAATTCAAAAGAATGCTCAAACTACTGCACAATTGCACTCATCTCACACGCTAGCAAAGTAATGCTGAAAATTCTCCAAGCCAGGCTTCAGCAATACGAGAACCAAGAACTTCCAGATGTTCAAGCTGGTTTTAGAAAAGGCAGAGGAACCAGAGATCAAATTGCCAATATCCGCTGGATCATCGAAAAAGCAAGAGAGTTCCAGAAAAACTTCTACTTCTGCTTTATTGACTATGCCAAAGCCTTCGACTGTGTGGATCACAATAAACTGTGGAAAACTCTGAAAGAGATGGGAATACCAGACCACCTGACCTGCCTCTTGAGAAACCTGTATGCAGGTCAGGAAGCAACAGTTAGAACTGGACATGGAACAACAGACTGGTTCCAAATAGGAAAAGGAGCACGTCAAGGCTGTATATTGTCACCCTCCTTATTTAATTTATATGCAGAGTACATCATGAGAAACGCTGGGCTGGAAGAAGCACAAGCTGGAATCAAGATTGCCGGGAGAAATATCAATAACCTCAGATATGCAGATGACACCACCCTTATGGCAGAAAGTGAAGAGGAACTAAAGAGCCTCTTGATGAAAGTGAAAGAGGAGAGCGAAAAAGTTGTCTTAAAGCTTAACATTCAGAAACTAACATCATGGCATCTGGTCCCATCACCTCATGGGAAAAAGATGGGGAGACAGTGGATGCAGTGTCATACTTTTTTGGGGATCTCCAAAATCACTGCAGATGGTGACTGCAGCCATGAAATTAAAAGATGCTTACTCCTTGGAAGGAAAGTTATGACCAACCTAGATAGCATATTAAAATCAGAGATATTACTTTGCCAACAAAGGTTCATCTGATCAAGGCTATGGTTTTTACAGTGGTCATGTATGGATGTGAGAGTTGGACTGTGAAGAAAGCTGAGCACTGAAAAATTGATGCTTTTGAACTGTGGTGTTGGAGAAGACCCTTGAGAGTCCCTTGGACTGCAAGGAGATCCAACCAGTCCATCCTGAAGGAGATAAGTCCTAGGTGTTCACTGGAAGGACTGATGCTGAAGCTGAAACTCCAATACTTTGGCCACCTCATGCAAAGAGTTGACTCATTGGAAAAGACCCTGATGCTGGGAGGCATTGGGGGTAGGAGGAGAAGGGGACGACAGAGGATAAGATGGCTGGATGGCATCACCGACTCAATGGGAATGATTTTGAGTAAATTCCAGGAGTTTGTGATGGACAGGGAGGCCTGGCGTGCTGTGATTCATGGGGTTGCAAACTGTGGGACAAGATTGAGTGACTGAACTGAACTAAACTGAAAGGAGGTGGTGATCAAGACCATTCCCAAGAAAAAGAAATGCAAAAAAGGCAAAATGGTTGTCTTAGGAGGCCTTACAAATAGCTAACAAAAAAAGAGAAACAAAAGGCAAAGGAGAATAGGAAAGATATATCCATCTTAATGTAGAGTTCCCAAGAATAGCAAGGAGAGATAAGAAATCCTTCCTAAGTGAACAATGCAAATAGAGGAAAACAATAAAATGAGAAAGACTAGAGATCTCTTCAAGAAAATTAGAGATACCAAGGAAACATTTCATGCAAAGATGAGCACGATAGAGGACAGAAATGGTATGGACCTAACAGAAAGAGAAAATATTAAGAAGAGGTGGCCTGAATGCACAGAACTATACAAAACAGATCTTAATGTCCCAGCTAACCACGATGGTATGATCACTCACCTAGAGCTAAACATCCTGGAAAGCGAAGTCAAGTGGGCCTTAGGAAACATCACTATGAACAAAGCCAGTGGAGGTTATAGAATTCTAGTTGAGCTATTTCAAATCCTAAAACATTTCAAATCCTATTTCAAACCTTAAAAGATTTCAAAATTCAAATCCTGTAAAAGTGCTGCACTCAATATGCCAGCAAATTTGGAAAACTCAGCAGTGGGCACAGGACTGGAAAAGGTCAGTTTTCATTCCAGTTCCAAGGAAAGACAATGACAAAGAATGCTCAGACTACCTCACAATTACACTCATCTCACACGGTAGCAAAGTAATGCTCAAAATTCTCCAAGCCAGGTTTCAACAATACATTAACAGAGAGCTTCCAGATATTCAAGCTTGATTAAGAAAAGGCAGAGAAACCAGACACCAAATTGCCAACATCTGTGGATCACAGAAAAAGCAAGAGAGTTCCAGAAAAACATCTACTTCTACTTTATTGACTATGCCAAAACCTTTGACTGTGTGGATCACAACAAACTCTGGAAAATTCTTGAAGAGTTGGGAATATCAGACCACCTAACCTGCCTCCTGAAAACTGTGTATGCAACGCCAGTCAGAATGACTGCTATCCAAAAGTCTACACGCAATAAATGCTGGAGAGGGCGTGTAGAAAAGGGAACCCTCTTACAATGTTGGTGGGAATGCAAACTAGTGTAGCCACTATGGAGAACAGTGTGGAGATTCCTTAAAAACTGGAAATAGAACTGCCATATGACCCAGCAATCCCACTGCTGGGCATACACACCGAGGAAACCAGATCTGAAAGAGACACGTGCACCCCAGTGTTCATCACAGCACTGTTTATAATAGCCAGGACATGGAAGCAACCTAGATGCCCATCAGTAGATGAATGGATAAGAAAGCTGTGGTACATATACACCATGGCATATTACTCAGCCATTAAAAAGAATACATTTGAATCAGTTCTAATGAGATGGATAAAACTGGAGCCCATTATACAGAGTGAAGTAAGTCAGAAAGATAAACACCAATACAGTATACTAACATATATATGAAATTTAGAAAGATGGTAACAATAACCCTATATGCAAGACAGAAAAAGAGACACAGATGTATAGAACAGACTTTTGGACTCTATGGGAGAAGGCGAGGATGGGATGATCTGAGAGAACAGCATCGAAACATGTATATTTTCATGTGTGAAACAGATCACCAGTCCACGTTGGATGCATGAGACAAGTGCTCTGGCCTGGTGCACTGGGATGACCCAGAGGGATGGGGTGGGGAGGGAGGTGGGAGGGGGGTTGAGGATGGGCAACACATGTAAATCCATGGCTGATTCATGTCAATGTATGGCAAAAACCACTACAATATTGTAAAGTAATTAGCCTCCAACTAATAAAAATAATTGGGAAAAAAAAAAAGAAAGAAAATTGTGTATGCAGGTCAAGAAGCCAGAGTTAGAACTGGACATGGAACAACAGACTGGTTCCAAATTGGGAAACGAGTATTTCAAGGCTGTATGTTGTCAATCTGCTTATTTAACTTACAAGCAGAGTACCATCATCAGAAATGCCGGGGTGGATGAAACACAAGCTGGAATCAAAATGCCAGTGCAAATATCAATAACCTTGGATATGAAGATGACACCACCCTTATGGCAGAAAGTGAAGAGGAACTAAAGAGCCTCTTGATGAAAGTGAAAGAGGAGAGTGAAAAAGTTGGCTTAAAACTCAGCATTCAGAAAACTAAGTTCATGACATCAGGTCCCATCACTTCATGGCAAATAGATGGGGAAACAATGGAAACAGTGACAGATTTTATGTTCTTGGGCTCCAAAATCACTGCAGATGGTGACTGCAGCCATGAAAATAAAGACACTTGCTCCTTGGAAGAAAAGCTATGACAAATCTATACAGAGACAAAAAGCAGAGACATTACTTTGTCAACAAAGGTTTGTCCAATCAAAGCTATGGTTTTTCCAGTAGTAATATATGGATGTGAGAGTTGGACCATAGAGAAAGCTGAGCAGCAAAGAATTGATGCTTTTGAACTGTGATATTGGAGAGGACTCTTGAGAGTCCCTTGGACTGAAATGAGATAAAGCCAGTCAATCCTGAAATCAGTCCTGAATATTCATTGGAAGGACTGATGCTGAAGCTGAAACTCTAATACTTTGACTGCCTTATTGAAGAACTGATTCATTGGGAAAGGCCCTGATGCTAGGAAAGATTGAAAGTGGGAGGAGAAGGGGACAGCAGGGATGGTTGGATGGCATCACCGACTCAATGGGCATGAGTTTGAGCAAGCCCCAGGAGTTGGTGATGGACAGGGAAGCCTGGCATGCTGCAGTCCATGGGGTTCAAAGAGCTGGACATGACTGAGTGACTGAACTGAAGATATGAACCAAGTGTCTAATACACACAGAGAGAAATACTACACAGCCATAAAAAAGAAAATCCTGCCATTAGCAGCAACGTGAATTGACCTGAAGGGCATCATGCTAAGTAAAATGAGTCAGAGAAAGACAAATACTGTATGAACTCACTTATATGTGGAATCAAACAGTAAAAAAAAAAAAATTCCTTGTAGAAACAGAACAGATCGGTAGGTTGCCATAGGCAGTGGGGAAGGCAGTGGGGAAAGTGGATGAAGAGACCAAAGATGCAAAACTTCCCGGTACAAGATATACAAGTTTTGGCAATTACTGTACAGCATGGTGACTAGAGTTAACACTCCCGCTGAGAGAATAGATTTTAAGGTTCTCATCACAAAAAAGGCATAGTCGGTAACTATGTACAATGATGGATGTTAACTAAATTTACTGTGGCAATCATTTCAAAACATATACATATGTTGAATCATTATGTTGTACACTTTAATATGAAGGTACATGTCAAAGAAAAGAAGAAATGCAGCTAGTCAGCAGAACAGATATTTGAAATAAAGTCTGCACACTTTTCCACTGCACCACACAGAGAAACACAAGGCTTTGCTATACAAAAAAAAAAAAAAAAAAAAAACAAAACAAAAAAACAAACAAAAAAAAACAACTGCATGAAAGCTTCACTTGGGTAAATGTCCAACAAACACAGCTCAGTACAAAGTGTCTTTGTGTTCTGTTTCATTTTAGAGATTCTTATTGTAACTCGGTAATTAGGTATCTCATCCTCAGACTTCTATTTGTAGCATCTGTTCTGTTGCTATAATGAGTACATCCAAGTGAAGGACGGTGAGAATCAGCGTTTCCCATAACTGGACTGTGGTTGAAAAAAAAAAAAAGGAAAGACTGTGTATTGGAGAGGGATGGCAGGAACAAAAGAAGCCATAAATACAGACAAACTTAGGAAAATGGTCTTCACAAAGTGGTGAGGAATCATGCTACCCACACCAATGTTTCCCTTTAGAGAGGCTTGAGCAGGAGAGAGCTGTGATTCAAAAATAATAGTATCCATGCTGGGTCTGTTCCCAGCTGTCACACTGAAGTCAAACTGCTCTGTCGGCCCGCCTCAGACCCCAGAGAGAAGAACTTGGAAGAGGCTGAAAGGAGCTGCACCGCTGACAAGAAAGCAGACTAAAAATACAGGGAGCAAACCTGCCACATTATGGTCATAGAAAATGCCTGTTACACGATGCCTCTATCACCTTCTCACATCGGCCAAAGACAGGACATTCTCTTCTGGGCCAAGAAAGCTGGCTTGTATGGAGAAATAAAGGGCATGTTGTATTGAAGATGCTCTCAAGTTGGGAGTTTTGAGTATTTGCTGCTTTTAACACCAACAAAAATAGAGCATGGTGGAAATGCACTTTCAAGAGTGTTTTGAGATAGGATCCTTACAATGTGCTCTGCACTCAAAGGAGGATATATGCTTTCCTGCTTATTAAAGTGGTGACAAGCAAAAGGAACCCCATGGTAAATAACAAGCTTCTTACATATAAACACATATGGCTAAATCATATGTTATCCTTTCATTTTTACAATTAAACCTTGCTGTATCTAGTTCTCAACATTTATAATGGTCTTAAGACCTGTTATCACTGAGGGGTTATTAACATACTATTTATAAAAAATTCTAATTCGAATGTGCATATGCATATATGAGCTATGAATCGAGATCCATAATTCTTTTCTAATAAATCCATAGTGCCTGCTGCAAGTGCACTCTAGGTAAGTACACTTTACTGCTCTGCCGAAGCAATTAATTAGCTAAAGCTGTGCATATTCTTGCCAGAGCAATCAAGAGCCACAGCCAAACAGGAGAGGAGATACAGCAACGGCAGAGGAAAGCCAAAGGGTGATAACACAGCTCAGGACAGAGAAAACTAAAAATAATTACTTGAAGGTCTCCAATATACCTGTAAGTCAAAAACAACATTCTTAGAAAGTGAGAGAAACAATAAAAGGTCACACCCTTATACACAGTTCTCACTGGGGCAAATATTTCCTACTTTTGGGTATTCAAACTTGGAGAAGACAAAGAGCTGAGATGCTACAGGGTACAAAGGTCTACAGCTAAGTCTGTTGTCACTGAAGTTCCTTCTTCCTTGCTTCCTACACCATTCTCCTCCCCTCTGACAGTCACTCATACTCATTTTCACAATGCTCAAGAAGTTACATATACTTCTTGTGTGTATGTGTGTATACACATATCTTGTGCAGATGTGTGTATATGTAGATTATACACACACACACACACGCTCAGTCATGTCCAGCTCTTTGTGACCCCATGGACTGTAGCCAGCCAGGCTTCTCTCCACAGAATTTTCCAGGCAAGAATACTGGAGTGGGTTGCCATTTCCTTCTGCAGGGGATCTTCCCAACCCAGGGATCGAACCTGTGTCTCTTGCATCTCTTGCATTGGCAGGCAGATTCTTTACCAATGAGCTACCAGGGAAGGCTCATATATACATACACACATTCACTTGGTTGTATCAAGAGAAAATATGAATGTTTTTTGAATTATGCATTTAGTATTTCAGAACTTAAATGTATAGGTTTCAAATGAATAAATAGGCTACTGTGTATACCATGTCATATAAGACAGACAGAAACGATGTAGCGATGTATCCATGAGAGGCCAGAGCAAGAGGAGCGCTCGGTGTGCATGCGCACGGGTCATCTCAGCAGACCCAGCAAAGTCCCCGGAGCCTTTCAGTGTGAGGGTTCGTGTGTGTGCACATGTGCGTGTGCACCTGCGAGGGATGGCAATGAGAGGTGAAGAAGGAGCAGGGCAGTAAAAGATGTGAGTGTTAATGGAAATACTACAAAGATTATCACTTGTAGAAATAATGAGGGGCTGTGTGCTGTGGAAGGTGGTGAGCAAAAGTGCCTAAGGGAAGGCTGAAAATAAGAACATGCAAAAGTCAGTCTGTGGGATTTTCATGGTTCACTTTCCAAACCTGAGTCACTTTTCTATTCATTGAGGACAAATGACTCAAGCCCAGGGGCTGCTCAGCATTGATGATATGAGCAGACGTCCATACTGATGCCCAGAGATCGCTAATTGGTCAAAAGCAGGCAGATAACTGAATACAAACAACCAACGTTCCAGGTGTAATAGCACAAATACCACTGTATGCAACCAAAGAGAGAGAGGAGAGACTATGATAAACCACATAAGAGAATGCTTTTCCTCCTAGGCTGGTAACACTGGAAGTTTTTAAAACAGTAGCAATACAATAACAAACATGCATTTAGTATTTACCTAATGAGTGGCAGTTGGTAGTCATTTCTAAGTACTCTACTTGAATTTTGCCCTCAAAACAACCCTGTAGAGTAGGTATCATTACTGCCACTTAACACGTGTGGAAAATAAATCATAGAGAGGTTAAGTGCTGGGCTCCGGGTTCATGGGTGCTCCCTGTGGGGTAGGGATCTGAACCCAGGCAGTCTGACCCCATGCTACGTTGCCTATGGCAGCAGTAATGATGGCTGAGCGCCCTTACTATGCCCTCGGTTCTGCTCTAAACAATCTACTCATATAGTTTAATGTTCTTGTGTAGCCCCAGGAGGAAGCTAGGCGTCCCAGGTGGCTCAGAGGTCAAGAATCTGCCTGCCAGTGCAGGAGTCACAGGAGACACGGGCTCGATCCTTGCGTTGGGAATATACCCTGGAGTAGGAAATGACAACCCGACCCCGTGTTCTTGTCTAGGAAGTTTCATGGACAGAAGAGCCTGGCGGGCTACAGTCCGTGGAGTCCCAAAAAGTCAGATGAGAGTGAGCACACACCCACTTATGAGGATGATACCACCATTTGCACACATATGAAAACAAAGGCTTAAAACCTGCCAAGGTAATATACATCTTCTAAATGCCAGAGATTAGACAGAAAGTGAAATCTGTAAATTGATATAATCTATAAATATAGGCTATAAATATAATCTAAAATAAAGCCCTGCTTTATTTACAGTTTTACATGAACTACTGACATCTTCTTAATCTCATGTAAATGATTATGCCACTCCAAGCATATACCTGTTGAAGCTCATGTTTAAGCTTATGAAATAAAGTATACAGCTATTTTATTAAATGACATATGTTTAAATACTACATGCTTCCCTCATGATCTCCACCATTTATTTAAATGCACTTATATTTAATATATTTATATCTAAACTAGCATTTTTAGTGGTACATCTGTCAAACGTCACCTCCTAGTGATATCTTGAGGGAAGAGTGAGTTTCCTCGAGTCTAGAATATTTTGACATCTTTCCATTCACTAATGCTGGTGAATGGAAAGATGAATTTGGAGATTTCACTTTCTAGCTTAACTAACCCTACACTCAAAATGGCCTCAACTACCTCAGAAAAGAAACCCGCAGATTGAAAGCCATAAAGGTAAAGCAAGAAAAAGCAAATAATTTTCAGTAATCAATCTGGTAGGAGTTTCTTGCTTAACACAATACAAATATGAGGTATTTATGATATATAACCATTTCTAATATGGCTTTTATGAAATATATAATTTTTAGCAAAACAAATATTGTGACATTGGAAAAGATAGAATGATTTAAAATATGAATTCACATATGAAATTCTATGTATTTCATATGTAATCTATTATAAATCCTTTTTGTGTTTATAAGTACATAATATGCTAGTATAGTATAAAAACTACAAATAAATTTGTAGTCATGCTAAATATATTTTATTGCTAGGGATGAAAGATCAAAAAAGTTTATAATAGTTTATTCTATTCCAGTAATTACATTTAGCTTCACATTATCTTAATTTCAGGAGCCATTGTATATAAAATACTAAGACTTAATTCCTTTTAATAAGTAAACCAGTTATGTAAAAAAAATAGTGAACTAGATAACAGGGTTCTGAAATTTTGTCTTACTTCCCTCAATAGCTAGCTAAAAATGGCATTAGAAGTCACTGTTCATTGAATAAAGCTATGATCATGCTTGACACTCTCTAGTCTTTATATATGTTAACTTTATTCTTTACAACAATCCCATGAAATAAGTAACTAATCCAGCAGGAAAAAAAAACTGGAATAAAAAAGTTAGTTGTCTTGTCACTAAGGAAATAAATGATAGTCAAACAACATAAAGCCATTATTTTCCCCACTACCTTTGCAAAAATAAATTGTAATATATTTTGCCCAATATCAAGAAAGACACAGAAACCAGTATTCTTATTACTACTTATTAACAGTGCATCCTTGGGCAAGTTAATTAATGTCTCAGGAGTACAATTTCTTCAAATTCAATTCTTCAATTTCTTTTGTATAATGAGGACAATAATACCATATATCTTAAGGACTGTTGTGAGAATTAAGGATGCTAATTCATGTAAAAGTTTATTCACAAGAGTCTTTGGCATGTAAGAACCCAATAAGTGTTAACTATTCTACATTGCTGATGACAAAAGTTCTTTTAGAATATAAATTGGAATTATGTATCAAAAGCCAAAGAGGGAAACATTAAGAATAAGCCACCCTGAAACTTATTCTGCCCTAAGGAAAATATACAATATTTTGGAAAAATACAAACATACAGGCACAAAGCTACACATTGTCACAGTATTTATAATAGCGATAAAATGTGTGCAAAAGGAAATGTCCTACACTAAAAGGACTGCCTAACAATATGTGGTACTTTTCCCATTACAAGAATATGCTAAAACTTTAATAGGGTCTTAAAGTCTTGATCTTAAAGACTATGTAAAATATGGAAACATTTTGTTGCAATCTTAAATGAAAAAAAAAGGTTAACAAATTTAACATGTATATTATTTTTATTTAAATATCACTATAATGGACTATTATAATAAAGCTATTATTTTATTATTATAAAATTATTATTATAAAATAAATAAATAAAGCTATTAATACTTTGAGTAACAGGTTGGAAGGAACGGTTTTAAAATTATAATGTTAGCTTTATTTGGTTGGTAGTATAAGGGTAACTGTTTTCTGTTGCTAAAGGTGTTCCAATCTCTGCAGTATTTATGTTGAAACACATATGTATGAAGTGAAGTGAAAGTGCAAGTCGATCAGTTGTGTCCAACTCTTTGCGACCCCATGGACTATATAGTCCATGGAATTCTCCAGGCCAGAATACTGGAGTGGGTAGCCTTTCCCTTCTCCAGCGGATCTTCCCGAAACACATATACTGATGCTTTATTTTCTCTACTCTCGCCTCCATCCCCACTTCAGTTTAATTCTGACTAACCAATGAAGAACACTTTCTATTCATTTTTTTCATTTTATTCCAACCAAATTGATTTTTAAATTAATTTTTATTGAAATATAGTTGTTTTACTGGAGATGGCAATGGCACCCCGCTCCAGTACTCTTGCCTGGAAAATCCCATGGACGGAGGAGCCTGGTAGGCTGCAGTCCATGGGGTCGCTAAGAGTCAGACACGACGGAGCGACTTCACTTTCCCTTTTCCCTTTCATGCATTGGAGAAGGAAATGGCAGCCCACTCCAATGTTCTTGCCTGGAGAATCCCAGGGACGGGGAGCCTGGTGGGCTGCCGTCTATGGGGTCGCACAGAGTCGGACACGACTGAAGTGACTTAGCAGCAGCAGTTGGTTTACAATGTTGTGTTAGCTTCTGCGGTACGGCAAAGTGAATCAGTTACAGATATACATATATTCTCTCTCTAGTTTTCCTTGCCATTTAGGTCACCACAGAACACTGAGTGGAGTTCCCTGTGCTATACTGTAGGTTCTCATTAGCTATCTGTTTTATACACAGTAGTGCATGTATGTTAATCCCAACCTCCCAATCCTTTCAACCCCTCCTGACCCCCTTGGTGTCCGTAAGTTTCTTCTCTACATCTGTGTCTCCTTATTTCTGATTTGCAAATAAGTTCATCTGTACCAATTTGCTGGATTTCACTTGTAAGCAGTGTTATAGGGTTTCATTTTTCTCCTTTTGATGTACTTCACTCTGTATGACAATCTCTAGATCTAGCCATGTTTCTGCAAATGGTATTGCTCCCTTCCTTTTTATGACTAGGTAGTATTCCATTGCATATATGTACCACATCTTTTATCCACTCATCTGTTGATGGATATTTAGGCTATTTTCATGACCTGGCTATTGTAAACACTGTTGCAGTGAAATTGGGGTGATGTATCTTTTCTGTATTCTCCAGGTAACAGATTTTTATTTAGTTCTTTGTTTACTCGCATCTCTGTCCCCTTGTTTATTTCTGCATGTTTATTTACAAAAGCAGTCAGACAGCGGGAGCAATACAAAGAATTCAGACTCTGAAAACTTCGAACCTGGCTCTGCCACTTACTAGTTGTGTGAATCCTTCTCAGACTGGTCCCTGAGCTTCATTGAGAATGATGATAAAAGTACCTACCCTGCCTCCCTTACCAGGGTGATTATTGTGAAGAACATATTAAAAGGCCTGGATCAACTGCACACAAAATTTTTAATTTTTTTTAACTGAATGCATATTATTTGTAAAATATCTGAAAGTAATCTTTGATATTTTATGTATTTAAGAACTTACTTCTGAGATTCTTCCAATCGATCTCTTCTTTGGTAACAGCTCTTATTACTTAAGGCTGCTAAGCAGTGTGAGCATGAATAGTCTGTACACATGTTTTGGGATAATACATCTCCTAACACTTAAATCACCTTTAAAAAAAAAAAAAAAAAACTACTAAAATACAAAGGGATCCAAAAGAGTAGGAAGGGAAGGAATAGTTAAACAATTCTTCATTTACTTTCTTTGAACACTAAGCTTGCTTGCCTTTTCATAAAAGACATTAATAGTGTAAGAAAGGTTTTCTTCATTTAAATTACATCTCAGTTAATGGAGTCCCCCCACTACAGAATCACATGCATTATCTAATTTTTGAGAGAAAGATTAAAGACTTCTTGAAAAAGTTTTGAAAGGCTGTCTTTCTTCTACCTTCCCCATAAAATAGCTATGAAGGTTAATGAAAATGTAATAACATTTTAAACTATTTAAGAAGAAACCATAATAACATCTACAAGAATGTCATTACCTACTGAGACTATTTCCCCCAGCCCCCATCTCTAGCATTAAAGAAAATTATTGGGTTTCCACTAGTCTTCAAGATGTATGTGTTATTCAGATTTGTTGTGTCACTACCTAAAAGGTGTAGCAATTTGTGAACAATCTTAGCCAAGAGAAATAAATATTTGAAGCAATTTTCTAAGTACTTATTATTTACTATCTTTAAAAGGTTGGAGCTCTTTAATCAAATCACATGAACTTTTATTTTCAAAATGTTATATATGCTGAAACCTTTCTCCTAAGCTGCATGTACTTACAATAAAAAAGCCATATTTTCATTAATCATCATAGTAATGCTCTTTTTCTCAAGCAAGTTTTTCCTTGTACTGTGGCATTTTTTCATTGCTGGATGACATTTTGCTTTCAGTGGATGGATATTTTCATGCCAAAGCATTTGAACATCCCAGAGAGAACCCTGTGTTTCATATTGTCTGGTTCTTCTATTGTTTAGTTTCATATTTTTAAAACTCTGCATTGAAGAATTTTATAGTTAAACATTGAGGATAAAATTTTAATTTTTACCTACATAGTTTGCTAAAGTTAAACAGATGAGTAATTAGCAAGGAAAGCCATTCTTTCATGCAATAAATATTTATTGATTTCCCAATTGTTTTAGGTACTAGATTTATAACAAATTATATGTTAAATGAGGGAGACATACTTCCTCTCATGCAACTTACAATCTGGAGAGTGGCGTTCTGTTCTCTTCGGGGAGCTCGAAAGTTTGGTGCACTTCTAAATGTCTAGAAAATGAACTATAGACTTTCTTCCTGCCTCTGCCTGAGTTAGAGGAGACTTCACTATTCTAAGTGCATTTCTTTCTGCTTTTCCTCTTTTATATGTAGCCTTAACAAGGGAAGGGACTTGGGGTGTGGTTGAAAGCCAATGTTGAAGGAAATCATCAAGAGGATCTCTGGTTGACCTGTGAGCAGAATCAAGCAAATCAGAGGTTCCTCACCCAACCTTGTTGTTGAAACTATGTTCTGCCCACCATCTCCACCTTAGAAACTGTTCAAGGACACAGCCTTGAGAAAAATAATCTCTTGTAGAGATTACCTGGGCTTCCTTGATGGCACAGGGGTAAAGAATCTGCCTGCCAATGCAAGAGATGTGGGTTCAATTCATGGGTTGGGAAGATCCCCTGGAGTAGGAAATGGCAACCACCTCTAGTACTCTTGCTTGGAATATCCACGGATAGAGGAGCTGGTGGGCTATAGTCCACGGGGTCACAAACAGCTGGACACGACTGAGCATGTGCACGCGCGTGCACACACACACACACACACACACATGCCCTGAATGCCATATGAACTGAACCCAGTTAAGGCCCCTGTATACAGTTTCAAGATTCTGATGGATGGATACAGAGATCTCCCTTTGCAGCTACCCAAGACAAGCCTTGCAAGTAAATTACCTTGTTTATTGAAATTGCCACCTGCCCACCTAGAATGCTTCCCTGGTGGCTCAGAGGTTAAAGCGTCTGCCTCCAATGCGGGAGACCCGGGTTCGATCACTGGGTTGGGAAGATCCCCTGGAGAAGGAAATGGTAACCCATTCCAGTATTCTTGCCTGGAGAATCCCATGGATGGAGGAGGCTATAGTCCACAGGGTCGCAAAGAGTCGGACACGACTGGGCAACTTCACTTTCACTTTAACCTAGAATGGTCAGCCTCTTTCTTAGATCTCTGTGTGCAGAGGCTAGTTTACAAATCAGGAAACAGGGGGTATTTCCCCCTCTTTTCTTAAACTCTACAGCTGACTGCTGTGAGGCACAACTGCATATAGAGGCTCCTATGATGCAAGGATAACTTCCATGACTCAGACAGTACAAGCTGATCACCAACTCCACAAAAAATGCACATGAGAGAAACTTGTGATTGGCACAAGAGCTGGGTCAGCAGGGTCAAAGAATGTCTCTGAAAGCCACATTATTTCAATATTTTTATTTATTGACTTTTTACTGATGCTTATTGCTTAGCCTAGAGAGTAAATTAAGAGTTAACCATTATCTTCATTTATATATATCCATGAGCACATGCCCCTCCTTGTTATAATGTTGTGATGGATGCAAAGAAATACAGCTGAAAAGTTGTAGCCTCTGCCTACAGGTAATTTACATCCCAATCTTGAAGACTCCTGTAGACCAAGAAATTGAAAACAGTGCAGCATAAGCTCAAAGAAAGTTACTTCTTTATACTGGGTGCTGGCTTCTCTCTGTTCTGTGAGGGATATAAATGATGAACTAATAAGGGCTGTCTCTGGAAACACCATGATAGAAAAGGGCTGATGAGCTCTATACATAAGTAGCACAGGTAGCACAGTGAAACATGCAAATGGCCAAAATAAAGCAATCAAAGAGAGATTCTGGGTCCAGAGAGCACGTCTAGACCAGTGACTTCGGCTTAAACTTGTGGAAATGCCAAACTACTCATCTAGAGCCAAAGACCAGGAAGAGGAAGAGAAGTGGGAGGACCCCTTATGTGCTCAGCACAGGAGGAGCAGAGTCAAGAGGATGCATTCACACAGAGTGTCCAGTCTACGCCAGGAGCTGCGGCGGGCGCAGGAGCAAGCCACAGAGGCCAGAAGACGGGATAAATCCCCACTATCACGGAGCCCCTGTCCTAGGTTTCTGACAGTGACAGTCTGAGGAGCTGAAATGAAATTACGGAATGGAGGATGATGTCAGGTTAGACGGCCAGGTGAAGGGCCAGACTTGCAAAAATCTGAGACGGTATTCCAGGCAGAGAGCATCGCAAAAGCCCTAAGATCATGACTAACTCATCATTTTGTTGGAAGAGAAACGTGACTATGGCCACTATGGCCACTTTATTGGAAAAGAAAAGTGAATAAAGTGGAAACCTGTTGGAAAACATCTGATGACAAATTGAAATTCTTATGGAACAATCACTGTTCAAGCATACAAAAATGAAGTCTGCTGGCAATGGAGGACCTGATCTCAGACACGCCCCTGCATCATTGAGAACCTGACCTTTCTGTGAACTGCGCCTAACCCCAGCCATTTTTAAAACAAAGATGCAACCTTATGTCTTCGAAAGACATAGGTTGCTCCCCTTTGTAACTATACAGCCACTTCAGACCTCAAGAAATCGTTACTTAACATGCATCCATACTTCTTGCCATCTTCAACTATAATTCCTGATAAATAGTCTATGGAACTAACCAACTTTGAGGGTTTTGCCTTTGTAAATCTCCATTTTGTAGTCTTGTGGAACACAATTCAAGTGCTTCTCAATTCTGTGTCTCCCAGACTAGTCTTAAATCTCAAATCAACACCCTTTTACTTCAATCAGATATCCAGTTCTGAAACTTTAGTTAACATGTCCAAGAGGTAAGTAGGGACCAGATTACATAAATCCTTGCACAGACTGAGTTTGGATACTATTCTACTTGGAAGAGTTGATGGATTTAATAGAAGGAGAGAAACAGTAAGATTTACACTTTAATAACTTAGCCTTGTTGAAATCACCTGCATAAGATAAGCTATCTCCTTTCAGGTTTTTTTTTTTTTTCACCACTCACAATTTTCATGTTTATTTCTTATGGCACACAATAAATGTATTTAAGGTGACTGTACTTACTGGGTGGCTCAGTTTATGCCTGCTGCTCCAACTTATTATTAACAGTACCCTCATTTACTCTGAAAAGTGTCCAGGTTTAGACCAGGGTTGTCAACCTTTGCCTGTAAAGTGCCCAAGTGCAAGTGTTTCTGGCTGTGTAGATCAGATGGCAATGAAACTCTGCCACAACAGCACAAAAGCAAGCCACAGGCAATGAGTAAACTCAAGGGGGTGGCTGTGTTCCAATAAACTTTATTTCTGGAGACATTAAAATTATACATGAAGTTCAGTTTTAGTATCATAAAGTAAGTCTTTTGACTTTTCCAATTATTTAAAAATACAAAATCCATTTTTAGCTCATGGGCCATATAAAAACAGGTGGGTGAATTTAGTCCAGGGGTTCACCAATCTCCTGTTTAAGACTGTAAATTAGATGGTGACCCTTACTGTCATTTATTGAGGGCATACTATGTGCCAGGCAGTCATCACAACAACCCTATGAGGTATGTACCAGCTGTAAATGTATTTTGTAATAATAAACAGAGTCATAAACAAAGGTGCGTCTAAGGAACTCAGCACCCAAGGTCTCCATGCTAAGAAGTGGCAGAAAGCCTAGTTGAGGGGTCCACATCGGTAACTACATGGCTAAATAATATCACAATACACTTTCGTTCCCTCCCTCCTGATATGCATTTCTCCTCCATCATTTTAGTTCTTGCCTAGTTTCGATCTCCTTTTATCCACTACTCCCCTTTACTTTCTTTTTCCATGCCTTCTTTTCCATAGTCTATCAAAATTATAATTACAATCTAGTTATATGCCTAGGACCGGGGTGGGGGGAAAGCCAAACATCAGATTGCATAGAACAAGAACAGTCCTTTCAACCTTTATAGTCAAATATTTCTAGTTTCTTTTAAAAATTTCCAAACATAAATATTCCCTTCATAATCGTAAAAAGAAACCAGTTTTCCTCCTAAGCAGTAGCTTTCTAGGTAAAATATACCTATTATCTAATTTCATTGTATTTCTCTTATAACAACCAGTTAAATAACAGTGATAACAGTATTTTTCTTTGCAATTGTCTTGTGAGTAAATCCCTAATTCTCACTTCCTTGTATCTATAAGAAAATGGTGTCAAGTTAAACAAGATCCAGATAAGTTACTTCCATTCTTAAATCTATGATACACCATAGTCCAAAGGCATTAAGGTAGGAATTTTGCCACCATATTGAGGATTTGTGGTTCTATATTTCAAACAACTCTCTTTACAAATGAATTTTTGGAACACAGGTTGTTCTTTGAATTGGGGGCTTTCAGGACACGCTGCCAACCCCTTCATGATTTTAAAGCATTTTGCAAATGTTTATTTAATGGTGACTATCTATTTGATGGTACAGATGGATAAAAAGGAGGTTACTTAATTCCAGGACCACTTTCACTACTGAAGCTTCTTGCCAACTATAAGGCAGCAGTAAAACTCAAATAGTTGATAAATGTCAGCAAAATCCTAGGAACAAATTACTGCACAAGGCATTTTGTTTTGGTGTCTTTTATTTGGAAAAACATACTTTTTAAGGGAGGAGAAAAAAGATGCCATTTGATTGTTGAGATACACTACCATTTTCCACTAAATTGTTGTTAACGACTTAAAAAAAATCAAGTTGAAGCTGCTGATTTAAGTTGCTCACTTCATGTCAATTTCTGAAAATGTTAAGCGTGGCATTAAAATCAAAGATGCATTTAAGGAGAAACACACACTAAGTTTGGAGGGATGAATGAGAACAACCTGTTTGGTTCACATTAAGCGTGCAGATTTATCAACACTGGGTACACAGGGGAAAGACAGAGCGAGTGTTTATGAGCTCTCAGAAAGGATTGATTTTTACAAGTCCCTGATTTAGCTGGAAGCGGTGCCTATATATTTAGTTTCCAAAAGGGTTAATGGATTTAACCTTTTGAAAAATGTATTTTTCCACGTGCATATAACATGATGAATAGTTTACTGAATGCACATAGGTAAACATAGGTGAAAACAAATTAATTGGAAGGTATAAGGTTTATTGTTGTTTTTTTTTTTCTTGATAGATGGATCTCATTATTTCCCTTGGGCAGACAAAGCCATAACAGTTTCCAGAGAAAGGAGAAGTGACAGCTCCAGGAAACTGCTTACAGACGGACAGCCAGCAGGCTAAAAATATTATTGTGTCCACCTCATCAATAAGCTGGCTCCATGAAGAGTGGCAATTATTCTTTTCCTGCTTATGCTGCCTTTGAAAGGCATGAAGACAATTATTGATAGCTGGGTATGCAGAACAAAATATATACAGTAACACAAACCCATTTACTGTGGCAAATCCATATCAGAGAGCCCACTGCCTTTCATGCCAGTATTTAAAGCAGCAACATGTACCCATCGATGTCTTAAGAGGATTATGCTGATACTGTGTTTTGTTGCAATCCTATTAATTATTAATGACGCATATTTATTATTCACCTATATTTAGAAAGTCTGTATTATGTACTGAAAAGAGGGAGAGAAACATCACTGAGTTGAAGGAGGTGTTTTCAATCTTCCGCATGCACGAATGTCACCACTGGCCTTTATCTACTAAAGAGGTTCTTTAAGCTTTGTGTGACAATTTTATCAAAAGAAATGAATGAAAATAAAATTTTATATAAAATCAAAAACTATCAATGCTTGTTAACGATCAAGAAACAAGATACACAGCTTTATTATTTTTTTTTAACATGAGAAAAAAATTGGAGTACCAATTACTGTACTGTAGAATTAAAAAAAAAACAACCCTCAATTAAAGGCACAACAAAATAAATGACAGATTCCAGGTCTCAGCATAAAACTAAAGGGATTTCGATGGGCTCATTACTTTTATTATCCTGCATTGCTCAGCCAAACCTACAGTAAGGCTGTGTTCAGGCACAGGATCTGCTGTGTGCTTGCAGAAATGTGGGCAATGGATCAGCTCACCTGAAACCAGTAGAGCAGACATGCAAAATCAGGGCATAGCAAATGCTATACTTACTCTGCTGAATGCAGAGAGGAGAAAGGTATTAACTAGGAAAGGAGTTAAGAGAAAAATGGCAGACAGTTTCAACCATAGTAGTCAAACCTCGCCATATTAAATCACATAGTTTAAACTACTGTGGATATCCTCATGGCTTTTCTTTTTAGGATATCCCTTTTCCTGGCATTTATATTCTAAGATAGATGAAAAGGATTCACATTTTTAATTTTAACAAACTGCAGAATAGCAAAACTGCCATTTTTTTTAAAGCCAGTCTAAATGAGAGAACATGACTTATACACTGCAACATTTTTCAGATTGTTCCTGGACTTGAAGGTCATAGTGATTAACTGTGTTGCCTTATTCTAGAGTTGAACAATTATCCAATAATAAGGGATTCTATCCAGAGCTGCCATGACTACACTAAGGAGACCCTTGTTCCCAGTTTTCCTAAATGTCTAATCTCTGAGGACTAGAGAGAAGGGTTCATTCAAAGGTGAATTGTCTTGCTGGGTGTAAAAAAGCAGTGGATAATTAGAACAAGCAAAAACTAAATATCCTCCACCTAATTCCCAAATCGCCTGCCCATTTTTAACTGCAATCTTGAAAAACTATGGGTTTTACAGTCTATGATACAATTACTGTTTTTTATTTAAAAGATTCCCAGGGTGCTGGTATCTGAAAAGAAAATATTATTTGTTTGATAGTGACACAAATGTTTTATATTTTAAATTATGCATTCTTCTTATGCTGCTTTTTGGAATTTCATGAGATAGCAACTAAATGTAGTTGTAAGGGGAAAAAGAATACTGAGACCCTTGTGAGACTGAGACAGGTTATTTCTTCACCTCCCTATGAAAACTGTTCAGGTGATAGGATTTTTTAAATTGGCAACATATACAATAGTCTAAGGCTCCTCAGGTGGCTCAGTGGTAAAGAATCCATCTGCTGAACAAGAGACAGGTGTTCGATCCCTGGGTTAGGAAGATCACTGGAGAAGTAATTAGCAACTCTCTCCAGTATTCTTGCCTGGGAAATCCCATGGACAGAGGAGCTTGGCAGGTTATAGTCCATGGGGTCGCAAAAGAGTCAAACAGAACTTAATGACTAAAACAACCACCACAAGATAATCCAGGTGAAATCATATTTGAAACACAGTTCAGCTGAATTTAAACTAAATTTGTAAATTATTTATTCTAGATAAAAAAACCCAATGTCCCATGACATAGAATAAAGACTATTTACTTTTGAATTATGTTGAAATAGTCCATTAGTGCATCAAGAAAATTCTTTGATTATTATCTTACAGCATTTTAAATTAAAACTAACAAACAACACAGGAAGGGAAACCACTGGTTCTTCTAATCAAGTGATGAAGGAGGGCAGTGATGGAGCTGCTCACTTCACCCAAGGACCAGGGTCTGGAATGCAGTAAGAATCCCTTTTCCACATTCCCCCACCCCCGCTTCTCGGAGCCTGAAAGGAAAGCCCCGTGTGTTGTGTGGGTGACTGTGTGTTCCCAGGAGGCACCCACAGGAAGTCAAGAGCCCATTCATTTCTCGAGCGCTGTGAGCAGGGATCCGGGTCATAGGGAATTGGATTTGCTCAGAAAGGAAGTCAGGCATTCTGACGTTTTGGCTGAGGGAGGGGAAGGGAGGAAACTGTCCAAAACTCAGAGAGTGTATTCCCAGAATTCTTGGGCAGAGAAATCACTACCTGAAATGTTTGCCAGATGTCACCAATGGACTAAAGGCAGTCAGTGTTGGTATTTTAGACTTCTTCTATGTCTAGGTTATCTGTGGTCGCTGGACTGTTTAGCCTAGTAATATTAAGTACATGATTAGAAAAAGAACCTAGGAATATTCTTGCAACATAGTCACCAATTTGTAACAAGTACTGTTAAATAAAATTTATAAAATGAAGTTTGTGTGCCTGGACATGTTCCTCCTGTACTACAAAGCCCCCTTGGTCTCGAGTTCGATGCGGTTTCTCTACGTCTGTTGTTACCATAGCCTTAGACACAAACCCTACCACTTCCAAGGACTCATTTTCATCATGCTCTGTCCTAATGCACTAGGTGTCTGCCAGTGACAGTCCACCGGTAGAGCAGAAATCTCTTACTGATCTCTTGTTTGTCTTCTTTTTGTAACCTTTCCTTAAGAGACGAGGTGAAATTACAGCAAAAACCAGCTTTGACTCAAAAGTGCCTTGAAACTCATCTTTACATTTTTCTTTGATGCGATTTTATCCAAATCCCAATAGTTATCAAAGTTTGACTTCTCTTTAGAATGCTTTTGTGAAGACATATATATATCTAAGCTCCCTTACCAAATATAAATACTATTTCTATGCATGCCATCAATTACACAACTTTCTTTCCTTCCTTTTAAACACACTGAAACATCTTACAACACTCTTACACTTGTAAGCATCATCCCACTGTTTTCTCCATCTTTACATACTTTGAAATCTGGAAGGATAACAATCCTAACAATAAAATCACTGTTCCTAGAATCTTGTAACTGCTAGATTAATCCAGATTAACATTCATGATTCTTGGACATATTTTTTCTCCTCAAGCCCTGTAGAGATACACCCTCATAAGCTCATCCCTGCACGTATTTCAGTCCTTACCACAGACAGGAGACCATCTTCTCAAATGAAAAACAAGCTAATGAATAGGTGGACTGAATCCACCCCTGAGAAAGCAGATCTTCATTATGCATTAAGAGCACACTAAGGATCAAGCGGTGAGCATTGTTTAAATAACAGCACTGCCTGTCCCTGGGGAACTGTCTGGATCATAAACTGTCTTTGATAAGGACTTTAGGAACTTAATACTGTAACAATCCTGCCTATACCTATGCAGGTATAGCAAATGGCCCATTGCTAAGAGTTCTGGTCTAGGACAGGCATATTTAGTAACCAATGAAATGCTGACATCAGAGATTTAAAAAACAAAAAAAGAGGTATAACTAAAAAGGTTGTCTCTGGCTTTCAACCATTATTCCACCTCACATGAGTTGCCAGCATTCTCCCCTGATTTGGTATTTTTACCTGCTATTGGACATCATGTATATGTTGGCCAGCACCCCAGATGTTAAATTTAAGACACTAATCATTGTTGCTCATTCCCAAACCTCTTTCCTTCAGCTTCTTCTTTCTGTCCTCTCTCCTGCCCCCTCACTCTCTCCCCACCTTCCCCCCATCCCTGTCCCATCCTCATCTTTTTCATGTGTCTCCCTAATTTCTTAGTATTCCTTGGTTTAGCCTTTTCTCTTTCCTACATTCAGACCAGTGGAGTCAGAGATTAATCAAAGGAGTTAAGTACCAGATATGAAGGCCACCTCACACATGCCTTCCATTATTAATATGACTTCTCTTCTGACTTTCTTCATCCTCACATTAACTGAATATGATATTTTCCATTCCTTGGATGACTCTATACATTGTGGTGGATCATTTTGTACAATTGCCATATACTGCCATCTACTACAATTTCTCATGTAAACAGTTTATCATTTTTTTACTGCTTATCTTGTAAAGCATGTATCTTTGTAGTTTTTAGGCAAAAGTGTTTTATTAATTAGTATGTTCTAATAACTTCTGTAATTTTTTATTAGGCCATCCTTTATCAAAAATTGTATTTCTTTTGGTTAATCATTTAATAACCAGCCCCAAATAAATTTAGTTTCCACTCTTCAAACACTTTTGCTTTCTAACACTAAAAAGCATTCAAGTAAAAACACTTAGACATTTTATATGTAATCTATGCTCCTCCACACTGTTCTCTTAGTAGGGCATACATTTTCACACTTGTGAAGTACTTGCAAAGGGCCTGGGTCTTTTGACCGCAAGCATCAAATACAAATAGACAGCAAGAATCAAATACAAATGAAAGAATTTGGGGAGTTAGGCACAAGGTATTAATATGCAATTCTAACCTTTTTTTCTGAAATCAGTATACCTATGACTTGTGACTTTCTGGTTAAAGACATGTAGTTTTAACTGATGATAAAACTACTAATCCAAGGTGCTATCAGTATGGTTACACAGACTCAGCCTTACTGCTTATGAATCAAATATCCATGTTTAGATTTGGGTATTGCCCACAAATTACATACACAGCACTGTATACTGAGTCAAGTAAAAACTCAATAACACAATATCATCTTATGTTAAAATAAGGACTTCCTTTTCCTTTATCTCTGCATTCTCAATTTCACAGTTACTTTATGTTCTTGGTATCTGTCCAAACTGTCTTTTTTTGTATACTTATATTTACCTATAAAAATGCATACATATTGTTTTATATATGTATTTTTGTATACATCTTTGAAACTACAGAGTTTAGCAGTTTACATATTCTTGTGAAATTTTCTATTTTTACTAAAACTTCTATAACATCCAAGCATACTGATAAAATATGGTTGTCATGAATCTCTTTTTACTCTTGCATGTTGTTATGATTTATCACATTTTACCACTCCATTCACCAATGGAGGACATGGAGGGTGGACATTTCACGGTTACAGACAATCCTGAAGTGAACATCCATGGCATAGGTTTGTATATAATGTTTTCTTTGTGAAATTTTATTCAGTTTCAACTTTTAATTTAAGGGTCATTTTTTACAGTAGTTCATGCTCCAAAGGGCAAAATATTCATACAAGTTAAACTGTGAAAATGAGAATACACCACTTAATGCTACCTATCATTATATAAAACTGATGTTTAAAGCATTTAGCATCTGAAAATACATGTGGGGGAAAAATTAACTTTTTTCATTGAAAAAGGACTGTAAACTTAATAGTCACCTCAAAGAGAGCCTGATTACATCTTCTAACTCGTTACAGCATGCAAATCATTTAGAACACAAGACAAACATAATTTAACACTTGCCACAGTGGTATCTTCAAGATAAAATAACTTTTTTGGGGGAGGAACCAAGATGGCGGAGGAATAGGACAGGGAGACCACTTTCTCTCCTACAAATTCATCAAAAGAATAACTGAACACAGAGCAAACTTCACAAAACAACTTCTGATCGCTAGCTGAGGTCATCAGGCGCCCAGAAAAGCAGCCCATTGTCTTTGAAAGAAGTGCTGTATAGTTGGAGAAGTCCTGAGACTACAGGAAGAATAAAACTGAAATTCAGAGGCAGGAGACTTAAGCCCAAAACCTGAGAACACCAGAAAACTCCTGACTACATGGAACTTTAAGTAATAAGAGACCATCCAAAAGCCTCCATACCTACACTGAAACCAACCACCACCCAAGAGCCAACAAGTTTTAGAGCAAGACATACCACGCAGATTCTCCAGCAACGCAGGAACATAGCCCTGAAAGTCAACATACAGGCTGCCCAAAGTCACACCTAATACATAGACCCATCTCAAAACTCATTACTGGGCACTCCATTGCTCTCCAAAGAGAAGAAATCAAGTTCCACGCTCCAGAACACCGACACAAGCTTCCCTAACCAGGAAACCTTGACAAGCCGATTGTCTAACCCCACCCACTGGGTAAAAACTCCACAATAAAAAGGAACCACAGACCTCCAGAATACAGAAAGTCCATTCCAGACACAGCAATCTAAACAAGATGAAAAGGCAGAGAAATACCCAACAGGTAAAGGAACATGACAAGTGCCCACCAAGTCAAACAAAAGAGGAGCAGATAGGGAATCTACCTGAAAAAGAATTTAGAATAATGATAATAAAAATGATCCAAAATCTTGAAAACAAAATGGAGTTACAGATAAATAGCCTGGAGACAAAGATTGAAAAGATGCAAGAAATGTTTAATAAAGACCTAGAAGAAATAAAAAAGAGTCAATTAAAAATGAATAATGCAATGAATGAGATAAAAAACACTTTGGAGGGAACCAAGGGTAGAATAACGGAGACAGAAGATAGGATAAGTGAGGTAGAAGATAAAATGGTGGAAATAAATGAAGCAGAGAGGAAAAAAGAAAAAAGGATCAAAAGAAATGAGGACAACCTCAGGGACCTCTGGGACAATGTGAAACGCCCCAACATTCGAATCATAGGAGTCCCAGAAGAAGAAGGCAAAAAGAAAGGTCATGAAAAAATACTCGAGGAGACAATAGCTGAAAACTTCCCTAAAATGGGGAAGGAAATAGCCACCCAAGTCCAAGAAACCCAGAGAGTCCCAAACAGGATAAACCCAAGGAGAAACACCCCAAGACACATATTAATCAGATTAACAAAGATCAAACACAAAGAACAAATACTAAAAGCAGCAAGGGAGAAACAACAAATAACACACAAAGGGATTCCCATAAGGATAACAACCAATCTATCAATAGAAACCCTCCAGGCCAGAAGGGAATGGCAGGACATACTGAAAGTAATGAAAGAGAATAACCTACAACCCAGATTACTGTACCCAGCAAGGATCTCATTCAGATATGAAGGAAAATTCAAAAGCTTTACAGACAAGCAAAAGCTGAGAGAATTCAGCACCACCAAAACAGCTCTTCAACAAATGCTAAAGGATCTTCTCTAGACAGGAAATGCAGAAAGGTTGTATAAACGTGAACCCAAAACAACAAAGTAAATGGCAACGGGTCCACACCAATCAATAATTACCTTAAATGTAAATGGGTTGAATGCCCCAACCAAAAGACAAAGATTGGCTGAATGGATACAAAAACAAGACCCCCATATATGCTGTCTACAAGAGACCCACCTCAAAACAAGAGACACATACAGACTAAAAGTGAAGGGCTGGAAAAAAATATTTCACGCAAACGGAGACCAAAAGAAAGCAGGAGTCGCAATACTCATATCAGATAAAATAGACTTTCAAATAAAGGATGTGAAAAGAGACAAAGAAGGACACTACATAATGATCAAAGGATCAATCCAAGAAGAAGATATAGCAATTATAAATATATATGCACCCAACATAGGAGCACCACAATATCTATGGCAAATGCTAACAAGTATGAAAGAGGAAATTAATAGTAACACAATAATAGTGGGAGACTTTAATACCCCACTCACAACTATGGATAGATCAACTAAACAGAAAATCAACAAGGAAATACAAACCTTAAATGATACAATGGACCAACTAGACCTAATTGATATCTATAGGACATTTCACCCCAAAACAATCAACTTCACCTTTTTCTCAAGTGCACATGGAACCTTCTCCAGAATAGATCACATCCTGGGCCATAAATCTGGTCTTGGAAAATCCAAAAAAACTGAAATCATTCCAGTCATCTTTTCTGACCACAGTGCAGTAAGATTAGATCTCAATTACAGGAAAAAAAATTGTTAAAAATTCAAACATATGGAGGCTAAATAACATGCTTCTGAATAACCAACAAATCATAGAAGAAATCAAAAAAGAAATCAAAATATGTATAGAAATGAATGAAAATGAAAACACAACAACCCAAAACCTATGGGACACTGTAAAAGCAGTGCTAAGGGGAAGGTTCATAGCATTACAGGCTTACATCAAGAAACAAGAAAAAAGCCAAATAAATAACCTAACTCTACACCTAAAGCAATTAGAGAAGGAAGAAATGAAGAACCCCAGGGTTAGCAGAAGGAAAGAAATTTTAAAAATTAGGGCAGAAATAAATGCAAAAGAAACTAAAGAGACCATAGCAAAAATCAACAAAGCTAAAAGCTGGTTTTTTGAAAAAATAAACAAAATTGACAAACCATTAGCAAGACTCATTAAGAAACAAAGAGAGAAGAACCAAATTAACAAAATAAGAAATGAAAAGGGTGAGATCACAACAGACAACACTGAAATCCAAAGGATCATAGGAGACTACTACCAGCAGCTCTATGCCAATAAAATGGACAACTTGGGTGAAATGGACAAATTCTTAGAAAAGAATAACTTTCCAAAACTGAACCAGGAAGAAATAGAAAATCTTAACAGAACCATCACAAGCAAAGAAATCGAAACTGTAATCAAAAATCTTCCAGCAAACAAAAGCCCATGACCAGATGGCTTCACAGCTGAATTCTACAAAAATTTAGAGAAGAGCTAACACCTATCTTACTCAAACTCTTCCAGAAAATTGCAGATGAAGGCAAACTTCCAAACTCATTCTATGAGGCCACCATCACCCTAATTCCAAAACCAGACAAAGATGCCACAAAAAAAGAAAACTACAGGCCAATATCACTGATGAACATAGATGCAAAAATCCTTAACAAAATTCTAGCAAACAGAATCCAACAACATATTAAAAAAATCATACACCATGACCAGATGGGCTTTATCCCAGGAATGCAAGGATTCTTTAATATCCACAAATCAATGTAATACACCACATTAACAAATTGAAAGATTAAAAACCATATGATTATCTCAATAGATGCAGAGAAAGCCTTTGACAAAATTCAACACTCATTTATGATTAACACTCTCCAGAAAGCAGGAATAGAAGGAACATACCTCAACATAATAAAAGCTATATATGACAAACCCACAGCAAGCATCACCCTCAATGGTGAAAAATTGAAAGCATTTTCTCTGAAATCAGGAACAAGACAAGGATGCCCACTCTCACCACTACTATTCAACATAGTGTTGGAAGTTTTGGCCACAGCAATCAGAGCAGAAAAAGACGTAAAAGGAATCCAGATAGGAAAAGAAGAAGTGAAACTCTCGCTGTTTGCAGATGACATGATCCTCTACATAGAAAACCCTAAAGACTCTTCCAGAAAATTACTAGAGCTAATCAATGAATATAGTAAAGTTGTAGGATATAAAATCAACACACAGAAATCCCTTGCATCCCTATATACTAACAATGAAACAACAGAAAGAGAAATTAAGGAAACAATACCATTCACCATTGCAACAAAAAGAATAAAATACTTAGGATTATATCTACCTAAAGAAACAAAAGACCTATACATAGAAAACTACAAAACACTGATGAAAGAAATCAAAGAGGACACAAACAGATGGAGAAACATACCGTGTTCATGGATTGGAAGAATCAATATTGTCAAAATGGCTATTCTACCCAAAGCAATCTATAGATTCAATGCAATCCCTATCAAGCTACCAACGGTATTTTTCACAGATCTAGAACAAATAATTGCACAATTTGTATGGAAATACAAAAAACCTCGAATAGCCAAAGTAATCTTGAGAAAGAAGAATGGAACTGGAGGAATCAACCTGCCTGACTTCAGACTCTACTACAAAGCCACAGTCATGAAGACAGTATGGTACTGGCACTAAGACAGAAATACAGATCAATGGAACAGAATAGAAAGCCCAGAGATAAATCCACGAACCTATGGACACCTTATCTTTGACAAAGGAGGCAAGACTATACAATGGAAAAAAGACAACCTCTTTAACAAGTGGTGCTGGGAAAACTGGTCAGCCACTTGTAAAAGAATGAAACTAGAACACTTCTAACACCATACACAAAAATAAACTCAAAATGGATTAAAGATCTAAATGTAAGACCAGAAACTATAAAACTCCTAGAGGAGAACATAGGCAAAACACTCTCCAACATAAATCTCAGCAAGATCCTCTATGACCCACCTCCCAGAATATTGGAAATAAAAGCAAAACTAAACAAATGGGACCTAATGAAACTTAAAAGCTTCTGCACTACAAAGGAAACTATAAGTAAGGTGAAAAGACAGCCCTCAGATTGGGAGAAAATAATAGCAAATGAAGAAACAGACAAAGGATTAATCTCAAAAATATACAAGCAACTCCTGAAGCTCAATTCCAGAAATATAAATGACCCAATCAAAAAATGGGCCAAAGAACTAAACAGACATTTCTCCAAAGAAGACATACAGATGGCTAACAAACACATGAAAAGATGCTCAACATCACTCATTATCAGAGAAATGCAAATCAAAATCACAATGAGGTTCCATTACACGCCAGTCAGGATGGCTGCTATCCAAAAGTCTACAAGCAATAAATGCTGGAGAGGGTGTGGAGAAAAGGGAACTCTCTTACACTGTTGGTGGGAATGCAAACTAGTACAGCCACTATGGAAAACAGTGTCTCCACACTTAAGAAAAACTCCAGTTTTTCTTAAAAAAACTGGAAATAGAACTGCCATATGACCCAGCAATACCACTTCTGGGCATACACACAGAGGAATCCAGATCTGAAAGAGACACGTGCACCCCAATGTTCATCGCAGCACTGTTTATAATAGCCAGGACATGGAAGCAACCTAGATGCCCATCAGCAGATGAATGGATAAGGAAGCTGTGGTACATATACACCATGGAATATTACTCAGCCGTTAAAAATAATTCATTTGAATCATTTCTAATGAGATGGATGAAACTGGAGCCCATTATACAGAGTGAAGTAAGCCAGAAAGATAAAGACCATTACAGCATACTAACACATATATATGGAATTTAGAAAGATGGTAATGATAACCCTATATGCAAAAGAGAAAAAGAGACACAGAAGTACAGAAGAGACTTTTGAACTCTGTGGGAGAAGGTGAGGGTGGGATGTTTCGAAAGAACAGCATGTATATTATCTATGGTGAAACAGATCACTAGCCCAGGTGAGATGCATGAGACAAGTGCTCGGGCCTGGTGCACTGGGAGGACCCAGAGGAGTCGGGTGGAGAGGGAGGTGGGAGGGGGGATCAAGATGGGGAATACGTGTAACTCTATGGCTGATTCATGTCAATGTATGACAAAACCCACTGAAATGTTGTGAAATAATTAGCCTCCAACTAATAAAATAAAATTTAAAAAAAAATAGTAACTTTTTTCTATGAATGACCTTCAGAGTAAAATAGTGGGGCACCATGGAGTCAATATGTCTCAAAGGTAATGGATTACACTTGGAAAGTAAAGCTTTCTTGTAAACTCCAGGTTTGGAAATTAATATCAGGAGGAAGTTGGTGAAAATAAACAGATAATAAGCATGACTAAATCACTGTGGATGGTGACTGCAGCCATTAAATTAAAATACACTTACACCTTGAAAGGAAAGCTATGACAAACCTAGACAGCATATTAAAAGATAAAGACATCACTTTGCCAACAAAAGTGTGTATAGTCAAAGCTATGGTTTTTCCAGTAGTCATGTACCAATGTGAGAGTTTGATCATAAAAAATGCTGAGTGCCAAAGAATTGATGTTTTTTATTTTTGGTGCTGGAGAAAAACTCTTGAGAGTCCCCTGGACAGTAGGGAGATCAAACCAATCAATCCTAGAGGAAATCAACCTAGAATATTCATTGGAAGGACTGATGCTGACACTCCAATACTTTGGCCACCTGATGAGAAGACCCGACTCACTGGAAAAGACCCTGATGCTGGGAAAGATTGAGGGTGAGAGGAGAAGGGGGTGACCGAGGATGAGATGGTTAGATAGCATTATCGACTCAATGAACATGAATTTGAGCAAACTCTCTGAGAAAGTGAAGGAAAGGGAGCCTAGCATGCTGCAATCCATAGGGCTGTGAAGAGTTGGACAACACTTAGCAAGTGAACAACAACAAAATGTTGCTAGAGAAACAACACAGTACCACAGCCTCACATTACCACTTGTCCCAGTGTGAGCGACTCTCCTATAGTTGCGTATTGGGATGAGCACTCCACTGGAATTCAAAGAGCTAGATTCCAACCCCACCTGTGACTCTTACAAATCACCTATATACAGAAAGATATAAATTATTTGAGGTTCAGATTCGTCTTTATAATGGACCTAACAGTACCCCCTCACAGAGCTGTTCTGTATGCTGAAATTAGGTATGAAAGTTCTGTAAAGTTCAAAGCACTATACTGATTACTGAAATAGCTTTTACTGCCACATTTTAAATATGCCTTAGGGCGATGTGGACTATAACCACCGCTCCGCCTGGTTGTCTGCCTACCCACCCCAAGCAGTCAGGAGGATCTTCATGGGCCACTTATGACTGTTTCGCACTTTCTCCTTTAGTGACACAGCTTCCACTTCTCTTTTACCTGTAACAAGCTAAATTATGCAAGCTTTATCTTCTTTCAGTCTTTTTATTGAATGCCACTAACCCACTGCTTCCAGAGAGGCTAAGGCTAAAGCCATTCCATTCCCCTAAATGAACTTAACCAATATGACCAAATCATTTTGGTCCATTTCACGGCATCCCATTCAGTGTCTTAGTAGCACAAACTCCTAGTTTCTTCCCCAAAGCATCTAATGGAGAAGGAAAAGATGACTAGCTTGCTAATAAATAAATGGCCATTTATAACATCACAATGCTATTTCTGAATGGCATTTATGAGTTGCTATTAATAAAAAATTGTCCTTTCTGAACTCCCAAACAGCTGTCTTTGAAGTCACTAATAATCGTTTTAACACAAAGCTTCATTCCTTTTCTCCGAAAAGCTCTAAGCAACTGGGAGACATTATCTAATTAACCCTAATGCATGCAGAGAGGCTCTGACAGGGTGTTTCAGAAGACAAAAAATGTCTATAAAGTTCACCATGACTATCATTAAAATATTATCTGTTCAAATGCATGTATAAAACAGAAGTCTCTAGCCACAGGAATTCACTTAATTTAAATTGCTTGTAAAATAAAATGGATTTCTATTGACAAGTATTATGTGCTATAAACTTAACCTGTTAAAACAGATTATTTCAAAGGCATATCCTTAAGTTATTTTGACTCATATGTATTTCTCTTTCTTCCTACAAAAAGGATAAAATTACAAATATTTAGAGACCTTAATCATCTCCAAAATTCCTAAAATGTCTTGCTGACTCATAGGTACAACTGATTTTACACAACCCTGATCTTAATTTTTAGAATTTGTGTCACTTGAAACACAACTTTTAGAAAAATAGAAAAAACTGAAATGTTTTTGCATGAAGTGTATTTAAGTATTGGGTTTAAGTGGATGAATAGCCCCACCCAAACTGAGGAACAAATATGACTATGAAAATAAATTTAGTTTCGCTTCTTTGCATGAAGGGCAAGGACACAGAGTGACCATAATTTAACTTAGTTAACCACATTGGCTGAAACAAATCAGGCTAAAGAACACAAGTGACTTTGCTTGTCAGTCTCTTTGGTGGAGATTTTCAATGAAACTCACTGAGCCCCAAGCCAGGCTGACCCATGCACCTCCGTAATGTAGTGAGTAGGGTAATACAGATACTCACCAGATCATTATGCAACTAGAAGATGTGATCCAAGATCTTTAACCTCACTGAAGGCAAAATCATGTATCTTCCTTCTTCTGTATACACCTACCTCAAGCAGTGCCCTGATCAGTTGAAAAGTGAAAGTCACTCAGTCATATCTGACTCTTTGCAACTCCATGGACTGTAGCCCACCAGTCTCCTCTGTCTATGGAATTCTCCAGGCAAGAATATTGGGTAGGTAGCCGTTTCCTTCTTTAGGGGATCTCCCCAACCCAGGGATCAAACCAAGGTCTCCTGCAATGCAGGCAGACTCTTTAACCAACTGAGTTATCAGGAAAGCCTACCCTGATCAGTTACACTAAGTGAAATCCCCTTGTTCTATGTTCCATTAGTAAACTACCACCATGAATTTCTTTGGCAAGACTCATCATCTTTATAGTTACTCTGCTTCTGTGTATAAATGGTCCAAAAATCTATATATTCAGTGAAATCAAGGATAACACTTCACTCTTCAGTCCCAATTTAGCACACTGTTAGGCATATTATTTAATATATTCTAACTGAGGGATGGATGGAGGCTTTGATGGATAGATAAAGCAGCTACATTTATTGACTACATCCCCTAGGTCTTCTGAATCCCAATGGGGCTTTGAAATACCTGGGAGAGATCTGGAAGAATCAGAGAGGAGCAGTCATAGGAACTCCTGAACCTCTCCTGCATTTTAGGGAATATATTGGGGAATATTCCCATACATTGTTTTCAGTTGAGAATGCAGAAGGCCTTACTTCTTAAAGTCATTTACTGTTCATTTTGTAACACCTGCTATATGCAAGAAACTATGATGGGCCATGTGTGAATTAGCATATGACTCAAATGAGCAATGTAAAAGCCCTTCCTTTTAATTTTAAATACAATTTTAAATTGGGACTTCTACAATTATGAAAATAAAATATGAGAGTTGACTAAAAAACTGTCAAGGCCATGACAACTCAAAAGTCAATATTGAATATAATTAAGTGAGCTTTAAAAGTTTTGTCATCTTATAAATGGAGCTAGGGCCTACACAATAAGCACAATAAAAATATGTTTTCAAGCAGATTCTACTTACGCTCTTCAAGAACATTTGCTAAATTCATACTATAAGTCATACTCAGTTCATTAAGTGTTTCAGCTTTTAATGATCAATAAAGTCCAGAATAGAGACCTACTGTGATTGAGAGATACACTTAGGAAAATTATTCTAACAGCATTAAACAGTTTCCATGTGTCTCCAAAACACATTGCTTTTCCTTTGTTTATTTTCCTATTGACAGCTGAACTTTTCAATTCTTCATATCAAACATGAACATAACTTTCAATTAATTGATAAACATCACAGAGACTCAAAAATATCCCCTACGATTTCGAGCCCAGAATGCATTTTATTCTTTTGCACATTCTCAAAAGTAACTGTCAGTTTTGTGTAGATGCTGGCATATTTTCCCCTACTAGAAGGAAAGATTGATCAATCAGAAAGGAAGGTTTACTGATACTGTCTTAACAGTAGTCAGTGCAGAAAAGTCCTTAGGAAGTATTTAAATCTTCCTCACTCTCTCTATGTCAATTATACAGTAGCCTCTTTAATTGTTTAATTGTGTACAAATCAGGTGATCTCCAAGCTCTGTCTTGCCTCTCTTCTAATTTACTACATGAATGGAACTGTTCTCAGTCACCCTAATAGCTTCTTCTCTCATCTAAATGATTACTTTCAATGTTATAACTCTAGCCCAGGCCTCTTTCTCTTCCCTACATAATTCTATCAGAATACATGGTCTCCAAGCAAAAATCTGACCACATTTTTTTCCCCTATTCAAAACCCTACATTGGCTACTCACTGAATTCGGGAAAGTCCAAACTCCATGAGGTTGTTTGCTGCTTGTGTACTCAGTTCAGTTCAGTCACTCATTCACATCTGACTGCGACCCCATGAACTCCAGCACTCCAGGCTTCTGTCCATCACCACCTCCCAGAGTTTACTCAGACTTACGTCCACTGAGTCAGTGATGCCATCCAACCATCTCATCCTCTGTCATCCCCTTCTCCTCCTGCCTTCAATCTTTCCCAGCATCAGGGTCTTTTCCAATGAGTCAGTTCTTCACATCAGGTGGCCAAAGTATTGGAGTTTAGGCTTCAGCATCAGTCCTTCCAATGAAGATTCAGGACTGATTTCCTTTAGGATGGACTGGTTGGATCTCCTTGCAGTCCAAGGGACTCTCAACACCACAGTTCAAAAGCAACAATTCTTTGGTGCTCAGCATTCTTTATAGTCCAACTCTCACATCCATACATTACTACTGGAAAAACCATAGCTTTGACTAGATGGACCTTTGTTGGCTCTTTGCAGCCCTAATGCCTGTAGCCCACCAGGCTCCTCTGTCCATGGGATTCTCCAGGCAAGAATACTGGAGTGTGTTGCCACTTCTCCTCCAGGGGGTCTTCCCAACCCAGGTATCGAACTCGTATCTCCTCCATACCTCCAATACCATCTCATATAAAAGCCACTATTAACTTGAGTATAGGTGCTTTGGGGCATGACCACTATGCCTACTTTACCTTCCCAAATCGACATATTTCAACTGCTTCCAGTTTCCATAAAACACAGGCTGCTATGTCTTTGCTTTTCTCATGCACTGTCCCCTCCTGGAATGTGTCCTCCCACCCCATCCAACTAGCACTCACATACTCAATTTTATAAGAGTCACTTCCTCTTCTAAGGAGGATCTCCTCATGAGCATATCAAGATTAAATCAGCAACTCACATAGTCAATTTTTCATTATATTTCTTCATCAAAATGTCAGATAATACAAATGTTTTCATTCATCACACATCCTCCTTTCTCCCTTCAGTTTCATTTTCCTGTATCTCAGAAAATATATATCAATCATACTATTTTTTCCTTCCCACCTCTATCTTTTTTCACATCCCTTCAATACTCCTCAGTGAATGTTATCATGCCATGAAATAAAAGGGCTGTGCATGAAGTTGTAAAGGAAGTTGAGCCCATCAGAATTCTAAAAATGTGTAAGGAGTGATGAAAAAATCAATTCATTTTTGACCCAAAACTCAAGTCCTTAAACTGTAAATAATTTCCTCTTTCGGTAACATTTTGAATGACTATTCCAATATATTTTCCTGGATTTACAAATCTCACTTTGGCATAAATTGATTGAAAACACCATAAAGATTTTGTTTTCAGCTACAGAAGTACACATAGGTTAATCTGAATATTTCGCCCATTTTTTCTGACATTTCTGCTGATGTTTTCATAAGTTTCAGACGTTTGTCTGTTCCTACCACATAAATATATTAGGTTGGTGCAAAAGTTATCATGGTTTTGCACTGTTGAACTTTGCCATTTAATATTGGAATATCATCTTAAATAAATGTGGTTATGTTACACATCATTTTAACGTGCATTTCTCACTTTATGCTTTAGGCTAATCACTTATTACTTGCTGTTTGTTTTATATTTATTTTAGACTATGGAAATGATGTTAGACTATAAGCAAAGTCAAGTGATTTTCTTGCTTGAGTTCAAAATGGGTCATAATGCAGCAAAGACAACTCACAACATCAACAACGCCTCTGGCCAGGGAACTACTAATGAATGTACAGTTCAGTGGTGGGTCAAGAAATTTTCCAAGGAGACGAGAGCCTTAAAGATGAGGACAACAGTGGCTGGCCACCGGAAGTTGACAAGAACCGACTGAAAGCGTCACTGAAGCCGATCCTCTTACAGCTACATGAAAAGTTGCAAAGAACTCAGCGCCACCATTCTATGGCCATTCAGCATGTGAAGCAAACTGGACAGGTGAAAAAGCATGATAAGAGGGTGCCTCATGAGTTGACCAAAAATCTAAAATAGCTGTCATTTAGAAGGGCCATCTTCTCCTATTCTATGCAACCACAAAACAATTTCTTGATCGGACTGTGATGTGCAATGAAAAGTGGATTGTATGTGACAACTGATGACGACCAACTCAGTGGATCGACTGAGAATAAGCTCCAAAGCCCTTCCCAAAGCCAAACTTGCACCCAAAAAAATGGCCATGGTCACTACTTGGTGGTCTGCTGCCCATTCAACACACCAGAGCCTTCTCAGTTCAGTTGCTCAGTTGTGTACGACTCTTTGTGACCCCATGGACCTCAGCACACCAGGCCTCCTTGTCCATCACCAGCTCCTAAAGTTTACCCAAACTCATGTCCATTAAGTCGGTGATGCCATCCAACCATCTCATAGCTTTCTGAATCCCAGAAAAACCATTACATCTGAGAAATATGCTCAGCAAATCAGTGAGATGCCCTGAAAACAGCAACATCTGCAGCCAGCAACGATCGACAGAAAGGGTCCAACAATGCCCAACCACACATCACACAACCAACACTTCAAAAGTTAAACGAACTGAGTTATGAAGTTTTGCCTCAGCGGCCATATTCACCTGACCTCTAACCAACTGACTACCACTTCAAGCATCGCAACCACCTTTTGCAGGGAAAATGCTTCCACAACCGGCAGAAGGCAGAAAATGTTTTTCAAGAGGTCGTTGAATCCCAAGGCACAGACTTTTATGCTATAGTAATATACAAACTTATTTCTCATGGCAAATATGTGCTGATTGTAATGGTTCCTATTTTGATTGAATGTACTCTCATATAAGTACTCATGATGTACTCTGCATACAAGTTAAATAAGCAGGGTGACAATATATAGCCTTGATGTACTCCGTTTCCTATTTGGAACCAGTCTCTTGTTCCATGTCCAGTTCTAACTGTTGCTTCCTGACCTGCATACAGGTTTCTCAAGAGGCAAGTCAGGTGGTCTAGTATTCCCACCTCTTGAAGAATTTTCCACAGTTTATTGTGATCCACACAGTTGAAGGCTTTGGCATAGTTAATGAAGCAGAAATAGATGTTTTTCTGGAACTCTCTTGCTTTTTCGATGATCCAGTGGATATTGGCAATTTGATCTCTGGTTCCTCTGCCTTTCCTAAAACCAACTTGAACATCTGGAAGTTCACGGTTCATGTATTGCTGAAGCCTGGCTTGGAGAATTTTGAGCCTTACTTTACTAGCGTGTGAGATGAGTACAATTGTGCAGTAGTTTGAGCATTCTCTGGGATTGCCTTTCTTAGGGATTGGAATGAAAACTGACCTTTTCCAGTCCTGTGGCCACTGCTGAGTTTTCCAAATTTGTTGGCATATTGAGTGCAGCACTTTCACAGCATCATCTTTCAGGATGTGAAACAGTTCAACTGGAATTCCATCACTCCACTAGCTTTGTTTGTAGTGATGATTCCTAAGGGCCACTTGACTTCACATTCCAGGATGTCTGGCTCTAGGTGAGTGATCACACCATTGTGATTATCTGGGTTGTGAAGATCTTTTTTCTACAGTTCTTCTGTGTATTCTTGTCACCTCTTCTTAATATCCTCTGCTTCTGTTAGGTTCATGCCATTTCTGTCCTTTATTGAGCCCATTTTTGCATGAAATGTTCCCTTGGTATCTCTAATTTTCTTGAAGAGATCTCTAGTCTTTCCCATTCTGTTGTTTTCCTCTATTTCTTTGCATTGAAAGCTGAGGAAGACTTATCTCTCCTGGCTATTCTTAGGAACTCTGCATTCAAATTGGAATATCTTTCCTTTTCTCCTTTGCTTTTTGCTTCTCTTCTTTTCACAGCTATTTGTAAGGCCTCCTCAGACAGCCATTTTGCTTTTTTGCATTTTTTTTCCATTTGGGATGTTCTTGATCCCTGTCTCCTGTACAATGTCACAAACCTCTGTCCATAGTTCATCAGGCTCTCTGTCTATCAGATCTAGTCCCTTAAATCTATTTCTCATTTCCACTGTATAGTCATAAGGGATTTGATATAGGTCATACCTGAATGGTCTAGTGGCTATCCCTACTTTCTTCAGTTTAAGTCTGAATTTGGCAATAAGGAGTTCATGATCTGAGCCACAGTCAGCTCCAGGTCTTGTTTTTGCTGACTGTATAGAGCTTCTCCATCTTTGGCTACAAAGAATATAATCAATCTGATTTCAGTGTTGGCCATCTGGTGATGTCCATGTGTAGAGTCTTCTCTTGTGTTGTTGGAAGAGGGTGTTTGCTATGACCAGTGCATTCTCTTGGCAAAACTCTATTAGCCTTTGCCCTGCTTCATTCTGTACTCCAAGGCCAAATTTGCCTGTTACTCCAGGTGAATGTGGTCCACTGGAGAAGGGAATGGCAAACCACTTCAGTATTCTTGCCTTGAGAACCCCATTAACAGTATGAGAAAGCAAAATGATAAGATACTGAAGGAGAAACTCCCTAGGTCGGTAGGTGCCCAATATGCTACTGGAGATCAGTGGAGAAATAACTCCAGGAGGAATGAAGGGATGGAGCCAAAGCAAAAACAACAGCCAGTTGTGGATGGGACTGATGATAGAAGCAAAGTCCGATGCTATAAAGAGCAATATTGCATAGGAACCTGGAATGTTAGGTCCATGAATCAAGGCAAACTGGAAATGGTCAAACAGGAGATGGCAAGAGTGAATGTCGACATTCTAGGAATCAGCGAACTAAAATGGACTGGAATGGGTGAATTTAACTCAGATGACCATTATATCTACTACTGTGGGCAGGAATCCCTTAGGAGAAATGGAGTAGCCATCATAGTCAACAAAAGAGTCCGAAATGCAGTACATGGATGCAATCTCAAAAAAGACAGAATGATCTCTGTTCATTTCCAAGTCAAACCATTCTATATCAGGGTAATCCAAGCCTATGCCCCAACCAGTAATGCTGAAGAAGCTGAAGTTCAACAGTTCTATGAAGACCTACAAGATCTTTTAGAACTAACACCCAAAAAAGATGTCCTTTTCATCATAGGGGACTGGAATGCAAAAGCAGGAATTCAAGAAACACCTGGAGTTAACAGGCAAATTTGGCCTTGGAGTAAGGTAAGTTTAGCTGGATGCTAAGAGACAGACTAACTTCCCTGGTGGCTCAGAGGTTAAAGCATCTGCCTGCAATGTGGGAGACCTGGGTTCGATCCCTGGGTCGGTAAGATCCCCTGGGGAAGGAAATGGCAACCCACTCCAGTATTCTTGCCTGGATAATCCCATGGATGGAGGAGCCTGGTGGGCTACAATCCACGGGGTTGCAAAAGAGTCGGACACAACTGAGCGACTTAACTTCACTTCAAGAGACAGAGTAACCAAATGTCTTCACTCTCTCTTTACCTCTATTAAATCCAGTGCCAAGAATTAGCCAGATAATTTACACACTGGGCTTCCTCTCTGCTTAAGGAAGGAACTGGTCACTAATCAAAACATCTTGGGTACCAGAGCTAATATCATTCACTTTAAGAGTGAATGATGACAAAGAGTGGATGTCTTTAAGAGTGGATGACCAATTGGGTGTCTGTGATTATAGCAGAGCCTCTTAAAGCACTGCCTGATTGCTGGGGAAGAAGCTTCATTTACTATATTGCTTTCCTCAGTGTGACACTGCAGGACACACGACATTAAGATCATGCAACTTGCTCTTTTGTTACACATTTATAGACTAGATCCCCCCCCCCCCTTTATTCCAATCTGTATTTTACTCTCCCCACATCACTGTAGATACATGAAAACAAGCCGAGATGAGCTTTCAACAAAGGGTCAAATCCATGGGATTTAGAGATGATACTTACGTGTACACACACACACACACACACACACACACACACACACCTGTTGCGGCAAATATTCCCTGCTTTTAGGAGAACACAGGGATCTAACTGTTGAGTGATACACTCTCAGTCTTGCTAGAATCAAAAGATGTCACAAGTGCAAAGACCTCCCAACTCACACACTGTACATATCTGAAGGTCTTCCACGACAGAAACCAGATTGTATAGGGTTAACTAGAAATTACGTCATGAGGAAGTGGAAAAAGGACAGATATTGACCTTTTGCTCCAAACCTAAGATTGGTCATATAAGCTCTCTCTCGTCTGACATAGGGACTTTTTGTAAGCACAGATGACATTTTTAATAGCTTGATACACCCTTCATCATCACAACAGATACCACAGACTCACCCTGCTCTACTCCTTGACAGCTTTTCAGCAAGCATCTCAAAGATCAGGTGGCAGAGCCTACTCATCATGGGGAGAAGCTTGAGAGCTCAAAGTCTACACTCCCACGCTCAGGGTGACGGATCTCTTCCCCCAGCTTCCGCATGTTCATCCATCAGAATCACCTAGACAACCGATTAAAGCTCAACTCACTGGACACATCCCCTGAGTTTGAGTCTGTAGATCTGGGATTCTAAATTTTCAGTCAGATCTCCAGTGATTCTCCTGTTGCTGGTCCAGAGATCATATCTTAAGAAATGCTGCTAGAGATGGGGTTTGAAATATATTTTCTGATTCAGTGACTACCTGACCCTCACTTTACCTTTACCTCCATTTCTTCTTTCCTTTCTTCTTTCTCTCTCTCCATAAAATGTTTTTATTTGGAAGCTGTGTTTAAGGCACAAAATTGAATTAAAAACATCTTTCTACTTTTAGTGCAATGAAAATAGCCAGTGCTCTGTGCTCAGTCATGTCCAACTCTTTGCAACCCCTATGGACTGTAGCCCACCAGGCTCCTCCGTCCATGGGGATTTTCCAGGCAAGAATACTGGAGTGGGTTGCTATTTCCATCTCCAGGGGATCGTCCCACTCCACGGATTGAACCGGTGTCTCTTCTGTCTCCTGTACTGGTAGACATTTTCTTTACCACCTGGGAAGAGCCTATGATACTATAATAATGAACAACTCATACATTTGTCCAAACTCATGGAAAGGACATCACCAAGAGTGAATTCTAAGCTAAGCTACAGACTTTGGATACTTATGATATCTCAACCAGCTGTAACCACTCTGATGAGGGATGACTGATGATGGGGAGGGTTGCATATTAAGGAGGGAGCAGGAAAAGCTCTGCCTTGCCTCTCAATTTTGCTATAAACTTAAAGTTCTCTAAAAAAAATAAAATACCCCCTTATATTTGAAGGGCACATTTTTCTCTACCAAATAGGGGGAAACTAAGTAAATGAATTTGTAAGCTAAATTGTTCAGCATTTGAAGTCTCCTCCTCTGAAACCTACTATCATATGAAATATTCAAAGGGCTAATGCAGAATCAAGTGATCCAGAGAGGTTTGGAAAACTCTGGGTTAAGCAAATGTAAAGTTTCTTTGTTGAAGAACTTTTCAGAGTGTTAAATGAGCTAATGTGTATTAGGACTCTCCAAGAAGTTTGTTTTGCTTAAATCATTTATAGAGCTTGTTTCATTAGGGAATACTTATTGGGTGGAACACCAGTGTTCTGGCAATACAATTTGTGAAATAGTACACTTTTCCCCAAAAGACTCAGATGAATGATTTAAACTAGGCAGCATCATTTTTTATTTTAAATCACTTCATAAAGAAAGGTATGATTTGTAGATTAGGACACTGTAAATGTGTGTAAAAGGATTGCTTGTAATATAACTTCACTCTAACTGGTATAAGCTCATAACTGAAATTTGGTTTTACTAGACTTATTATTGGATCCAAATTCCTAAAAACCTGCAGGAAAAAAAAAGTGAAATACCCTTCTTTTCCCTCTTTGGAACTGGGTAGTTATTAGAACACCTGCTAATTAATGTTTACTGTACTTAATGGAAAAAGAGATCACAAAAACCAAGTTTCAATTTTCAGACTCAATTATTAAGTCAAGTTTGTGGATTTCACAATTATTTCAATTTAAACTCACACAAGTCTATAATACTATATCAAAAGACCATTAAGCTATTAAGTTAAACATTGGATATTTACTGAAAGGGTCAGAGATTGATAAGGATTACTGTTAGTAACCTTTTGAAACCATAATGTATCAATTTCAAATTACAGAAAATGGTTTAAATGTCACTTATACATTGGGATAAGCTGAAAACACATAATCACCATCTCCATGAATCACCACTTAGCCTCTTTTCTAATCCTCTGATGCAGACAAAGGTTACTAGGCTACAGTCTGTGTTTTCTATTTGATAAGCATTAAGTGCTAAATTTTTAGGATTTCACTGATCTTAAGAGACAGGGCAGACACAAATTGCTTCCTAAACAAGAGTAAAAACTGTGTTTTTATAACCACATCCATAAAGATTTCCTCTTCCCATGAATGTATTTAATATAAAATCATAAGTATAAAACCAAGAAATTCTTATCTCTATGTGTCACTACGTAAATTCCATAAATCCTTTCTATTTTTCCATGGCCAAGAGGGCATGCCATTTTTTTTTAATTCATTCACTCATTTATTTAAACAGTATGTATTAAGGATGATATCAGAACAGAGAATTTTCTTAAAATGAATCAGTAATGTACTAAAATATGCATATATTATACATATATATGTGATATATATTTTTCTAGCAGGATGGTTTGACTTAAAGAAATAACTATATACAAAACTGAATTATGCCATAAGAGTTTCAATGACAGTGAGACAGCTTTTTTATGAGCTCACAAAATTAACTCAGCTGGGTAATTCCAGGCACGAAGGCAAAACTTCTAACTCTTCCAAAAAATCAGAAAACCCAGTTTAGTCTGCTTGAGGGAGTCAAGGTGGGGTGAAGAACAAAAAGACCTACTTCTTTCCCTTACAGTGATTATGTATACTCAACTTCAGCTCTACTGATTAAAAGGAACTTTTCTTCTGATTTCATTTCTCTACTGCAGGTAAGAAAATTCCACTCTTAACATCTTTCAATGATAATTGGAGGATGTTGCAGAAAATACAGATAACTGATCAGCACTTGGGAGGAAGGTTAGTACTCTGCCAAAGCAATTGACCTGCCAAGTAGGAGGTCAAAAAATACCATTTAAATTCTTTCTAGGCGACTGACCTTGCTTAATGCACAGGGAGACAGGAAAGGGCTCCGAGAGAATCCTACAGGAGCCTGGAGCCCCAGGAGTGTGCGGAATCACAGCAGATGTGCAGTGAGACGAATGGGTACAGTACTCAAGGGAACTTCCGGGCTTGGGGACTGGTCACTCAGTTCTGGTACTCAAGCATCCGTATTTAAGAAGTTGCAGTTATGACTGGAGAACTACCTCAAGAGGCAGTCCTTGATGGACCTGGAGTAAACTGGGCATTTTCAGAGACCCAAGAGCAATAAAGGGTAGTCCAGAATAACCCCAATCCTATGTCTGTAGAAACCATCTCCACGGTTTTTATATTTTGGGGCTGTTACTACCTTCTCTTATGAATGCCTTCAACTGTTCCTATGGTTGAAAACGACTACTTTTGCTTTCCTTCTAAAATCAATTCCAACATAAATGGTGTCTGTTTAAAATACCTGGACATCTTGCAAAAGTCTACTGCATAGTAATGAGTTGTAACTCTGCTGGTTAATGCAATAATAAAGAATCTGAATGTTTTACAAGAAGCCCTAGAGATATTAACTTCTTCCTTTGTAAAACAAGATAGTAAGACTGAAAAATAATGATTTTATAAAAGTGGTAGGATTCCCTTGTGGCTCAGCTGGTAAAGAATCCACCTGTAATGCGGGAGACCTGGTTCAACCCCTGAGGTGGAAAGATTCCCTGGAGAAGAGAAAGGCTACCCACTCCAGTATTCTGGCCTGGAGAGTTCTATGGACTATAGAGTCCATGGGGTCGCAAGGAGTCGGACATGACTGAGTGACTTTCACTTTCACTTATAAAGGTGGTAGATAAACAGCAGAAAGCAGAGTCTTGATTGCCAAAGTCTCTACTGTCCCATGGCAACTCAATAACAATTTAAAGTCTAGAATACTTATCTAGACATAAGTTCTAGATGGACAAAAAACTATTTACATTTCCTGACTTTTGCAGTAAACTACAGGCTGTCTTGTTTTCCATTCACCAGTTAACTCAGTCTTTAATGATGTGTGTGATCTGCAGTTGTACAACACCCCAGATGCACTGTCTTCAAGTGAAGAACACCTCATTCTTCTCATATCATCACTGTCTGAATACAGTGTCCTGCACAACCTAGATACTCAAAATAGATTTGTCTGAAAGCTGAGCATTCAAGGAATATATGACAATCTGCTAGGAATCTTCTTCAAACTCCATAATATTTAAAAGACATAATTTTGAAGACATATGATCTCAGCTACCATCTGGCTGTTTGGTCTGCCAGGTGTTGTAGCATGTTCTAAGAGGTATTATTTTAAATATTCTCAAAATGGATCTTGACTGCCAAAAGGCTATAGGACACCTTGCACATTTTAAGTTTATAAAGAAAGTTGTTTTTTTTTCCTTCACTTTTTAAAGAACTTTGAAATCTGTAGAAAATACAAATTTTAGATTAGTTGTTGTCATATACAGTAGAATTTTGATGGTGGACAACTGGAAAGGTTTCTAAATTAGCCATGCCTTCAAATAAATCTCCTTTAGCCATCTGCCTAGTATTTTAGTAGAGCTGAGTAAAAAACATTTTATTAAAAGTGGTTAATGCTCCATCATAATAAGGAAATTATTATATGTGCTAAATACATCAAAGCAAGTTATTTTATTTGGAATTAACTTCATTTCACAGACTTCCCCCCCCCCCATTCATCTAAACTAAATGGCAAATTCCTCTCAAAAGGAAAAGTCTACTTTGCATAGAAATGATTACAAAATATTTTTCAAAATATCATTTTTTCCAGCTTTCACTTGGACACTCTAAGTATTTCAGTTCATTTTAGAAGGTTATTTTGACTCTGAATCATTTAAGAACTTAAAAATTTAGAAAATAGCATATAGAATGTATTTCCATTAACTAGCTGTACACCACAAATAACAGTTCTGTGGGCTTAAACTGCCAAATTCAGTTGCTTGCAGGCAATAAGTTTCAGAATTAGTACAGAGCCTATATTTTGCACCATTAGAAGGACAGGCTGTAAATACACTCTTCAGAGATGGGTGTGTGGATTTTTTTTTTTTCTCTACATGCTGCTGCTGCTGCGAAGTCATGTCAGTCGTGTCCGACTCTGTGCGACCCCATAGACGTCAGCCCACCAGGCTCCGCTGTCCCTGGGATTCTCCAGGCAAGAACACTGGAGTGGGTTGCCATTTCTTTCTCCAATGCATGAAAGTGAAAAGTGAAAGTGAAGTCATTCAGTCATGTCCGACTCTCCGCGACCCCATGGACTGCAGCCCACCAGACTCCTCCGTCCATGGGATTTTCCAGGCAAGAGTACTGGAGCGGGGTGCCATTGCCTTTCTCTACATGAGTGGAGTGAATATTGAAACTAATTTACATTTCTCAAGTTATGTAAAGAGTAAAATGAAGAACTATACATTAACCAAGCTTACATTTTCTAACTAACGCGGTGATGTTTTGAAACTCTGGGCAGCAAATAGCTAGGCCACCCATCAGTGTGATTCTGTTGTCACATGTGTTAGAACTTTAGGAACCATATGACCAGTCAGGAGAGGTATCAATCTCTCTGCCAAATGCCACCTTGTACATTTCTCTGAACACGCTCCTCTCTACCCTGGCTTCCAACTCTGGGGTCAACATCTCTGCTTCGAAGGTCATGAGCCAGGGCACAAGCACTTACTGGGGAACAAGTGAAGTGCCCTTCTGTTTCATTTAACACATATACTGGCCACTCTCATTAAGCCACAAATGGATCCAAGCTTTCTTTAGCAGTGTGTGTGCTCAGTCATGTCAGATTCTCTGCAACCCCATAGACTATAGCCTGTCAGGTTCCTCTGTCCATGAGATTCTCCAGGCAACAGTGGAGTGAGTTGCCGTTTCCTCCTCCAGGCGACTTTCCCAACCCAGGGAAGGAACCTGCATCTCCTGCATCGGCAGGCAGGTTCTTTACCACTGTGCCACTAAATCCGACATAATCAAAGCTGTCCCCTCCATTATCATGATGGGATTTCCAAATAGCATTTGCCTGGTGAAAACAAAAATTTCATTCATCCCAATTTATTTAGAATTGAGAAATAGCAAGAATATATATTTTCCCTGTTTGTCCAAGTGAGGGAAAACATGGACACCTTAAAAATGATTTAAGCAATCAACTAAAAAAAGAGCCAATATTCAGAAAACAAATTGGACTTTAGGGAATCATATCAATGAATACTTACATATCAGATAAAATCTCAGATTTACAAAATAAATGAATATATATACACACACACACTTACATTTCATAAATTAAACTTTAATGACTTGATGTTTATCCCAATTTGAAAGATTGTGAAAGTGATGAATATATTTATACGCTGTTCTCTTTCCCTTTTTTATTCATTCTCTGCATAGACAGAGAGCCAACATTTCCTCTTTATTAATAGTAACAAAAATGTTCAGTATAAATATTTTTTTTAAAAAACAATAAAATAAACAAACTCAAGTCACAAATACAGGGATTTTCAACCTCTGAACTATAATAACATCCTACTTAATTTAAGCTGGTATGAGATTAATCTATTAGAAATAATGTTTGCATTTCAAAGCAAGAAAGCGGTGCTAAAATGTTCAATGATAAAAATTCCAAAAGAAAGTCAATATAATAAAATTAACAAAACATAAGTATTTGCATTTGTGTTGAGCAAACTCAATCTTGCCTCAAGTTTTCACAATTTCTGCTTATCCAACAGTTTTAAAAGGCAGAAGTCTCCTTTAATGTTTCAGTTTCTATGCCCATAAGGCAGTGGTACTCTAACAACAGTATGAGATGGTATGCAGATAATTACCATTAAAAACATAAGCCATTTACAGTTGTTAATACCGACAAGAGTGATGATTAGACTTATGAATCAAAGGCTAATGAAGCCTCAATAGTTATTGAAACAATAATAAACTAGAGTATACTCTTATAACAATAGCTCAATCAAAAATATACTCATATGGCTTCCTGAAATGTAGCCTGTTAATGTGCAATTACAAATTCATCTCCCAGTTTGTGAACTATCCAAATGAATTAAGGTACACAAAACAGCCAACTGGAAATAGTGTCCAGTAGGAGTGGAGTGTAAGGCCTTGAACATTAGAATCAGACTCTGGTCCTCATTCCCACTCACTGCCTCTTCAATCTTAGACAAATGTAATAATAATAGTACTAGTAATAGTTTCTATGGCATTTACTTGCATTGCATCATTTGATTTTCATCTCATTAAGTACAAGTTTCATATCCTTTTTAGAGATGAGAACACTGAAATTAATGATGTTAATCAATTTGTTCCTGTAAATTTAGCCATGATGGATCCATGTGCTTAACCACAAATGCCATATAAGGAGCCCTAGAATCTCTATCTGAAAACAGTTATATCACAGATGTCTGAGGAGCAGTCAATGATGTTATTAAGCAAAGCTTAGCACAGAATTTGATAATGGTAAATATTACAGTAGCATATATTTACTAAATAAGAATAGCAGTAATGATAAATCAGAAATCAATAAAAGCAAAGACCAAATCTACAATATAAAAGTTACGTCTGAGTTAATTTTGACAAATAGGAAATCAAGAAAATACTACATACAAAACCTGTGAGATATAACTAAAGCAGTATACAGAAGAAAATTCATAGCCTTAAGCACATTAATTAAATAATAATTAAAATAACTGCATAATGTATTCAACTTGGGAATTTTGAGAAGGACTATAAAATGAACTTTAGGAAAACAGAAGGAATATTTAATAAATATAAAAGCAGAGAGAAATTAGAGAACTATAAAAAAATCACCCTAATGAATATTAATGAAATTCATAAAGTAGCAAATATAATTATACAATATATTTAAAGAATAATAAAACATGGTCAAGTGAGATTCATTTAAGACTTTTAGGGATGACCCTCCATTGGGAAATCTGTTAATAAATGACATATTAGCCCCAGATATGTCCTGATAAAGAGAGCTAACTTCTTTTACTGTAGGAATAAATGCATACTTAATCCAGATCATAAACACATGTGTGCTATATGCATATGTGTTGGAGAGAAAGCTAAGCCTGGAGATGTACGTATGTGTATCTCAAAGCAAAAGCCAGAGTCATGCCTTGTGACTAATAGGAAACATTCCTATTACATTCTCTTCTCTAAAATTGAATGCTTGCTTTCTGGAAGCTGCGCAAAAGATGTTAATTGAATAAACAAGTAAATTAATGATTGAATATAAGCAAAATCAGAAAATATATCAATGATAGCAACCCCAAACAGAACATACATTGGATTAGCTCAAGAAATGTATCTAGTCTATTAAGATGTGCAAGAACAGTTGAACAAATGACCAATATTAGGAAGATGCATAATATAAATATACATACATACAGGTGAACATATTGGCCATATAATGCCTTGCCAGTAATCAAAGAGAAATTGTTTTTTTTTTTTTTTCTGTAATTTCCAAAATGAAACAACTCTTGATAAATGAAATAGAAGATTGTTGAGGGCTACTTGCCCTATCACATACTAGATAATATTATAAAGCCACAATAATAAAAACAGTATAAGCCTATGCTGCAATAGAACCAACATATAGACTTATCTACGTAGGTATTGCGAGGTGTTGGCATTTCAAAGTATTTTTATTTTATTGATAATATTTAACAACCTTGCATGTATTTTTAAAATAAGCGTGCACCAATAAATACTCAACTTTAACAGATATTTAAAAACTTATGAATTTCCTTTTCATATAAGAAACACTTTATAGGAGAATAAAAAGGCTCCCAACTATTATTTATCACCATGAAAACTTGTCTGAAAGGAGACTTTGATTTAAATTTGTCAGAGCTGTCAGCAATCTCCTGAGGGAGGGAAGACAGTGCTAGTTAAACACCCTGGATTCTAAGTGCAACAACTTATAAAATATTGAACTCTTCTGTTAAATTTGTTTTTGATGAAACTGGAAAGTATCAATGTGTACACAGTCCTAAATAAAAGTGCCAAGATTTTATGTATCCTACCCATCAAAATGAAACTTCCTGGGTGCATTTCATTAAAGTTATATATCAAGAGAAATTGCCTCTGAATCTAGCCTCATTTGAATGTTATGGAATAGGCACCCTTAGAGGGTCATGCGTGTTTGTGTGTGTATATATGTGCATGTACATGTGTGTGTGTTGTGAAGAGGAGGAGAGAGGGAGGAGACAGAGCCTAAAATTCATCTTCAGTATATTTTGCTAAAAATCTGGATTCTGTGTACATCAGTGATTTTACCTGAAATCTTGTAGTGTAAAATATAAAGTAATTAAATTTGCCAGTACAGAGATCCATCATTCCTGGGTCTCATATTCCCTTTTGAGAGTATACAGTTTAAGTATCCTGGTCAGTTCCAGGTAGAAGCTAGTCTATAATGACTTAAAACCAAGTAAATATAAAACTTCTCAGTCAGCTGAACTGGCATCTATTTCAGTACCCACCATGTTTCATATTTCAGTCACATTTAATTAATGCAAAATTTGTGGTAAGCTTGGTTGATTTCAGGATCATAAAGAGAAGTGATCTCTTAAAACTTCATTTTCACTGTCCTCAGTTCAATAATGCAAGCGATTCTTGTTCCTTCAAGGGGCACACTTAAAGTCTCAGGCCTTACCAGACAGCTCGGAAATCACATGACCCTGACTTCTACAAAACAGCTCTGCTTTAAAGTACATCCTATGATCCCGTGCCCCTTCTAACTTCTACCCAATAGTGGACCTTTCATATGCTGCCATGCTCATTGAACATAGGGCTCCTGCAGTTGCTTCCTTCTGTTGGACTACTACTGCTGTTAGACATTACAGTTGGTTTTTGCTCCCATCACTCTACAGGTATTTACCCATCTTACCATAACCCCAGAAAATCACAGAATTCCAAAATGCAGTCTGCTATTCTCTTTGGATAAATGTTACTATAGTGAGACACCCAAGGACTAACAAATCTTTAAGCAAGGTCTTTAGGTAAGATCATGCAGTTTTCAACTCTGCCTCAAATTGCTGTTTGGTGCACGCAGGAGATAACACTGGTTTAATCTGATTTCACTCCTTGATTAAATTTAATGTGTCTCCATTTTCAGAAAGAGATAACTTCTAAGAAATTCCAAAGTACACAAATTTTCAGGAGCCAATAACTATGGGGATTCGAAGAAAAAATGACATCTGTGAAACATATGAAAGCAAAATTCACTGGTGTTAACTTTTGACATCAAAGACAAACTATTAACTGAAATTGTCACTGGAAGGTTTTGTTATTGTTCAGTCACTCAATTGTGCCTGACTCTGTGACCCTATGGACTACAGCACACCAGGCTTCCCTGTCCTTCACTATCTCAAAGCATTTGCTCAAACTCATGTCCACTGAGTCAGTGATGCCATCCAACCATCTCATCCTCTGTCATCCCCTTCTCCTCCTGCCCTCAATCTTTCCCAGCATCAAGGTCTTTTCCAATGAGTCAGTTTTTTGCATCAGGTGAACAAAGTATTAGCGCTTCAACTTCAGTCCTTCCAATGAATATTCAGGGTTGATTTCCTTTAGGATTGACTGGTTTGATCTCTGTGCTGTTCAAGGGACTCTGGAGAGTCTTCTCTTGCACCACAGTTTGAGAGCATCAGTTCTTCCATGCTCAACCTTCTTTATGATCCAACTTTCACGTCCATGCAGATTACTGGAAAAATCTCCAGAATTTTCCATATCAGAAATAATTTTAAAACTTTAAGCCTCCTTCTCTTGGCAATAGTGTAATACTGAAAAAAGACTCCCAATATCCTGAGCTTTGGCAATCTCCTCATGTCATCCTGTACCTCTCCCTGCTGATCATTTCTATGTGACTCTCTTCCATTGCATCAAGGGCTGAAGTGGCTCTTGTGCTTTTTGGAAATGAACACAGCCTTCCTTATCATCCCAATGTGGACGCCGCTTGCCCTGCATGGCAGCAGAAGAGTTAATCAGCCCAGGTACAAGGGCCCATGGTCGGGAAGGGAGCACATTCTAGTTTGAAAGGACCAGACATAGACTTGTCAATTCTAACCTGACGAGTGTTCTCTCAGGAATACTGAGCTGCAAGATAAGAATGAAGCTTTGATAATCCAAATACACTTTGATAGAACATCAACTGAACTTAGCACTGAAGAACAGCGTTTTTAAGGTTCTAAATTTTAGCTGGAGGCAGAGGGAATACCAGAAGGAAAATAAATGAAAGCTGCTCACCACTTCAAAAGCTAATCTTTGTAATGCTTTCATTAGCAGTTTAAAAAAAAAAAAACCCACATTCACACTTTAGAAGTAGAAAAGAAATGATTTGGACGCCTGATTGCTATGGGGTGTAGTTTAAGTCCCCAGTCTTTCAAAAACAGGCAAGGTCAGGAATTCCTTTTACCGCTGTTGAGCTTGTAAAATATTTTGTTTGTAAAGGAACCAAAATAGATGTATAAGAAAGAGATTAGCTGATGAACTGCTCATTTAGTTCCTGCAATAAAAGATCTGTTATACTCAGAGTCAAAAAGGTTCTTCTTTCTAAAGAAACTACCCCTTTAGGCTGGACATAAAGGCACTACTTTTGTTTTTAAACAAACATAGTATAAAAATATTTAGACTAGACTGTAGAGAAGTTGCAGTGGGACTGGTAACTAGGGGAATCTACAATCAATATCCCTTAAACCTTAGCAAGGGGGGTGGGGAGGGGAGGGAAACAAGTGAAAATATTGTTAGTTGAGTCTAATGGGAAAATGTTTCAAACCAAAATATATAACTCAAAGGCCATGCAAGTCCATAAACAGGAGGAAAACAGGTAAAGTTAAGATCATGTTTGTAACATCTATACTCGAAGAGATTTCCTACCTGAAGGTCTAGCCTCAAGTAAAGTCCTGCCTGCCAGATACAATGTGGGTTTTGTGGTTAATGGATCAATGATATTATGGATATAACATGTGGGCTGAGGCATAATAGAGAATTTCTAATTACACAGTATCTGCATAATATCAATCTTAGGGAAGAGACAATAGCCATTATTTATTCTTTCAATACTAAGTAATTTTAAGCTCTTTTACATCATTACAAGGGTGTGCTTTTCAAAACCCATTTCTAGCACGCTTGTTATTTTCCCTCTCATATGCCATCAAAAACTCATGGTTGACAGACTGTCTTGGGGATTCTTTGCCTGCCCTCTATGCTATCACAAGGGGACCCCGTTATTTCCAATTCACAAAAAACACTCAAGTACAGTGAGTTTCCAATCTTGATAAATACCATCAAAAATACAGAATTGAATTTCTGGTACACAATGTTAAATAAAATGTTCTACTAGTTACTTAAAAGTATGGCAGGGTCTGAATAGAAGGGTAACAGAAACACCAGCAAAGTTATTAAAGCACTTCTGGGTATCGGCCGTTATTATTTAAACCAAGTCATAGATAAAGCAAAAGGACATTGGGATGAAGCAACTTGCACAGAATCGCATTAGTGGGGTGGCTAGAAAAGAGGTGCATACTTATCTGAAGAAATAAGGTACAGGGAAATTAGAGAAGAGCTGGGAATGATTTTCTGGGGCACTGATGCAGGGTCCTGAATGCTAAGAGAAGATGAAAATCACACTTTTATTCTACAAGGATTAGAAATATCAAAGGACTGCTTAAGCGAGCTGAGGAAAAAGGTATTCAAGACTAATTTGCTGTATCTACAAGACATGTTATAATGTAACATCAAGGCTTTCTGAGCTCCTGTGCATTGCTCTTAGACCCATAATTTAAACATTTAACTGTTTATGGTCAGATTATTGGTTTGGTTTGGGAAAGAGCAAATCCTAATGTGTGAACAACTGTTTTACAGCACTCTCTCATTTTAGGTTTTATTAGAGTCTCTTGCAGGAGAGACTCAATTTCTCTTTTTTGAATTTCTACGGATGTGAATCATAAGTATTTGTGATAATGTATTACAAATTGTTCATATTCATGTTTCTGCCCTATTGGGGATCTAATCATTCCATCAGAAAGTTGACTTTTCTCAGAGACAATACACTGGATATGGACTCTCCCAGGATGCTTTTTAAAAAAGCAGTGATTAGAAAAAGGAGTCATGGCTGATTCATGTCAATGTATGACAAAACCCACTGAAATGTTGTGAAATAATTAGCCTCCAACTAATAAAAAAAATAAAATAAAATAAAATAAGAAAAAGGAGCCCTGAGAATGTGAATGTGGCAGACTTTAATACAAACCTTCAAACAACTAATAGAAAAATCAAATCACCATACAAAATAGGTCAGTAATACCATTATCACAAATGAGTAAGTAACACAGTGGTGTGAATTATCAAAACACAAATTTCAAACTTTGTGGGAAAAAATATTTTCCTTTTAGATCACAAGCATAATACAAATACTTCTGTAGGTAAAGAGTGTTACTGCTATATCAAAAGAGGCATGTGTAATTAAACTAGAAAAATATGTTCTTCTCCATTAATGTTACTTTTAGAAATTCCACAATGGCTATTAGGCAATCAAAAGTAGCAATGCTAAAGCTATTTCTGCAAGAAGCCTATGCATTCAGTTGCTTTATTCCTGTTTCCCTGACAACCTGCCAGCATTCATGACCCAACCAAATTCCCAACAGTATTACAGAACAGGCTTTTAATAATGCAAAGGCCTTTCTTTCTTTTGATGGGATGATGTCCTCTTAGTGAGAAAAGAATCAGCCATTAACAATCTGTTCATCAGTTTTCCTTTCAATGTCCCAAATGTGATTTAACCTCTGTTAACCAATTCTCAGATTATTTTACACTGGATGCTAGTTAGGAAGCACATTTATAATCATGATGCAATTGATATCCAAGGGCTCTGAATAAGCAGCTGCTTAAAACACAATGGTTGGCTTTCTTCCACCTACTTGTATATCATTAATTTATTTTAAATACCTTTTAAGTATTATAACTAACATGAGAAGGGCAAAATAATCTTTACTGAGATACGGTCTAACGGATTTTTAAAAACTTAACTGGTTTTTAACAAAATCATTGTAGTTATTTTAAGGCATTAATGCAATGCATTTAACTCTGCATAATAGAACACTCATCTTCAACCTTTTTCAAGATCCCGGAAGCCAGACAATATGCCACTCCTGCATACTGGTAAATGACTAATGCCTCAAATGATTTCCAATTTTTCTTTTTAACTTTTTGTATTGTTAATCACTTTCTTCTTTATTCTCTACATTTTTGATAAAAGAGACACACCTGCTCTCCTTCAGCTAAGCACTTTCTATTAAAGTGGATCTATCATGCCAGCAATAGGCAAAGTGGTTCAGTTTACTAAAACATGTAGGCTGGGTGTTGTTAATCAATGACATTTTATTGATTTTCTTTTCTAGCGTATAAACTAACACAAAGTATTATATACAAAAATAGGGCACTAGGCAAAAAATCATTACCTGAAAGGAAATATTGTTATACGATAGCTGTGTAACCTTCATTGGGTTGCCGCCATGACAATACAATGAAAGAATAGCGATGAATAAATTGATGTGTTTCAGGAGAAAAAAATCTTGCCTTGATTTTGAGTGTTCTATTATTTTATAGTTCTATAAATATAAAAATATAGTTCTATAAATATAAAAATAATAGTTCTATTATTTATTATTTTAATTGAGAAAATCAAATGATGTTAAAATATTATTCCACTAATACTCCAATAGGGCAACACTGATCATTTTTATATTGATGTGTAGTCCCCATCTTTAAATTTAATGAACAGTGCCTTTCACTCTAGATTTTTACTGAAGATTCAAAAATGAATGATTTATCTACCTACCTGCCTACTTTATCAAATAGTGAAAATGACAACACCAAACTGAGAGTTATGTCGAAAGATAATACTTTCAGTAAATGAAGTTTTAGAACTCAAGAGGCACACAATGAATCTCCTCCTAAAAAATCCTTAAAAAGATGGCACCAGCATTCTGTCTAGATAGATTAGTGAAGGTCACAGTGGAATGATCACTTCCTGGCTATTTCCTGTTGTACTGAAACATATGTGTCAGTCTCGTCCCCTAGAATTCTAAATATGTGACATTATGGTTGTACCTCAAGAGTCTTTGTTACTATCTTTAAATCCATCCACAGCATCCCACATCTCCACCATGACCCTCAGCCATAGCTCAGCTTCATCATTTGTTTTTGCTTTCTTCTAAAAGATTGTAAAAGTGCTGCTTCTTTTCGTCCTGGCCCTCCCTCTGTCAGCTATGTCATCACACACACTGGAGACCATGGCTGGTTCCTCTTGAGAAATAAGACCACCCAACTTGAAACAGTGCATGAATCATTGTGTGGTTAGCAATCAAGAAAATGGCAAAGGGGCCTCTACTCCATTTGGAGTTCTAATAGCATTGACCTCCACTTCAGTTCTGTTGAACAAAGATTTACCGAGCTCATAATTCATTCCAGGTACTAGACTGCCTGTCAGGGTACAGAACGATGTGAGACAAAGTTCACAGACTCTAGGAACATACTGTAAAATGTGTGTGAAGTTGTCTGCCCCAAAGCTAGCCTTCTCAGTGAACGAGAGCTATATTTTAGTTGGCATCCCACCTCAAGTGACATCAGTTCCTAAAGCAAGCACATTCAGTACACAAAGACAAAATTATCCTTTAACTTCCTTAAATCAGCCATGAAATGCAGTGTACAGCATCTTGTACACCATCACTGTCCTAATGATTGTGCATTCAATACGGTGAGATCCACTAAGTAAGACCCAAGAAAACAACAAAAACAAGTTTTGTGAAATACAACTGGATAGTCAGCAGCCTCTTATTATTAAACTATCAAAAGGACGGAAAGACAGAAGATTCTAAAGAATCTCTATTTGCCTGCATGTTTGATCAATTCTACTTTAATATAAAAATTTCATTTCTTTTAACAAAGATTGATTTTGTTTTTCTAAGGTTTCAAATGTGACAATGTATCTAAAAGCATCTAGATCTGGCACACAGCATATACCAACAAATGTTTCCTGAATTTATTTTTTTTTAATTTTTTTTATTTTTCAGTGGGTTTTGTCATACATTGATATGAATCAGCCACAGAGTTACACGTATTCCCCATCCCAGTCCCCCATCCCAACTCGCTCTCCAACCGATTCCTCTGGGTCTTCCCTGCCCACCAGGCCCGAGCACTTGACTCATGCATCCCACCTGGGCTAAATTTTTATCTACAACTTTGAAAACCATGAATGAAGAACTGGCCATTCCAAACTTTTGTTGCTTACTGTGACTCCATGTGCTAACTATCACTCTCTATTTCTTGAACACTGGGTAAGTCAGGTCAGGTCCTACTTCACACCTCATTTGGGGTTAGATTCTGAAATTGGCAGCTTTAGTTCTACATGAGTATGATGCAATTTACTGTGAGAAAAAAAAATGCTGCAGAGATTTAAAGAAGAGGATTTTAGCCTGTACTGAGACCTCAGAGAAGGCTTCATAGAGCTGAGGAGGCATATATAGAATCCTAGAATAAGTGTAAGTTAAATTGGCAAAACAGCAGAGTGCATTCTAAAGAGTGATAACTGTAAAGATACAAACTGATGAAACCCCATGATTTGTGCAGAGAACACATCTTCTACGGCCGTCATAGCCTAAGACCGAAAAATACAGGTAGGTACAAATTGGATCACAGCTGTTTGTTCTATGCTAAGGAGACTGGCCTTTATTTTATAGGTATTGGGGAGGCATTTAAAGATATCAATTAGGTAAATGTCATGGTTGAGTTTTCATTTGAGATATGTTTTTTATGTAAGGAAGAAGTCTAAGAGAAACAGAATGAGACGTTAAGAGACTAGTCAGGGGTTATATACCTTGACAGGGCTGTGAGGGTGAGAAATGGAAAGCGGGAACAGAGTGAAGAACTATTTGGAGCTCACCTAAAACTGAACAGCTGACTCAGCTGAGGTGAAGGCGTGTGAGAGTGCTGGACAATGCCTGTACCCCACAAACCAGGCTCGATGGCATGGGGATGGAGTTCTCTGAAAGGCAGTCTAGAGGAGGCAGCAGTGTCACAGGGCTTCCCTGGGGGTCATCTGCGAAGATGGCCGCCACAGACTTTGATCCACAAGACTAAAGAAATATCAGCGAGGAGGCTAAGTTAGGGGCTCGAGATCTGAGTCTTCAAGCTCTGATGAATGATGAAAACACTGAGATCGACAGACCCATAGAAGGGGCACCCACAATGGGTCCAAGCCCTCCTAGAGAAACAGCTTTTTAAGAAGACGGCAGCTCAGGAGTTATCAGAAGACAAACCGGAAGAGGACTGAAGAGACAGAGGCGGGAGCTGAGGAAGAGAGTCTGATGGACAAATGCCGCGGCAGGAAGATAACTGAACAGATAGCTACGAAAGATGAACGGCAGGGCAGCCTCAGAATGCCCTGAGGCCCACAGCACGGTGGGACTGGGGCAGCGGACACAGGAGGTGGGCCACGCGGGCCTGAGCAGGGACAGTGGGGTGAGCAAGCTGAGAAAGCCAGTGTAGACCCTCATTGAAGCAGCTGAGCCAAGGAAGGAAGAGATTAACAGAGAGTAATCGAAGTGTAAGAGAACTCAAGATTTGGCTTAGCGTGGCTTTAGGATGAGGACATTGAACATGTTTACAGAAAAGAGATATGAAACAGCTTTTCGTGCATGCTGGCAACACTGATGAGTAGTGACTGTCTGAACACAAGGTCAAGAACAACTGACACGCCTGTAGGGTGCAAGGGGGATGAAAAGGCAGTGACTAAAGATGAGTGCCTGCAACAAACATGAGAGGGGAGGACTGGGATAGATACCCTAGACTTTCTCTTCCTTTCAGACTTTCGCCAAATGATTAGTTACTCACAGATGGGACGCACTTTGTACATGTCGGTAAACATCATTGTTGTTGTTTAGTCACTAGTAGTCTTAGTTCAGTCGCTCAGTCGTGTCTGACTCGTTGCGACCCCATGAATTGCAGCATGCCAGGCCTCCCTGTCCATCACCAACTCCCGGAGTTTACTCAAACTCATGTCCATCGAGTCGGTGATGACATCCAGCCATCTTATCCTCTGTCGTCCCCTTTTCCTCCTGCCTCCAATCCCTCCCAGTATCAGGGTTTTTTCCAATGAGTCAACTCTTCGTATGAGGTGGCTGAAGTATTGGAGTTTCAGCTTCAGCCTCAGTCCTTCCAATGAACACCCAGGACTCATCTCCTATAGGATGGACTGGTCGGATCTCCTTTAGTCCAAGGGACTCTCAAGGGTCTTCTCCAACACCACAGTTCAAAAGCATCAATTTTTTGGCACTCAGCTTTCTTCACAGTCCAACTCTCACATCCACACATGACCACTGGAAAAACCACAGCCTTGACCAGACAGACCTTTGTTGGCAAAGTAATATCTCTGCTTTTTAATATGCTGTCTAGGTTGGTCATAACTTTCCTTCCAAGGAGTAAGCGTCTTTTAAATTCATGACTGCAGTCACCATCTGCAGTGATTTTGGAGCCCAGAAAAATAAAGTCTGACCCTGTTTCCACTGTTTCCCCATCTATTTCACATGAAGTGATGGGACCAGATGCCATGATCTTAGTTTTCTGAATGTTGAGCTTTAAACCAACTTTTTCACTCTCCTCTTTCACTTTCATCAAGAGTCTCTTTAGTTCCTCTTCACTTTCTGCCATAAGGGTGCTGTCATCTGCATATCTGAGGTTATTGATATTTCTCCCAGCAATCTTGATTCCAGCTTGTGCTTCCTCCAGCCCAGCGTTTCTCATGATGTACTCTGCATATAAGTTAAATAAGCAGAGTGACAATATACAGCCTTGGCGTACTCCTTTCCCTATTTGGAACCAGTCTGTTGTTCCATGTCCAGTTCTAACACCTGCATACAGGTTTCTCAAGAGGCAGGTCAGGTGCTCTGGTATTTCCATCTCTTTAAGAAATTTCACAGTTTATTGTGATTCACACAGCAAAGGCTTTGGCATAGTCAATAAAGCAGAAATATATGTTCTCCTGGAACTCTTGCTTTTTCGATGATCCAGCAGATGTTGGCAATTTGATGTCTGGTTCCTCTGCCTTTTCTAAAACCACCTTAAAACCAGCTTGTTTAGTCACTAAGTCTTGTCCAACTGTTTGTGGCCCCATGGGCTGTAGCCTGCCAGGTTCCTCTGTCCATGGGATTTCCCAGGCAAGAATACTGAAGTGGGTTGCCATTTCCTTCTCCAGGGGATCTTCCCAAACCAGGGATCAAAGCTGATTTTTCCGCTTGGCAGGAGGATTCTTTAGTGCTGAGCCACTGGAGAAGCTGGTAATCACAGTTTTCTAATTATAAAGGGAAAGGGAACTGAAGAACAAAGTAATCTTGGTAAGGAGTTATAGGGAACAGTCTACCCAACTGCTATAGAAATAAACTTCCCTAGGATCCACTAAATTGGCTACTAGAATGTTAGAGAAACTCAAACATGAAGGCATTGTTTTCCCAATTAACAGTGTGTTTGAAGGACTGCCCTTAAAAACAAATAAAAACAAAAAAGGTTAAAACAATGAAAAAGAGATGCCACTGATTTAAGATATTCACTCGTTCTTGGTTTTTCATTTTGTTTTGTTTCATATGTATGTTGCTTCTTATCTAGACACTGCTGCTGAGAACCTGTGGGGAGGGTTCTTTTGCAGTGTGACCTCACTCTGCTTCCACAGAGCTGTATGTTGGGTTGGGACAAGAATAGATACTCATGGATCACAGATCTGAATCTCTGATCACATTTGTTACATGTCCCAGCAGATCAATACTCCACAGGATCTGTGAGGAGGCACAGGGAAAAAAAATGATTACCTCAAACCCTTAACCTCAAAAACAGAAGAGATACAGAGAAAAACAGGTGTTAGTAAGTTAGGAACAAAATCCCTACCAAGAAATTGGCCTTGGATTAGTTAAAGCAAAACCCATTTTCCTGTATGCTAGATCTGCTATACACACAGATTCAGGACGGCTTATCCTGTACACGGGCTATTTCGAAAATGGATGGCATACTAGTAATGAATCCTAAAAGATACATGAGTGATTTAGTTAGGAAAAGCACTCTACTAAAATGGCAGAGTTTTAATTACAAAAAAAATTTCATAGGTATTGTCTGACAATCCTGTACAATATCACAAACAACTGATCATCTTAAAGCCTTTTTGAAATACTGATCATTTAAGTATGGAAATAAGTCAGTGAGTATATATTAAAGAAGTCCATATGTTATTTCATAGATCTCCTTGCATTAGTTTGTTAAATGCTTAATTTTTCCCCTTCCTTATTTTTAAAAGATTCACTCTCCAGCACAAGAGGAGTTGTTCTAACCATGCAACGCAGCAATAGGAGATGCCCGTGTATAGATGTGTTTTCTACAATTTGCTCTGTGTATTCTAATTCATTACAGGTCATTTTATAAAAGTCATTTGATAATGGTAAAATGTAAGTGAGCTACATGTATAAACTATCATAGCTACTAATCTTTTTGAGGGCTTACCTGATAGACTTGATTTAATATACATATTAAATGATATTTATTAATTCATGAGTCAGGGGAATATAACCTACTGCCTAAAACAAATGGTGTATTCATGTATGTTAGTCACTCAGTCATGTCTGACTATCTGAGACCCCATGGACTGGAGCCCGCCAAGATCCTCTGTCTATGGAATTTCCCAGGCAAGAATAGTGGAGTTGGTAGCCATTCCCTTTCTCCAGGTGATCTTACCGACCCAGGGACTGAACCTGGATCCCCAATGCAGGCAGATTCTTTACCACTGAGCCACCAGGGGGAGAAAATCATAAAACTGAACACTCTTCTGATCACAAAAGTAGACAGCATTTGAATCCTGGACATAGTTTCTCTCATTACCAAGTCATCACTACCCCCATTTAAAACAAATAAGCAACACTAACTGTACATCATAATCCCATTTTTGTTCTTTAATATGACACTTTATTGCCTAACAATTCTTAAGGATATTATACTGTGTTCTACTGTATCTCTAATCACTTCAGATGGCTTTTTTGTATCAATTATTTCCTCTCCTTGTCCCATCTGGAACTATTAGTAGAGGTTCCTTCTAAACTTTAGAAAGCACGTTTGTTCAGTTTTTTTTCCAATAATGCCCAGCCCAAATCCCTCAACTATTTGCCTTTACATCCTGTTACTTTTCAGTTTCAAAACTGTGATATAAACGTTAAGTGTCTTCTTTGAGCCCTACAGTGCTTGGCAGAATGCTATTTGTATTTTAGCAGATTAACTTGTAGAGTTAATCTATCCTGCAATAATGAGAAAAATCTCTAGAAACTCAGATTAAGTATATTTTTACCTTTAACACCAACAGTCTTAAATAACATAACAATGATGCATTATTAACATTAATGAGTTAACATTTCAGAGCTATATATGTTGACATAAAAATGAACAAAGGTACATTAAAAAAAAAAAAAAGCAAGGCCCAGAGCAAGATGTCAACAAACTGGGAAAAGCGTGACTTGAAGGAGTCTTTAGGGAAAGGCAGGTCAGAGAGGTGAGACAGGAGAGCAAGCAATGATAGCATTGTTGGGCACACAGATGTGTATGTGGACATACACAGACAGGCAGGTTATATTACACACACACATTATATAATACAAATGTATACATACTATACATTACACACATACACACTTTGCATGATATACATACACAAATATGCATACATGTGTGTTTATACACATATATATTTTAACTAAAAATTTACAGATGTACACATTTACATGTATGGGCAGCAGAACCCACATAGCTACAGCAGGTGTAATAAATGTGACTATGTTTCCCTTACAAACGTGCCTGTCCTACAAACCTCCCCATTGCTTCCAGGAATTCATGCAAAGCACTCACCCTCTGAAGCCTGTGGGAGGGCAAGAGAAAGAAAGGATAGGCAAATTAGCCATAATTGGATCTTATTAACTTAGTCATTTAAATTGCTAATCTGTTTCCAAGTAGGCTCATTTGTAGATAACTCATCTTTAGCTGACTGAACTTGGCTTTTCTAACCCGTGTTTGTAATTGGAAAGGAAGAGAATAACTTGTCATTTATCTTCCTTTTTCTTCATTTCAAAAATAAATAAATGATCAAAAATGTCAAAACCCACTAGAATTTGGGTAGAATTTATATCTACACAGTTAAAGAGTATGATCATGAAATGACTAGATTTTACATGTGTTCAATTATCTTCTGATCTCATGCAAACCTAGATGATATAATTAAAGGTATAAAATGGGGGGAGGAGAAATTATTGAATTAATTTTTCAGCAAAGGCATACAAAATACATGCTTATACAGAGAAAAATCTAAAAATATTTCCTTTTGGAGATAAATTTTATGTCATTTCACAACTTATCCAAATGACAAATTACGGTTGTCCACCTGAAAATAATGTTGTAGATCAGTTGTACTCCAATTAAGAAAATAATCCTTTTAAGATTCAAAATTTCATAGAAAATGTAAGTTAAGTGAGTATAAAACTTGCATTTTTGAGTTATTTTTAGAAGAGAAAATTGCTGATGACTTTAGGGGATAATGTTCACAGTGTATAATACTAAATTATTAAGAAATGTAAATGGGCTTCCCTAATAGCTCAGTTGGTAAAGAATCTGCTTGCAACTCAGGAGACCGAGGTTCAAATCCTGGGTTGGGAAGATCCGCTGGAGAAGGGATAGGCTACCCACTCCAGTATTCTTGGGTTTCCCTTGTGGCTCAGCTGGTAAAGAATCTGCTCTCAGTGTGGGAGACCTGGGACCGAACACTATGTTGGGAAGATTCCCTGGAGAAGGAAAAGGCTACCCACTCCAGTATTCTGGCTGAAGAATTCCATGGACTCTATAGTCCATGGGGTCACAAAGAGTTGAATGCAACTGAGCAACTTTCAAGAAATGTAATATGGGACATTTAAATTATATAAATTAAAATGACATAAAATAATTCAGGGTAGATGTTAAGCTTATGAGAGAAAAGACTGTCTTTTTTTAAAGCTTTGTCTTTAGGACTTAAACTCTATCCAGAATATAGTAGGTGCTCAACAAATACTGGCTGAATGAATATGCTTAATTCATTATTCATTTAAGAGCCAATACAGGATACCTGTTTTTATGTTGGCTTTTATTTCCTTTCAAAAATTAAATACTGACTTTATATATCAATATACTATATACCAAATCATTTCCTGAAACATACAGTAGTTGGCACAGAAAACTTAATGTTTTTATGTTACTTCCATTTTAGCCTATTCTCAAGATGCAAACATACAAAAGTTAGAATACCAGGGAAAGTTTTCCCTGATTGCCAACTCTAGATAACTTACACAGGGAGAAATGATGCTAAGAGGATGGACGCAATCAAAGTTTCAAAACTCTAATATTAATATGCAAAAGGGATTGAGCAACTATATAATATAGACTAATTTTGGCAGGAATGATATTGCTCCTTCACCAAGAGTGAGAGATCCATTTTCACACTGGCTTTCAGAAACCCAAAGATTAAGTATAGACAGCCTAGGTACAGATGTGTACTTCACAAGATCTCAGAGGAAAAAAAAATCCTCTCTGCTTCCTGCTGCCTTTTATTTTAATATTAAGAGAAACAGATCTCAAAGTACTGATATTATTTCAAGCTGAGGTGAACAATAGCATTAAAGATAATGGCTGAATAAGCAATAATATGCCTATCTGCTATATCAGCTAGACCATTCAAGCTCACTAACAAAACAGTCCACTAATAACTTATATTTTAATAGCTTTCATTGAACATTGTTTCTACAGAGTATCTAGATGTAATATCTCTACCAGTTTACAGTTGCCTCCATATAGACACCCTTAAAGTGAAATTGATCTAAAGTCTTTATCCTTTCTATAAGATGATCCATTTTACTAAAATACCCTTTTTACAAAAAGGATGACATTGGGTATAAGGTGACCAAGATGAGTTCATTACTCTAGAAAATATACATAAAGGCTTAAAAATGTCTTAGATTTTCAAAACTTACTATTTAAACTGAACTTCAAGATTAAAAAGCCAATAAGAAAAAAGATTCAGAGACTTTTATTATTCAAATGCCAAAAAATATTTACCTCCAGGATGCCAAAGCCTTTGACTGTTTGGATCACAACAAACTGTGGAAAATTCTGAAAGAGATGGGAATACCAGACCACCTGACCTGCCTCTTGAGAAACCTGTATGCAGGTCAGGAAGCAACAGTTAGAACTGGACATGGAACAACAGACTGGTTCCAAATAGAAAAAGGAGTACGTCAAGGCTGTATATTGTCACCCTGCTTATTTAACTTATATGCAGAGTACATCATGAGAAATGCTGGGCTGGAAGAAGCACAAGCTGGAATCAAGATTGCTGGGAGAAATATCAATAACCTCAGATATGCAGATGACACCACCCTTATGGCAGAAAGTGAAGAAGAACTAAAAAGCCTCTTGATGAAGGTGAAAGAGGAGAGTGAAAATGTTGGCTTAAAGCTCAACATTCAGAAAACTAAGATCATGGCATCTGGTCCCATCACTTCATGGCAAATAAATGGGGAAACAGTGGAAACAGTGTCAGACTTTATTTTTCTGGGCTCCAAAATCACTGCAGATGGTGATTGCAGCCATGAAACTAAAAGACGCTTACTCCTTAGAGGGAAAGTTATGAACAACCTAGACAGCATATTAAAAAGCAGAGACATTACTTTGCCAACAAAGGTCCATCTAGTCAAGGCTATGGTTTTTCCAGTGGTCATGTATGGATGTGAGAATTGGACTGTGAAGAAAGCTGAGTGCCGAAGAATTGATGCTTTTGAACTGTGGTATTGGAGAAGACTCCTGAGAGTTCCTTGGACTGCAAGGAGATCCAACCAGTCCATCCTAAAGGAGATCAGTCCTGGGTGTTCATTGGAAGGACTGATGCTGAAGCTGAAACTCCAATACTTTGGCCACCTGATGCGAACAGCTGACTCATTTGAAAAGACCCTGATGCTGGGAAAGATTGAGGGCAGGAGGAGAAGGGGACGACAGAGAATGAGATGGTTGGATGACATCACTGACTCAATGGACATGGGTTTGGGTGGACTCTGGGAGTTTGTGATGGACAGGGAGGCCTGGCGTGCTGCAGTTCAAGGAGTCATGAAGAGTCGGACCCGACTGAGCAACTGAACTGAAAGTAAGGGAGGTAGGAATTAAGTTCTAAAAAATCAAGGCAATCTCACTTTAGTACCATGTTTTAAAAGTTGCACATTAATGTGGGACTGTCAAGAGAAAAGCCCCTAATTGCTTACATTCTATGATGACAAACTGCACCAGAATGTGCAGGTTTGTCATTTTGATAGGCATGTAGAAAGTCTAGCTATGTCATTTAACTGATAAAAGCACTGGGCATTTGACAGATCACAGACCTGGATTCAATACTTTTTCCAATGTGTACTTTAGGCAGTCAAATTAAGATATCTTTCCTTTGGTTATTTAATTTGTAAAATATAAATAATAAAAGAAACAACTTCACACAGACACTGTAGGTACTAAGGGAAAATGTGTATGAAGAATTTAAGCTATACTGGAACAAAACAGATGGCAATTAAGTTATCAGTATAGTGAAATTCAAATCAAAACTATAATGAGGTATCACCTCACACCAGTAAGAATGGCCTTGATTAAGATGTCTACAAATAATAAATTCTGGAGAAGTTATAGAGAAAAGGAAACCTTCCTACACTGTAGATTGGAATGTAAATCGGTACAGTCACTATGGAGAACAGTATGGTGGTTACTTAAAAATAGAGATATTGTATGATCCAACAATCCCATTCTTGGTCATATATCCAGAGAAAATCATAATTCAAAAATATACATGCAACGCAGTGTCCACTGCAGCAATATTTACAATAGCCAGGACATGGAAGCAACCTAGATGTCCATCAACAGAGGAAGGGATAAAAATGATGTGGTACATATAGACAATGGAATATTACTTAGCCATAAAAAATAATTGAAATAATGTCATTTGCAGTGACATGAATACCTTGATCCTGTCATATGGAGTGAATTAAGGTAGACAGAGAAAGACAAATATCATATGTTATCACTCAAATGTTGAATCTAATAAAAGGGTACAAATGAACCTATCTACAAAACAGAAACAGAGTTACAGATGTACAAATCAAACTCACAGTGACCAGGCGGTAAAAAGAAAGACAGTAAAGAGGGCATGGGTAAATTGGGATTGCCATATACTGACTGCTATATATAAAACAGATAACCTATATGGATCTACTGTATCGCAAAGGGAACATTTGCTTAGTACTCTGTAATGACCTATATGGGACAGAGTGGATACATGTAGATGTGTAACTGATTCATTTTGCTGAACACCTGAAACTCACCATCACAAATCAATTATATGCCAATAAAAAATGGAAAGGAAAAAACACTTTACCTCCACAATAGCGTGGGGTGTGGCTGTTGTTGGGGTGGCTAATTTATGTATGTAGAAGAAGGCTGGGGTACAGGGAAGTAGCCTCAGAAATAGGTATTATTTAAGAGAAGAAAGCTGAGCAAAGAAATTTTATTTCACAGCCAAGTTAAAAATACAATTTCATATTTTTCAAAACTGATTAGCATTGTGGACTGTGGCATGAATTCACACAGCAGTTCAATCTATTTTAAGCACAAAATGATCACTGCTTTTGGGAGGAAACCATGCACTAAACTGCCAAGTTAATCAAGGTACAAACATTGCATATAAATGCATTTTCTTCAAAATTCAGAAATTCAATTATGTTTATAATTAACTAATTCTTGACAGTACAATTTCTTGAAGTTTTAATAAATTTCCTCAGGAGTTTTAATTTTGCACTTTTTTCAGCAAAACCTGCCCATGATTCCTTGGCCTTTCGTTAACAAGGGAATATTTGGTTTCTTTTGTGCATGTAAATTTTGTCAAAGAGAGGCCTAGTGTTGGCAGTTTTTAATCTATTAAATAGTAAGTAATATTCCTCAAACTATTGCCTTAAAATTTTAAGATACAAAATTCAAAATGTAAACATTGGAAATGATCTAAACAGCCTTATGTAGATTTTCTTAAATTTTCAACTTGCTGTATAAATTGATCACTGTATCCACAGATCAAAGTTGAAAATATCTGGAAAGAAGAAAATCTTAGACTTACAAATAATTAGAAAGATACAAGGTGTTGACTGGGGGAATTTTAGCAGTATAGATTGATTGTACACTGAGATGGGATGGGGTCCATTGCAGGGGCCAAGTGGGGGAAGTTGAGAGAGAGAGGGAGAGAATGTCTACAAGGTTTATTCCAGGAGAGAAATTCTACAATCACATCAATCATAATGCTGATCACTAGAGATGGTAGACCATCACTCAGCATACTTAGGTGGATGATTCAAAGCACACCTGGATTGGTACTCTCTCGAGAGAACAGGTCTTAAATAGTGATTCTTCTATGAGATGCATAGGGCAAAATAAACTGAACATCTTCGGACTGATGTATGTTATCAGAGGAGATGTTATCATTACTAATGACCCAGTCACAGCTAATGATTTTACGGCTAACCAGAGACCTGGGTGGCTATGCTAAACTTACAGAACAGCTTTGCAGCATCTCATGGTGGTTTTTATTCTCAGCTGAAGCATTTAAAATGTGGTTCATTTAATGAACTATGAAGTGATCCAATAAGATCCTCTCAAGCATGAGGCATGCTATGTGACTTCATGGTGATAGAATTTAAGAAGCCAGGACTCAATTAAAAAAAAATAATAACTAAGGAGTGGAGTTAAAATTTAAAACCCTACAAAAACTATCAGAAATATTGATTAATGTACTTTGGGAAAGGAAGGAGTTCACTATATCCCTCATTAAGAGAGAGAGAGAAAAAAAAATAAAGAAGTGCTGTGTTTTTTAAATATTTTGCCCACAAAATGGATTACAGTCCCACCTCTAGAGCACTCACTGACAAAGGGAAGGGGATTAACTATTTAACTGTGGTTGGCTCATACTACTCAGAATTTACCCTCAAGAAAGGTTCAGGATCCCTTTCCCTGAGTGGCCAAAATCCAACTGTAACATACATTCTATAAGCAAAGAAAATGGGAGAGATGATATTTGAGTGGGCAGACAGCATATCGCTTCCGTACTCTGCTAGTCATGATCCACAGTAAAATTTCTCCAGAAACAATCTGATAATATAAGTCTAAGTTCTGCTGATGACACATTCCACTGGAAAGGGAAATTTATTTCAAATTTTTTATCTTAAGAAAATGATCAGAAAAGTATAAAAATGTGTACATAAGACTTGATTTCAGGAATATCTAAAATATCAAAATAATGGGAAAATGTGTACCTTAGAAGGAGGTATGTTAAACAAACAATGAGATGTTTATATTGTTAAATAATATGTAGTCCTTGAAAAGAATGATATATAAGTGTTTAAATAACACTAAAACTTTTTATATAAACCTGTGCTCTAAAATAAAAACCTGAGATGAGACATCAAAATGATAACCAAAACCATAGGTAACTTATTTTCTTATCTATACTTTTTAAAATTTTCTCAAGTATTTTAATAAACAATTTTAAGAAGGTAACAAGCTAAAGGAAGCAAGGAAGGAAAGGAAACAGAGAAACTCCTAAATATTAAAGGTAGTAAATTTGTATAGTTTTTATATTAGCAGAAAGTTGTAAATAAGTTGTCGATGTCCACCATTAGAAGACTTGTTAAGAAAATGTGTAGAAATGTTATTGACACAGAAAGATATTATTGAATGAAAAGGGCAGTTTACAATACATACTTTGTATACTGGTATTTTTGTTTTATAAATACTTACCGAGATGCATAATCTCTAGGTGGCAGGATATCCATGCCTGCTTTGCTAAGTCGCTTAACTCAGGTAGACTCTGTGCGACCCTATGAACTGCAGCTCACCAGGCTCCTCTGGCCATGGGATTCTCTAGCCAAGCATACTGGGGTGGGTTGTAGTGCCGTCCTTCAGGGTATGTTCCTGATCCAGGGATCAAACCTGGGTCCCATACGTAAAACATGCATTGGCAGGCAGGTTCATTAACACCTGAGAAGCCAGAATATCCATGGGTCTAACTTATTGTTTAAATTTTTTTCCTCATTAATTTTGTACAATGAACATTTACTTTGTTCTCTATTATTCAGTTTTTTTTTAACATTTTGCTAAATAAAAAAAGGTTTTTTGCTTGTTTATCGGAAAGAACAGTTTAGAAAGGAGGATATGCAAATCACATTAGTTTTCGATTGCTGCTGCAGCAAATTATCATAAATTTAGTGGCTTAAAAAATACAAATTTATTATCTTGCACTTCTGTACAATGTTAGGAACCTCTGTCCATAGCTCTTCAAGCACTCTATCAGATGTTCGTAACATTGTACAGAAGTGCATGGTATTAAAACATCCTCAAGAAAAAGAAATGCAAAAAGAAAAAATGGTTGTCTGAGAAGGCCTTACAAATAGTGGAGAAGAGAAGCAAAAGGCAAAGGAGAAAAGGAAAAATTTACCACTCTGAATGCAGAGTTCCAGAAAATAGCAAGGAGAGATAAGAAAGCCTTCCTAAGTGAACAGTGCAAAGAAGTAGAGAAAAACAATAGAATGGGAAAGACTAGAGATCTCATCAGGAAAACTAAAGATACCAAGGGAACATTTCATGCAAAGATGGGCTCAATAAAGGACAGAAATGGTATGGACCTCAAAGCAGCAGAGATGTTAAGAGGTGGCAAGAATACACAGAAGAACTATACGAAAAAGATCTTAATGACACGGATAACAACGATGGTGTGATCACTCACTTAGGACCAGACATCCTGGAATGTGAAGTCAATTGGGCTTTTGGAAGCATCACTATGAACAAAGCTAGTGGAGTTGATGGAATTCCAACTGAGCTATTTCAAATCCTGAAAGATGATGCTGTGAAAGTGCTGCACTCAATATGTCAGCAAATTTGGAAAACTCAGCAGGGGCCACAGGACTGGAAAAGTCAGTTTTCATTCCAATCCCAAAGAAAGGCAAGGCCAAAGAATGTTCAAATTACCACACAATTGCACTCATCTCACATGCTAGCAGAGTAATGCTCAGAATCCTTCAAGCTAGGCTTCCATAGTATGTGAACCAAGAATTTCCAGATGTACAAGCTGGATTTAGAAAAGGTAGAGGAACCAGAGATCAAACTGCCAACATTCATTGGATCACAGAAAAAGCAAGAGAATTCCAGGAAAACATCTACTTCTGCTTCACTGACATCACTAAAGTCTTTGAGTGTGTGGATCACAACAAACCAGAAAATCTTTAAAGAGATAGGAATACCAGGCCACCTTACCTGCCTTCTGAGAAATCTGTATGCAGGTCAAGAAACAACAGTTAGAACTGGACAGGGAACAAGGAACTGGTTCCAAATAGGGAAAGGAGAATGTCAAGGCTGTATGCTGTCACCCTGCTTATTTAACTCATATGCAGAGTACATCATGCAAAATGCCAAGCTGGATGATGCACAAGATGGTATCAAGATTGTTGGGAGAAATATCAATAACTTCAGATATGCAGAGGACACTTTCCTTATGGCAGAAAGCAAAGAGGAATTAAAGAGCCTCTTGATGAAGGTGAAAGAGGAAAGTGAAAAACTGGCTTAAAACTAAGCATTCAAATAATGAAGATCCTGGCATCTGGTCCCATCACTTCATGGCAAATAGATGGGTGAAACAATGGAAACAGTGACAGACTTTATTTTCTGCTCCAAAATTTTGGGCTTCAAAATCACCATGAATGGTGACTACAGCCGTGAAATTAAAAAATGCTTCCTCCTTGGAAGAAAAGCTATAACCAACCTAGACAGAATATTAAAAAGCAGACATCAGTTTGCCTAGTAAAGTCCATCTAATCAAAGCTATGGTTTTGTCCAGTAGTCATGTATGTGTGAGAGTTGGATCATAAAGAAGGATGAAGAATCGATGTTTTTGAACTGTGGTGTTGGCAAACACTCTCAAGAGTCCCTTGGACTGTAAGATCAAACCAGTCAATCCTAAAGGAAATCAATCCTGAATATTTATTGGAAAGACTGATACTGAAGCTCCAATACTCTGGCCACCTGATGTGAAGAGTCGACTCACTGAAAAAGACTCTGATGCTGGGAAAGATTGAAGGCAGGAAGAGAAGGGGATGACAGAGGATGAGATTGTTGGTTGGCATCATTGACTCAATGGACATGAGTTTGAGTGGACTCTAGGAAATGGTTAAGGACAGGGAAGCCTATCATGCTGCAGTCCATGGGGTCACAAAGAGTCAGACATGACTGAGCAACTCAACAACAATTACCTTGTACTTCTATAGGTCAGAGGCCAACAAAGATTCCATCGACTATAAAACAGTGTCAGTAGGGTTGCATTCCATTTTTGGAGACTAGGGGAGAAGTCCCTTCCTTTCCTTTTCCAGCTTCTGGAAGTCATCTGCATTCACTGAATTGAGGCCCTTCTACTTTCAAAGACAGCAAGGTCACAGCTCTCTAATCCTTTTTCTATGATTTTCTCTCTCTCTCACCTTAGCTGGTGAAAGGTTCTCTGTCCTTAAGGCCTCGTTTGATTAGATTGGGCCCACAGGATAATTTTCCCAACTCAAGTCCTAGAAACGTCACTGCATCTGTAAATTTCTCCTTGGTATGTAAGAACCATTTTTGCAGTTTCTGAAGATCAGAAATTGGACAGGTTTTGAGGAACTACTGCTCACTCTACTATACAAGATTATCAGAGATGCCCGTTCTAAATAGTACTAGTGAAATTTTAATTTACAAAGAAAAGAACTTATTCACTAATGCCTCACTTTACCTCACCTCAGGATTCATCCTATCTTAATGATATGCAAAAGATGTGCAAATGTATATGCAAATTTTAGAACAAAAAACTTCTAGGCTAAAACATAGGCTAAAACCTTGGTGATTTTGGGCTAGACAAAGATTTCTTGAATAGTCGACAAAAAAAAATCTATATAAGAATAAAATTGATAAATTATATTTCATAAAGTTAAATACTTGTTCTTCACAAATACTATTCAGAGAATGAAAGATTTAATATTTGTAAATGCATGCATCATAGAAGACCTGGATGTAGAATATATGAAGAATACTGAGTTTCAAAAGAAAATTTCCAGTTAAAAATGGACAACAGATTTGAATAGATAGTTCACCAAACCAATAAGATATACAGTAACACATAAAAGATATTCTATTCATCTCAGGTCTCCTGCATTGCAGACAGATATCTGAACCACCAGGGAAGCCCGTAACATCATTAGTCATTAGCAAAATGGAAATGAAACCATAATAAAATCTACTACGGACCTGTTTCAATGGCTAGAAATTAAGAAGACACCATTCTGGCAAGAAGTCAGTACCTAGAACTCTTATATACTGCTGAGAATATAACTGCTACAAACACTTTGAAAAGCAATGATAATAATTTCATAAAAAATAAAACAACCACTATATGGCCTAGCCCTATATGGCCTAGCCCATCATTTCTCTGTTCAAGAGAAAGGACAGGTTTTGGGGGACTACTGCTCCTATGTCTTTATTCAAGAAAAAGGAAAGCATGCACCCATTAAAATAATTGTACACAAATATTCACAAAAGTTTTATTTTTGAAATCTCCAAACTGAAGAAAACTCAAATGTCCATCAGTAGGTAAATGGATAAATTGTGGTATGTCCATAAAACAGAATACTATTCTACAATGAAAAGGGAGTGGACTGTTAATATGTACAACACTATAAGTATGTTTTCATCATTTTGTTGAGTGCAAGAATCCAGACAAAAGTTACTACAAAAGTAGGAGTAACATCTTATGATTCCATTTGTATAAATTTCTAGAATGGAAATTTCCATGTGGTCTCAGAAAGGATATCAGCTGTTATATACAGGAGTACAAAGGAGCACAAGGAAACTTTTGGAAGTGATGAGTTAGGTTCCCTATGTTCATTGTGGTCATTGTTTCAATGCTGCAGTTTCAAACTCCTGGAGTTTGCTCAAATTCAAAGGAGGAAGAGATTCTCAATAATGGACAGAAGAAAGTCAAATGGTTCCAAATCAAAGTCAAAAGAGCTTTGCAATTCTGCAATTAGGTGGTCAGTAAGAACTTCATGAAAGCAGTAGCCATACAGCCTTAAGAGAAGAATCTGGTCAAAAATAATTTAACCAATGAATTACAGTTAAGGAAAAAGAAAAAAAAAAAAGAGTGGAGATAATGACTGGGGTTTCAGTTCAGTTCAGTCACTCAGTTGTGTCCGACTCTTGGTGACCCCATGAATCGCAGCACGCTAGGCCTACCTGTCCATCACCAACTCCTCAAACTCATGCCCATTGAGTTGGTGATGCCATCCAGCCATCTCATCCTCTGTCATCCCCTTCTCCTCCTGCCCCCAATCCCTCCCAGCATCAGGGTCTTTTCCAATGAGTCAACTCTTCGCATGAGGTGGCCAAAGTATTGGAGTTTCAGCTTCAGTATCAGTCCTTCCAATGAACACCCAGGACTGATCTCCTTTAGGATGGACTGGTTGGATCTCCTTGCAGTCCAAGGGACTCTCAAGAATCTAACACCACAGTTCAAAAGCATCAGTGGTTGTCTGAGGAGGCCTTACAAATAGCTGTGAAAAGAAGAGAAGCAAAAAGGAAAGAAGAAAAGGAAAGATATTCCCATTTGAATGCAGAGTTCCAAAGAAGAGCAAGGAGAGATAAGAAAGTCTTCCTCAGCAATCAATGCAAAGAAATAGAGGAAAACAACAGAATGGGAAAGACTAGAGATCTCTTCAAGAGACTGGGGTTTACTCCTTAAAAATTTATCAGTAGGTAGGTCAATAAAAATTATATGTGAGTAAAAGAAATCATGATAATCATTTTGATGATTAAAACTGTATGACAGTTTTAATCTGAAAATCGAAAAAGTTGTACTCATTTTCCATTTTTTAGACAATTTCTAAGAACATAGAGAATCATCATAAATGCTATCACTGTTGTAATAACTCTAACTAAAATTGACTAATCCCTTATGTTCCAATAGCTACTATAAGCAAACACAAATTTTAATCCTCAAATAGCCTCTATATGTACAAACTATTCTTATTCCTATTTTACAGATAAAGGAAGCAAGGTCAAGAGAGGTTAAGCACCTGGCCCACCATTAAGTGTCACACCTAGTGCTCGAGTCCAGATACCACTCTTAGCTAAGGTATCATGACAACTCTAAAGGGCTCTGGTATGACACAACCAACTTTCTCAAGAGTTTGTCTCTGACATCCTCTTAATTCTATAATGAAAGCACACAAAATAGTTATGTCACCTACAATGTTAAAACATGAAGAAAGATATATAAAACTCCACCAAGGCCATAGCTATGAGCTACTAAAGTGATGATCATTCAGTTACTATTTCACACTTTCCTTTACTTTTTGACCACGAGCATGGAGAGTAGGTTAGACCCTTGTCAGTTAAGAAATGCCCAAGGGCTACTTTGATCTCTTCCCAGTGGAGAGTGAGGTCATTTTACAGAGTCTTTGAGCCTTTAACTCTTCAGACAGCAAGTTCTCCCATCCAAGTACTAACCAGGCCCGACCCTGCTTAGCTTCCGAGATCAGACGAGATCGGACGCGTTCAGGGTGGTATGGCTGTAGACGTTAAGTTCTCAATTAGAAATGCGAGTGGTCATACCAGATATTTGGAAGGAAATGTCTCTCACCAAAGGAACTTTACTTCCTTGAAATGTTTAAGGAACAGATTGTCTAGTCTGAGCTCTGTAAGAGGTTGAATCAAAACTACTTAAAAAATTAAGACCATGGTATACTTCTGAGGCCAGAGTTTTGTTTCTTTGACATACTCTGACTTGGGAATGAAAAGGAAAAATGTATTAAGAGACTGATGTTCTGCCTTGGATGAGGACATTGTTTTGAAGAGATTTTGCATAGTAAGATTAGGGCAAGATATTATTGATAACTTTCATAGATTACCAGACTTTGTGTATTCCTGTTAAATCAGCTTAATTTCTTGGCTGATTGTGTCTCAGTTATCATGCTTTACAATTCTATGTGTGGTTAAAAAAAAATATCATTACTTAAATATGAAAATGGTAGACCAGGTGTTCAAAATTATTTTGAGTCAGAACATTTTTACAGTGTTAGGAAAAAAAAAAAAACAGCACTGAGAATCCAAAACTGGTTTCAGTTATATGTATATTTTTATTTACCATGTCTGAAGTTAGAAAATTTTAAATATTTAATAAAATAAGAATATTACTTATTAATATACTTTACAAAAAATAGCTATTTCCCAAAACAGGTGAGAAGTATAATTTAATATTTTGCATACATTAAAGTGGCAAGTTTTAATGAAAGAAAGTCTGATATTTATATTTGGTTAACCATTCTATGTCATTTTGTTTGAAGAATATGTAGGAAATCTAGTTTCACTTGTGGTTGGAAAGAAGAGGAGTATTCAAATAGCCTTTTAATATTGTTTGATACTACACCAAAAATTATAGTAGTTTAAAAGTTAAGTTACCATTAGGATCTGAAATAATATTAAATAATATTTTATAACATTAGAAGCAGTTAGTACATCTTATACTTTGAATGGATTTTTTTCTGTCCATGAATAATTTTGTAATATCCTGCATTAGTAACTGAAAAATAATGGTTTCCTAAATTATGTAGATTTTCTAAAGGAAGATTCATTTCATTAAACAATATTTAAAAGCCATATTTATTAATATCACTATCCATCTTATCAGAAGAATCTTCACAAGCTGTTAAACTAGTGGCAGAGACTCACTTTCCAAAACTCAAAAATCAGATTTTATCAACAAATATGGTGAGTAGTCTTCCTTGACGCAACAAGCTCACTTTGCCCATTTCCAAAAGAAAAGAAAAAGAACTGAAAATACCCAAGTCTACATAACCATAGTTTGCAAATTGTTTTTCAAGCAAAAACTGATGACATGATAATGACATTGGCGGCGGGGGGGGGAACTTTTTGTTCAGTTTGCAACTCAAAAAACTGCACAAGTATTTCCTTGAGACAGCAAAAATTCTTCAGTATGCAAAGTGCATTTTGCATCCCTTCTATTTTGTCAGAGAATATTAAAAAGATGTTAGACGTTTACTCAAGGGTTAAAGATTAACAAAATGTATAAATTTTACTACTTCAAGAATTTAACTGAAACTTTTTTTTTTTTAAACTACACACACCTTGTGAATGCATGGTGATAAACAACTCAACGGCTAGTACAGTCTGGTGTCATTGCCTTGATTCATGCTAAGGTGATCACACCATCATTACTTTTGTACCATCAGGACAAATGTCAAAGCGAACAAGGTAAATTATGTCTTGGTACTATTAGGAAAATAGTTTGACCCTCTTGACTTCCTGAAAGAACATAAATCATACTTTGAGAATGGTCACGAGTAAATGAGTATACATTTATATAGTATGTCTAATACCTTATATTATGGCTTTGATCTTAAATTATTGATTATTGAGAAGAGATATGAAAACACTATCTCCTTTAAATTACACATACCTATTTGTTAGGACACATTAACTGTTGGCAAAACAGAGGGAAAGATTTCTGGGTAAACGCTCACAGTGTGTGTGTGCAAGCATGACAGAGGAAGAGAGAGAGAGAGAGATGGGGAGACAGAGAGAGACGGCAAGAGGCAGAGATGGAGAGGGAGATACAGAGAGACACGCACACAGACAGAGAAGCACAGAGAGAAATAAGAGAGACAGAGATAGCAAGAGATACACAGAGAGGAACACAGAGAATAAGAGAGAGAGACAGAAAGAGCTAGAGAGAGAATTAGAGATTGCAAACAAGTTAACATGGATTAAAGATCTAAGTGTAAGACCACAAACCATAAAACTCTTAAAGTATAGGCACAATGCTCTCGAACATAAATCACAGCAAAATCCTCTATGACCCAACTCCTAGGGTAATGGAAATAAAAACAAAAATAAACAAGAGAGATCTCATTAAACTTAAAAGCTTTTCCACAGCAAAGGAAACTATAAACAAGGTGAAAGACAGCCCTCAGGATGGGAGAAAATAACAGCAAATGAAACAACTGACAAAAGAATTAATTTCCAAAATAGATAAGCAGCTGATACATCTCAATGCCAGAAAAACAAACAACCCAATCAAAAAGTGGGCAAAAGACCTCAGTAGACATTTCTCCAAGGAAGACATACAAATGGCTAAAAGATACATGAAAAGATGCTCAACATTGCTCATTTTTACAGAAATGCATATCAAAACTACAATGAGATATCACCTTACACTGGTCAGAATGGCCATCTTCAAAAACTTACAAACAAGTGCTGGAGAGGGTGTGGAGAAAAGGGAACGCTCTTACACAGCTCATGGGAATGTAAATAACACAGCCACTATGGAGCACAATATGGAGATTTCTTTAAAAACTAGGGATAAAACTGCCTTAGGACCCAACAATCCCACTACTGAGCATATATCCTAAGAAAACCATAATTGAAAAGACACGTGTACCCCAGTGTTCATTGCAGCACTATTTACAACAGTTAGGACATGAAACAACCTAGATGTCCCTTGACGGATGAATGGATGAAGAAGCTGTGGTACAAATATGGGCTTCCCTGGTAGCTCAGCTGGTAAAGAATCCCCCTGCAATGCAGGAGACCCCAGTTCGATTCCTGGTTTGAGAAGATCCCCCTGAAGATAGGATAGGCTACCCGCTCTAGTACTCTTGTGTTTCCCTGGTGGCCCAGATGGTAAAGAATCTGCCTGCAGTGTGGGAGACCTGGGCTCAACCCCTGGGTTGGGAAGATTCCCTGGAGCAGGGCATGGCAACCACTCCAGTATTCTTCCATTGACAAATAAATGGATGAAGAAGTTGTGGTATATATATACAAAGTGGAATATTACTCAGCCATAAAAAGAAATGCATTTGAGTCAGTTCTAGTGAGACAGATAAACCTAGAGCCTATCATGTAAAGTTAAGTAATTCAGAAAGAGAAAAAACAAGTATCACATACTAATGCCTATATATGGAATCTAGAAAGATGGTACTGATGAACCTATTCGCAGATCAGCAATGGAGATGCAGACATGGAGAACAGACTGTGGACACAGGGCAGGGAAGGAGAGGATGGGACGGATGGAAAGAGTAGCCTGGAAACATACACTACCATATGTAAAATAGACAGCCAGTGGGATGTGCTGTGTGATTTAGGCAGCTCACACCGGGGCTCGGTAACAAGCTGGAGAGGTGAAATGGGGTAGGAGGTGGGAGGGAGATTCAGGAAGGAGAAGACACACAGATACCTAGAGCTGACTCATGCTGACGTGCAGCAGAAACCAACACAGTACTGTAAAGCAATTGCCCTTCAATTAAAAACAAAATGTTTAAAAAAGAGACTGCAGACAACAACATGGACAACTTTCAGAAACCACTGGGAAAGCAGTTTTAAAGCTTCCTCAGTACCATTAAAAAATAATAACTTAAAAAAAATTTTTTTATTAGTTGGAGGTTAATTACTTCACAACATTTCAGTGGGTTTTGTCATACATTGACATGAATCAGCCATAGAGTTACACGTATTCCCCATCCCGATCCCCCCTCCCACCTCCCAAAAAGTCCACACATAAAGCAACTGCACCTAACCATAAGCTAATTTCTGTTTTCAGAGGTATAAAGAAGTGTGGAAATACAGTGAACGTCTGGAGTACCCGTTTGGCAAAAGAACACTCTGTAGGTCTCAATGCAGAGGGAGAGGGCAGGGCATCACAAGGTGTGGGGTGGCAGCAGCAGCTGGGCCTCTTAAGCTGCCACCCGGCATTGCTTCTGCGCATCTGTGGAGGGAACACCCATTTGGTAGTAGGGTAAGCAGTGAAGCAGACAACTCAAGACTTAGAATTTTCCTTAGAGTGCAATAATCACTTCTGATGACTGCTTGCCATTTATGCGTACAAAACACGAGTTCTCCAAATCAGTTGAAAATATAAGGCCACTAGATAGCTACATGCCTTCCCAGGTGGTGCTAGTGGTAAAGAACCTCTCTGTCAATGCAGAAGACACAAGAGATGCGGGCTTAGTCCTTGGGTTGGGAAGATCCCCTGGAGTAGGAAATGGCACCCCACTCCAGTATTCTTGCCTGCAGAATCCGATGGACAGAGGAGTCTGGCGGGCTATGGTCGGATATGACTGAAGCAACTTAGCACCCACACACAGATAGCTACAAAAATAAGCAGATTGGGCAATATTTAGATAGAGACACAGAGGAGAGAGAGATAAGGCCCAGAGATAAGGGAGGCCCAGAGAGACTATGAGGAAAAGCCACTTCAAATTTAACCACAGAAGGGAAATAAAGCTTTCCATTTCAGGATTACAACTGTTCAGAATAAGTTTGTGATCAGTGTTAAGCTGATGTATCCAGTGGAGTCCAATAATGTAAATATTTTAATTCTTTAGACTTTTAATGAAAACTTTTCTTTCATATGCAGAAATATGAAAAGTATCTCTTTTAAATTTATTTTAATTGGAGGATAATTACTTTACAATATTGCCGTGGACTCTGCCATACAGAAACATGAATTGGCCATAAAAGTACATGCACAAATCTCGTGACAAGTTTATCATCTTTTCTCTAAGAAGAGTCACAGCAATTGGCCATATGTCAATGTATGCAACTGCTGGAGTTAAATATACAGGCTAAGCCCTTGAAGGGTTGATCTAAGGATCACCCCTGCTATTGTTCCCCCGGCCTGCATTGAGTTCACCTGATCTGGTTGGTCAAGTGTCAGTTTTAGCGTTGCCAAGACAGCCATTTAGCAGGGTCACTTTTCAGGATGACAAACACGAGATTTAAAGCTTGACCCAATTTCTAGTTACTGAACATCTCCTTTAGAAGCAAAGGGATAAGCAAGAGTTTTTATAAACATGCATCCAAGCAAACACACTTTGCCACAATCCCTGAGACCTTTAAAATTACTGACTGGAGGTTGGTCATCATAATGGGATTTGTGCTGATTCTCTGGAACTGCTTCACACAGGCCATTTCCTCTCTTACCCAAGGGCTCTAAGGCAAACTGAGTTCTTCAGGGAATCAAAAATACAATGCCTTTCACATTTACTATGATTCTCAAATACTTTACAAAGAGACATACATAATATAGAGCTCTATTTTTCTAAAAGAAGTCATGACCTATGACTACCTGCTTCCCTTTGAACAAAAGTGTTTACATTTTGTCTGATTTGTACACTGGTTGTACTCTTTAGCTGTTAAGAAAAAAAGGAACTGAAGCTTGTAAACATACCCTGGGCTGGCAGGCAGCGGCAACACAGAGTGTAGAGGACAGATGAGCGGGCGTGAGATGAAAGATCGTATTTCCCAGTTGACACCATTCAAAGCATCTGACCAAAGCAGAGCCATTGGAGAGCTCAAGTTTAAAAAAAACAACAAAAAAAAAACCAGTGTTCTTCACCCTGGCTATACCTTCTGCCCTGGGTTGACCTGTGGGTCATCACTGGGTCAGCATGGCCAGCAGGATGTGATGGACAGGGGTTTTAAACAGGATATGGTCCTATGCACCATTGTCTATTTGCTCTTTAATGAATTATCAGGTGCACAACTCCCTTTCAGTCTTTCTCTATTCATTTCTTTTTAACCTATAAACCCCAAATTCAAAGCCCCAGAGACATGAGGACATGGAGTTGGCAGGTCAATGAAATGGAGACTCTCCAGCGCCCTCCCTTCCTGTGATCCCTGTGTTCGGACAAATAGATTCAAAAGTCATTGGTACACTGATCCAACTTGCTCTTCTGAATCGGAACAAAAAGGTCAAAAAAGATGACAGGCTCTAGAGTCAAACTGTCTGGTTCAACTTCCAGTTGGTTCACATACTTACTAACTAGGTAACCTTAGAAAAGCTACTGTCAAGTCTCTAAAGCCTTAATGGCCCCATCTGTAAAATGGGATAATAAATACCTTGGGGAAGAGGATTAAATGAGTTACTATAAGTAAAGTGCTTAGCATGCCAGTTTTCATTAGGTAAGAAAGCTGATATGTATATGTGTGTACATATACACACATATATATATCCCTGGTGGCTCAGAGGTTAAAGCATCTGCCTGCAATGCGGGAGACCTGCAGTGGGTTCGATCCCTGGGTCAGGAACACCCCCTGGGGAAGGAAATGGCACCCCACTCCAGTATTCTTGCCTGGAGAATCCCATGGACGGAGGAGTCTGGTGGGCTACAGTCCACAGGGTCGCAAAGAGTCGGACACAACTGAACAACTTCACTTACTTACGAAAGCAAAAGGAGAGGGAGGAGGGTGAGAGACAGGAACAGTGAGTGGAAGAGAAGACAAGTATATTCTACCAAACTGCCTTTAAATGCAATTTGTTAAAATAAATTCAATTTCCCACTTGTTCTATGATAAATTCAGAGATGCACTTTGTATATAATATGTGTGTGTGCTCAGTCACATCCAATTCTATGACCCCATGCACTATGCCCTCCAGACTCCTCTGTCCATGGGATTCCCCAGGCAAGATTACTGGAGTGGGTTACCATTTCCTCCTCCAGGGGATCTTCTCAACTCAGGGATCAAACCCGTGTCTCTGGAGTCTCCTGGATTGACAGTGGATTCTTTATCACTGTACCGCCTGGGAAGCCCTATATATATATACATATATTATATGTATATATATATATATACACATATATTATATGTATATATATATACACATATATTATATGTGTATATATATATACACATATATTATATGTATATATATATACACATATATTGTATGTATATATATATATATATATACACACACACACATACACATATGCTATAAACACACTCAAATATAACTTTAAAAAGCATATATTGCAAAATAGCTATGATAAAAACTGCAGGCAGATATTTTACCACTGAGCCACCAGGGAAGCCTGATAGTTACTCTACTGACAACATTTTGTCAAGAAACGTGGGATGACTTCTCCTGGTTTCTATTGCCCACACCTTCTTCTGATAACTGAACTTTTTTCCTTATAGGGAGCTGAGTCCTGCTCTCATCAGTCCATTCACTTGAGAGATCCTGACCCCACTCTCAGCTTCAGGTATGTGTGTGCACACTGGAGCACTTCATCCTGCCAGGTCCCATTATTGGCAACCACAGGACTTCTGCGAAAACAATTAGAAAAAGATAGCCCTGGATTTGCAGGCACTAAGGACATAACTCTGCTGGGTCTTAGAGGAAAGGACAGTAAAGGGGAAAGGAAGAGTGATTTCTAATATTCTTTCATACAACTTTACTGCCTCAGCAGGACCTAATGCCAATTTTCCTCTTAAACTTCTTAGTTTTGTGAGCCAATAAAAATTTTGCCTTTTACATTTTCAGCTAAATATGAGCTGTGTTTCTATCACTGGAAACTGAAAGAGTACTAATGCAACCCTTCTGTATCCCACTCCCTGAGGCTTATAAAATGAAATTCCAAAATTGCCGTGACAATCCTTGCCCTGCTCAATCTAGATTAGAGTCACTCAACCACTATCTCACACAAATTCTGGAACCTCTATCTCAGTTTGCCCACCACTGTTTGAAAAAAACAAACAAACAAAAAAAAAAACTCTGCTGAAAGCTTGCTCAAGAGATTGCTCTTCCCGGGATATTTGTTGTAGCTGCTGTTTGGGACGCAGGGATTGCAGCCCGCCAGGCTCCTCTGTCCATGGAATTTCCCAGGCAAAGATACTAGAGTCGTTTGCCATTCCCTTCTCCAGGGGATCTTCTCAACCCAGAGATCAAACCCGTGTTTCCTGCACCGACATGTGGATTCTTTCCTACTGAGCCACCAGGGAAGCTGGCGAGATATGTTCTCCCAGGGATATCCTCCCTGGGATATGTTCCTGAGTAAATTCTACTTGTTCTGAAAGTCCATGCACACTGTGCACCTCCTTTGTAAAAATCTCAGCCATTCTTGCCCTAGGGAGCACCTTAGAGCTTCCTCCTTAAACACTGTTAGGTTTTCACAGCTTACAAAGGGACAGCCTAAAGTAAATTCTACAAACAACACAGAAGAGCAGCGTTTTTAACAGATTTACCTTTTTGGGGTGTTAGGATGGATGGGCAGGGAAAGAAGAAGGGGAACTTTTAGGAGTCTATCACAGGGGTCTCACTGTGAGAGGGCAAAGGCCTGTCTCAAAGAGTGACAGCAGTGGCAAAGAGGAAACGGTTATAAGGGTGCAACGCTGATGTAAGAGATGTGGGTTCAGGACCTGGGTGGGGAAGATCCCCCAGAGGAGGGCACGGCAACCCACTCCAGTACTTTTACGTGGAGAATCCCATGGACAAAGGAGCCTGGCAGGCTACAGTCCATGGGGTTGTCCAGAGTAGGACACGACTGAAGCGACTTAACACACATACAAGTATATATCATTTTTAAATAAAGTTTAAACATGCTAACCAGTTCCTAAGAAAGACATTTATAGTAGTATGCTTTAGATATTTGCAAATATTCCACATGTAATCATTCCACACTTTTTTTTTTTTTCAAAAATGTTAGCAAGGGTATTCAGGAAGAATTCATTTGTCTAAATCAGGTAAGTGGAAACATGTTATTCTGTTTTTCTGAACATTTTTTTTATCTTTGTTGACTAAGAGTGGTTGATCAATTTCAGTTCTTCTACTTCCTCTCCCTTTTCTGTCTGTCTTCCTTTTTAGTTTCCTTTCCTCCTTTTGAAGTTCCCTCCTCTTTGGGGTTTTATTTCTAGCAAGTACTCAAGTAAGTGCTTTTCTTTCTCAAATACATATTTGCGTGTACTTGGGCTTTCTTTCTCTTCACTCTTCATTGAAGATCAATCACATAGCCTTTCATTTGGGATAAAAAGACATTCTGATTGGTTCTTCATGCATCTGAACACACTCACAGCTACACTATCCAGGTGGCTACAACAGGCCCTCGAAGGAAACTTGAGATGGGCATAGCAACCAAATAGTCCTTTCCAAGATTAATATCCCCAGTCTGAAAAATCAGTTACCTAACAAAGTTAGTGACTAAGAAATAAGCAGATATTACTACATGCTCGAGAATCAGCTCAATATTTTAGTCCAAATTATCGACATGCATGCAAAAAATCCACACTTTCTCCATGAACTTTCAGCTTTAGTCAGAATTAGAATTTCCTATCTCAATTTCCATTCTAGATCTCTATGCTGTCTTTGAAGTCTAAAGTGCTGGCCAAAGCCTGAGATGGTGTGCCCTTTGTACACTGCCTGAGTCATTTTTGTGCTCCCCTGAAATCTGTAGGCAGAGGCTGCAGGCACTGACCTTCCCCACAAACCTCAGCTGCTTTGACCTACAGAGTATATTTTGAGTCATTCCCATGCAGTCTGCCTCATCTAGCTGGTGTTAGTCACATGTCTTGTCAGTGTCCATAGGGATAGCACACCTGGGTCAGTAAAACGGTACTAGACGTATATTAGGTAATTCACAGAAAAAAATGTCTGGTAAACAATTGCATTCCATCAGAAAGTTCTGAACAAGCTTAATGTTACCAAAGATGAGAATGTCAACTGATAGGAAATGGTGGTATTTGGGCTCTTTCATGCCGAGTACATATTAATAATCTGTATGCATATATAGCCATGACAAGAATACATTAATTTGGAATATATAGAGTCATTCCAAATCACTCTGAATGCTTTTTAGAAACCATAGCACATGTAAATGTCCAAACTTGTGCCATCAATTAATAAGTCTATGAAAATTTGACTCTGGATCTCTGTTTATATCTCTGATATCACCACCTTTTCAGAGATGACAATGAAATAAATTTTGGTGCTTCATGTTCTTTTAAATAGTAAAGGGTCATTTCTGTAAGAAGAGTGGAATTTGTCTGCCTTGGATCAAGAAAAGATATCAAAATACTTCAGAAAGAAGTGTAGAGAGAAAGTCTAACCATGAATTCATTTTACCTACTTGGCTAACACAAAGCTCCAAACAGAGCCACTCATCCTTATGTTCTTTATAACTCATATCAGAGCTTAAGTTGGTTCAGCATGCCAGCAAAGCCCTGTTCAAATCTTAGAATGCCATGTGGGCAGTTCAAAGCCTGCCAAAGCCTATTTATAATCCATCCGAAGGCTCGGCTCATTCTCAGTGGATTTGCAAATTCAAACACAGTATAATACTGCAAAGGTCGTCAATTCTCTCACTGTTTTTCATGATAATTCTAATTCTTTTTTTTGCAATAAGCAGAAAAAAGAAACAGCACTTCTGAGCAAAACAGCAGTAAATGAAAATGAGAACTGTAGTCAGGCCAGGTTTTGAACCACCTTAAATGCCAAAGTAACACGGGTAGAACCTAAACTCTAGGGCCAAAGCATATTTATAGAAGACTCATTTTCTAATGATATGCAAGAATGGATTATGGGTGGGGGTAACATTTCTAAAAATAATTCAAGAAAAAATGAAAGTCTGAATTAGGTGAGAAGTAAGAAAAAAAGAGAGACCCAGGAGAAAACATTTAAAAACAACAAGAAAGGTTTGGTTCTTAGTCATTGTTTCAGTGATTCATCACCAGCACAAAGTTCTATTTCTTCACAGACTATTCATTTGACTCAAAGTATGCTACTCCATTTTACCTCTTTCAGTGTTCATCCTCTGTCCCCAATCATATATTACAATCTTGGAATGTTTATAATATTCAGGCAACACATTGTGGAGCACCTAATTCAGAGGGTACCCCAAAATATGTTCATGTTCAAAGCAGAGTGTAGAAGTAATGATAGCATAACTTGGTTATTATTGTTATATATTAAACTGGGGAGAAGTCAAATATAAAGACATCCTTTAACTAGAAACTTTCAGGGCATTAATTTTTATCATCCTGTGTTGAACACTAATTCATTCCTGGGGTCCAATAAATATTTGTTGAATAAATAAATTACATACAATTGTATGCAAGTCAACAATAATTATGATTCAATGTAGAAATACCAACATAATCGTAATTAATTACACGGCAAGTGTTTGTCCTTTGAGTAACTAAGTCTTACGTGCAACATGCACTAATATTTGCATATACAGTACAATTGGTGCCTAAGATAATGTCTTAAGCATTTTTATCTAGAAAAGAGTATGAGTGATATAAATCAGTATTTACGCCAACTCATTTTAGAATTCACTTGATTTTTATGGGCATGACTCCTTATCCGTCTTTCTAAGCAACAATGTTTAAAATCTGTCAGTCTGGCTCCTAAATAAATTCTCATTATTTCCGAAAGATTTAACACCCTTATCCATATGTCTACATTCTTATTTAATTGAAACATTAGAATATCTTTAGAGAACACATTGATTATTTATTAAAAATGTCTGTAAGTGCAAAGCGGTGTATAAGATTCTGCTATGTAGGCAGATATCAATTTAAAAAATAACCTGTTACTTTGCCCTGTTGGTGACTCTTAAAAATATTTACATGAAAATGAACTAGATCCATTATCTTAATAGTTCTGAATAACTGTGTTTCTCATATAATTCAACTTCCTAGCTCATATTTACACCAAAACTGCCCATTTCCTTTTTCACCTCCTTTATGTAAGTATCTCCTTCCTTCTGAAGTCGCATCTTTTTGTCTTTTCATACTGCCAACAAAGGTCTGTACAGTCAAAGCTATGGTTTTTCCAGTAGTCATGTACAGATGTGAGAGTCTGAACATAAAGAAGGCTGAGTGCCGAATAACCAATGCTTTTGAATTGTGGGGCTGGAGAAGACTCTTGAGAGTTCTGTGGATTGCAAGGAGATCAAATCAATTAATCCTAAAGGAAATCAACCCTGAATATTCATTGGACGTGCTCATGCTGAAGCTGCAATACTTTGGCCACCTGATGTGAAGACCTGACTCACTGGAAAAGACCTTGATGCTTGCAAAGATTGAGGGCGAGAGGATAAGGGGGTGACAGTGGATGAGATGGCTGGATGACATTAGTGACTCAACAGACATGAGTCTGAGCAAACTCAGAGAGTGAAGACAGGGAATCCTGGCATGCTTCAGTCCATTGAGTAGCAAAGAGTGGGACATGATTTAGCAACTGAACAACAATGTAGACATAGCTTTAGTCACAGTTATCAGAATTAGTTATTTAATCTAATCTCTAATGTAACACTCAAGAGCCATTCCTTTTAATGAATAAAAATGAAGGAAAAATAAAATCTATAAAACATTACTCCAAAAGCAACAACAACAAAACACAAATTATAGTGGGAGTTTTTCAGCATCTCTATATGGCATCTCCAATTGGCCACATGTAGATCATTCTGAAAAGATGTTTTATCACATATCAATGCTATTGAAACCAAACCATGTCAGATTTTAATATTCTGATTTGTGCCAGGCTTTGTGCTAAGTGCTGGTGATTTAGTATTTACATCAATGATGAATGAATATTTTACCTTCATAGACTTTACAGCTTATTAGAGCAAAAAGCAATTAAATAAGGAATCACACTATATTGAGGCAAAGGACATCTCATAGCAATGCCACTAATTAACAATAATTGTTTTTAACTAACAATAATTGTACTTCTGGTGTAATTTTGTCCACCTTTCCCCATAAACCACAAAATCAGATAATAGGATTGTCTGCCAATGTGAAAGAAATTTATTGGCAATTCAGAGATGTTTCAGTTAAAGAGTGCAACCTAACATGTGGTGAGAATACTATGCTCACTATCTTGATAGTTAATGGCTAAAAAAAAATCCTGCAGAGAACTTTCAGTAGAAGATTTTAAAACCCAGATTCCTAAACACACGGCTGGGGGGGTGGGGTGCGGGGAAAGCCAGTATCCACGGAGTTGAAATGGAGAAGAGATGACAAGGCTTCTTCTTCCTCTGGCTTCATGGAAGCTACTGTTTCCCACACTAAAATTCAAAGAATTTATGAAGTATATTTGCTAGTTGTCAGGCTCCTGGAATGATTTTTTATCTTCTCCTGAGGTTTCCACTAAAGCTGAGTAAAAGCTGATGAATTTCATGGTAAATACAAGACAAACATTTTATCCTGGAACTTCAGCTGACTATTCTCACTTTTGGCTTATTTGCATTTATTAAAATTCAGGTTTGGGACACTACATTTTGTCTGCGAACTTTTTGCTTTAATTAACAGAGTAGATATATGTGTGGCAAGAATTGAAATTCTAAGTTTATATGGAGAAGTTATTCCTTGCTACCATATCCTTACCAAGCTATCAACTGTCACTTTAAGGTTGCAAAGAAAGGAGCTTTTGGGAACAGAATGAGATGTTAAGCAGATGAGGGTTTTTGCTGGTTTTGTTCATTAACCAGTTTCCTAGAAATACATCTTTTTATGGCATTCTACTAAGAATGGACTTTTTTTTTAATTTAAGCAAATTTAGAATAATTAATAAATAATAGTATATGAAACACTGCTGATGTGCTCTTATGCCTGTTTATATCTTACTAAAACTCACTGGAAGCAATCAAGTATAAGAAGACATAGATACGGAGAAAGAATTCCCGAGCACTCTACCAGATGAAGCTCTAATACTCTCTAATGTGCTAATGGGAGAGCTCCTGGGACAGACCTAAAGTGACAATGTGCTGACCTCTCATTCTCCAAAGAGAATGTCCATCTCTACCCGAGACAGCCCTCTGAAAGCAAAATGCAAGCTTTACCTCCAAGTTAGCGAGCAGTTTTGACAAAAGCAGTACTGTGCTTCAACTCTGGGGTGACTTTATCTTTCACATTTTCCCATTGTTGAAACTGGGATGAATCTTCAGTTTATGAAAAGTTATCCTTTAATTGGAAGTACTTTTCTTAGTGGTATACTGAGCATAATAATGCACCTTTACATTGATGACACCTTAGAATGGATGAAATATGATTGCTCTCAACCTGTAGGGGTTTCAGATGTGGTAGCAATAAATATTGGAAATATAGTAGGTCAAATGAAAGCCCTGTGGATTTCCTCTGAATAAAGATGCAGCAGAACAGTTACTTTCCCACATGTGAGGTTGAACCTTGGCCCCCTTTGACCTTTCTAGCACACCTGCACAGATAGGGAGCTCTATCTTCTGTAATAGCACCTCGGAATATAAACGCCAGGATCTTGTTTTCATAAATAATGCAGGCATGAGGGTTATTTTACCTTGATTGCTTATTCTCCATTCTCCAAAGCTTATAGCTTATACCCAAATGATGTAACCTTACCATTTGCATTAATTCATGAATTTGAAACCAACCCTCTACAAGTTCCCTGGAGTGGTTTCCTTTCATTGGTATGCATGTAAATAGCACCAAAGCTGGCATAAAAATGAACTATTTACTTTAGGAGCTTCTGCATAGGAAAAAAATCAAGCAAATGCTTAAGTTTATTAAACTAAAATTAAAGCTATAAAGTCTTAAATACTGAAGATAGTGTCTAAAATTGGTGGTGCTAAAGTTTGAAAAATATAAACTAAAAACAAACTGAAAATGGGAAGAAATAACTGTGGAGCACTTTTTGATGGCACTGCCCACCAACCAAAATATAGTCTGATTCTGGTACCACTATAGAGTTTATGAGACAATCTAGTATTAAGTTAAAGCAATCAGGAAAATAGTAGTTCCAAGCATCTGGGGTTTAGGCCACAAATGAATATACATTTTAAACCTGCCTTTAGTTAGTGACAATACCTGTTCCCACTTTTATAGCACTGAGTATAATTGCCTTGTAATATGAACAGTTTCACATTTTATACATTTTGACAATAAATTCCTCAAAAAAACAATAACTGTTCAATTTGACCATGTCTCTTTGAAATACCTTCCAACAGATGTCTCTACCAACAGCCCCATAAGAATTAACCCTAGATTCACCAATCTTACCCATGAGACTTCTGTAGAACTTCCCACATTGCCCCTTCCATGCGGCCAATTGCAGTTTTAATTTCAACTATTCCTTATCTTGGAGAATGTTGATCTTACCAAATACATCTCAATTTCAGGGTCTAGATTTGCTCCTAATTTTGAAGCTGTTGTGGTTTCTGCTTAAGTTTTTCTTTTTTTGTTGTTTTGCTTTGTTTTTCATTTTTAAGACATACAATACAGCATAACTTTCTTTCTCCATGCTTCAGTTGCTTTAGAGAACCAAACTGAAAGATCCCGTTTTAAATAATCTGTTTATATCAGCATATTTTAACTTTTGGCAAGTTGCCTTTTTGCCCCCCCCCCCCCCCGTATGTCTTTGCTATATCAAAATATCAAACTCAAACTAATGTGAGTTATTTAAGGAGGGAAATTCACAATTCTAATTAACACAAAATTGAACTTGATCCAAAAAAGTAGCAAAAGAGAGAACTGAAGAGTGGATTGCTAAAAAGAGTGGCCTGAAGGACTAGGAGATCTGTATACAACTGTTCTCATTTCATTTGAAAAAACCTGGAGAAGGAAATGGCAACCCACTCCAGTACTCTTGCCTGGAGAATCCCAGGGATGGGGGAGCCTAGTGGGCTGCCGTCTATGGGGTCACACAGAGTCGGACACGACTGAAGCGACTTAGCAGCAGCAGCAGCAGAGAGGCCAAAAAGCAAATTATTCTTTCAACAAAAAACTGCAGCTAGAAACACTTTCTGTTCCGATTCACAGACAGAAGAACTTCAAGATAGCTGCTTTGCAGAATCCTCTATTGTTCCCCATAAGATCATCCACTGCCTCGAAGTAATTTGCTAAGCGGTGCTGGTGGAAGGACCATTGTGAATTGGCTCTGGGCCAATATACTTGGCCGTGCCTATCACCTGGAGGCCACTTCAATGTTACAGGAACAGCAGACCTGATGTTTCTGGATTCTTACCACATGGCGCAGCCATAAATGGGTAGCAATGAAATAGATGAAACGTGTTTTACGGGATAGTTCCATTTGGCCATGTATATAGAGAACAGTCACAAGACTACTGCGTGAGAAAAAGCTTAAAAGAGATTGTATTTAACACACAATATCTATGAAAGCTAGAGTTATTAAAAGCACATCAGCCTAAAACAGAATTTTATTCAAATGCCTCAACACACCTCCATCTTCTGATCATACATTACATTGGGTTGGCCAAAAAGTTTATTTGGGTTTTTTCCATATCATCTTCCAAAAAACCCAAATGGACTTTTTGACCAACTCAATAATAGATTTATTGATACAGCTGACAGAATGGTTGGCATATGCTGAAAGTTACTATGCAGAGATCCATAGCTCATTTTTCTCAACTGTCCAACATCCTTTCAAGGAAAAAGACTGTGTAATTTGGAACAAAATATAAGTCTGTATTTCTAAACAACTTATTCAAATGATGTTTCAATACATTCACAACTAAAGCACTCCATTTCTATTCATAAAAGGTTCAAATGTACTTTACCATTTTAGTAAGGTAAAATGATCTAACCAAGTAGCCATATGCTGAAACAAAGCTCAAAGGAACTCCTAATCTGAATATCTTTTATTAAACATTTTCAAAGATTTGGCAATATATACAAGAAATGTCTCATATATGCTAATCTCAAATTATCAAATTTATAGAAACAATCCATAATCTATAATGTCAATAAGTGCAAAGTATTTTCAGATATCCCACATAAATAAGGAAAAAGTACTAATCACTAAAATATGGGGAAATTATATTTAAGACTTTATTAGTTGATAATTTGAAGTTCTTTAAGAAAACATAACTTTGGAACTTTAAGCATTTAAAGTAAAATAGAAAATTTGCTATCGTACGTTCTTCTTTGCACACTAACACATTACAAGTTTGTTAGCTAACTTAAATTTCCAACTACCAAGAAAAACATTTTCTTGATTAAAAAATAACCTATTAAGAATATAATGGCAAATAACCTATTAAGAATGTAATGGCAAAGTGTTGACTTGAAATTTGAGAATAGTGGGCTACAGTGGACATTCATAATGAAAGTCTGGGAGTCCCTTACTAGGAAAAAAAAACCAAGTTTTGTTTATTATTTACCCTTATTAATAGACCTGAGATTTATTCTATCTTTCAGTAGAAAAGAATATAAATCAATGCAGGTAAGGACGGAAAGTGGAAGGAAGGAGGAAAGAAGGATTTACAAATAACTGAGCATTTAACGAAAGACATCTATATTGTAGACATTGACCGTCTTCCCTTCTCATACACCCTTCTGTTGCTTCAAATAGTTAAAATACAAGCTTTCAGATTTTACACCTAGCTCTTACTGACTCATGAAGATTATAATTAAAAGGAAAATCTTCCCATTTATCAGAATCACAAACTAATCTGAAAAATCAAAATAAATTTGAGTATGTTTGGTACTTGACTCCAACCATAAATATTACTAATGCTTTGTTAAAATAACAATGACAATGATAATAATGAATGACAAAAACAACATATACTCAGCTAAGTGCCTATTATGGAGGCTTCCAGTTTTTGTTTTTTTAATAATCAACTCTTGACAGATTTAGTAACTATTAAAGCACCTACCAATAAAATCTCAAAAGAGATTTATAATTCAAAAAACATGGCTATTTGGGGCTTCTATCTGAAGAAGTTCTCTGCATCAGAAAAGGGCTGATTCATCTGAATACTCATTCTGAACACATTTAAATTGCATCATCTTTAAAATGGTGAGTTCACTATTAAGGGTCCAGTATAGGGAGATAGAAAAAAATTTACTTCTTGGCTTTGTGTCTTACATAAATTTTACTTATCCCTCAGGTAGACAAATATTAATTCTGTTTTTACTTATTAGACTAGCACACACAATTTAGTCACGAAAAGGGATTCTGTATATTTCCAAAGTCCAGGTTCTCTCTTACTCTCCTCCAATTCTAAATATTTTGCCTGGAACCGTCTTGGCACCTTTCATCACTTGGCTGGTTCTCCGCCATCCTGGTTGTCTGTGATGCCTACGTACATCGGTCCACTTCCTGAAGTCTTTTTAACTCATCTTCCCCCTTAGACTGTAACAGCCTTGAGGATAGGGTTCTTGCCTTTCTTTCCTTTGGGTTCCCAGTCTTGCTAAGTTTCTGGCACACGGCAAACATTCACCAAGTGTTAACAGATCTCGACCCCATCTTGAGCTTTTTATTTTAGAGAACTAAAATAAAAATTTACATTTTTTAAAAAGTCAGGCTTGGAACTCATTATCAACCAATCTTTCATTATGTTGGGCTTCCACCTAAAAAAGTGAGTGTAACGCTTAGTCCTCACAGATACACTAGAAAATAAAATGATGGCAAAATGTAAAATTTTTCAAAACCACGTTAGGACAACAAAAGAGACTAATGTAATCCACTGGTTTTGAATTTTTTACAAAAAGTAACACAGATACACACACAACAGCATCCATCTCCGTAAAAGGTGTGGATCCATAACGTATATAGAGGGAAATCACATGTAACAGCTAATCAAAAGTTAATGCTTAGAAAAATTAGCATGCTATACTTAACTAAGGGAACAAACAAGATGAAGAAGACGACAGATTCCTGGAGTTTATTTGGGACAGCCAACTGGAGGTTCGATAGTAGATCAGACAGTAAAAAATTCTGCCCACAGTGTGAAAGAAGAGGGTTCAATGCCTGGGTCGGGATGATCCCCTGGAGAGGGAAATGGCAACCCACTCCACTATTCTTGTCTGGAGAATTCTGTGGACAGAGGAGCCTGGCAGGCTACAGTCCATGGGGTAACAGAGTCGGACATGACTGAGTGGCTACCACTTTGACTTCGTTGGAGGTTGGGTGGGGGAGGCGGTGAGAGGACAGTGCTGTTGTAACTGGATTATGCTTGGCTCCCTGGTAAGAGGACCCCTGGGGAAGATGTCCCTGGGGGAAACATTTGCTTATGGAGCATCTGAGCATGACCTGTAATAAAGTGGCAAATTATGCTTAGATCAGACACACTAATACCCACTCTTTCTTTTGGATTAGAGAGCACAGAAATGCTTCCTCCCTAGGGCAAAACTGAGAGCAGAAAAATGTTTTTCCTTCCACCTACAGTAAATATTTGAGGAAGTTTAAGAGCAAATTGATTTTCAAAATGAAAACAAAACAGCCTTTCTATGCACTATTCAGGGTCTCTAGAGGTACCCTGGGCCGGTTGGAGGATGCTGTCTCAGAATTTGAAAAAAAAAAAAAAAAAAAAAAATTGGTTTCTTTGTCCTTCTGACTTTTCCAAACTAAAATTTATCTCAGAGAGCCCTATAGGCAGAACTATCAAACATGCAACTGCCTCTTGCCCAAAGACATATTCTAGTCTCAACAGAAAATCTCCCCACAATTTAAACCCTCCCTGGGGAAGCAACAGAGATGACTGTGGGCAATCTGGCTCTACACCTATAATCTGAATTGGCCAAGACAAAGTGAGCTTTATTAGTCACTTTGATACTATGAAAGGTCACCCAAATTATGATTTTTACTACAATTAGCTTACAGCACACTCATAAACATCTCAGCTGCAGCACAGTTCTGGAAAGGGAGTGAAATTCTTTCATAATTCAGAAATACCATAAAAACTACTTTCAATGTGATCTTTAATACAAAATGGACAGTTACCAATATAACTGAGGGCAGGAACATGGACATAAAGGATGTCCTTTGGAAAAATATTGGAACATAAAACCTTATATGAATCATAAATAAAATTTACAAGCAATGTAACTCTGGAGAGAAGGCACACTAGATATGGATCTGCCTATAAGTGCTGATTCTCAAGATAACTACCTCGTTGACTCTTGTTTAATCTGATATTAGTATTACCAACAGCAAGAATCAATCTTTTAATTCTTTTTAAGGATAGCAAGTAAGCAAATTAGATGACAATATATCCATACATATCTTGAGGCCTGAAAAAAAAGTGTCCTTTGCAATATATTAAATAACAATGTATTTAAAAAACAACTTATTAAATAGCATTAAATGTATTGACATGTTTTGTAAAATTTTTAAATGCATAGACTACGGTTGCTCTTCATCTAAGCTGGTCAGACTGAACTGAATATCTATTACCATATTGATTCCCTTATAACTATCAAAATGAGCTTTTCATACCCCAGGTGTGAAATTTATTATTTCTTATAATAAAATGAATTAGATTAACTAGCACAATATAACTGTGACAGAAGACAATGTGGCTGGAGATAGGTAAATTCCCTTGTGCCCTAAGAACCTCTTTAGGAAAGTTAATCACAATAATATGTCTCAACTGTTGAGTGAGTTTTTACGTGCCATAAAGTATGCTAAGTTTGTTATGTAATTTATTCTATATAACTTCACAAAATACCCTTAAGATAGAGGTGTTATCATCCCTGTTTTACCAAATAGGGCAAAATGTTTAGAGAGTTTATGCAATGTGTCTGGATTCTCAAAGCGGGGAATTACAGAATTGAGGCTCAGTCAGTATGTAAAGGACACAACTGACCACAGAAGATTACTCGCAAATCTTTTTTTGAATCTACCCAACCTGCAGACAGTGAGGCTTTTTCCTCGCCCCCCACCACTGACTTTTTTTGTGATCTTAGAAATATTTTCAGTTTAACAAGTTCCAGTGGACATAGCCACTCCCCATTTTAATTGTTCAGCATGACACAGCACTCTCTTCCTGTGGCTTTGAAAGCCCCCCCAAACTCCAGGTTTTCTTCTCTACCTATCCTTCAAGATCTCTCCAAGCCTCCTTCTCCTCCCCAACCATTATTTACTATTAGAGGGCCTCTTTTCTATCCTCACAGCACACTCCTTTCCTACCTGATCCCATTCCTGCCTATGACTTCAAATATCATCTCTATGCCACCGAATTCAAATGGCAAAGCTAGTCTGAAAGAGCAGGGCCACTCAGGGAACACGAGAGTCGAGCGTGTATGTACGCATTGCTTATGCTAACCACAAGGATAACTGTAGAGTTTTAAACCCTATTAAATCACACACGAATAAAAATGACCATTTTCTTGGATAAAAATTGGTCCCAATTAACCTTTTAGGAAAAATGAAGAACTCTGCTGCATTTCTTTACTATATACTATCTGTACCACCTATTTTCACTTTATTATTAAAACACACAATATAGGGCTTCCCTGGTGGTCCAGTGGTTAAGAATCCACCTTGCAACGCAAGGGACACTGGTTCAATCCCTGGTCTGGAAAGATCTCACATGCCGGGAGCAGCTAAGCCCATGCACCACTACTGAGCCTGCACTCTGGAGCCTGAGGAACCGGGAGCCCAGGCTTCTCAGCAAGAAGCCACCACCACTGAGAAGCCCGCCCACCACAATGAAGAGCAACCTTACCTGCCGCAACTCCAAAAAGCCTGCGTGCAGCAAGGAGGACCCAGCGCAGCCAAAAATAAATAAACCTTAGAAAAACACACTGCGTATATCCATGAAAGCATTCTAGGGATATCCATGATCATTTCCTTAAGTCTATGACTTGGAAGATACTGTACTTACATTTTTTGAGACATTTTATTTTACTATTTCAAATCCAACTGGCTAATTATTTCACTGAAATCAACTGTGACCTTGCAGTCAGGGTGTATGAAGAGCTTGTCCAAAGTGCAACTAATATCCAGTCTAACATATGAGCAAAATTTTCTCAGACAGTCACATAATAAGCATCAAATGTTTGGATGAGCCATGAGGGCCACGAGGGGTTCAGAGAAAGGCGAGCTGATGTCAATGTCAGAGCCAGTTGGGGCCTTATCTCCTGTACGAAATCCTTCATTGTAGCATTGAGAAAGCTGATAGTTGTACGGTGAGTCCTTTCCTCAACAGCCACGGTTCTCAAACTTAACGTACCCTTTTAAAGTAATTTTAAAAAATCATGTACCCTTCACAGAGGTGTATATTTAATTCATTAAATGTAAGTTTAAAAATTTAATTTTAATTTTGAGATGAACATTTAATTTTTCATGATGCATTTAAATAGCAAGGACTCTGAGCTGTGCCACATTAAAAATAATGTTTTGGAATAAAACTCATATTAAGCATTTTAATTAATCCAGAGTTATCTAAATACTAGGGAGAATGACATAAACAAGATTTTATTTACAGCTTGAAGTTTTATTTTATTCCTATTTGTTTCTGAAAGCATAATTTCTATCCTATTCTCACTAAATTTTACCTTACTGTAATAAGTTTTATGACTAAAAGTCTTTCTATTGATATTTCTCTGCAATAAAAATATGCAGAAATGACTTTAAAAACTCAAGACCATATAAGTGTAAAAATAACTGTCTTCTGGATTTAATTGCAATTAAAATTATTTGAAGGGCACAATTACCAAAACAAAACGTATCTGAAGTTGTGGTGACTATTAAACAGATCACAATTACTAGAAGTTAATCTCTTAATGAAATGGATAACTTGGCCTTTTTCCATTTATTTCATGTATTCCATGGGTGACCATTACTTAGTGCTAAAAGAAGACAGGACCCAGCATCAACTTTCTTCCATTTTCAATTTGTTATTGTCTTTATTACTGCAACTGTGGAGATTCTTTGTTTACATAAATAAATAGATGGAAATGGAAGAAACGCCTTCCATTATAGCAGTGTCACTCAAATCCTTGAACTCCTCAGCTAAATGCCAGAAGTCAGTGATTTTCATCAAAAATTATTTTAATCATATATTGGCTGACAACTCAATTAGGCCCTTCTGCAACTTTGCTTAAATAGAGAATTGTAAACCACTTGACTTGCAAATAGATTTGTTACACAGTCAGAGTCATTTCACCTGTCAACACTAAAACCAAATTGTCTCTTGCGTTTTTCTGGTGGTGGAGGGTGAAGGGTGGAGGGAGGTGGGTATCTTCAAAGTTCTGAGTCTATATACCAGTGGGAAAGCCTCATATAATCCCAGGGAATACAGTTCAAAGTCCACTACACAATAAGGTGATGGTAATTTATACTACATGTATATATGTTCACTTCTCCTAAAAGTATACTACTGAGTCAAACTAGAGCACACCAATTTGAATCAGATAACTTCAACTGAAGATCTCCCAATGATCTTCCTTTATTATCAGCAAATAAATATACACACTTAACGGTTCAAATGTCTATTGCAATTCAGTGTTAAGACAAGTTATGCAGAAATCTTCCGAAGAACATCAGAATTTGTTTTTATATTCCCAGCAAGATTGTATGGGCCAAATAAGGCAATGCATTATTAGTAATACTCATTCATCCAGTCAGCTATGATTTTTGGAAAGCAACTAGATGTATTTCCTTAGCTGGGTTCTGAGAAATAGAAAATTGGCTCAAACCTAAACAATGTTTTCTGGCTGCAAACACCATTTCTCAGAGTTACAAGGACTTATTAAGAAAGAAGCCAAGTACTTAGAGCCATGTTGAGCAGTTTTTCAGCTGTAGGAGACTACAAGCGGAGGCTTTCCTCGTTCCATGGCAAATCCAGGAACTCACAACCAGATGAACACAATGCAGCTGAGAATGCCAACAGCACAACCTCCAAAAAATCCAAATGTGTGTCAGTTTCTATTTGTAAAATATAGTTCCTTCAGAAACGCTGATTTTTTGGTTTGTATTTTTAGCATATATTTGCCATGAGATGAAACTGTAGGAGAAATTTTACTTATTAAGAATGAAAAGGAAAAAAAAAAAAAAAACAAAAAGCAAGAGAGCACATGGCCTTTGCTAGGCATTAAAATCATAAGCAAAATGTTTATATTTTTAATTTATAGATAAATTAACACCTATTTTTTTTCCTTTATTTTTCTGTAGGAACTACATTGAAGCAGATCTTCCCCCTCCAGGAAAGCCAAAGGAAAAATAATACTCACTGAAAAAGTGGGATGGCGAAAGTTCTCCATACTTACTCCTTGCCTTAGAGTCACCTCAACAAATGGCGCTGTCCACGCACCCTTTTTATACTGTGTGTGTGTAGGCGAGGGGGTTGTGGGGGCAGGCCGCTTCGTAAGATGATTCTCCATGACCCACGCCCTTGTCAAATCATCTCCATCTCTGGTATGAGAGACACCTGTGATATGACGGGCAGCCCTCCTGCGCTGAGGTTACTTGCTACAGCTGACTTGAAGAAAACATGCATCGCTTCACTGGGCTTTAGGCAATCACATGAGCCCTTAAAATCTGCCTGGGGACATCAAGTCAGAGATGTGAAGCCAGAGAGGGAAATTCTCTGTCACAGCTTTTGAAGATGGAGGGGACCCCCCGATAGCGAACGCAGACTGTCTCTAAAAGCCGAGAGCAGTCGGAAAGGAAAGAAAAATCTCAGCCCTTGTAAGTGTCAGGAACTGAACTCTGCCAAAATCACGCGAGACTGGAAGAGGACTCAGTTCAGCTGATGATAATGCAGCCCAGCTTGCTTTTAGCTCCCTGGACCTTTAGCAGAAAAACCAGCCCAGGCTTCTCACCTATAGGACTGTGAGCTAATAAATAGGCGTTTTTAAGGCACTGTGGGCTAGAAAACCAGCCCTCATACCTGAAGGGCAAGGAGACTGAAGAAAGAAGCAGGTGGTAGGTTTAACAAGCAAAGGAACTTATATGGGAAGCTTGTCTTGGGTGGCCGCAAGATGAATAGATCTCAGGACCGCCTGCCAGAATCTTAAACGTTTATATACGGCTCTTAACGGGGTCAGCCACATACACAGACCAGATGGTCTCAACAATACTCTCTCAAGGATAAACCTTGGAACAGGTCCTAGCACAGAGATGGTGGGTGGAGAGTACATTCCAAGGACAGAAAAAGGGTCGAGGTACCTCCAATTGTCTGGGGTCCAGCCTATTGGCTGGACCAACCACGGTCCATGTTGGCCCCCCCATTGGGGGCCAACCATGGTCATGTCTGCTTGATGATCTCCAACAGGCACTCACTAAGTTTGTGGGAGCTTGTTCTACAACAAAAGGAGACTAATATACATGCATTCTGCAGATGGACTGTGAGGGAAGTTGGAGTGCCTTCAAAAAGTCTGGAAGGGTGCTACCCTGCTACCTGTCCAGAATGTTCTGGACACAGTCTACCTACTGTTTTGGGCTCTGTACTGTGAACAAAAGCCCACTAACGTCCACTAAAAGGAAAATAAATGTGCTTGATGGAAACCAAGAATCAGAGCTATAATTATTTGAAAACTATATGAAAGAGATTGATTCTCTACTTCTCATTCTGTTTATTAAGCATCCAAACAATGAATGGACTACACTTTGACTTTGCTTATATAAATACTCTCATTTAACAGTGACAACTCCATGAAGCAGTTACATTCCGATGAGAAACCAGAGTCCTAAATTTATCTTTAATGTATTTGGTGTTTTCTTAATCTTGTATCTCTCCTATACTTTATACCTAAAGTGTCTCTCATCTCTATTTGTCTAATATAAAACCTTTTAAACAGCCACACCACAGACAACCTCACCACCAAACCAGTTACTGAAGTCTGAGACCTCTCACTCTTAGTTCTAGACTCAGTTCTTCGGAATTACCATTTGAATATATTGTTCCCAGAGTTTGCTGCAGGGTCACTGTGTTTATACACATAAGGTGTCAATAGTTTAATCCTTCCTAAAGCAATGCTTTTTTTCAGCCCCAGTTGCATAGGAGAATCACCCACGAGCATTAACCATTCACTCACTGCCTGGGTCCCTGCATCAGAGATGATGATTTAACTGGTCTGAAGTGGGGTCTGAGCTTGAAATTTTTGAATCTGCTCTGGAGATTCTACAATGGAGCCAAGGTTTAGACCTCTGATGCAGATTTGGCTCATACTTTGGAAAGAATTTACAGGGAATGAAAGCAGTGGGGAAAAGGAAACACTAACAGCCCGCAAGATCCTGCTTTTGCCCCAAGATATCTGTCTGGGCAACTGAGGACTTAAATTCCTCACTGAAAAGAAGGTGTGCTAAATGTGCTAAATGTTTCACAGCTATGTTGATACAAATAGTCCTGTGGGCCTTTCTACAGTAGGAGTGTAGTTTTTAAAAATTTACACTGTTGCTTTATTTAATGTTTCTATTTAAGCCTATTTAAAAGAAGTATCTTCATCTTCTAAAAATCACTGCTTGTATTCCTATTCATCTCCTTCCATTCAACATAGTATGTAATGCTATCCTTTTGTTTCAGGCTTCAACGTGATTGCTTGCAACTTCTTTTATTTATTTATTTTTGGTATTTATATAAACAGGGTATATAAATGTATCTCATTTAGCCTATTTAAATATATCCTATTTACCCCATAAATATAAATATATTTCTATAATTGGATACTTTTGGTATCCTATTTAAAGTGTTTCATTAACTTTTTCTTTGTGACAACTTAAGCCTGTTTTTTAATTATTTGTGTTTTAATGGGAACATCTTTGTTAACAAACACAGAAATGTATAAAACAGAAAGCATATTTGCATGTGTAATACTAACCCCAAAGGTAAATCTCTCTTACACTGTACAATTCATTCATACCTGATATTTTAGTTCCCTGAATACATTAAATCTCTCTGACCTGTAGGCTTTCTTAGATGTTATTTCCTTGACCTTAAATAAATATTCCTGATAAACTCTTCCCTCTCTTTTTGGTTTCAGTTAAATAGCTTTTTGCTTTTCTTAAGATGGAGTGTACCTTTCTAGACTTTGAATGCATATAAATATATGTATATACAAAAAACCTCGAATAGCCAAAGTAATCTTGAGAAAGAAGAATGGAACTGGAGGAATCAACCTGCCTGATTTCAGACTCTACTACAAAGCCACAGTCATCAAGACAGTATGGTACTGGCACAAAGACAGAAATATAGATCAATGGAACAGAATAGAAAGCCCAGAGATAAATCCACGAACCTATGGACACCTTATCTTCGACAAAGGAGGCAAAAATATACAGTGGAAAAAAGACAACCTCTTTAACAAGTGGTGCTGGGAAAACTGGTCAACCACTTGTAAAAGAATGAAACTAGAACACTTCCTAACACCATACACAAAAATATACTCAAAATAGATTAAAAATCTAAATGTAAGACCAGAAACTATAAAACTCCTAGAGGAGAACATAGGCAAAACACTCTCTGACATAAATCACAGCAAGATCTTCTATGACCCACCTCCCAGAATATTGGAAATAAAAGCAAAAATAAACAAATGGGACCTAATGAAAATTAAAAGCTTTTGCACAACAAAGGAAACTATAAGTAAGGTGAAAAGACAGTCCTCAGATTGGGAGAAAATAATAGCAAATGAGGAAACAGACAAAGGATTAATCTCAAAAATATACAAGCAACTCCTGCAGCTCAATTCCAGAAAAATAAATGACCCAATCAAAAAATGGGCCAAAGAACTAAACAGACATTTCTCCAAAGAAGACATACAGATGGCTAACAAACACATGAAAAGATGCTCAACATCACTCATTTTCAGAGAAATGCAAATCAAAACCACAATGAGGTACCATTACACGCCAGTCAGGATGGCTGCTATCCAAAAGTCTACAAGCAATAAATGCTGGAGAGGGTGTGGAGAAAAGGGAACCCTCTTACACTGTTGGTGGGAATGCAAACTAGTACAGCCACTATGGAAAACAGTGTGGAGATTTCTTAAAAAACTGGAAATAGAACTACCATATGATCCAGCAATACCACTTCTGGGCATACACACTGAGGAATCCAGATCTGAAAGAGACACGTGCACCCCAATGTTCATCGCAGCACTGTTTATAATAGCCAGGACATGGAAGCAACCTAGATGCCCATCAGCAGACGAATGGATAAGGAAGCTGTGGTACATATACACCATGGAATATTACTCAGCTGTTAAAAAGAATTCATTTGAATCAGTTCTAATGAGATGGATGAAACTGGAGCCCATTATACAGAGTGAAGTAAGCCAGAAAGATAAAGAACATTACAGTATACTAACACATATATACGGAATTTAGAAAGATGGTAACGATGGCCCTATATGCAGGGCAGAAGAAGAGACACAGAAGTACAGAACAGACTTTTGAACTCTGTGGGAGAAGGTGAGGGTGGGATGTTTCGAAAGAACAGCATATGTATTATCTGTGGTGAAACAGACCACCAACCCAGGTGGGATGCATGAGTCAAGTGCTCGGGCCTGGTGGGCTGGGAAGACCCAGAGGAATCGGGTGGAGAGGGAGGTGGGATGGGGGACCGGGATGGGGAATACATGTAACTCTATGGCTGATTCATGTCAATGTATGACAAAACCCACTGAAAAATAAAAAATTTAAAAAATTTAAAAAAAAATAAATAGATTTAATTTTGACACATTTTGCTGAAATTTTCTCCATAAGTTTTCTTCCCAATTTAATTTCCATCAACAGTGTTAATTCGTTTAAAGTTTACCTTTTTATTTTATTTGTTAAATGTCAACTCATTATCATTTTATTAGAAAAAGACATTTATATTTATCTTAATCAATGCATGTATCAACTGCTACAAATATTTCAATAATGATCAAACTGATTCATTTCACAAAACTGTGAGAATTGAATAGTGCAAAACAAGTCTCTAGGTCAAAATTTTAAATCTTAACTGATCTATGGAATTCATAAAAGGTAAAAGCTTTCCTCAATTTAACCTTGCTTAATGCAAACCTAATAAAGTAAATATTTCACAGATAATATTAATTTTCATGTGTAGCAGAAAAATTGTTTCAGAAGTATATGTACAAACTAAAAATATGATGGCAGACCCAGTATCATTTTTCTGTTTTTGATATTAGTGTGAATAATACATTTTAGATTCTCATATAAGATGTCAGTTGTATTTATACTTATGTTGAAGTTATGAATAGCACACCATTTTACACATTTTCCAAAACCTTGGGGGTCCATAGAAGTATAGGTAAAATTTTTAATACAATTACTATTTAAAAAGCAGGAAAGAAAGAATTAATAAGAGCAACAAGAACAACAATAGAAACAGCAGCAGCAACAACCACCACCTAAGACTTCACTTTAGAGAATGGAGAATCTCTGACAAAATATTGGTTTACCCTTATTTCTTCCTAAGAGCAAATTTACCAAAATAATAATAATAACTACATAAAATTCCCAGAGGTTTAACTTGTAACAGACTACCCTAACACTTAACATTGTGAATGGAAAGTTTATCCGTGACTATTTACCTTAATTTGGTTAAGAATATGAAGCAACACATGTTATTCAGGTTGCAGAAAGTACCATGAAAATCTGCTAATTAGACGAGAAGTAAGTGCCCAGTGGGAAAATAGGGGATATCAGAATATCCTTCCTAGCCCAGTCATCATTCAGAGCCGAAGTCAAGAAGAAAAGTGATGTGGAAAATTTCAACAGATATATTTATGATAATGCTTATGATACCAGATATGGTCAGAGACAAGAAAAAGAAGCTAAAGGGGGTGTGTGTGTGTGGGTGGGTGTGGGTGGGTGGGTGGTGTTTCTCTTTCTTGCTATCTCCCTCAGTCTCTTTCTCAGAGATTGCCCACAGTCTTATAAATTTGTAGGGCTGGGAGGACATTGTATCCCATTGTGTTCGAGATCACTAATAATCCCTCATCAGAGTTCCATCTAACACCTCTGACCCAAGGCCACCTGGCCAAGTCATGCCCCTTCCTAGAGATAGGTGTTTGTGGGCTCATCAGGAAAACCATTCATTCCACAGGCCACAGTAATGTCAGGGAGCTTTTCAGCTCTTTACTGGATATCTCAGAAAGAAAGTCTCACACGCATTTCCAAATCAATCTGTCCAAATTCAAAGTCATTTTATTCCCTGCTGAAAAACTGTTTTCTAAATTTTTCTCCCATCACAGTTAACAGTCTTACTGTCAGCTATACCACACGAGAGCCTGTGGCCTTCTCTCTGACCCACTCCCTTCCCCACTCCCACGGCCTGGCACATAGCGCGTACTGAGGAACAGAATGTAAATGAAAAAGAAACAAAGAAGGGATGAAAAAAAGGAAGGAGGGAAAGAATAGGCAGGGAGAGAAAAAGAATGGAAAGGAGGTAGTTTCTTTCAATTGGGGAATATATTGAGGTCCAAGTGCACTGTTTTTCCACATTGATAACCCTTGGTCAGGCACTTCTATTTTTTCAATTGCATTATTACAACTGGCTACTAATTTGTCTCCTGCCACCTGTCCATCACTCTCTTATCTCTCAAAATTGCTCCATCAGTATAGTAATGGTTTGCTGCTGGTCACTCGGTCACTCAGTCACTCAGTCCTGTCTGACTTTCTCTGATCCCATGAATTGCAGCACACCAGGCTTCCCTGTCCTTCACTATTTCCCAGAGCTTGCTCAAACTCATGTCCATGAAGTCGGTGATGCCATCCAACCATCTCATCCTCTATCATCCCCTTCTCCTCCTGCCTTCAATCTGTCCCAGCATCAGGGTCTTTTTCCAATGAGTCAGCTGTTCGCATCAGGTGACCAAAGTATTGGAGCTTCAGCTTCAGCACCAGTACAATGGATATTTAGGGTTGATTCCCTTTAGGATTGACTGGTTTGATCTCCTTGCAGTCCAAGGGACTCTCAAGAGTCTTCTAGCACTACAGTTGGAAAGCATCAATTCTTCGACACTCAGCCTTCTTTATGTTCCAACTCTCACATCTGTTACATCACATCCATAATGGTTACCTCTGGTTTAAAACATATTTAATGAATCCCACTATTTATAACTATATTTTTCCCTGATGGCTCAGCAGTAATGGATCTGCTTGCAATGCAGGAGACACAACTTCCATCCCTGGGTCAGGAAGATCCCCTGAAGAAGGAAATAGCAACCCCCTCTAGTATGACAGAGGATGAGATGGCTGGATGGCATCACCAACTCGATGGACATGAGTTTGAGTAAATTCCGGGAGTTAGTGATGGACAGGGAGGCCTGGCGTGCTGCGATTCATGGGGTCGCAAAGAGTTGGACACGACTGAGTGACTGAACTGAACTGAACCAGTATTCTTGCCTTAAAAATCCATGGACAGAGGAGTCTGGTGGGCTATAGTCCAAGGGGTCACAAAGAGTCAGACATGACTGAGCGTGCACACACACACACACACACACACACACACACACACACACACACACACACACACATTATTTATAAATTATGTTCGAATTCCTTAGCTTAATCTGGGCCCTCAAGTACAATTATTAGTAGGCTTTTACAGATCCCTCTTCAGCAGCCCCAAATCCAAGCCCCCTCCTTATCCCATCTATATCAAGGTCATCAGAGGGCACAGGTGATACAGAATTGTCACACTTACCACCTTTCTGTATGCAGTGTTCACAAACTGAAACAATACAACCTGAAACCTTCTCTTCTAAACCCTATACAGCTAATCTTTCCTTAATAGTCAACCTGAAAGTCACATCTATAAACCCTTTGACATCTTCAGAATGAAAAAGTCCTCTACCCTCTTTGTGTGTCTACAAAATTTGGTTAAATCTATTACAGTATTCATTTTAGTGTAAAAGGGATAAGTACAGCAACAATAAGAGCTCATAATTATATAGTCCAGGAACCCCTAGGGTGTCAACTCCTCTGAAGACTGACCAGGCTCTGCCATTTATGCCTCTTTGCATCTCTAGCACCCAAGGCAGAGCCAACAACAGCTATGCATATGTCATACTTAATGGACAGTAACCTGTAGAATTTTTTCCAGATTAAAAAAAAAAAGTTAGGTCACATGACATTTACATTTTTTACAGACCCAACCTAAAGAAAATATTTCCACTTATCAAAAAGGCTATGTTTTAAGTTCACCTTTCATAAACAGACTTACTAGGTAGCTCAATCAGTAAAGAGTCTACCTGCATTGCAGGAGACCTGGGTTCAGTCCCTTGGTTGGGAAGATCCCCTGGAGAAGGAAATGGTAACCCACTCCAGTATTCTTGCCTGGGGAATCCCACGGAGAGAGGAGCCTCGCAGGCTAGAGTCCATGGAGGTACAAAAAGAGTCAGACAGGACTAAGGGACTGACACTTTCACTTTCTGTCATATATATCACAGTGCCCAGTGTTCCTCACATGTGAGTCTGCACCCCCAAGTCACTCTGATACTGACCCACTTCAATCAACATGAACCAAGTAAGATGCACTAATCTTGATGCCCCAAACAAACAACCCCTTCCTACCATCTGCCTCCTCTGTCTGATAGGTCTTTTGTTCTCTCTCCCCCTCCCTCCCTCTCTCTCTCTCTCTCACACCCACACACACTTGGGAATATTATGGTGTTTTGGGCTTAACCCTCTCCATTAGGTTCAGTCCTCTCCCAACAGCAAGTGCTCTCTTTCCAATAAATCAATTTCAACAAGCAGGTTTGGACAGTATTTCACCTTCCTGTAATTTTAGTCCTTCTGCCACTGAACGAAACACCAGCCAAGTCATATAAGAGATATATAAGTTAATAAAATTCCAAACTCTATATAGGAGTATGCCCGTTCTCCCTCTCCTGAGGACATTAAGATTGATTTCCATACTTGATGGAGCCAAAGTCACTGGGAACAGAGGGTGGCCAACAGGAAAATCTGCCTTTACCAAGGACCTATGCTAAGCCTGAACTCAGCATCATGGGGCGTGCAGAAGTACATGGACCTTCACACCTGGAAAACATCCTGTTTTTCTGGTCAGAAAGGCTCTCTAAGCAATCAAGATTATTCTGATCTAGGTATAACCCCTGCTATTAGATGACACAATTCCTTTAGCACTGCTTAAGCAACCTACATAAATTAAAACATTTGCACACATATTATCAGACTCATACAATAAAGGGCTCTTCACCGTTAAAGTCTCTCCCCAGTTTACAGGGCTTCGTGCGTAGCTCAGTTGGCAAAGAATCTGCTTGCAGTGCTGGAGGCCTGGGTTCAATTCCTGGATCGGGAAGATCCCCTGGAGAAGAAAATGGCAACCCACTCCAGTATTCTTGCTTGGAAAATCCAAGGACAGAGGAGCCTGGCAGGCTACAGTCCATAGGGTTGCAAGAGTCAGACACGACTTAGAGCTATCTTTCTTTTTCCAGTTTACTTAGCATCCACCATGTGTATGAAATGTTCCTAAAAGCAGCAGAAGATATTAAGAAGAGGTGGCAACACAGAACTGTATAAAAAAGGTCTGGACCCAGATAGCCACAATGGTGTGATTACTTACCTACAGCCAGACATCCTGGAATGTGAAGTTAAGTGAGCCTTAGGAAGCATTACTAAAAACAAAGCTAGTGGAGGTGATGGAATTTCAGCTGAGCTATTTCAAATCCTAAAAGACGATGCAGTGAAAGTGCTGCAGTCAACATGCCAGAAAATCTGGGAAACTCAGAAGTGTCCACTGGACTGGAAAGGTCAGTTCTCATTCTAATCCCAAAGAAGGGTGATGCTAAAGAATGTTCAAATTACCACACAATTGTGCTAATTTCACATGCTAGCAAGGTAATGCTCAAAATCTTTCAAGCTAGGCTGCAACGGTACCTGAACAAAGAACTTCCAGATGTATAAGCTCGATTTAGAAAAGGCAGAGGAATCAGTGATCAAATTGGCAACATCTATTGGATCATAGAAAAAGCAAGGGAATTGCAGAAAAACATCTACTTCTGCTTCATTGACTATGCTAAAACCTTTGACTGTGTGGATCACAACAAACTGTGGAAAGTTCTTCAAGAGATGGGAATACCAGACCACCTTACCTGCCTCCTGAGAAATCTGTATGCAGGTCAAGAAGCAACAGTTAGAACCGGACATAGAACAATGGACTGGTTCAAAATTGGGAAAGGAGTACGTCAAGGCTGTATATTGTCACCCTGCTTATTTAACTTATATGCAGAGTACATCATGCAAAATGCTGGGCGGGATGAATTACAAGCTGGAATCAAGATTGCTGAGAGAAATATCAATAACCTCCAGATGCACAGATGATACTGCCCTAATGGAAAAAAACAAAGAGGAACTAAAGAGCCTCTTGATAAAGGTGAAAGAGGAGAGTGAAAAAGCTGGTTTAATACCCAAGATTCAAAAAGTTAAGGATCATGGCCTCTGGTCCCATCATTTCATGGCAGATAGATGAGGGAGAAATGGAAACCATGAGAGACTTTATTTTCCTGGGCTCCAAAATAACTGAGGATGGGGACTGCAGCCATGAAATTAGAAGATGCTCGCTCCTTGGAAGAAAAACTATGACAAACTAGACAGCATGTTAAAAAGCAGAGACATCACCTTGCTGACAAAGGTCTGTATAGTCAAAACTATGGTTTTTCCAGTAGTTGTGTACAGATAGTTGGACCGTAAAGACTGAGTGCCGAAGAACTAATGCTTTTGAACTGTGATGCCAGCGAAGACTCTTGAGAGTCCCTTGGACAGCAAAGAGATCAAACCAGTCAATCCTAAAGAAAATCAACCCTGAATATTTATTGGAAGGACTGATGCTGGAGCTGAAGCTCCAATACTTTGGCCACCTGATAGGAAGAGTGGACTCACTGAAAGACACTGATGCTGGGAAAGATTGGGGTCAGGAGGAGAAGCGGGGTGACAGTGGATGAGATGGTTGGATGGTATTATCGACGCAATGGACATGAGTTTGAGCAACTCCGGGAGACAGTGAAGGGAAGTTTGGCATGCTGCAGCCTATGGGGTCACAAAGAATCAGAGACCTCTGAGTGAGTGAACAACAATAAAAGTTGTACGAAAAGAGAGATGAGGAGAAGGATATGCATTGAAAAAAAAAAAAGATAACTTAAAGAATAGAGAACCCCACTTAATCCCAGGATCTCTCTTTTGTTCCATTCTTCTTGGCTCCCAGTTCAGCCTTATGAAAGTCCACTGAAGCATCAGACACTCTGTAGTCAGTATCCTCTAAGCATCACTTAAATAATTAAACAGAACCAAGGAACATTCAAAAGCTTTTCCTTCTCAAAGATGACATTCACTTTAGTATTCATATCTCATCTGGAAGTTAACTCTGCGGCTTGGACTGTAGAATGCCTTCCGATTTGTAATTCTAACGTGGCATTACTCTTGGGCATTAGTGACACGGTGTAAAATGCTGGCATTTACAGAGTACTTAGCAGTGATGCCAGTAAATCAAGAAGACGTTTCAGTAACGCTTAGGTATTAAACTTCTACCTCACTCACCCTCTGTCCCAGCCATTAGTGATGTATAATTGAAATCTTAATTCTAACTGACTTAGGCAGAGTCAAGCCACTTCAGGAAACAATAATGCTATCTGACACACATGACCTTTTTGATTAAAATAGCTTGTCTCTTTTAGAAAATGCCTCTTCCATATCTCATTAACAGCTTCAGAGCCTCCAATATTAAAAAAAAAGACATGCATTTCAGGAGATGCCTAGAAAATATGCTTTACTTTTGGAGGTATTACTAGAATAACAAAGTATTTATCTATGTTATTGTTAGCAAGAAGGATTCTGGCTTCTGTAATGAAACGTATAAAAAACTTAACAGCAAATATCAAAGCATCTCCAAGGATACAAGTGGTCTATAGGAACATCAAATTAAAAAAAAAAAATCCCAATTTATTGAGAGCTCTCCAAATATACAAATGTTCACAAAACTAATTAGACCAATCACTAATACCTGTATCATAATGTTGACTAATGAACAATTCTGTAGATAGCTGCAAGAGATAATTGGATGACATTTAATTTACAGAAAGAGAGACAGGGGGGGAAAAAACACATAAACACAAGCAAGAGCTTATTCCTCTGCTCAGGTTTCACTGTCATAGCCCTATTACCCAATTCTAACCAGAGTGAGCTCAGAAGGCATTTAGGAAATACCAAGAACTAAAACCTCATTCTATAGAGCATCCCTTAGACAATCTTACTTATCAAACAGAAATAGAGACACAGACATGAAGAATAAAAAACGTGGATACCAAGGGGGGTAGATGGGATGGGATGAATTGGGAGATTGGAATTAACACATGTACACTATTGATACTATGGACTAAAAAAAAATAACAACTCTATAGCACAGGGAACTCTGCTCAATGCTCTGTAGTGACTTAAATGGAAAGGAAATTAAAGAAAGAGGGGATATATGTATATGTACAGCTGATTTATTTTGTTGAACAGAAGAAACTACCACAACATTGTAAAGCAACTATACTTCAATAATGTGGTTTTTTTTTTTTAAGTATCTCTTTGCAGTGACTGAACTTTCCAAAAGGCATAGGGCACTGAATACCACAACTTGACCCAGAGCACAGATAAAGAACAAAACAACACGGTATAATAAGATTTTATTTTTTAACAGTATTTGTATTTGGTCCTAGTCAGGTAAGCAGGTTTCCTTCTGAAATGGAAATCAACTAGATAGCTAAAGAGATAATTCTTGGATGATACACACAACTGCATTTACAAAGGATTTGGGCTCTGACATCATTTAGTGTCTAACAGAGCCAAAGACTTACAAATGTCTCAGAATACCTGGGAAGCCCAAGAAGTCTCAAAGTTGATCCCATAGAGCAAGACATAATTTAAGTCAGAAATATATTGTTTGTGCATATGTGTATACCCATACCACCCGCCTCTGACACTGACCTGAAACACTGGAGCTCAATCACTTGCTGACAAATGTCATCACCTTGCCAGAACTTAACAGAATATACTTTAAAATCATAGTTTTCTAATGAAAAGGTTTTAAATATTTATTAAAAGTAATATTTTTAAATATATAAGCTTTTCAGAAAGTTTGATGTTGCCTGCCACTAATCAGAATTGATGTTTGAGCCTTCTTTAAAAAAATATGAGAAAGAAAGATGGAGAATATGAAATAATTTCTTATATAGTAATATTGAGCAACAGTCAAAAACAGGTTTGCTCAGAATTTATGTTTGGAAGTGATAAATAATTATATTTGTTTCATCTGATAAAGGAGAGGGTAGGGCTCAGTCATACATTTAAATCTTTGCTAAAATGCAATGTTTCACTGTACCTATAGGATAAAACCTTAATCAGTTACATACATATGCTTGGTGATATGAAAAGTTTAAAAACTTTTTAAAAACTTGGTGATGTGAAAGTTTAAAAACTAAAAATGTGTCATCTTTGATTGAGAAAGCAGTTGGTCCACAGCTATTTAACCACCAAGCTAATTGGCCTGATAAATCTTGAACTCTTGAATTTATTGACAATAGACTCTGTCCTATAGAAGCAAGTCATTCAGTTGAGAACAAACTTTGATGATGTATACGAATATGTGTAATATATGTGTGTTTCCTTACTCATATAGAGACATATGTATATTTGAACTTCAGAAATTAAAAACCAAACAGGGAAAAAAACTTCATGTTACTTTTTGTTTTGTCTTTAATTAAGTTGTTCAGCAACACATTCATTTTCTGGGCGACTATGATTAAAGCAGTTACATATTTGACACTATATATCAACACAAACAGTTAAGACTAACACTCACTGTTTTGATGTTTGGACACACACAGATATGACATTAATAACTGTTAACAGGCTACACTATTTTCATTGTGCCCCAAAGTATGACATCTGACAACTCAAAAGATATTTAAAGTTGCATATTCTAATGTTTTTACAGAACCATAATTTAATATGGAAATTGATATACATATAGTAATTCATTTAATTTCTACTTTAACCACCACTGAAAAACAAACTATTTGGAATCCAGCAAGCTTCTTGAACTCTTCACATTACTGATCTGTATATAATATGAGAAAATCAACAAACTCCAATTGCAACAGAACAAGTAAATTCAAGATCTTATTTGGCATGTATCCAACATTAACAAACAAATAAAAAATAATAATTTCTATAATTATACTTTTTAAATGAATGTACAATGGAGATTTAAGTAAAAGTAAGTTTTTTTAAATGATAATACCAAAAAGTCCCAATAAGTAATAGTGAAAAGTAGCATTTTATATATTTTTTTTTTTTTTTTTTTTTAATATTATTTTATTAGTTGGAGGCCAATCACTTTACAACATTTCAGTGGGTTTTGTCATACATTGACATGAATCATTATATTTTAAATGGATGCACATATTTTTTGTATTTGGTTATCATGCTATTTAGTATTGCATGTTCTTCCTCAAAATACATGCACTACATACTGAAACAGCTCCCTATAATACTGTCCATTTGTGAAATTTAAGAGTTTTTTCCAATAAATTCAAATAAAAATACCTGTTTTACTCCAATAGAAGTTAAGGTAAAAGGAAAACAAATGATTGATGTGCTTGACAGAGGTATAAGAATGATCCAATATTTTCTTCTATACAAGGGATGTACATTTTGAGTTTAGGAAAAATATATTCACAACTAATTATTTCCATAACACATGATTCACAGAAAACTAATCAAAATGATCACATAGATCACAGCCTTGTCTAACTCAAAGATACCATGAGCCATGCCATGTAGGGCCATCCAAGACAGACAGGTCATGGTGGAGAGTTCTGGCAAAACATGGTCCACTGAAGAAGGGAATGGCAAAACTCTTCAGTATTCTCCCCTTGAAAACCCCATGAACAGTTTGAAAAAGCAAGAAGATATGATGCTGAAAGATAAACTCCCCAGGTCAGTAGGTGCCCAATATACTACTGGAGAAGAGTGGAGAAAAAAACCCCGGAAAGAATGAAGAGATGGAGGCAAAGTGAAAACAACGCCCAGATGTGGATGTGACTGGTGATGGAAGTAAAGTCTGATGCTGTAAAGAGCAATATTAAATAGGAACGTGGAATGTTAGGTCCATAAATCAAGGCAAGTTAGAAGTGCTCAAACAGCAGATGGCAAGAGTGAACATCAATATTTTAGGAATCAGTGAACTAAAATGAACTGGAGTGGGCGAATTTAATTCAGATGAAAACTATATCCACTACTGTGGGCAAGAATCCCTTAGAAGAAATGCAGTAGCCCTCAGAATCAACAAGTCTGAAATGCAGTGCCTGGGTGCAATCTCAGAAATGACAGAATGACCTCTTCTGTTTCCAAGGCAAATCATTCAATATCATGGTAATCCAAGTCTATGTCCCAACCAGGAACGCTGAAGAAGCTGAAATTGAATGGTTTTACGAAGACCTACAAGACCTTCTAGAACTAACACCCAGAAAAAGATGTCCTATTATCACAGAGGTCTGGAATGCAAAAGTAGGAAGTCAAGAGATACCTGGAGTAATAGGCAAATTTGGCCTTGGAGTACAAAACAAATCAGGTCAAAAGCTGACAGATTTGCCAAGAGAATGCACTGGTCATAGCAAACACCCTCTTCCAACAACACAAGAGACAACTTTATACACAGATATCACCAGATAGTCAGTACCAAAATCAGACTGATTATATTCTTTGCAGCCAAAGATGGAGAGGCTCTATACAGCCAGCAAAAACAAGACTGGGAACTGACTGTCGCTCAGATCATGAACTCCTTATTGCCAAATTCAGACTTAAATTGAAGAAAGTAGGAAAAACCACTAGACCATTCAGGTATGACCTAAATCAAATCCCTTACAATTATACAGTAGAATGACAAATGGATTTAAGGGATTAGATCTGATAGACAGAGTGCCTGAAGAACTATGGACAGAGTTTCGTGGCATTGTACAGGAGGTAGTGATCAAGACTATCTCCAAGAAAAAGAAATGCAAACATCAAAATGGTGTCTCAGGAGGCCTTACAAATAGCTGAGAAAAGAAGAGAAATGAAAGGCAAAGGAGAAAAGGAAAGATATACCCATTTGAATGCAGAGTTCCAAAGAATAGCAAGGAGAGGTAAGAAATCATTCCTCAATGATGAATACAAAGAAATAGAGGAAAAGAATAGAATGGGAAAGACTAGAGATCTCTTCAAGAAAATTAGAGACACCAAGGGAACATTTCATGCAAAAATGGGCACAATAAAGGACAGAAATGGTATGGACCTAACAGAATCAGAAGCTATTAAGAAGAGGTGGCAAGAATACACAGAAAAACTATACAAGAAAGATCTTTATGACCCAGATAACCACAATGGTGTGATCACTCACCTAGAGCCAGACATCACTGAATGTGAAATCAAGTGGGCCTTAGGAAGCATCACTACAAACAAAGTGGAGGTGATGGAATTCCAGTTGAGCTATTTCAAATCCTAAAAAATGATGCTGTTGATGCACTGCACTCAACATGCCAGCAAATTTGGAAAACTCAGCAGTGGCCACAGAACTTTTCAATCCCAAAGAAAGGCAATGCCAAAGAAAGTTCAAACTGCTGCACAATTGCACTCATCTCACACACTAGCAAAGTGATACTTAAAATTCTCCAAGCTAGGCTTCAACAGTATGTGAACTGTGAACTTCCAGATGTCCATACAGGATTTAGAAAAGGCAGAGGAACCAAAGATCAATTTGCCAACACCCATCGGATCATTGAAAAACCAAGAGAATTCCAGAAAAACATCTACTTCTGCTTTCTTTATTAGACCAAAACCTTCGACTGTGTGGATCACAACAAACTGTGGAAAATTTTTTAAGAGTTGGGAATATCAACCATCTGATCTGCCTCCTGAGAAATATGTATGCAAGTGTCAAGAAGCAACAGTTAGAGCTGGACATGGAACAACAGACTGATTCCAAATTGGGAAAGGAGTACATCAAGATTGTATATTATCATCCTCCTTATTTAACTTATATACAGCATGTATCATATGAAATGCCAGGCTGGATAAAGCATAAGCTGGAATCAAGATTGCCAGGAGAAATAGCAATAACCTAAGATATGCAGATGATATCACCTTTATGGGAGAAAGAGAAGAGGAACTAAAGAGCCTTTTGATGAAAGTGAAAGAGTGGGAAAGTTGGCTTAGAACTCAACATTCAGAAAACTAAGATCATAACATCCGGTTCCATCACTTCATGGCAAAAAATGGGGAAAAAATGGAAACAGTGAAAGACTTTATTTTCTTGGGCTCCAAAATCACTGCAGATGGTGATTGCAGCCATGAAATTAAAAGAGGCTTGCTCCTTGGAAGAAAAGCTATGACCAACCTAGACAGCATATTAAAAAGCAGAGACATGACTGTCAGCAATGGTCCATCTAGTCAAAGCTATGGTTTCTCCAGTGGTCATGTATGGATGTGAGAGTCGGACTATAAAGAAAGCTGAGTGCTGAAGAATTGATGCTTTTGAACTGTGGTGTTGGAGAAGACTCTTGAGAGTCCCTTGGACTGAAGGGAGATCCAACCAGTCCATCCTAAAGGAAATCAGTACTGAATATTCATTAGAAGGACTGATGTTGAAGCTGAAACTCCAAAACCTTGGCCACCTGATGCAAAGAACTGACTCACTGGAAAAGACCCTGATGCTAAGAAAGATTGAAGGTGGGAGGGCAAGAGTACGACCTAGGATGAGATGGTTGGATGGCATCACCGACTTGACGGACATGAGTTTGAGCAAGCTCCAGGAGTTGGTGATGGACAGTGAATCCTGGTGTGCTGCAACCCATGGTGTCACAAAAAGTCAGACACAACTGGGCTACTGAACTGAACTGAACTGAAGTCATTACTAGTCTTGCTCTGACTACCCAAGGATGTCTGAAGTACAAATAAGACCCAGATAACAGAAAAAAGACTCTCTAGCATTCATTAAATCAACTGCTGGAGAAAGGCCTTTGGAAGAGATAAATGTAATTAGCAGGAAAATTCATCTTATATGCTAGCAGATTTTTTCTAAATGAAATATATCTCACAACTCCACTACTGAGTTATAGCCTTCCTCTTGATTATGAGAATCATTTGATTAAAATGTATCTCATGGGCTTCCCTGATAACTCAGTTGATAAATAATCCACCTGCAATGCAGGAGACCCTGGTTCATTTCTGGGTCAGGAAGATCTGCTGGAGAAAGAAAAGGCTACCCACTCTAGTATTCTGGCCTAGAGAACTCTAAGGACTGTATAGTCCATAGGGTCGCAAAGAGTTGGACAAGACTGAGTGACTTTCACTTCACTGACATATATAGTCCTCCTAGGCTTGAAATAGTTTTATCTCTTCAAATCCCTAACAGAAAACTGTCCTAATTTTAAGTCAACATTAATGTTCATGTTAAAACACATTTATAAAGGAAACATTAACATCCCCAGCCTATCTGTTTTTTTTTTTATTGTTCTAAACTAGAAAAAGTCAGGCCAAATCAGTCCAATAGATAGAGATGAATGAGCACCACCACTGTCCTTGACACTTTCTTATCTATTCTTCTAAACACCTAAACACTTAGGAACTGAAATGTTCTAGTAGTGACAGTGCATGATGAAAGGGGGGGAAATTCACAACTTTATATACTCTGCACACTTTGATTTTTAACTCATTCATCTTGTAGAAAATTTTGCTTCTGATGCAGTTGACATGGCAAGGTAGTGCACTCTCTTAGTCACTTGTGGATATATGTTGATGATGATTATTAATTTCATTTATTAATTGGAGGGTGATTGGGGATGAGATTAACATTTAAATCAGTGATTTGGGGTAGTGCAAGATGGTTCTCCATAATGTGGGTTGGCTATGGGTTGGCCTCATCCAATCAGTTGAAAGCCTGAACAGAACAAAAAGAATAGCTTCCCCAGCAAGAGGGAATTTTCCAGCAAACTGCTGGTGGATAATAACTGCACCACAGCCAGTCCTGGGTCTCCAGCCTCCCAGCTCAGCAGGTTTTTCCCAGATGGCGCTAGGGGTAAAGGACCTACCTGCCAGTGCAGGAGATGTAAGAGACGAGGGTTCAGTCCCTGGGTTGCAGAGATTCCCTGGAGGAGGGCATAGCAACCCACTCCAGTATTCTTGCCTGGAGAATCCCATGGACAGAGGAGCCTGGCGGGCTACAGTCCATGGGGTGGCAAAGAGTCCAACACGATTGAAGCGGCTTAGCGAAGTGCAGCTCCCATAATCACATGAGCCAGTTCCTTATAATGAATCTCTCTCAGAGAGATAGATGTAAAATAAAGAGCATAGATCAGTAGCTTCTTTTAAAACAATTCTTTCCATTAAAGGATTTTGAATCCATTATTAAGTTTTAGTGTTTCAGAAAGTTCTCCTTGTACATGAGAATATCTTTTAGCTGTGATGTGATTCACATACGCACTTTCATAACCACATAGAAATAAGAAAATTCTGTACTTTTTTCCACATTCAGGTGAAAAAAAGATAACATAAATTGAGTAATGGATTCCCTGAGAATTTCTGCTCTTTTTAAAAAATCTATTATAATATTTCCTCAAAACTCAGTTTATTCACTATTTTTTACTTCTTCAAAGTATATCACTCTTTCATCGATTTAACCTTATAGAAAGAATGTCCAAGGTGTAACTTAATGTTTTCTATATGACATTGAATGGGTTGTTGGTGAGACTGGTCAAACTTTATTTCAGCTTCAATTTTTAAAGTTTCTTTCTCTCTTCCTCTTAAACACCTAAACCTAAGCTAAAATGAGAAAATAAATGGGTCCAGGTTCAGAAAATTAATTATTTAATGATGGGTAACTGCAGAGGTCAAGCACATTAACATTTCATTATTATAAGCATTACTATCACTTCATCTTCTTTTACCTTCTGTAGGACATACTCTCTGAGGATCAAGACAAAATGCTAATAAGAGGTGTACAGGCAATAAACTTAGGTTTCTGTAAGTCCTTTTAGAGTTCTTTGTTAGAAAGTAGAAGATAATGTCTGCCATAATATCAATTCTCTTTCAAGGTTCCTGGCTGATGCCTCCACCTCAACCACATTATCTTACCTCTAAGTCAGCTGACCTTTTCCTAGCAAGAACTGAATACTCTGAAAAGCCCATGCTTCAGTTCAATGGCCAACCTTTATTCCCTACACAAGCAGGAAACTCCCAAACCAATGTGCCAGTATAGCAGGCTTACATTTTGACATTGAGTTTCTGTCTTCTGCTATCCACAGAAACTGATATTTATATATACGACCTACAGTCTCCATTGAAAACTTCACAACCTCTATTGAAACCACTAAAATGATGCATGGAAGAGCCATGTTGATTTTTTAACAGATACAGTCATTTTCCCTTGAACAGACATAGTTTTAACCTAACGGAAAAAGAAATACTGACGGAAAGCTACAAGCCTATTTCTAGCCTCACTTCAAGGTCTCCTCCCCAAAAGACTTCACTTCCTGATTTTTTCTCTTTCTTAAGGCAAAATACCTTCTTGGAAGAATTACCATTTCACTAATTTGGGAAGTTATAATGGCACTCAACTCAGGCAGCGGTAAAAGACCCAAACCATTCTGTGTGCATCTTGTAACGCTTCATAACGCACCTATTCAGTCTCCCATCTTTAGGAGGATGTCCTCATTCTGATCTAAGAACATTCTCTATAGATGAATGGACAGGTATTACAGGTGCATTTTCATCATTCATATGAAAGCACTTCTACTTTCACTTTTCTTTCTTTTTTCTTACAATGTTACAGTTTCTTGGCTTTCAGCCATAACATCAAAATTTTCCATGATTTTTTCCCCCCAACTTGATGTTTAGTATAAGCCTCCTTTCTTTAAAAAAAAAAGGTTTGGGGCACTTCTTTTTTAGTTTTTCTTTATTTTGAGGGCCCTGAAGCTATCATGATGTGGAGTTATGTAGGGGACAAAAAAAATTCCTCTCCATTAATAATTCTTCAAATATTTCTGTCTAAGAATCTAACTGAATAGCTGGATGAATAAATATAGTGAACAACTCATAGTATTTGTGAATAAAAACTGAACCAGGGGTTATGAATATGTAGAAACCCAGGAAGCAAACCATACTTCCGCTGTGGTGATAAACTTGAATTTACTATCAGTGCAAAGTTTAGAAATCTTCAACTTGAATCATCCATTGGTAATTGGTACCCTTTTCTTCCGTGGAAACTGGCCAGGCCTAGCTCCAGACACAAGCAAGATGTTAGCTAGACAGGCTCAGATATTTTTCTTCTGCCCTTTTAGGGTATCCGCTCTCTCCTAGTGTTTTCTCCTCCCCAAATCCACTTCATCTCTCAAATCCTAGCCTGTCTCTCTTTCTTTCAGGATTACATTACTTAACTTGCTCTCTTTACCAATAATAGTCATTAGCTTTTAGGAGTATGTATAGTTTAATTCCATGTAAGCAGAGACAGAAAACAGTAAGTTTCAATGGTGCAGTTAGACTTCAAGGTTTCCAGCAAGAACAGCCTTCTGCCTAAAGTTACAGCACAAAAAAGAGCTCATAGATGAAGCCAGGGCTCTGCTGGGTCAATTTTTTAAATGTTAGATTTTTCAAACAGCCAATATTTGTTTTGCTATCTGAGGAGTAAAGAAAATCTGGCAGCAAATATAAAAGGAATAAAAAATATTGATCTCTGATTTTGATTGTATTAAGTTCCTGATTTATTTGATTAATAATATAAATTTCATTGATAACTGTGTGCTTACCAGTCACTATTCGAAACACTATACATATATTTGATCATCTTTGCAGGCCCCACAACAACCATGTATCTGTTAACATCTACAATAGAAAATCTACAGTCCTACCATCTGCATAGTAGGCACTTCTGCCTAGAAAGACTTCTACTTAGAAGGTAAAAAGTAAATGATGCAGGCTTATCAAAATGTTTGTGGGGTTTAACATTGATGATATTTTCCAAGTAAGGAAAAAGTTGTGATAATATTAACAGGTCAAGGGGGAATTACTCAAAGCTAACATTGTGTTGCGTGTCTTCAGAGCTTTCTACAACATCCAGAGAGTCCCATGGTTCAATGGCATAAGGTTTTCTTTCCATCACTCAATAATATCCATGTTCCAGACACTGGCCTGAGTGGCAGTATTCTTGGTTACTCAGATTGCTAAAGCTTAACTCCTATTGCCAATTTTCACATTAAATTAAGACCTTTTCATTTTGCAATTAACCTTCTACTATGCTATTTGTCACAAGAACCCCTTGAGTGCTGTGATGACCTAAAATCAAAGACATACTAAAAATTCACATTGACCAAATCCGGATAATAATTTTTATTAGTTTTCTGATTGCATTCCAGAATACAATTAACTTTTAAACCCCTTTTTAACCTTTTTAAAGCCTTTTTAGGAATATATCAACTTCCAACCCATATCAGTCTACATACACAACAGCTAAAATTTCAACTGAGAAAGGGACATAAAACCTGTCTGGATCTGATTACGTTTCACTCATCCAGGAGGCAAGAGACAGCTAATAAGAAAAATTTCCAGACCCTATTAGTCAACACTCTGTAGCCAATGACTGCTTAATACAGATGTGATGAGGGCAACAAGCTGTCCTAAAGAGGATACTTCACCATAGTACTCCAGAAATATCAGCCTTGAATGCTAAGTGTATAAGGATAGAACCACAGGTTTCCATCCATACCAACATGAAGAGATTGACTAGAAAGTAGAGTATGTGTCCATCCCACCTGACCAGGAATACTTGTAAAGAAAGGACTGTGTGTAACAAGAAAGAGAAAATTCCAATGAAGCACACATAATCCTGTATTAAAATACAGGGCAGTGAGGGGACATCTCTGGCAGTCCAATAATTAAGACTGCTCTTCAACTGCAGGGGGTGAGGGTTCCATCCCTGGCCAAGGAACTAAGATCCTGCATGCCACATGGTGTGGCCATTTTCTTAAATTTAATAAATATATAATATTTATTAATTTATTATTTTATTAATATAAAATTTGCATTAATATATAAAGTATATATATATATATATATATACACACACACACACACATATATCCCTGGTGGCTCAGATGGTAAAGAATCTGCCTATAATGCAGGAGACCCAGGTTTGATCCCTGGGTCTGGAAGATCCCCTGGAGAAGGGAATGGCTACCCACTCCAGTATTCTTGCCTGGAGAATTCTATGGACAGAGGCTACAGACCATGGAGTCGCAAAGAGTCAGACACAACGGAGGAACTAACACTTTCACTTTTCACTTTCATATAAATATGAAAGACATATACACATGAAATACATATACATATATATAGTATTGACAATTACTGTAAACAACCTATATAATATATGACACAAACATATGATTAAAACCATCCCTCCCAAATATTACTTAGGAAAATATTTTACTTTTATATTCTTTTGATGCTAAATATCACCTTGTCAGAAAAACCCCACCTATCTAAAATAATATTAGCTTTACTGTCACCCTATCCTAAGCACCCTCTAATACTGCTACATTTTTGCTTTTTGAATTTAATACCACTTATTAACCTGGTATGTGCCTATCGCCTATGATCTCAACTAGAAAGTTGTCTTCATCAGAACAAGGGATTTTTATTCATTTATACCAATTTCCAGTGCTGAAACAGCTACTAGCATAGGATAGGCACTTAATAAACATGAATCAAATGAATGAATAATTTAATACTTTGTAAAACCTATGACGCCCAAAATCTATGACAACCACAGCTTGTTACTAAACAGTATTTTTAAATCATGTCTTATCACAACATGACTAACATTCTTAAACGATCAGTACTGCTAAAGAATGGAGAAAAAAAAATAAACCTAACACATAACCCTCATCTTGCAAATAAGAGTATTGAATTTCAAAAGGATTAAGTTAAAAAATAAGTCAAGGGCTGATTTGAGCCTTCCTCCTCATGTTTCTGTGTGCTAGGTTTCGTGGCAATGAGAGTCCCCCATAAAATGAAAATGTAGGCATATCCGCTTCAGTCGTGTCTGACTCTTCGCGACTCTATGACTGTAGCCTGCCAGGTTCTCTGTCCATGGGATTCTCCAGGCAAGAATACTGGAGTGGGTTGCCATGCCCTTCTCCAGGGGATCCTCCTGACCCAGGGATCAGAATGAACCCATCCACATCTCTTATGTCTCCTGCATCGGCAGGCAGGACCTTGACCATTAGTGCCACCTGGGGATACCATTTTCATATTATGTTCCTTTAAATTCATTTGCAATAACTTGACTCTATTTTAACTCTTACTTCTTTTTGTTTTCCTTAACAATACATTAAAAGGTAGCACATACAACAAACCACCATGTACATACCTGCCATGACCTTTGAGAAAATAAAAGATGAGAAACTCTGCAAATAAAATTGAAATCCCATTCAATGCTCCCCAGTTCCAGTACCCTCGTCCTTCCCAAAGAAGGCACACACCAGGCTGAATTTGCTATGTAGCTTCCAGTCTGCTATCTATACTTTTACACCTAAACAGATCAGCATTGTTTTGTTTTTAATTATATGAGTAGTATAATGTACATATCTAACTTCTTATCACTTTATATTTTGTTTTCTATACTATATATTTATCAAAAGATAAATAATACATGTTAATCAATACATGTAAGTTCATCATACGATGGAATTGCTCATTTTTCTCGTATATCCCTTCATTAGTTAATGTCTTCCTCCAGTTGTTTCCTTTGGTCAATTCGTTTTATCTACCTGATATTTTCTGAGGCAGACACTGTTGGTTGGGTAGCCCCAAGCCCAATCCAAATCCCCTTTTCCTTCACTTGTCTCCACTATAGAGTCTGAAAAAGCAAAACCTTTCTGTTCTCTAGCTTCCTTTGCATCCGGGAGAAGCCATGTGACACGAATCTGCCCCTCTAGACACTGGCAGCTATTTGAAGAGCGGACTCTGGTACAGTTTTTGCTTTCCTGAGACACAGGAAAAAGATCCTTCTGCACCTTTCTTTCCTCTGTTTCCTTTTGAATATGAGACTATTACCTGGAACTTTGGCAGGTATCTTGAAACCATGAGGGAAAAAAACCAAACAAACAAAAAACTGCATGGCTGCTGACTTTCACATCTTTGAGCTAGTGCAAACATGCCATCATTGATGTATATATAAATAACTTCTCTTATTGGTGAGAAAATTCAAACTCTACCATTATTATGTTTCTGTATACTTGCAACTGAAAATATTGTTAGCCCATACCCATTTCTTCACCATTATATTTACATCTATTTCATTATATTTTTCCTTCACTTCAATAGAGCTCACTTTTTAATTGTGCCCCCTCCCACTTAGAAAATATGTGTTCTACTTCACATCATTTCATAAAAGCAAAATTCTAATCATGCATAAATCTTTGAAGCAGGAAAGGTTGCTATTTTTAATAGAGTAGTAATCACAGTAAGCCTCACTGAAAAGTGAGCAAAACCTGAAGATGATTGATAATTTTGAAAACCGTATCTTATTTTTTCAGAAGATATTGAGATACTCTTAAAGTTACTTTGCAGTGGTACTTCACCTATAGGTGAAGGCAATCCAATCTTTTTCCGATCAGACACTATTTGTTTATGTATTCAGACACTATTCAGTGAGAGACCAAGAGCTGGCAGAAAGGAGACTTACAAAAGAGTAGAAATGGGGCTTTCCTTGGGAGTTGACAACCAAGGAGAGAGGGGGAGAGGAGGTCCTAGGACCTTGCAAGGTGCCAGACATGATACAGATGAATGTGCACGCCCTATTACTGTGAGGAGGATGAAGTCTCATGGCTCCCTGGGACAATCACCAATTGCATCCTGGTGGATTTAACCCTTGACTTGACATTTCATAATGAGCAGAAAATCAAGAAGCAGGCAGGAGCATTCCAGAGAGAAAGAAAGGCATGATAAAAGATAAGAAGCACCCAAGCAGTTTTAGGCAACTAGTCGTCATTCATCATGAAGGAAGCCTCAGCATGAGCCACAGTGTAAAGAAGATGCAGGCTGTGCCGACTGACAAGGGAAAACCTAGTGGGGAAGCCGGGATCCAATTCCATAGGCACAAGTAAATGAAGAATCTTAAGCATTTAAAAAATAACCAAATGTCCTCCAAAGTATTTTTAAATTTGTTCATACAAAACAAAAAGGTAAATGTATATATTTAATATTCTGCAGATACCAAGAAACATGTTGAATTTCTGAGGAACTAAGTATATACTCCAGCTTCAAACATCAATTTTTAAATTGCCCTGCCCAGACTTGTGGTTGGCAGATGCAAACTATGATATATAGAATGGATAAGCAACAAGGTCCTACTACTGTACAATGCAGGGAACTATATTCAATCCTGTGATAAACCATAACAGAACAGAATATGAAAAAGAATGAATCTGTTTGTATACCTGAGTCACTCTGCTGTACAGAGTGACTTAGGTAAACTATGCCCTTAATATTTTAATTGTTAAAGCATAAAATCATAATCCAATTCACATTGAAAAATTTCACAAGATCTAGAACTGTGTGATGTCACTGAAGTAGTCCTAAAACCCAGAAATTAACACAACATTGTAAGTTAACTATACATCAATAAAATAAATTAAAAAAAACAAATTGTCATGTCCAGATGGAATCATTGGGATCACTACAAGTAATCGTGTGCCTGGCTCCTCGTTTTGCACGTGTGATTAATTGGAAGCCAGAAGGCAGAGAAGCTTCACCCACTGGCTTTTCCCTTGTCTTACAGGGCAAACGTTCCATTTCCTGTTTACAGTGCTCAGCTTCTTTTCCCTCTCTTTTGCCTCACAACGATTATATTCAGAACACATCTGAAAACAAAGGGTTGGGCGAGAATTCCAACAGGTATAATTAATGTCAAGTGCTCCTGCAAGTGGCGTTGCTTTCCTGCTGCCTCTTCCACCTGCTGCCTTTCATGGCTGCCTTCATAATGCCGAGTCCATCTGTTGAAAATGTGCATCCAGAATTCATCATTTTACATCCTGAGAGGCACCTGAACCCTCTTGTCCTCTCCTTAAGTGAGCCCTCAGAGAGTCACTTTATAGGCACAATTAGTTAAGTGTTGTCATGCCACGGGGATCAAGCACAATGGTTACGCACAGCACTTTCAGTATTTCAAGGTGGTTTGCTCATATTCAGAGAGTTGGCTCAATAAAAAAAGAAAAAACGCCCCAATCCTGTAGTTTACTATTTTGCTTATAAGGCTCAGAAAGTAAAGAATCTGCCTGCAATGCAGGAGACCTGGGTTTGATCCCTGGGTCAAGAAGACCCCCTGGAGAAGGGAATGGCAACCCACTCCAGTATTCTTGCCTGGAGAATTCCATGGACAGAGGAGCCTGGCGGGCTACAGTCCATGAGGTCTCAAAGAGTCGGACATGAATGAGCGACTAACATTTTTACTTATGAGTAGAAAGTAGGTACTAGGGATTAATTTTATATTTGTTTATATATGTGCGTGTATGTATATAATTCCCACATACGTGTTTACATGTGCACACACACATATTTATACATAGACAGATACTTGTCACCATCGTGTGTAACATGGGTGATGATACACTGGCCACGTTAAACTTCTGTGCCCACAAAGACTTTTAGGTGGAAGTGAAAAGCCAATTAGGATTCTTTCAGTGCTATTTCTGATCAAATGTGCTTCAAACATGAAGGAGGACATTAAAAAATAAAATTCTGATGGGATAAGGCAACAAAAAAGAAGATAGAGACTAGGAGAGTGAAAAATAGGGTAACAAGGGTCTTAACTATAGAAATGGCATCCCTCCCCACTTTCACCCACAGGGCTTTGTACTTACTAGCTGGCTACCCAGTGATCTCAGCCAGGCACCATGAGGTGAATCAAGAAATGAATTATACTCATAGCTGATGATAATGTATGTCTTTTATCCTTGAAGAGTATTTGCAATTTCGGAAAATTCTCTGAGTTGCAATGACTTAAAATATATACATGTACACAAAAACATTCAATGTGCTTCTGATAGTGGAGCTGGAGTTGGCCGGGAAGGTAGATAAAACAGTTATCTGAGGGAGGTTATGAGGAAGGTATTCCAGCATTTCGTAAAACATTTACAGCAAAAGTGCTGCCTCTTCTAGTTACACATAACAGCAGCTCTGTGTTGACTCCTAGCTGGACAAATACTCTTTGGTGAAAGGGAATATAATATATTGAGTTCACCAAAAAGGTCAGTCAAGTTTTTCCACAAGTTCTTAAAAAAAAATCCAAATGAACTTTTTAGCCAACCCAAAAGATTGTCCTACAATGATCATTCCTAAAGGTCAGAGAATTTTTCTTTAATTCTTGCAGACTAGAGGGATTTTTATAATACTTATGTAAACTATGTGTTTACTATTTTAATTGTTAAAGCATAAAACAATGATCCAATTTCACATTGAAAAATTTCACAAGATCTACAACTGTGTCTGTGATTTTCACTGAAGTATTCCTAAAATGCAGCACTTGGAACATGACACATGATTAATAAATACACGTTGAGTGAGCAACAGCCTTCTGTGGTAGGTATTACTATCAGCATTTTAAAGATGAAGGTCTTGAGGATCAAAGTTGAGTGAATTGCTCAACTATATTTGGTGATTTTGCTGCAGAAACAATGAACTGGGGCAGCTTGCTTCTTTGACATCTTTCTAAAAAAAAAAAAAAAATCTACCTTAAAAAAAAAAAAAATCCACCATCTATCAATTCTCCTGCTTGGAGAGCCCAATCAGTCTCAGTCTCAATCCAAATAACAAAAAACTGACCACAAAGCATATCCAGACATTGTACTACCTGTTGATGAATGACAAAGGCAGCCCCCTGACCTTGTGAGGCAAAGGATACATATGTAATAAAAGCCTATGAAAAAGCCCCTGTTATTGTTGTTCAGTCGCTAAGTCATGTCTGACTCTTTGTGACCTTGTAGACTGCAGCATGCGAGGCTCCTCTGTCCTCCACTATCGCCCAGAGTTTGCTCAAATTCATGTCCACTGAGTTGGTGATGCTATCTAACCATCTCATCCTCTGCCGCCCCTTTCTCCTTTGAAAAGGTACCTTTGAAGTAAAGCAGTTTAACCACGTAAAATAACTGCAGTTGTCTCCTACACATTGCCTAGGCGCTTTCCTCAAACTTGTAGGGGGAAAGCTTGGTTGAAATTAAGATTCTTCTCTTCTGTGGTGATAATGGAGCATTTGTGGAGCAGAAGGAGAAGGCAAGTCAGAATATAGCAAACACCTGAGTTTCAGATTAAGAGCACGCAGAGGGTCCTCCTGCATTCCCAGGATTTTCCCATCCAGCATTCTCTTGGTCAGGCTAATGAAAGGGGTATTTACCAAAGAGAAGCTTCCTGAGAGTGCCATCATGGTCCTGGAAACTCCAACCAACCACAGGACCCTGAATCATTCTCATTGATATTTAAGCTTTTAGGGACCAAAACCATAGCCAAGATCAGGAAGGGGTGACTTTACCAGCTGGGGGTGATTTTTCCTTGAGAACTAACAACCAACTAGCTTACTTGGGCTTGTCTATACTTCCTAATCTAATAACGGATGCTAACATTTTAAGCATTTTACGATTTGAGAATGTTTTGAGCCACTCTAATTAATTAGACTGTGTTTCACTGTGTACCAATAATACAAGACAAAATTTAAGAACAGATTCAATAAAAGATGCCAAAACAAATGATTATGTGAATTCAGAGGAGGAGAGCTCATCTGATTTGGAGAAGAGAGGAAATGAATCATGGACAGAGCAGCACTTGAAGTTTGCCTTAAAAACTAGATAGTATTCTGATAGACAGAAATAAGGGGATAATTCTAAGTACAGGCAACAAACTGAACAAAGGCACCAAAGTAGCTATTGTTAGGAATTTGGGAAATAAAGCAGTACTTTAGTTTTACTAGATCACAGGGTAGGAGTAGGAAATGAAGCATTTGGGTGTTTAAGGAAAGGAATATTGATTACAGACAGTCTTGAATATTCTGATAAGGACTATGAGCAAAATGTTGTTAGAACTGAGAGACCCCAAAAGGTTTTGACCATGGAGTAAGGGGAATTAGCATTATAGGCTAAATGCGATGATTCCCAAACCTAAATTTTGAATTCTAATCTCTTAATCAAATTAAATCACCAAAGTCTTTAAGATATCAAACTTTGCATTTCACTATAAACTAAAAGTCCCCTATTACTGACAGACGTATTGTCTCTACTTCTTGACAACCAAGTCTAAGCTATGAGTCCAGCTTTGATTTTCAGCATCAGGTTATCAATCACTATGTAACTGGATTTAGCAACTATATAGGTGATGAGGATAGAACAGAGAAGGATCTCACATCAGCATGTTCTGTGGCAAGGGGTAGAGGGATCCCTCAAAAAAAGACCACAACGTATCATCAAGATGCTCTAAACGCTAAGTGAAGTGGAAAGTAAAGACATGGATATCCTCCATACAAGCAAGACAGGTAGCAGAAAACAGAGACACAATAACAATAAGCAATAAAATCCAAGAAGGGAGCAGGGAGTGGTCACCTGGTCAATAAGTTTTAAGGACATAAAATCGGACAAAAAGATAGGAGACTGGTGTTAGGTACAAGGTGAGTACAGGAGCAAACGAATAAAACAAGAGACAAGATAACAGCACCAGGAAACATGTTTAGCATCAATCTGTCAGGTAAAAAATGGCTGCAGGGCTCATTGCGTTTTCAATGTGGGCTGGCCTGGATCCAGGAACAGAAGTGAAGCTGAGCTTCCAGATGGGATAAGGAGAACTCGATGGATGCTGGATGAATGTGGGGGCAGGGAAGTAGCTGGGCAGCTCTCCAAATCTATTTGACATTTTCACTTAAGAGTTATTTTTCAAACCTTTAATCTTTTCGGAACTTTTTATATATGCCCTTTCTACATCCCCATGTCCTTTCTGTAATGAAATGAGGAAATTGAGATATGATATAGAGATGAGAGGGAGCTTATGTCTTTATAGCAGAAACCACTTTTAAGTAAAGTTTTTCTACATCTGAGCTGGGATGACTAGGATTTACATTAAAGCCATCAGAGGCCATTCATATAGCCTCATGAAGCACTCCAGTGTTGCTGACACTGGAAATTGATACTAATTAAATCTGATGAAACTAGAGGAGGTTCAACAAAAGGCAACGGAAGAATCAAGGGATGAATGGACAGCTTCATAAGAATGATGACATGCTGACTTCTGTACTAAATTATAGGCTTCTAGAACAAAAGAGGTAAAACTTGAAGGCAGAGATGGTTTTCTAATAAATAAAAGAAAGCAAAATTGATGTAGGTAATTTCTACTTAACACCACAATGCATTCTTGGAAATCACACCATAAAACAGCTTGTATTTTCCCTCAGGAGTAATTTTGTAATTGGATATTGTGTTCCTGAATAAGGATTTGTTTTTCAAATAAATCAGAGATATGATCAACAATATGCTATAAAGGCGAGGCTAGAACAGTGTTAGGCCTGTGTAATAATTTAAAATATCATCATTATATTCCTTGTCCTATAAAATGGACATAAATGAACAGCACATGTTGATTATACAAGAGGCCCAAATGCACTATAAAACTGTACACACCACACATAATATTACAACTTTGCTGCCTCATAAATTTGACCTATCTAAAAATGAATACATGACTAGCTATAATAAACATAATTTAAATATTTAATCAACAATATTGAGTGCCTTCTTAGAATTCAGATAGAATATTTTGGAAAACTAGTATTGGAACTTGAAAGTGAAGTAGAAAGATAGGATGTGACACTCTTCGAATATTTGTGGGGGTTTTTTGTTACTATCTTTTATTGCTATTTAACTTACGTGTAGCTGATTCTATTCTAAGCATATTATAAGTACTAATTTATTTAACCCTCATAATGAAACTGTAACATTGGCACAATTATTACACTCATTATAACTGAGAAATGAGGCAACTTGTCTAAAATCAAACACCTGTTAAGGGATAAAGCCAGGATTGGAAGCCAGAATCCAAATGACTAGTCTATGCTACCTCTCCATATGTGGCTTTTTCTCTCAAAATGTCCTTGTAACAAGTAAAAGCATTACAATGACATTTGAGTTATATGTATGTATATACATATATAATATTTACAAACATGCATATTAGGTATATATGGCTTTTGACTATAAATAGGGCTTCCCTGGTGGTTCAGTGGTAAGGAATCCGTTTGCAATGTCTGAGACCTGGATTCAATATCTGTATAGGGAAGCTCCCCTGGAGAAGTGAATGACTATCCACTCCAGGATTCTCACTTGGAGAATTCCATGAACTGAGGAGCCTAGCAGCCTACAGTCCATGGGGTCCCAAAGAGTTGGACACGACTACATGATTAACTAGTGCATGTGGACTACAAATAATTATTAAATATATATCATATCATATTTATATATAATATAGTAACTGAATGCTGGACAATTATATTACCATAAATAATACTAATTAGTCAATTTCTGAGGAACATGGCAAATACAAGTAAGAAAAAGTTATACTAGATCTGCCAATTTCATATACATACATGTAAACATATACACAAAAATTTTGCATAAGGATATGCTTATTTTTATATAATAAATAACTAAACCTCCATTTTAATACAAGAGTAAGATTTCAATATATGTATCACTGAATAAAGACAAAGTTGATAGCTCTGGGGATAACCAATTAAAGGCAAAGTTTTCTTTTTGGTTTATTTCCTGTGTAATAATGCATAGTCTAAAATATCCTGTTGCTGAGATAGAATGCAATCATAAGGACTGCTGCTGTTGCTGCTAAGTCACCTCAGTCGTGTCCGACTCTATGCGACCCCATAGACGGCAGCCCACCAGGCTCCCCCATCCCTGGGATTCTCCAGGCAAGAACACTGGAGTAGGTTGCCATTTCCTTCTCCAATGCAAGAAAGTGAAAAGTGAAAGTGAAGTCGCTCAGTCATGTCCGACTCTTAGCGACCCCATGGACTGCAGCCTACCAGGCTCCTCTGTCCAGGGGATTTTCCAGGCAACAGTACTGGAGTGGGGTGCCATTGCCTTTTCCGAATCATAAGGACTAGGAATGTTTTAATGCGTTCCTCCCATCTTCTATAAAACTTCAAAGATAATAAATCTAATCATCTTTTCAGGAGGATCATTTCCATTATTCTTTTTGTACTGACTACCTCTTAGGTTGGTGAAAAAGTAATTGCGGTTTCAGACCCTGAATTTTAAAACATTATAACTAGACTCACACATATGTTTATTAAACAAAGTAGGAACCATTATAATCAATATGTTTCTGCCAATGAGACATAAGTTGGTTTATTCCAGTAGTGTAAAAATCTATGCTTTGGGATTCAACAAACTCCTGAAAAGCATCTTCTGCTTCCTGCTGATGGTGGGAGCATTTTCCCTGCAAAAAGTTGTTGAGATGCTTGAAGAAGTGGTGGTTGATGAGAGGTTAGGTGAATATGGTGGAAGAGGCCAAATTTTGAAGCCCAACTTGTTCAACTTTTGAAGTGTTGGTTGTATGATGTGTGGTTGGGCATTGTGGTGAAGAAGAATTGGCCCTGTTCTGTTGACCAATGCCAGCTGCAGGCAACACAGTTTTTGGTGCATCTAATTGATTTGCTGAGCATACTTCTCAGATGTAATGGTTCTGCAGAGATTCAGAAAACTGCAGTGCATGAGACTGGCAGCAGAACACCAAATAGTGACCATGATTTTTTTGGGGTGCAAGTTTGGCTTTGGGAAGTGCTTTGAAGTTTCTTCTTGGTCCAATCATTGAGCTGGTCAACACTGGCTGTCATATACAAACCACTTTTCAACGCATATCACAATCGCATTGAGAAATGGTTCGCTGCTGTTGCCTATAATAGAGAAAATGACACTTCAAAGTGACGATTTTTTTGATTGGTGCTCAGCTCATGAGGCACCCACTTACTGAGCTTTTCACCTTTCCAATTTGCTTCAAATGTCAAGTCATCGTAGAAGGGTCAATGTTGAGTTCTACAGCAACCATACATTCACTGTCCTTGTGTAGTTGTAAGAGTATCAGCTTCAACGATCCTCTCAATTAGTCATTGTCAATATCAGATGGCTGGCTACTGCACTCCTCATTTTCAAATCTCTCGTCTCCTTTGCAAAACTGCTTGAACCACCACTGCACTATATGTTCATTAGCAGTTCTGAGCCAAATATGTTGTTGAAGCTGTGAGTTGTCTCCACTGCTTTATGACCCGTTCTGAACCCAAATAAGAAACCTCCTGAATTTGCTTTTTGTCTAACATCATTTCCCTAGTCTAAAATAAATGTAAAATGAACAGCAAGTAAGTCCTTAGCAAAAAAAAAAAAAGTGAGAAATGCATGCTAAAATGATGCATAACATAATCACATTTATTTAAGAATGTATTCCAATATCAAATGGCAAAGTTCATCAGTGCAAAACCACAGTTACTTTTGCACCAATCTAGATATTTAAAATTAAATCTTTATGCCCTTTCTTCCTCTGTATCTCTTTAAGGAATCTATATGTCTATTTTCAGGCAACAGACTAGCTTGACTTGCAGAACTTTATAATAAGTTCAGTTCAGTTCAGTTCAGTTCATTTGCTCAGTTGTGTCCGACTCTTTGTGACCCCATGAATCGCAGCACGCCAGGCCTATCTGTCCATCACAAACTCCCAGAGTTTACTCAAACTCATGCCCATCGAGTCGGTGATGCCATCCAACCATTTCATCCTCTGTCGTCCCCTTCTCCTCCCGCCCCCAATCTCTCTCAGGATCAGGGTCTTTTCCAATGAGTCAACTCTTCACATGAGGTGGCCAAAGTATTGGAGTTTCAGCTTCAGCATCAGTCCTTCCAGTGAATACCCAGGACTGATCTCCTTTAGGATGGACTTGTTGGATCTCCTTGCAGTCCAACGGACTCTCAAGAGTCTTCTCCAACACCACAGTTCAAAAGCATCAATTCTTTGGCGCTCAGCTTTCTTCACAGTCCAACTCTCACATCCATACATGACCACTGGAAAAACCATAGCTTTGACTAGATAGACCTTTGTTGACAAAGTAATGTCTCTGCTTTTTAATATGCTATCTAGGTTGGTCATAACTTTCCTTCCAAGGAGTAAGCTTCTTTTAATTTCATGGCTGCAGTCACCATCTGCAGTGATTTTGGAGCCCCAAAAGTAAAATCTGACACTGTTTACACTGTTTCCCCATCTATTTCACATGAAGTGATGGGACCAGATGCCATGATCTTAGTTTTCTGAATGTTGAGCTTTAAGCCAACTTTTTCACTCTTCTTTCACTTTCATCAAGAGGCGTTTTAGCTCCTCTTCACTTTCTGCCATAAGGGTGGTGTCATCTGCATATCTGAGGTTACTGATATTTCTCCCAGCAATCTTGATTCCAGCTTGTGCTTCCTCCAGCCCAGCGTTTCTCATGATGCACTCTTCATATAAATTAAATAAGCAGGGTGACCATATACAGCCTTGTCATTCTCCTTTTCCTATTTGCAACCAGTCTGTTGTTCCATGTCCAGTTCTAACTGTTGCTTCCTGGCCTGCATATAGATTTCTCAAGAGGCAGGTCAGTTAACCTGGCTTAATGGGTGTTGCCAACCACTGGTGTTGGACAGTTTAAATATGTTCTCAAATAGGGCCCCTAACTTACTGTAAAGGTTCAAGAGTAGGTTTTTGCTTCGACAGTTGTTCTCGTAGAAATTTTATGTCAGGATTATGCAAACAGAATTTTCAAGGGTTCATTTTCTCATATGTGTGTGGACATGTGCATATCTGTAAAGAGGATGGAATGGAATAGGATCAGATAGGATAGGATAGGATAGAATACTGTGGGGTAAAGATGGGCAAGAACAAGATTTGCAATTACATTCACTGTCCTTGATATTTGGGTTGGTATAAAGTTTGTGAACTCTCATTACAGTCTTTAACTGCAGAAGTTCAACAGTGACATTTATGAAAACACCAAAATATAAGCAGGTGTAGAAAGTGGGAAAACCTTTAAACATGAGTTAAATGAGTCCTTAGCTATTATCAAACAGAGAAAAGAGATCACAACATCCTACTGATACTAGGTAGCAGCAGTCTTTCATTTAGATTTTTTTTCCAATGTGGACCATTTTTAAGGTCTTTATTGAATATTTCACAGTATCATTTCTGTCTTATGTTATTGTTTTATGGCCATGAGGCATGTAGGACCTTAGCTACTCAAATGAGGATTGAACCTGCACTCCCCACATTGGAGGGCAAAGTCTTAACCACTGGACCACCAGGGAAACCCCTACAGTGGTCATTCTTAATTCAAACCATTGTTTCTCCAAAACAATTTCAGTCATAAAAATAAAACGGCTTTCACAAGGCACCTAATATTATGAATATTCTGGCAAGTAAATATAGCCCCAGTGCTGAGATAATAAGAATTCTATTAGCGGTTTGTATAAGTATATGCCCACAGACATAAAAATGTTCAGAAAGGGGAGTAGACTAGAACAGAAACTGCATTATGCTGAAAAATACCAATAATAATATGCGGGCAAGTGTGCTTTGATTGCTCACATTTCTTCTAAAGTGCTTTTCTGGTCCATGAGCATGTGAGCTTTAAACAAGTTTGATTACAGCTGAAAAAGTATTGAATGAATCAAGAATAATAGTAGTATACGAGGAGGAAGGTTCTATGTACAGTTTTAAGACTTTTGTTGTTGGAGAAAATGCGACACAGGAGGCAACTTGGTGCATTTATGGCACAGGTTGGTTGGTTTGTTTTCTTCTGCTTGGTCACTTTTTTCTAAAATATCACTTCCAGATTCACAGATGCCACATGTGTTTCATTTCCAATCTTCAAGAGCAATGGCTACAATTGCAAGCTATTAGATTGTACAAGGAGTAAGACACACATGCTCACACGCAAATACACACACATCTCTGGCTTTGCATCAGTCACAATACATGCCTCTGGTCCCACCAGTGCAGTGTTTTGAAAAGAGGATCAAGTTAAGTTATATTCCTCACAACATTTTTTTTTTTTTCGTTTTTGAAATATAAACTAAAGTTCAAGACATATTACTCTGCCATGACTCCAAAAGATTTTGACATTATTACCTAGGGTGGCAATCATGGAAAAGAATAAACAAGGCCTAGAATAACCCATAAAGAGTAGGAATAACCCATGCACAGTATGAAAAGGCAGTTCTTTCATCTAGAGTCAGACATCTTGGAAAGCAAAGTCAAGTGGACTTTAGGAAGCATCACTAGGAACAAAGCTAGTAGAGAAATTTCAGCAGTTATTCAAATCTTCAAAGATGATGCTACTAAAGTGTTGCACTCATTATGCCAGCAAATTTGGAAAACTCAGCAGTGGCCACAGGACTGGAAAAGGTCAGTTTTCATTCCAATGCCAAAGAAAGGCAATGCCAAAGAATATTCAAACTAATGCACAATTGCACTCATTTCACATGGTAGCAAAGTAATTCTCAAAATTCTCCAAGCTAGGCTTCAATAGTATGTGAACTGAGAATTTCAGATATTCAACCCAGATTTAGGAAAGGCAGAGGAACCAGAGGTCAAATTGCCAACATCCACTGGATCATAGAAAAAGCAAGAGAATTTCAGAAAAACATCTACTTAATCTTCATTGACTATGCTAAAACTTTTGACTGTGTGGATTACAACAAACTATAGAAAATTCTTTAAGAGATGGGAATTCCAGACCACCTAACCTGCCTTCTACGAAATTTGTATGCAGGTCAAGAAGCAACCGTTAAGAACTGGACATAGAACAATGAACTTGTTTCAAATGGGGAAAGGAGTACGTCAAGGCTATATACTGTCACTCTGCTTATTTAACTTATATGAAAGTACATCATGTGAAATGCCAGGCTGGATGAAGCACAAGCTGGAATCAAGATTGCAGAGAGAAATATGAATAACTGCAGATATGCAGATGACACAAATCTTATGGTAGAAAGAGAAGAGGAACTAAAGAGCCTCTTGATGAAAGTGGAAGAGAGTGAAAAATCTGGCTTAAAACTCAACATTCAAAAAACAAAGATCATGGCATCTGGTCCCATCAGTTTATGGCAAGCAGATGGGGAAACAATGGAGACAGTGACAGACTAATTTCTTGGGCTCCAAAATCACTGCAGATGGTGACTGCAGCCATGAAACTAAAAGAGGCTTGCTCCAGCATATTAAAGAGAGCAGAGACATCACTTTACCGATGAAGGTCCATATAGTCAAAGCTATGGTTTTTCCATTAGTCCATGTATGGATGTGAGAGTTGGACCATAAAAAAAGCTGAGGACTGAAGAATTGATACTTTTGAACTGTGGTGTTGGAGAAGACTCTTGAGAGTCCGTTGGACAGCACTGAGATCAAACCAGTCAATCCTAAAGGAAATCAGTCCTGAACATTCATTGGAAGGACTGATGCTGAAGCTCCAATACTTTGGCCACCTGATTCAAAGAACTGACTCTTTGGAAAAGACCAGGATGCTGGGGAACATTGAAGAGAGGAGGTGAAGGGGATGACAGAGGTTGAGATGGTTGGATGTCATCACTGACTTGATGGACATGAGTTTGAGCATGCTCCAGGAGTTGGTGATGGACAGGTGTGTTGCAGTCCATGGAGTCGCAAAAAGTCAGACATGATTGAGTGACTGAACTGAACTGAGAATAACCCACCCTCACCACCACTTAACAGAGAAGTGCACTTTGAGGGTGCTCACTCATCTAGAATCTAAAGAATGTCCATTCAGTAAAAGGGTTTAGTCCCTTGTGTGGGCCCTTTATACATGGTGATACACAAACTCTCACCTATTAAGGCTGGAATACTGCTTTGACCTAACAACTGCCTATGTCCCAGGCACTGGTGGGGAGAGAACATAATGGATCAGGGTGGGGAAAAGAGCTGTTCAAATGGCCATCTTAGGAAGACTTTGGAATTTTAATTATATAAAGCTCTCATTTCAAGAATGGCTCAAGGAGGCATACACTTGTGGCAGGACCTAGATATGTGCCCACCAGATCCAGCTGAGCATTCTGAAAAATGTATTCTCTGGATTGAAACTCAGAGTTCTAAGAAACGTCCAGTCTAGTTATGCAGACCTTGCCGTGTGCTTCAGGGAAAAAGAATAGAGAAAATCTGGGAGTGCAGTGGTTCTGCTACAAGGTGAATGACAACAGCAAGGGTTTCTCAGCACATATGCGATGGTGGGGATGCAAAAGGGACCAACACCTGTCTGTCCAGTAGATTTCATTCAAATTGTGAAATGATGGTCATAAGCCAATCATAGTTCATAGGTGTCTTTAACCTGACCTGCTGCGTGATAGTAGGCCTACAAATATTTTCTTAAAATGTAGAATTAGATGCCCACAGTAAAATTTTTAAAAAATTATATTTTAAGTTAATTTTTAAAATAATTTAATTTGCATTACAGCAGACTTACATGACAATAACCAGCTGGGGGCTGCAGTGTTTTCTCTTAGAAAGGTGCGTGTTCTCAGTTTCTCTGGGTGTGTCTGAGTTAAGTTGCTTCAGTCATGTCTGATTCTTTGCAACCCTGTGGATGGCAACCCACCAGGCTTCTTTGTCCATAGGATTCTCTAGGCAAGAATACTGGAGTGGATTTCCATGTCCTCCTTCAGGGGATCTTTCCGACCCAGGGATTGAACCCATGCCTTTTATGTCTCCTACATTGGCAGCCAGGTTCTTTACAACTAGCACCACTTGGGAAGCCCCTCTCAGTTCCGAGATTTCCACAACTCCCAAATATGAACTGTGGTTTATGTTTTATCCATGCTTATAATATAAAACATAAGGGGCAAATATAAACCAAGTAAAATATATACTATAGACTGAATGCCTGTGCCCTCCCCCCAAATTCATATATTGAAATCCTACCCCTGTAATGAGAAGGTATTGGGGAGTGGAGCCTTTGGGAAGTAATTCAGTCATGCCGGTGGAGACCTCATGAATGATGTTAGTGCACTTATAAAAGAGACCACAGAGAGGTCCTTCCCTCTCCCACCAAGTGCGATGTGTCCACAGCAAGGAGATGGCCACTGGAGAACCAGGAAGTCAGTCCTCACAAGACATCAAATCAGCCAGCAACTTGATCTTAAACTTCCCAGCCTCCAGAACTTTGGGGAATCACTTCTGTTCCTTTTATAACACCTAGTTTCTGGTATCTTATTTTAGCCACCTGAGCTAAGACAATATGTCTTCAGGGGAAAAAGAAATTCTTATTTCCATAGCCACTGTAATCATTTGAAACCTGAGTTAGACAATGAGTTAGCAAGTATTTTTATAGTTCTATTAATATATTTCAGCTCTCTGCATGATGCTAACAGGTTTAAGAAACACAAAACCCAATTTGAAATGGAGAATCTCTTTCTTCACTTGGACAGGAGAATGAATATAGTCAATTGGCAATCACACCAGAAACTGGAAAAATATCATGTTCAAGGACATGTAGGTAATTGTTTTTTACAAGAACTGCTTTCTGAAAATAATCACTGTAAAGTGAGTACAGCAGTTTAGGAGTCAAAGCTTTTCGGGGGTAGGTCTCAACGAAAATGACTACTCATGTCGGTCACATGTTCGAGAACAATGACCAAAAACCGCCAAGGAAATTACTGGCCATTCGGAATTTCTTTTCTTATTTATAACAGCTTCTTTCCTTCTGCTTTATGAAGAATAAGCATGCGTTCATTTGCTCCACAAATATTTACTGGTGTACTGATTACACAACAGGCATTATTTGTCATCTCTGAGGATAAGTAAACAATTCAGCCCACATTTCTGCTTTCAAGAAGCTTTTACTCAAGACAAAAACATAGATGAGGAAAGTCTGGCAAATGCTTTAAAGAGGACTAAAAGGTTTAAAGTGGCAATGTGTTAAAGTAGACTAAAATAAGGTAAGCGACACATGCTGATAGGGTTGTTTTGGAAGGCCTTCTTTGGAGAAGACATCTGAGTAGAGAGCAGAGTCAAAATCAACCCTGAATACTCATTGGAAGGACTGATGCTGAAGCAGAAGCTCTAATACTCTGGCCACCTGATGCAAAGAGCCGACCTGAGTCTGGGAAAGATTGAAGGTAGAAGGAGAAGAGGGTGACAGAGGATGAGATGGTTGGATGGCACCATCGAGTCAATGGACATGAATTTGAGCAAACTCTGGGAGATAGTGACAGACAGAGAAGCCTGGCGTGCTGCAAACCATGGTGTCACTGTCAGACACGACTGAATGACTAAACAACAACAAAGTGTCAGGGTAAGATCATTCTAGTCAAAAGGAACAACATTTGGAAAGTTCCCCTGGCAAGAATGGCCAAGACCACCTGGCTGGACTGGAGTGAGTGACAGGGAATGTTACTAGGCGAGAGCTGAAGGCGGGGACAAAGTCTTCTAGGATCCCGTAGGCCACAGAGAAGAGTTATGTATAATTAGAATCCACAGGGGGCCCTCATCAAATGCATGACATGATCTGATCATGTTTCTAAAAGATCATTTCTTCTACACTGTGGAAGACGAAATAGAGAGCCGTGAAAACACAGCTATTGCATAAATCTGGGAGAAAAGCAATGAGAGTGGTTTGCACCAAGTACTGTGCATACAGAAAGCAGCAGTTGGACCTGGGAAATATTTTGAGGTAGAGCCAGTGGGATAGGTTATCTGATAGGCAAAGGGCATTTAGAGTTGTCATCAAATAAATCTGTGTAATGTAATATGTTACTTGATTTTCTATTTGCATTCTATTTTCTGTAGGAGCACAGTAAAAACTTGGAGACGGCATTGGGGCAGGAGCTGGTGGACAACGGAGGGATTGTTCAAATGCATCAACCTTCCATAATAATTAATTGTTACTCATGAAGCAAGAACCAAACATTAGCTTTCTCCTCTTCCTTTCTTTCCTTCCTTCCTTCCAGTGAAGCATTCAAGTATATTTACTTATAGTCAAGTTTATAAATGAAATAATGCTTTTAAATACAAAAGTTAAATTTAACTCCACTGAAATTTTAAAGGAAAAACATGATTAGGTGATGTTTTGCAGCTTTCATCAGTACTGTTTACCTAGTTATTTCAGTGATGAAGAATTTGGAAAAAAAATGAATAGCATCTCATGCCAACTGCTCTACATATTTAAGTTCTGAGCACCTGAGCATGAAAGTTGAAGTACTGAATAGATTGAGTATATTATGAACAGAGTTTAGTGTAACAATCAAATAAATTACATTCATGATATCCATAATCACTAGTCTGTAGCATGACAATTAGCTACAAATGATAAACAATTCTCATTAATTAATAGGATCAGTTCTACATTTACATAGTCATACAAAGTTTCTAACTTTTTTAAAAATTCTTCAATATCTCCTTGAGTTTCAGCTAAATCTTTTCTACTCCATAACCACATATGTCATACAATAAACATTTGCTGACTGAATTAACATCAATATGTTTAATCAACTCTATGTTCATCTCTCTTCTCTTTTCTTCCCCCTCCTCTCTCTTTCTTTACTCTTTGCTGTGATTTCCCCCACTCAGTACACCTTCCAGATCACAGATCACAGGTTTCAGACCAGACTTCTCCCAAATCCCTAGCTTCTTCTCTGCTTCCAGATTGCTTCACTAGAAAAGTTCTTAATTCTTCTCCTGCTCCCTGTTCCCTGATCAGAAAGTTCAGCTCCTGGGTATCAAAGGACTCAAATGCTGAGGTTGAAGGTCAGCAAAGGACAATGCACCATGATACCCAACAAAGAACACAAGCCAGAGAGAGAGGCCTGAGAGATGCTGAACTCAGCCTCTGGGAGCTGTGATCAATGGGGAAAGGGAATAGATGGGAGCAGATAAAGAGCTATTAAGTGTTGAAAGCGTTAATTGCTCAGTCTTGCCCAACTCTTTGCAACCTCATGGACTACAGCCCACCAGGCCCCTCTGTCCATGGAATTCTCCAGGCAAGAACACTGGAGTGGGTGGCCATTCTCTTCTCCAGGCGATCTTCCCAACCCAGAGATAGAAACTGAGTCTCCTGCATTGCAGGCAGATTCTTTACCATCTGAGCCACCAGGGAACCCAGAGAGCTATCAAAGCCCACCAATTCATGACTGTGATTCTCTGGCTATGGCTTAGAGAAGTAGATAATGCCAGATATGTGCTCTTAAGTTCTTAAGAGCATCGTGATGGATTACAAAATACATCCATCTTGTGGATACACAGGACCTATGTAACATTCTAGTGCTGTACAGAGAGAGAAAGAAGAAGAAACATGAAAGACTACTTGAGAGGAATAAACATAAGTTAGCTTTACACAGGAACATTTGAAATGCATTCTCCCTCTCCCCATGTGAACTTCTTTTCATGTAATCTGTTTTTTTCATGGATAAATATGGATATGTATGTTCAGTTTATCTGAAAGGGGTCATAATCAGGTCAAGAAAAAGTCCTAGTACTGTGAGAAACTTGATACATATTAGCTATAACATGCTTCCTAAGTTAGAGCTTTGACCTTGAAGGCAAAGAGCTAGAATAACTGAATCATGCAGACATTTTGCTTTTTCTCATCAATCAGGGTATTGACCCCTAAAGGCACTGAGATACGGAGTGAAGGTGACTCTTAAGATCTGAGATTCCATTCTGTTTTTGAGTGCAAGAAAACAAACCTGGAGAGACAAGATACAAAACCACTTAGTAAAGACTTCAGCATGAAAAGCTTTCTTTCCTAGGTATAACCACCTCCAATGTTGGCACTTGAATGATCATTTCTCAGGGTGCTAAGTTGCTTCAGTGGTATCCGACTATGAACCATAGTCTGCCAGGCTCCTCTGTCCATGGGATTCTCCAGGCAAGAATACTGGAGGGAGTTGCTATGCCCGCCTCCAGGGGACCTTCCCGACCTGGGGATCTAGCCTGCCTCTCTTATGTCTCTGCATTGGCAGAGGGTTTATAACCACTAACGCCACCTGGGAAGGCTCCTCCCTGTGATACCAGAACACAAACACAGCTGGCTTGACCTTCTACGTTTACCAACCAAGAAAGGGAGTAAAAAGGATACCTACATAGAGATTTCTTAATAATCTAACCAACTTGTCAGGTTACTACAGAATTTAAAGAGTTTATCACAGTTCTTTAGAGCCAGCCATAATTCAGCAGGTTGCTCTCAATTCTAGCTGGTTTTCACTGCACAATACAATCAATGATACAAATCATCAGATGTAAGTGACAGAGTTCACTTTTTTTTTTTTAGGGCAAATCATCTGAAAATGGTGAAAATACTTCAAGTTCCTTTAGGAAAACATGTTGTAAAATTTCCATAGTGATAATGTTATTAACACAAGGAGAGTTTTGAAGCTTCCTGTAAAATTAGGTTTAAAAAATTAAAGTGTAAGTTTCATTTAAGTCACATCTATCTCATCATGCACATTTAAAACAAAGTATTAACAAGAAACACATTTTAATAGTACTTTATACAGTCAACATAAGGAAAAAACATAGACAGTAAATACAATTTCAGGGAAATTAGTGATGCATGCCTCTGAAATTATAGGGTTTTAGTCTTAAAATCATTATTTAAGTGTAGATTCCTTTCAATTCCAAGAGAAATACTTTTCTCTACTCACCAACTAAATTCCTCATTAACCTACAAGAACACAGCAACACTGTTGTACAGTTGATAACCCTCCCTTTTTATTATGCAAATAAGACTATACAGGTGGTTACAGATTCTGAAATAACTGTTACTAATTATACACTATTCTCCAATGCCATAATAAAAAGTGAATGAACTTGATACTGACATAAGGAAAATATGCAGTTTAAAGAAATGACATGGTATCCAAAACAGATGTTATCATAAATTATAGTCTAATAATTTAAGGGTGAAATTGTGCTGAAGGCTCAGTCATCCATAATGGATTCCTTTATGACTTACCCAATAGGAATCAGGGTTAAACATTCTAAATATGGTTTAATCTGGCTTGAACTATATGTGATTAAAAGTTCCGATTTGACACAACTGGCTAATTATCTCCAAAATTCAATGGTGGAGAAATCGTTCATTTATAAGGATTGCTCACGGCAACACAAGTGATGAAAGTCTACACAAGGAGACAGAGAAGGAGGGAAGTGAATCACACATGCTGAAACAGGATGTGCCAAACTAGGGCTGTGGTTGGACAGTTTCCAAGCTGAAAACAGGCAGACTTGTGGAAACAGCAAAAACCAAAATGTGCATATTCACAGTCACACAATCACTGTGGAAAAAGCTGCGGGGGGGCGGAGGGGCAGTGTGGAGTGCCTAACACCGAGAGGAGCTGACAGAGCCATTCAGCCTGGGCCTCACCTTCTGGAAATTGCAACCCACTCCATTATTCTTCCCTGGAGCATTCCATAGACAAAGGAGCCTGGTGGGTAAAGGAGTCCATGGGGTCACAAAGAATTACACACGACTGAGTGACTCACACACACTCACCTTCTGCATGGACCTGGATTTAGACTCGGATGTTAGCACTATTTGAGTTCTACCACAGGGTCACAGATTCGATGAAACGATGGAATAAACTGAGGTGCTCAGATTAAAAAGTTCAATACACCATAATTATCATAAGAATGGTAGACTTATCTTTATTTTCTAACATCCAGAAGTCTCAACAGTGGAAGTAGCTAGAGCAGTCTTGACCCAGCAAAGAGAGACAGAGACAGCAGATGTTGAAGTTAAAGGTCTACACTATGTTAGCCTTAGAATATGCTTCATCAATAGCATTATTCATAATGTTAATAGTACTGACCAACAGAAGAGGGGATTTTAGCAAAGTAAGTGTCTTCTCAAATACAAGCAGTTATACTGACCCAGGATAAAATAAGTGAGGAAGAAAGAAACTAGAGTTCAATGAGAGTACTTGATCATCTTAAGCATTATTAATATCTTCAATTAATGAAACACCATTATTTTACCCATTCTTTATTATAACTGTGCAAATATTGAAAGCATAGTTCATAATTCTTGAGGTTTAAACATACAAAATTAATATACGCATGTGCCTACATGTGTGATGTGACAGTTTCAAAAACACATTTGACATTGCTCTTATTCCTTAAATATCAGGATGGCAGAAATATAAACATAATAAACTCCAAGACACTAAAGCAAAATTCTATCCAACTCTTGAAATATGACCTAAGTTTAAGAATTCAGTAAAAGAATTTTGAAGATACAGGTACAGTAAATAACCCAGTTCAGTTCAGTCACTCAGCCATGCCCAACTCTTTGGGACCCTATGAACTGCAGCGCGCCAGGCTTCCCTGTCCATCACCAACTCCTGGAGCTTACTCAAACTCATGTCCATCAAGTCAGGGATGCAATCCAAACATCTCATCCTCTGTCATCCCCTTCACCTCCTGACTTCAGTCTGCCCCAGTATCACGGTCTTTTCCAGTGAGTCAGTTCTTCGCATCAGGTGACCAAAGTATTAGAGTTTCAGCTTCAGCATCAGTCCTTCCAGTGAATATTCAAGACTGATTTCCTTTAGGACTGACTGGTTTGATCTCCTTGTAGTCCACGGGACTCTGATAATAACCCAAAGAAGTTGCTATTTATTGCTCTGTATCTACATAAACACCAATTCCAGGTGATTGCTTCATAGTTTCTCTTTATCCAGAAGTAAATATCTTATTAAACAAGAGACTAATTCCTCAGGTTTTATGTCTTTCCTTATCAAAGTGTTTGCTACTGAGACTGAGTGGATCTGGCATAGGCATATGCTTCTTCATTAGATATCTGTAAGAGGAGGGCATAGGATAAGACTACAACAGTAGCCCCAAGGAGGCTTGTGAGTAAGGCTTTATGATGATGAAGAGATGACTCCAGGCAACTGTCCTGGGAAATAAGAGACCAAAACGTAAGGTTACTGGTGGAGGGACAGCACCACAACGGTAGCATGGGGACTCCAGTAGAAGGCTGTGGGTAATCTTTTGAGGTCAAAAGACAAGGTCTAAAGTCTAATTAGGAGTTAAAATGGGAATCTCATAATTCTCACAGTTCAAGCTACAGTGTCTACCATTCTGGAAGTGATTTAACTCAAAATTCTACCCTGGTGAGGATGAACTGGAATGGAGATGGAATGTTAAGGCTGCTTGCATCAGAAACTGGGGAAAAGGCACCCCATAAGTGAAGAGCTAGAATGCATGAGTGTGGGAAAAAAAGAAAGGGCTGATGCTTGGTTTTGTTTTGTTTTTATTTTTTGCTTCAGGCCCAGCAAATTTTGAAAGAAACTGGAATTATCCCATAGGACCCCAGAGAGAACTTCAAAGAATCCCTTTGAAATCAATTAGTGCATACAAATATTTATCTAAGAAGTCGCTCAAAGATATTTGACAGGTAAATACTTAAATGCAATGATTCAAATAATATACCCCTGTGAACAGAGTATTTGTTTGTGTTTGTTTGTTTTTTAAACTATTACAACACTAAGCATTTGATAAATGTATGAAAATGGTATTATCAAGCTGGAGTGTTATGACCTCCATAAAGCATAACCAAATTATTCTTCCAGCTATTTAATTCAAGTGCACTGGAATAACCAATGAAGCTAAGTTATATTAGTCTAACTTTCAATGAGGTAGAGATAATTATTAAGGTCACATTGATTCTTTTCATGAGGAAAAACTAGTAGTTATAATATGCTCACTTTGAGTGATACCCATCCTATATATTTTCTCCTGAAACCTTCCCTACAATCCAATTAAGGTGGGCATTATTTCCATTTTACAGATGAGAACACTAAGACTAAGCTTAGAATAGAGTCAAGAATTAGGCCCAATGTATACCCAAAGCAGTGAAATCAGAATGTCCTAGAGAGATCAGCAATGCCAGGTTCACTGCAGCATTATTTATGAGTGTGTGTGTGCGCACATGTGTGTGCTTGCATAATAGGCAAGATATAGAAACAGCTGTAATATGTTATTGTATTTATATATATATATACACACACACACTCATATATATAGTTCTCAATACAGAAACAACCTAAGTGTCTATCAATGGATGAGTGAATAAAGATGTGATAAATATAAAAATATGTTTCATTTTATATATTTTCTTCTAATATTTTATTGTATTAGTATATGTACAAAGAAAAGGAGAACATCCTGATTGTGACAACTTAGATGGCCCTTAAGGGCATTATGCTAAATCAGATAAGTCAGACAGAGAAAGACACCTAATTGCTGCTGCTGCTGCTGCTGCTGCTGCTAAGTCGCTTCAATTGTGTCTGACTCTGTGCGACCCCATAGACGGCAGCCCACCAGGCTCCCCCGTCCCTGGGATTCTCCAGGCAAGAACACTGGAGTGGTTTGCCATTTCCTTCTCCAATGCATGAAAGGGAAAAGTGAAAGTGAAGTCGCTCAGTGGAGCCTGACTCTTAGCGACCCCGTGGACTGCAGTCTACCAGGCTCCTCCGTCCATGGGATTTTCCAGACAAGAGTCCTGGAGTGGGTTGCCATTGCCTTCTCCAAAATGCTGTATATTCTCTTTAATTTGTGGAATCTGAAAAATTCAAATTCAGAGTAGCAAAGAGCAGAGTAGTGGTTACTCAGAATGTGGAGGTGGGGGTGGGAAACATCGAGATGCTGGTCAGAGGGTGCAAACTTTTAGTTCTAAGATTAACCAATTCTCAGTATCTAATACATAATATAGCGATTATAACTACTAATACTGTATGACAGTATTTTTTAAATGTTTTCACCACCAAAAAAAAAAAAAGAAATAGTAACTATGTGCCAGGATGGAAGTATTAGCTAGTGCTATGGTGTCATTCTGCCATATTTAAGTGTATCAAATCAACACCTTTAGTGAAAGTCGCTCAGTCGAGTCCTACTCTTTGTGACCCCATGGATATACAGTCCATGGAATTCTCTAGGCCAGAATACTGGAGTGAGTAGCCTTTCCCTTCTCCAGGGGATCTTCCCAACCCAGAGATTGAACCCAGGTCTTCCGCATCACAGGTGGATTCTTTACCAGCTGAGTCACAGGGAAGCTTCCAAGAATACTGGAGTGGGTAGCCTATCCCTTCTCCAGCAATCTTCCTGACCCAGAACTTGAAACACAGTCTCCTGCATTGCAGATGGATTCCTTATCAACTGAGCTATCAAGAAAAAAGCCCCTTTAACACCTTAAACTCACATAATGTTACACATCAATTATATTTCAGTAAAGCTGGGGGGAAAAGAATTGAACACATACTATCTACTCCAAAGCATGTCTCCTTCCACAAGGGGACAAATCAGAATCACTTGGACAAGAACACTAAGATTCTTAAAGATAGTTTCATTGTTAACTTTGCATCAATATTTTTCATGAAGGACTCAAAAAATGATGCAAGTCGTAAGAAAAACCTTTTAAAACACTTTTTTTACTATTTTGGGTGAAAGTAGGTGGTATGTATCTGTCCCAATTTACAAGGATTTGAGGAAAGAATAATAGGCATATTCAATAGGTGATAAGCACCTTAAAAAATCTAGCTGCATCATGCACACTTACTAATTATAGCCCAGGGATAACTCTGGGCTCTTTTATAAGCCCAGTGGTTGTCAACCTATTACAATAGTTTGTCAACTGCATTTCTTTCCAACCATCCCTGATGGAAACATGTAATTACTAAAACTACCAAAGTAAATGCATTTGAATTAAAGCAAACCACATTGTAAACCTTATGGCCGTAAATTCTGTAAGGGATTGAATAACATGAAATGACTGGGCTGCTTTAAGAGAGAAAGAAATAGCTTTTATAACATAGCAGCTAAAACCTAACAATGGTTTAGTAAGAGTATTTGACTCAATTCTCAATTGTTATGTAAATAAGCATACCTCTGGAATGAACACATTGTGGATACAATGAAGTCTTAAATAAAAAGCAGGGTCTTTTAAAACACACACCAAATGTTCTGAACCTACTGAGAAAGTTTATTAATTTAAACCATGGCCCATAGGATAATATTTAAGAAGTCAGTCTTTTTCTACAATGACAAATCACACTTCAAAATTGCCTTCACAGTCACAAAACCCTCGAGCCAGGCAAGACCCTGAGTTGTCCTTCAGCTTCAGCCAACAAAAATATCAGCAATAAGTATGGCTAACAATCCACCTGCAGCATAGGCTAAACGATGGCAAATAAGGCATTCATGCAAAAAATTAACACATGGCAGAAAATAATACTGAGCTCCAGGGCAAAATTCAGTCTTGTGTCACGGTGAAAAATCAAAGAACATATCTTAGACTATGAAATCCCTAAACAGTATCTCATTAGTATAATTCAGAACTTTACTCATGGGACACATACTTTTACAATACTTATTTCAATCTTATTTTATCATGCTCTTAAAGGAATTCTTCTTTCTCTAGAACTATATGCAGGAAAACACTCATCACTGGTTTTTCAATTAGTTACTAAATCTTTGTGATAATATGTACTTTTCTATTTATATTAGTCATTATTTTGGCAATTCCTATTGCATTGATTTAGGGTAAATGAACAATCTATTCCAATATGTTCAGTTTTTCTGTTTCCATTCTTAAACAGGGAAATGATTTCTCATTTGCTAATCAGTAACATATTTCAGACTATGAAGCCACAGGGGACAGCTCTTGTAAGGACTTCTCAACATTATGTAAAAAGATACAAGATCTAATTTTATACACACACACACACACACACACACATAAAATGATGATCTTAGCAAAAGTCGACTCACTATTATATAGTACTATATCTTGTTCTGATGCTTTGAGGCTGGACCACAGAATAAGGTGTGAAGTTAATCTGAAGCTGAACCTGAGGACAGACTCTGCAAAAAAGTTCCTGGGAAGAGAAGGGGTCCCCAGCAACATCTCACGGATCTGTGTCTAAAATTTGACAGCAGAAAGAGAAATCACAAGAGACTACTTCAGTTCCTTATCCAGACTCCTTTCTGAACTTTGAAGCAGAAGAAGAAACATCTGGAGATGTTGATCCAAGAAAAGAGGTAACAGCAGGGCAGATCACACAAGCATTCTGCTTAAAACTATTGCACTAACTTTAATAGCAGACTCTGAAATGCCTTCCAAAGAAACTATATACATAAATATAAATGTAACCCATGTAGTGCACAGCTTATGTGAACGCTTTTTTGTACCTTAAGTGCTTTTGCATGATTTCAGTCAATAATGGCTAGACTGGCAGATGAAACTATAACTTTCAGCCCATGAGAATCAGGCTAACACCCTCAGCCAGTAGGGCTCTACAACTTTATCCTGGAGGGGGACATGTTCTTCAGTGTATTTCTCCTGCTAATGTGTCTCTTTCTGTCATTTATTTCATGTTCTGATAAGCAGTTTGAACCCATAATGATGGACAAAAATAGGCTCTGTCTGCTAGCAGAAAATAAAGAAAGTGCATAGCACTGATTGTCAACATGCATATGTTAAGATGGCTCAATTCTCCTTCCAGAAAATAGCTGAGGACACATTAGGTAAAGATATCCAGGAAGTTCAGGACTGGTGAATGTGTCCTAGCATGATGAAAGGCACCAATGATGTACTGGAGCTACAAGTCTGGGTCAATGCTTCTGTGGACAGCTGCTGGAAGAAACAGTGGCTGGAGGAATCCTGACTTGAGTAACCAAAGAAATCCAAAGAGAGAACAGCAATATTGGATGTCTAGAATGAATCTTCATAGAAACTAAGCCAGACTTTTCCAACTATGGGTCCTGACCTATTCCTGGATCATGAAATCAATTTTGTGGATCAACATTTTTCCTGCATATAATAATATAACAAAATTGAATGAGATAAAAGTATCATAGTGCTTCACTCACAGTAAACTATTAGCCATACAATTCTTGCTTCATTTCTAATTTATGTCTTCTTGTTCCATATAAAGTCTAACCATGGGTCACATTTTAAAATATATGAAAGACAATAACCTATGCACAAATCACTACAAGTTGTGCTGAGTTAGCATCTCCATTTTGTGGAATGCACTCCCCACATAAAATTGCTATGAGGATACAGAAATGGTCCTCTGGTGATACAAATCTCAGCTTGAGAAGTGTGCAGGATAAGGAGTGTGCATTAATGTTATCTATGCCTCGTTGAACAATAGGGATCTGTGTGATAAGAGCTACCAAGACCGCCACCACCAGCCTTCTCAAATAACTATATCTCTGGGCTCTGGTTTAGTTTCCTGATTGACACTTTACAACTTCATCAAAACTGGAGAATTTTCTAGACTCCAACTCTCTTGGTCTGAACTTTACCAGTCTGCCTAGATCCAGACTCTTCAACCCACCACCTAGACACTTTTGCTTAAATTTTCAAGTTTGCCAGGTGATCTGCTCTGAAAATGAACTATATAGCTACAAGGCTCACCTAACTCTCTAGAACCATTGCCTGCTTCTTGGAACCTACTTCTGCTTTATCCTAGTCACCAGAATTTTATTTCCTGATAGACAAGGCTATATTCTTTGGATACTCTAGGCCAATTGATAACTATGAAGCAAAGCAGGGTCCTACCAGACCCTCTCAGTACCAGAGCCCCTCTGTGTCCCGTTTCTTGTTTGTAGAAAAAGTCTTTAGTCTCCTAGGCATTCCCTGAGTTCCAGAGAGCAGGCACAAGCAATTCCTAACTAGAGAAGTGAGGGTAAGCAGAAACAAAGGAAAAACTATTAAATGAGAAAACTAATGACAATAATTAAGCTATGAAACAGAGTCTTAGTTTCTCCTCAAGGGATAACAATATGATGGATATCCTTGACAAGACCAACTTCCTTCCATCCAGATGGTGGACAGAAACTATATGCTTCACCCAAGCACTAGACCCCAGACTGGTTGGAAGGAGAAGACTGATGATGTAGATTCCTGAAATACCACCGTTACCTCACTGCCAACCAATCAGAAGAAAGCCATGAATCCTGCAGCCCTCAGCCCCAAATACTGGCTTTAAAAACACTCCCCTGAAAACCAACTGAGGAGTCTGGGTCTTTTAAGCATGAATTGTCTGTACTGTAAGCTGATAGGGTAAGGGGTGGCGTGGGGGGGGAGGTGGGGGGAGTGGTCCCTAGAGAAAGAGAATAAGGCATGGTTTTCTTGACATAAGAAAAGCCTTTGGGTCTTAGTGATTTTGTGATCTAGGCCTGGCCAGAATGCTTGCCGTGGATGATGTCTAATTAGTGATCTTAAAGGAAATAAGAGAAGGCAGGGACTAAGGAAAAGTAGTCAAGAAACAACAGCTCAGCAATAAAACAGAGTCTGAGCTCCTTCTCAAGGGATATATATAACACTCTGACGTAGTCTTTGAATTCCACAGGAACTAAGGCCCCCCCAACCTGAAACCGTTCACCTCGGATTGGGACTTGAACTCATGCGCTGGGATTCAAACCTGGCCAAAACTCTGCTTGGGACTTGAAGCCAGACAAAACCCACTGTCTTACAACTGAGATCACACACTTCATTTCAGAACCCAATGGAGCTCAGGTTCTTGAAGAATTCAGTGAGAGACAAAGTGATAGGTAAGAGGTGGGTTTACTCAGAAACACACTCCACACACAGAGTGTAGGCCATCGTAGAAGGCAAGAGCAGCCTTGGGAGAAACACACTCCAAAGACAACAGTGTGGGCCATTGCAGAGGGTGAGCGCAGTCTCGGAATGTGGTACAGCTAGTTTTTATGGGCTTGGTAAGCTCATAGGCTAATGAGTGGGGCCATTATTCTACTTTGGGGAAGAGGCAGAGATTTCCAGAAGTTGGGCCACCATCTACTTTTTGGTCTTCTGGTCAGCCTTGGAACTGTCATGGCACCTCTGGGTGCATCACTTAGCTTACTGTTGTGTTGTTTTTCAGTCACTAAGTCCTGTCCAATCTTTCTGACCCCATGGACTGCAGCACACCAGGCTTCTTCTCTGTCCTTCACTATCTCCCTGAGATTGCACAAACTCATGTCCATTGAGTCAGTGATGCCATCAACCATCTCATCCTCTTTCACCTTCTCCTCCTACCTTCAATCTTTCCCAGCATCAGGGTCTTTTCCAATGAGTTGGCTCTTCACATCAGATGGCCGAAGTATTGGAGCTTCAGCTTCTGGTGATGTGTTAAAATGAGGTTATACTGAGGATGAGGGTCTAGGAGGAGTTGGCTTGTCTGCCATCTTGGGCCTAACTGACTTTAATCAGTTTATGTTGTGTCCTCAGGCTATGTCATTCTTTCAAAAGTTGTACTTTGCCCCCTTCCCTCCTGTGTCACACCCAGGTGGAGGATGGGATGATGATGTAGACCCTCCTAACTTCAATCAACTAAAGCTTGGACTCTGTTGACCTTTGCCTCAATTTTGTGCTGAATTCTCCTCTGCTCAAGCCCCTTCATGAATATGCATGTAATCTTAGCTTAAAACTTCCCCAATTTTGCTGTTCCAGGAGACGTTGCTTTTGGAAAGATCTTTGTTGTTCTATTTGCTGGAAGTAATAAATCCTTCCTTCTCCCAACTTCTGGCTTGACTGTAATGCTGAACCGAGCATGGTCCTGTGTGGCTGCTGGGCACGGAGGCCTTTTTGTCCTCCATTTCTTGTAAGCAGGACTCCAGCTTCCAAGACCTTCTCTGAGTTCCAAAGGGCAGACAGTTGGTAATCAAGAGAGGAGCAGCCAGGAAACCACTTGAGGCAAGATTAAAAGGATCAGAGAGGCTCATCAAGATTAGAAGACCAGACCACCACCAACAGAACCTGATTTAAACAACTTTCATGATTTTCCATGAGCCTATATATTAACCCTTTCTCTCCCTTACTTGCTATCAGGTATAATCTGCAATAGTTAGTAAATGCAGGTCATCCTCTGAGACTGCCTTAGAAAAGGAATTATATTCTTTAAGAGCTGTGGTTGTAAATGGGTTCTGGTTTCATAGCAACTGCAGATGGTTTCATCTCTGGACATTTGACTGAGAAATTGTAAGGGTAATCATAGTGAAGCACAAAGTGCTCAAAGAAACTTTTCAAAAATCAAAACAATCTTCAGGGTGTGTTCTCATGTCATTTATTCTTTCCTTTTTATCTCTTTCCCTAGTATTGGAAGTAAGCTTATTCAATTCTCAGCCATGTGATTTTAGTTAGGAATGCTTTCAGCTATAAGCAATAGAAAACCCAGCTAACAGTAGCTTAAACCAGTAAGAGTTTATTTTTCTCACAAAAGAAGACTAAATGGATATAGTTGGTGTCTGTTATTAGTTCAGCAATTCAAAAATAACAGGGCTAAGATATTTGGGGTTTTCAAGAAGTTCTGTGCATCAAACCCATGCTTAAGACACTATACAGGGAAGCAGAAATGACAGTTTGGGTCATATCTGACCCCTTTCTTCTAGAAAACAAACACTCCTTGAGAAAGCCTTACAGAAGCCAGACTGGGTCACATGGACACATGTGGCTGCAAATAAGGCTGTACAAATTAGGTGAAAAAAAACTGTCAACGTTAACTGAAAAAGATAATAATCCATTGTGCGTGTTGGGCACATTAACACCCAAAACAAACTAGATTCAAGTAAGAACAGAGAAAATGGAAATGAGTATCAAGTTAGCAACTAACAGTTTACCACCTAAAGCTACCCCCAGCTATGAGTCAACAGGTCAAAGGGATGTAGCTTTTTGGTTTTATTTTGTTTTTTCTGGGTGGGGGGGGTCGTCTATATTTATGAATACTTGAGTCTTTATAATGTGAAATATAAAGAACTGCCACACATTTCTCAGTCCTTGGGTGGTGACTGACCAATTTTTAGGAAATAGTATCCTTATTTTCATATGCGATGGTATATCTTTAATGGCTTTATTTTATGAACTGGAACAATTAATTTTCCAAGAATTGCCTAAATCTCAAATTTTAAAAGGAAGGGTTCAAATTTAACTAGAAGAGTAAATGAACATGTAGCTTGGGAATATATAGATTCAAGATCTAACTGTGCCTCTTATCAACAAGGAAATCTTGGACGAGTCAAAACCTTTTCTGGAAATCAAAACAGTTCCAAAGAGAGTTAAGTTGAATTTAATGATAAATTTACTCTAGTTCAAAGTATAATTTCTAGAATAGTTTAGGGGGTGATGGGACCAGATACGGCAGGGACCAGACACAGGGTTTCCCAGTAGCCATTATATTAAAACATTCTTACTGAAAAATCAATGTAGCATACATCTCCAAGAACCCAGCATCAGAAGAGCAAAGTCTTTTGTGGTAGTGATAATGGTGGTGCTGGTGGTCTGTTGCTCCTTGACATCAAGAACTGGCTACTTTTATTTTTTTTGCTACTAAAAAGAACATCCTCTTTATTTATTTAATTAACTTTATTGGTTACTTTTCTGTGGGGTAATAGTAAATTGTGGTCACTGAGATTTTCTAGAACTAACTGGGATCCAGTTAGGATGATAAAGGAAGGCCCATTTTTAATGAGCAGATATTTCAGAAAACTGGTGAATCAAAGAGTCATTTTTTCCATAACAGTATTAAAGACCATGTTCTATAAAGTCAATTCATTTTGTTCTTGTCATTGCTCACTGGCAACATAGCTCATTAAATTTTAGATTCAATTAGAGGTAAATCATAAAATTTATCATCACACAAATAACAATATTTTAGCATAATTAGCCCCAACACCAGAAGTCTTGTTTAATTTCTGCCAAAATTAGCCAAGTTATTTCACTAGACTGTAGTATGAATGTTTGTGTTCATGTCCCTCTATTTGCGCACACTGGAACCTTAACCACCATGGTGTTAGAAGGTGAGACCTTTAGGAATGAACAGATCATGAGAGTTGAACCCTCATGAATGGGATCAGTTCTCTTATAAAAGCTAACTTGTCCCTTCCACCATGTGAGGATACACAAAAAAGGTGCTCACTGGACCAGGAAGAGGGTCTTCACCAGAAAGGACTGGCATCCTGATCTTAGATTCTCAAGCCTCTATAGAACTGAGAGAAATAAATTTCTGTTGTCTATAAGCCACCTAGGTTGTGGCATTTTGTTATGGCAACCCCAAAAGACCAAGACAGACTGTATATCATGTCTTCTTTTAAACACCAAAAATATTATATTTATTATATTCTCTTATTTTGTAACTTCTTTAAATAACAGCATATTGTAGATAGCTAACTTTTTTTTTATTTCTGTCAGCATTTTATTTTAGGGTTCATTTCTTTCTCTGACATCTTTTCATCACCACTGCAGATATTTCCATACGGAAATTGTATTTTCCTTTAGATTTCTGTTCTTAAAATGTTTTATGCATTTATTTTGTTCTACATCTCCATAGATAAAAGCAATAATAGAAGTAATTAATGTTTTGCTATTTTACTCTGAGTTTATGCAGAGTAGTCATTTGATTATCAAATCCATCCAGGATCTGCAATTAGAGTCAGTTCTACAGCTGCTCTCTTCTCTTTTCTTATAATACATGTTCTTTTCTTTGGAACTGTTGTTTTTCAGTGTGGGTGATGTACAATACTCAGAATGCATCTTCACAATAAATGCAGCTTCCCTTTCTATCTTCAAGGCCAACATGGGGAGAAACTCCATTGAGCTTTTCAGAATTGAAGTGATGCATTCAGTGCCTATATTTTTTGTGTGTGATAGTGAATGCAGTCAGCAGCTTTGTCAGTTTGGTCGTCACTGTCACACTAGGCGTTCCAGATGTTCAAATGTAAAAATGTCATAAAATGCCACCGCAAGGATGTATTTCTTTTTATTCTTTCTCTTGTCTATTTTCCCCCAAAAAGAAAGGACAAACCAAAGCAGAGCCATAGCTAGGATGACCGTCCACCGTTCTCCCTAAATGAAAAAGCACAAAGAAACTCCAGGGTTCTTTCAGTGATTATAAATGTAGCACAACTTACATGATTGGACAATTTAATATTTTAATTAGAAGCAAATCCTGCATTAACTCTGCTAGAACTCAGAGATATATTATTTATATGATTAAATGACATTAGATAAATGATATATAAAAATATAACTTATTTTCCTAAATTTGATATAGTATAAGAATATATTGTCTTTAAAGAAAAACCCACATCTCTATTCTAAATAACATGTAGTAAAATTTTTCCTTTAGGACTAAAGTTTAACAAAAAAGTCTACTCATACACTTACACAATCAGAGAAATATTAAGTAACTTTTTAAACTGGAAGGAGGCCTTAGACATTAGTTAAATATGCTGATAATTTATTTTAAAAGTGAGGTGGCTTTAATTAACTTATCATAAGACTACCACATGTATGCATATGTGTGTGTTTGCTTGAAAGTACATTCCTTACTTTTCAAATTCACATTATAACATATTGGCTTTGATAGTAATTACAGAAACTGTAAGAGAACCACTTGGAGACAGCTTCATAATTTCTCACTTCTTCCCCAGGAAAAATATTATTGCATACGTTCACTCTATATCATTTTATAAGGTTCCTTCTGGCTACTAATTTTCAGCTAAAAACCAAGAAAGACAAAAGAAACTATTCCAATTGTATCTATTTTTTCCAGCTTCAAATCAAGTGTACAGAAACAACCTTCATAAAGTCATCTTTTTAATTCACTAAGAAGAGTTTCTTTATTTTGTTTGAAAATTCTGTCTTTTTAGGAAAACTACTCAAACGTCATGCATGGAGGGGGAATCACTGTAAAAATAGATTAAACAACTCTTGTAGATATTTGTGACAGCACAGGTAACGTAACACATTTCAGATGAGTTTCAATGATTTTATTTAAATCCCACAAAATAATATTTAAAGTGCTGTTATGGCGACTGACAAAAATTAATTATGAGTAAAAATCCCTTTCTGAAAAGTACTTCAGTCCCATCAAGTTTAGAAACAGAAGCTACCTTATTTGTTAGAGTTATTTATTCTTTAAGATTTTATAGGAACAATTGCAATTCTGAGACCCTAGCATGACCATTTTAAACCTCAAAACAAGACCAGGTGCTCAGGACACATTGAATCTAGTACGGAAAAAAGAACATGCACATAAAAGGGTAAGTAATGGCCCACTGTAGAATACTACACATAAAATAAATGGCCTAGAACATAAGACCTATAAAAACGGAGGAAAAGGTGGGCTCACCATGGGCTGGAGTAGTGGAGGAAGATTTTTATAGAGAAGTTAGGCTTTGATATGTGTTTAAGAAAAAGAATGGTACAATCCTCATGAGTAGTGGGGAGAAAGTGAGCACTGAAATTGGGGATAATGGTGAGAGCAATCCAGGGTAAGCCAAAACAGGAACTATAAACTGGAGACATCCAACAATCTTACCGCATCACAGACAAGGGGTCTAAGAAGGGAGTTGTGTGATAAAATTAAGGAATTGATTATAAAGATCTTTCAGTGCTCACCTGAGGGAACATGAACTTTCACATCAGATCACAAAATCACTTCTTGTCATTAATTTCAAACACACATGTCTAGAACACACTCTAGACACTCTGATTCCCAGAGGCTGGGACTAGAGACTGCTTTTTAAAATTCTTAATTATTTTTTTTCTTGGAGTATATTTGATTTACAATGTTGTGTTAGTTCCTGTTGTACAGCAAAGTCAGTCAGTTATACATACACATATATCCACTCTTTTTTACATTGTACTCCCAAACAGGTCATTACAGAGTATTGAGTAGTTCTCTGTGCTATTTAGTATGCTCTTATAGTTATTTAGCCTATATATATGCTTCTGTGATAACTCAGTTAGTAAAGAATCTGCCTACAATGCAGGAGACACCAGTTCAATTCTTGGGGAGGGAAGATCCATTGGCGATGGGATAGGCTCCCCACTCCAGTATTCTTGGGCTTCCCTGGTAGCTCAGCTGGTAAAGAATCTGCCTGCAATGCCGGAGTCTTGGGGTCGACCCCTGTGTTGGGAAGATTCCCCGGACAAGACAAGGCAAAGGCCACTTACTGAGTCTACATATGCTCGAATGTTTCAGCTCAGTTCAGTTACTCAGTCATGTCCGACCCTGCGACCCCATGGACTGCAGCATGCCAGGGTTCCCTGTCAATCACCAACTCCCAGAGTTTACTCAAACACATGTCCAAGTTGGTGATGCCATCCAACCATCTCATCCTCTGACATCTCCAATCATCTCATCCTCTGACATCTCCAATCATCTCATCCTCTGACATCCCCTTCTCCTCCTGCCTTCAATCCTTCCCAGGATCAGGGTCTTTTTCAATGAGTCTGTTCTTCACATCAGGTGGCCAAAATACTGGGAGTTTCAGCTTCAGCATCAGTCCTTTCGATGAATATTCAGGGCTGATTTCCTTTAGGATGGACTGGTTGGATCTCCTTGCAGTCCAAGAGTCTTCTCCAACACCATAGTTCAAAAGCATCAATTCTTCAGTGCCAAGCTTTCTTTATAGTCCAACTCTCACATCCATACATGACTACTGGAAAAACCATAGCTTTGACTAGACAGACCATTGTTGCCAAAGCAATGTTTCTGCTCTTTAACATGCTGTCTAGATTGGTCATAACTTTTCTTTCAAAGAGTAAGCGTCTTTTAATTTTATGGCTGCAGTCACCATCTTCAGTGATTTTGGAGCCCCCCAAAATAAAGTCAGCCACTGCTTCCACTGTATGTATCCCCATCCATTTGCCATGAAGTGGTTGGACCAGATGCCATGATCTTAGTTATCTTAATGTTGGGCTTTATGCCAACTTTTTGACTCTCCTCTTTCACTTTCATCAAGAGGCTCTTTAGTTCTTCTTCGCTTTCTGCCATAAGGGTGGTGTCATCTGCATATTTGAGGTAATCCAGCTTGTGCTTCCTCCAGTCCAGCGTTTCTCATGATGTACTCTGCATATAAGTTAAACAAGCAGGGCGACAATAGACAGCCTTGACATACTCCTTTCCCGATTTGGAACCAGTCTGTTGTTCTATGTCCAGTTCTAACTGTTGCTTCCTGACCTGCATACAGATTTCTCAGGAGGCAGGTAAAGTGGTCTAGTATTCCCATTTCTTTAAGAATTTCCCACAGTTTGTTATGACCCACACAGTCAAAGGCTTTGGCGTAATCACTAAAGCAGATGTTCTTCTGGTATTCTCTTGGTTTTTTAATGAGCCAAGGGATGTTGGCAATTTGATCTCTGGTTCCTCTGCCTTGTCTAAAGCCAGCTTGAACATCTGGAAGTTCACGGTGACAAAGCCTGGCTTGGAGAATTTTGAGCATTTCTTTACTAGCGTGTGAGATGAGTGCAATTGTGCAGTAGTTTGAGCATTCTTTGGCATCGCCTTTCTTTAGGATTAGAATGAAAACTGACCTTTTCCAATCCTGTGGCCACTGCTGAGTTTTCCAAATTTCCTGACATACTGAGTGCAGCACTTTCACAGTGTGATCTTTTAGGATTTGAAATAGCTCAACTGGAATTCCATCACCTCCACTAGCTTTGTTCATAATGATGCTTCCTAAGGCCCACTTGACTTCCCATTCCAGTACGTCTGGCTCTAGGTGAGTGATCACACCTTTTGTGGTTATCTGGGTCATGAAGCTCTTTTTTGCACAGTTCTTCTGTGTATTCTTGCCACCTCTTCTTAATATCTTCTGCTTCTGTTTGGTCCATACAATTTCTGTCCTTTTGTGCCCAATCTCAATTTGTGCCCATCTTTGCATGAAATGTTCCCTTGGTATCTCTAATTTTCTTGAAGAGATCTCTAGTCTTTCCCATTCTATTCTTTTCCTCTATTTCTTTGCACTGATCACCGAAGAACACTTTCTTATGCTCCCATTGCTATTCTTTGAAAATCTTCATTCAAATGGGTGTATCTTTCCTTTTCTCCTTTGTTTTATGCTGCTCTTCTTTTCTCAGCTATTTGTAAGGCCTCCTGAGACAACCATTTTACCTTTTTGCATTTCTTTTTCTTGGGGATGGTCTTGAACAATGCCTCCTGTACAATGTCACAAACCTCTGTCCATAATTCTTCAGGCACTCTATCAGATGTAATCCCTTGAATCTATTTATCACTTCCACTGTGTAATGTAAGGAATTTGATTTAGGTCATACCTGAATGGTCTAGTGGTTTCCCTACTTTCTTCAATTTACGTCTGAATTTTGCAATAAGGAGTTCATGATCTAAGCCATAGTCAGCTCCCAGTCTTGTTTTTGGTGATTGTATAGAGCTTCTCCATCTTTGGCTGCAAATAATATAATCAATCTGACTTGATGTCCATGTGTAGAGTCTTCTCTTGTGTTGTTGGAAGAGAGTGTTGCTATGACCAAACTCTGTTAGCCTTTGCCCTGCTTCATTTTGTACTCCAAGGCCAAATTTGCCTGTTACTCCAGGTATTTCTTGACTTCCTGCTTTTGCATTCCAGTCCCCTATGATGAAAAGGACATCTTTTTTTGGGTGTTAGTTCTAGAAGGTCTTATAGGTCTTCATAAAACCATTCAACTACTTCAACTTTTTCAGCATTATCAGTCAGGGCACAGACTTGGATTACTGTGATATTGAATGGTTTGCCTTGGATATGAACAGAGATCATTCTGTCCTTTTTGAGATTGCATCCAAGTACTGCATTTCTGACTCTTTTGTTGACTGTGATGGCTACTCCATTTCTTCTATGGGATTCTTGCCCACAGTAGTTTGGCAAGCTCAGTTGTTTAGTCACGTCCAATTCTTTGCAACCCCATGGACTGTAGCCTGCCAGGCTCCTCTGTCCATGAAAACTTTGCAGCAGGAATACTGGAACAGTATTTCAATATTGGAGTAGGCCATTTCCTACTCTAGGGGATCTTCCTGACCCAAGGATTGAACCTTCATCTCTTGCAATCTTCTGCATAGGCAAGTGGATTCTTGACCACTGAGTCAGCAGAAAAACCCCCATACTGCACTTAATTTTAGCCAAAAGGCTGAGAAGCAGTTCTATATATAGTAGTGTCTATATGTCAATCCCAATTTCCCAATTTATCTCTTCCTTCCCTTCCCCCTGACAAACCACAAGTTTGTTTTCAATGTCCATAACAACTTCTGTTATGTAAATAGGTTCATTAAAATGATCCACAGATATAGACCCAGATTTCTGGGCATGAGACCTATGCAATCTCATAGGACTCCATGCTTCTAAGGGTCCTAGCCTTAGTTTAATTAACACTCTGCTGTAACCACCATGAAACTCTTAATAATGTTAGCATTAATCTTTCATCCGTTGCCTTCTTTTGGCATGCTTTTCATATATAGTGTTCACTATGGCCCATCAATACAGAATTCTAGTGAACCCAAGATGTATGGAAGTTCATTCAGCAAGACTCAAAGTAATATAAGGTAAGCTTACTACATCTACAACTGAGTAACTTGGGGTGCTGATAGTCCCCAAGAGGCCATGTTTTCTGTTTGAAGCAGAATTTTCATGAAGGCAGAAAGAAAATATGGCATTCTAAGCCACAGAAACCACCAAGGGGCCCTATCATTTCCCTTCTTGTTCATACTACTTCTCTGTATTAGTCAATGATTTACATTGAAAATGATTTAATGTAAAAGAAAAGAGAATAATAATGAAAGTGAAAGTCACTCACTTGTGTCTGACCCTTTGTGACCACATGGACTACAAAGTCCATGGAATTCTCTAGGCCAGAATACTGGAGTGGGTAGCCTTTACCCTTCCCTTCTCCAGGGGATCTTCCCAACCCAGGGATCAAACCCATGTCTCCTGCATTACAGGTAGATTCTTTACCAGCTGAGCCACAAGGGAAGCTGAAGAATACTGGAGTGAGTAGCCTATCCCTTCTCCTGGGGATCTTCCTGACTCAGGAATCAAACCGTGGTCTCCTGCATTGCAGGCAGATTCTTTACCAACTGAGATATCAGGGAAACACAATAATAGGGCATCTTATAGTTTCTTTTGCTTTCAATTATTCTTTATTTGTCTTTAAGTCAAATGAGAGTGTTAATAAAATGTGATTATCAAAAAGTTAAATGATAACATCTGAGTTAGATTTGTGCAGTATTTCCCTCGTTCTGGTAAGAAAGAAATATATATGCACACACAAACAACAAAACAAATATTGTGTGATATCAATGTTTCTGCATGAGTTAAATACTTATATACCAGCACTTAAAACTGTCATTAGTTATTTAAACATGACTAGTAACACCCATGATAATAATTTAAAATTTTAATTTTTCTTTACTTAGCACAACATTAAATAGAAATTTTAGAAAAATCATGCCAGGTTGACAGACCATGGAAGAGCAGAAAACAATTTATATTATAATTCCTTTAATGGCATTTTTTTCCTGCCTTCAAACAAGAGGCTCCACATTTTCATTTTGGACAGGGTCTTGCAAATTACATAGATGGCCCTGCCTTTTGTGACAATCAGGACTGAGAACTGCTACTGTAAGTAAGAAAGGCAGTAAATAATTTTGAAGAAAGATGTATTTCATTATGTCTAATCTATAGAAGACTGGCTGAAGTAAGAAAAATGTAGGAAGACCCATTGAAAATGTTTATAACAGAAAAGTAATGAATAACAAGTTTTACTAATATGAGTACAGAAAGAAGAAAAGGAAGAAATTAAAGGAAAAGAGAAACTAAAAGGACTCAAAATGGCAAGAAAAGGGAAGGAAGACATTTTTAAAAAGTCTCCAAATGTTGAAACCCTGGATACTGGCTAACAGTGATGCTATCAAATTAAAGAGGAAGTCAAAGGTCTCCACTTTATACATGTTGACTTTTGAACGGAAGACAGACATTGAAGAATACTGTTCCGTGTTCTGCTGGACAGTTCACTTGAATGGAAGGGAAATCTGAGTACCATCATGGACATAAAGTTGCTCTATAGAATTAAACAAAATCATACAGGAAAGATAGCAGAGGGAGAAGGCAAGTCACAAAGGCCTAGGCCTTATGTGATACCACTGCTTAGGAAGCAAGAGAAAGAAAAGCCGCAAACACTTGAGACAGAGATGGAACAGCCGAAGGAATGAGAAGAGCTGGGATAGCGACAGTGACACCAAGCTCGACACTGATTTACTTAAGAAGAATTGTGCAGAGTAGTGTTATGTATCATAGAGCAAAGAGAGTGTGATATGATAAAAGTGCTTTGAATTTTTAAGTGTATATTCATAAATGACCCTGGAGGAAGCAATTTCAGAGAGGAGCTTTTCAGAAACTGTCAGACTAGACAGAGTTTAAGGACTGAGTGGGTGGTGATGAAATGGAGGCTGCAGTCCTACTGCTCATTCTGAAGATGTGCTTGGTAAGAAGGAAGTCAAACAGAAGAGAGGCAAGGTGAGATGGGAGATGGGTTAGTAAAATCAAGTGAAAAAGTTTTCAAGATATATGAGTGATCATTTTCAATACACATTTATGTTCTTACCATTACCTTAATGTTTTATATTATTTCTAAAGACTACCTACAATCCTTGGAATAATCAAAGAACAAATGAATGAAAGGAAAGATAGAATAAAAACAAAACAAAACGATGAAGCAAGAGCAACTGTGCTGTGTCTTATTGATCCAACAATACACCCTAAAATACCACAAGGGAAAATGAGAATGAAAATACAGATGCTTCCCTCAGGGAGCTTAAAGTTGGGAATATATTTACACTCTCACTGTTAACTAAATATCAAGCAGAGTCTAGTAAAGGTCATAATGAAAAGAACATACAAATAAGCCTAATAATTTTTGAAAACCCCAAAGTGTCATGTAGCTACTTCCGTGGTGAGAAATGAATGAATCTGGAAAGGGTTCTCTGGAATTGTGTTAGAACGGGAAGGAAAAGGGACCAAGAATTAAAATACTAACGCTTCTTCCTCCCAGAGCAGCAGGGAAGAAAGAAGAACATGTGGAAACTACTGAGCAATGTAAATAAGAAGATGCTATATTGAACTGTCGTAGAGGAGGGAACCCCGGCCGGAAAGCTTTGATGATCTCAGTGAGTTAAGAGGTAACTTCACCTGCTGAAAGAGAAGGTAAGAAGAGCTGTGAGAGCCTCCACAGAGAAAGATCAATAGTCTCTGCCTCTGTGGGTACCCACCCTGCCTCTCAGGCAGAACACACCTAGCTGTTTTTAAGAGCTGATCTTCCTCTTGAAATCATGAGGGTTGTAACCATACACGATAACCACCCTCCTCCCTGTATTTCTATTGTCCTTATAGTTTGTTCGGCTCATTACTCTATATTCCTCTGCTCTCTTCTCCAGGTGTTTTTGATTCTGAGCTTTATCTGTGTCTGACTAAAGGCTGCTGGCAGAGGATAGGGAGATGCACCTTATTCTTAAGCTGTGTCCTTCCAAGTGTCTGGAGAGTAGTCATTCAATAAATTTCCTGACTGACTGGAAGAGGAGAGGTGAGTATTACAAACATATTTAAAGAGAAGATTCCTCTCTCCTCTGCTCTAGGAGATTTATAACACTAAACTGGGTATTAATGCATGACTTGTACAGAAGCAATGTTTGCAGAATTCAAAGTAGAGACTTCATGGTTAAAGTAATTTTTCATCTCACTATCTTTCAAGAATTTTAAAGAACACTTTCCTTTAAGATCTATTGTAGATTACAGAAGCAGAGTCAGATCTAATCACTGAGTATACAGTAAGATAATAATAATGAGGCAGTATAGTTACATATTCTATCCAGAATTCTACCCTGAGGACAAACAACAGTTGAAAAAGGTAGATTTAATAACAATGTAATCTGGATAATTCAAATTCAAATCTCTACATTGGCTAACTCGTAAAATGTTAAACACTTAAAGTGTTAAGAATACAGTAAATATACAAGGAACTCTCCAAAAATTGAGTTTTCTAAAATATTCAATATTTATTTATAATTAGTAAAATTATTTCAATTTGCATTTTATTTGAATGTATGAGCTGATACTTGGAAATGATTTAACTATACTGACTGTCATCATTACCCAGATTCATAGGACAAGGGAGGAGTCTATAATTGGTCTTGATTTTAAATGTTATAAGGACTGAATCTATGAAGGTTGGTCATTCCTATTTATAATAGTCCATCACTACAGATCTACACGGCATGTGTTCTATATTCAATGAGAAAGGTACACATCTTCCATTATGCCAACTGGGACATTTATCTTTCTGTAGTATAATCAGAGTTACAGCAGTGTAAAGACTTTGTAATGGATTTATAGTTCAGGCTCCCTATTGCCAAAGTGTCTCAGAATTTTGACTTGATTTAAGCATGAACATAGCAAAAGGATGGAAATTTTTCCTTCTAATTTGACCTGATCTAATGCATAAGGCCTATAAAGAAAGTCTATAAAGAAAGCTGAGCACCAAAGAATTGATGCTTTTGAACTGTGGTGTTGGAGAAGACTCTTGAGAGTCCTTTGGACTGCAAGGAGATCCAACAAGTCCATCCTAAAGGAAATCAGTCCTGAATATTCATTGGAAGGACTGATGCTGAAGCTGAAACTCCAATACTTTGGCCACCTGATGAGAAGGATGGACTCATTGGAAAAGACCCTGATGCCAGAAAAGATTGAAAGCAAGAGGGGAAGGGGATGGCAGAGGATGAGATGGCTGGATGGCATCACCGACTCAATGGACATGACTTTGAGTAGGCTCTGGGAGTTGGTGATGGATAGGGAAGCCTGGCGTGCTGCAGTCCATGGGGTCACAAAGAGTCAGACACAACTGAGTGACTGAACTGAACTGAATGCACAAAGCCATCTCCAAAAAGACATGAAATAGAGTCCTTTCACCTTTTCTCTTAATTTCTGCATAGACTGCCAGAACTGGAAGGAACTTTGCAGACCATAGATCAATCTTCTTCATCCTCTTCGGGAGAAGGTGAAACTCAGAGGGTCTGTCCCAGGAGACACATTCAGAAAGCCATGGCAACAAATTTAAAACTCACCCATTCTAAATCCTTTTTACTCTAGCCTATCAGTCACTCAGCTATTTGCTTTTAAACTTATTTTGCTGAAGTATAAAACACATAGTTCGATGAATTACCACAAAGAAGACGTGGAACCAACTACTAGGTCAGGATATATAAACCCTTCAGCAAACCAGAACCCCAACTTCCTGTTCCTTTCCAGTCACTATCCCCTCCTCCACCTCCCAAAGAAACTACTACCTAAATTCTGTCACTGCATTTTCTGTTTCATAATTTTATACAAACAGGATCATCCAGTGGGAATTTTATTGACTGTTTTTGCTTTTTGTTTGGGGTAGCTGTAGCTTATTCAATTCTCTTCCTGTATAAAATTCTATTGTCTCAGTACCCCACAATTTCCTTATGCATTATGATAGTGATAGATATTTGGACTTTATTTTTCATCCTCCAACTATTACAAAAAATGTTTCTATGGACATGTTTGTCCATGTCTCTTGGCAAACATGTTCAAGTTGTAAATATTACTAGAAATGAAATTCCCGTGTCGTATGGCAGACTACTTTATTTTTTAGTAAACACTGCCAGACGTATGTAAAGTGGTTGTACCAATTTGCTTTCCCACCATTAGTACTGGACAGTATATTCTTAGATTTTTAAAGAAGCATTTATTGTATACCTAATATATCCTAGAAATTGTGTTAATTTCTAAGCCTTCAAATATGACTAAAGGAAAGAATCTTTTCACAAGGACTTCTCAAATAGAGTTGACTGACATATAAATAAACCTTCCAAAAAATCCAATATTTACATTAATATCTATACAAGATACTATAACATAAATACATTTTATAAATATATTATAACATAAATATCTGCAGAGTCTTAACCTTGTTTCTGTCTTCAGAACATGAATGTGATCAACACTATCCTGGTTGTAAAGGACTATAAGGAGACAGTGTAGGCATTAATGAGAGAGGCAAACCCGGAAGCACACAGGAGTCAGGAAAGTCTTCATGAGAGTCACAGTGTTAAGACTGACCTAAAAAATGATTTACTGCCAGGAGGAAAAGTCTTTCCTGGAAGAGAAAAATTTGTAAGCAGACTCACCAAGATTTTATCAGCATGCCACAGTCAGAAAACTGGGATGGGATAGCTAAAGTGTAGATTAGAAGTAATAAGGATGAAAATACTCCAAAGTAAAGGGTAAGAACATGGAGAGCTTTAAGTGCTTGGCTAAGGATTTTGGACTTTATTGCACAGACAATGAGGAACCATCAAAAGGCTTTTAACAGAAGGGTAAAATGAACATACTTGAATTTCAGAAAGATCATTATGTCTTGGAGGATGGATTAGAGGGACACAATACTTAAAGTCCAATCCCATTTAAAGACCCACTGTCAGTGTAACAGTCAAAGAGAAGATGATGATGAAGGAATAAGCCTTCTACAGTCTTTGCAGAGCAGAGGAGAGGAAAAAAGTGAATATAATGTTAATAAGATAGAATCAACAGGATGTGTCATGGATTAGACACATGAGGAATAAGTATTAAACATATGAAGAATGAGGAGGTGTGGTTTGTTGTGTTGACTAACTGGATGTCTCTGCTGCATGCAAAGGTCAAGTAGACCATAGGAGAGGAATATTTAGAAGAAAAAAATGATTTAGAAAGACCAAGCAGGTAATTTTACAAATTTCATATAGCCATGTAGTATGGTAGTTATCACTAGCTTTCCCTCAATACCTATCATTCTTTTTTTCCTTGTAATTATGGAACCAGATTTTAATTGGGCTCATGGCCTCACAATTAAAGACTACATTTCTCCATCTCTTGCATGTAGGTGTGGTGATGTGATTCAGTTCTGAACACTAGCATCTGGATCGAAGATATTATGCAAACTGCAGTTCATGGTAAGAATGACTGAGCTCTTCTACCATGATGATGACATATTTTAGTCTTTGAAGAACACACTCAAGAAAGGCAGAACCAAAAGATTGAAGAAACATCCTATAGAGCGGAGTTGCTCTATCCTCCTGGATGTTGTTCTAGGCTTTCACTCAAGAAATAAGTATTCTTCTCACTTAAACCACATCCTGTTTTGGTCTATTAAAACAATTTATAGCATTGTAAATGACATCCTAACAAAGGCTGCTGAAGATGGAGATGTTGGACAGAGTTCGTGAACCAGGGCCAGGTAATAATTTGAAGTCTCTCACCATGAAAATAGAAGTAACACCTTATATCAGAATATAAGGTAGGAATACCTACAAAAAGGTATTTGCTATTCTTGGTGACAGTTTCAATGAGGCTTTGTAACTTCGTTCTGTGAAGATATGGAATTTCAAGGTACTATACAGAATGTTTATATGAAAAATTAAGAAATACTGTTTAGAAGTCTCAAATTAAAAAAAAAAAAACTTTGTAGTTTTTAAAAAGTTTATTCCGCGTCCATAGAATAATGCCAAGGAAAATAGTCAAGGTTGTTGTTGTCATTGAGTCCCTCAGTCGTGTCCGACTCTTTGTGACCCCCTGGACTGTAGCACGCCAGGCTTCCCTGTCCATCACCATCTCCCAGAGATAGCTCTAACTCATGCCCATTGAGTTGGTGATGCCATCCATCTCATCCTCTATCGTCCCTTGCTCCTCATGCCCTCAATCTTTCCCAGCATCAGGGTCTTTTCCAGTGAGTCAGTTCTTCACATCAGGCGGCCAAAGTATAGAAGCTTCAGCTTTGGCATCAATCCTTACAATGAATATTCAGGACTAATTTCCTTTAGGATGGACTGGTTGGATCTTGTTGCAGTCCAAGGGACTCTCAAGGGTCTTCTCCAACACCATAATTCAAAAGCATCAATTCTTTGGTGCTCAGCCTTCTTTATGGTCCAACTCTCACATCCATACAAGACTACTGGGAAAACCATAGCTTTGACTATACAGACCTTTGCTGGTAAAGTAATGTCTCTGCTTTTTTAATATGCTGTCTAGGTTGGTCATAGCATTTCTTCCAAGGAGATTCTTTTAATTTCATGGCTGCAGTCACCATCTGCAGTGATTTTGGAGCCCAAAAAAACAAAGTCTGTCACTGTTTCTATTGTTTCCCCATCTCTTTGCCATTAAGTGATGGATGAGATACCAGGATCTTTGTGTTTTGAATGCTGAGTTTTAAGTCAGCTTTTTCACTCTCCTCTTTCATTTTCATCAAGAGACTCTTTAGTTCCTCTTCACTTTCTGCCATAAGGGTGGTGTCATCTGCATATCTGAGGTTATTGATATTTCTCTCTGCAATCTTGATTCCAGCTTGCATTTCATCCAGCCCAGCATTTCACGTGGTGTGCTCTGCATATAAGTTAAATAAGCAGGGTGACAATATACAGCCTTGACGTACTCCTTTTCCTATTTGGAACCAGTCTATTGTTCCATGCCCAGGTCTACCTGTTGCTTCTTGACCTACATACAGATTTCTCAGGAGGCAGGTAAGGTGGTCTGGTATTCCCATCTCTAAGAATTTTCCACAGTTTGTTGTGATCCACACAGTCAAAGACTTTAGCATAGTTAATGAAGCAGAAGTAGAAGCTTTTCTGGACTTCCCTTGGTGTTTTGATGATCCAATGGATGTTGGAAATTTGATCTCTGGTTCCTCTGCCTTTTCTAAATCCAGGTTGAACATCTGGAAGTTCTCAGTTCATATACTGTTGAAGTCTAGCTTGGAGAATTTTTAGCATTATTTTACTACCATGTGAAATGAGTGCAATTGTGTGGTAGTTTGAACATTGTTTGGCATTGCCTTTCTTTGGAATTGGAATGAAAACTGACCTTTTCCAGTCCTGTGGCCACTGCTGAGTTTTCCAAATTTGCTGGCATATTGAGTGCAGCACGTTGACAGCCTCATCTTTAGGATTTGAAATAGCTCAGCTGGAATTCCATCACCTCCACTAGCTAGACAGTCAAGGTTAGTGAAGGTTACTAAGTCCCAAACAGTCATTAATGCAGTTTTGACCCTTGCATTGACTTCTCCATGGTGAATAATGGTTGCCTCAGTTTCTAACCAGTTCAAAGGGAAAGGGGAAAAAGAGAATGTACCCAATGTCTTAGGGTATTAAACCCAAAGATATTACATATCACTTTTACTGTCATTTCAGGAATTAAACCATATTGCCGTATCTTAACTTAAAGAATGTTGAGTCATGTCTTGTGCTCAAGAAGAATAGTATAGATTTTGGTAGACCACTTGCAGCTTTTCCCAAACTGGGATAACTGGGAGGTACAAAATGGGCAGATCTAAACAGACACTTCTCAAAAAAAAAGACAAACAGATGGCCAAAAGGCACATTAAAAGATGTCCAACATTGATAATTATCAGAGAAATGTAAATTGAAATTACAATAAGGCATCACCTCACACCAGTCACAGTGGCCATCATCTAAATTTTACAAATAATAAATGCTGGAGAGGGTGTGGAGAAAAGGGAACCCTTCTACATTGTTGGTGGCAATATGAATTGTTACAACACTATGGAGAGTGGTATGCAGGCTCTTCAAAAAACTAAAAATAGAGCTACCATATGATTCTGTAATCCCACTCCTGGGCATATATCCAGAGGTAAACATAATTTGAAGAGACACACCTCAGTGTTCACTGCATTTATTGTTATTTACAATAGCTGGGACACAGAAGATACCTAAATGCCCATCAACAGAGGAATGGATAAAGAAGATGTGGCATATGTATATATATAATACATACATACACACAATGGGCTATTACTCAGCCATAAAAAGGAATGAAATAATGCCATTTGCAGAAATATGGATGGACCTAGAAACTATCACTAAGTTACATAAGCCAGATAAAGACAAATATTATATCACTTACATGCAGAAGCTTAAAAAGGACACAAATGAGTTTAATCACAAAACAGAAAGAGAATCACAGTCATAGAAAACAAACTTACAGTTACCAAATTGGAGTAGGGGAGGAATAAATTAGAAGATTGGGATTTACATGTAACAGTACTATATATAGAACGGATAACCAACAAGAACTTCTTACATAGCAAGGAAAACTATAGTCAATATTTTGTAATAACTTATAAGAACAATAATCTGAAAAAGCATGTGTGTGTGTAACTGAATCACTGTGCTATACACCTGAAAATAACAATATTATAAATTAACTACACACCAATTTTAAAAATGCCTGGGAATATTGCACTTGAAATTGTAAGGTTAAAAAATATAAGTAAACTAGAAAGCTACATTCTTCAAAAAATGGATTTGAGTCAGATTATGAAGGCCCTTAATGACTAAGTGACAAACATTTTAAGCAACAAGGGTTATGACTGATCTGACTGCATGTTCCAAGGTTGACTGGAGATGAAGTGGTTGGCAATAAGAAGAACTTTGGGGAGACCACTAAGTTAGGTAAGGAAAGCATTTATGTAGTCCAGAGCAACGTGATGACCTTGCAAATGAGGAAAGGGGGCAGAATTTGGACAATGCTGCTAAACAGATTGTAAAAAGCGTACTGGTGGAGGGTAGGGAGATAACGAAATGGTGACACTCACTTAGGTTTGGGCTTAAGACAACAAGGTAGCAAACACTGCAGCAGGAATTTGGAGACACAAAGAGACAGGTTTAAGACAAGCTGCTAAATGGTAATTGTGGATCATTTAAATAGACAAGTCCCAAAGACAGTTGTAAGTAAAGTTAGTGTTTCACACAGCTGTGGCTACCACCATGAATAAGCCTGAGCAGAACAGAGCAAAAAGCAAAGAGAATGAAGACAAGTAGTATGTGAAATGCCAGAGCTTGGAGAGAAGCAGAAAAAAAGCATCAGGGAAGAAAACTAAGAATCAATTGGATAGTTTTGAAGACAACACAGAAATGATAAAAGCAGGAAGAAGTTCACCAGAAATATCCCCTGTATCGTCAATAATGCAGTTAAGAGTAATGACTTCAGAACTATTTCATATGCAAACCTAGCCTAAGCAACAAACACCAGTTTGCATTTTATCTTTACAACTTTTTTTTTTTTTAATTTACAGAGGACCACTTGCAGTGTAATATATAAAACAGGGAAGTACCGTGGCTTATACAAGAATGCTTTACACTGCTATGAAATAAAACACAAACCCCCTTTACAAATCAGCCAGAGTCTATTCATAAGCAGGTTTGAACAGATACCCAGGAGGCAAGTGCAAATTGAAAACAGTTCTAGTCAAATCCACTTTGTTGTATAGCTTTGGACATTTCTGAAATATCACTAGTGTTTCTGGACCAAGTACCTTTTTATCTGGGGCTTGATTCTGAGGTTCTTTTCTTTTTTTTTTTTCCTGAGGTTCTTTTCTTGAATACAAATTATTTATAACACAACATTTTATATTCAAAATTTGCATAGGGCATAAAAATATGAGTCAAATGGTTTCTTTCTTCTCTGGATCAAATAATTCACACAGTTAACAAATATACATCTTACTTATGAAGAAAATTCATGTGTAAATAAACACATTTATTATAGCACCTATAATAGAAATTATAGTTACCTAGAAAATAACTAGAAAATCAAAGTAAATTCTATTCTGATTGAAAAGTAGTTAAATTTTTGTATTCTGGTTCATAAACATGTTTTCTTTCAGTCTTAGATACACTTTTTAAAAATTAATTAATTTGTTTTAATTGGAGGATAATTACTTTACAATATTGTGGTGATTTTTGCCACATATCAACATGAATCAGTCACGGGTGCACATGTGTCTGAACCCCCCTCCCACTTCTCTCCCCTCTGCATTGTCCCAGATAATTACATTTTTTTTTCAATTACATAATAATAATTATGATATTTTAGTTATTTAGAAAAACTTACTACAAAGCTTCTTTATATAAGAAGTACATATATACAGATAACTTTATACACACACACATAAAAAGTGATCTTCAAGTGCAACACATTATCTCCTAGTTTCACTCATTTTGAAGTATGTAGATAAAGCAAAAGTATTTCCTTCATTTTGTGGTTTTATAGAAGAAATAATTTCTGGAGAAAATCAAGGAGATGCTATAAAATTACATAATAGTTAAAAATTTAGAGCTAGGTGGGATCTGTAGACATCATAGAGTCCAATCCATTGACTCAACAGAAGAAGATATGGAAACACAAAGGTTAATGAAATGACCCAGAGTTCCTTAATCTGAGGAAGACCCCTAGCCTCTTCCCACTGTAATGCAAAATCTCCATTACAGAAAAGGAAAGCCCTTGGGCAATAAATAAATTCTGCAGAAGATTACAAGTTCCATAAATAACATCATTTTATAAACACATCACTCCTTAGAAACCATAAAACTCCAATCTTTACTATAAAAATCTATGAGATGTGATAATGGAAAGATTATTTCTTTTTTATAGATGAGGAAACAGGCCCAAATGGTTAAGTGACTTACTCAAAGTCACACAGACAGTAAATTCAGTGTTCTTTTTGATATTCTACACACACACATATAAGATTAAGTGTGAAGTGGATTTTTATTCCACCAAACCATGGAAGTAAAGTCAGGGCAGAAAGCAAGGACTCAGGGGCAATGTTGCCGTGTAACAAGAAGAGTCTAGCTGTCAGACAGCTCACCCACTTTCAGACTGTCCCCACAGGTGATGTCCTCATCAGTCTAATGGCCTAAATAGTTGTCCAATTCATTTCCCCAGCTGGAGTGCAAACAAATAGAATGGTGCTTGACAAGCAAAATTTAAAATGTCAAAGTTACAATTAATCTCAAGCATTTGTGTATTTAAAATATTAACACAATTCACATTTTAAAAGATTCTTGATATTAAAAGTCAATGTGTTGTCTGCTGTATCAAAGTCTTCCTCTCATATTATGATCAAATTTGTGTGGGTATGCCCGCCCATCATGAATGGATATTAAAAACCTGATCTAAGTATTCAATATTTCAAAGACTTTCTTTAGAGACAGCAATAGGGTGAATACCAAAAACTAAACAAAACCAGAGTTCATTTTGTAAAAGGCAAGCAAATAGCAACCTCAGAGTCACTTAGCAAGAAAAAAAAAACAAAAAACTAATACTGATAATTTACAGATGTCAACTCTAATAAAAACCCAAACCATCCACAGGCTTTAATTGTCAGAATTATCTACTTAGTTTTATTTTTACCATAACCAAAATCAAATGGGTGAATTAAGTTTTCTGTTTCCTCAAAGAAACATTAATATGGCTATGTATATGTATTATTTTAGTTAATCCTTTCAATAACTCTATGAAGTAATTACCCTTCCAGATCAACTAACAGATGAGGAAAATGAAATGCAAAGGCACTGAATTTGGCTGGATCACACAGCGGAGAAGAGCCTCAAGCAGTCTGCATCCAGTGGCCACATATTCAGCCATAATGCTATACTTGTTTTCTAGTTAGACACTGGCTACTGAAGGAAGCTAAGCATGCTGCAAGAATAAGCCCAATGTAATAATGTAATAATAATTACATAAAGTTGATCTGAAATTTACAATGAGTTAGCTGAACTCTAACAGTGGCTCAGTAACTTTCTTCAGTTTTAAAAGCCAAGTAAGGGCTTCTTTGGCCATCCAGTGGTTAAGACTTCACTTTCCAATGCAGGGGGTGAGCGGTGAATCCCTAGTGGGGGAAGCGAAGATCCCACATGCTTTCTGGCCATAAAACCAAAACATAAAATAGAAACAGTACTGTAATAAATTTAATAAAGACTTTTAAAAAGTATCTGTAACACACAGATATAGAGAACAAACTAGTGATTACCAGAGGTGAGAAGGGGAAGGGAAGAACACGATGAGAGTAGGGGATTAAGCAGTGCAAACTACTATGTATAAAATAAATAAGCTGCATGCTCTATGGAAGAACACAAGAAATTCAGCTAATACTTTTATAGTGAATTTAATGGAGTCTAATCTATAAAAATTTAGAATCATTGTGTTATATACCTGAAACTAATGTAATATTACAAAGCCACTGCATCTGTATAAAAATAAAATTAAAAAGAAATACATTACTTAAAAAAAGAATGTTATAAGAAAACTGCCACCTTAAAAAAAAGTTGATGAAAACTCTTTAGCTAAATATATAAATATTAAAATAACTAGAAGTAAATTATACTTCACACTTCAAAAAAGTAAAATTAGGCCAATTCAGGAAAAGATTAGTTTTCTAATTACCTCCTAACTATCACTTCTACCCAATACATTCTCTCAGAACAAGAGATAATTGAAAAATATCACTTAGAAAAAAACAACACAGATTTGACTATGCATCATAATTCATAAACACTGAGAAAAGTGAGCCCTATCAAGTCTATAAATAGACACTATTTTTATGATGCACACACACTGCATCAGTAGTCGTTCAGCTGTGTCTGACTCTTTGCAACCCCCTGGACTATAGCCCGCCAGGTTCCTCTGCCCATGAAATTCTCCAGGCAAGAATACTGGAGCGTGTAGCCATTCCCTTCTCCAGGGGATCTTCCTAACCCAGGAATCAAACCCAGATCTCCTGCATTTCAGGAAGATTCCTTATTTACTATGATAGTAGCACATTATTCCAAAATCTAGGCTGTTCTTTCTCTTTCCCTGCCTCAAAACCAATCAAAAGCTGAATAAAGAGAAATGCCAGCACTAGGCACCCAGTGAGGTGAACAAGGAGTTTACAATTCAATCTAAAAGTCTACCATCTATGGGGTTTTCAGGTTTTGACAGAGTGCTACAAAAATCAATAAGCACCAGAAGTTATTAAAGCCCAACAAACTTATGTGTAAAATCAGTTCATTCTCCAGCAATTTACAGCACATATAGATGAGACTTAACCCAGGTAAGGATTTATTTTCAAGTCTGACCATAAGTTCTCTGCTTCTCATTCCCATAGATATTTCTTTTTAAAATCTATATAGCATAAATTTAAAATAATACTCAATAGCTGAGGAATCTGAAATCTTGTTGGGCTATTTACATAAGTTGCTTATCAACTGAAAATATTAACATTTTTCAAATGGACAAATTCTTAAGAAATGAAAGAGAATTAAGTTGCTGGGCAAGTTCATTCTGATTAAAAAAAAAGAAGAAGAAGAAACATTTAGATAGTGTCTCTGTAATGAAGACTGAAGTTCAGAAACCCTAAGATAAATTAGTGGGCATTGCATAAGAGTCACTCACCTTGAAACAAAAGCACTCAATAATTTATAAATTGCTAAAATTCATCAATAGTAGGCAATTTTAAAAACAAAATGATAATACCAAAATTTGAGTTTTTCAGATATGATACACACTATGTGACCTCCTATAATAAGAGGCCTACTATTGTTCACAAAATATGAAATGTTCCTTTCTTATTAGACGCATCCAGTAATCATAAATACATTCAATAATCATCTTCCCCTTTTCATCTCAGAAACTGGATGCAAGCAGAAGAGAGAAAGCAGAACAGTGAAAGACATGGAATTATGTCATCAGAAAAATGAAATAAATATTTTCAGGGTTATAGGACTTCAAATATTTGAAGGATTTTCCTTCTGAAAAGGAGCTAGATACACTCAACACCTGGCATATTTCCTCACACATGACAGGTACTCAGTAAATACTGACTCTATGACTGAGAAGATGAATCAATTAATACACAAATCATTTGTCAATTATTTTCAGAGCCAGAACAATACTCTAGAGTCACAGAATTCGGAACACACTATAGGAAGACGAAATTTTTCTTTAATGTATGAAAAAACACGCAAACTTTAGCACTCCACGCTAGAACGCGCTGTCTCTCAAGGGAGAATGTGTCCCAAAGCTACGACTATTTCCCTTAGCTGTTATAGAACGGAGTGCTCTGCAGATGGACATTCAGACGGGTGACTTTTAAGAGTCTCCCCGATGCTGTGGTTTCCTTTTCTCTTGGAGTTTCTCCGTTGTGTGCTCCCATTTCTCATTTAAGCTAATAATTTCTGGTGTTTAGTCTCTGCCCTGAAAATCCATTCAAGTTTCCATCCTCACATACGAGCACATAGCAATAAACCAGAACAAATCTTCAGCTGACACCTGCCCATTCTCATCACTTTGCAACAGTCATATTTCAAGTCCTGGTGGGCAGAAATGAAGAAGAACCCAAGTGCCCTTAGACTACAAACACCATCCCTACATACTGGTATTTTGGTTTTCTTTTCTAGTTTATTTGCAATGATATAAGCACATTTTTTGCAACATTTAAAAATGATGATTTGAATAATGATACAGATGTGGCTAATTTCCTGCTTTTGTTCACTGCAGTCATTTGATAGACAGAGGGGTGGGTAATGAAGCTAAATAATTCAGTTCTATCTGAAACTGTTGCAGTTGAATAGATGTAGGCAAAATGAGAATGTGGGTACTATATGAAGATTTAAGGAATTTGAATTAATTTGGTTGGGAAATAGAGAAAAGGATGATGTAGATTGGGTGGTTGTGGGAAGTTTGAGAATTAAGAAACTTTAGTTTCAGACCTGACACCTCATCAGGTTTCTCACATGTAAAACAGGGAACAGTGGCAGATATTATCCTCTCCTGCATCCCAGGTTTTTGTGCATCTAAAATGAAAAAATAGCAAGGGAAACATTCTGCTATTAGCGCTGCATGCAAACATCGAGTAGCACTGACTTTAGGTATAGATTTAAGGTCCGTGACTAGTTTAAAAGGATACACCCGAAATCAGACCAGTGAAAAATCTGTCAGTGCTCTAAAGTAACAATTATAGAGCAAGACTCTATTATCACTGTTCTAGAAATAAAGTACTTATTCTGTCACACTATTATTGCCATCGACTTCATGTACTTCTCTTCAAGCTGCTTTGCAAAGACAAACCTAAACACTCTAGAAATGTATGAAGTCTGTATCACACAGAAACAGCCCCTCTGTAAATTTTATTTCATATTGATTTTGTCTTTCCATCTTATTCATTGCAAAGTCAAGTCACACAAAGAAAATCAATAACTGAACATTCGGAAAGCACAATTCATACAAAGGGCTTACTACTATTTTGCATATCTATTCTTTTTTCCCCACATTCTGTAACACTGCAGGTTGAAAAAAATGCATAACTGAATAAATTAAAGTTAATATTCTCCTGCCTTTTGAAGGAGCAAAAACATATTAAGTCCAGGCAAGATCTTTTTTTCTTTCTCCCCCTGGTGCTCTGCAGGTTCTTTATCAATATCAATGGCTTAAGACCATATTGTCCCATGGCTGCCATTGAAATAAACGGTACTACAACATCCTGCCATGAAAGGGCATTTGATGATTTAGCAGGTGAGAGATTATTAAATCTTGAATCTGAAATGCTGGGGCATTATGAAACTACATACTTCAAACAACTGTGGAATCCACTCAAACTATATCTCTCTTTAGGAGATGAAATGCCATGTAGGTTTCAACGTTCAAGTGTTTTCAAAGGCTTTGAAAGCTGAACACCTGCAGTTATTCACACATAAACTTTGCCTTTGCAGCATTAGTATCCCAATAGCTTTTTCTTTTGCTGAAAATATTATATTTATGAAACCATAGTTAATTACTTTTGAAATGTTGAATAAAAAGATACAATGCAGTTAATAATAACTGTTACATACTCAAAAAACAAAAATTGTGTCTTTCAATTAATGCTAACAATATTGGATAAGAGTGGTTTTTATTTCCTCATATTAAAAATATTTTGAAAACCATTTGAGGAAACATGAAAATCACACAGCTCTAAACTTGTAGCAGATCTCACACACAGAGACAATCTGACTGAGGGAACTGATACACACTTTTATCTTTGGTTTGCTGCTAAATATTGAATACCTGAATCTCTGAGAAAAAAAATGTGTGCATACATACGTATATATGTTTATAATAAAGTTAGACATATTCAGAATGTGTGGCATATAACTCACAATTTTTAAATATACAATGCTATTTATTGCAAATTCCATATAGCCAATTGATTTGCACACATTCTTTGTTTAGCAAAACTCTTGCATCAGTAGCTGTATCAGTCAGAGTTCTCCAGAGAAAGGAAACCAGTAGGGTGTGTGGGTGTGTGTGTGTGGGTATGTGTACATATATATGTATATACACATATTTGTGAGATATATGAGAGAGATCAATTTCAAGAAACTGCCTCATATGATTGTGCAGACTGGCAAATCTATATCTTCAGGGTAGGCTGGTAGGGTAGAGACCGCAGGAAGAGTTGACGCTGCATTTTGAACTCGGTCTGCTGACAGAACTCCCTCTTCTTTGAGAAACATCAGTCTTTTCCATTCAGACCTTCACCTGACTGGATGAGTGGAGCCCATCCACATAGGGTGGGCAATCTGCTTAACTCAAAATCCATTGATATCAATCTCATCTAACTAACAAATTCGGAAAAACATCTAGAAGATTATTTGACCAAACATCTGGGTACTGTGGCCTAATCTATTTGACACAAGTCATTAACCATCATGGTAGCTAATCTGTGGTTGCAGCTGATGAGCAGGGCATTTCCAGCACGAATGCTGTTGATATTTTCTCTTACTTTAATGAATCCTGGAGAGCGTAAGATAAAGAAAATGTGTGTCATGTTTATTGCTGAACTGGGTAGCAGTACACAAATACTAAGAAAACATTTTCTCAATTTCTGGCTATTAAACAATGTCAAATTTATAGCAATAACATACTTCTAAGTTTAACCAGAATTGTCAAACTTGTGGGTGGACCTCATCTTACTGATGCAAGAGTTTGGAAGAAAGCTATGTTCTTGGAGGAAAAGCTATGTCCAACCTAGACAGCGTATTAAAAGGCAGAGACATGACTTTGCCAACAAAGGTTCATCTAGTCAAAGCTATGGTTTTTCCAGCAGTCATGTATCAATGTGAGAGTTGGACTATAAAGAAAGCTGAACGCCAAAGAACAGATGCTTTTGAACTGTGGTGTTGGAGAAGATTCTTGAGAGCCCCTTGGACTGCAAGGAGATCCAACCAGTCAATCCTAAACAAAATCACTCCTGAGTGTTCATTGGAAGAACTGATGCTGAAACTGAAACTCCAATACTTTGGCGACCTGATGCAAAGAACTGACTCACTGGAAAAGACCCTGATGCTGGGAAATATTGAGGGCAGGAGGAGAAGGGGACAGCAGAGGATGAGATGGTTGGATGGCATCACTAACTCAACGGACATGAGTTTGAATAAGCTCCAGCAGTTGGTGATGGACAGGAAAGCCTGGCGTGCTGCAGTCCATGGGGTCGCAAAGAGTTGGACACCACTGAATGACTGAACTGAGCTGAGAATTGTTAACATTTTCTCCAGGATTTTCTCAAGTTTAGACAATCAAGAAACAATAAACTAAACTCTTGATTTGGCATATTTGCAAACTTCCATTGTGTAAATATACCTACCATGGACCAATTTCAACCTAACAATACGTGACTTAAATGAAGCTGGAACAAGATGTGTGATTATACAAACCCCTGACACAAAAGACAAAAATATCCTCAAGAGCAGAGATAATACTGAAATAATTAGCATAATTAAAACATGTTAGGCTTGGAGTAAAATCTTTGCTTTTAATATGATTTAATTAATTATACATTTCTATAATTTAAGTTTTAATAATGCCTATGTTTAACAACCAGCTCACTATAATTCATAAAAATTTAACAATCTGTTCTTAAGAGTCAGTACTGACTGATTCCAGTAAACCACTGCAGGCTTACCTTTCCTAAACATTGCTGGTGGATGAAATTTTACAAAGAGAACTTAATTCACTTGGAATCAAGGATTAACATTAATAAAATATAATGCACTCCTCCCGTAATGTGTTCAGCCTTATCAGTGATTAATACTTATTATGAAGTCGCCTATCAGCTCCTTTCCGGAGGGCAGGCTTTGATGAACAGAGTGACAGTGTGGAGACATGAGAAGGGATCTGAAAAAAGAATACAGGTGGAAAAGGAAACAGACCCAAAGGGAGGCTTTCACAGAAGCCAAAATGTGCCAAACTGAAAAACTGTAGATTAGGATTGGCCTTTCCTATGTGGTTGTACATGGCTAGAACGTAAGTGCAATATTGAGAAGTTTCAAATGCTCAGTGTTACTATAAACGTTTAAGTAGAATACAAATTTTTTCAGAGTTTTTGCCTAAAATCTCGCATTTTATGGATGGTTTGTTATTTCAAGCTAATATCCAAGAAATGTTCTAAGGATATATACTTCTGTGTCTACTTCAAAGAATAACATTAACCTATTGAGGAAGCAAGCAGTACAGTCATAACCTAAAACAAACATGAATTTTGCTAGTATATTTATGCTAATGAGAATATGAAAAAAAGAGATGAAACCTTATCTTACTTGCTTTCATTCACTTTATTAAAGAATTTGCCTTTTAAAAAATTTGCAGAAAGTTTCAAAGTCTGTCTTCAGTGGTTCTAAGAACACTGTGACAGAACAAAATGACAGAAATGAAACTAGAGGAAAAATAAAAATAAAATGACCATGTTCTTGTCTTCACACACAACAGGATATCAAGCCTTCTCTAGTTCAGCAACTTCACAATTTCAGAAAGTTTTACAGTACAGTGACTATGACATTGGTATCATAAATTCAGACTTATGAGATAATTAACTTTAACAGTTTAATGCTAAATAGATGAGTGTGTGAACATGTACACGTATACAGTAACACACACACACACACATACATCTTTATAACTATATCTCAATTTTCTACTCTCCTGATTGGATTAACAGCTCAAAATTTGTCAAATGTAAAGAAAGTGAAAGCGTTAGCTACTCAGTCATGCCTGACTCTGTGATCCCGTGGACTGTAGCCCGCCAGGCTCCTCTGTCCATGGAATTCTTCAGACAAGAATACTGGAGTGGGTTGCCATTTCCTTCTCAGGGGATCATCCTGAACCAGGGATCAAACCTGGGTCTCCTGAATTGCAAGGCAGATTCTTTACCATCTGAGTCACTGGGGAAACCCAATCTAAAAACCCAATGTGAAATGTAAAATCGTCTCTTAAATCCCATCTCTATCATCTTTCCTTTCATCTTCTCCATTCTCTGAATCTTACTTTCATCTGTTCCCTCCTAAGTACACTGGAGGTAACTCAGATGATGCACAATCACACCAGTTACACCCCAAATTTCAACTCTAGTTCTTTCATGCTTCCCTTCTCATCTCAAAATACACATGCCTTCAGTGGCGTTCTTCTTGTACTATACTCTGTTAGCTTACCCTTTAGTCTCGCTGTGGTAGAAATATTCAGAAGTATTTATAGATCACTCCTATCACTTGCCCAAAGTAAGCTCTTCATAGTTTAAAAAAAGAGATTTGAGAAATGAAACCTCAGCCAGGGAACCAGCACATAACATTGCAGCATAGTAGTACTGAAATGTGTCCACAGCAAATCAGTTCCTTGGAACATCAGCACGACTGTGTCTGGGATCAATTAAGTTGGGATATTTGTGGGTTAAACTACATTGACTTAGTTCTTTTTTATTTTTACAATGTTTACTATGCTAAATGTGTATGGTTTATTTCTAAGATAGAGACCAAACTGAAGTGTTTCCCAATCAAAACTGATGGGGAAACTTTGATTGGAGTCTATCTTGGGATTAGTGCTCCATACAATGGAAGTAGCCCACGGCAGGAATTAAATTCTCAAATAATGACTCAGGTAAGCCTATTCAGTTCAGTTAAGTTCAGCCACTCAGTTGTGTCCAACACTTTGCGACCCCATGAATCGCAGCACGCCAGGCCTCCCTGTCCATCACCAACTCCCAGAGTTTATTCAAACTCATGTCCATTGAGTCGGTGATGCCATCCAGCCATTTCATCCTCTGTCGTCCCCTTCTCCTCCTGCCCCCAGTCCCTCCCAGCATCAGGGTCTTTTCCAATGAGTCAACTCTTTGCATGAGGTGGCCAAAGTACTGGAGTTTGAGCTTCAACATCAGTACTTCCAATGAACACCCAGGACTGATCACCTTTAGGATGGACTGGCTGGATCTCCTTGCAGTCCAAGGGACTCTCAAGAGTCTTCTCCAACACCACAGTTCAATAGAATCAATTTTTCGGTGCTCAGCTTTCTTCACAGTCCAACTTTCACATCCATACTTGACCACTGGAAAAACCATAGCCTTGACCAGACAGACGGACCTTTGTTGGCAAAGTAATGTCTCTGCTTTTTAATATGCTATCTAGGTAGGTTAGTACTTCCAAATCAAACCATGTGGATGACTTACCACACTGTAGGTCATAAGGAATAACAAGTTAGGGGGGAAAAAAAGGGGACAATAAGTATGTCCTGAGTGAAACAGTACAATCATATTCTACATATAACTCCTTTCCCTGTAAGTGGGTGGACAAAAGACATAACAGAATGTCAACCAAGAAGTGGAGCCAAATCATGGGGCTGGGAAAATATCCAAGACAAACAGAGACATGAAGAGCAAATGCTGGCAGTATGAATAGATTACCTAAAAGTTAAATATATTTTCCTTGGAGAGCAGTCTTTAAAGAGCTTGGTGCATGCCAACATTTTTGCATTGAACAAGAGCTTAAACATGGCCAGTACTTCAATCAAACATGGGTCACTTTCCAACATATGTCTTCTACTGTGGATTGGCTGTCCTATTGAGGAATAGTGATTCTCAAACCTTAGAGTACATATGAAGCATTTGCAGAATTCTTTCAAAATGTAGTCTCAGGCTGCCACTCCCCAAGGGACTCTATTCAGTAAGTATTAATATTAGATGAGCCTGAAAATCTGTTACAGGTTCTACTCTGAGGAAGGTTGATTTAAAGCTCAGCAGCAGATACAAGACAGACCACAGAGAAAGCTTAGAAAGCATGATCAATTTCATTTTAGATTAGAGGAATATACATATATATGTATACACACACACACACATATATATAAATATGTTCAATAACTTTGTTTTAACAATGACATCTGAATCCTCTGCTGTTGCTGCTGTTGCTGCTGCTGCTGCTCTGTGTGATCCCATAGACGGCAGCCCACCAGGCTCCCCATCCCTGGGATTCTCCAGGCAAGAACACTAGAGTGGGTTGCCATTTCCTTCTCCAATGTGTGAACGTGAAAAGTGAAAGTGAAGTTGCTCATCGTGTCTGACTCTTAGCGAACCCATGGACCACAGCCCACCAGGCTCTTCCATCCATGGAATTTTCCAGGCAAGAGTACTGGAGTGGGGTGCCATTGCCTTCTCCGCTGAATCCTCTAAGTATCCCTTTTTCATATCATCTTTATATCACATCCAGGGGCTTCCCCAGTGGCTCAGACAGTAAAGAATCTGCCTACAATGCAGGAGACCTGGGTTAGATCCCTGGGTTGGGAAGATCCCCTGCAGAAGGAAATAGAAGGAAATACCCACTCCAGTATTCCTGCCTGGAGAATTCCATGGACAGAGGTGGTCTGGTATTCCCATGTCTTTAAGAATTTTCCACAGTTTGTTGTAATCCAAATAGTCAAAGGCTTTAGCGTAGTCAGTAGTAGATATAGAAGTAGATGTAGAAGTAGCAGAAGTATACGTTTTTCTGGAACTCTCTTGCTTTTCCTATGATCCAATGGATGTTGGCAATTGATCTCTGGTTCCTCTGCCTTTTCTAAATCCAGCCTGAACATCTGGCAGTTCTTGGTTCAGGTACTGCTGAAGTCTAGCTTGGAGAATTTTGAGCATTATTTTGCTAGCATGTGAAATGAGGGTAATTGTGCAGTAGTTTGAACATTCTTCAACACTGCCATTCTTTGGGATTGAAATGAAAACTGACCTTCTCCAGTCCTGTGGCCACTGTTGAGATTTCCAAATTTGCTGTTACACTGAGTGCAGCATTATAACATCATCATCTTTTAGAATTTGAAATAGCTCAGCTGAAATCCCATCACCTCCACTAGCTTTATTTGCAGTGATGCTTCCTAAGGCCCACTTGCCTTGCACTCCAAGATGTCTGGCTATAGGTGACTGATCACACCATCATGGTTATCTGGGTCATGAAGATCTTTTTTTGTATAGTTCTTCTGTCTATTCTTGATACCTGTTCTTTTTTTTTTTTTTTTTTGACACCTCTTCTTAATATCTTCTGCTTCTGTTAGGTCCATACTGTTTCTGTCCTTTTTGTGCCTATCCTTGCATGAAATATTCCCTTGATATCTCTAACTTTCTTGAAGAGATCTCTAGTCTTCTCTTTCTATTATTTTCCTCTATTTCTTTGCATTGTTCATATATGAAGACTTTCTTATTTCTCCTTGCTATTCTTCAGAACACTGCATTCAAATGGGTATATCTTTTCTTTTCTCCTTTGTCTTTCACTTCTTTTCTTTTCTCAGCTATTTGTAAGGCCTCCTCAGACAACCATTTTGCCTTTGTGCATTTCTTTTTCTTGGGGATGGTCTTGATCACTGACTACTGTACAATGTCACAGACATCCGTCCACAATTCTTCAGGCACTCTGTCTGTCAGTTCTAATCCCTTGAATCTATTTGTCACTTCCACTGTATAATCATAAGGAATTTGATTTAGGTCATATCTGAATGGCCTAGTGGTTTTCTCTACTTTCTTACTTTCTTCCCAAGGCCAATATGGTGGAATAGAAGGACATGCTCTTATTTTTTTCCTGCAAGAACACCAAAACGGCAACTAGTTGTTGAACAATGATCAATAGGAGAATGTTGGATCCTAACAAAAAAAGATACCCCATGTCCAAGGGCAAAGGAGAAATTTCAACAAGATGGTAGGAAGGGCACAAGTGCATTTCATTATCATAATTAAAGGTAAAATATGAGAACTGGTTTACTAAGCAAGAAAATATAACTCCCTAAATTCTGGGGAAGGGAGTCACTGAGCTTTAACAATTCTAGGCAATCCAGGAGGTAAAATGCATGGTTAATCTTAGTATCTAATTTACTATTACATTATTTAAACTAGGGTTTTCCTAGTGGCACTAGCAGGAAATGGCACCTGCCAATGCAGGACATGTAAGAGACATGGGTTCAATCCTTGAATCTGGAAGATTCCCCTTGCAGAGGGCCTGGCAACCCACTCCAGTATTCTTACCTGGAGAATCCCACAGACAAGAGGAGCCTGGTGGGCTACAGTCGATAGAGTCGCAAAGAGTTAGACATGACTGAAGCAACTTAAGCATGCACACAATTTAAACAATAAAATTAATCCAAAACACAGAATGAATTAAGTGAAAAATGTCTGTCAAATGTTTGATGCTCTGTTGGGAAAACATGCTCTTGGAGGAAGATATATAACTATTTCATTGCAATACAAATTTAAGACAGCGCTTATTGCTGTAAACTATTATTTTAAAATGATAAAGATTAGTTAATCAAATAGGGGTTTGACCATTGTACTCCGAATGCTTCTTCTCCAAATTTGCATATGAGATAAAGGCAGAGCATGGCATGGGCAGAATCAAAAGGTTTTCAAAAGTGATTAAGGTTTTAAAAGAAAAGTATATACTTATCTCTTGTACTTAATGTATATTTATAAAAATAAGCATATGACATGGTACATATGTATATAAGATGTAAACGTGGCAATGTAGATAAAAGCCTAATCAACATTTGGGCTGAATGTATTTACATATTATTAAAATAGTCACTGTATGAAGTTTAATAATGCTCTCTGTAATCTACATGACTACCCTATAGATGCATGAAAGGGCTAAAAGGTTTAATAAGGATTTAATATGACAGCAGAAAATAGCCTCAATTTGAAATTATTTTATATTCTTTATGAGTTCTTCTTCAGGTGAGCTAAAACTTCCAAATTTAAGAGCATACACTGAATGTGTCATCCTCAAAACAGATGATGGCTAATGAAACAAATGTATATGATATCCTAAGGAACTCAGTTTTAATTAGTGGAAAATCTAAAGTGCAGAACATTTTAAAGGCATTTTACAAATTATTTTCAAGGACATTGTAAAAATCAAATCAACGACTACCAGTGAGTCTGTGAGAAACAATTTAATGTTCACACCCCACCCTACTTCTTTCCAACAAATCAGAGAAATATTTAGAGCAGGGAGAGCAGGGAGCAGATTCAGAAAGTTAATTAATTGCTCAACTTCACACAGCCAGGAAGTGGCCGTACCCAACCAAATACATAAGGTTTCTGACTCACAAATGATAAGAGACATTTTTAATTAAGAGCACTTCCAAACTATGTGCTGTTAAACTCCTCAAAGATCATTTAAAAGAACCACTGCACTGGTCAAGTCATTTTTTATGGTGAAATTTTCTTTTAAACAGCCACCTTTACTTTTAACCCAGATTAAATCATCACCCATCCATTGTAGTAGTTATTCATTTTTTTTAAAAAAGTAACTATTGCACACTTTTTCTCTGCCAACTGCTGTGTGAATGCCTGGGAATAATGTGGTAAATATAATCCCTACTAATGTGAAGCTCACTGGAAGCACAGATATCCTTTTAAAATAAAGATAAATGTGTTTGCACTTGGAACACATGAAGTGAAGTGAACACATGAAGTGGAATGATGTATGACAAGTTCAAGTTTCTACTGAAAAACAAAGAAGACATAATCTGGTCTGGGAGGTCACTGAAGTATTGTTTGAAGGGACTTGAGCAAGTTAAGAGAGTTGGCCAGGAACAGTTAGGTAGGTTGGAAAGATAAATGAAGGCAGTGATGGTGGAAATTAAAGAGGATATGTCCAAAACATATTTAAGAAGGAAATAAAACTGAATGATAGGTTAGAAATAGGAGGTGAAGACACAGAGTTAGAAGAATTAGAGAGATTTTACTTAATTTAAAAAAAGAAAACCTAGAGTGTATTCATAGGACATCTGCATTCACAAAAGCTAACTGATGTTTCAGGTTAATTACTGTTCTCCACATGTTGAATTTCTGACATAGTTTCTGTAAGCATAATTCGGCAACACAACAATGGCGGAGACTGTCATGCCAAAATGAATTGCCAACATATGCAATTAAAATAAATGTCTATGAGACATAACTGTCAAAATAGTAATTATGACTTGGTGAGCTAGAAACAGTCTGAAAACTTATTTGAAATTAAATCCCTGTCCTCTATATAGACTTAGTACATTCCAACCAAGGTATTTTTTTTTTTAAACATACACAAAAAAGCACCTAATCAAATGCTTTATTACTGAATATTCAATAACAGGATTCAGATAAGCAATATATAAATGGGAACCTCTTTGAGTGGTTTAATGATTCTGAAATCATGTTCTTTTAAAATATATTTCATTTTTTAAAAATAATGAAGAATAAACCACTCTCAATTTAAAAAATTCACAGTCATTTATGACATACATTATATGCAAATGCATTTTCTATGATAAGAATACCTTACCAAAGACAAAGTTAGAACTTTTTGTATTAAGGAGCATTTACTAAGCAATCTATTAGATTTGGCAAAGTAGAAAAATCACAGAATTCTGTAAAAATATTATTCAAGAACAAAATATTCTAGCACATACTTCTAGTAAAACCAATTCTGAGACTCAGATTTTTAATTTCTTTTTTTTACACTTTAAAATCTTTGAAATTAAGATGCCTTTTAAAATTGATGCTATCTTTTAAATGCTGGGAAGACAAACATAAGGGACATTGCATAGTTGCAATTACCTGCTGTTGGCCATAGCTAAGCAAACTATCGTCTTGCCTAAGCCATGTGCATTGTTGATAAAATAAAGGTTGAGTTTTACTGCTGTATAAAGTGTCTTTAAAATGTTTATAGTATTTATAGATTCATCACTGAAACAAAAACGTATTTGTTTTTTGAAATGTATTTCAACAAAGGACAGGAAATAAATTCAGTTTCAATAAAATATTTTTCATCAAAAGGATGACCACAATTACTGATTTTCTTTCAAAGCAACAAATAACGTGCTCTATGAAACATAAGAAAGAAAGATATCCAGAGTTACATGAAGCTGTGTTATATGTTGTTATTGATAGCTGTGCAAAAGAGATGTCTCACAAGCCATTTCACACAGCTGAAGGAAGGACAAATTTGCCCAATCTTTCAGAATAGATGTAAAAATGGTTTCAAAGCAATGAGGGACAGATGTGATGGAGTCATGGGTTGAGTGGAACTATCATTAATAAAACTGTCATCATTCTGTTGAAAGTTTTTGGTTTTTTCTCAGTGATATGTGAAATGATGGTACCTCTTACAATTAACATCACATTAGAATCAGTCTAATAAGGTTATGAAAGAAGTGAACTATCAGATGGAAAGGTTCTAGTTTCAGCTTTTTAAATGAAAATCTGGGAAACCCTGGTTAGTTTTTAAAACCTCTCTGGGCTCCCATTTCTTCACTTGTAAAATGAACTTGTTGGGATAGGTCATTGCCAAGACCTTCTATTTCTCTGACATTACACATTTTTACTAACTTTAAATACTTGCAATCTATTTAAAAGATACACAGGAAAACTTGGTTCACTAAAACGTCTGTTCATTTGAGATGCTAATGAATATAAAATAGAAGTAACCAGTAGTTTTCCCTATGAATTTTGAATTTAGACTTTTAAAAGTAAACCATGATGGTAACCATATTAACAGTATAAATGAGTAAATAGTAAATGAAATACTGGATAAGTGAAGATTTGTCCAAATATTTTAAATCTTCACAACTATTTAGAAATCACAATTGTTCATAAAAAGACTAGATGCAATGAAAAAGAAAGATCGAATCATAACTTTAGCTTAAAACATACCTATCTTTGAGTCCTTTGAAAATTTATGATGCATTGTAAATGTGTTGTGCTATCTATGGGCCAATGATTTTCATTTCACCAGAACATTTATTAAACCTGAATACTTTACTATCTAATAATTTTGAGTAGTGAAAAATTATTATAAAGTAGTTTGATACAAAATATTACCATCAGATAAAAATTTCCATAATAATCTACCAAGGGAATATATCAAATTTGACTATAAACTCTCATTTAACACAGACAGATACTATGTGAAGTGACAAAAGTCTAGGGAGGTTAAAAGAATGTTGTAATGTATGTATTTTAGGTAAAGGTAAGCTTTTTTTTAAATTTATTTGTTTTAATTGGAGGCTAATTACTTTACACTATTGTGGTGTTTTTGTCATACATTGACATGAATCAGCCACGGGTACACGTGCATCCCCATCCTGAACCTCACTCCCATCTCCCTCCCCACCTCATTCCTCTGGGTTGTCCCTGAGTACTAGCTTTGAGTGCCCTACTTCACACATCAAACTTGCACTGGCCATCTATTTCACATATGATAATATACATGTCTCAATGCTATTCTCTCAAATCATCCCACCCTCGCCTTCTCCCACATAATGCAAAAGTCTGTTCTTTACATCTGTGTCTCTTTTGCTGTCTTGCATATAGGGTCGTCGTTACTGTCTTTCTAAATTCCATATATATGTGTTAATATATTGTATTGATGTTTCTCTTTCTGACTTATTTCACTCTGTATAATAGGCTCCAGTTTCATCCACCTCATTAGAACTGACTCAAATGTGTTCTTTTTTATAGCTGTGTAATATTCCATTGTGTATATGTACCACAGCTTCCTTATCCATTCATCTGCTGATGGACATTTAGATTGCTTCCATGTCCTAGCTATTGTAAACAGTGCTGTAATGAACATTGGGGTACATGTGTATCTTTCAGTTCTGGTTTCCTTGGTGTGTATGTCAAGCAGCAGGATCGCTCAATCATATGGCAGTTCTATTTCCAGTTTTTAAGGACTCTCCACACTGTTCTCCATAGCGGTTGTACTAATTTGCATTCCCACCAACAGTGTAAGAGGGTTCGATTTTCTCCACATCCTCTGTGGCATTTCATTTGTAGACTTTTTGATGACAGTCATTTTGACTGGAGTAAGACAGTACTTCATTGTGGTTTTGATTTGTATTTCTCTGATAACGAGTGATGCTAACTGTGCTTAGAAAGTACTGATAATTAAGGTAGATAATTTCACTAGAATATAACTTACCAAAGTCATTGAAAGATTTTATCAGAAAGTATGGAAGGCCAAACAACTGTTTTAAGTAATTTCGAAGAAAATGAGATGAAGGAAAAGTTTACACATGTGAATTTATTACTATATAATTCAAGAAACAGTTTAGACCGATTCTTTCTCATTAAAGGCTGTGAATTTCAGTAGTTTTAATTTTAAAATAGTTAAAGGAAAATTATAACGAGGAATGACAGGAATTTGCCAAGAAAAAAATTATATTGTTTGAAAAGGCAGAAACCAATTCCAAAAATTAATCTTAATTTGGTACATATGTGATACATATGTTAAAATAAACTAAGAATATGAGATTGAAATAAACATTCAAACATAGAGTCAAAGAATAATAGCACTCAAACTTGATGGGATAACAGTACCTATTAATTCAACCTGAAGTTAAAGATGTTTTTGTCTTGGTTAAACTATTTGGAAAATTTTATTGATAAAAATGGCTCACATTCATCTCTACTGGTGCTGTTTTTTAGATATTCCCTTTATGTTATCTGAGTCAGATATGTAAGTGCATCAGGAGCCTTGTCTGTCCTGATCATCCTCTTACCATAAGCTTGCATAGGAGGTAACTAGTGCACAGGAGGTCCATTAGCTGCTAGATCTCTATGGGTCTGTCTCATTTCTGTGAATATTGACAGCAGAGATACTAACTGCCTCATAGTAAACAGCCTGCAAAGATACAGTGTTTCCCACAAGAAGAGAGGGCAAATTTGTCTATCATCCAGTACAATCAACACAATAGCACTCTCCATAATAAAGTTCAGATGGATTTGCTTAATATTCATTATGAAAATTCCAGATTTCCTAAACTCAAGATTCCTCAGCTGTGACACAAACCAACTATGTGTTGTGAGTGGGTCCATCCATGTGAGTGGGTCCATCCATGCTATTCCCAAAGTACCTGGGGATGAAGTTCATGTCGCTTGCTGTTCTGTGAGTAATAAAGTCTATCTCTGATCCAGGAATATTGTGTCTCCTGTTGGTCTGAAGTTAGGATAAAATCTCAGACTCTCCCCATTATTGATAGAAACCTAGACATTTCTCAGAAAAAGTATGGATGCATTTTCCTGGCAATTTGTCCAACTTCTAGGTTTTTAAAGTTATAAAACAGTAATTAGTCCCCTATATAATTATTCATAAATATATAAATGATATGATTAATTTCATGACTAATTTATTTCTGAAAAAAAATATAATTATTGGTTATTTAAGCCCAGATGGATTAAGATTTAGAGGACACACCTCAAAAACAGGTCAAACCAGGTTGCCCCCACCAAATTGCTGGCTCCTTCTCATCACCAGTTCAGTTACTTAGGCTTACATCTAAGTGAGGGGGAGAAAAATTTGCGTGAAAATTTCTGATGGAGTCTTGCTAATTAACAAGCAAGAGAAGTCATTTAGCATGTCATTTCTGAGATGTCAAAACAAATGCATATCAGTTCTATGAACAAGCTGAGTGGAAAACCTATTAACTACTTAATTATAAACTCTTCCCCATACACTACCATAAATAACTCTTTTGGAGAAAAGTACTGAGTCTCATTTACGATGTACCGGTGCATGGTGCTGGAGAACATGGCAACCTTTTCCAGTATTCTTGCCTGGAGAGCACCATGGACCGAGGAGCCTGGCCAGCTGTAGTCCACGGGGTCGCAAAGAGTCAGACATAACTGAGAACTAGGCACAGCACAGTGCGTGGTGAGAAATCATTAAAGCGAGGCTGAACACTGCGAGTATGAGGAGGGGAAGCTTGGAAACCACCAACTGGACCTATTAAGTAAGTCTCTTCCATTGTGCTTATGGTAATGGCCAAGTTCTACATACAAAGCGGTCAGATGATAAAACACTTGATCCATGTGAAGATGACAGGAATGCAAAGATAACCTGCCACTGAACCCTGAGAACCTGCTGACATTCGGACAAACTGCAGTGATAAACCAAATCCGTAAGAAAATGAAAACTGTCAATGCTCGGTACCTAAATCAGACACATTTAATAGATTGTTTACTTTTGTCATGATAGAAAATTCCACATAATGGATTGCAAGAGCTTTGTACAGTGTAATGTGAAAATCATCAGCTGACAACTTTCAATGCATGAGTTTGTGTCACACTGATAGTATGCAAAACTAAATTTATTAACCACGTTTATATAGGTAAATGACATCACCATACTTTGATTATATCCTCTTCATATTCCCAGTATCTGATATATCAAGAAAATGAGGTCTAACTTAGGAATCCTATCCTGAAATCTGACTGTATTCTTGACAGTTCATGGTAAGCAGAACAAAATTCAAGAGAATCCTAGCCAATTATTACGAAGTGACTGGGGCTAAGTTTGAAAGTGATAAATAGATGATATGATAGCTGCGAGAGTCAACTTTCTTTCTCCATGGTAGACAGAAACACCATGGGCCACTCTCAACTAATTCCACAGAGAAGAGCCTCTGCTAACCTTCGACACTGAATATTACAAAATCACATCATCAGACTGAGGAACTTTGATATTCTTCATCATTTAATATTTAATATTTCTTCAGGTAACTAAATAAAATATGTTCCCTCCTATTTTTGAAGGCATTTAAAAATGAAAAGCACTTATCTCATTTGTAAAAAAATAAAGTTTGGAGTCATGACTTTTCCATCTATGTTCCAATTTCAGCTGCAAGGAATAAAACCCAACAATTAAGAAAGATCTACTATGGCAGGGGTTTCGTGAAAGACATCAGTAGCATTGTTTCACGTTAGCTGTTCGAACAGCCCTCAGAGGATAATGACTTTCAGTCACTATCAATCAATAAATTATTCAGTTGCAATTTCCCATAAGTCATTGCTATTACTACCAGTCATCAAGTCTCCTCCTTTGTTTCTTGAAATTACACTTGAACAAAGCTGTATGACTAATTATCAGTTCATCTTCAAAAGATCCCAGCAATAATTTGTCACTTTGGACATTTAGATGTTATTAGTAATAGATGAAGGTTCTGTATATTTTTAAGTTGCAGTGAACTGCTAAGTAATTGCACACATTTCATTCACCTTACTATCAGTGAAGAGCATTATGCTGCCTCGATGAAGCTAGATTAAACCAATTAAAAAGATGAGCCAGTTTTGTTTATCATGTGTTTTTATAATTTATCTGACAGCTGTTTCCTGAATACCACCGAAGAATGCATATAAAGCAGATATAACCCCTCTGAATAAAGTGATGCTTCTTTAAATCTCATTTTGGAATGTATTATCCCCAAACAGGGTTGTTAAATTAATCTTCAATCATAAGATTCAAAATGACACTAAAAACTTCCTGATCTTCCAGATTCTGTACTAGTATTTAAATAGGATTAACTGCATGACTGGAAACAGTGCTATTTCATAACTGTTTTAGCAAAGTCAAACTTTTTAGAATGACATTTAATATGAAAATAATAATGCAACATTTTAATATCAACACTATATATATTGAAGTAGTTAGACCACTTAGTCTAGATGTAGGAATTCCTTTTTTAAAACAAAATAAAATGAAAGGATTTTTTTGTGTGTAGTCTGTTTTACTTTGGTTATGTTGGGTAGTGCCAATTTCTCATGTATAGAGGCAGTATAAACATAAAAACTTCTATTTCCAAGGGCCACTCATGTCCACTAACAAATCCATGTAAACTCAAGTACGGTTGATTCATGTAGTATTGTCTATTTCCACACATATGCACCTGTAGTAGCTTCACTAAATGGCTTACTTCCTCCTTTAATAGAATCATCTTTTCACAAGGCCGTTTTTGCACCTGACTTGCTCTTTGATAAATAGTGTCCTTCAGTATTTAAATTACTCACCACCCTTTTACATTTCCAGGCCATAAATGTGAGGCCCTGCTTCAGCACAGGCACAAATAATTCTATACAGTTTTTTATCATCCTAAAAGTTGTCTATCAGCCAACTAAAAACAAACTTCATTTAATGTGAAAGTGAAAGTGTTAGTCGCTCAGTCGTGCCCGACTCTCTGTGACCCTATGTATTGTAGCCTGCCAGACTCCTCAGTCCATGGAATTCTCTAGACAAGAACACTGGGGTCTTTCCGATCCAGGGATTGAACCTGGGTCTCCCACATTGCAGGCAGATTGTTTACCATCTGAGCCACCAAGGAAGCCCATTTAATATAAGTAAAACTGTAACAAGAAAACTAGTATGTATCACCCTCCTTGTCTGAAGTCTTCATTTCTCAGGGCAAAGAAAGGATTGTGTCTCCGTAAAGATCAATTTAACCTCTTTTACTCAATTCTCTAAAATCATTAATTATCTCTTGGAAACTCTTGATTTAACCCAGTAATAACTCTTCATTGTTTAAAATATGGGAATGAACAAAAGTCTTCATTCTAAGACATGATATATGACCACAACACACAAAGAGAATTTGTGTGATGTTTCAAAGGTTCCCACTCAGTGAATTTTCACTTTCTTTGCATAAAAATGACTGCTATGTACAGGTACCAGAAAGTGAAATGTCTACTATAAGTTTAGTTCTGATCCACAAGGAAACACTACTTGTGGCAATGAAAGAAACATCAGAATAATAAGAATATTCCCTATTGAAATTAAGGGAGAAACAAAACTAAAACAAAGGAAATGCCTGGTACACTGAACCTCTTATTTTAGAATTTATGAAACATTTAAAAAAAATCAAGAATTATTAAATTGCATTCTACTGTATGAGGCTCTAAAATAAATAAAGTGCTTCTGAAATTGCAAATACAGATGTTTAGCCAAAATAATCCTAAGAAGAAGGAACAAAGTAAAATAATTTTAAAAAATAATGCTATTCCACTGGCTGTTTTCTAATAAACTCAATGGAAATATGACTACAAAGAGGTAGGAACACAACAGGAACTTAAATAAAATCAGAAACTTATAAATGTTCTAGATTATAGCTCAATGTGAACGGAGACTTATGAAAACTACTATGAACAATAACATTAACATAAAAGGCATGATCTTAAAAAGAAGACAACCACGGAGGTGATGGGTCAGATGACAACACAGTATTAATACATATTAGGTCAAACTTCAACCTCTCAACTGCTCTTTTCATCTTCTCAAAGAAAATCTCAAATCACATATAAAACTAAAAATTATAAATATATTCAATATTTTACTTAAGTGGGCCATTTTAAATATTGCTAACATTTTTCCTTTTGATGTTCCCTCCTAGCCTAAGGTAAACCATTTGCTTAGGGACTAAGATTTATCTTAGATGTACTGCAAAGAGAGAAACTAAAGAATGGTCAGTTTCTGACATGAAAATATTTATGCCAGAAGCCAAAGCCTTTAAAAACCAGACAACTCTCTAGAACACTCTCTTCTTCGAACTGCTTCATTTTCCCATTTTCGCATGTCAAAAACTAAACATGAAGAAGTAAGAGGTTCAGAGAATTAACCAACTATAGAGGAGACTATTTTCCTCATCACTAATACTTGGCTGACGTTTTTTATAGGGATAAATTTGATCTGGGGAGAGTAAGAACAATTCTTTCCCATTGTGCAAAATTCATTGGCAGGTACATGAATTAAGGTGAGAGAATATATGTCCTGACATCCAATTTGGGGATGTGACCTGCAACATTCCAACCTAGTACTAGGAGAAGGAAGAAGAGAAAAGGGAGGTGGGTGAAAGCCACAGCAAACAGGAAAGGGGTAAAAGATGAAGAACAGAGGGAAGGAAAGAAGGATAAAGAAAAAGAAACGAAGTCTGCATTCTTATGAGATGGGCTAAATCAATGGCTCATGAGTGCCTCTGAGGAACAAGTCTGAACTCAAAATTTCAGCTTCACAACTTACTAGTCATGAATCTTGAGAAAGGTCAACTTTAAGGTTGAGTTCAGCGATATGCAAAATATGACCAATACCTATCTCACAGATTTTCTTCACAAATTAAATAAGTTAATATACATGCAACAAAGATTTTATTTATAAATAAACCCACACAAGAGTATGTGAACCAAGAACTTCCAGATGTACCAGCTGAATTTAGAAAAGGCAGAGGAACCAGAGATCAAATTACCAACATCCATTGGATCACAGAAATAAAGCAAGGGAATTCCTGAAAAACATCTACTTCTGCTTCCTTGACTACACTAAAGCCTTTCACTATGTGGATCACAACAAACTGTGGGAAATCCTTCAAGAAATGGGAATACCAGACCATCATACCTGCCTCCTAAGAAACCTGTATGCAGGTCAAAAAGCAACAGTTAGAACTGGGCTTGGAACAACAGACTGAATCAAAATTGGGAAAGAAGTACGTCAAGACTCTATACTGTCACCTTGCTTTTTTAACTTATATAAAGAGTACATCATGCAACATGCCAGGCTGAATGTGTTACAAGCTGGAATTAAGACTTCTGGAAGAAATCTCAACAACCTCAGATATGCAGATGATACCATCCTAATGGCAGAAAGCGAAGAAGAACTAAAGAACTTTTTGATGAAGGTGAAAGAGGAGAGTGAAAAAGTTGGCTTAAAACTCAACATTCAAAAGATGAAGATTATGGCATTTGGTCCCATCACTTCATGGCAAATAGATGGGGAAAAAAATGGAAATAGTGACAGACTTTATTTTTGGGGGCTTCAAAATCACTGCAAAGAAACAGTGAGAGACCTTATCTTCTTTATCTTCTTGGTCTCCAAAACTATTGTTGACAGTGACTGCAGCCATGAAATTAAAAGATGCTTACTACTTGGAAAAAAAGCTATGACAAATATTGACAGCATATTAAAAAGGAGGGACATCACTTTGCCGACAAAGGTCCATACAGTCAAAGGTTTGGTTATTCCAGTAGTCATGTATGGATGTGAGAGCTGGACCAAAAAAAAGGCTGAGCATTGAAGAATTAATGCCTTTGAACTGTAGTGCTGGAGGAGAGTCCCTTGGACTGCAAGATCAACCAGTCAATCCTAAAAGAAATCAACCCTGAATATTCACTGGAAGGACTGATGCTGAAGCTGAAGCTCCAATACTTTGGCTGCCTGGTAAGAAGAGCTGACTCGTTGGAAAAGACCCCTGATGCTGGGAAAGACTGAGGGGAGGAGAAAAAGGGGATTACAGAGAATGAGATGGTTGTATAGCATCACCGACTCAACAGACATGAATTTGAGCAAATTCTGGGAAACAGTGATGGACAGGGAAGCCTTGTGTGCTGCAGTCCATGGGGCTGCAAAGCATTGGACATGACTTAGCAACTGAACAACAACACCACAAACATATAAAACACCAGTTCTTCATAAAGTGTAAATGGCAAAGCTTTGCTCAGTAAAGACTCCAGAAAATTTGGCAATAGAAATTATGAGTGGTAACTAGGGAGAGATGAATTGTAGGCAGAGTGGAAGCAGAACAAATGGAAACCCTTGGCAATTAAGAAAAGGAAGACGAGGAACAAGTGCCAACACCAAGAGAGTGCCAGAAGGCAATACAGTAAGTAATGTGACCCACTTCTGTGCATAAATATCTTTAGAGGACCTGAAAACTTTCAGAAGGTTAAGTCTGAGTAAACTTCATATGAAATCAGATCTTCAACATTCATCTGTGTGTATGAAAGTAGCTGAAAGAGATAGAAGCAAAGCTCATAGGAGTAAGCACTTCTGGGCCTCGGGGGAAAGACCGGAGAGAAAGTGGACATTCTAAGCCACAGAATTAGAGGTTAATCAAAGTCAAAAATAACTCTGAGAAGTAGGACTGTGGCCCAGTTAACAACTAAGACTGAGGTTTACATATGTAAATTGATTCCAAAAGACAGATGAGGACAATGATGATGAATTTCTAATAAGACCCAGTAATTATAGATTAAGTAAACTTGCAGACATGGTACTCGTTAATTTAAGCAAGGCATTTAATTAAGTCCCTAATTACATCTTATGGACAAGGCAGAGGAATGAGATGGGGGAAGTAAGAAACACCCTAAGCGTCATGAATCTATACGCAAACATTTTGTACCCAAACAATGATTAATGAATCAATCTGAAGTTGGAGGCAAAATGCTGTAACATAGAGTTCGATGACTTAATCAACCTGCAAACAATCCCAAACCAGGAAGGAGAACAAAGGTGTATGGGATGAGATCATCAGAAGAATAAATTTATTTTTTTATGCCGTGGACAGAATTAAAGCCTTGTACTTACATTTAAAAAAATCAATGATATAAGTGTAGAAGTAGAACCATCTAACTTGATAGCAGCTCATGTAAAAATATAAAATAAACCCTGGGCTATATACGGTCACAAGTTCAATGTGATATGGTTATGGAGGGAGCCAGTGTCATTGAGCCAGAATCAATATCAGCCCTTTCAATGCATGGGAGCCAATCCTGTATCCATGTATTCAATCCTGTAATCATTTATTATTCTTAGTTCTTATTTCTGTGCTGTCAGTGAAAATTTAGATGATTAGAGGAAAATGTCTGGGCAGTATGAAGTCTTAAAGCTATTTGAGACATAATTGAGGCAAGTGTGGAAACTGCTTCATTAAGAATGAACCTTCAATGAGACCTGCCAACTTTCTTCAAATAAGTGCAAGTTTGTTGCGAGGTACGTTTGTTCTCTGCTTTGCCAAAGAACAGAACCAGCCTAGCTGGAAATGTTAGAGGGACCCATCTGGCTCAATGCAGTAAGATCAGACCGTGAGAATCAGAGGGTGAGATGGGGCTGCAAGAGCCAGCCATCACTCAGTCTTTCATAATTCGAGAATCAACAGGAATTTTTGAGCACCTTCTTTCTGCCCCACACTGCTTAGTAGTAAGTTGGAGTTGATATTAAAAACAATTAACAATTGCATGGCATGAGCACTGACCAGCCAGAAGAGAGGTCTGATCCATCAGAAAGGATGCCAATGAGAAACAGCAGTGTGACCATCCCGGTACATACCACATCTCAGTTCAAGATTAACAACGGAAGGAGCGAAGGCCCACGTGTACTGATATCACACTAACACACCTGCTGTACTGGAAGTGTAAATGAATGTATTGGAATGTAGCATCACTGAAAAAATGAAAAGGCTTAAAAATCAAACAGAATTCGAGAGCAAGCTTGACGAAGACCTAGGTGAACCAGCAGGTGAAGGAAACATAGGAAAAATTTCAACAATATCTGGTATGTATGGGGAACAATGTCAAAATTACTATATCATCATGAAGGTGGGAGTGAGTGGCGGGTGGTAAGATTATAAAGGCAAACAGAAGCCAGGTCATGAAGGGTTATGTGTAATATACATACAGTACATGGGCCACCCTTTGGGCAATAGGGAGCCACAAAGAACTCACAAGCAACATGATCAAAATCATTTAAAGACCACACCACTCTAATGGCATTGAAAAAGACTGACTAATAAGGCTACCTGAATGTTCATTGGAAGAACTGAAGCTGGAGTTACAATACTTTGGCCACCTGATACAAAGAGCCAACTCATTGGCAAAGACTCTGATGCTGGGAAAGAGTGAGGACAGGAGGAGAAAGGGGCAAGAGGATGAGATGGTTAGATAGCATCGCCGACTCAATAGACATGAATCTGAACAAAGTCCGGGATACAGTGAAGGAGAGGGGAGCCTGGGGTGCTGCAGTCCATGGGGTTGCGAAGAGTTGGACACAATTTCGTAACTGAACAACAGCAGTAACAATAAAGCTACTGCAACCATTTGGAATTGGCATAAACTAAGGAAACAGGATAAGAAGCGCAAGGAGGAAATACTGAATCACTGTGTTGTACACCTGAAACTGATAATAATATTGTAAGTCAACTATATTTCAAATAGAAAAGGATGAAGAAGATGAGGGAAGTCACTGACTCAAGCAGGATGATGCAAAGACTCCTTGGAGCACTCACTCAGACAAGAACATAGGGTGGGAGGCACCTATGAGGGACTATAGAAAATAACAAACTACACACTTTCAGTCTGAACACCCCATAGGATATTAAAGAGTAGATATCTAGTTAGGTAGGGAATTTGAGAGTTATACATTTCAGTTATACATTTCAGAATAACTACATCTGAAACTACCCTGAAAAAAGTATACAGGAGAAGAAAAAAAAAAAAAGCTGAGGTCAGAATTAAACTTAAGAAAACTAATATTTGAGTAGCACGTTGAGCAAGTAGTGGCGCTAGTGGTAAAGAACTCACCTGCCAATGCAGGAAACAGGAGAGATACAGGTTCAGGCCCTGGGTTAGGAAGATCCCCTAGGAGACCATGACAACCCACTCCAGTATTCTTGCCTGGAGAACCCCACGGACAGAGGAGCCTGGCAGGCTATGGTTCATGGAGTCAGACGCAGCTGAAGCAACATGCACGTGTTGAACGAGAGAAAACCTGCAAAGGAGACTATGGCCACAGCTTTCTAAGTAAGCGACTCTGTCCCAGACAACTTCAGTTTTCTCAGCTTACAACTTGGAGACAATAATACATAACATGCAGGGTAATATCCAGCATGTATGATAACGTTCCCAAACGTTAGATCTCTTCTTTCTTTTGTGCATATTTTGAGTCTGAGTCATCGACGAGCTCATGTTGACCAGCTCAGAGTAACTCATTTACAAATCAACTTGAAAATTTCTTATTAAAAAATTTTTTTAACAAATTTGTGGTGTAAGCGGAGAGCACAGATTCTGAAGTAAGATACATCTGGATTTCTGACCTGACTCTGGACAATTCACTTCACCTGCCTAATGTGTACCCTAAAATGGGTACAGCTGTGCCTCCCTCACAGGCATTCTGTTGCTTAAGGACAGAAGCATAAGCAGTTCGCTTCTCTCTGCATCTGCAATTCAGCAGGTACTCATAAGTCTTAGTTCTTTCTCCATTGCACCTCCTCTCGAGTCTACTGTACAGACATAATACAAGATCTCCTTAATGACTCAGTGTTATCATTATGAACATCAGTTAATGTTACGTGTCTGAGATGCAGCTGCAGCTGCAAATGTAACAGAACATCAGGTGCAATGAGCCACTCCTGTAACACACAGTTGACTTGCCTAATTTTGTCATATGCATGATATTGAATCGGCAGCAGCTTGAGATGATTTACCAGGCACCCAAAAACGTCAACAGCTGCCTTTCTAAGATTCGATATCACATACGGGAGATGAACGGATGGTAAAGTGATTCATCAACCTTTCAAATGCTTGTGTGTTCAGCTAACACAACTCGTTTATGTGTCTGGCCTTGTCTTTTATAGATGATATTTGGGATCTGTGTTGTACCCGCTGTATTCCACAGCACTACAACTCCACTCTGTTCTACTCCATTTGTGCCCATTATCTTACAATGCTTTGGAGCTTAAGCCTGCGCTAGAGATGGCAAAGGATCTCTCCTGGATAATGCCTCATCCCAGTCACAGTCTCCATTGCCTATAAATCTACATTTCATCCCACCGTGACCCTACCCTGGCCCTGCCCCCAATTCAGTAGCCCAAAATATCAGGAGCAAGATGAATGGCCAGCTGACTCATGGTCTAGCATATGACAAAACCTATACAGCTCTCAAAGGGTGAGCTATTTGAATTCTTTGCTTTCAAAACAAATAAAGGGAAACATCAAGAAATAATGCCAATCAGTAATGAGTTAATGGTGACATGAGGTCATATGTAATCCAAAGTTTGGAGGGACCAGAAAGGATAGAGCAAGGAGAAGGAGAAGGCAGCTGGTGATGAACAGAGAGTAAATTAGATGTGTGGAGATGGGAAGAAACGTTGAATGAGAGAGGTGAGGAGGGAAGGAGATGAGGGGACCAGAGGAGGAGAAACGCATTCATCTTTAAAGATGCCTTGAGCCCTATGGGCTTTAAAGACCCATTTTCACTGCGTGTTTTTCTTTAAAATGCATGGATTTGTTTTTTCCTCTGGAGGTAACTTAAGAGGATCTTTCTTTGGTTTTTCAATCAATGTAGCCTGACTGATACATCACAAAGATATGAAACACAGCTTGTGATGCTTCAGTCAAGTTCATCTTGTATAAACTGCTGAACTGTGATGGCTGCCATGGCTTTTGATGGGCCTTGGAGATTTAAGTTCAGGTGAACCTCCTCCTCCCAGGGCTTCCCAAGTGGCTCAGTGGGTAAACAATCTGTCTGCAAAGCAGGAGACGTGGGTTCGATCCCTGGGTCGGGAAGATTCCATGCGGGAGAGCAGGGCGACCCGCTCCAGTATTCTTGCCTGGAAAATCCCTATGGACAGAGGAGCCTGGCGGGCTATATAACATATAGCGTGGGAAAGAGACAGACACATCTGAAGTGGCTGAGCATGCAGGGCCCTCCTCTTCCAGGACCTACTCCCTCCCCCATCCACATCCCGCTGCAGAGTCATGGTATTCCTTCCCAGAACCACGGGATATAAATGACGGATTTTCTGGGGTTGTGGGTCTGCTCTCTTCAGAAGTCCACTCGCTCTCCATCTCACTAGCTCTCTTTCTCCATGCCTGCTCCTCCTCCTCGCCCACTCTCTTCCTTTTGCTCCTCTCCTTTTCTTTTCTGGGTAGTTCTGCCTCATCTCCGTCCTTGAACACATCTCAGGTTTCACAGGTCCTTTAAAAATACCCACAGCCAATCTGTGCAGCCTCCAGCAAACCTTCTCTTCCTCACAACTGGCGCTCTTCTCTGCCGTTCGTGTCTTCTGATTCACCAAGGTATTCGTTTCAAGATGTTGCCCAATTATTCTGGACTCCTGAGCAATTCTGTAAATCTGTTATAACCAGAAGGCGGGGGGCTGGGCAGCTGAATTTCCGACAGTGAGAGTTATCAAGGGACAAGAGAGCGAGCAGCACGTGCTGGCCCCTGTGACCAAAGACCGCGGACAAGACCCCTCAGGGCTCCAGAAAGACTCCAGCAATGGCCATATTTGAGATACCTGATATATCAAAAACTATATATATATATATATATATATATATATATATATCTCAAAACAGAAGATTAAAATATATTTTACATATTAACATATTAACACATCTAACCTAAAAACATTAGGCAATATCCTTGTGTTACCCAGAGGACATAACGGTGAAATATCTAAACTTAAGATTCCAGGCCTTCTGTGACTCCAGGCCTTGGCTAAATGGGTCTCCTCCCTCAGTGGGGGATTTCCTGCCAGAAATCATATAGAATAATACTGGCATGAAAGCCAAGGGCTGGGTATGATCTTATCATACTATAGCTCCGCATTTTTAATGGTTTCATCACAATCTTTTATTTGAAAATTTAACTAAATCTAACTAAAAAGGACAGATAACCCACATCCCTGACTTTGTTCTAGCACTAACCAGTCACCAGCACTGGGCTTACAAGTCACTTTCAAGCTACTGCCTAATCCTTTCAGATAAGTGGATCAAGCAGATATGTGTCCTCCCTTGATGCTTTAAGAGCCTATAAGATACATTGATTTGGTGTTCAATACAATAAAAAAGAAGTTTGAGCTGAGAGAACCTTTCAGAAGAAGTTATTGTCCTATATGAATTAGCTTCAGTGAAACAGCTATCAGAGCCAGGAATTTTTGCACACAAATTGAAAACAAAGGCAGGTAAAGGTGTCCTATATCCAATAGAAAGAATCACAGAATAGCTAAAAGAATAACTGAATTCATTTCGTTATTTCCTATTTAGCAACACAGAATGTCAATTTGTTGTACCTTCTGCTTGTTCCCCAACTTGATTTCAGAAACTAAACTAGGAGAGTGAGCTCAATCAACGTCAAGGAGATAAAATTGAAGTCAATGATATCTAGAACCCTCACCCTCAGAACTGCGTTGTATGAGAATTAAGATTGGGGTGGAGAGCCCTGCTAGTGAGACATACTTGGAAGATCTACATTCTGGTCTGTAGGACCTTATGAACCTGCAAGTCATATTTGTTAAGTGACAATCTAGACTTTTTGCATGCCTCTTCTAAGAGTGTGAAAAGGCGCATGTTCCTCCCCAAGGAAGGAGTAGCAGCTAATCTGATGGGAGCAGCCTGGTAGTCATTGAACCATACTCTTGTTAGTAGATAGGATTAAAGTTAAAGATCATTGCTCATGTGTCACTAAGGTCCAGGACATAATGCAGTTGGCATTATGTGTCCAAATGTAACAGACGGTTCACTATTTTTCTTCACTTTTTAGCCATACCTGGGAAAGACCTCCCCTCCTGAAAAGAAAAAGAATACAATTCTCTCTCTCTCTTCTAGGTTTTCCAAGATTGGTTCAGCCCCAAAAAGCTGGCCTTGCCCATTAGATCTATTCCAAAGTCATTAAAGGCCCACCTGGGTTTTAGGTAGGAGCCTCACTGTATCATATAGTTTACCAGAGTACCACTTGATGAGGGAACCAAATATTTACAACAGAAAACAATAAGGTTGTGACTTCCATCTCCATATTATCTGTATCTGTATTTTCATTCAGAAAATAAAGCATGAAAGAGATTTAGCATTTCCCTCAACACCTGAACTTCTAATTTATCAGTATGTTGGCAAAGAAATTTGAGAATAAATATTGAGTAGAAACTCACAGAAACATAGCTTACTTTTGCCCTGTGTTTGTTGCTGAAGCTTATTATCGTGGTTACGTTTGCTTTATAGGAATGGCTGAAAATAGTCAGCTATGAGAAATATATATGGCTAAAGAAACCAAACTTTTTATGGGAAATAAACAACCAGGGTTTGAGAGTTGGCCTTTGGACATTAGTACCAAGTATTTGTGGTTGATCGACTTCCCTGGTGTCTCAGATGGTAAAGAATCTTCCTTCATTGCAGGAGACCTAGGCTCAATCCCTGGGTCAGAAAGATCCCCTGGAGAAGGGTATAGCAACCTACTTCAGCATTCTTGCCTGGAGAACTCCATAGACAGAGAAGCCTGGAGGGCCAACAGAGAAGCATGGAGTCAAAAATAGGTATGACTGAGCAACTAACACAGTTCAGTTCAGTTCAGTAGCTCAGTCGTGTCCGACTCTTTGAGACCCCATGGATGACAGCACACAGGGCTTCCCTGTCCATCACCAACTCCCGGAGTTAACTCAAACTCATGTCCATTGAGTCAGTGATGCCATCCAACCACATTTGTCATCCCCTTCTCCTCCTGCCTTCAGTCTTTCCCAGCATCAGGGTCTTTTCTAATGAGTCAGTTCTTTGCATCAGGTGGTCAAATTATTGGAGTATCAGCTTCAACATCAGTCCTTCCAATGAGTATTCAGGACTGATTTCCTTTAGGATTGACTGGTTGGATCTCCTGGCAGTCCAAGGGACTCTCAAGAGTCTTCTCCAACACCACAGTTCAAAAGCATCAATTCTTCAGGGCTCAGTCTTCTTTATAGTCCAACTCTCACATCCATACATGACCACTGGAAGAACCATAACCTTGACTAGACAGACCTTTGTTGGCAAAGTAATGCCTCTGCTTTTTAATAAGCTGTCTAGGTTGGTTCTACCTTTTCTTCCAAGGAGCAAGTGTCTTTTAATTTCATGGCTGCGGTCACTAACTGCAGTGATTCTGGAGCCCCAAAAATGAAGTCTCTCATTGTTTTCATTGTTTCCCCTTCTATTTGCCATGAAGTGATGGGACTGCATGTCAGGATCTTTGTTGTTTTTGAATGTTGAGTTTTAAGACAGCTTTTGCACTCTCCTCTTTCACTTTCATCAAGAGGCTCTTCAGTTTTTCTTTGCTTTCTGCCAAAAGGGTGGTGTCATCTGCATATCTGAGGTTATTGATATTCCTCTCAGCAATCTTGATTCCAGCTTGTGCTTCATCCAGTCTGGCATTTCGCATGACGTACTCTGCATATAAGCTAAATAAGCAGGGTGACGATATACAGCCTTGACGGACTCCTTTCCCAATTTGGAACCAGTCTGTCCCATGTTCGGTTCTAATTGTTCCTTCTTGATCTGCATACAGATTTCTCAGGAGGCAGATAAGGTGGTTTGAAATTCCCATCTCTTTAAGAATTTTCCACACTTTGTTGTGACCCACACAGTCAAAGACTTTAATATAGTCAATGAAGCAGAAATAGATGTTTTTCTGGAATTCTCTTGCTTTTCCTATGATCCAATGGATGCTGGCAATTTGACCTCTGGTTCCTCTGACTTTTCTAAATCCAGTTTGAATAATCTGGAAGTTTTTGGTTCACGTACTACTGAAGTCTATCTTGGAGAATTTTTAGCATCTCTTTGCTAGCGTGTGAGATGAGTGCAGTTGTGCAGTAGTTTGAGCATTCTTTGGTATTGCCTTTCTTTGGGATTGGAATGAAAACTGACCTTTTCCAGTCCTGTGGCCACTGCTGAGTTTTCCAAATTTGCTGGCATATTGAGTGCAGCACTTCAACAGCATTATATTTTAGGATTTGAAATAGTTCAGCTGAAATTCCATCACCTCCACTAGCAACTAAACCTACTAGTGACTAACTCCACTAGCAATGCACACACACACACACACACACACACACACAGGTGGCTGACACTAGATGAATACTCCAAATTTGGTTCCCCTTTAGCTTGGGCTACAGGGATAAGGAGAACAGTGAATAAACTAGTTTGCTGATACTTGAAGCTTATTCCCAAGCTCTTAAGCTCTTAAAGTGACCAATACATGATCTCAAGTTCATTCCACATAGCTCTATTATATGGTCAAATATACATAAAATGTACAACTTTAACCATTTATATGTGTACAATTTGGTGGCATTAAGTACCTTCACATTGCTGTGTAATTCTCACCACTTCTTTCAGAAATTTTTCATCATCCTAAAGAGAAACTCTATACCTATTAAACAATTCTCCATTTGCCCTTTTCCCCAGATCCTGGTAACCTCACCTCTGCTTTCTGTTCCATGAATTTGTCCATTCTAGATACTTTATACAACAAACCATACGTTTATCCTTTGTGTCAGGTGTAGGTCACTTAGTAATGTTTTTAAGATTCATCCATGTTATTACAGCAGGTATCAGAACTTTAACCCTTTTACAGATGAATAATATCCCATTGCATTATTTACCGCATTCTATCCATTCATCTGTTGATGGACACTTAGGTTATTTCCAGGTTTTAGCTATTGTGAGTTACACAACTATTAACATGAGTGTGCAAGTTCAAACCCTCGCTTTGAATTCTTTTAGGTATATACCTAGAAGTGGAACTCCTGGATCACACGGTAATTCTATGTTTAAATTTTTGAGAAACTGTCAAACTTCTCCACAGTGGCTGCCCCATTTTATATTCCCATCAATAATGTATGAAGGTTCCAATTTCTCTAAAGCTTTGCCAATATTTGTTATATTCTACTTTTTGATAACAGTCATCCTAATGGCTATGAAGTGGTATATATTGTTTTACACATAAGACTTCTAAGATGCACCGGATTATTGCTTATCTAGTATCCATTTATTTTTCTTTCTTCTTTCCTAAAGAATTCCATTTACTCAGGTATCAAACTGCATTCTCAGTTCTGGATGCTGATGCTGATTCACCAGCCACTTAGCTCATGGTATTCTCCATTACTGATTTTGGTTCAGGATGGATTCCATCAGAAAAAATGAAAGGTTTTCAAGGGCTTGAAAGATGCTCCATGACCTATCTCTCTTTCTACCTCACCACCCCTCCACCCACCTCAAACACACTATAAATAGAAAACATTATCTTAGTTTTCACTGGAATTATCTCAGAGTAATTGTCCGGAGGAAAAGACAAAATGTCCAAAGATGACAGAGAAAAAAAGACAGGGAAAAATCTGATTTTTTGATGATATATTCAAGCCAAAATCACTCAACCAGAGAACACACTCTACATGTAGATGTCTTTTTATGTGAGGTAAAAATTGTTCTACTTCTTAAACCAAGTATGAGATGGGGTTTCTGACATCTGAGCTCAAAATCATCCAAAGTGATATGTTTTAATACAGACCAGAAAATGGGTTGAACCATAGAAGATAGTAGATTTCTGATCAATGAACAGATATAGAGGACTAGCAGCCACACATATATAACATAACATTCATGTAATTTTTGTAGTTTACAAGTGAAAAAAAAAAACAAAACTATCAGGTACCAACTCCAAAATTAAGAGGGAATGGAAATACCTATAATGGTAACTTTATGTCTTGTTCAGTTCAGTTCAGTCGCTCAGTCATGTCCGACTGTTTGTGACCCCATGAACCACAGCACCTCAGACCTCCCTATCCATCACCCACTTCTAGAGTCTATCCAAACCCATGTCCAATGAGTCAGTGATGACATCCAACCATCTCATCCTCTGTCATCCCCTTCTCCTCCTGCCCTCAATCTTTCCCAGCATCAGGGTCTTTTCAAATGAGTCAGCTCTTCGCATCAGGTGGCCAAAGGATTGGAGTTTCAGCTTCAGCATCAGTCCTTCCAATGAAAACCCAGGACTGATCACCCTTAGGATGGACTGGTTGGATCTCCTTGCAGTCCAAGGAACTCTCAAGAGTCTTCTCCAACACCACAGTTCAAAAGCATCAATTCGGCATTCAGCTTTCTTCACAGTCTGACTCTCACATCCATACATGACCACTGGGAAAACCATAGCTTTGACTAGACAGACCTTTGATAGCAAAGTAATGTCTTTGCTTTTTAATACGTTGTCTAAGTTGGTCATAACTTTTCTTCCAAGGAGTAAGCGTCTTTTAATTTCATGACTGCAATCAACATCTGCAGTGATTTTGGAGCCCCCAAAAATAAAGTCAGCCACTGCTTCCACTGTTTCCCCATCTATCTGCCATGAAGTGATAGAACCAGATGCCATGATCTTAGTTTGCTGCATGTTGAGCTTTAAGCCAACTTTTTCACTCTTTTCTTTCGCTTTCATCAAGAGGCTCTTTAGTTCTTCACTTTCTGCCATAAGGGTGGTGTCATCTGCATATCTGAGATTATTGATATTTCTCCCGGCAATCTTGATTCCAGCTTGTGCTTCTTCCAGCCCAGCGTTTCTCATGATGTACTCTGCATGTAAGTTAAATAAGAAGGGTGACAATATACAGCCTTGACGTATTCCTTTTCCTATTGGAACCAGTCTGTTGTTCCATGTCCAGTTCTAACTGTTGCTTCCTGACCTGCATACAGGTTTCTCAAGAGGCAGGTCAGGTGGTCTGGTATTCCCATCTCGTTCAGAATTTTCCACAGTTTATTGTGATCTACACAGTCAAAGGCTTTGGCATAGTCAATGAAGCAGAAATAGATGTTTTTCTGAAACTCTTTTGCTTTTTTGATGATCCAGCATATGTTGGCAATTTGATCTCTGGTTCCTCTGCCTTTTCTAAAACCAGCTTGAACATCTGGAAGTTCACGGTTCTCATATTGCTGAAGACTAGCTTGGAGAATTTTGAGCATTACCTTACTAGCGTGTGAGATGCTAATTGTGCAGTAGTTTGAGCATTCTTTGGGATTGCCTTTCTTTGGGACTGGAATGAAAACTGACCTTTTCCAGTCCTATGGCCACTGCTGAGTTTTCCAAATTTGCTGGCATATTGAGTGCAGCACTTTCACAGAATCATCTTTTAGGATTTGAAATAGACGGCTGGAATTCCATCATCTCCACTAGCTTTGTTTGTAGTGATGCTTCCCAAGGCCCACTTGACTTCTTATTCCAGGATGTCTGGCTGTAGGTGAGTGTGAGTGATCACACTATCGTGATTATCTGGGTCATGAAGATTTTTTTGTACAGTTCTTCTGTGTATTCTTGCCACCTCTTCTTAAAATCTTCTGCTTCTGTTAGGTCCCTACCATTTCTGTCCTTTATTGAGCCCATCTTTGCATGAAATGTTCCCTTGGTATCTCTAATTTTCTTGAAGAGATCTCTAGTCTTTCCCATTCTATTGTTTTCCTCTATTTCTTTGTATTGCTATGTCTTGAGTTTCTTTTTTTTTTAATTCAAGAGTAAAGCAGAATTTGTTTTAAAATAGAAAAAACATGGAGGTAAGAAAGCATAAATAATATGTCTCCTAACTTCTAACTATATTTCCAACTTTCATGAACTGATTTAATATTATTTTCAACTTAACGATTCAGTGCTTCTTTTTTTAAAACCCTGTTCTCTTTTGTGCACACTATTATTTCAAAAAGAAGACTGAAATAACTCTTTCTTCTGATTCCTTAGATAAGACATACATATTGGACATTCATTTAAGATGTAGGATAAGATAATTTCTCCACTATACCAAAATTCTTTTTTCCCTGTCTTCCTTTCATTTGCATTCACAAGGAAACAGCCTGTTCACATCACCATTAGCAAATGAGTTGTACTGTTGATTCTTCTTTCCTCTCTCTGTTTCTTGGGAAAAAATGCCAAGAAACCTAATTTTGGGCAGAGCAAGAAATTCACTCTCGACAGAATGAACCCAGTTGTCTTCCATTTCAGGTCATTCAGGGTAGAAAAGGGCAAAATATAATGGTCACCCTGAAACCACTCTTAGTCACTTAAGCAGGACACCTCATTTAGAATATGCCATTTGGATCAACTAGTTCTGCATATGTCAACTCACAATGCCCCCTAGGAAGCACTTAGTCCAGCTAATAATACGATGATATGCACTACTGAGGGATGAGATGGAAGCATGAAAAGCTGAGATATAAATGACTCTTCTAAAATGTTCTGGTTTGGATTTATTATATACAGGTCAAGTATCACTTTCAAGGCACTCAGAAAGCATTAAAATAGAGAAAATAATATCTCTCCTGGGTCTTCTCCTTTCAATGCCATTCAGTAGATTGTTCTCTAAGGCCAAGTCTACACTTGAAAGTGCGAGATTCAGCTCACCCTTCTGTAGCTGCTGTTTCGTTCTCCTTTCTGTTTTAAAAGCAGCCAGAGCTGAAAAAAGCTCAAGAATGTGAAGCCGGCATGACGGTGCAGTTACCGTTTCAAACATGCACAGAAAATGTTAAGCCAGAGGCTATCTTTCTCAAGTGCGGACAGTTTCTTAAGAGAAATAGTTAAAACTTCCCCCTAAAATATTCTCTGCAAATAGAGGTCATTAAAAAAGCAGTCAAAAAAAAAAAAAAAAAAAAAAAAGCAGTCAGTATAGAAGGATCATTTGGCCTCTAATTACAAAGAACGATAGTCTTCAAACCAAAGGAAACAAAGCCAAGTTGTTTTTCTTTTAATTTGAACAAAGAAAAATATCCTTAGATAAATTAAAGTATTATATTAGAACTTTAATAGTGATTGCTAACATGCTAAGTTGCCTAAGTCATGTCCAACTCTTTGTGACCCTCTAGACTGTAGCCCACCCAGCTCCTCTGTCCATGCTTGCCATACCCTTCTCCAGGAGATCTTCCCAACACAGAGATCCAACCTGTGTCTCTTAAGTCTCCTGCATTGGCAGGTGGGTTGTTTACCACTAGCACCACCTAGGAAGTCCTTAATATTGATTGCATATTGTTAATAGACTATGTCAATGCTATCTTTCAGGGATATTGAATGAAAAGACAGAAGACTAAAAATCATCAAATGTTTGTTTATAAAGAAAAACAAAACAAGCACTATCCAGTTTTATACACAGCTCAATATTTTTTTCCTTATGGTCTCTCTGTACATTTTATGATAAGACTTAACATTTTCTATCTATTATTAAAAATTGTATATTAAAAAGTATCAATTCAGAAAAGTTCCAGCTGAAAAATATTTCTAAGCAATAAAAAATAGGGGTATGAGAAAAAATATATGGGCTGAAGATATTAAGTAAAGTTATAATACATGATTATTAATCTTCATAACTCATGTGAAAAACTGCCTATATTTTCTTTACATTTAATTTGCACTAGTAAAATGAACCCTGTGTATAATATTATTTAAAATGACATATAATGTGTCCTCTTTGTCTAGGCTGCTTTTCTTCTTGCATTAAGAAACAGTTACAGAGCACTCAATTTATCCCAGGTACTATTTTATACACTTTACATATATTTGCTCATTTCATCTTCATAACCACCCTTTGGTACAAATAAGGAAACTGATGGACTGAGCAAGGTTAAGTAATTTTCCCAAAGTCACAAAGCTGATAAGGAATAGGGCCAGAGTTTAAATTAAGAAAGCATGGCTCCAGATTCCATGGTCTGATTCACCATGCTATTGAGAGGCTTCATTTTCAGCCTCTTAAGAAGAAAATGATGGATAAGAGAGCAAGAGGACAAAGGTCTAATTCTGCCTTTGTCACTAAGTAGATCTGACCTTAGGAAATTTCCATAAATTCTCTGTTCCTCTCATTCTTCATTAAGGAAATGGAAGGTCTTTATTAAGATCTCTTCTTCCTCTAAAATTCTGTAGTTCAGAGCTCTTGAACTTCAATATATTTACAGTCGATAAGAGCATGAGCAACACAGTGCCAACAACCAGGGCATGTAAAGACTATCAAGACACAAAGAGCTAAAGATACACAGACAAGGATATGGCATCACCTGCCTTAGAGTTAATGCCCTTTGTTAGAGCTTTCTTCTTGATTTTTCCATCCTGTTTTAACATTGAAAATGGTTGTCCCACATAGAGGTGTCAATGTTACTGTAAGGAAACTATATGAATGAGCCAAAAACTTTAAGCTAGAGCAGACAAGAGTAAAATTCTTCTTAACCATGGGGATTTACATGAGTCATATCTGTGTGTAGGCTTGGATAATATAGCTTTCCACAAAATGTCACAAACATGGAACCATCTTTACAAGAAGCTTAGGGGAGAAGTATAGAACTGCCCAGACTTCTTTTAAATGCCTGCTCCGGAGTCTGGCTGGCTACGGTATGTAGGGTCGCAAAGAGTCTATAATAACTCAGAGACTGAGCATGCACACACAGAGACAGAAAACACAATGCAATTAGTTAATGAATTCCTGTGTAATGCGAGAAAGAAATCTAGAAACGATCCAATAACTGCATGACAGTCTAACTAGCTTGGTTGTTCATTAAAACACTATCAAGAAAACTTGCACTCTGACTTTTATAATTTACAGATTTTAATACATTCGCTCACTTGAAGAGAACAACAATTTCACACAGATATTTGTAGTAAATCAATACAATCTGCATCACAATATACAATCTTGATGAGAAAAGAGGATTCATTTTAATGATCTCCCACTGTGCCCTGTTATTAAGTTACACTGACTAAGTATTTTTCAGCAGTATTTTTTTTCCCTCCAAAAACATGTCTACACAAGTGCAAAGCAGCTAGTCAATATAGCCAATTCAGGAATACTTTCACTCAGGCCACTGATAAAATGTTTTACTGTTCTGAAAGAACTGACCAACTGATTGATTTTCCTTTTTACTGAACTGATGGGCTATTTTTATGGACAACTCCACCAAAAATTAACTTTATCTACTTCCTCCTTTTTTTCCATTCAATATGTTCTTGGTGGAAAAACAGCTATTTATTTGCTTCAGTTTAATTTTCACTTTCCTTTTTATATGTAATTTTCATTATTATACCAAAATTAACACACAGGTGCAGTGGGAAATTCATAATCCAAAACAAAACAGCCTAACAGCATTCTCTATTATTTTCCAAACTTTTTCCTAAGTATATATATTTTTACAGGGTTTAGATAGTAAGGGATGTATATGTATATATATGTGATACCTTTGTTTCTTATTTACCATTATATACTGGGGCTTCCCTGGCGACTCAGATGGTAAAGATATACTGAGCACACTCCAATTCTTTAATATTATTCAAAATTATTTTAATGATTGAAAAATATGCTATCATGTAGGAGTAACACAGTAGTCTATTAATACAGGTTTATAAATAAATCATTTACTATATTTCTTTCCTTTAGAGAAGGTTTCTAAAAATATACTTTTATCAAAAAGTATGAACATTTTAAAAATTACATTAATTTCTGCCAAACTGTCCACTTGAAGGTTGTGTGGATATTTTCTTTCATCACCTAATAGTAACAGCTGAAGAGGGTTTTTGTCCTAGCTAATTTTGTAGATAAAAACGACTTAATCTACCTGCCTTATTATGAGTGAATTCATCTGTTTATTAACCATTTGTACTGTCTCTTCTTTGATCCATCTATATCTGCTGCCATTTTTTTTTCCTGGCAAGGATATAGATATTACTTCTTTCTTTTGATCTTTACTCTGGCTGAGACAGTAAAGAATCTGCTTGCAATGCAGGAGACCAAGGTTCGATCTCTGGGTCGGGAAGATGCCCTGGGGAAGGAAATGATTACCCACTCCAGTATTCTTGCCTGGAGAATTCCATGGACACAGGAACATGCTGGGCTACAGTCCATGGGGTCTCAAAGAGTCAGACACGACTGAGCGACTAACACTTTCACTTTCTTTCTACCTCAGCTGAAATTTTCACTCTTCATCTACTGATGTGGCTACAACACCATAAAGTACAAGTTTAGAAAAGTACTCCACTATAGACAAACTAAAAGAAAAGTACCATATTGTTGGTTCCTTTTCTTATCTTTGCACGCAAAATGCAACATTTATTAAACGTGCAAGGCAATGACAAACTAACTGGGCCCCTGAGTGCAGGCCAACTTAGTCTACTAAACTAATACAAAGGCAATATTCCATAGCTCTGCAATCCAAGAGACTCTTTTTTGCACTTTCTTAGAACAATGGTTGTTCTTGAATTAACAGAAAACCTATTTGCCTCATATGCAGGATTTAGAGATTCATTGCTAACTGCTCTTAAAGCTCAATAGCCATGGTCATTTTTCTAGCACATGAATTACATATACTTGAATATTTTCAAGGTAAAATATTAACTATTTCCAAACCAAAACTTTCTGAGAAAATGAAAACACACAAAATCTGATCAACTGGTTTCCATTTAACATCCTTTTTTCCCTTTTCAACACCAAATGTCAGAAATGATTAAAATATAGTTGTTGTAGAGGGACTACTAGAGTAACTAATAAGACTCACTGGAAAACTCCCTGATGCTGGGAAAGACTGAGGGCAGAAGGAGAAGAAATCAGAGGATGAGATGCCTGGATGGCATCACTGATGCAATGAACATGAACTTGGGCAAACTAAAGGAGATGGTGAGGGACAGAAGGCCTGGAGTGCTATAGTCCATAGCGTCACAGAGAGTTGGACATGACTGGGCGACTGAACAAAATAAGAGATAAACATCAAAACTCTAGGATGCCAAGCTGTGAAGCTACTAATCAGAAGCATATCTGATACAAAGCTACCTTGTAATCCTATCAAAGGCCAACTGACCTTGTAGCCTGACTAAAAAGTAAAATCAAACCAGAAGCTTTTGACATCATTCAGAAAGAAAAACATCGAGAATACAGGGCCTGGGGATAAATATGCATTAAGAAATGCATACTTTTTAACACATTGCTGTGTGAGTAAATCCATTAAAAAGGCACAAAATCAAATAACGTATTTAAAAATATGATTTGTAAGCACATCATCATGTCTTTCTGACACTTAAAACCAGAACAAACAGTGAATACGGTAGGTTAAAACTGCTTCCTACTATCTGAGATAGTGAGAAATCTAATAGGCATATAGAAAAGGGATAGATAATCAACAAAACGAGCTGCATTTTTAATACAATCAATTATACAGAAATACTGATACCGTTAAAATAACTGAAATGATCAGGGTATAACTGAAACACTGCCAGTTGCTCTGTTGTAATAGTATTCTAAGGTAGAACAGGGTACCATGTTAATTGTATCACAGAATGAGTCTGTAGTCTCTACTCTGAGCTGAATGAATGCTTTTCTAATGTTATGATCAATGGGTATGAAATTTTGCAACGAATTACTTCTGCTGCTGCTGCTGCTAAACTTCAGTCATGTCCGACTCTGTGCGACCCCATAGACGGCAGCCCACCAGGCTCCCCCGTCCCTGGGATTCTCCAGGCAAGAACACTGGAGTGGGTTGCCATTGCCTTCTTCCAATGCATGAAAGTGAAAAGTGAAAGTGAAGTCGCTCAGCTGTGTCCAACTCTTAGCGACCCCATGGACTGCAGCCTACCAGGCTCCTCCGTCCATGGGATTTCCCAGGCAAGAGTACTGGAGTGGGGTGCCATTGCCTTCTCCGGAATTACTTCTACTGTCTGTTAATTGTTTCTCTAGAAAGTACCTGGTCAGATTCTCAGAATTACAAGAATGCAGAATCTGCCATTACCTTTTCATTTCTAAATTTCTCTTACGTAAACCAAAGCACCAGGGTATTAACTGGACTAAAAAGAGTAAGGGATTCCTCCAGAAAAGTTGTCAGCCCATAACATATAAACACAAACACATACTCACACAAACTGGTTTGAAAATCTTTTCACTGTCACATTCAGTCTTTTCCAATTACTTCTTAATTCTCATGCTTATTTCCTTAAAATGATGAAACAGATACGTGTGTTTATAAACACATACCTATACACACACACACACAAACACAATCTAAACAAAACAAAAAGCCTCAAAGTCTCACCAGTTTAGTTTCTGAGTGATTTTGGTGTGTTCTAAATTTACTGAACATGCTTAGTGTAACTGCATCTACATATTTTTTGTTTCTTTGTTTTGACTTTCTTCTTCCTTAGACAATGCCTCTTTTCACTTTACCTTTAACAAGGCTTTGTGGTGTGCTTTTAAAATCATTAAACAAATCACCATGATTAATGAACAACAAATTTGTGCTATAAGATTTTATAACTATCAAACCTTTAATTACACAACTACTCCAATAATATGAGAGGAAACTTAGATTTGGGGAAAGTGCTTTGCATTTTTGTTAATATAAAAGTAAGCTTCTGAAGATATCCCCGCATACATTCAGACACAACTCTAATCCAAGAAGACACATGCACTCCTATACTCACTGCAGCACCATTCACAATAACCAAGATATTGAAACAACCTACAAATCCAATGACAGATGATGGATAAAGAAGGTGAGGTATACACACACAATAGAATCCTACTTGGCCATAAAAACAAATGAAATAATACCATCTTCAGCAACATGGATGCAATTGGAGATTATCACACTGAGGGAAGTAAGTTAGAAAGAGAAAGACAAATATTATATGAATCACTTACATGTGGAATCTAAAATATGACACAAATGAACCTATTTACAAAATAGAAACATACTCCTGGACATAGAGGACAGACTTGTGATCGCCAAGGGAGGGGGGATTAGGGGAAGGACTGAGTGGGAGGTTGGGGTTGCAGCAGATGTAAGCTATTATATATGGAATGGATAAACAAGGTCCTACTGTATAGCACAGAGAATGATATTCAGTATCCTATGATTAAAAAAAAACATAATGGAAAACACTATATATAAAAGAATGTATGTATGTATACACACACACATATACACAACTGAATCCCTTTGATGTACAGCAGAAATTAACACAACACTGTAAATTAACTATATTTCAATAAAAATAAAAATGTTCCCCAAACATATACACATACACAAACCTGGTCTGAATATTGACTAGAAGCTAAGTTTCACTTAAATAAGGCACTACGGGGCTCCCCTCGCGGCTCAGTGGTAAGGAATCAGATGCCAAGGCAGGAGACACCGGTCCGATCTGTGGTCCAAGAGGACGCCACATACTGCGGAGCAGCTGAGCCGACGCGCCACAGCCCTTGAGTCTGGGCTCCAGAGCTTGGGAACTGCAAGTACTGCGCCCTGGCACCTCAACCACTGAAGCCCGATCGCCCTAGAACCTGTGCTGGGCAGCAAAAGAAGCCCCTGCAATGAGAAGCCCGGGCACTGCAGCGAGAGGCGTCCTCACTTGCCACAGCTAGAGAAAGCATGCACAGCAACGAAGATCCAGCACAGCCAAAGAACAAAATAAATACAGTGCTATGTTATTATTAAAGTCATTCTGTACACTATACAAAATATTCTGCATTCATATTCATTCACAGCACCTGTAGCTTACTCTATTCATTTGACATAAAGACTCACATATTGTACTTGAAAACTAAAATAAGTTTATTGCCCCTATTTTTTTATTTTTTTTCATTTATTTTTATTAGTTGGAGGCTAATTACTTTACAATACTGTAGTGGTTTTTGTCATACATTGACATGAATCAGCCATGGATTTACATGTGTTCCCCATCCCGATCCCCCCTCCCACCTCCCTCTCTACCCAATCCCTCTGGGTCCTCCCAGTGCACCAGGCCCGACCACTTGTCTCATGCATCCCACCTGGGCTGGTGATCTGTTTCACCCTAGATAATATACATGTTTTGATGCTGTTCTCTCCAAACATCCCACCCTCGCCTTCTCCCACAGAGTTCAAAAGTTTGTTCTGTACATCTGTGTCTCTTTTTTTGTTTTGCATATAGGGTTATCATTACCATCTTTCTAAATTCCATATATATGTGTTAATATACTGTAATGGTCTTTATCTTTCTGGCTTACTTCACTCTGTATAATGGGCTCCAGTTTCATCCATCTCATCAGAACTGATTCAAATGAATTCTTTTTAATGGCTGAGTAATATCCCATGGTGTATATGTACCACAGCTTCTTATCCATTCGTCTGCTGATGGGCATCTAGGCTGCTTCCATGTCCTGGCTATTATAAACAGTGCTGTGATGAACATTGGGGTGCACGTGTCTCTTTCAGATCTGGTTTCCTCAGTGTGTATGCCCAGAAGTGGGATTGCTGGGTCATATGGCAGTTCTACTTCCAGTTTAAATTAGTGTGAGAGAATGCTTTCTTCAGGATGGAAAATGACATATGTGTCATCTATTTCAACACTGTATGCAAAGCAGTGATTTCTTCTGTAATTAATGGTCAAAACCCCAGAATGCCTTGTAGCATAGTTTACCCAAATTATTATATATACATATGATCTTTTTAAATATATATGATTGATATATTTTACTATGAAAAAACTTAAACCAAGCGCCAACATTAAATAACATGAAGAGATTAGTTTTTATAGACGGTGAAAATTACAAATTATGTATGTGAGCAACACAAAAAGTTTTGACAATTTCTTTAAGTGCTAAAAAAAACTGCACTGATATTTAGTCCATGCATTCTGAAAAACTGAGCACACACATTCTGTACATGAATTCAAACATAACTCATGAAATAATAGCTAATCCAAAATTTAAATAGGACTGCTTCTATTTTAGTAATGTGGGTTCAGTGGTTAAAAAAAAAAAAAAAAAAAATCTGCCTGCTAATGCAGGAGACGTGGAGTCTGATCCCTGGATCAGGAAGATCCCTTGGAGAAAGAAATGGTAACCACTCCAGTATCCAAATCTGGAAATTCCCGTGGACTGAGGAGCATGGCAGGCTACAGTCCATGGGGTCACAAAGAGTCCGACACTACTTAGAGACTAAACAACAGCAACAAATATTAAATCTTAATAATATTATGAATAATAATAGTAATAATACTAATGAATTTAAGCACAAAACCTTATTAACAATCTACAGAATATATCTAAAAGTATCCTGGTCACTCCAGCTCCCTTGCGTACGACGGAAAGTCTATGCACAATCTCATATGTCTATGTTTCTGTATATCATGATACTGTTTTATAGATGTTTTATAGAATAAAACATCAATGTCATATTTCTGTCATATTAGTCACTAGAGAACTATCCTAATAGCATTTCATGTTTTGAACTGCAATACTTTTTTATTACCACAGAGAAGCATTATATATGAAATGTACAAAGAGGAAACAATTTTAAATGGGCATAAAAAATACAAAACAGACTCCAGAAACAGTTCCTTAAGAAAGAAAGATAATGCATTTTCTATGCAATCGGTTTCCTAATATCTCTTTACAGAGTTAAAGCCAAGCTAGTTCCCTACTGAGCAATCCAAATTATGACACGAGATACACTACATCGGGTTTCACTGTAAATGGCCTCATTTCATTTCACACACTATATTGCTTCTCCTCTGCCCTCCTTGGTTTCCCATTCAGTGGTCAGAAGAGATGAAACCATTCTTCATATACACAAACTTGTTTCTATTTTTCTGATTCATTCTTCAGAATGAAATCCCTAGCCCCAGCCCTCTCAGCACGTTATTGGAGGTCCCTACTGTGCCCTTTTCTTGCTCACAGTCCTGTTATCCCTTAATGTGACTTCGATGGAAATCGGCAAAAATCATACCTGGCAATTCTTTTCATTCACACTAAAGTTGACTAACAAAAGCACTTGAAATTATATGCTTTCAGGGAAAAACCATTCTGTCCAAGAAAACTTTTTTATAGTTAGTCCCCTACATAAGAACGAGATCCATGCCAAGAGTGTGTTCCTTAAGTTCATTTTGTTTGTAAGTTCAACGAAGTTAGCCTAAGTACCCAACTAACACAATCACCTATATAGTGCTGCAGTGTAATAGGTTTATAATACTTTTCACATAAATAATACATAAAAAAATAAAGAAAATGTTTTTTAAGGACTTTTTTGATGTGGACAGTTTTTAAATCGTTTATTGAATTTCTAGCAATATCACTTATGTTTTTGTTATGTTTTTCAGCCACGAGGCATCTAGAATCTTAGTGCCCCCAAAAGGGATTGAACCTGCACCCTCTGCACGAGAAGGTGAAATTTTAAACATGAGACTTCCAGGGAAGTCCCCAAGAAACCATTTTTTTTTCTTTTTATTTATTTATTTTTTTAAATTTTTTTTTATTTTTCAGTGGGTTTTATCATACATTGATATGAATCAGCCATAGAGTTACACGTATTCCCCATCCCATTTTTAATCTTATAGTACAGTACCTTGGAAAGTACAGTAGTACAGTACAATAGCTGGCATACAGGGGCTGGCATCAAGTGAAGAGGAAAGAAGAGTGACTGACTGGCGGAAGGAGGGGAGGTGGGAGAGGGTAGAGCTGAAAGATCTCCAGCAATAGCAGACAGAGGATAAGCTGCAATTTCACTCAGTCCTGACACTGATGGCGCAGGTTCTTGACCCCTTACTGGATTCAAATCTGTCCATCCTCTTGAAAAACTTATCCAGTGATGTCTGGGTAGTAGCTCTTTTTTTCTTGTCACAGATGACACAGTAGCACTGGGCTGGATTCTGAATGGCTGCCACAACCTTCATATACCATTGAGTTCAGGTTCCAGGCCTCAAAAACAATCAGTGCCTCCTGAAAGAAAGAAAATCTTCTTGCCATTTCCTGCACTGTGAATCTCTCTGGTTCTTCAGTTACTTCTTCTTCCTCTTGCTTCTCTTCCTTTCTTTGGGCCTCCAGTTCCATCAGGTCTTCCTTAGGAAGCTCCATGTGTTGCACAGAAAGGAGTTCAGTGAAGTCATCCTCTTGGAGAATCTAGCTCCAGCTTCTTGCTGAGGTCACTTAAGTTGTTGAAGACCTCTTTGAACTCCTCATCCACCATCTCAAATCCATGAAAATCATGAACAAACTGCGGGCAGAGGTTCTTCCAAATCCTATTCACAGTGATGGCTGTAACCTCACACCAGGCAAACTCAATGCTTTTTAAGGCCTCGTAGATGCTATAGCCCTTCCAAAACTGTCACCAGGTTGTTCTTGATTCTTCACTCAGTGTGGCATAGGTAATATTTTTGGAAAGTACATAAACAACATTTCTTGAAAGTTGCTCTAACTCCCTGGTCCATAGGTTGGATGAGTGATGTAGTATTCAGTGACAGATGTATTACCCTGACGCTGGGATAAAAGTCATCCATGAGTAGAGGGTGGGGCGAGAGAACTGTCAAGAAGCAAAAGGATGTTGAATGGGACAGTCTTTTCCAAGTAATATGTCTTTACCTTCAAGAGATGTTGGTGGAAAAACCAGTTCCATAAAATGGCCTGTGTAGCCCAGGCTTTGACATCACTCTTACAAATGATAGGAAGAAAGAAAGCCCTTGGCTATGTGTTTAAGATCTCTTGGGTTCTCTGAATGATAAACTAAGAGAGGCTTCAGCTTCATGTCACTGGAAGAATTGCCACCAAACAACAGAGTTGATCTATTCTTTGTTGCTTTATAGACTGGAATCAACTTTTCCTCCAGCTGATGTAACTTCAGTTTGGCACCCTCTTCTAGTATGGTCCTGTCTCATCCCCATTAAAAACTGCTCAGGTAAATATGTGTTTTCATCAACAATTTCTCAAAGCATTTCTGGAAACTCATGGGCAGTTACCCTCTCTATACTCACTGCCTCATCACTTACTTTTATGTTGTGATTGTTGGTTCCTCCTTTGAACCAATGAAACCAGCCATGGCTGGCATTAAAAGACACATCTTCTGATTCTTCTTTGTGTTTCTTTTTCAAGTCTTCATAAAGGCTCTTGGCTTCCTCTTGAATCAGTACTTACAAAAATTAGTTTGTTCTATAAACATGTAAAAATCAAGTAAAGAAGAAATCAAAGCCTAATGTGAAATCAAATAGCTATAAATCACAAGTGACCTAAACTTTTATAGCAAAAAAATAATACATATATAGATAAAATATGGTTTTATAGAGGAATCTAAAAATAATTTTTCAAGAATGGAGAATTATCCCGAATCTTGGGATGGAAAACATGTATGAGCCAGCAGGCTTCTGGGAGTATAGGAATAATTTCCAGCAGAATTTAATGAAATTTCAATGAGGAAAATAATTAGTGATCTTAGCAATATTTATCTGGTACAGTAAATTCACAAAAGATAGCTAAACATGTCAGAAAGCTAACTAGAGAGTGTAGATATATACACTGACAACTAAAACAATGTGATCATACATAAGAATTAAAACAACAGCAGAATAACTAATGAGATTCTCTGATACTTCCTGGGGGTATATAAAATTGTGGAATGTAATAATAACAATAATAATGACAGTAATAATAAAAACAACAATTTCACAAAGGGGTTTGTTATTCAACAAATGTCACTGGAAAAGTTTGCTAATTAAAAAACAAAATAAAATCCTATTCAAGAATCTCCAAATTATGTCAAATATATTCTAAATGGATTAAAATTGTAAATAAAGGTTCAGAAATGCTGTCAAGTACATATTCATTTCAGCAACTTCTTTTTTAGTAGAACAAGTCAAGTTTCTAAAAATAACAGAAACATTCTAAATGTCCCTAAATAGGGGAATGGGTAAAATTATTATGTTAATTAAGTATAATGCAGTCATCAAATTTTCCAATGTACCTGTAATTATATGGAAAAGTGTGATAAAACATAGTGTAAAAACTATAATTTCAAATTCTTAAACTCTCCATGTAGTCCTAAATATTTGCTGTATTCTTAAATAGATGCATATGTATATACACACATTAATATGTAAGTATAGAAAGAGAAGATCAAAGAATTACCCAATAATGGTCATAGTTGTCTTTTGGCAATGGAATTACAAGCTGTTTTCAATTTCTTCTTCAAACTGCATATTTTTCTAGTTTTCCACAGTAGACATATTTTTATACTCAAAAGAAACAATAAAAATGTTTTTATACAACCACTCAAGTTTTATAAACCTTTTTTCAATGTAATGTTGTATCTCATTGTAATGAGGATCAATACTTATGAAAATAGTTATGAAAAATACATTTCTAGAGCAATAAGTTACACTTGTTAAATTGCACTAGCATTTTTGTTTCTAATAAATTATTTCATTTCAGGTCAAATTAAGTGCTTTCAAGTCCTGTAGGAACTACACTTATTCACAAGGCTGCTGAAATGCATTCATAATCTACATTTACCCCTAATTTTGCCTTTTCCCAGACAGTACTGTTAACAACTGAATATGCCTCTGCAATCAGGATCTGGCATTCAAAGACAAGAGATTACTTAGATAAACCAGATAATCTGGAATGTCTGTAGTATAACTGCTTAAGTTAGAAATAGTTTCTGCATCTACTAAGATAAAGATAGACTACAGTAAAAACGTCACAAGCTAGGATTTAGGACTTCGGCCCAAGTTTCAGCCACATTAGAAGAAAAAAGGAAAGCATCACCTTTCTCATGGCCAAGAAGGATGCACTGCTACACAGGCGAAAAAGGAAGCATCCAGTAAGCCAGTCCTAGGGTCACATGATAGGTCAATGCTAAAGCCTGGGATGTTACAGTCTCTCTGACAATGAAATTGGCATCAACAAGACAATGCATTCCCTTGGAGAATTTTCTTGAAAGAAATTAAAAAGGAGCAGATGGTATAATATGAGCAAACTTTTTCTTCCTCCTCCTGTATGTCAAAAAAATTATTTTAGCCAAACAAAAGTTAAAACCAGGAAAAAAGGCAGAAATCATCACTCATGGAATACAAAGAGGATCTGGATAAATAGTGTGCATTTATCTAGAGTTAAATTCTATGCATGATGAAGAGTAAAGCAACATTGTTTAGAACCACATGTATCTGTGGAGAAGGAAACGGCAACCCACTCCAGTATTCTTGCCTGGAGAATCCCATGGACAGAGCGGACATGCAAGAGTGTCGCAAGAGTCGGACACGACTTAGCAACTAAACCAGCACCACTTGTATCTGACAAGAACAGACAAAAGGAAAGGTCAGAAAGCGGTCCAACCATCCACTCAGTCTCTCCTGCCCAACACCTAGGAGTCATTACTGGCCTCACTCATATCTCAGTCCCTCATCTATGTCTAAAATACACTTGTCAACCTTACTCCAGAATAATTTTCAGAATCTGCCTACTTTTCTCCAACTCCAACATTACCTCTCGGTGTGGAAGAAAGATACACGCATTCTCCCTTTCCTGGTGGTTCAGGCTGTAAACAATCTGCCTGCAATGCAGGAGACCTGGATTCAATCCCTGGGTCAAGAAGATCACCTGCAGAAGGAAATGGAAGGCAACCTGCTCCAGTATCCCTTGCCTCTAGAGAATCCCATGTACAGATAAGCCTTGCAGGCTACAGTCCATGGGGTCTCAAAGAGTCGGACACAACTGAGTCACTAAGCTCAGCTAAGCTAACATCACCTCTCGGTTTGGAAGAAAGATACACACATTCTCCCACTCTACTCTCATCCCCATTTTCCATAAAAATTTTAAAGGAATCTTCAAAACTATAAAGCAAATCATGTCACCGTGCTGCTTAAGACTCTCCAGTGACTTCCCATGGCTCTTAAAACAAGGCAATAAAGCACAAAACCCATCAGTGACTTTCCAAGGCTCCTAAAACAAGGTGATGAAACACAAAATCTGTTCCCATGGCTTTCATAATTTGGCCCTGAATAATTTTAAACATTTTCTCTTCTGCTTGCTCCAGCACTCCACACACACAGCCTTCTCTCAGATTCTGCAACACATCAAGCTCACCCCTCCCTCTATATCTGAGTTTCCTCTTCCTAGAGTTAAGTTTTCCCCAGAATTTTGCATGCTTGGTTTGTTCTTATCATGCATGCTTTACCTTAAAAATTACCTCTTCAGAGAGGTCTTTTTTGAACATCCAATTAGCTCTCTGGTACTCTCTTATCACTTCATTCCATTTTATTTTCTTCATAGCTCTGATCATTATTTGATATTTTCATCTTACTCATTTAATCATTGTCTCTCCCAACTAGAATGTATGTACCCTCAGAGTGCATATCCTTATCTTTCTTGTTCAAAATGTTAACTCCACCACCAAAAAGAATGTCTAACACAAGTCCACAACAAATGCTTTAGAGAATTAATAAGGTGTCTCTGAAAAAGTATATGATAGAAGAAATAAAGATTTTACTTCCTGAAGAGCTAAAAATAGTACAGAGTGCTATGAGTATCTTAAAAAAGATGCCAAAAGGGGAATGGACACTTCGGTGGTAGAAAATTTCAGGAAATATGAAAAATCTAGGATTTACTCCATTTTGACAAAGAAGGCAAGAATATACAATGGAGAAAAGACTATCTCTTTAACAAGTGGTGCTGGGAAAACTGGTCATCCACTTGTAAAAGAACAAAACTAGAACACTTTTTAACACCATACACAAAAATAAACTCAAAACAGATTAAAGACCTAAACATAAGACCAGAAACTATAAATCTCCTAGAGGAAAACATACACAAAACACTCTCCGACATAAATCACAGCAAGATCCTCTATGACCCACCTCCCCGAATATTGGAAATAAAAGCAAAAATAAACAAATGGGACCTAATTAAATTTAAAAGCTTTTGCACAATGAAGGAAACTATAAGCAAAGTGAAAAGACAGTCTTCAGAATGGGAGAAAATAATAGCAAACGAAACACTGACAAAGAATTAATCTCAAAAACATACAAGCAACTCCTGAAGCTCAATTCCAGAAAAATAAATGACCCAATCAAAAAATGGGCCAAAGAACTAAACAGACAGTTCTTGAAAGAAGACATACAGATGGCTAACAAACACATGAAAAGATGCTCAACATCACTCATTATTAGAGAAATGCAAATCAAAACCACAATGGGGTGCCATCTCACTCCGGTCAGAATGGCTGCTATCCAAAAATCTACAAACAATAAATGCTGGAGAGGGTGCAGAGAAAAGGGAACCCTCTCACACTGTTGGTAGGAATGCAAACTAGTACAGTCACTATGGAGAACAGTGTGGAGATTCCTTAAAAAACTGGAAATAGAACTGCCATATGACCCAGCAACCCCATTGCTGGGCATACACACCAAAGAAACCAGAATTGAAAGAGACACGTGCACCCCAATGTTCATCGCAGCACTGTTTATAATTGCCAGGACATGGAAGCAACCTAGATGTCCATCAGCAGACGAATGGATAAGGAAGCTGTGGTACATATACACCATGGAATATTACTCAGTTTTAAAAAGAATGCACTTGAGTCAGTTCTAATGAGGTGGATGAAACTGGAGCCTATTATACAGTGAAGTAAGTCAGAAAGAAAAACACCAATACAGTATATTAATGTATATATATGGAATTTAGAAAGATGGTAATGATAACCCTATATGGAAGACAGCAAAAGAGACACAGATGTATAGTACAGTCTTTTGGACTCTGTGGGAGAAGGCAAGGGTGGGATTATGTGGAGAATAGCATTGAAACATGTATATTATCATATATGAAACAGATCGCCAGTCCAGGTTCAATGCATGAGACAGGGCACTCAGGGCTGGTGCACTGGGATGACGCTGAGGGATGGGACGGGGGGGGAGGTTCAGGATGGGAACACATGTACACCCATGGAGGATTTGTGTCAATGTATGGCAAAAGCACTACAATATTGTAAAGTAATTAGCCTCCAACTAAAATAAATAAATTTTAAAAAAATAAAGAATTAAAAGGAGGCATAACTTATACACAATCTACTGTGAGAGTATTTCTTTCATATGAGCCTATGACAAGGACATTCAATCAGGGATTCAAAGAAAAGAATTTGCCTCATTAATAAAACTATTGGCAAATAAATGGATAAGTATCACAAGTGTTTCAAATTAAATGTTTAATTCTTTTTTTTTTTTTTTGGCTGCACCACGTGGCATGCAGGATCTCAGTTCTACAACCAGGGATGGAACCTGTGTCCCCTGCAATAGAAGCACAGAATAATAGCCACTGGATCTCCAGGAAAGTCCCTGAAATGTTTAACAAATCAGAATGACATCAGATATTTGGACAGCAATATTAAAATCTAGAAGTCAGAAAAGAAACATCTCCAAAATCCAAAGGAAAAATTATTTCCATACTATAATTCTATACTCGGGGATAATTATGAGTGGAGAAGACTCTCAGATATGAAAAGTGTCAAACCCCATCTCTCATGCATCCTTTCCCAGGAAGTTCCTGGACAACTACACAACTAAAACAAGAGGATAAAACAAGGAGCAAGAACATATTGCATTCCAGAAATAGAATTCAACTAAAAATGGAAGCAAAAGGGCCTCGGGGTGTTGATGTAAAAGGGGTTGGTTCTGAAGCAGATTTAGAGATCAGCCAGGCCAAAGACTGACTAGTTGGAATGTTTCGGTAAAGTATCTCTCAGAAGAAACTGAGAGGACACCTTAAGTGGTGAAACATACTGCAAGGAAATTTACATTCCTGAGGGAGTATCTGGGGGTGAAGTGGTAAACAAATGAAGCAAATCAGTAACAGAAAAGACAAAGATTAACTAAAGGGAAAAGGCACAAAAAAAGGAAAGATATTCATCATGCAGTAGTTTATAGCACTTTAGAGTCACAATAATACAACCACTGAATACTTATCTAACCAAAAGTATGATATAACTATACCAGTCTGATGGGGAGATCAAAGGTGTACATAGATGATGGCATAAAAAAGCCCAATTCTCATGAATCACAGTAGGAAATTTATAGATAATATCCAAAATTGAAAAACCAAGAAGTGGCAACATAAGCAAGTTTCTTAAATATATGAAAGGAAATACAAAACAAAATGGCTAAAAGAATTTAGAGTAGCTGCTTCTAAGGGCTGGGAAACAGGGACTATAGGGGTGAGAAAAAAAAAAAATGTCTGGCATTTATGTACATATGTAACTGATAAAATCTTTAAAAAGGGAAAAAGAGAACTTTGGGTGCTCTCTCTCTCTCTCATCTAGTATTTGAGCATTAACATGTATTTACACCCACTGTAAAGAGCAGGCTATTTTCTATAAAAGCTGATTAATTCACATGTGGGCTCCCACAGGGCACTAAAGAAAAGATAGACTGGGAATAAAGTGATCTGGAAGAGAAACATTTCCAATAGCATCAGTATGATAATACCTAACATTATCTAGTGTTTACTGTACATCTGCAGTGCGTATTTTGTTTAATTCTTACAGTATCCCTTTTAAGCACTGCTACAAGTGTCCTTATATAAAAGAGGAGGAAACTAAGGCATAGAAAGTGCCAATCTTTGTTCAAAGTTTCATACCCAGAATGTGAGACTGATGAGATTTCTTTTCTCTCTGGTGGGAGTGCTTGTTCCCCAGAAATCTGCATGGCTCACTGTTCTACCTCCTTCAGGTTTCTGTACAAATCTCAGTGTCTTAAGAGGATTTCCCCAACCACCCTATTGGAAATGGAAAACAACTCTCTCCCGACACTCACACCAGCGTTCCCTAATCCCTGGGTGCTGTCTTTTTCTATTGCACTTCTCCATCTGAAATGCTACACAGTTCATTTATTTATATTGTTTACTGCCTGTGTCATCAACTAAATTTAAGTCCCATAAAAAGAAGAACTGTTGTCTCTTTTTCTTATCTGCCATATTCTCTGTATTCAGATGAGAATCTGGCACATATGAGACTCAAAAAATAACTGTTGAATTCACTGAAAATTCATGAATCTAGAATCAGAGCTCTTTACCACCAGCAAACTACATTGCCAACTCTAGTTTATTCATTGTGAAATGTTGCAGAGATTATCAAGTCTTGTCAAAACACTTTCAACTTATCACAGAAAGACAACACAGATGAAAACACTTTTATGGAAGGCGAAGCCCTATTACTAGCTCTTAAAGACAGCACCTCTTCTTCCCATTTAACAGAATGGACTGTAGCCCAGTCTTACAAATTAGTGGATTTACTTTTGCTTCCCCCAGAAATATCTCTCAAAATATTGACTTTTCCCGATAAATCAACAATAAATAAATGCCTTGTTGTGATAAGTGGGTGCCATGAATACAGAACAAGGCCCTTGTGAAAGAAGTTTTTTGTTAGATAAACTAGAAAAGCGTATGTTCCTCCAAAGTCCTCCCAGGAGAAAGCACTTGGAATTGCACAGTCATGAATCAAACTGAGTGACTTAAAACCTGTCCCCATAGGTGCTAAACTATGCAACTTGTTCAGCTTCTCTTTAATGATGGGGAATCATTCTGTTCTTCCTATGTCTTTTATGTACAAACTGCTACCCAAGATTGATGCAAATGTAACAAGGTAATAATCAAGCTTTTAAATCAAATTACAATTGCATGAATTTAGTATTCTGGAAGAGAATATAAATATTAAAGAAGGGAATCCATTCATTCTATGCTGGTTAGAATAAATGATGAAAAATCTATAGTCTTTTCCAGATTTTAAAGTTGAAAATAGCTAATGCAATAACCTCAGCAGAGGAGATTATTTTTTTTTCATACTGGAATATACTGAGCAGTTTATAGAAAAATAAATTAGAGGGCTAGGAAGGGGCAAGTTTAGGCCTAGTCAATAAATACAGTTACCAAGTTTAATGACAAAGCCAGTGAAAGCATATGTCTTTTTCCAAAGTGTTTTGTTTCCCTTCAGTTGAAAGAACATATCCCTGGTTTAATATTTGTCTTTAAAGTGCTTCAGATGTAGGATTAAATGAACTAACTCTTCAGCATCTTCTAGTCCTTTGGACATTTAGGATTTAAAGACCAAATAATAATACATTTAATTTGGGACAGGAAAATTTCTCCTGATAAACTGTTATATTTGGTTAGTAGGTAGGTTTCTATTTTTTTTTTCCTTTTTTGGATAGGTAAGAAGTGCCTTTATTTAGATATACACATTGTATGGATGGAAAGCGGACCACCTCAGAAGGGACGAGGCCTTGAAACACGGGGTCGTTAGTTTATGTGAGCTGGATAATTTCATAGGCTAGTGAGTGAAAGGGTTATTCCAACTGTTTTGGGAAAGAGGCAGGGATTTCAGGAAACTGGGCCACTTTTTGACTTTTTACGGTTGGCCTCAGAACGGTCACAGGACTGGTGGGTGTGTCATTTAGCGTGCTAACGGATTATAATGGGTGTATAATGAGGCTCAAGGTTCACTGGAAGTCAGATCTTTTGCCATCTTGGACCTAGCTGGTTCTAAGCAGCTTTTGTTGTAGTTTTCTTTATATTCTTTTCTTTTTCTTTTTAAACTATGCATAATCTCCAAAATGTAAATAAGAGCAGACCAGATTTTTATCATTTATCCTATCATTATTATTAATTCCTAACATTACTCAGAGTCCCAAGTACATGGTAGTTTAATAGTAGGAAAAGTAGTGAAGTAACTGTTTCTACCAAAAAGTGTGAAAGATCTTATATGAAGAAACAAATGGGATAATTCGGCTTGTAGTCAGCTTTTCTCTATTTACATGTATTCACGTAATACAATTTAAAGTCAAAGATTTATAAATAATTTTGAAACTGACTAATCTAAACCATTTTACTTATCTGTTCACATTAATCAAGCCAATGATATTACTAGCAAATCTATGTAAGTTTTATGGAAAATCTCAACTTGGAATCACATCTTATTTGAAGTCAGGAAGAATGGGTTTACTTTAACTTTTGGCATTCAGTAAAATATCATAAGCAGCTTGATAATAAAAAATAATATATACCAAAACACATGTAATGGCAAACCAATATGGAAAAGATGTACCTATTAAACATTTATACTCACACACACACACACACACACACACATATCTCTCTCAATTCTCATTAATATATCCATCAGTCTTTTTTTTCAAATTTTTATTGAGAATCTACTCAGTACCATCAGACTGGGCAGTGGAGAGTAAGAGATTCATAATCCTCATAAAGGAAGTCACAACATTAATGAAAGCTGGAGTAAGCCGACAATTAGAATGCGGTAAAACAACAAACAGTAGATGGATGCTCAGATACCACATAGGATTTCATTTGTATTATATTGTGGAGCAGGGAAAGTTGATATGGAGTGGACTTACAGAAAGCATCAGAGAAGAGGAAATGCTTGAGCTAATAAATCTTGAATAACAAAGTGAAAGGGAGAAAGTGAATTCTTGGCTAGGAAATGGTTTATGCAAAGACACACATTTTGAAATAATATAAAACAACCTGGAAACCTGGAAAATAATTAACAATAGCTACCTTTTTTTTTTCCTCCCAAATTTGCTGGCATAATGAGTGAAATACGTTAACAGCATCATCTTTTAGGATTTGAAATATCTCAGTGGGAATTCCATCACTTCCACTAGCTTTATTAATAGTGGTGGTGGTTTCATGGTTTAGTCGCTAAGTCGTGTCCGACTCTTGCGACCCCATGGACTGTAGCCCGCGAGGCTCCTCTGTCCATGGGATTTTCCAGGCAAGAATACTGGACTGGATTGCCATTTCCTTCTCCAGGGGATCTTCCTGACCCAGGAATTGAACCCAGGAATCGAACCCAGGTCTCCTGCATTGCAGGCAGATTCTTTACCTACTGAGCTACGAGGGAAGCCCATTGTTCATAGTAATGCTCCCTAAAGTTCACTTGACTTCACACTCCAGGATGTCTAGCTCTAGGTGAGCGAACACACCATGGTGGTTATCTGGGTCATTAACATCTTTTTTGTACAGTTCTGTGTATTCTTGCCACCTCTCTTCTGCTTCCCTTAGGTCCTTGCCGTTTTTGTCCTTTATTCTGTTTATCTTTACATGAAATGCTCCCTTGCTATCTCCAATTTTCTTAAAGAAATCTCTAGTCTTTCCCATTCTGTTGGTTCCTCTATTTCTTTGCATTCTTCACTTAAGAAGGCATTCTTATCTCCCCTTGCTATTCTCTGAAACCCTGCATTCAGATGGGTGTATCTTTCCCTTTCTCTTCTGCCTGTCGCTTCGCTTCTTTTTTCAGCTATTTATAAGGCCTCCTCAGACAACCACGTTGCCTTCTTGCATTTCTTTTTCTTGGGGATGGTTTTGGTCACCACCTCCTGTACAAAGTTACAAACCTTTTCCATAGTTCTTCAGGTATTCTGTCTACCAGATCTAGTCCCTTGAATCTATCCATCACCTCCACTGTATAATCATAAGTGATTTGATTTAGGTCATGCCTGAATGGTCTAGTGGTTTTCCCTATTTTCTTCAAAACTCAGCAGTGGCCACAGGACTGGAAAAGGTTAGTTTTCATTCCAGTTCCAAAGAAAGGCAATGCCAAAGAATGTTCAAATTACCGTACAACTGTACTCATTTCACATGTTAGCAAAATTTTGCTCAAAATCCTTCAAGCTAGGCTTCAGTAACATGTGGCGAGAACTTCCAGATATACAAGTTGTATTTAGAAAAGGCAGAAGAATCAGAGATCAAATGGCCAACATCCGCTGGATCATAGAAAAGCAAGGAAATTTAAAAAAAAAAAAAACCTGCTTCTGCTTCACTGACTACACCAAAGCCTTTGACTGTGTGGATCACAAAAAACTGAAAAATTCTTAAAGAGATGAGGACACCAGACCACATTACTTGCCTCCTGAGAAACCTGTATGAGAAGCAAGAGTTAGAACTGGACTTGGAACAACAGACTGGTTCAAATTAGGAAAGGAGTATGTCAAGTGTATATATTGTCACCCTGCTCTTACTTAACTTAAATGCAGAGTATATCATAAGAAAAACACCAATACAGTATACTGACACATATATATGGAATTTAGAAAGATGGTAACAATGACCCTATATGCGAGACAGCAAAAGAGACACAGATGTATAGAACAGTCTTTTGGACTCTGTGGGAGACGGCAAGGGTGGGATGATTTGGGAGAATGGCCTTGAAATATGTATATTATCATATGTGAAATATAACACCAGTCCAGGTTCAATGCATGATACAGGGTGCTCAGGGCTGGTGCACTGGGATGACCCTGAGCAATGGGATGGGGAGGGAGGTGGGAGGGGGGTTCAGGATGGGGGACACATGTACACCCATGGCAGATTCATGTCAATGTATGGCAAAACTACTACAATATTATAAAGTAATTAGCCTCCAGTTAAAATAAATACATTTATATTTAAAAAAAAAAAAAAAAAGAAATGCTGGGCTGGATGGCTCACAAGCTGGAATCAAGATTACTGGGAGAAATATCAACAACCTCAGATATGCAGATGATACCACTTTCATGCAAAAAGTGAAGAGGAACTAAAGAGTTTCTTGATGAAAGTGAAAATGCTAGCTTAAAACTCAGCTTTCAAAATATAATGATCATGTCATCCAGTCTTATCTCCTCATGGCACACAGAAGGGGAAAAAGTGGAAACAGTGTCAGATTTCATTTTCTTGGGCTTCAAAATCAATGTGGATGGTGACGGCAGCCATAAAATTAAAAGATGTTTGTTCCTTAGAAGAACAGCTATGACAAACCTAGACAGTGTATTAACAAGCAGAGACATCACTTTGATGACAAAGGTCTGTATAGACAAAGCTATGGTTTTTCCAGTAGTCATGTGTGGATAAGAGAGCTGGACCACAAAGAAGGCTGAGCACCAAAGAATTGATGCTTTAGGTGGTGCTAGGGGAAGATTCTTGAGATTCCCTTGGACAGCAAGAAGATCCAACCAGTCAATCCTAAAGGAAATCAGTCCTGAATATTCATTGGAATGACTGGTGCTGAAGCTGAAGCTTCAATACTTTGGCCACCTGACATGAAAAGCTGACATATTGGAAATGACCCTGATGCTGGGAAAGATTGAGGGCAGGAGGAGAAGAGGGGCAACAGAGGATGAGATGGTTTAAATGGTATCACTGACTCAGTGGACATGAGTTTGACCAAACTACAGGAGATAGTGAAGGACAGGAAAGCCTGGTGTGCTGCAGTTCATGGGGTTGCAGAGATGAACTTGACTTAGCAACTGAACAACAACAACCACTTTTTAGTACCTATTTTTGTACCAGGCATAACATTAAACATTAGTTTAGCAATATTTTGAGGCAAATACTTTTAGTCTCATATTTTTCATAAGGAAACAAAGGCTTGGAAGACTTACATAAATTGTGCAGCTCACATAAAATTTAAATGTGAAGTCAAGTAATCTGATTTCCCAAGTTTTGCTATTTACTGATCAACCAATATACTGAACCTTCTTAAAGTTAATATAAGAAAAGAGATTACAGAAAAGACTCTAGACACAGTTACATAATGGTATAATGCCCTGTTTAGAAGAAGGCATGTGTTCCTAAAATCATAAGTAGCCATTAATAGACTTTAAGATAAGGAGTTACACATGTGTTAGAAAATTTACAATAGTAGTCCAAGTGAAAGTAAATAAGATCCAATGGTAACAATGGAGGTGAAAGATGAAAGACATCAAAAGTCAAGAGATCTTTAGGAGATAAGATCAAGAAGACTTCATAGCTGACTAGATGAGGATGATGAGAAAGACAACTGAGATGTCTCTAGGTTCTGACTTAGGCAACAAACAGGTAGATGATACTTTAGTGTACAGATGAAAGGTCTGGAGAGGAACATGGGAGTAATTTACATATACAGTAATACATAAGGTATAGTTAATGAAAAAATCACCAAGGAGAAACATGGAAATTTTATAAATAGGGAAAGTGGGATAGTCAAAACAGAAACCAAAGATATAACAGATTTATGAGGTTGATGAGGAATTAACTTTAAAAAGAAAGCTGAAAGAAAGCAACCCAGAGAGACTGGAGCAAACAAGAGGAAGAAAGTAATGCTATAATAACTAATGGAAAAGAGCAAGAACACTTTCAACATGATGGTGCATAGTCTAATGCTGTCCAGACAACAAGATTTCCAAGTGACTCTTGTCATGGATGGACCATGTTTGTTAATTAAGATCCTAGTGTGTTTCCTTAGAACACCTTGTAGCAGTGTGTTGGAAGAAGAGGATTATAATAGGTTGAAGTAAGAAAGGGACTTAAAGAAGTAGAACAATGAGTGTAAACTATGCTTTTTATTATAAATGACAGCAGAGACTGAAGGGAGAGAGGAAAGAGTTCTCATGAGGCAAAAAGTGAGAGTATGGGAGAGAGCGGAGGCTGAATGTGCAAAGGCCTTGAGTGAAATGCACGAGGGAAACTGACTTCAGGCTACATCTACCATGGAGAAAATCAGCTTTCTTAAAGTAATAAATCATACTGTTGGCTTATTCTAGGGGAAAAAATATTCCAAAACTACCATCAGGATTCTTGTTAGGTACCCTTGGGAACAATTCATTTTCTACCATTTTGCAAAGAGAGCTGGATTATTTGCTTACTAAATCATAAGGGGGAGAAAAACACGTGGGTACATCATACAATGAGAAGTTTCCAAAACTCGTGCCTGCATAATTGCTTTTCAAATGATTTGCACACTTTAAATCTTCCCTTGCTATAACCTGTTCATGCATTTTTGTTTTCTCAGTAGTCAACAAAGCCATTCCTATCTTTGTTCAATTGTCTCCACCATTGCTGACCTTGGCACTATGGCAGCGGCTGGACAGAACTGTGAAACCACATGATCCCTCAGAGATTATCAAACTGATGCATATTAAGCCATTTGCAACTTGGTAGTTTATTTCTCAGAGTATTGGTATTATTATTATTTTTAAAAGCAAACTACATTTATGGCATTAGAGTTAGGATTTGTAAATGTTCTATTCCACATACAGAATAAAATATATAAAAATAAGTAAAATATAATGTATATATATCTCTAATCTCTTGTTTTGTATAAACCACAGAAATTAAAGCATGGTTAAAAGAAAAGATTAAAAGAACTGTGTTTCCATATATCTTAATAGATAGTGTAAGAATATTTAGTACTGGAATAGATGGCATTATATAGTTGTCTTTCCATCAGGACACTTTCAGAATGAGCTTAAATTAAAGACATTTTACCTTGATCTAGTATCAGTTTCAGCATTTTATTAACATTTAATGACTTTCTGCCAACTTTTTCAATTTCCATTGCTTTGAAAAATATTCACGCATCAGGATTAAATTATGAAAATTTCCAAGAGACTGATTTCATAAATGATATAATAGATATTTTATACATTAATTTGTCAATAGTCATACATTGCTCACATCAGAAGAAACTCTATTAGATCTATTGACAATTTTAAGAGATTTCTAACAATATGTTTCTTTTTCTGACTAAAAGAGTCTTCAGAATATTTGGTCTTTTCTAGGTCAGTTTCAGAGAAGGCAATGGCAACCCACTGCAGTACTCTTGCCTGGAAAACCCCATGGACGGAGGAGCCTGGTAGGCTGCAGTCCATGGGGTCGCTGAGTTGGACACGACTGAGTGACTTCACTTTCACTTTTCATTTTCACACCTTGGAGAAGGCAATGGCAACCCACTCCAGTGTTCTTGCCTGGAGAATCCCAGGGGCAGCGGAGCCTGGTGGGCTGCCATCTATGGGGTCGCACAGAGTCAGACACGACTGAAGCGACTTAGCAGCAGCAGCAGCAGGTCAGTTCATTTAACTTAATTAAAAGGAACAGAGAAAAAATGTGAAAGTAATTCTTGAAGCACAGATGACCATAAACATGCCATAAAGCCTCAACAAGAGCAAAGATAATTAATCAGGACATTGCTGTGTAAAAGTTTAATTATTAAAGGTTGATATAATGCTTTTATCAATCATTCTATAAAGCCAATTAATTTTTAGGAGGTTAACTAAGATTCAGCTAGCATATTTTTTTAGTGTTGGGGCAAACACAGTAAGTCCCCTACATACAAACGAGTTTCCTTCAAAGAGCACATTCATTAAGTTTAATTTGTTCATAAGCTGAATACAGATGGCATAGGTACCCAATCAAGAAATTGGCTATATAGTACTGTACTGTAATAGATTTTTAATACTTTTCATATAAATAACACATAAAAAAACAAACACAAAAATAAAGAAAACATTTTTGCTCTTATAAAGTCAGTTCAGTCCTGTTCAACTCTTTGTGACCCCATGAACTGCAACACACCAGACTTCCCTGTCTATCACTAACTCCCAGAGCTTGCTCAAACTCATGTCCATTGAGTCAGTGATGCCATCCAACATTCTCATCCTCTGTTGTCACCTTCTCCTCCTGCCTTCAATCTTTCCCAGATCAGAGTCTTTTCTAATGACTCAGTTATTTGCATCAGGAGAGCAAAGTATTAGAGTTTCAGTTTCAGCATCAGTCCTTCCAATGAATATTCAGGGGTGATTTCCTTTAAGATGGACTGGTTGGATCTCCTTGCTGTCCAACGGACTCTCAAGAGTCTTCTCCAACACCACAGTTCAAAAGCATCAATTCTTCAGTGCCAAGCTTTCTTTATAGTACAACTCTCACATCCATACATGACTACTGGAAAAACCATAATTTTGACTAGGATCTTTGTTGGCAAAGTAATGTCTCTGCTTTTTAATATGCTGTCTAGGTTGGTCACAATTTTCCTTCCAAGGAGCAAGCATCTTTTCATTTTGTGGCTGCAGTCACCATCTTCAGTGGTTTTGGAGCCCAAAAAAATAAAGTCTGTCACTGTTTCCACTGTTTCCCCATCTATTTGCCATGAAGTGATGGGACCGGATGTCATGATCTTCATTTTTTTAATGTTGAGTTTTAAGCTAGCTGTTTCATTGTTCTGTTTAACTTTCATCAACAGGCTCTTTAGTTCTTCTTCGCTTTCTACCATAAGGGTGGTGTCATCTGCATATCTGAGGTTATTGATATTTCTCCCGGCAATCTTGATTCCAGCTTGTGCTTCATCCAGCCTGGCATTTCACATGATGTACTCTGTTAATAAGAAGAGTGACAAAATACAGCCTTGAAGTACTCCTTTCCCAATTTGGAACCAGTCCATTGTTTCATTTCCAATTCTAACAGTCGCTTCTTGACCTGTATACAGACTTCTCAGGAGGCAGGTTAGGTGGTCTGGCATTTCCATCTCTCTAAGAGTTTTCCACAGTTTGTTGTGATCCACATAGTCAAAGTCTTTGGCATAGTCAATAAAGCAGAAGTAGACGTTTTTCTGGAACTCTCTTGCTTTTTCGATGACCCAACAGATGTTGGCAATTTGATCTCTGGTTCCTTTGCCTTTTCTATATCCAGCTTGAACATCTGGAATTTCTCAGTTCATGTACTGTTGAAGCCTAGCTTGGAGAATTTTGAGCATTACTTTGCAAGCGTGTGAAATAAGTGCAACTGTGCGGTAGTTTGAACATTCTTTGGTATTGCCTTTCTGTGGGATTGGAATGAAAACTGACCTTTTCCCATCCTGTGGCCACTCTTATAGTACTGTACCTTAAAAAGTACAGTAGTGCAACAGTTGGCATACAGGGCTAGCATTAAGTAAACAGGCAAAAAGTGTTACTGACTGGAGGAGGGAAAGGAAATGAGCGATGACAGAGATGAAGGTTCGTCAGCAACAGGAGATGGACAGAAAGCCTCAATTTTACACACATCCCTACAATGCAAGGTATGTTTACATCATTGAAAGTTTTCAACTTGAAGGTCTGTATGTAGACGACTTACAGAAATTTGAACAGTGAATATGTTTGACTCATGTAATCTTTACTTTTGTTATATTTTTAAATGTTTCACTTACCCATACACACATCCCACCTTAGGACTTCTGTATCTACTGTTCCGTTTGCCCAGAATGTTCTTCCTCCAATTATCCACACGGTTCCCTCCTTCGCTGCGTTCAGAATTTGCTCAGATATCACATTATCAGGGACACTGCCTCGACTACTCTAAATGAAACTGTACCCATCCTCCTCCAAATCTCTTTCTATCCTCTTGCTGTGCTACATATTTGATGGTTTATTTCTTTGTCCCACAAAATGTAATCTCCCGCTATTGGCTGGATGTTCTGTGTCCCTCCAGAATTCATGTGTTGAAACCTACTGCCCAACGTGATGGTGTTAGGAGATGGGGGCCTTTGGGAGATGGTGAGGCCTTGCGGGTGTAGCCTTCATGAATGATTAGCACCCTTATAAAGGAGACCCTAAAGAACGCTCTTCCTCTTTCACCATGTGAAGACACAGTAGAAAGACCACCACTAGGAAGCAGGCCCTTACCAGATACCGAATTGTCTGCTGCTAGAATTGACTTGGGACTCCCTAGCATCCAGAACTGGAGAAGGAAATGGCAACCCACTCCAGTGTTCTTGCCTGGAGAATCCCAGGGACGGGGAGCCTGGTGGGCTGCCGTCTCTGGGGTCGCACAGAGTCGGACACGACTGAAGCGACTTAGCAGCAGCAGCAGCGTCCAGAACTGTGAGAAAAAAAAAATTCTCCTGCTTACAAGCCACTCAGTCTATGGTATTTTGTCATAACAGCCCAGAAAGACTAAGACAGCTCCAGAAGATGGGGAGGTAGTTTTGTTTACTATGGTGTCTCCACTCCTACAACAGTACTTGGGTGTGAAAGACAATCAATAAATATCTGTGAATGAGTGAATTTAAGAATCTAGAGATGAAAAGATGATATATTTGATTTTGAAAAATAGGGGACAGGATCATTAAATTTCACTCTGTAAGTTATCCACCTTGTCCAGTCAATTTATTTACAATATAAAGCTCACAACACTGGAACCAATTATAGTCTCACTCCTTCTTACATGCTTAAGACAGGCTGTAGCAATCAGAGAGATCCGAATGGACAGGAACCCAACCTTTATTTTATGCCTTCCTCATGCTTTCAACAGGAATAAATGAAAAACAAAGCAAGCAAACAACCAACAAAAAAAAAAAGAAAACACAAACTCGGGCTGGAAGAGATGTCTATCGTTAAAAAATTCTCATTTGTTATTTGATATTTTGATCTTTATAGCTGAAAGGAAAAATGTGTCCACATATAATATGCAAACTGTCTTTTCTTCATTTAAACATACCTTTCATGATAACTCTATGGTTGGATTAGCGACATATCTTTGTTGCTATGGTAGCAATAACTGAACTTTGGTGAATCAGTCATTTTTCCATAGGTGAGATGGACAAAATCAAGGTCAACAGGAGGAGAAGATGGAGCCTGCACTGATGAGATGGGCAAAGTATTTACCTGCAGAACACTGCACTGCTGCCTTAGCACAGAGTTTGGGCATAAGGGGTGGTGTTCTTCTAGGCCCAAGGGGAGCTTCAGGCAAGGTAGGTGCCAAGGAATGTACTCGGCTCCAAGTGTTGCCTACAGTCCAAGAGGGCCTGAACACAAATCAGCTTCTCTGCTGGTTAATGCTATAGCAATAAATTGTTTCAGAAGTGAGATCCTTTGATCACATCTTAACAATACTACAAACTCGAAGATGGCGTGAGAAGATGTGCTCATCCCTCAACACCTTATTCTCCAACTGGAGAATGGAGAATAAGGACCTCCAACAGGTCCAAATGGAAAATTCATAGATTCTGTCTATAAAAATAAAGTGGTACAAAATGAAATGTCCTTTGGCAGTAAAAGTAAAAAAGTAACGGGAGGTAAGTAAACAACCGTGAAGTCCAGTCTATGGATTTAATTGTTATAATTATCTGTAAACCTAACAAGAACAAACACTGACACTGCAGACAGCCTCCAAATCATTACCATACAGTCAGGAAATTAAAAGCCACATTATTCAACTTTAACATTTACTTACTACTACCCTAGAAGCTTTTTCAACGTGTTTTCCCTTCCAGCTCCACGGAACTCTGACCTTTTACCTTTGCCCCAGTAGATTCCTGCTGAGGTCACCTAGCATTAGAAAATGACCATTTTATAAGCTGATTTTTAGATTATTATTATGATTTGTATACCTACAAAAACTCACAGAACTAAGAGCAAGAAAAGGGAGGGTTTTGAGATGTAGCTATTCAATTAAACAGTTATTCTTTGGCCACCTGCTATGTGTATTACCCTGGTTGCTCCTATGGACTCAATTTCCTATGGAAATAAGAATAAGTTTTTATCCAACAAAAACTTTACAGCATAATAAGAAGAAAACGATTGATACATGACTGACTGTAATACATGCTTTAAAAAGATAAGATACATGCCATAAATGAATGGAAACCAATGTCTGTGAGGTTCAAAGAAGATGTTATTACATGTTTTGGGAGATTTAACTCAGAAGCAGATCATGAGAAATGAATTATAGGAATGGTTACTCTAGGCAGAGAAAAAATGCAAAAGTAAAGAACAAGAAGAATAAGTATAAATAAAAAGAAGTTCAGTTTATTAGATCACAGGGAAAAAGTAGTAGAGCAGTAGGGAATAGGCTGAGAGGTCAAATCATAAAATGTCATGAATACTAAGATGCTACACTTGAACTCAACAGGCAAAAGAAAGTATTAGAAAGAATCTGAACAAGGTAAAGGTATTACTGTTTATCTCTGAATAGTACTCTGTATTATTTTTCTTCACTACCTCCCTGGGTTGGGAGTGGGTAATTTGCCTGCCTGCTGCCTTCCTTGAAGGTGGTAGACATTTCTCAGGCTCCCTCTCCGTCTCTGGAGCTTCCCTCATAGCTTAGTTGGTAAAGAATCTGCCCGCAATGCAGGAGACCCGGGTTCGATTCCTGGGTTGGGAAGATCCCCTGGAGAAGGAAATGGCAACCCACTCCAGTATTCTTGCCTGGAGAATCCCATGGACAGAGGAATCTGGCAGGCTACAGTCTACGGGTCGCAAGAGTCAGACATGACTTAGTGACTAAACCTATAAACAGTACTCTAATGGCAATGAGGATGAACTGAGATCCAAGAGTGAGGAGATGGGACAGCTCATTAAAACACAATGGTCCAAGTAAGCGGTAATAAAGGTCCGCAATAAAGTGACAATAATCACAATGGACAAGAGCAATAGAATTAATAGAGAACAGAAAAATGGATTTGCATAGGGTTGGCTACAGAGACACCGGGGAAGGGTGTGTTGATGAGATATCAAGTTTCATCAAGGAACACTATGAGCCCTCCTAAGAACTTCATATATGTCATTCATTCCTCATGAAAAGAATGAACCATCCTTCCATTTTACATATGAGAAAACTGAGGCCAAGAGAAGATATACAACCTGGTATGTAGTAAGTGACAAAACCAGAATCTGGACTGAAAACTGCTTGACTGTGTAACTTCCAGGAGGATGCAGGTAGCTATACTAATAATAGAACAATAATACAAAAATAATAGAACCATAATACAATAATAATGAACCATAATACAATAATAATAGAACCACAGATTTCATTTCAAAGTTGCTCCTGTATATACAGATTTAAAATTGGCATCAAATTATCAAATGCATGATATCAAATCTGTTAACCTTATTTATTTAATTTTCTTCACTTCTGCAATACACAGTTAATTGGCAATGTTACAGTACAAATAAGATTTTGATGCAAATCGGTATCAAAATAAATTAAAGGGAAATTAGAACAGAAAAGAAATTTAACCAGAAATGTGACATGTAACAATAACTAAAGTCCAGACAGGAGAACAATCTGGAAGGGGGAAAAAAAAAACCTTGTAAGTTACACTTCATACTCTGGTGTTTTCTATATAAATAAAAATAATGAAATGAATTATCTGTTAAGATTATTTGACATATTTTCTAGATTTCTTCCTCTAAGATGACAGAACAAGAAACAGAAATACTTATTTTAATATTACCTAAACCTCAATAAAATTCAGTGTGATTTTCAGGTTACTGTTTCTATCAGGAAATGACAAACTTTGCCTTTACTTTATCACTTCCAAATGTCTTCTAATAATGTAACCCGCCAGGGTTATAAACCAATGAGAAATCTCACATTATGGTACATCATGAATTTTAACCTGAAAAAAATGAATACATTTTACACGATTGTCCTTTATGTATTAACTTCACTTTGGACATACACACAATAGAATTTCAGACCCTGAACAAGTATTTAGAAAACTGTGCTCATCACTTCTAAGAAACGCTACTAAAACAAAATGAATTTCCTCCTTTTTGTTTCTGACTTTGGTTTATATGTATAAACTTTTTTCGGTTGTGGTTTATTATAAGATTTTACTAAAAGTAGACGTTAGCTTTAGGAGATTTGACGGTAACTATGAACTAAGCACTTATATGGAAATCATCATCTGCCCCATGTACTTTAACAGGCAAGGGAAATAACATGTTCTGGAAAGAAGACAGACCAGGAGCTGGTCAGTGGACCCACCTAGCTTCTTCTAAGCCTCCACTCTCCCCGGGAGACATCTGTAAGAATACCCACTGGGAAGTGCCTGGGCGAAGAGCAGAGATTTGGGGAAGGCATCTGACAATGTAGCTGGCACAGTGCAAGCGCTCCAAAAATGCTACCATTTCTATCAGCTTCCTCAAGGAGGCAAATACCTAACTGGATTACATTAGAGGCAAAGAAACATTACATAGCAAAAGCACAAGAGAGAGAGGGGAGTGTACATGAAGAAGAGAGACAGGCGAGAAAGATCAGTTTTCACATATGGAAAGCTCCAGGAAGTTTACTAGAGATTATTTGGAATAAATCGGTGCAGTTGTTTCCCAATCCAATCAGCCTTAGTTCCATTTGCTTTTTCTGGAGGTTATATATTTTTGGATACCTCCTGACATATTTTTCACTTGAGAGAAACATCTGCAGAGGGAGATGGATGCATCACTTTATCCACATGGATCTCTCTCCGGTGTGCGTCTGTGGGCACGGAGATGCGGATGTTAGGTGAGATTCTCAGGACTAGAGACCACGGCCTCCCGGGCATTCGGTGCGGCACTAAGGACAGATCAGGCATTCCGTGTTCTCTAAATAAATAGAAGGGGTCATGTGGGTAAGTAAATCTGCCTTTCAGAAGGAAACAGGCAAACATCTAGCTGATCACTGCTCTGTCAGTGATGAATGGGAGAGCGTACGGATAAGTCGGGGTGGACCACAAAACAAAAGGGTAACCACTTGCTAAACTATTGCTTCTCAACACACTCTTAAAAAGCTGCTGGACAAGATTTGGGGAAATGTGTTAAGTCTTGAATTGGATGTTCTCTTTAAAATGAGGTCATGTATCTGATGAGACACGGTGTGTCTTGGAACAGAATGGGCTCACTGAAGTATTTCTGTCAAGACCAAATCCACTGCTTTATCCAACTCATCACATGCCTTTTTGATTGTGATTTGGTTCCCATGTAGGTATATTTATATGGAAAGGGTATACTGGTCATATAGAGATTATATTTCTGTTCATGGTGAAAGTTAACTCATATAGTTATTTGAAAGAATAGCTTCTATTTGTGATTTAATTTCTTACATCACTCAACAATAAGGAGCTCTTACTAAACTGCGTCATCCCATCCTATGTGATATTTTTGTTCATTTGTTTAAAAGAGTAAACTAGCATCCTAGTAATGAAAACAAAATAATAACAACAAATTTACAAATATATAACCATACAGCATATATATGTTTACATACATGATTAAAAGAGATACTGATAAAATCTTATCCTTTGGGTAAAATATGTCTTTCAAAACAATGAGTTCACTTATCCGAACATCTGGGGTCCTCGGAGTCATTCCCATTACCAGACTGCTTCTTCAGCCCTGCTGTCAGTAAAGCCTCCAGCACAACACTCACTGTTTTCCAGAATTTCCTGATACTGATCTCAGCTGTCTCCACAATCCTGCCTCTTCAATATTGTGTAAAACTCATTTTCTGCTCATTGCTCATTATTGTTTGATACTGGCCCACCATGGTCTTATTTTGATCCAAGAAGTCTGACTTGAAGTCCATTAGCTTATACTTTCAAGTTCTTCCAAGAAAAGAACTATCTGCATAGCTTTAAATGCAATAATTTATGCTTTAGTGAGATCTAACCTGTGTTCCTCTGTAACTCAATGTCATTGTTATTGTTCAGTCACTAAGCCATGTCGGACTCTCTGCAACTCCATGGACTGCGGCACACCAGACTTCCCTGTCCATCACCATCTCTCGGAGATTGCTCAAACTCACGTCCATTGAGTCGGTGATGCCATCCAACCACCTCATCCTCTGTCGTCTCCTTTTCCTCCTGCCTTCCAATCTTTCCCAGGATCTTTACCAATGAGTCAATTTTTCGCAAAGGTGGCCAAAGTATTGGATTTTCAGCTTCAGCCTCAGTCCTTCCAATGAATATTCAAGGTTGATCTTTCCATGTTCATAACTCCATGGTATCCTCCTCTTCACATGTACACATGTATTTGGGCAAATTATATTTCTCCTTAAATATTTTTTATCTCAATTTTCATATCTATATAATAAGTTTAGAAAATTCAAAAGCTAATGCTAGAAAGGACAGTTTAGTTCATAACATGTGGAAACATACTTAAATTCCTTTCTTCCCATGAGTAGACACTTACCATTTATCAGTTTCCTATCTCCTTAACGCACTCTCAAAAGGACAGAAGAAACAACACATTCACACTATCTTTCCAAGTCATCAGATAAACCTGATATGTCTTTGTTTAGCAGCTTAGCCTTGTCAGGCCAATAATCTGTGTCAATCTCACCCATCAAATACAATTGCACTGACATATGGGGCAGCTGGCTGCATTTTGGAGAGGTTAAATGAAATTATGAAAGCAGGAGCTTTGATCTTCTGGCCTGCAGTGTGTCTGATGAATACAACAGATATTACTGTGTTCTTTGATGTCTGTGTCTATTTTTCCTAAGAAACATTCATTTAAACATGCCTTTATTAAGCATGTTGAACCTTTAGAAGGGCTATAATAGATAACTCTGGGTCTTGTCCTGTGTTACATAAATTGCTGAACATAAGAATGTCATCTTTTATTTTTCAGAGAAAGATTCTATTGCAACCTTTAAGGACCACACAATTCCAAAATTATTCAAAGCATCTAGTCCATAGAAAAACACACACACAAAAAAAACCCTCAATTTTTAAAGGCAAGTATAAATATGATATCGAAAAACTGATAACAGTAAATAAATAATAAATTTTCTGATTTATAGAGCCAGAGAATATAGAGGCAGATATTTTTAATTAGAAAATAGAAGGCAGCAATGTACCAAAAGATATTTCTAGACACTTCTAAAGAAATTAGAACCCTTGCTCGCTGTTGAGGGGAATGTAAAACGGTGCAGCTGCCATGGAAAACAGTATGAAGAATCCACAAGAAATTAAAAATAGAACTACCATATGATCCAGAAGTCCCATTTCTGGGTATCTGTCCAAAAGAACTGAAAAAAATATCTTCTCATGTAAAAATGTATTATAAGGTCTTATGAGTTACACCCACGTTGATGTGACAGTATACTCTGATATAATATAAAATTTTCTTTGGACTTTCTACAAACTTAAGAAAAGATTTTTTGAAATTCCGATGGCCTACCAAGTAAATGTAACTGCATTGATACATTGATGCTACTATAAATTATCTAAAGAACTGTAGTTTTTTTTTTTAATTTTATGATTATAACTTTACATGCTTATAGCTCCTCAGGAACCATCAGCGACTAAAGTAAATAATCTAACACATTGAAGAGCCCTTGGTTGCACTGTTCAACTTACATGTGCAAAAAAATAAATCTCTAAATCACAGACTTGTTTTATATTGATAATGAGGTAGATCCTACTAGTGCAGGGATTCTTAATAATATTTTATGAATGCTGATGATCTCCAAGTGTTCCATAAACCCCTGAGATTGCACGTGAATATTCGATAGGCATTTTTCTGGACAGAGGTTCCACGGCGTTCTTAGATGACAAAAGCAGTCCATCATGCTCCCCCATCAAAAATTAAATAATAAATTAAGAGTATCACTTTAAAAGAAATAAAACATCAGAAAGAAGAAAAATAAATTTAGATCTAATTATCATGGCCTAGAAAGAAAATTAAAATCTCAATTTCTCTCTTTTCTTTCTTTCTTCTTCTTTTTTTTTTTTTTTGCTATAGGTGCCAGAAATCACAAAGGTATTTATAATGCCAGTGTTACAAAATGTATTCAATCAGAGGAGGAGGCTACTGTAAGACATCAGCTATTCTCAAACTTAAGTGCCCATCACCTGGGGGCACACATGGTGGAAATCTCCAGCCCCAACTGACAGACCGCAGAGGAGCTAGGGACCCCCAGGGTTTACAGCCCAGCGGTTATACAGACACAGGGGGTCAACAGAGCCCCCTTCGAGAAACACCATATTCCTTCCAATCCATTAACAACTGCTCCTTAAATGGTTTGTGCTATGCTGTAATTTGTAAGGCAGGCACCCTGAGGCTAGATTCTACTTATTAGCATTTTCTCCAAAAAACAACCTAAGTGCTCAGAGATGCTATAATATAGAGTAAATTTAAGAAGAAAGAAATACTTACACACCAATGCTACTTTCAATAACATTCATGATATCAAACGATAGTCACAAAGACCATCAATCTTATTAACTAACAGTCAATCTTATGAACCAGTCATTAAAACAGGGATATCTGACAACCAGATAATCACAAATTTAGATTATAGGTACTGAAAGACTGAATGTGAAGACATAAATGAAATTTATTTCATATCCCAGACTGTGCCTCAGTTTAACAACAGCATTTTTTACAACCGTGTAATGCTGGGGTTGCAGCATCACAAAGTTTTCAGAAAAATTATGAGACTTCCAGTTAATTCTCGAATATTTATTAGCCTTATATATCTGAACAAAAGGGAGGGGTATTAAGATCTAAAATAAACAGACCATATAAATTAGACAGCTAATTATGATAAGTGGAAATGTATGAAATCTAAAGAAATCCAGAATATAGGCAACATTTTAATCATTATTTCCAATTTGTTGCCTTTAAATAATAGGTCACTTGAAACTGAAATATAAAAATCCTGAAATATATTGTAGAAGAGTAAAAGACACTTAATTGTAAAACTTCAAAACAATATAATCCTGATAATTGCCAAAAGTGCATTTACACCCTGCAGAGTACAACTAATAAGGCGAGCCTAAAATTCCTCAAAATATAGCCATCATCTTAATTGATCTGCCATAAGTCTAAGTAATGCAATTAATTCTCTGGCATTTATGCAAGTTTTCTAAGGTGAATCCATGTGAACTCAGACTTCATCAGGCAATATTTATGCGCTTGGTACACAAATAGCCTTGTCACTCAGGAACTGCCTCCCTAATGCAAAACCCCAGCATATCTGTCTCATTTCCATCATCCGCAGACATGGCGCGTGCAGCGCAATAAGGGTGGCTGACAGGGAGCAGTAGTAACTCTGGCTGGTCTATAACAAGCCTGACAAGGACAGTGGCAAATATGGTACTCTGAGAAGTGTGGAGACTGCCAACCACAAAGGAAGAACGCTAGATAATACCATTTTTCACCCATCACTTCTGGATCAATTTGTAACAGTCAAAGCCGTCTTCAATGACATTCATATAAAAATATGAATCTAAATGTTTGCTATTTGAATCGGTTTCCAGAATCAGTAGGAAATATGATGTCACCTTGGCAGTATTTTTTATGTGCCACCCAGTTTCTAAATGTCAGACTTAAAACATCCAAGAATATTTTTTCCTAAGTTTGCCTCAGCCATATGTATTGTGATAGGAAGACAATAATATTTGTTCACAACATTTTAATTCATCAAAATGAGAGACGAGATCCCATTAGTAAAATTCATAAATGCAGTAAGTTGAAAACCTATGACAATGAGTAATAAGGATTTCAGATTTAATGCAAATTTCGCTTAAGATAGTAAATGTACTTATATAAACAGAGATGTTTATATTATTTCTTTGCATAATATTTTATTTTTTAACTTCCCAAACTCATCTCTACCTGAGTGACTTTGATTTTAGACTGTAGTCACATTTTGGACAAAGGAGAGGTATGAATGCTCCTCCAAAGACAATAAAGAGAATGTTTCTGTATTGGTGACAGGCCCAGGCCAGGATGAAAACAGGAATAATTAACAGGGTCTGTCCCAGGCAAAGAGAATCCAGAAGACCAAAGCTGCTTTAGATCTGTGTCAGTGTTCATTCAGCCTCTTTCTAGGAGAGGCTTGAAGATCTCATTTAGTTAATGACCTTCTGATTCCATCCCCAAAATGTTCAGGAAATAATACACCCTCTTCAGACTATGGGGGCTTTCCAGGTGGCGCTAGTAGTCAAGAACCCACCTGCCAATGCAGGAGACCTAAGAGATGCAGGTTTGATCCCTGATATGGGAAGATTCCCTCTGGAGGAGGGCATGTCAGCCCACTCCAGTGTTCTTGCCTGGAGAATCCCATGGACAGAGGAGCCTGGCGGGCTACGGTCCATAGGGTCACACAGTCAGATACAACTGAAGCGACTTAGCACACATGCACCCATTCTAGACTATGGAGCTTCCCCCATTGTTTGGTCCTTCCATTGTTCATCATTAAGATCACGAGCCTTGCACAAGTTACTTGAGTCTAACTTCTCTGATTTATAAAAGGTATATACTGATGATAAGTTTGTAAGGCTGCTTTGAAGATAAAAATGTGATAATGTATGTAAAGCGTTTGGCAAGCTGATTAGCATATAAAAAGTACTTAAATGTAGCAATTATTGCTATATAATAATTATCACTGCTAATATTTTGATCTCCATGGTAAGTCTGATCTACGGAAAATCTCCATTTCCAACAAATAGTCAACACTGCTGTGGTGACATTTTTCCTCAACAGAGAAGATAAAGCCAGACAACTTGGCATGCGACATGTGTTCTAAAATTGTATAAGCTACCGAAGGCAATGGGAAAGCAGATGAGAGCATTTTAAAAATTAAAATGCCTTTTGATTGCTCTGCGTTATGTCCTGTGTTGCAGAGAGGCACTGTCAAAATCAGTAGCTTTATAAATGATGGATTTGGTACAGCATAAAAAGGCATGGCAAAGTATATTTCAAATTTTGTTTTGAAAGCATTGATTCCCATACATCTTTGAAATTAAATTTCCCTCATGGTTCACCTTTAAACCCCTTCCCCCGCGCTAAGAGAAAAATAAGAAAAGGAAAATTCTCCCTTATGACGCCATCCAGAGGTAAACTGCAGATAAACATTAGAAATCACATAAATACATTATTTTACAAGTTTGATTTTCTACTGAATATTCTCTTTTTTACTATTATTCCAAGTACGTAAGTGCAACTTATCACTTGCATTTATGTTTTTCCTTGTTTTCATAAATACAATGAAAAGGCTAGTGTTTCTAACATAGTGCTTGTTTCTATTTATCTGATAATGCAACAACCAAGATTTCATTACCGCATAATACATGTCTGTGGGATGAATGAGTGAAATGTCAGGTCTAACTCTGTGCTTTCTTTTTTATTATTATTATTACATTTCCCATAGGTTTTCTCTTCTTTGTGACCATTGCACTTGAGAAATATTGAGCAATTCTTACTCAGATTTTTTTTTACTGTGTCCTTTACCTACAGGTTGAAGATATTGAGTTTTTCTACTGTAGATTTGTGAATTATGTCTAGAAAGGGCATTGCCTTTTACTAAACTTTGGCATATATCCGTTCACGGTGTGTAAGCTTAAGGTGAAACAGGATGTTTCTTCACAGGGGAAATTACTAAATTCTCACTGTTACAGTAGAAATCCTTCTCCCCCCCGCCCCGAGAAAAACTAATCAGTTGTAAGAAACTGATCAACAAATTGCCACCCATACATAATTTTATTTACTGTACTGTATGGTGAAGAGTATAAGAAAATGTGGGCTGTGAATTAATCATGGCTTTATTCTAGGTAGATCAAGGATGATATTCAATGTGAGGATGATACTGATCTACAGAATGTCTGGTGTGCTATCATTCTACAGCTCCAAAAGACGTGCCAACTTTTTATTTTTATGTAATTAACACTGTTAAAAGCACACATTTGACTTGCTTCTTTCTTGGCTCCAAAAATTTGTTTGGAGCACTGCATCTACTCTACATACCAAACACTCCTTAAGGAGCTTTCTATGGCAACATGGAATAATAAAGACCTGAAAGACACTAGAAATATTTGACATGAACTCTTGGAAAGAGGTGCTTCTACTAAAATACAATGGGTGTGGCTCATGCAAGAAGGGGTTATAGCAACTAAGCAGTGAAAAGGTTATTTCTCACACTGAACACAGGTAGGAAGCCCTTTGGCTATTCACTGTCTCAATTCACAAAGCTGGTCTCTGTTGGTGACATTAACTTACAGACCCACTACTGGCCCTCAGCTCAGAAAAAAATAATAACAACAATAATTTGGCAACTTGCAAGTCCTGATGCCAGCAGTGGTCTTCTGGTCCTTCCCAGTTATGTAGGGGAGCGTGATTTAATCGTTTATACCCTCAGACACTGCAAGTCAGCTTTCAAAATAACAGCTAATCTGGATTCCTGCCATCCCTGCTATTTCAGAGCCCAGGAGGGTATTCTGTAATGAGTACCAAGAGAGGGTTCTGATCACATCCAATCGCATTCCCAGTGCATATATATATTCTACAGCTTGATACACAGGCCCAGCAGAGATATAAAGAAGCATTTGAAGAAAGAGAAAAAAGAAAAAAAAACAAAAAAACCCAAACCCTGACTCATCCATTCAGTCACTGTATAAATATTGTTAAAGACACTCTTTTTTTTTTTTTAAATATTTTGGATAAGGTGTTGCAGCTTAGTGATAGAAAAGAAATAACATAATTGCTTTCAAGGAATTTCTAATCCAGGAAGTAATTGAGCACAGAAGTTAAAAGAATATGGTACCCCTGTCCATATCTCCCCGGACGCCTTTACCAGCTTTCTGCACACGCTCTCCAATGCACTCTCACCCCCAACTTCAGCATCCATAGCTCCCTGTTACAAGGCTGCCTGCAAAGCTGCCAGAATGTCTTGGTCTACTACACCATGCAGAGTGTCAAGCACCAGAGTCAACACTACCTTCCTAGCCTCAGTCCTTTGCCAAGGAGTAAAAGGGGAAAAGACAGTCTCTTTGCTTCCTAACTGGGACACTCCATGAGAGGTCTCACTCTGACTCGAGGGCTCTCCTGCAAGACTGAGCCATGTTGCCCCCCATCCTCGTGGGGTTTTACTGAAAGTCTCACCCTTGTTAGCCTTCCTTCTGTCCCATGACTACTTCCCCACCCTGCAATTGGTTCTTCAGAAACACTTCCTAATACATCACTTTCACGTGAAATCCATTTCAGGACAGTTTATGGAGACAGGCAGCTATTAAGAAGACTATTTCTATTATTACTAAAGGTGACTGAAAATGATACAGACAAGTGAGATCATCTACCTGAAAGTTAAAATGATAGGTAGGATTTATTGAACAAGTACAGCAAAAGTAAAGGGAAAGACAACTGTCAAACTTTCCAAAGCCCTTGAGCGTCAAGAAAATGAGCTTGTAACTTATTTGATACAAAATGAGATATCATCAGAAGGTTTTCAGTAGAAGAGTCCATGTCATATGATTTTAAAATTTTAGTTTGAACAATTCAGTAGAAATATCACTTAGGTCTTAGAGTTTTTCTGTTCTTTATGGATGTAATATAAGTGGGACTTCTTAAAAATTAGCAGAGATGCCATGCTTTATACTTCTTTCTAAATATGGATGCTGGTATGAAGCATATTGAAGAGTATGGCCAACTGTCCAGAATTCTGTCTATTCTGAAATGGAAATACATTCTACAAGTGAGCACACAGCCCTGGGCTCAGTCAAATTATCCCCAGTCCTTAAACAGAATGTGAGAATGTGACATTCACACATATAAACATTCACACTTTAAAGTTACATAAAAGTTGTTAATATGTCTGTAGGTTTCTCGTGTCTTCTTTCTTAGTATTCCATTGTTATACTGTATAACTATTTAACGATCCAATGTATGCTCCAGTACAGGATTCTAAAGCATCTTTCATCTTTTAGCCACAAGATAATACTAAAATACTTCCAGGCATTGATGAGTATAGTTTCAAAACCACAGTATCGTACTCTTTGAAGTAGTATTTCCACTTTAGTCTAACAGTGTGGTTATAACGGCTTTCTGATAAAGAATACTTGCTGCTTATTTTTGGCTACAAATGGAGTTGATTCTAGCCACTAGAATGTTGCTTCCTGACCATTTATAAAGTTTCCCATGTTTGAAGGAGTTGACACTAAAACAACAAGCCTCACCCTGACTGCACAGCAGAATCTCATGGGAAATTCAAGGGAAAAACAAAGACTCTTACCCAGGCTCATTCCATCCTAATAACCTTGGTAATGGTGTATTTTTTTAAACTCTTCATATGGGCTTCTGCAATGCATGAGACCCCAGTTCAATTCCTGGTTTGGGAAGATCCACTGGAGAAGGGATAGGCTACCCACTCCAGTATTCTTGGGCTTCCCTTGTGGTTCAGCTGGTAAAGAATCTGCCTGCAATACGCAGACTTGGGTTTGATTCCTGGGTTGGGAAGATCCCCTGGAGAAGGGAAAGGCTATCCACTCCAGTATTCTGGCCTGGAGAATTTCATAGACTGTATAGTTCATGGGGTCGAAAAGAGTCAGACACGACTGAGCAACTTTCACTTTCACTTTCATGGGCTTCCCAGGTGGCGCTAGCAGTAAAGAACCCACCTGACAATGCAGGAGACATAAGAGACACATGTTCGATCCTTGAGTTGGGAAGATCTCCTAGAAAAGGACATGGCAACCCACTCCAATATTCTTGCCTGGAGAATCCCATGGACAGAGGAGCCTGTCAGGCTACAGTCCACAGGGTCACAACTGAAACGACTCAGCACAGCACACAGCATATGGTTCTTAACATGGTCAGTGTAAAGAACCATCAATTTAGACTGAGAGGTCTGAATTTGAAATACATCAATTTTAATATTAAAATTGAGAGTTTGGGGTGACGGTCCAACAGTTAAACACAATGATACATCTGTATAATTCCTGACATTTTATGACTTATTCTCATGAATACAGTCTCTATGAGACAAAAATTGCATTTACTTTAATCACTCTAAAGAAAAGAAAACAAATCCTAAGAAATTGTATTGGATAAAGTCAAGGTCATATAATTAGCAGTAGAACCAGAACCCAACTTCTAATTTCAGGCACAGAGTTCCACCTACAAAGGATTATGACACTTGGTCTCATGCATTAAAACATAACTTCCAAGGGGAGAGGGAAGAATGAACAGGTGGAACACAGAAGATGTTTAGAACAGTGATAATTACTCTGTATGATACTAAAATGTTAAATATATGCCATTATACTTCAGTTCAAAGCCACAGAATGCATAACACCAAGAGTGAATCCTATTGCAAACTATGGACTTTGGGCAGGATTATGATATATCAATGCAAGTTCATCATTCGTAACAAATGTACCAACCTAGTGGCAGATTTGATAATAGGATAAATTATGCATGAATGTGGGAAGGGCATATATAGGAAATTTCTATACCTTCCTCTCAATTTTGCTGTGAATCTAAAACTGCTCTAAAAAGTTAGGTCTGTTAAAACACTACTAATAACATCCTTCAGATCTCTATACTGAATAGTGTGGCTATCTGTATACATTAATATCTTGTTTGGCTTGGTTGAAATATATTAATATAAGCTAAGAAGAAAATCATTACTATTGTAAGATTTAATCCCTTTCCACCATCTTTCAGCAGATTGGTATGCATATATTGAGAATTCTTCCAAATCAGCTTATGATAAAATGCCATCAAAGACTATAAAATATGCTTCCTCTTACACATGTTCATTAAGCAAGTACTTTCACTATGGTAGATAAACAGGCATCGATAATGGAGACCCAGCTTGATTTAGAAAGAGATATAAGCACATTTGGAAGTTACTAGGCTTTGAGTCAAGATCTAGAACTCTGAGGTAAAGAATCTAGGTAATAATTTCCTTCAGTTCTTAACCATCCGATACAGTGCTAGACCAAATGATCCACAAGGGCATGTTCATCCTTGGATCCCCATCTCCAAGTATACAAGGCATAGAGTTCCTGACACAAGAATGAGCACTCACCAAATACTTGTGAAGGAAAGAATAATCAAGAGATATATGAGCTTGTTTGTGTGTTAATGGGATGGGAATACATCTAGGAAAGAGATTTCCAACCGTATTTTCCATTAATGACCTCCCCAGGAAACCTAGGTTTGAAGAATATAGTAATGACTAGGAATCCATGTGCAAATATTCTTGCTACTTTTTTTTATCTGAATTTATTGCTCTTGTATCCTGTATGAACCTAATTTTCCTTGATGCAACGCTGATATATAAAAATTGCTTTTTATTCACATGAACATCTGACCAATTATATCATCACAACTGAGACAATATCACTTCTAAAAAGGCAAAATATAGATCACAAAGGATTAGAAGTCTATACAACAGATGTCTACCAGTTAGACTAGATGATTTCAAGAGAGGCCCAGGTGCTAAAGTATTCAAATAAAAACAGCACAAAGTTATGTACATCTCTCTTTTATCTGGCCCTATTTTCTCATGAAAGAAGAAGTATTGGGTTCATTTTTTTAAGCAATGGGGATAAGCACTATTGTAGTTGGGTAGGCAAGAGGAGGGTGATGTTTTTAGTCTATTCGGAATTAAGTTAGCAAGGAAAACCATTTATTGTGACCAGTTTCACAGACTTTTCCATTACATCTAGGTTTACATACACTTAAAAATAACAGGGTTGAAAAAGCCTAATTCCAACTCAGCATAACATGTCAAGTTCTGCTCCAAGTACAGCATATTAATAGGGCAAAAAATAGATAATTTGCTTCAAGTTTCAAAAGTAAGATGCATATAAAACATTCAAATGAAAATGTAAGCTTCCAAGAGTATAGTTATAAAATTAGAGTGGGCAGAATTCAAAGAAGAGAGAGATTAGCATGAGTCAGAGAGAGTTGGTAAAGCTTTCATGGAAGAAGAATGGAGAATATTTGAAGAGGCTCAAGAGAAAAGAAAAAAAGCTGGTTTAAATATAAGTTGAATAATAGACACCAAAAGTTTATATAACTTTGTCAAACTAGTCTATTTATTTAGAACCTTTTATCATCACTGATATGGTCTCCTCTCTTTAACGACCAGAAGTATAAGGTATATAATAAAAATCAAGAAAATGAAGAGAAATACAAAATATGCAATTCACCTGAGATAAATAATACAGTATTTGGCATAAGTATAAAAAGAAAATACAGCACATAAAGCAAAACTTGTTAAACTTCGACTTCTCAAGTTGCTTTTTTATATTATTCTTTTTGATGACTGTATATCTACTTATGAAATGTTTGAAAGTTATGACATTTTATTTCTGTCAAAAACTTTAAGCCACTTGAATCACATGCCTTTAAAAAAAAAACAGTCACAGACGACTGAATTCTTTATATTGAATTATTTCATGTCATAAAAGATATCACATTTGATAGTATGTGTGAAAGTGAAAGTCACTCAGTCATGTCCAACTCTTTGGGACTCCATGGACTATACAGTCCATCAAATTCTTCAGGCTAGAATACTGGAGTGGGTAAGCTCTCCCTTCTCCAGGGGATCTTCCAACCTAGGAATTGAACCTAGGTCTGCAGCACCGCAGGCGGATTCTCTACCAGCTGAGCCACAAGGGAAGCCTGAGAATACTGGAGTGGATAGCCTATCCCTTTTCCATGGGATTGTCCCGACTCAGGAATTGAACTGGGTCTCCTGCCCTGCAGGTATATTCTTTACCAACTGAGCTATCAGGGAAGCACTGATAGTATTTGTGAAAGTGAAAGGGAAAAGTGAAGTCGCTCAGTCGTGTCCGACCCTTTGCGACCCCATGGACTGCAGCCCACCAGGCTCCTCCGTCCATGGGATTTTCCAGGCAAGAGTACTGGAGTGGGGTGCCATTTCCTCCTCCAGGGGATCTTCCTGACCCAGGGATAGAACCTGGGTCTCTCACATCGTAGGCAGATGCTTTACCATCTGAGCCACCAGGGAAGTCTTTCAGACCCAATTCAGAAATGCAGCAAGCTATCAGCAAATAAAGAAAACACATACATTGATTATTCTCCAAGTATATAAACCTATAATCAGAATATTCCACTTCAAAAATCTATTTGTCTCAAAAGTCTAAAATGACCCCTCAGAAAATAAAAAAGTTATCTATTCAATTGGGATTTAAAGATGTCTTCTAATTAACGTCTTAACACAGATTTCTTCTTGGGTAATCCTTAATTCTTTCATTCAATATTCCCACTGCCACTCAAACTAAGTTATCTAGTTCAGCTTCTTTTATTGACACTTAGCCAAATGCCTGCCTACAATAGTAAATACCTCCTCAAATCTTTCTGAGTTGGAAGTAATAGTTCATGAAGAGTATAGCTCTAACACTGTACAAATATGGAAGTCATATGGTGATATAGAAAAAACTCAAAAATAGCACCTTAGAAATTATCAACTCTGTTCGACTTACACAGCAGGCTTGGGACCAAGATCACCTCTTAGGTTCCTTCCAGGATGAAAAGTCTATGCTGCTAGTGTAATATGAATAAACATGGAAGCTTTGCCATCAGCTCTAGATTGGTTACTTTCTCCAGACAATGCTATGTGGTATGATTAAGCCCTGCGCCCTCTATCCTATACATCCACCTGGTGTTAATCTAAGCCTACAAAGCCTGAAAGTTATTTAATCTATTCAGAAAATACATACCTACTTTAGCTACCAGGGAATGGTGAAGAGGAGTCATATAACAGAAATCTGATAGAGATCAGCATATAAAGGGGATTCTGGCAGGAGATGCAGACAGCAGAGAGAAATTAACCTACAAAAACTGGGATTCAAAATCCAAATTTCAATACCTAGAAGATATTAGTGAAAGTCAGGTAGAACTAACTCCTCCCTCATAACCTGTGCTATAGCCAGAAATATTAGTTCTTCGACATGCCCTGTATATCCAGTCCCTTCTACCCAAACTGCTCTCCTCCCAATTCATTAGCTTGGGAAATTCTTTAGCTTAGCTCCTCCCATTCCTTCAAGACTTAAAATAACTATGTTTGTTCAAGAAGCTTTGTCCAACTCCCCAAGGCAAGTTTAGCTACCCTACTATTTTGTGATATCATCCTGCCACCCCCTTATCATTTTAATACTTAGCATACCATACTGAAATTACTTATTTATTTAGTTCTATTCCACATCAGATAGTAACTAAAAAAACAAAATTCTTAGTTAGCTAACAGTTCAGGAACATAAGATATTAGTATTACATCAGAGAAGATATCAGTATATCTTCTGTATGTCCTCAGTAGGGCAAAAACCTGAATTTTTTATTCACAGTTGTGGTTCCTACCCCAAGTACAGTGACAACAACGCAGTATTTGATATCTAAATAAAGAAGTAAAAAACAAACAAAAAAACTGTCCCAAGAAATCAGTAAACCAAGGCAAGGACTGTGGTGCTGAGTACACAAGACCAAGACCTAATTACTAGGTCTAGGATACAGGACTAGACAAGTGGAAGGAGATTCACTGCCAGAGCCCTGGTAGAAATTGAGAGGAAAAACCCCAGACACACAGACTTCAGAATTCACTAAACTAATGGTATAAATACCCTTAGATGACCCTAGTTTCCCAACAAGAATGATCCTCCAGCATGGAGCACAGCTAATAGTCTATGTAGTGGTTAAATTTACAGTACAACTGTGATGTGAAGAAAATCAAATCAGTCATCACTGCCAAAGACATCCAGATTTGGAAGCAGCTAAGTTCCCAGAAAGTTCAAAAGAATACATTAATCTAATTGTTTATACACTCTTATGGAATGAAAGTGTACATTCCCCTAAAATTCGTATGTGGAATCCGTAAGTTTCAACGTGGCTGTATTTGGAGATAACAAACCTGTGCTCCACAGGGTTAAAAAAAAAAAATTCTAAAAAGGTGCCTCAGGGGGTTAACAGAAACAGGTGACAAGCAGAAATTCTTGCGCTTGTCACACAGAACAGCTTGTTAAAACCCCTTCACTTGTACCATGCCTTCACTGATCAAGCTCACCTTACTTTTTGGCTCCTTAACCACCCCTATAGATAATGACTCTGATACAATGGTCACTATAGTAACAAGAAGCATAGTTGTTTAAAAGGACTTGGAGCTGACCCCCATCCAGTTCAAGCCAGCTCAGACTGATTGGGACCACAGACCCTAAAACTAGACCTGTGCATGTATCTGATAAATGATGACGGCAGAGGGCAAAAAACTCCACCCTCTCACATCATGCTAAGAGCCTCTATTTTGGAACATGCATCCCCTGAAGACACATGTAACTCAGATATGCCTACACAGAACACCAATTATTTCACCTCTTCCCTACTTCCAATCATCTTTCCCCACAAGTAAGCCCATTCTGCTTCTTTATCCCATAAATATCTCAAGTCTCTCACATTCAGGAAAGCTGATCTGGGATTAGTTCTCCCCTCTCTTCACTTGCCTGCCTCAGGAATAAACCCAGTCTCTGCTATAAATCTCAAGTGTCTCAGCATTTGGCTTGCTGTGTATCAGGCAAACAAACCTGGTTCTGTTGCAATAGGGCCCTTGAGGAGGAGATAAAAGTTAAAAGAGATCACAGGGGTGGGGCCCTAATCTGAAAGAGTTATTGCCCTTCTAGGGAGAGGAAGACACACCAGATCCCTCTCTCCACCACATGGGGACACAGTGAGATGAGGTATTTGCAAATCAGAAAGGGAATATTCACCATCAGAAACTAAATCAGTTGGTATATTTATCCTTAACTTTTCTAGCCTCTAGAATAACGAGAAGTAAATCCTGTTGTTGAAGCCAGCCTGTCCGACAGCCCACATAAACTAACACATATGCCGAAATTAATTTGGCATACGTGTGTATAATGTCGCAAAATAAGCTGAATAAATTTTGTCTTGTCAGCATTATTTTACTACCTTGGAGGTAGGGAACAGAGCTAAACTGGATGGCTACTGACGTTACCAAATATTCCTAAAATCACAGTGGGCTAATTGACACGTCCACCTTATCTACAATGGAATTTGTCCACTATCTGCTAGGGCTATCCAGCAGTTTAGTGGCCAATAAAACTGAGCTCTCAATGACAGTTTTTGAACCCATTCTGCATCTGTCATTCTATAAAAGTCATGGTATAGCTGCCTCCAAAAATGCACGACTGACAAGGTTACACAGTAACAGACCCAAGGAAACTCAAGCCCAGGTCTTAATGATGATAGAGGATCTAGGGCATTGCTACTGTTAGCTGTGTTGTTTTTTCTTTGTTGATGAAAATGTTCTGAAAGTCCTTAGCAGTCTGGGTGGTGAGGGTTATTTAGGACTGTCTCAGCAGTTGGTGATGGAAGTAGATCCTCTGGCTCTTTGCTACATCAGGAGAGGGGAGGCTTACCCAGAATGTCACATCTGGGAAACCTCCTCACACTGTGTACAGCCTTACTGTCGATGATGGATGGATGCCATAAAAGAAAGTTATTGAGGTATGAATTAACATCATAACTGAATTCTTTCCTGCAGTGATAAGGCCAGAGCCTGCTTGGTTTCTGAAGGAGCTATGTTATATGGCACTGTAAAGAGGGTCACTGCCTTCAGCCTTATTTGTCCATGTTTAATTATTTATGCCTTAAAAAAAGCACACACTATACTCTGACATCTCACTTTCACAGCATTCACTATACAGAAGAGCTTGGTATTAAGCCAGTTTATTTTGGACTCCATCCAAGATAATTTAATTAAGAATATCTAAAGTACCTTGTTATGAGCTGATCTTACCTGTAAATTGGTCCCAGTGAGAGTGCTGTGTTAAAGTTCCCAAAGATATGGTCAAAAAAAGAAAGAAAGAGAGAAAGAAAGAGAAGAAGTTTAAGCTTTTTCTCCTTCTTCTATTAGTATACATATATTGCTGTGCTCACAACCTCTCAATTTTCTTAGTGCAAGTGCAAAAGAGCAGTTGTGCTAACGGACAAAGGCAACTGAGTTTGGGAATGTGTATCAGACTTGCTATTACACTTAAAACACACCAAATGAAGAAACTCTATGGGTTTGCAAACTCAGCCAACTGTAAAATGGAAATAACAGTAATAATTCTAATGGTCTAAAAGAAATAAGTCATTTCCCTTTTGCATCAAGCTATAAAACCCTGTCTAGAATATACTTTGAATATTTTCCTAACAGCCCTACTGGAAACACTAAGAGTGGTACATAAATGATTGGAGTACAAAGTAAAATTAATGAAGGGGTTCCTTTCTACTATGTACAAATCCCAGATTGATGAAATGAACTCTTATTGCACAAATTTTTTCCCTTTTGTTCCCCAAAATTAGAAGGCATTTTGGATATTCAATAAAAGCCTACATAATGCATTTGGTTTTCTGAGTCTATAAAAGGTCAATAACATGTATTACAAAACAGGAAAAGTACCTCAAATACAAGTTAGATGTTTGACACCCTGGACTCCTTTCTCTTTATTTAGAGAATGATAATAATTATATAAGCAAGTAGTAAAAATGATAAAAATATAACCAGGTTTTATATATTACAAAAACTATAACCAAACATCAAACAATTGTGAGTTTTCCCTCAAACTAACATCCATTTTGGTATAAATATGTGAAATTTGGTTACACTTTTGCAAGCTTAAAAATCCATCTTTAAATGAAAGCGAAAACTTTCAGTTTTTTCCTATGTGTATATAATTTTTTGGCACAGAGGGGTAATTTATATGCAAATGTATAACTCTTACAGCTTAAAAATAAATATTTTTAGAACATCATATAATCATATAAAGAATACAGCATTTGCCTAAGTACTCTTTGGATAACAGTAGTAATTAAACATATACAAATATACATCCCTAGATGTGCATGAAACATTTGTCAATTACAATCCTTTTATATTTAATGGATTACATGGGTTATAAAGAAACTACTGAAGAAAAATATTCTAGAGGTCATTATTATTCTATCCAAAATTTTGTTAAACATCTGTTTAATTGAAAACATGGAAAACAAAAACAAAAATGTAAAACAACTGATTTCAGTCATATCCAAATATTGGGAAAGTTTTTGAATGGTCAATTTCTTTTTAAGGGGGTCATATTTGGTATTCTTTTCTTGAGGTTTGAATCATTTTTCCAAGTTAATTTGCTTATAACTTTTAACAGACTCCTGATTTTGAAAAGTAGCATTTGGAGAAGAGTAACATCTTTCATAATCATTTCTATATTCTCTCTGTTAATAAGGGCTCAATACATATCTTGTAAATAAAAAAGACTAGGAATACTTTAAACCAATTATTAAAACTAGCATTATTAGCTAATAGCACTGCTAAGAAAAAGGAAAGCAAGCTTTGGGGTTGAGGGGGCAGTTAACAGTCAAAATGCAAACAAATCTTGAAAGACGGAAGACTGAGGTATTAAAGAGAACTAAGAACTCTAAGAACTTTAAAAAACAAAACAAATGCTCATTTTATATGTTTTAGGTGCAACTCCTACCTAAAGAATAGGGCTTCCCAGGTCATGCAGTGGTAAAGAATCTGCCCGCAAAAAGGGAGAACCCAGTTCAATCCCTGAGTCGGGAAGATCCTCTGGAGAAGGAAATGGTAACCCACTCCAGTATTCTTGCCTGGAGAATCCACGGACAGTGGGCTACAGTCCATGGGGTCACAGAGTCGGACATGACTTCAACAACTGTTCACACGTGCTACATAAAGAACAGGACTGATACACTCTAGACACACTTAAGCATCAAAAGATTTTCTGCTATCAATATTTTCATAAATAGAGACATTCTCTAAATTAAGTCAAATTAAAAATAGAACTTTTGTACATAAGGGGTTTATAAAGCTTTTCAAACAACTCCATTACATTTCTTCTTAATTTACTAAATGTTTTTATATTAATTATAAATTTTACTACTGGGAAAAATTACTTTGAAATGGCCTCTTTATCTATTTATTGTTTTGAATATTCAGGTTCTGAAGTACCATCATGACCTTTTGAGATACTTCTTTTGCCTTCTGCCAGTCTATGATATGAGGGTGAGCTCTGTTCTGCCAGCCTAGTGAGCTGACCAAATAGGACAAGCAGAGTCCCTTCCCCTTAAGCAGGACAGGATGGTTGCTGCCCTCAGATTTGTACTATTCTGCTTCTTGGACCTGATGCTCAGCAAGACTGGCGATTAGAGCTGATGGAGCTAGAAGCCAGGTATCACAGGTGAGACAGAGGCTTCATCCATATCCAAGAGGGAAGCAGCATCCTTATATAGGCAAAGGAAGAAAGCCTGAATTCTCTCATCTAACCTTGGGAGGTAAATTGCCTTTTTCAGGAACATAAAGTAAAATATTACACTCTTTGTAAGACACTTGATTTCAAATGTGCATTTGAAAGGCAATTACTCCTTAGAAAAAGATTCCCAGATTCCCAACACCCTTGAGTAGAACTGTAATAAAAAACACTGCTTTAACATAATGATCCCTCCATGTGCTGTGTTTGCTTACTGTGTCTCTGTTGATAGACTGTTTTGCCTGAGGCACATTAGTTTTACTCTGTTTGGGAAATGAAATAAATATATTAGTTATTTCTTATCAAATGGCATTTTACAGTGTATTTTTTTTCAAATATAAAATAAAAAATCCTAAGACCAGAAAATCGACATAATTCAAATAAAAAATGACTTCCTTCATTCAGACAGCAGCAGGATATATAAGATTAAAACTTTTATATCAAGGACTGGCTTATTGCTCTCTTGATCAACAATGGAAGCACAAGGACACGATTCAATTACATAAATCATCCCTCAGAATTTATGAGGTAATAAAAGCTGAAAAATACAGATTCATAAAGAAGAGATTTTATGAAGCAGCATTCAAAATAATTTCAGTTAATTTCTGATATATATTAGAAACAAAAAGGTTGACATCAGGACTTTAGCTTCTCCTTATTCATTTATTAAAATATCATTATCACTTTAATCCAGGTCCCTTTTTCTCAGAGATAAAAGAGAAAATTAAAAATCACTGTTGCATTCATGAGACAAATTTCTGGCATTTGATTCTAAGAATATGGTATTAGATACTTTGCAAATCTTTTCTGGGGAATACTACTTAAGGTAAACTCTTCCTCCTATTACCTGCCATTGCTTCAAATCTTGCTTCTTTCTCAAGATTCTACTGACCAGGCACAGCTCCATAACTTTTTAAAATAAATTTGTCCTCCTTCTTAAATCAAAGCCAGTTCTATCTGCAAAACTTCTCACAATTACTGCTGTTATTTCCATGCACAAGGACTTCTTGGAAAGAATATCATGAAAGAGAGTTTTCACATCATTTTCCACAGAACAGAACGCTCCACACTGGAACTGCAATGAAAACCATCTCAGATATTCTCTGAGTAAGAAAAAGCCCAACATGAAAATGAAAAAATTGGTGAAAAGTTCAGAAAGAAAAATGCTATACTGTAGCAAGATAAGCAAGACTAATGAAGTATTCTGAGGGAGGAAAGACATGAATTCTTGTTACTACAATTACTCAGACTGCAGCGTTGAGAATGTCACATGGGTAGAGATGGAACAAACATGATGAAGGATGGACCACAGTAGTGGCAGAAGAAATGAGCCATAGTTGGATTCTGAATACATTTTGAAGGTAGAGCCAACATGATCTCTTGATGGATTGAATGTGGGTACAAGGGAAATAGAATAGGCAAAGATGAGTCCCAAATGTTTGGTGTAACAATTCAGAGGGAAAAATCTCCTAGAAATGGGGATGAAATGCTGTGGGAGAACTGGGTCTGAAAGCAAGTAATAGGATACCTCTTTGAAACGTCAGGTCTAGTTATACATCCTTAAAAATCACTTCTCCAAGAATACTGTAATAACGAATATTTCTAAATGAAAAAAAGAATCAAGTATAAAATCAAGAATCAAGGATAAAATGTGCATGTTATTAAAGGTATCATGCATATCAGAAACATAGTGTTTTTTTAAGTGTAAACAGTTAACAGTAGTTATTTCTAGACAGTAAAACAAAATATAGCTGATTTTCACTGTTTTCTTTATACTTAAACTGAACATAAATTACTTTTATAATATGAATAAATACAACAATACCTCAGATATAATATTTAACATTCTCAGATGGACTTTCCCAGGTGGCACTAGTGGTAAAGAACCCATCTGTCAATGCAGGCAGATGTAAGAGACACAGGTTCGATCCCTGGGTCGGTAGATCTCCTGGAGGAAGGCTTGGCAACCCACTCCAGCATTCTTGCCTGGAGAATCCCATGGACAGAGGAGCCTGAAAAGCTGCAGTTTCTAAGATCACATAGAATTGGCCATGACTAAAGCAACTTAGCATGCATGCACGCACACACATTCTCAGATCATGTTCTAACATGTCAATATTTATTCACACATCAAGATTATTAGAAGTTACATCTTTTGCAGGGACAGAAAATAGTGTGAGATAGTTTGATTTCTTAAGGCACTCTTTTTCTTTCAATTTTATTGAAGTTCAGTTGATTTACAGCATTGTATTTAACTTCTGCCATACAGCAAAAGTGATACAATTATACACATATATTCTTTTCCACTATGATTTAGCACAAGATACTGAACATAGTTCGCTATGCTAGATAGTGGTACCTTGCTGTTTGTCCACCCTGTATATAATAGTTTGCATCTAGTAATTCCAAACTCTCAGTCCTTCCTTCCCCCACACTCCCTCCCCCTTGGCAATCATAAGTCTGTTCTCTATTACCTGCAAATCTGTTTTTGCTTTGTAGATATGCCATATTTTAGTGTTTTAGTTTCCACATGTAAGTGCAATCACATGATATTTGTCTTTCTCTTTTTGACTTATTTCACCTAGTATGATAATCTCTAGATTCATCCAAGCTACTTCGAATGGCAGTATTTCATTCTTTTTAATGGCTGAGCAAAATTCCATTGTGTAAGTATTAATACATATCACATCTTGTTTATCTATTCATCTGTCAATAGCTCTTTAGGTTGTTTACATGTCTTGGCTATTGCAAACAGTGCTGTTGTGAACACAAAGGTGCATGTACCTCTTCAAGTTATAGTTTAATCTGGATATATGCCCAAGAGTGGGATTGCTGGGTATATGACAACTCTATTTTAGTTTTTTTGAGGAACCTTCATACTGCTTTCCATAGTGGCTGCATCAATTTACATTCCTATCAATTGTGTAAAGGGTTCCTTTTTTCTCCACATCCCATCCAGTATGTCTTATTTGTAGAATTTTTTTTTTAAGTGATGGTCATTCTGACTGGTATGAACTGTTTGTAGTTTTGTACTGTGTACTGTTTGTAGTTTTGATTTGCACTTCTCTAATAATTAGTGATGATATGCATCTTTTCACGTGCCTATTGGCTATCTGTATGTCTTCTTTGGAGAAATATCTGTGTAGGCCTTCTGCCTGTATTTTGATTGGATTTTTTGTTGCTGTTGTTATTGAATTGTAGAAGCTGTTTGTATATTTTGGAAATTAAGCCCTTGCTGGTCACATCATTGGCAAATATTTTCCCCCTGGTCCATAGGAAGTCTTTTCATTTTGTTTATGGTTTCCTTTGCTGTGTAAAGGAATCAAGGCTTCCCTGATAGCTCAGTTGGTAAAGAATCCACCTGCAATGCAGGAGACCCTGTTTTGATTCCTGGGTGGGGAAGATCCTCTGGAGAAGGGATTGGCTACCCACTCCAGTATTCTTGGGCTTCCCCTATGGCTCAGCTGGCAAAGAATCTGCCTGCAGTGTGTCAGATCTGGGTTCGATCCCTGAGTTGGGAAGATTCCCTGGAGAAGGAAAAGGCTACCCACTCCAGTATTCTGTCCTGGAGAATTGCATGAACTGTATAGTCCATGGGGTCTCGAAGAGTCAGGCACGACTGAACGATTTTCACTTCACTTGCTGTGTAAAAGCTTTTAAGTTTGATTATGTACCATTTGCTTATTTTTACTTTTATTTCTATTGCCTTGCAAGATCAACCTAAGAAAATACTAGTACAATGTATATCAGAGAATTCCTATTCCCTTCTAGGAGTTTTATGGTGTCATTATTTAAGTGTTTAAGCCATTTTGAGTTTATTTTTGTGTATGGTATGAGAGTGTGTTCTAATCTCATTGATTTACAAACAGCTGTCCAACTTTCCCAAAACCACTTGCTGAAGAGACGGTCTTTTCCCCTTTGTATATCCTTGCCTCCTTTGTCAAGATTAATTTTTTAAAATTTAAATGTATTTATTTTAATTGGAGGCTAATTACTTTGCAATACTGTGGTGGTTTTTGCCATACATTGACATGAATCAGCCATGGGTGTACATGTGTCCCCCATCCTGAACCCCCCTCCCACCTCCCTCCCCATCCCACCCCTCAGGGGCATCCCAGTGCACCAGCCCTGAGCACCCGTCTCATGCAGTAAACCTGGACTGACGATCTATTTCACATATGATAATATACATGTTTCAATGCTATTCTCTCAGATCATCCCACCCTCATCTTCTCCCAGAGTCCAAAAGTCTGTTCTTTACATCTGTGTCTCTTTTGCTATCTTGCATATAGGGTCATCATTACCATCTTTATAAATTCCATATATATGTGTTAGTATACTATATTGGTGTTTTATTTCTGACTTACTTCACTCTGTATAATGGGCTCCAGTTTCATCCATCTCATTAGAACTGATTCAAATGAATTCTTTTTAACGGCTGAGTAATATTCCATTGTGTATATGTACCACAGCTTCCTTATCCATTCGTCTGTTGATGGACATTTAGGTTGCTTCCATGTCCTGACTATAATAAGCAGTGCTGCGATGAACATTGGGGTGCACGTGTCTCTTTCAGATCTAGATTCCTCAGTGTGTATGCCCAGGAGTGGGATTGCTGGGTCATATGGCAGTTCTATTTTCAGTTTTTAAGGAATCTCCACGCTGTTCACCATAGTGGCTGTACTAGTTTGCATTCCCACCAACAGTGTAAGAGGCTTCCCTTTTCTCCACATCCGCTCCAGCATTTATTGTTTGTAACCATTCTGACCAGCATGAGATGGTACCTCATTGTGGTTTTGATTTGGATTTCTCTGATAATGAGTGATGTTCAGCTAAAGATTAATTTTCCATAGGTGTGTGCATTTATTTCTGAGCTCTCAACTCTGTTTCACTGATCCATATGTCTATTTTTGAAGGTATTCATTTTTTAAATAAACTTTTTTAGTTTATAGTAATTTTATATTTACAGAAAAGTTGCGAAGATAAGCAGAGTTCCTACACACCCTACATTGAGATTCCCCTAATGTTAGTATCTTACGTAATGATGGTAGACTTGTCAAAACCAAAAACTTAACAACAGTTCAATGCTATTAACTAAACAGGCAATGCTATTAACTAAAGACTTAATTCATATTTCACCAGTTTTTCCACTAACGTGCTTTTTGCGGTTCCAAGATTGAAGCCAGAATACCCTACAGCATTTGGTCACTGTGTCTTCTTATTCTCATGTCAATCTAAGTTTCTTGTCTTGCCTTGTTTTTCATAAACTTGGCAGTTTCAAAGACTGCTGGTCAGGTATTCTGCAGTTCCTCAATTTGAATTTGGTTAACATTTTCTGCATGATTAGACTGGGGTTACGGGTTTAGGAGAAGAATGCCATAGAGATGAACTGTCTTTCCCATCATGTCGTATCAGGAGGCACATGATATCCCCTGACAATATACCATGAACCTCTACTTTTACAGTAGAAGTTTATCTACTGTAAATTTACTATTTTTCTCCTTCCATTATTTTTTTCTTTTACTAATGTGTCACCGTGTCCAGTCTACACTCACAGGGAGGGAATTAAACCTCATATTCCAGAATGGGAGGGCCTATATATCTTATCTGACATTTTTTTCTATAAGAATTGTACCTTCTCCCCATTCTCTTTTTTTTAATGACTTATTAATATGGACTAATAGATATTTATGTTACAGTATATAATTTTATTTTGATTCTTCTAATAGTATAGTAAAAGTAAGGAGGACAGATATTTCCATCAATATTTTACAGATGAGTATATGGTTCAATGCTTATAAATATACACAATTCACAACAGAGACTCAGGGTGAAGAAAAATCACAGGGTGCTTCCTGAAAGGGAACAAAATATACCACTCCAAAATATACCTCTAATTTCGGGGGGCTGGTTATTTTAAGAAACAGCAGAGAAAGGAGAAGTTCTGAAAACTGTGACGCTAGCCTTCTATGAGAGATATTTGCATTTATAAGGGGGATGTCTATTTGTAAGGTTGTCTCCCTCTCTAGACCTGGAAGAAAAGGTTGAATATATTTGTAGAAACTCTTAGTAATGGAGAGGGACTGACTCAAATCTTCATAACAACCATACCCTTGTTCACTGTGCTTTGCCTGAAAAACTTCCCCAGCTGTGTTACCCCATCCAACATGCTTTTTGTCTTTAGCTGGAGATGGTACTTAAGGTGGTGTGTGTTCAGTTGTGTCCAACCCTGCACTCCATGGACTGTAGCCCACCAGGCTCCTCTGTGGCTTCTCTGTGCATGTAATTTTCCAGGTTCTTACTCCTCCAGGGAATTTTCCCAACCCAGGGATCAAACCAGTGTCTCTTCCATCCCCTGCATTGACAGCAGGATTCCATACAACTAGCACCACCTGGGAAGACCATTTAAGGTGGTGGCTTGGACCATTTGGGAGTTAGTTTTCCTGGCTATCTTCCATGAATACAGGACACATCCATGTTATTAACCTTTTGTTTGTTTTTTTCCATTAGTCTGTCTTTTATTACAGGGATGTCTCAACCAAGGACCTAGAAGGCAGAGGGAAAATTATTTCACCTCCTCCACACTTGCAGTCATGCACCTCAGAGGGAACTGCATATGGGAACATTCAGTATCTTGGCCAGAAAAATGGGTTATAATAAAGTATTATTAAGAGAATTTCCGTGGAACTCTAGATAATAGTTTCAGGAAACAAACCACTTGTCTTATAGGGACTACATTCTTTCCATTTAAGTTAAGCCTAAAAATTGGCTATTAGGTCATAATCATAAAATAAGGAAAACACTCATTTATGCAACATGATGTCTATGCTTCACATAAACAGCCTCTTCCAAAATTGACAATTAGACCACATTTACTTTGCCTTATGTACTAGAGAAACTATCTATGAAAAAAACAAAAAAGAAGTTACTCTTGCCATGAGTGGAACGCATGTCCAAGGAGATAAGTACCAACTTTCCTGGTGGGTGGAGAGGCAGATAGGTAGGTTGGAGACAGATTAATCTCATTTTCTATTTATTAAAAAGCAACGACTATTTACAGGGTGCTTTAAGAACTGTGTATCAAAAGTTAGTATTTAGGAAGAAAACCTAAGCATGAATAAACTGGTCGGTTTCATTAACAAATATGACAGAGAAAAAACTTAAATGCCTCTCTATTTTTGTCTTGGGATTCAACAATAATAGCAATTGATTGAATAAAAGTGAATACAAGGAAAAATCTGTGCAATGAGTTAATGAATTTTAAATAGAAAATTATTATTTTATGCTTTCAGTTCAAATGAAGCTACATATAACATATATAGACATTTCATTTCTCCTTATTCCTTCCAAACTATTACAGAAACTATCTTGATATAAACAAACTATCAGTTTCCATAGAATTTTACATCAGTCCATGAAATGTCTTAAACAAGGAAACAGGTTTGGGACCAATTCACTATGAGTACCAGGAACAAGAGGTTTCCTAACTTTATGGATGCCAACTAAAGAATGTCACTCTCCACCCTGTTCCTCAAGGACTGAGGCATTGGCCACTGCAGTTGTTTGAACACACCCTGAAAGGAATTCAGGACGGAGATCAGGAATCAGGCTCTCTGTGCTCTGGGAAAACTGGCAGAACAGGCCTTCAGATAGCTAAATATTCTTAGGATAAAATTTTATGAACTCGTTTTCTTGCATTTCCCCATACTCAGAAAAGTACTAAAATCATTAACTAAGATATCTGCACCTCAAAACTAGCAGTAACCTTTGATACAGATGTGTGCTTGACTACAAGGACCCCTTCTCCCAAATTACATGTATGCTGACCTCCTCCCTTCCCACTTTGGAACAGTTTCTCAGAGCTATCTGAGAGGCTGTCTCCGGGCTATAGTCCTCAAAAAGTCCTCAAATATAACTGAAACACACAGCTCCCACATTGTGCATATTTATCTCAGTCCAACACAGAGAGAATGAATAACATCAGGTCACAGAGAAGCTAGAGCAACACCAACACCAATATCCCACATTCTTCAGAATAATTCAGAGTATATGGAATAGATGCCAAAGGGAGTAAGTACTCTGATTATATTTCTACATAGCACCGAATTCCCTTTAAAGAAAGAAGACTGTTACATTCTAAAAGCAAAGCAGAATTTCCAAGTGTTACGGTTCATTCTGAATTTCTGAACTTTGCTGAAAATTTTTAAAAATTAATGAAAAAGGCAACTCATGTTTTCTTGTACCTTATTTACTTTGTGTATCAAAGGGAAAATGAAGATAATGCAAGAGTATACAGATGCCTAAAAGTCTTATGACTAAGAAAATCTGTACTTTCTAAACAACCCCAAATTGACTAAATGATCTGAAAAGAAGATTTTTTTGTTGTTTTATTATGGTGTCCAAGAGGCACCATGGGAATGTAATCTAAAGGCCAAGATACTAGAAATATGTTCTATAAAGACCTCATAGCAAAACACTTGATCCGCGGACTTGAGAAGCAAACTGAACACTTATAATTAGCACAGTTAAAACACAAGTGTAGCATCTTGCCAAAATTTTGTTTTACAAAAAAGGAGGAGGAGGGGGAAGAGTGAGTTGACGCTAAGTGTTTAGACACTGGAATAATTTTTCCCATAAATTAAAAATAAATATCATATTGCTAGGGTGAATTTTGAGAATCATAGATTCAAAAGACTTAAATATCACATAATAAGCATATATGATACTATTTTTAGCAAGTATAATAAATATGAACCCACTCTAGTATTCTTGCCTGGAGAATCCCAGGGACAGAGGAGCCTGGTGTGTCCACAGTGTCACAAAGAGTCAGAGATGACTGAAGTGACTTGGCATGTAGGCAGATGTAATAAACATGCACATATACATATGAGTATAGGACATGCAACTGCAACTATATTATTTCAGAATAGATAGATGCAATACTTCAGAAAGATACCAAGGATGTCACTATCTGTAGAATATTCCACCACAATGGCACATTTGTTGCTAGGAGACCCAGTGAGATGAATAAAAAAAGAAAGTTTCAACCATGTAAAGATCTGATGTAAGTCTGTAAACAGAACAAACTCATTTCTGGTCTTTATGCTCTAACCTTTGCGAGATTTGCATTGCTCCATAAAGAAATCTTAAATAGGCAACTTAGAAAACCCAGTAGCTACTACAGCATCAGGGATGCTCTAAGTTCTTAAACCAGTATCTCTATAGGCCTGCATAATCGCCATTCATCCCTCAGTTGGTAAAACCACCACAAAATCACTCATTCATTCAAAAAAAATTATGAATCACTGACTACTCAGTCAGTGATAACAAACTCTGGAGAAAATCGAGCAAAACACAATTCCTTTCCACTGAAAAAAATAAAATCATATATATTGTTACGGAAACACAAGTCCATTGCCTGAAGCACAGTGAGACCAAACAATACCGAAATGTCAGCATTTGAAAAAGAGAAAGGTTAACTGAGGGCCATGCAAGGAGATGGGTGGCTCACGCCTTAAAGCCCCCCAACCCCCCTTTTCCAGGAAAGGTGATGGAGGGGTGTAAGTGGCTGCAAAATTCATCCTGTCAGGGCCTTAGTTCTTGAGGTCAGGTCATGGTCAGGTAACGAGGCTCCTGTAAACCACCAAACAGATGTTCTTCTCTGTCCCGGTAAGAAAGAGCGAGGTCCCCAGGCTCAACTCTCATCCCTGGAGGCCCAGGCCTGGCTGAGAGGAGGCAGCTCTCAGCTAGCGGCTCCCTCGGGGGCAGGTCCCCAGACGCTGCCCAGCTGGCATCACTGCGGGAGCCAGATGCCCAGAACCAAACTGTCCCTCAGGCTCCGCAAGCTGCCCAAATCTACAGACTACGTGCCAAAGAGACTGCTACAGCCATTAAGTCGCAGAGGTGGGGTCCCCGGAGGCACAGACCAATAGCTGAGCAAGACCACTAAGGGTCCCTCATCGCCAGGTACTCGCCTGGGGGAAGGGCCCACCGTGGCACCGGTCAATGGCTGAGCAGCCATCAATGGTCTTCCAGGAGCCGCTGCCCAGTAGCAGAGTTCAGGGACAGCTATCTGCCGCAGAGGCCGAGTGCTGGGGGCCGGGCAGGGCCAGCAATGCTGTTACAGTATTCATCCAATGATCACACACAGAAATGTGAACACTTGACTGTCACACGTGCTCCAAAAGAGACATACAGGTCGCTTTACAATTTGTTAATGGATGAAGTTGACTTGATTAGGGAGATCAGGAAAAGCATCCCTGAGAAAATGACACTTTACAATGATATCAACAACATGGAAATGTTAACTAGGTTAGAAAAAGAGGAAACGGTTAAGAAAATAAGGCCTTAGGGCATGGAGAACGCCAGGAGGCAGTGTAGCTAGAAAAGGTAAGCTGAGGCAGAAACCAGAGTACGGGTGTCACTGGGAATCATGTTAAGGACTTTTGTTTTTCCCTGCAGAGCAACAGGCTAGCTTTGAGGTGTTAACAGCAAGGGAGAAAATGCGATTAGATATGCATTTTAAATGCTCACTTTGGCCACTGTGTAAGGAGAAAACAGTGGAGCCAGAGGACATGTGGGAAAGATTAGTTCAGGCGAGGAGGCTGGCTGCAGGAGAGTCATGAAGCCAGTCAATATGCATTTAGGAGACAAAATCAAAAGGACCAGGTAATGACCGCACACGGGATAAGGGAAGAGTCAGGGATGATTCGAGGGCTTCTGACTCTCATTTCCTTAACTTTTAAAGTTCTTTATAATCCCAGATCTGGGGTCATTAATTATAGTGGCAAATTATAGACCGTTTTGATGACAGAACGAGAAAAGAGGACACCAAGAAAAATACCGATGTCTCCCGCTTAAGCAGAAATGTGTCATTAGTGAAAATAAGGAACACTGGAAGAGGGCCAGGGTTTATCTGTCTGTTGCCTTGATGTTTGGTTACTTTGAGAAATTAGTTGAATTTTGGTCATGTTGAATGTGTCAGAAATGACCAACTGTCAGCCAAAGATGGGTGCTTATTTCATAGAACAGAATTATTGTGGGAATTAGCTGCTCAAAGATTCAATCCTCCCCAATCCTGTGCATCTAGATGGGGCCAGGTGCTTGTTCTCACTAAGGGAGTATGCATGCTCCCTTATACTGCCAATAGTACTGGGCTGCAAAGCTTAAGAAGTAGGTGTGATTTTTTTTTCCTGCCTCCTTCTTCCCCATCCACTGACCTCATGCAAGAAGTCTGCTGCTGCTGCTAAGTCACTTCAGTCGTGTCCAACTCTGTGCGACCCCATAGATGGCAGCCCACCAGGCTCCCCTGTCCCTGGGATTCTCCAGGCAAGAAGACTGGAGTGGGTTGCCATTTCCTTCTCCAATGCACAAAAGTGAAACGTGAAAGTAAAGTCACTCAGTCGTGTTCGACTCTTAGCGACCCCATGGACTGCAGCCTACCAGGCTCCTCCGTCCATGGGATTTTCCAGGCAAGAGTACTGGAGTGGAGTGCCATTGCCTTCTCCATGTAAGAAGTCTACAAGCCTTAAAAGAGAGCAAAACTCCAAGTATAAGGGAATAGGCTTCCCTAAAAATTACCATGTAGAAGGCTGCTCGCCAACCAGAAATTCTGAACTGGGCTAAGAAAACAAGTTGTACTGTGCAATTCCACTGGAATTTTGGACTATGTTTGTTACAATAGCTAGCAATATCCCAACTAAACCATGGAACGTGATATACCTTTGAAACTTTCAAGGGAAGCCGTCAGATAGGCAATTAGATACACAGATCCAGAGTTCAAGGAGGAATTCTGACTGAAAATATTAACTTGAGAATCATCTAGGTAATGGTGATGGTTAAACCTGAAGGCACAGATGAGACTGCTTAAGGAGAAAATGCAATTAAGAGAGGAGCCAGTTCAACAGTAGAGAAGACTTCAGAAGTATCAAGTCATTTCCTTCTTACAGATGTAGAGGTAGAGTGGTTAAATGGTTACTAGTATCCAGAAGTATCTATTCAGTGATAGTCAAGTAGCCTCAACTATCCTGCTAGCTGCTAGCCTTAACTAGCCTGCTCCACGAATATTTACTGAGCAACTACTATATCTCAGGAACCGTGTGCGGCATATGGAAAAAATGTTTCAAAAAGGAACTAAAGAGTCTCTTGATAAAGGTGAAAGAGGAGAGTGAAAAAGCTCGCTTCAAACTCAACATTCAAAAAACTAAGATCATGGCATCTGGTCCCACCACTTCATGGCAAATGGGGGGGGGGGGGAAATGGAAACAGTGACAAGTTTTATTTTCCTGGGCTCCAAAATCACCACAGATGGTGACTGCAGCCATGAAATTAAAGGACACTTGCTCCTTGGAAGAAAAGCTATAACACACCTAGACAATGTATTATAAAGCAGAGACATCACTTTGCCAACAAAGGTCTGTATAGTCAAAGTCATGGCTTTTTCAACAGTAATGTACAAATGTGAGAGGTGGACCATAAAGAAGGCTGAGTGCCAAAGAATTGATGCTTTCAAACTGTGGTGTTGGAGAAGACGCTCGAGAGTTCCTTGCACAGCAAGCTTATCAAACCAGTCAATCCTAAAGGAAATCAATCATGAATATTCATTGGAAGGACTGATGCTGAAGCTCCAATACTTTGGCCACTTGATGAGAAGAGTCAACTCATTGGAAAAGACCCTGATGCTGGGAAAGATTGATGGCATGAGGGAAAGGGGGCGACAGAGGCTGAGATGGTTGGATGGCATCACTGACTCAATGGACATGAGTTTGAGTAAACTCCGGGAGATGGTGAAGGACAGGGAACCCTGGCATGCTACAGTCCATGGGGTCACAGAGTCGGACACAACTTCACAACTGATCAGTAACAAAAGCATTGCTACGAGAGCTTATAACAGGGGACTCCACCTGGCCATAAAGCCAGTGGAAGTTTCACAGAGAATCTTTTAAGCAGGGGCCTAAAGGCACAGTAGCAGCTAGGTGAGAGTGGGTGGGCAGAGCCTCCCTGACCTGAGTACAGCATGAAGCTCCTGAAGGCAAGAAGCTTGAGACATTTGAGAAAGTGAAGGAGTCACAATATGGTAAGGGGAGAAGAGGGCCAAAAGCTAACTAAGGATGAGATCATTCCAGAACCCTTCAGGCTCTACAGTAAGGATTCTGGACTTTATCAAAAGTGATGGGATACAATTTGAGGGTATTATGCAAAGAAAGAGCATAAAATAATGACATGAGAACTTCGTTTCATGTATGTGATCTTAAGGAGGTTTTTACAAGCTGTTTAACACTATAACCACCTATCAGAGAAGGTTATTCAGAGGATGTGACTGTCACTTGACCTACAAGCTGGACCTGGGCAATCAGAGGCTTCTTGCCTCCTCCTCTGGGCATGGAATGGATACTCTGACCACCACTCTGGCACTGGGAGCTACTTCAAGAGTGCAACCTTGAGACAGCAATGTACTATTAAGACCATCTAAATGGTATACATGATTAAACCCCAGACGGCCCCCTCCATAAACTCTTATGACTCTGGAGAGCAGGTATAGAGATCTATTCATCTTGCGGCTGCCCAAGGCAAGTCTACTATATAAGTCCCTTTGTTCATTAAACCTGCAACCTACCAATCTAGAATAGTCTGTCTCTTTCTCTGATTTTCCCTTGCCTTCCATGTATAGGGATAGATTCAGATTTCACCTGGGAATCTCCTGAGGTTCTTCTGTAACTGAATTCAAATAGCACTAAGCAACTCTATTACATAGGGTTTACATTTAAATTGTTCATTTTATTACTCAGGAGAACAGTGACGTTTCCCAGTGAAGGAGAAATGCTCAGGAACAATGAAGAGAGAGAAATAACGATTCTACTACTTCTCCTAGAAGTCTAATGGGAGAGTAACAGAGATGAAGAAAGTAGAACGAATAGGATATAAAAGCCTCAAGAGTTACTCTGAAGAATGGAAAACTGTCTGAAGGACCTATTGAAGTAATTCAAGCATATTTACATGAGTGCTAACATAAACACTTGATTCAAGTGGACAGAGCAGTGGCCTGCAAAGCAAGCTGCATTTTAATAGTAACAACTTACTGTAGGGGTAAAAAAATAAAAATAAAAAATTCTACAAATCCCTGGCTTAAAGTTCCATAGCAAAATTCAGAAGGTAGAAGGCAGAACAAAGAATGCTTTGTTCCCCTATTCAAATCTGTTGATTTGACTTTAAATTATTTTTAAAGCTTAAAGGTTTGACTGTATTTCTCTAAAATTTGTATTTATGGACCATTAGTTACATTTGCTTTTCAGATCCCTTTCAGATTTACAGAAGAGAACACTTCCAACAGTTACTTAGGATATGAGAGTAGCTGCACTGGTCCTGAGTAGCATTTCTTTAGGCTTCCTATACAGTCTACAATAAAGAAAGGAGGATTGAAAGATTTTTGCTTTTTTTTTTCACTTCATTCCATTATAAATCATAAGAGCCTATCACAATTAACTCCCCATCCTTACCTTAGTGCCTCATCCGACCCAGCACATTTTTAGTTCAATATTAAACTTTTCAGAAGAGTAAACCCAGTCTTTCCTTTGAGGTAACAAAACAAGAGGTATAGCAGATTTCATTTCACAAAATGCACTTCTTCTACTGGTAATTTAAAAATGAACTGAAGTAAAATAAAAGAACCTTGGTGCAATCATTTAGCTTTTTTCCATTAAAGTAACATTTTAATGTAATAGTTTGAACACACTGCACACTGCTTTTGGACATTTCTCAGAAACATCTCTATTGATATCTCCATCACAAAACAGAACACACATACACTACACATTGGCAAGACTATTTTCAACCATGGCAGTTACCTAACAGATTTGAAGGCTCTCCATTTGGAAATAAAGAGGGCAAATAAATTCTAAAGAAGTACTCAGAACTTTACTTTTTCTTATCATTGAAACTTCTTGGTGCAAACAGCCATTTAGTAAAATTACACTTTGAAGAGGTTCCACAAAATGTTGAGAAGAAAAAAACCCACACGTGGTAACTCAATAATATTTGTAGTTTAAAAATGGAGGTTATTTTTTTAATTGCTTCTAAATTCAAATCTCTAACCTAGGGGTGAGAGCTGGCCATCATGTTGAAGAGGGAACAACAGTCTGTTTTTCCCACAGGGAGCATTAGGGCCCAGTGTGGTGAATAACCTTGTACTTCTGGCTACAGCTAGATGTTCCACAAGGTTGCAATGGGGAAAGACTTCTTTTCAACGTTTTACTCTTTCATTACATTAGCCTCCATCATTAGAATCAATTTCAGTAGTTTTATGTGGTTCACGAATAAAATAGTCAGAACAACATTATCCTGAAGTCTCTTCACCTCTCTTTAGCCTTCATTATCTCAACTGTAAAATGAAAGAGTTGGTCTTCAGGACCTAACTTTGTATTAATTAGTAAATGTGACAGTGAATCATTTTTCAAATAGGAACTTGTGAAAAGTAAAGGATAAAGGACTGACCCCAAGGTCACAAGTTACTGAAGTTAACAGTGCCTACGCCATACGCTTATCCTGAAGTTGGGATTAAAGGGTTCAGATGAGATGCTGGACATACAGTGGTCACTCCACTCCTGTCACTTCCCTTTCATCTTTTCATTCAGATGACCTTCTTAGACCTCCTACAGAGGATTTACCTATGAATTGCATGAATACTGAACTTCTTTAGGAATGTCACCTTGTCTTAGAGTTTCCTATGTCTTGTCAATTGCCAGGCACACTGGTGAGGGATCAATATCTGTTCAGTAAATAAGGCTGATGAAGGGACCCTTGGAATATATTGGCCCTGCCTGCCAGGTCCCAAAGATTCCTGATGGAACTCGAGGTTACCAGATCTGTGCCCCGCAACACCTATTCCCCTGTCCTGCTAAGAAATACCAAAGGACTTACAACAACAGAAGAAACATTTGCTTTTGCTGCAGCAATAACAAGTAATGGGAGGTTCAGGTGTACACCAGCAGCCTGGGAGGATGAGCCCCAGTGCTGTAGTCGCCTGCTTCCATGGTTTATTTTCAGAAATTTCCCCCAAAGTCTAAAGATAAAACCTATGGAGCTAATTACATACCTGTGTGGGACCCATCAATACTTTAAAATTTGAGAAAATCGTTTAAATGATTAGCAATTCACCTTTTTTTTTCCCTGAACTTAAACTTCATTTGGAGTAACATTTGTAATGTGTCTTTGCAATTTACAATGTATGAGGCTACTATTCTATGATGTTTTGAAAGCCTAATTTTACAGCCCCCAAATTTTTAACAGACAACACACTGTGTGTGTGTGTATTTTTTTTTTATTCCTCTTTTCTTCTTTAATCCATCACTCACTTTAGATTTAACCTTCACTCTTTCAAAATATGAAAGATCTTGGAAAAACACTTTTTAAATATTTCTGGTTTTTACTATGTTAATCATAGTATGCCATCATAAAATCCTCAAATGCAAATGATACTTTTGTAGGGACACCTACAGGGATACCTTTTAAGGGACACATAAGTTAATCATTTCACATATTCCACACTCTTTTTTTTTTTTCCTTATCACATTTTATTGAAAGTCAAACAGGTCATATAACTGGCTCAAAGTCTTAACAGCTGGTAGAATCTGAACTTAATTGTTACATAAAATAGAGGTTGTACTTAACACCTAAGATTCTATGATTCTATCAGTGGTCCTTAAACTCTCCAAAGGGAAGTGTTTTGTGGTAAATTTCAGACCTCATGGCAGACTTGACTTCGAAGTTCCTTGTGGCTATGGCCTGTGTCTTCCTGTATCTTGTGTCTGGCAGGCAGAAGAGATTGGATGTTTAGTGAACATTTGAAGAGAATCTATTATCAACCCCTTGGACTCTTGAGAACCTAACTATGAAGCCACCAGTTGGACAGCTGCCAATCACATCCAGATTCCTCTCCTGTCCAGAGTTATCCCCTGAAATGGGATCCTAGATTTTTCTCTAAAATCTGAATTTATGACTCTTTTGGCCGTGTACCCACTGCTTGAAGAGGTAGGGAAAGAAGACAACTTCTGCCTCCTCTTGGGAAGTCAGTGGAAATCCTGCCCACCCTCTAGACCCAATTCAAGTCCCATTCCTTCCTTCAGCCTTCCCTGCCCCTGCCAGACTCTCTCCACCTCTCACCCATCTCCCCATAGGGTCTGCTCTAGATGCTCCCAATGACACTTACTCTCCACAGAAATACTCTTTATCAGCTTTATGAAATGCAATTTATGTACCCCACAATTCAGTCATTTAACATGTGCAATTCAATGGGTTTTAGTAGATCCATATTTTAAACTCATATTTATTAAAAAGATATGAAGTACAAAGTAATAATTACACTTATCTAATCTAATGGGGCCAATTGATAATTCTGATTGGTTGACTTTAACTTCACTGAAAACAAAATTAATCAAGCAGTTGAACTGCACTGGTTTTTTACATACACAGGCAAGAAATGTCCCAGAAGAAGCCTAAATTAAGCAAATGAATGAAAGCTGCAAAGCTACTCCAGAGCTGATCTGGGGCACAGTAGACATCAGGGACAAATTGAACATCCACTTGTTCAATCTGCCTGATCTCTTGCCAAGATTATTCACACTTTTCAGCACCAAACATCCAACCAGCTCTGTTCAAAACATTTTGAGAATTTTCAACTAGTTAAATTTTTACTCTTCCAATTTCTCTTAGCCATTTTGGAGGCAAAAGCTAACAAATCTCTCTTTTCCCTGCAGTCTTTGTTGTGGGTCTGTTGATGCTGAGAGAGTTAGACTTGCTGGGATGTCTTCAATCTTCAATGTTCTTTTTTGGGTCAGTGACACCATATAATGGGATCACCCCACTAACTCTATGCATTTCAGGGCATACTGAATGTTCTCCTAAAGCACTAAAAGCAGTCATCTATTTTTAAATGGGGAAATTAATGTAATACAAAATAGCATCTATCAGCAAACCACAACAGTTCTTAATCACTTTTAATCTAAATCTTCCACAAAAGTGCTTTGACTGATTTGAGTTACCATTTTAATGATACTTATTTCATCTCTTGAAATGAGACAAGCTGCTGTTTGAAAACACATATCACTCTGAACGCTGTGTAAGGGTTTTTATCATTGTTTTTAAACCAAAGGAAATCTTTAAACACACACAGTGGGAGATTTTAATAGATCACAGATAAGGTGTTCTGGTACAACCAAAGTTACTGAAGTATACAACAGAGTCAGCTTAAGGGCTTTTCAAAGCAAATTTCAACTTAAATGCTGCTTAGGACAGTTTAATATGCCCATTTTAACCCATTCTGAATATTCTAATGATCCCTTTAATAGTATCTGAGAAAAAAATTATCCATTGTCAACAATAAGAAATTGATATGCAATAACTGGCAAATTTAGGGCTAAAGGCACAGCATTCTCAGTGGTACCTAATTTTGTGTTCAAAATCAGTGCCAATATATTATTATACTTTAAAAGCAGACTTTTAGATGAACCTTGTCAATTAATTAGTATCAATAACCTATTCTAAACTAGACTATCTTTTGACTGCAGTTGTTAATTCACAAATAATAGGTTATCTCTTTAAAAATTCTTCTGGTTTAGTCTTAACGACTGGATATCTTTCAAAAGGCTATCGGGGACTCCCTCACTTCCTGAAACAGAGCACAGTGAACTCAACTTTTCATACAGGCAGAGAAGCAGAAAGGCACCCAGCCTGCTATCCCAACTCCAAATCAGGAGATCTGGTTCTAAAGCTCAAACTCTTCACTCTCTAACTGGGACACTAACTTTTAAACTGTAAATTACTTTGAAAGTTATTTTAAGCTCCTATAATAACACCCTTAAATGCAAGGCGAGGTGACTCAGAGCTGATGGTACTCTCCCTTCAAATTGTCCCCAAATGCTACACTTATCTTTGGCCCTTTCAACTTTTCACTGGGTAATATAGTTGTCACTGCCACTGGCGTACCTGCCATAAAGCTCTTTCTTTTCTTCACCCTGCCCCTTCAAATGGTTTCCTATGGTTCATAATAACTGATAACAATCATTTTCATGTATATCCATTTCAGTCTCTTACTTGGTGCATGAATTGTGTGTGATGGATCAGCCTGGGTGTGCAGGAACCCCTTTTACTTCTTTTCAGGATCCTGATAATTTGCTATATTGATGCTACTGTATATACATTAAGATAATCCAAAAAGGCAAAGTGCTTCCTAAATGTAAAAATCAGTACTTTCAGTTACATGCAGATAAATTCTATTAGCAACACACAAATTGTCAAAGGTCATGAAGTTAATGGCAAATCTACAACTAAACCCCAAGGATCCTGCCTCCCAGGTTCTAAAGAAATGGTCTATATATTTTGCCTTCTTTTCCTACTACTTATTTCCTACTGAATAGCTTTCCTCTCCCACCTTGACTGCCTCCCAATACAGCTAAACCTTCCCCGCCCTCCCTGAGAACTCTGACCCAGCACCACTGGGTCTCCACCACTCTGCCCGACGACCCTATCTGTCATTCCATCTCAACAATCATTCCTCGGAAGATCCTTCATTATCAGCTATGCACCCCCTCTTTTCACTCTCACATGACGGGAAACAGAATCAAGTTTCTATTTCTTCATACCTGACCTGAAGATCTTGTTTTATCAACAGAAGTACTGACAGTTTTATCAAACATGTTTTGTAAGGAAAATACTTGTTTTTTGTTTTTTCCTTATCATCATTTTTATTGTAGCTATTATCCTAGGCTCTCATTATCTTACATTATCTTAAAACCAGGTATGTCCTGTTACAGCTTAACTAAAGTTTTCCTCCATGGGAATTGGTCCAATATTCTCTAACTATTTTTCCTTAAACAATGCTTAGAACATGTCACCATACAACAAAGAAACTATATTGGCTGTCACTTATCACATAAAACTTAAACTCCTCCGTCAGGTTTCAAAACTCTTCCTAATGACAAAAGTCACATTTATTGAGTATTTAACAGGTGCCGGTGACTATTATAGTCATTTTATATGTATTAATTACTTTAATTCTTCCAATAAGTCAATGAGGTAAGTACTATTATCATCCTCTTTGAACAGATTCAGAGGTGCAGAGGGGTGAAGCAATTTGTGCAAGGTAACACAAACTGTAGAGTCAGCATTTGAGAATCTGATTCCAGCAGCTGAACTCTTAAAAACTACACTAAACATCAAAATCCATAATCTTCACTAACTCTATCCATTCATAACCTGCACGACACCCACATAAAAACTTCAGTCTAAACAGCAGAGTCCTAGCAATTCCCTGGCGGTCCATTGGTTAGGACTCTGCACGTTCACTGTGAGGGACACATGTTTGATCCCTGGTGGGGAAGCTTAGATCCCACACACCACACAAAATGGCAAAAAATTAAATAAGTAAACAAGAGACTTCAGTCTCAGATCAATCCAGGCTCCTGCCTCTTTTTTTTAAATCTGATGTCCAATCATCTAAATTTTATCCATGTTTCAACACTCAACTAGACTTACCACATTGGTGCAATTTCCCTGAGATAATCTAATCATTTTAGTATTACTGACCAGATGGAAGAAAAGCTCCTTATCATTACCTTCCTGTTTTGAATTTGATGGGGTTTAGGACATGCTACCCCCAAATATGACACCTTGATGTACTGAATATTTTAAGCTGAAGGAGTTTGAAAAACGAGGAGAAGCAAAGCCATTTTGATTTCCCTTCAGCCTTCTCCCTTGAAACAGGTCAGAAAACTCTTGTGTAGAAGGTGCCCTCCATACACCCAGAGGAAAAGAACACCCTTATCTCTGAAGACAAAGAGATGCCAAGAAGAATTTTAACAGGCTTACCAAACTTCCCCCATTTTACTACACTTACAACCTGTCATATTTCTACACAATCGCCCACTCTTCAAACCTACCATGCATGTACTCAGGGCAAACTGCTTCTTCTGTCCTTCTTTTATGAAGGCTCTTGTGACATAGAAAAATTAAATAAATGTGCATGTTTTTCTTCTGTTACTCTGTCTTTATTAGTTTAATTTACAGACCCAGCCATGGACCTTTGAGGGTGGAGGGAAGTTTTTTTTTTTCCCCCCTACATATTCCGTAACACAAACTCTGTACAAATCCCATTGCATGCATTCAATCAATATTTATTGACCAACTGATTTATCCACTCCAAAACGTATCATTCTAAAAGCAAAGCTAGAGCTAGGCCTTCAAAAATGCCTGAAGTCAGGAACAAAGAAGAGAGTAGGAGACAATTGAGGCATAAAATGAGTTGTCAGAAGACTGTGAGTATTTTTTATCACCGCTATCCCACTGCAAAGAACTCTGATATTTGTGTAAATCACTTGCCTAGAAACACTAAATTACCTCATTAAATGTAGTAACAGGGGAAAATTAATACTTTTCAAGAAATATTTTTTAATTTCATATAAGGTCTTGGAATAGTTAATTTAAGGGATTATTTTATTTCAATTATATATAATCTCACTAAAAAAATCAATATAAAAAAAGATGGCATAAAAAAATACTCAAATTTAACTCTGCGCCTAACTATCCTTGGTTTTCAGATAGCTTTATTCCACTGGCTTTAAGAACAGTATCAAAAACCTTAATTAGATTCTAAAATCACCTTATACACATACTCAAGGGTTGAACAGACTTTATAAGAAAATAGTATTTTTTAACTTAATGTCTCCCTAGTCCATCCTAAAGTCCTGGGTGTTCAATGGAGGGACTGATGTTGAAGCTGAAACTCCAGTGCTTTGGCCGCCTCATGTGGAGAGTTGACTCATTTGAAAAGACCCTGATGCTGGGAAAGATTGAGGGCAGGAGGAGAAGGGGACAAAAGAGGATGAGATGGTTGGATGGCATCACTGACACAATGGATATGGGTTTGGGTGGACTCCAGGAGTTGGTGATGGAGAGGGAGGCCTGGCGTGCTGTGGTTCTTGGGGTCACAGAGAGTCAGACACGACTGAGCGACAACTGAACTGAACCAAACTCCACTCATATTCCCGGCTCCTGGCCCAGCTCTCTACCTCCATCCCTTTCACACACCCACAGGGGGTTCTCTTATCTCTTATCTTATCTCATTATAGGCCTCTCTTATCATGGACTTCCCTGGCTCAGACAGTGGCTCAGACAGTAAAGAACAGACCTGCAATGCAGGAGACCCAAGTTCAATCCCCGGGTTGGGAAGATCCCCTGGAGAAGGGATTGGCAACCCACTGCAGTATTTTTGCCTGGAGAATCCCATGGCCAGAAGAGTCTGGTAGGCTACAGTCCATGGGTTCACAAAGAGTCAGCCACGACTGAGCAACTAACACACACTCTAATCATATGATGAAAATAAACAGCCTTCGTTACAGAACAGAATGTTCCATTTACAGAGACTGCTGATAATGAGTGCTGGGTGTGTGAGGTAACATTACAGGGTCTCAATCTCTATATACTCTGAAGCTGCAAAGCTTTGTGATTTCCAACTCTCTGGGTATAATGCGAAGTCAAATGCCAGGTCAAAAACTAAACTTGAGCCAGCATGAGCAAATCAAGGGACAATGATTCCCTTTGAACTATCCATCCGAGCAGGATCCTACGTCAACATTAGTACTACCAGCACCTCACCTAAACCAGCTGCGCTCCTCTTCTAAACTAAAAACGCGACGTCCTATCTAAAATAGTGAGGGACCATATCAGGAAGCGGGTTTCATTAAAGACTTTCTTCATTTTCTCAATGAAAAGAAAAACTGATAAGATGTGTATATAAGTATATACTTACACAGGCTTCCCAGGTGACGCTCGTGGTAAAGAACCCTCCTGCCAGTGCAGGAGACTTAAGAGACACGGGTTCGATCCCTGGGTTGGGAAGAGGTCCTGGAAGAGGGCATGGCAACCCACTCCAATATTCTTGTCTGGAGCATCCCATGGACAGAGGAGTCTGGCGGGCTACAGTCCACAGGGTCACACAGAGTCAGACACTAATGAAGAGACTGAGCACACACGCATATACCTACACGCACACACACACACACACACACACACACACACACATCCCTCCCACTGGATATACAAATGCCTCACTCCTATCCTTTCAGGTCAGTGTTCTTTATTTTTTTGTAAATTGCCAATTTATATAATGATCTAGTGATATGCGTTTGACTGGCATGAAACATTACTCATTAAAAACATAATAGCAATGGCCCAGATGAATTGTGAGCGACATTGTTGATATAAACCATCAGCTGCTATGATTTTCAGGCCAAATCATTCTGAAACAGCTAGAATTTTTTTTTCCCTCTGTGTTTATGATATATGCATTCTAACTGCTTCTTGGGCGAGACCCAAGCAACTGACCTAAAGCTAAAATTTTAATTTGGAAGGCATTATCTAAAAGTCCCTTATAGAAGAATAGGTATAATAGTTTAACTTTTAAGTATTAAGTTAGATGGCATCTTATAGAATTTAAAAAAAATACTGCTGAGGGGTTATTGCTAAATAGATAAGGGCTGGCAACAATATCCCGATTAATTTCAAAGCAAGTATCAAATTTTTAAAAGTTCAACTGGGCTGCAAGACACATAAATAAAAACACTTCTGGTCCCCTGTGACCCTCACCTAGGATCTGTGAAATAGCTGTCATGGGGAACTTCTGGTTGGGCAGAGCCCCCGGGATGCTGACATGACTTATCGAGCTCTGAAGCACCTGGATGGGTCAGCGTGGAAAAGCTGAGGGAGCATCTGTGTCCCAGAACGCTGTGCATGCACCCGGGCACACAAACAGGAAATACACCCACAAACATGCACCTAGAAAACTGATCAAGACAACTAGAATTCAGGCAGCTTCTTTTAAATACCCAACGAAACTTTAAAAGTTCCCTTCCATCCTTTCGGTTCCATTGTGAAGTGGTAAGTACTAGTTCTTATGGTAATACTGCAGTCCTGCACCAATACCTCATTTTCTAGAGCCTGCAGACAAACGCTGAGTTGATTTTGGCTGCTTAAGCAGGAGAAACTATGATTAATTACTCAGTTGCCAGATAGCCACCGACTCATGTATTTTCCGCACTGGCCAAATCCTTTCTGTCCGTCTTTTAACGCCTTCTGCTTAGTCCAATCAGTGGCACATAACCGATGTTTAATAAATGTTTGAAAGCTTTTTATTTATTTTGGATACAGTACTGTGCTCAGCATGATGTGAATATAAAGACATTGATGACAACTCCAGGCTTTTAAGGATTTACATGTAACATCTCAGTTATAGGACTTTACCTTCAGAAAACACATAGAATATACTTGTCTACTGCTTTTTCTTTTCTGAGAGAAGATGTTTTTAACTGTCAGGCAATCATCTAGAATCTTAGACTGTTCCTTCTCTTTCTTCTGTGTTGACAAAGCATTATTCTAACTGAAAAAAAAAATAGGTATAACATCAATGAGCAAATGCTTAGTTTCAATAAGTCGTGTTGGTCGTGCCTTCCAGCTTTCCAACACGCACTCAGATTCTGGTCCAAGAGTTGATTTGGGGGCTGGCACAGATTTCTATGTTTAAAAGCTAGCTCACTGGTGTCCCTTGATGTCTCTACTGGAAGCACATCCTAAATAATTACCCCGCTGGTCTTGGGCATCTCTCAAGGCATGTCCACAGTCTCACTTTCCATTGCATTGCTTGGAGAACTCTTCTTCATTTCCACTTTCTTTTAAATTAGCAAGTAAGACTGGGAATCCTCCAGACTCAGTTCAGACTGTATTCTCTAATTAGATGACTGGAAAACTTTAATTAATAAGATGACCCCAGCATAAAAATCGGGTCATACTGTTAAGCACTTATAACTTACAAATTTGAACAAGCACTGATTTTTGCAAGTCAGCCAACTTTGTTAGTTCTCAACAATACTTTAATTAGGCTAGACAGAAAGTAGCCTGCACTAATGTGTGTCCTGGCTAAATTCCAGTGGAGGATTATTGCAATCTGGCCTACCTAAACTTTCGTGGGTTTCATCTGAATAGAGTACGCTTCTCCATTCTCTGCTTCTATTTCATTCTGCCCTGATGCTTTACATGGGTTCTACTGTTCACCCGGAACACTATGGCTATCCTGTTAACAAGACCTAAAAACCTACCACCTCCAGAAGAGCAATGCACGAAGAGGTGCACAGTGTATTTTAAGAAACTCACTTCCCTCTTCTCACATACAGCCAGAACACCCAAGTTGATCCCTATGAACAGCATCATTCTTATTCCCCCTCCTCCCCGCCTTGCTCTCATCCCACACCCAGTACATCTACCACCCACCACACCACTTCCTCACACCTATATTTTTCAGAGGATCCAAGTATACATTTAGGAGGACTGCACCATCACTGCCGATAAGAAAAACTTCATATGCACCTGGTTCTAAGTTTACTAAGCAATTTTTTGGCCTCTATTTCTGCTAATTTGCCTGAACTGTGTTAAAGAAAAATGCATGAGGTGCTATATTAATGCATAAAATCAGGAGCTAGAAAAGCACCTTCTGACTGGCTCTCCCAGAAAAAGGCAATTTTTAAATGCAAAATTTAATCATAAAATCATCAAGTTAAAGGAACCTTCATGAAGTCTATCACTTACTCCCCTCTCTCCAGGTATGCAAGTTAGAGTCCACCAAAAGACTGAGTTGACAGAAGAAATTAAGTTGGAACAAGAGACATTATATAGTTTAAGACAGGGTAATTTGAAAGATGAGTCTCTGCTGTTTTACTATACTTCTTCACAAAAATTGGGCCTTCTGGTGAATCAGAATATCAAATATTAAAATGCCTGTTGAATATTCTCAGGTTTGGGGTATCACCTAAGGAATATAAATAGCTTAAGTAATTTTAATTGCAAGTTCCTGACAGACAGTAGTTGTCATTTGTGTGTATTTGTGTGTGTGCATTTCTATAAAAGGAAGAAAAAGTTACCCAACTCTTTAGTCTTAAAAAATGTTTACCTTTTAAATTGTAATTATATTATTAACTCTTATGCAAATCTTTTATCAAATTAAAAATTCATAATTTGACCCAAAACTTCTCACATCTCCCTCTTCATGTAAGCAATTACATATCTACCTCATAATGAATGCATATTCTTTATTTGAAATTTTAAGAAGTTTTGCAAAGACAAACATAGTATGTGTTAGTAGATTAGGGAAAGGACAAATTAAGTGTCAAGGTCCTCAAAAGTCATTTCTGGTACCAAAGGAAAGATGACATTCACTGAATCTTACATAACATCCACCTGGCTCAAACTAAACTAAGCAAAACAGCCAAGAATGCAAAAGCTTGGTTGAGCAGATAATTGACCATAAAAAAGTAGCTTCCAAATAAATTTAGATTCAACATTGTCTCTCCAGTTGATATGCCCACAAATACTTATTCAGCATTCCCCTTTCCTAATGTACATTTCAACCTACCTCCCAATCGACTTTGTCTCCCCTCCTGCTTTTTTCCATAACTCCATAGCTGCTAACCCACCAGCCCACTCTTCTTAATTTACTACCTGCTTTAGGTCAGTTCAGTCACTCAGTTGTGTCCAACTCTTTGTGACCCCATGAATCGCAGCACATCAGGCCTCCCTGTCCATCACCAACTCCCGGAGTTTACTCAAACTCATGTCTATCGAGTCGGTGATGACATCCAGCCATCTCATCGTTTGTCATCCCCTTCTCCTCCTGCCCTCAATCCCTCCCAGCATCAGGGTCGTTTCCAATGAGTCAACTCTTCTCATGAGGTGGCCAAAGTACTGGAGTTTCAGCTTCAGCATCAGTCCCTCCAGTGAACACCCAGGACTGATCTCCTTTAGGATGGACTGGTTGGATCTCCTTGCAATCCAAGGGACTCTCAAGAGTCTTCTCCAACACCACAGTTCAAAAGTATCAATTCTTAGACACTCAGCTTTCTTTATAGTCCAACTCTCACATCCATACATGATCACTGGAAAAACCATAGCCTTGACCAGATGAACCTTTGTTGACAAAGTAGTGTCTCTGCTTTTTAATATGCTGTCTAGGTTGGTCATAACTTTCCTTCCAAGGAGTAAGCGTCTTTTAATTTCATAGCTGCAATCACCATCTGCAGTGATTCTGGAGCCCCCAAAAATAAAGTCTGACACTGCTTCCACTGTTTCCCCATCTATTTCCCATGAAGCGATGGGACCAGATGCCATGATCTTAGTTTTCTGAATGTTGAGCTTTAAGCCAACATTTTTACTCTCCTCTTTCACTTTCATCAAGAGGCTTTTTAGTACCTGCTTAGAAACACACAAATAAATCACTTAGTTTTCAAAATCTCTAGATGGCTAGGTTGCTTCCCTAAAGATTCTATTTCCATAGATCAAGAGGATGGCTATGACCCAGGTCGATGGTGCTCCTCGGAGCATGACCCCCTCCCAGGTTCACAGTAGACAGGCTCCAGGCTCCCTTTCCCTTCACCATCACCTGCACTATCCTCTGGACAACTCAAAACCTATTATGAACGAAACCTGCTTTTACCTCTAAGTGCTCCTTCTAGCACCTCGTTTTTTAGCTTAGTGGATCTCACTGAGGGAGCTATTTTGCCATTTGACAACATCTACAGGTTTCCCTGGTTGTCACACTGGAATATGTTACTGACATCTAGTGTGTAGAGGCCAGGGAAGCTGCGAGACACTCCAGAATGCAGAGAACAGCCCCCACTACAAAGAACCATCCAATACAAAATGGTAATGTTTTTGCTGAAGCTGAGAAAGTGCTTTGCCTGAAGCCTACTTTGTCTCTTTCTTAGTCACTCCACTCACGTACTCATTGAACAAATATTCCCATTCCCTCCCAATTCATCATCCTCATCCTAGCCACCTCCAGACTCTCCCTTACCATCCTTTCTTTCTAGCTCTGATCATCTGGTTAAACCAAACTCTCCCCAAATTATTACAAATTATTGTTCGTATAATTATTTCAAATATCTACCATCCTCAGAACACCTTTGTTGCTTCCTGGTTATGTTCCTTTTCAGTCCCATATTTCTGATCATCTTTATTAAGGTCAGAATACAGAATGATGTCTCTTCTAACAGAAAGACCTCATTGGCTCTCATCCTTTGAGAAAACAAACCTTCCACCCAACTCAGTTGCCAGTCAAGGGCCTCTGCATCACCTAGGCAGTGCTCCTCTCCAAGAAAGATATCCGTCATCTCTCCTAACAGCCACATTCCTCCCACCTTCTCTATTATCTTCCTTCCACTAGACCCCCCTTCTTGTTCTCCAGTGTCTGCAATGAGAATCCAGTAATCTAACTAACCCTTCCAAACTGACATTGATTTCTTTCCCACCCAATCCTACAGTTGGTCAGACATTCTATTCTCACAGCAGATAAGAGCTCTCACAGACCCTCAGTTTTGTTTAGTCTAAGAACAAGGAAACTTCCATTTTCTGTGCTTCCATTTCAATTCTTAGAAAGTTGGATCATGATGGAAACAGACCTGGTTCGCCCACAGATGCACATCCTTCAGTTTCACCAAGACCTCTGATGAATATAGTAATCAATTTAATTTATTGCTGCTTTGCCCTCATATTCCCCACAGAGCTTGCCCCAAACTTCACCCTTACTCCCATATTATGTTGTTTCTTATTCTACAATGGGGAACTGGGCCATTCAGCTTGATAATTAACATTTAGAGAGACACAAATCCTATCCTATAAGGTTTAAACTCCCTCCCAAAGCACTCAAGTCCATCCACAAGCTGCAGCCCCGCTCCTTCCATCCCTGCTTTGCCTCCCATTTCCCCTCCACTTGCCAGCGTGTCAAACTCCTCATTGTCCCAAGTGCTCACCCTTTCATCCTCACCTTTCTGCTACTACCATTCTTCCTCCTGAGATTGTTTCCTCTAGTCTATAGTTATGAAAATTTTACTATCATACACCAGCCCTTCATACTTTCTAAAATCGGCCTATGAGAAGAAAACTTATACCTTTCCCCAAATCTTCTCAGGACTTTATTCTTACTTCTCGTATAGCAGTTACCATTCTGTATTATTTTGTAGGGATCTACACTACTGTTACTTTCAGAAACCACATCATTTAATATCTTTAACAGAGGTCCAACTTTGTTTCTAAAACCCAAATCCAATCTCAGCTTCTATCTTATATTACAAACACATATATATGTACTTACATATGTGTGTATATATCTTAACAATATAGAGTTGTCTATATCATACATACATATATGTCTTCAAACATTCCTGAATTCAAAGTATCTGAATTAATATTACTTATAAGCAATCAACTATACTTCTGAAGAGGAACTAAAGCACCTTTTGATGAGGATCAAAGAGGAGAATGAAAAAGCTGGCTTAAAACTCAGCATTCTAAAAACTAAGATCATGGCATCCAGTTCCATCACTTCATGGCAAAAGAAGGGGGAAAAGTGGAGACAGTGACAGATTTTATTTTCTTAGTTTCCAAAATCACTGCAGATGGTGACTGCAGTCATGAAGTTAAAAGACTCTTGCTCCTTGGAAGGAAAGCTATGACAAACCTTAAAAAGCAAAGACATCACTCTGTCAACAAAGGTCCATATAGTCAAAGCTATGGTTTTTCCAGTAGTCATTATGGATGTGAGAGTTGGACCATAAAGAAGGCTGAGCATCAAAGATGCTTTCAAACTGTGGTGCTGGAAAAGACTCATGACAGTCCCCTGGACAGCAGGGAGATCAAACCAGTCAATCCTAATATTCAGGAAATCAACCCTGAATATTCATTGGAAGGATTGATGCTGAAGCTGAAGCTCCAACAATTGGGCCACTTGATGCAAAGAGCAGATTCATTGGAAATGACTCTGATGCTGAGAAAGATTGAGGGAATGGGACAAAGGGGCAACAGAGGAAGAGATGTTTGAATGGCATCATCGACTCAATGGACCTGAGTCTGAGCAAACTCCGAGAGACGGTGAAGGACAGGAAAGCCTGGTGTGCTGCAGTCCATGGGGTCACAGAGTTGGACACAATTTAGCAATTGAACAACAATGAATACTTCAAATAAAAAAGAAAGAAGGAAGGAAAGAAAGAAAGAAAGGAAGAGATCATTACTAAGCAGAAGCTATTAATGAAATGGTAGGTATCCCTTGACCAAAAAAAGAAAATAAATTAAAGAAACAAAAACTTATCAGGAGTTTATCATCTATGCTTTATCAATTCAGTTAAGAAATTTGTGAATCTCCTTTAGCTGCCTGGGTATTTTTCTAGTGAGAGAGTCCATAGTTTTGACAGATTCTCAAAAGTGTTCATGATACACAAAAAGTTAAACACTACTATTCCACAGATAAGAAATATAAAAACAGAATTAACTGTATTTTTTCCACAGAAACTATATTTTTTCTAATCTTCAGAATATCTAAATAATTTTGTCTCAAATTGCATTAAGTAAAACTAGGCAATATGAACGTAAACTATATGAATTCATTTTCAAAAAATGAACCACAAGGGCCCAGTTTACATCAACATGTACTTTTTACCAACAGTGAACTGATTTACCATCAGCTTAAACGTGATCTTTACAGCACATAATGAACTGAAAACATTAAAACATTTTAACTATCATCATATTCAGTAAGTTGGATGTCTTAGTAAACTAAAAACTAATAAAGATCAGATTGCAACTTAAAATAATCTAGATATTAAAATCACTAGATATTAATCAATTTATGACAGAAACACAGCTTGATGTTCCTATCAGTTAGATCATGTCCCAGTTGTGAAAAGGGTAAAAAAACAATTTATTCAGCACGTCTTTATGCTCTTCATGTGTGGACATTTCACAAATCCTACTTGATAAAGCTGATTTGATAATCCCTTAATTTCCTTCCATTATTCATTCATTATTTTAAAACGATCATAACTGGAATACAGCATTGCAGGTTAAGAATCAACTGCAGGTTGATTCCTGGAGTTTTACTTGCTCTTCTCCATCATGCAACACCCCAGGGCAGGGCTCCGTGCACATTTGGCTCTCTGGACATGACTGGTGATGGTCCACCTAAGGGCTGCATTCAAACACATCAGAGAGACTTTCAGAGAGACATATTTTGTAAAAGGAGGTATTTAGTGTTGCCGAATTATTTTTCAACCCCAAAGTTCACATTCCATCTAGGCAAAGATTACTATGTCTATGACTGTGCTAACATTTCTCATCCATCTATTGCCCTTAAAGTTCAATATGTAACATTTTTATTCACATAAGAAAAGATTAAAAGATGGGCCTAATAGCAGCAAACAACAACAAAACTATTTTGTATCTTAAACTCTGCATCAAACTGCCATATAAATTGCCAAAAAAGTTCACTAGGATTTATTTCTCTCAATTTATGAGAAAAGTTAAGATTTTAGGTCACAGTAATTCTTAACAAAACTGTAGAGTCAAAGTAGGTGCAATAACAGAGACCATTATCTCATTCTCGAGAAAACAAAGTGAAAACCATCAGGTTTCCCCTAAGGATTAAAATAAGAGAGGCATATAATCAAAAGTCACCAAACACTGTTGTTATCAAGATCAACATTTACTAAATATAAACTGAACTTATGCCACTTACCTGATTTTAAGGGCAGCTTTTTTGAACAAAAGCAAATCTATTCTGAGACAGCCTATAAATTGGTAATCTGGAAAGACACTGTCCCATAGATCTTAGGAACCCATGGAACTTCCCAGGAAGAGAAAAAACCAGAAAGATGTTCTGGAGAAAATTCATTAATGAACTCACAGTCAACTCCACAGACTTTATCAGACTTTCCTTTAAAATATATATCATCATAAGTAGTATCACATGCTTTTGAACTCCTCGACTTTCAAGAGCCAGACACTCTCCCCTTCCCCTGCCCCCAGCCCCTCCCCTCCCCATAGAAGAAAGTGGAAAACCTTCAAGACCAGGCCAAAAGAGAAGCAAAACTTAGGTTCATAAATGCTATTGAACAACCATATTTTAATTGTCACCTTTTGATTGAATAAAATGGAACCACACTTTATGATCATGATCACACTAAATCATGGCATCTGGTCCCATCACTTCATGGCAAATAGATGGGGAATCAGTGGGAACAGTAGCTGACTTTACTTTTTTGGGCTCCAAAATCACTGCAGATGGTGACTGCAGCCATGAAATTAAAAGACGTTTACTCCCTGGAAGTCAAGTTATGACCAACCTAGACAGCATATTAAAAAGCAGAGACATTACTTTGTCAACAAAGGTCCATCTAGTCAAAGCTGTGGTTTTTCCAGGGGTCATGTATGGATGTGAGAATTGGACTATAAAGAAAGCTGAGAGCTGAAGAATTGATGCTTTTGAACTGTGGTGTTGGAGAAGACTCTTGAGAGTCCCTTGGACTGCAAGGAGATCCAACCAGTCCATCCTAAAGGAGATCAGTCCTGGGTGTTCATTGGAAGGACTGATGCTGAAGCTGAAACTCTGATACTTTGGCCACCTGATATGAAGAACTGACTCATTTGAAAAGACCCTGATGCTGGGAAAGATTGAAGGCAGGAGAAGGGGACGGCAGAGGATGAGATGGTTGGATGGCATCACCAACTCAATGGATATGAGTTTGAGTAAACTCCAGGAATTGGTGATGGACAGGGAGGTCTGGCATGCTGTAGTCCATGGGGTTGCAAAGAGTCAGACATGAGTAAATGACTGAACTAAACTGACACTTTGTGAAAGATGAACAAAATGAAATGCCACTACTTCCTGTTGATAAGGGTAAAGAATACATAATACTATAATACTATGCACAACTCCTATATTTTAGAAAATCATGTTATGAATGTACTATCATCAAATTTGTGAGCAAGCTTTAATAAAAAAAAAGAAAGAAGGAAAAAAGACCCAGGCATATACTCTAAGAAAACCATAATTCAAAAAGATACAGGTACCCCCAATGTTTGCTGCAGCACTATTCACAATAGCCAGGACATGGAAACAACGTGTAAGACCATCAACAGATGAATGGATAAAGAAGCTGTAGTATATGAACACAATGGACTATTGCTTGGCCATAAAAAAGGAACGAATTTGAGTCAGTTCTAGTGAGGAAGCTGAACCTAGAGTCTGTTGACAGACAGAAGTAAATCACAAAGAGAAAAACAAACATCGTATATTAATGCATATATATGGAATCTAGAAAATTGGTACTGATGAGCCTATTTGTGAGGCGGGAATAGCAACACAGACATAAAGAACTCGTGGACACAGAGCGTGAAGGAGAAGGTGGGATGAATTGAGAGTAGCATTGAGCCACATACATCACCATATGTAAAACAGGTCGCCGGTGGAAATTTTCTGTGCAACAGAGGGAGCTCAAACTGGGGCCCTGTGACAGCCTAGAGGGGTGGAGGTGGGAGGGAGTTTCAAGAGGGAGGGACACAAGTATTCCTATGGCTGATTCACACTGTTGTAGGGCAGAAATCAACATAACATTGTAAAGCAATTATCCTCCCACTAAAAATAAATTTTAAAAAAGTACCCCAAAGTCAGGGTTCTTTATATACCAACTGCGTATTGACAAATCTACAACAGCTTCTAAATCCTTCAAATATGCAGCTCCCTTACTGCTCCCAGAAACCAGAGTTAAACACAGGTATAGACCCTAGGCTCATCTCTGTCCCTCGGAGTAATCAAGGGGAGCAAACACGTAGCTGAAGGATCCACCATCTCTGATCCCCGTTTTACAGATTAAGAGAATGAGGTCGGAATCACCACGTCCCTGGGGATGAGTTATAACTTCCAGGAGCAAGCTGTCTCCCACCACTGCAAGCTCTGTAACAAAGGATGTACTCAAACCAAGGCAGTAGAAAGACTCCTTGACTAGAGGCCGGGACCAGAGAAGGCAGCCCGCCCTCAGGCTTGAATGTTCTCTGCTCCCTGGGGCCTGTAGAAGTCCTCCCACTTTTGTTTCTCAGTGGCATCAGAGATCGTCCTTTAGAAAAATACTCTGAAGACCAGTTTCGTATATCTCCTATGGCTAGAAGAGGGTCATATGAGTTCCCTACCATGGAATGTGTCAGATACAACCCTGACCGGCCATCATTTGACACATGGCTGTCAGTTAAAGGATCTGAAATGCCTCCTTATTCTGTTGTGCAATTAGCACTTTACAGAGGTACATAAAGACTTCTGTTAGCAGGAGAGATTTGATTCCTCCATTCCAAACCAAGACCCATTTGTTTTCAAAGAATACTGCATTGTTGGGGTTTTTAAATGCATGACTGTTCTCGAGTGTATACACTGATCAGAAAACAAAAGTCAGTATGAGGACTCTTCACCACCCGCCCTGCAAACATTTAGGGCATGATGCTGGAAGAGGGAGTGTGGTTTTAGCTGTAGGACACTGCTCCTCAGCCATGGCTTCTAAAAGAAAGTGCGTCTGCAGAGGCGCTCTCCCAGGCGTTCTCAAGCTCTAAACATCCTTGAAACTGGCAACCCGGCATCCTCTTGGCAGCAACAGCAATTGGACTTGACTGAATTTCAAAGTTAAGGGTTGTGATTTTAGTCACCAAAACATAACTTCAAGCAGAACAAATAAAACATGTTAAAAAAGAAAAAGGGCAAACAGCTGAGAGCAAAGGTCCCTTCATTTATTCATACTTTAACTATGGAATAATAATACTTGCTACTCTTAAACATCTTTATGTATTATTCTTTGGGAGATACCTTCTTCCAAAGTTGAATTTCCATACTGAATTTTTAGCCATCAAGGATTGTTTAGATAATACTTTAATATTATTAACTTTTAGACAGCATCATGAGCCTAGAGCAATATTTCACTGATAGACGTTTCTGAGAAAACTAGTTCCATGCAAGATAATAGAGGATATGAGAAAAGAGGGTCTTGGTTTGTTGCAAACACTTTGTATTCAAAGACTTGAAGGAAATTAAGCTCGGGTTTCTTTAGTTCTGGACTCTAGGAGCTGCAAAAACACGAACATGAATCATGAGCCTTAGGATGGAGGTGAGAGGATGATGACTCTAGAGCTCCACAATGTATTTAATCTCACAGCTCATGTTCAGGGAGTATTTAATTTTGCAGGACTAGTACCCACAGAATGCAGTTTTCAAAATGCTGCCTGAACAAGCAGAATGCTGACTGGTTTGTGAAATCTAAGTTTAATTCTTAATGAACACTTAGAGTAGGTATACCACACACACAAGTATATAGTTTATCTATTTCAAGTCATTTGCCTCTATGATGGTAATCCTTATCCATATACTCCCTCCCAAAAATGATGAACAGGTGTTAAAAAAAAAATGTTTCTACAAAAAAAGAACCAATTTTTGCAACTAGCGCCACTGGTCAAATGATACATAGGCATCCCTACAACTATTCCCAGTCTCACTGGGTGAACAGCTCTTAAAGATTAAACTAAGAAGAATGACAAAGATTTTCTAGGCATCAGACGTAACGCAACAACAAAGCCTCACATGTGTGAAGCTCTTTCATGCAAACTTTCTGCACATTTTCTCAGATGCTCCTAAGCATTCTGTAGGGTAAATGGGTCAGGAATTATTTGCCCCACTTTTCAAAGGAGGAAACAGCACCAGGAATATAAATGGCTTGAGCAAAGTCACACTTATTTACTCATCCCATACAGGCGCCCTGGACAAAGTATAGAAAACATGTGCCTTCCACTCAGCCCAGCGCTTTTTCAGCATATTCCGTCCTCTCTCTCTCTCTCCCAGGCCTGTGCTTAGCACAGTGAGAAGCTATTCCAGAAATTCAGACCGTGGGGCGAGGTTGGCAAAGAGAAGCAGTTGAATGGACCAATTCCGCTCCAGCATTACTAGGCATAGAGGGTACAGACCAGAGGCACTGAGTCTCTTTCAGATTTTTCTCTCTTCATTGCAAAGACACAAATGCTGTGAAAAGAACTTCTTTTCCCCTTATTTAAATTTCTGAAGAGGACTAAGCTAGAAGTCAGAAACAATCACACTTGATCCTGAAGAAAAGTTCTCTTTCCTGTCTGTAACAGGAAAAAGGAAGAAATGAGTTAACTATCTAGTTGGGTTGAAGAATTTTCAAAACAGATTCAGGCACTCTTGCAACACCATTAAGTAAAGACCTAAGTTCTAGGCCAGTAATTCTCAAAGTTTGACCTGCAGTGTCACCCGGGAAAGAACAGAAATGCAAATTCAAGAATCAGAAACACTGGTGTGGGGCCTACTGACATGTGTGGGGAAAGCCCTGAAGGTGAATTTGAGGTACACTTAAGTTCCAGAATTTTCTATGATATTAGATGCAATACATATTTTAAATAACCTTTTATTTGAAGTTGTTATTTCCAATAACAATAATTTTAATGAATATCCCCACCAATAATGGTCTAGATGGACTTAGGATTTGAGACACGTTAAAATATACATAAACAACAGGCAAATAATATCACTTTGCCATTAACTATTCATCTGGCACTGGTTTCAAAAAGGACAGGAATTTGAGAAAAACATGAATACATTTCTTCTTCCCATGGAATTGTTTTAGACATATTTATTTGGCCGCACCGGGTCTTAGTTGTGGCATGTAGGTCTAGCTCCCTGACCAGGGATTGAACTTAGGTCCCCTGCATAGGGAGCTCAGAGTCTTAGCCACTGGACCACCAGGGGAGGCCCCCATGGAATGGCTTTTAAGTATACCCATCAAAGTGTCCACGTCCATAGTGGCCAGAAATGCAGAGCAGCTATAACATTTTTTTAACCTATCTATGGACAATGACAGAAATATAGCCTTACTATGAGAGGTTATTTCTCGGGGTAGAGCTACAAGTGTGTCTTGCAGTGTTAGGACACATTCAAAATCTCAGAGGGACAGTCAGGTATACTGACTCCGCCGGGACACCCTCTCTGACCCTCTAGTCCACACACTGGCAGTTGCAAGTTGTGAAGCCCCAATTCACCTGGCCCAGCCAGGTGTGGACAGGGGCCTGGCATCAAGCCTCCTCTCCCCGCCTGCTGAGCCTCACGTTGATTACAGTGTTGACAGGGAATCAGTAGGTGGATAACATGGCCTTTGTTAGTAAAACAAATGCAAGCTACTGATATGGTTTCAGGCACCCTGATGTACATAGATGCATACGCCTAATGTATACAGTGACACAACCTCCATCAGGTTTCAAGTCATGTTAGACTTGACTTTGAATCCAAGCTCTACCACTTACCAAGGGGGTGACTTAAGTTGCCTGAACTTTCAGAACCTGTTTGCTTCTCTTTACAGAGAGGATATTAATATCTATTACCTAACTCACAGAATTAATGGGAAGGAATCAGTGGAAAAAAAAGCACACTTTTTTTTTTTTTTTTAGCATTAGAGGTTCAGAAGTTTAGCATTTAGCTAGAAAGAGCTTCCAATAAATAGTAACAGTTTTTTTATTATTTTTATAGTATTTTACAAAGCTGGATTTTGAAAGCATAACAAATTATAAAAAGAATGTTGTTTTCAAAGTGCACATAAAAGTTAGTTTACTTGTAAACTGTTCAAAAAAGAGTTTTTATGGGGTTCAAAGTTTGCATGTAGGATCCAAAGTCATTTAAAAGACAAAAACTATTAGCATTTGGGATTTCCCTGGTGGTCCAGTGGTTAAGACTCTGTGCTTCCACTGCAGGGAGCACAGGTTCAAACCCTGGTTGGGGAACTAAGATCCCACATGCTTCCTGGTGTGGCCTATATATATATATATATATATATATATAAGTATTAGACGCAGAGAAGGCAATGGATCCCCACTCCAGTACTCTTGCCTGGAGAATCCCATGGACGGAGGAGCCTGGTAGGTTGCAGTCTAAGGGGTCGTGAAGAGTTGGTACGACTGAGCGACTTCACTTTCACTTTTCACTTTCATGCACTGGAGAAGGAAATGGCAACCCACTCCAGTGTTCTTGCCTGGAGAGTCCCAGGGACAGGGGAGCCTGGTGGGCTGCCGTCTATGGGGTCGCACAGAGTCAGACACGACTGAAGCGACTTAGCAGCAGTAGCATTATAAGTCACTCTATTCCTATTCCAGGTTGGAAATATAGACAGTCTACAGCTTGCATTAGATAAAATGTTATGACCAGTTCTATCAGACAAAATTACCCATTTTAAACTAACCAAAAAAAAAAAAACAAAAATGGAAAACACTGATTTCAGGAAGATGAAGAAAATATGCCATTTAAATTCTAAAACTTTCAAATCTAAACACACCTGAGATACTAAAATAAGAGAAAATGAGTTTATAAGTTTTACTTCCCACCCTAATCTGGAGAAATATAAGGATATACTTTTATCTTATGCTTTCATAATTTTTAAATGTCCTTCAATTTCTTAGTGTTGGTACAAGCAAATGTTTTCATACACTTCTATTTCTACCCCATAGAAATGATGTCGGCATAAATACAGTGTTTCTAGTATTGTTATGTGGAAAAAAACATAGATGCATCATTTCTTGATGGCCTATTTTAATATATTAAAAATAAACAATAATCAAGCTCTAAGGGGAAAAAAGGGAACCAAAGTGGAAAGAGCTTACCATGTAGGTGAAATAACAGAACTGAAGTCGTTCTTCTATGTGTTTTTGGGTTCTGATATTTGTGTGCTACAAGGCACAGAAGTAAGGAAGCAATTATTAGCAATAGTAATTTCAAATCTATTTTTGGAAAAATTACACTGAGTTACTTGAAATTCTGCTAAATAACTGACATAAATCCTTGAAATTTTAGTGAAACCCACAGGTAATGGACAGCTGGCTCTCATTTTACACAAGGCACTAGAGGATCCAAAGGCAAGATCCATGGAGGGGCGGGGTCCTGGGACAAATTCCCTGCAAAGACCAAGGGACAACTTACAGAAAAGTATTTAATGATGCCACAATTTTAATATTTTCTATTTCTGGTATAAACACAGAACTGTTAAAACGTGTTTCTCTCTCAGATTTTATTTTTGTCAAGTACACACATGCACAGAAAACAAACAGACCAAGAAATACAGACCTCCTATTTTAAGAAGTCCCTGGCTGCCATTCTGAAATTCTTCACTGGGCAAGTAGAGGATCTGACCCCAAACCAAAGCAGCATCAGAGGAAAAAGCTGGTGGAATGCCCATCTGCATATCTGGGCCATTGCCCACATACGGGCCCCCAGCCAGATGACTCTGGCATCCTGTGCAGGGGATGCTTCCCATGCAAGCCTTTATTTGAGAAAGAAGGCAAAACAGCTCTGCAGAGAGCGGTTCTATGCAACTTTGGGTGTATGAGAAAAGAAGCTGCCCTTGGTCTGCAAACCAAGAGAGAGAGCTGGGCAGTGGGAGAAGTTTCTACATCTTTTTTATTTTTTTTCCTGGTTAATGTTAGAGCAGAGTGATGCTCAATAACAATGGAAGAGTGAACTAAAGACAAAGACACACATGATGATGTAAGGGTGCAAAAACAGAAAACATTTAAAGGGAAAAATTTTATTATTATTTTACAACCTAGCAAACTCTCAGCATATTCTTCCATCATAAGTTTCTGAAATGTTATGTGGAAATTGTTAGTCTTCTCCATGAATCAGATCAGTTAATGACCTCAAGATTTTATTACCAATGGCATTTTAACTCTAAAATTTTTAATTCCCGGAGAGAGAGAAAGTTGTGACAGATAACGTTTTATACTTTCAGAGAACTTTCAAGCTTGTCAAATGTACCTAGGAAAATCATAAGCTTCTACCTGTACTTTTCAAGTCACTTCATGTCAATGCTTTGTTTTAAGGAACTAAGGAACTTGTAACTATAAACACTGCATAAAATCACGATTGACACCACTGAAGTACTCCATAATTATGATAAAATTGTTTATGTTTAGTCCATCTAAGCACTCAAGGCCTTCACCATAAATGTGTACCTCCGAAAAGCTTAGAAACGATGCAGTAGAAAGCAACTGATCATTCTTAATTGTTTCAAACCTGCTTCTCCACGCAGCTGCACACACGTGTACTAATCTAATTGTTAGTTGCACCTGCTCCAAGTTAGCAATACTTCATACAGCACATGGCAAGAATGGCATTTTCAAGTGTTAATCTGTTCAGTGTAAATTTGTGCTTTCTTTCAAAAGTTTATGACACATGGGCTTTGCATCATATAGGAGTCTGAGGTACAAAAATGTGGGCGGTTTAGAATTTCCTTACTTGAAAGCAAAGCTGTCTTTTCAAACTAAAATAAATCATGCTCCTCCAGATTAGAGCTGATTTTTCACTGAGAACTATCTGAGATATCTGAGTGTTTTTTCAACATTTACATAAAGTACTTTTTGATTCAACCAAACACTGAAGAAAAATAGCAGAAGCTCTTTCACAAACTGCTGAAAGCTGTAAATAAGAAGTTAAATTGTTCTCGTCCTGTACCACCATAACCATCCTGCAGAAGCACTGATGCTTTTGGTAACTATCTAACATCTTCAGTTTCTGAGCAATAAGGACAGAAATGATAAAAAGACAATTACCTTCTTCAGATTATGAGCTTAGACTCTGGATTCTGCAAATGCAGCAAATCTGTTTCCAGAGCTCACACCCCCTTTCATTAAGAATCACCCTGAAATCTGAAGGTGGAGTAATCATATAGCTCAAAGATTTTAGTGAATGATATATACAGATATGTTTTTCATAAAATGGAAGTTTTGTACTGAATTTCTATAGCATGAGATTCTAATTTCTTGTCTTATGAACTGATTTCCTGATTTTTCAAAGAAGATATATTTATCCAAACTTGTCTGCCAAACATAAAATTAAATGCACATTTAGCATAATTAAAAACAAAGATATAGAATCCTGACAGGTAAATTTCTCCGCACCCTTTGTCTCTGTCCTTCACTTGTTAAAGGATCAGAACACTGTGCATATACTCTGATAACATACTGATAAATGAGGTTCTCATCTCCTGCTAAGTTTAGTTTCAAGTTTATGTCGACATACATATTCCTTAAAGTCTAGTTAAAACACACTCTACTTACAGAATGGAAGACAAATGTTTCTAGAAAGTTAATAGTTACTTAACAAAGAAACTTAATCAAGTTTCTATCTTAAACAATTTTTGGCTTCAATTAATTTTAATAAATCTAAAATTTTCTGCACAGCTACAAAAAAGCCCAAATGTTACTATAATAAACACTAAACACTTCAGAAGTAAACAAAACTTGGTGAACTGTTGTGTCAAACAATGTTACATTCTGGAAATCTGGCTATACATAAAACAAACTTTACTCATAATAGCTCAAAGATACATAAAGTTTTCAAAAATCTATCAAGAACAAAGGAAATATAAGCACCCACCTACTGTGTGTGCGCACATGCCACTGGCCCCCAGGTGCATGTTCTCCCAGTGTTTTGCAACTATTTGCACAAGAATTATTTTATTTAAAATTAAATACTATATTTCTAAGAGGCAACAATTAACAGTAAGCTCTTGAGTCCTTTAAGGGTGATCATTTCACCCTATCAAACCAACTGGGTGTTCTTCGACCTTTGTTTCTTTCTTCTGCATCTGCATTAACATGGCTGCTAATTATATTAGTCTGGTGGCACATAAAGTCTGAATGGGAAAAATCACAAGATTCTTATAGAGGTTAAATACCTCTTAGGATTCAAATGCATACTTGCTTAAACACTTTTATATCACAGGTACTGCTATAGTGTTAGAGAACTTAGCTTAGATTCAGAATTTCTGTTTCATAAGGGATGTAACACCTTTCCAATACGCCACTGCATATATGCATGCACACAAATAAGCACGCGCGCACACACACACACACATACCTGTTTAGCCATATTATGCTACTTTGTATATTGAGCTTCCCATTTGTATATCTGTGTTTTTCTAAAACTGTTTAAGTTCTTGAAGAGTTTGTATTCATCACACAAAGTGCTGTATAGATCGAATGACTACATTAACCATAATAAAGCCTAAATGTTAGCTAAACCACATTTTAGAATTCAAAATTGAAAAGAGCATAAAAATGCTCTTACCCACCCACTCATTCTCACAGCTTTTACACAGTGAATCAGCAAATGTATTCTTCTCTGAATCATATATGAACTTAAGAATGTTTTGAAAATGTTTATACAATTTGGCATACCTGGCCTTACTGGTAGTTTACCAAAGTAAGCTCTCTAGTTGTTCTGATCAGCTTTATCATTAACGGGAAAACCTTTAATGCATAACTTAATTGAACATGTGGTACAGAAAAATAAACTGTTTTACAAGTAACTAAGAAAATGTAACAATCTTAAAATTATAGTTCCATCTTCTTTTTCTTACAACCCAGTGCATAAGTAATTCACAGACCAAAATATACATCATCAGATAACTTTCCTGGGAATAAAAACATCCTTGAGATAATATACAACTAAAAGCACTCCTTCAGCTAAATATTAAAGAAAACAACCACCACCACTCATGAGCTTCATGACAACTGATAACAGTGAGGAACACATCAGTTTCAATAGAAAATCCTTACTCTTTTGATTATTGATTGGTCTCTCAGAAATCTCCAGTCTTGTAGTTCTTTTAGCCTTTATGAAACAATTGTTGGAAATGTGAACGGCTATTCAGATGAACTTATACTTTCCAAGGAAAGCTGCTGGTAACAGGAGTAAGCAAGTACTTCCTACCTCAAATTAACCAGTAAAAGTGGTTTATTTTTCACCTCTAAACTATCCTCAACTCCTCCTCCTATCGCCCTTAAGGAATTTAAATTCAGAGAGATGACGTTTTCCTCTATTGGCACCTTGCCTCTTTGAAACTGTACAACATTCCTCAAGAAGTATATATAATTCTCCATCCCATGGGATCAGACAACACTATCTATTTCAGAAGCAATTACATACGTACAACATTTTTTCTTAGAATTGTTTGTATCAATAATAAGTGTGATTTCAGGGCTACTGGTTCAGTCTATAGCAATGCTGTTGCTCATCCAAGTATTTCTCTCCAATCTACATACTTTTAAAACTCAGTGTATCCTGTACATCAGACTGCTGTAAGGATACCATCTCCACTACACAGTGGTTTGTTAGAGCCTTATACTTATCAGACAATATATGTCTTGAAAAATAACACACGTCGATGAAGAAACAAAGATATTGCAAAAATTTATAGAAGAAAAGTTAAAAAAAATTCTCCTATTTCTGTTTTAACACCTGTATAGTAAATTGCATGTGACTATCACGTTGTTACATTAATAGGAACGCAAAGCATAAAAGAACAAGAGCTACCTCTTGCTTTGCTTAAAGAAATTAAAGACAAGTTTAACCCGAACCTGCCAAACTGTCCTCAGAAGAAAGACATAGGTGGGGGCGGAAAGCCTCACCTCTCCCGTACCCCGCAGCGCGTTTCCCTGAAAGCATGTTAAACATAGGCAATATATCTGTCACCTTTTCTTTTTTTTCCTTCTATTCTAATCAACGGCAGACCTTTAACTGCACCCCCCTGTCCACTATCTCAGCGGAACGTTGCAGAACAAGAGGACCCAAGTGTCACTTACCAGTTGCATGCCACAGATAAAGATAAGCGTGCACCTGCCACCGCAATAACCCATGGTTTCCAAGACCCCGGCCGCAGCCAGACTGTCCCACGTCGGCCACCGTCGAGCCCCCACTTTATCCAATCAGATCGCGGGGAAGGACGGGCAGACCTGCCGAGGGCTCGGGGGCTCCGGGCTGCTGCTGCCAGCGTCCTGGGAAGTGACAGGCATTAGGACCTGCTGGCGCGGCGGTGGCGGCGGCAGCTCCAGCCGCGCCCGCCACACATACCTTCACTCGCTCGGTGCACACGCCGCGCCGCGGGCAGCGCCGCCCGCGGAGACGCGCCCGGGGCCCGCAGGGGCAACAGCGGCAGCCTCGCAACGCCGCCGCGCCCTCGGGCATCTGGCCGCGAAGTTTCGCCCCCGCCGCTCCCCGCGCCGGCTCGCCCCGCGCACCCCCAGCGCGGCCGCCGCCCGACGCGCGCTCGCCCCGCGCTCTCCGCGCGCCGGCTCCGGGGGCGGCAGAAGCGCGTGCGGGGCGCTGCCCGCCTCCCTGCGCCGCCCGCGGCTCCTCCGCGCCCCGCGCTGCGGGGCCCGGCGGGCGGGGGGCGGAGCGCGGGCCGGGCGGGGGCGTCCGGGCTTCGCGGTCCCGGGCGGCGGCGGCGGCGGCTGCAGCGCGCAGAGATGCGGGGTCCGCGTCGCGTCCTGCAGCGGCGCTGCCCCTCCCTTCGCCCAGATGTGTTAATCCTCCTACAACAAATCCTTCAACCTGCGCCCCGCCGCCCCCTCGCAGAACGTCGATTTCTTCCAGTCCGGCCGGGGCTGCCGCCGAGGGGACCGCTGGCGGCCGCGGCGATGGGGACTCTGGGGTCCGCGGAGCGCAGAGTCCGAGCGGCGTGTCCGGAGCTTGCTGGGCTGGTGTCGGTCCTGCTCCCGCAACCGAGCCCGGAGCACTGCGCGCGAGTCAGCCGCTCGTGTGCGTGTGTGTGTGTTTGGGGAAAAGGGGACGAAGAGGAGGGTTAGGGACGGAGGACGGGTGATGAAATAGTGCAGCCTGGCATCCCCGCCGTCCGGAGAGCCCGCGTTGCAGAAGGCTCGGAGGAGAAGGGACGCCGTGCTTGCCGACGCGCTACTAGCCGCGCCCGGCACCCGGCTCCCGGCTCCCAAGGATCAGCAGGGGCCGGAGCGTGGAGAGTTACGGAACAGACCCTGCGCCGGAAAAGGCACCGGGTTGCTTCTGGAGTTAGTGGGAAAACTGGGAACTGGGGTGGGGGTGGTGGGGAGGCGCTTAGGGACGCAGTGAGTTGCTGTAGCTGCTTCAGATGTTTGTTTTCACTCGAGAAATGGGAAGATCTGAGTTTCCGCACTCAAGTATTTTAGCCTCTGGGGCCGTCCCGGCTGGATGTGGATTCCTGGAGGTGGATGCACCAGTCCCGGGTCTGGAACGCCGGCCCAAAGCTGTGCCTCTGCTTCTGTAACCTGCGGAGAGACCCGCTTCGGAGCCCGCTGCTGCCACCTGCGGGTGGAAAGCTGAAGAACAGCGAAGCAGGCTGGTCCAGGTGGCGTCCCCAGGGGCTTGGGTGTCGGGATCCAAGGGTAGTTTGTTTTTTTGTGTGTTTTGTTTTTGTTAATAGCCCTGAGCCACTTGTTAAAGCATTTCTACCTTTCCCAGGAAATGAAGGTGTGGTGTAGAGATCCGCTGAGGTACTGAGTCGTTGGGATGAAGGAAAGAGAATGGTTTAAGAAACTTAAATAGCAATTGTCTTCCCGCATCCCCTGAGGAGATTAAGACTGTTGAAAGCACTTAAAGCAAAGAGCTTTCCCTAGCAAATGAAATTTGGCCCTACGGAGAAAATAGTATTGTGTAGGATAATTTTATGCTTGGGACCACAAATAAGGATCCCAAATGATTGTTTCCTTTGAATAAATATGACATCAGAATGACGAAATAAAAAGAAATTGAATAGGGCATAGGGACCCTAGTCCCAGAAGCCTGGAACTGATTTATCAGTTGTAGACAGCCAAAAAGATATTTGATTTGTTATATTTATAGCATATGAATATTTTGTTACTATACTGAAATGCCTACTTTTAATTACCTTACTTGTAAATAAATTATTCTCTGAAAAGTGTCTTTCAACGTTTAATTAAATGATCAGAGGCCAATATGTGCTCTTTCCCATGGAAGGGCCTAGTAAGCACAACACTTGGTAAAACTGAAGCCAGAGGTATTTGGTGGAAAATGTTTCTTTCAGCTGTTACTCTGTCTTTATACACAGTTTAGACGGCCAGTAGCGGCTGGGAATGTAGATATTTTGTAGGTAGGTATTGCCAAGCAAAAAGAAAACTGTAAGTTAATACTCTAATGCTTGAAGAAGCTGCTGCCATACTATGAAAAGCATTATGTTGCCTTTTAAAATTTATAATTGCAACAGTGTATTTCTGTGGAGTTATCTATAATCCTGCAGTGGTTTCCCTGCAACCAGCAACAGCCCAAGTGGCCTTTAGGCTGCACAGGTAAGCAGACGGTATAATGCTGTCTGTAGCTGAGGGTCAGCACCCCACCCATAGTCCTTGTATTCTTGCCATTTAGAACATGCCCATCTTCTTTCTGTAAGCACCTGGGACTGCTGCAGGCTTGTTCTGCCCACAGGTGTTTGGCTGGGAGTGAAGGTACAGCCTCAAGAGCAACCCTCACCCAGTAGTGGATGAGAGCTGGGGGATAAATTTCCCAACCTTCTCAGCCCAGAGATGTGAAACCCTGAGACATGCTCTTGACTACATTATTAATTTCCTCACCAGCGTGGAGCCCATGGTGCCCACAATTACCCATGCTGGTAACCCACTCATCCGTCCTCTCTGATTCAGCTTCCTTCCCTTTTGCCTCATCTCCCTGCTGCTCCTCTTCCTGAGATCATCCAGAAATAAACCACTTCACTCAAATCCTGTGTCAGGGCTGCCTCCAGAGAAGACCAGCAGAAGGCAGTCTTTAAGGGTTTTTAGTCCTGATCTGACATCATTGGCACAGTGTTCTCAGAAGAGAACCAAAGGCATGTTCAGCGTTACACCCACTATTGCACTTACTGTGTGCACCCACTGCCTGACATGCTACCCCTAATCATCTTGTTCATTACTCACAGGAAACTGGTGAGTTGTTCAACTCTCATTTTAAAGGCACCCTTGTATATAGGGTTTTGTACTATCTGTGGTTTCAGACATCTGGGGGTCTTGGCACATCTCCCACAGATAAAGAGGAACTACTATTTCTTGATCACAGATGCACATGTTCTCTGTGGCAGAATTAAGAGTGTGGTGAAGGCATGTCTGTGAAACATCAAAATCTGCTTTTCTGTTTTCTCATATTGGTATTTTACTGTACTTACTTGTCAATCTTTTAGAATGCCATACAGAAGTGATGACTTAAAATATTTAGAAGGATGATGACACATATTTTGTTCTCCTTTTTTTCCCAGCTTTATTGAGACCATGCTTTATTATCTGTAAACTTAAATCATATAACATCTTTTAGAAAGCATATAGGCCATGCCTGCTTTATGAAATGTGCTGTAGTTGGGGAGACAGTTCCATTTCTTAAGGTTACGGTGACTGTGCCCTTTCTATTCCATTTCCTGTTATCTCTGGAGCCTTAGGGGAAAAGACTAAAGAGAGAATTCCAACTCTCCCACAGATGTGCATGAAAGAGAGAGAGCATCTCAAATTGGAATGGTGGTTGCACTTTCATTCAGAAATAAAGTCACATACTATTCAGCTCTGTAATGTTCTCAGGGCTTTTGTTGACTAGTCCGATGATACAACTATTGTTAATTATCTTGTTTCTGTGGGGAGGATGCCAAGGTCAGTCACATCTCTAAGACTGACCTTGGTATCCTGGGCTAAAGCATTTTCAAGGTTATTTCACACCTGTTATCTCATTTATCTGCCTGATAGAATGTACTAGGTACACAGCCATGGAGTGAGTTGTCGTTTGCTCAACACTCAGTCACTTCAACAGGAGCAAAAGCTCAAGCTTAGCTTTGTAATACCACTGAGCAATTTCACTCTGAGATTTACTCGGTCTCCATTTATATGGTTTGAAAACACAAAGGCAGCAATTAAACTTTACAGTTGCAAAATCAACAAATTTAATTTACTGTATATTTACACAAACTTAGATTTGTTTTTCTTATTTGGAAAATAAATAGCTATTAGGAAACAATATTTTCGAAATAAATTTAAAAGGAAAATAATCACTCATAATCCTTCCATCCAGAGATAATCTTTTTGTCATTTTTGCACATTTTATTTTACAAAAATGGGATTATATAATACATAATATATATGTAATCTACTTTTTTCACTTAACAATAGATTAAGAACATATGTCTAAATTATTAACTATTAAACTCATGGACTCTGCAGTCAGTTTGACTGTATAATCCAAGCTCTGCCACTTATCAACTGTGTAACCTTCAGCAAATTGTTTCACTCTCTGTATCTTAGTTTCTTTGTAAAAGGAGGGAGGGAATTATAATGCATACATATCACAGGTTGTTGGGAGCATTAAGTAAAGCATTATGTAAAGCTTTTAAAACAGTGCCTGGCCCATAGTTAATATTTTCCCATTGTTATTTATCATTATTCTGTATACAACATAGCTTTAATGGCTGCATAACATCCCAATGTAAGCAAATATCCCAGTTATTTAATTCATATCTTTTTCTTAGACATACAAGTTTTATGGTGAGCAGACTAATGCACCCTCAAATATGTCCACACAGTAATCCCTAGAACCTGTGGATATGTTACCTTAAGTGGCAGAAGAGATTTTTGAATATGTGATTACATTAGGAATTGAGATGGGATGAACAGCCTGGACTGTTGAGGCTTAATGTAACCAGTCAGCTCTTAAAAGCTGAGAACAGCTGGGAGGTGGGGAGAAAGAGAAGATAATGAGGTCAGGGAGATGCAAGGTGAGAAGACATTCCACCCACCATTCCTGGATGTGTAGATGGAGAAAGTAGCTTATGATTCAAGGAAGGTAGGTGTGTCCTCTGGAAGCTCGAAAGGGTGAGAAACAGAACCTCTTGGCTTCCAGGAGGAAGACATTCATGCCTACAACTGGATTTTAGCCAACTGAGACCCATGTCAGATCTCTGACCTAATACAAAATGGTAAGATAATTAATGTGCTATTTTTAAGCCACTAAATTTGTCTTAATTTGTCATAGCAGCAGTAGAAAAATCAATACAGTTTGCTTCCAGTGTTTCAATATTATACATTTTATAACATTTAAATTTGTAGGCATGTCATCACATACATTTTGATTATTCCCTTATTATGTATTTCTAGAAGTGAACTAGTGAGACAAAGAATGAGCAAAATCATAATGCTTTTGATAAACAAATCCCAATTTCCTCAGAGGATTTCTACAGATTTACACCTGTAGGGAACGCGCTTGCCAGTTCCCCTATGCCTTTCTTGGTAATGGACACTATCATTTTTAAAAAATCTTTTTCACCTTCCATTTTAACTTGCATGTCTTTTATGCAGTGATTATTTATTAAATACCTAGCACATATGCTAAGATGAACTGTGGCCTAGAAATATATCACATTGACTCTCATTTTCCTGTGATGATTCCTCTTGAAAGTTCAGGTCCATTTCTAATAATATTATCTAATGACAGATTCTATAGCACAGGCCATAGCAACAAGAATCCATTTATCTCTGTGACCAAAATGCCAGCCTTCAGAGATGCTGATAAGCCAAGATGACAGATTATGCCATGATAAGGACGAAGAGCTGTGTTTGAGTAACCAGCCATGTTTTTGTGTTAAATGCCATTTGTATTATATTTCTCTATATTATTTTAATTTGTGATTTATGTGAATTTTACTTAGAAGATCAAGTAAAATACCATAAATATGCTGAGGTTTTGGTACCTATTTGCTGGAGAAAAACTGCATACATTAGCTTGAATATTATTAAGTTGAACATTTTATCATACTTACCATGAGAAATATTTTAAGGCATATTAATATAATTATTTTATAAAAGGCTCAGTTATTATTTTATTAATTATCCCATAGAAGACATGCAACTTTAGGAGAAAAATATCTAAGAGATAAGAAAATCTGTATTGCCATCTTTTTATGCTCCTCTAAGTTGTATTGATTTTTTCCTTCAACTTCAAGAATTGAGAAATAAGTTTGAAGATAAGCTAGGAGCTCTAGTTGCTATTTTTGTGTAACAATCTACTCTGAACATAATGGCTTTGAACAGTGATTTTATTATGCTCGGGGGTCTATAGGTCAGGAATTTGGAGAGGGGTCACTGGGGAAAGTGTCTCAGCCCCCCACTGTCTGGCGCTTCAGCTGGAAAGACTTTTAAGACAGGGGATAGCTCTGTGGCGGGGGCAGAGATCACCTGAAGATTCACGCACTCACAAGTCTGGCACCTGGGCTGGAAGGACTTGAAGACCTGGAAGGTGGAGGAGATTACTACACATGGCCTCTCTTGTAACTGGGCTTCCTCAAAGCATGGCTGCCTTGGAGTGGCCGTGGCACTTCTTACATGGCAGTCAAGGGCGCCACACACAAGTTTCCAGCATACGAGGCAGAAGCTGCACTTGCTTTTGTCACCCTGCCTCAAAAGTCACCCAGCTCCACTCCCACCATAGTCTATTGGTTCCAAGGAAGTCACAAGTCCACTCTACTAAAAGAGGAATGGGACATCTAGGTGCCCACTCTCATTAATGGAGGAATGTCAAAACAGGTGAGGGACGAGTTTTCAAACCTCTGTTTTAAAAACTGAATTATAATTAAAGGGAACTTAACATTTCCTGAAAATTGAAGTAAGTAAAAATTTAAATGTAGATATCAATGCTATTCTGTCACAATAAAAACAGTTAGCTTGATACTAATATCTCTGAGAAACCAGTTGATTGAATATGAAAGAAAGTGATGCTCTGAATTAACTAGAATAAGAATTGATTCATGGTAATTTGGCTTTGGGTTTCAATTTTGTGGAGAAGGGAAGAAGAATATATTTCATCCATTCAAAAGACTTCACAGTCTCAAAAGCCAGTTAAAAGCTGAGATTCATTTCCTACAATTATGAGATGAGGAGTAGAGTATTTAAACCATTCAATAGAGTAATACTAAACAAATGATTAGATTTTAGTGAGGCAATGGTAATATGTACTCTACATATTTTTCTATGCAATTAAGATTCATTGCATGGCTTGAAAGTATCTTTCCTGATAATGTAGTTACTGTTCAATTTCTTTATTTGCTATGCTTTCCCCAGTTTATCCTTCTACAACCCTAATAAATACAAATTTAATACAATATTAGAAAGTAACAAAGAGAAATGTTAGGAAAATATAGTGTTCTTACTAACAATAGGATTAATTCAAAATCCTTACATGGTGGTATGTTTTGAGCTTCTGAAGGGAAGAAAAATAAATCCCTAAACACAGTTGTGTCTTTTTATAGTTAAGATGGTCAGTAATATAAATGTGTGCTCAGTGGCTTCAATCATGTCCAGTTCTTTGTGACACCATGGACTGTAACCCATCAGGCTCCTCTGTCCATGGATTTTCCCAGCAATAACCCTGGAAGGGTTGCCATTTCCTCCTCCAGGGGATCTTCCCACACAAGTCTCAAACCAGCATCTCCTGTGTCTCCTGAATTAGCAGGCAGACTCTTTACCACTGAGCCACCTGGGAAGCCAGTATAAATACAGTATTCTAATCAAATGTTTGTTTTCCCTTTTTGAGGGGGAAGATGGGATACTGAATTTAAGTTGTATTTTTAAATCTGGAGGTGGATGAAGGAAGCAGGCATTTCTGGTTTACCTTCTTTAGCTGTGAGCTGGATTCTAGGACTATGACTTCTTCGTAAATCTGTGTTGCCTCCATTGCCTATCTTGGTAATGTGCAGTGAAAACAGTGATTCTGAGATGCTTCCAATAGGCTTTTCCCAGGCATTTTGTGGAAAATATAGATGTTTCTTTGATATCTTCTGAGAATGGTCTTGGGGGGGAGGGATATGGCTGATGATCTCCCCTTCCCATAAGATTTCTGTCTTCACATATGCCTTCTTGGAAAAACCACAGAAGCACTTACTTCAAATCATAATAAAATTCTTATTAGTTTTAATACTGTTCAGCCCAAAAGCCAGGTCTCTGGATGTCACAAAATTATCATTGTATGTCTCCAGCCAGCACTGCCAGCCTGACTCAGGATTCCTCCATGGGGCCACACAGGATTTCTGGATACTGACCAGGTGACTCAGGAGTCCAGGGGCCACTGGAGAACTGTACCCAGGTCTTCACTCTGCCCAACCACATCACCTTACCAATTCCTGATGTTGGGGTGGGAAATGTGGCAAAACAATTATCCTTTAGACGCTGCCCGCAGTCTATAGGCCATGGGTCGCAAAGAGCCGGACACGACTGAGCTACTTCACTACCAGTTGCAGTCTACACCCAGCAGGCAAGGACTTCACCCTCCCCCAGAGCAGATGGGAAGGGACTGGGAAATGCCCTTCCCTTTGTCTGCTGCTCCTGCTTCTGCCACAAATCTACTTTTCACCATCAGTTCAGTGGCTCAACGTGGTGAGTCTCCCTTTCTTCTCACTCCCTAGTTCAGAAACTTTCTCTGAATGATGTTTTCTTTCAAGAGGGTACACTAATAGATGATGGGGTGCAGGGAGACAGCAGCCAGCAGAAAAGGAACTGTTACACGAGGACAGCTGCAAGTCGAGTGAAACATAGATAATTTGCCTTTAGGGGCTAACACGTGGAAGATTAGGAGAGTGTCTAAAAATTACCATCACCCCCCTGCCCCCCCCAAAAAAATTAAGAGGTGTAAGTAGAGTTGAGGGCTGAGGGCTATGGCAGTTCAGACAAGAGGAGTTACCACCACCCATGTGAATCAGCAATAGTTATTTGAGCTGGCTCAAGTCTTAAAGGTGGAAAAATTACAGGTCCAGACTCAGCAAGTAGGTCAGTTTAGCTGCAACATAAGGCGCCTGGAGGAGGAGAAAAGAAGGCAATGACAGGTCTGAATGTCAGTCTGAAGAGCTGGACTTGAGTAGGCAATAAGGGACTTACTATAGTTCTTGAGCAGAGAAGACGAACTACGCCCTAGAAAGAGTCACCTTGGAGATGTACATAAAATGAATGGGAAAAAAGGGAGAAAGGTGTAGGAGACCACCAAAAACTAAAGTCATTAATCATTGCTCCATGTTGTATATACTAGGGCCAAAATATCTAGAATATTTTTAATCTAATATTTTAGATAGTTCCATTTCATCTATTTTTTCAACCCTTTGCCAAAGTAAATGAGTATGACAAATTTGATACTCTACAGATTTTTGGCGATATATTTTAATATTAGAAGGACAAGGAATCCTGGCGTGCTGCAGTCCACGGGGTTGCGAAGAGTCGAATATGACTGAGCAACTGAACAACAACAATAACAAGAATTAAAAACTACACACTCCCTGTCGGTAGTTATAGTCACATCTTTATCACCATACTCAGACCCAAATATATCATGAGCTTCCCTCCTAAGTAAAACATAGAACACATTTTTTGTATCTCAATAACTTTGTTATACTTTAAGCTTAAATGTACTCACACATGTGAATATACTTAAACAAATAACTTATTTGGTTTTAATATATTCCCATTAAAATATAACTATTTGGATGAAAAAATAGGAATTAAATGTTTTCAGTGGCAATACATAATTAGGTGTCAGCAATGGACTAAAGTGCCATTTTAACGTAATAAACTATAAAATGTGTTTGTGATGTTGGGGTATAATTAATGAGAAAATTAGTGGAAGTTAACAGTACTTAGAGTTGTTTGTATTTATTCTAGCAGAGTTATAGTAATACCAAATTATGATAGACATTCCATGGTTCCTATGAAGATGGGATGCCAAGTGCTTCTTTTTCCTTTTCTCCTATAGGATTTCACGATTTGATTGCCTAAGTGACATTTACACTGTCACATACTTTTGTGAAATGCCTTATGTTAATTACAGTTTTCACATTTTGCATGATGACAAAACTGTCATATTGTCTAATGCCTGAAGTATTTTTAACTAAATAGTGGTTTCTTTAAAGAGGTCTTAAAAGTGGATTTTTCTTCAGAAAAACTGTAACCAAGTAAAAGCAAATTTTGGAAAATAAATAAAATATATCCAATATATTATTATATCCAATGAAATATATCCAAATTAGAAAAGAAAAGGTTAAATTATCTGTTTCCAGATAATATGATCTTTTGTATAAAAAAATCCTAAAGATTTCACACAAAAAAAGTTCTTTTGGAAAGGAATTCTTTTCCTTTTTCCTTTTTTCCTCCCTCGCTCCTTCCTTCTGTTCCTGTTTATCTCCCCTTTCTTTTTTCTTTCTTCTACAATTTATTGAGTGCTTATCACATTCCAAACACTGAATAAATTACTCTATTCTCACTAATTTCTCACATCTGTATCCAAAATCATTATTTGAATCACATATTAATTGACATTCCTATTCTACAGAGCAAGAAACGGAAAATGCCTGAGATTAAGCAATTCAAAGATGAAGGAGTTAGAAGAGTCAATTGTTGTTCAGTCGCTCAGTTGTGTCCGACTCTTTGTGACCCCGTGGACTGCAGCACACCAGGCTTCGCTGTCCTTCACCATCTCCTGGAGTTTGATCAAACTCATGTCCATTGAGTCAATGATGCCAGCCAACTATCTCATTCTCTGTCGCCCCCCTTCTCCTCCTGCCCTTAACCTTTTCCAGCATCAGGGTCAGAGTAGAGGTCAGTTCCCTGACTCCAGCACAGACCTTCTGAGACACAATGTAAATGCCAAGCTAGGGCAATATATGAAACCAAGGCTTTGGGGACAGCCAGCCCTGCATTCAACAGACCACTTTGCTGTTTATATCTTCTGGAACTTTAGACATCTCATTTAATATATCTAACTCTGTGTAACTATCTGTAATATGGGTACAATAACATAGTACTTACATCATATGATTGCTGGAAAAATGTAATGAAATAATATAAAATGTTCTAAGACCTCAGGGTAGTCATCACTTGCATGGAATTATAGAACAATATTAAATTAATTATAAAAAAACCTGTATTTCCCTTTAAATTTGGTAAATTCTCACTTTCTCTCTTATAACCTTATACCCTTGCATTCTAATCCCAAACCTATTACTAACTTACCATTACCAGTGCTTGATAGTTGCTTCAGTTTTCTTCATAATCACATACAAGCTTACATCAAAGATGTCTGAGACCAGAAAACCATTTTTTAGACCAATTAATTGTGTAATAGCTGCTTTGCTTGAAAGCCCAACAAGCTGATTTCCCTCTACTTGCGAGCATGCTAAATGAACCACACCAAAATATTTGCTGTAGGCAAATAAACACAGCCACATATTCTACAAAGAATGTTTATAATATCATGCAGAAGGTCAGATTCAAACCAACTCCTAACACACACTGTGGATTTAAGAGACACACTAGCGATGTTATTCTAAACTCACAAAAGCACCCAGTATCCTTTCTGGTGGAATTTACACTGCCGACAGACGCAGGTCTTATTCATGGCTCTGATTCTCCACAGAAGTCATTGCATCATTTCTGCTTCCACTGCTTCAGTACCCAAACTTGGATCTAGAAAAAATGGACAGCCTATTTTAGAGAGGCCACCATACACACCACTCAGTATTTTTATTGCAACTCCTGGGATATTTTTTCTGACATAGTTGGTAGTTAACACTTTTCTCAAGTAAGTAGCAGCATTAACCCACTTGGACTTTAAAGTATGTAGTCACTCTTAGAGCCTAGAACATCAAGAATTGGGTTCACTATCCTCCTACATAATTCATTATTATCTACTACTGCTTTCACAATTTGGTGATAAGCATCCAATTCAATCAGAGTGTCCAATGCTTTCATGGAGTTCAGCAGAAATTCCATGAACCACAGTTAACACTTTGCTGACCAGGATTGGTGGGCCATCCTGTTTCATACTTTCCTCACACCAGATACTAGATTAAGATAAACTAATAATCACTATCACATATGCCTGGAGTGAGATAATTTGCTACCCTGTAATAATCTGAGGAGGGGGAGAGGCCAGCTCTGAGAGGATTGTTCTAAAGCTGTTTGATGGGAGTTTCCTGCCGTCCAGTGCTTCAACTTCAGGAAGTGTGGGTTCGATCACTGATCAGGGAACTAAGATCTTGCATGTCACACAGTGTGGCGAATGAATAAATAAGTTTCCAAAATATCAAATCAAGAAAAATGTTTTAAATAAAATTGAGAAAAAGAAAACACATAAAGCTGCTTGATAAAATAAAACTGCCTGATCTGACTAACAGGGATCGCAGATGTAATTCATAAGATTCACTCTTGGACTTGACCATGAGGCTGGAAAGAGAAGGTGATGTACAGCATGAGATTTACCTAGTGGGAGCATCTGACAGGGAAATAAAGTCAAGGATGGATGAGGATAACTGCAGGCCACAAAACAGCAGAAAAGCAGATCAGCACCATGGTCCTGGTGCTTCTCTAGGGATGAGACTGAAGGAATGCGTCACAGCCTCTTCTCAACAAATTCCTCATTTACTCCCTAAAACTTACACTGTACTAATTTCTTCATTAATCATCCATCACAATGATTTGTGTGATACACTCACTTTACAGATGCTAAAAATCTTTGAAAACTAAAGTAACTTAAAATTCCAAAGACATTTTGGAACCCTTTAGTTTTAAATTTGAAAATACAGTACTCTTAACAGAAGTTCACAGTGACCTCCAAGCATGTCTATATGTTCAATATATTCTATTATGTTTAGAGGAGAGAAAATTGAAGTGAAGACCTTCTTTTAGTAATGATCGTTTTAATGTCTGCTATCACACTGGGTAAATAATGCTGAGCTCTCAAGTTTAGCCATGAAAAGTAATCATTTTTCAATAAAAATGGGCAATTCTCCATTTCAACTTCCATATAAATGCCTATAGAATTAAAAATGTTGTCCTAAAATGCATTTCGAATGCTCGGCTTATTATGATAATTCCCAAAGATCATATTTTTGAGAGTTGTCCTTAAAGATCACTAATTTTCCTTAAAGCTGTAGACATTTCATTTTGGTCTAGAATAATAAACACTGGGCTCTACCTCTTTGACTCTCATGGTTAGTGAAAAAAATTTTAGAACAGTTAAGCATGAAAAAAGGTAATGTACTAGCATTAACCTAATAAAAATATATACATTTTTAAAATGACAAAGTTGGTCATAGACTGCGCAGGGGGGCACCTGTGTTCCACTTCTTATGTTTCTGTCCTTTGGTGAGAGCTTCACGATTATATCACTGCTGCCCAGCTCTGCCCTCTCCCCACTCCTTCTGCAGGAAGTGAGTGGTAAGTTCAGAGGAGAACCGCCCAGTGCGGCCCAGGCATTCCTCACTGCGAGAGAAGCCAGCCTGCCTTCATGCACCAAGTCCTAAATTTTACGTAGCGGCTCCCATATGAGGAGGCTCAGCCATGCCTGAGGCTTGTTAAGTAAGACTGTCTAGTTCAGGATCAGGAGTCTCACCTTCCTGCAGACATGTTCTCCAATACCAACTTCATCGGTAATAAAGGTGTCGTGTTGGCTTTAAATTGTCTGACTTATTGAATTATTTCTCAATGACATTATTTATTAGGCCTGTGTCACCACCAGGCAACTCTGATTTAGTTACTTATTCCTTCAAGATTATACTTTGGTTCTGAAAGGTGAAGGGCTTGTATTTTATTTTCTACACAATAATGGACTATTTGGTGAATGCATGTGCGTGAACATAAACAGTAAAGCTTAGGAAACAATAGAGGGTGGGGTTATGTGCTCAGTAACTATATTTTGAGAATCCACTATGTGCTAGGAACATTCTGGATAGTGGGATTTTGGTAGTGGAAAAGACAAAGTCCCTGCCTTTATAGCATCTACTTTCCACTGAGGGAAAGCAAAGGATAAACATATCATTATATACAACCTACATACACAGGCCGCTAGCTGATAGTGATAAGAATACTTAATACAATGTTTTACAAAGATAGGGTAATCCTTTAGGTAGGATGGTTAGGGAAGGCCTCTCTAAGGAAACAAAAGTTGATCTGAAACCTAAAAATGTGAAGTGGTTGTCACGAGCCTATCAGAGAAAAAGGATTCCAGGCAGAAGAAATAGAAACTTCAAAGGTCGTGGGAGGAATCTTAAAGCCAATGGGCAGAAAGATGACCAGAGTGCCGGGAATGTAACAGATGGGAACTGAGAAGCAGGAACCAATGAGGCTGGAGAGGTCGGCCGGACCTGGATCATGAAAGGTCTTGTAAGCCATAATTGATAAAGAAGATTTTATTTGGAAATGAAATAAACATGTATTGGACTGTTTAAAGTTATGAATGTGTGTGATCTTAATTCAGGTTTTAAAATTTTCCTTTGGCTATTCTGGTGGAAAGGATTATAGGCAAGCCTCGGTTGCAGCGGCTCAGGCACGAGACAGCGGCTTGTTTAGGGTTGTCCTTGATGGGGAGTAGGAGTGGGCAGACGTGAGAATCCAGGGGACTAGAGTCAACAGTACTTAGGTATAAATGAGTTGAACCTTATGAATTAAAGATCTCTCCTACATATTTATTTTGAACACCTAGGTGAACATGGGTATAATATCGAGAGATGGGGAAGGCTTTCAGAGGATCAAGCTGAGTTTTATCTTGCACAAACAGTTCTGTTTGTTTCCATATGTTCGTGGTGTCTTTTAGACTGCCAGCTGAGACACCAAGTAAGCAGCTGGATATATGTGTATGGGTCTCAAGGGGAAAAGTCAGGGCTAGAGATATTTTAGCTGCTGTTCTTTGCTGCCATGAACTAGAGAACTTATGGAGAGTAATGAGATTAACACTAAAAAATATTGCACATGGACATATATTGTTTGACCACCATTATGCTGAAAGCACTATATATCTCTCATCTGATTTAATTCTCACAAGAGTATCATATTATATATGGAAAAACTGAGGTGGGAGAGAGTAATTGTTTGCCCGCAGGCACAAAGTAAGTGGTACACCAGGCCTTGAATTCATGTCTTTCTCATTTCAAAGTCCATGTTCATCGGACTAAAATCAAAGGTGCTGAAGACACCTTTGTCCTCCATGCTCTTAGGAGACTGAATTTCATTTCTTACGTCAGTTAGCTGTATGACCTGTACCATATAATCAACAAGAAAACCCTTGGAACTCAAAGGTTCTGTGTGTTTGATTTCAAAGCTAGTAAAAAGGAGAAATATATAATTTTAAAAGGACACTTTGGGGGGAGATGAACACCTTAAGAATTGGGGGTGGATAATAATCAAGGGTGCCTAATCTAGTATCCTGAGCTTTTATCAAATTATCTAAGGAGGTTGGTCATGAATCTCACTGTGCCCAAAGCAAACCTAAATTATTCCAGGATAATTTTTAATAGCTCCCTATTTAATTCTCAAAAGTATCCAAATTTAGACAAATTATGGTCACTCAGAACTTAGAGATCTTTGACCCAAATGCTCATGAATAATTGATATTGTCTCAGTTCAGTTCAGTTCAGTTCAGTTCAGTCATTCAGTCGTATCTGACTCTTTGCAACCCCATAGACCTCAGAACGCCAGGCCTCTCTGTCCATCAAAAACTCCCAGAGTTTACCCAAACTCATGTCCATTGAGTCTATGATGCCATTCAACCACCCTATCCTCTATCATCACCTTCTCCTCCTGCCCTCAATCTTTCCCAGCATCAGTGTCTTTTCAAATGACTCCATTCTTCAAATCACTTGCCCAAAGTTCTGGAGTTTCAGCTTCAGCATCAGTCCTTCCAATGAACACCCAGGACTGATCTCCTTTAGGATGGACTGGTTGGATTTCCTTGCAGTCCAAGGGACTCTCAAGAGTTTTCTCCAACACCACAGTTCAAAAGCATCAATTCTTCAGTGCTCAGATTTCTTTATAGTCCAACTCTCACATCCATACATGACCACTGGAAAACCATAGCCTTGACTAGATGTACCTTGGTTGACAAAGTAATGACTTTGCTTTTTAATATGCTGTCTAGGTTGGTCGTAACTTTCCTTCAAGGAGTAAGCATCTTTTAATTTCATGGCTACAGTCACCATCTGCAGTAATTTCGGAGCCCAGAAAAATGAAGTCTGTCACTGTTTCCACTGTTTCCCCATCTATTTGCCATGAAGTGATGGGACTGGATGCAATGATCTTAGTTTTCTGAATATGAGCTTTAAGCCAACTTTTTCACTCTCCTTTTTCACTTTCATCAAGAGGTTCTTTAGTTCTTTTTTGCTTTCTGCCATAAGAGTGGTGTCATCTGCATATCTGAGGTTACTGATATTTCTCCCATCAATCTTGATTCCAGCTTGATTCCAGTCCAGCATTTCTCATGATGTATTCTACATATAAGTTAAATAAGTAGGATGACAATATACAGCCTTGACTGACTCTCTTTCCTGATTGGAAACAGTCTGTTGTTCCATGTTCAATTCTAACTGTTGCTTCCTGACCTGCATACAGATTTCTCAGGAGATAGGTCAGGTGGTCTGGTATTCCCATCTCTCTCAGAATTTTCCAGTTTGTTGTGATCCACACAGTCAAAGGCTTTGGCGAAGTCAATAAAGCAGAAATAGATGTTTTTCTGGAATTTTCTTACTTTTTGCATGATTCATTGGAAGTTGGCAATTTCATCTCTAGTTCTTCTGCCTTTTCTAAATCCAGCTTGAACATCTGGAAGTTCACAGTTCACATACTGCTGAAGCCTGGCTTGGAGAATTTTGAGTATTACTTTACTAGCATGTGAGATGAGTGCAACTGTGTTGGAGTTTGAACATTCTTTGACATTGCATTTCTTTGGGATTGGAATGAAAACTGACCTTTTCCAGTCCTGTGGCCACTGCTGAGTTTTCCAAATTTGCTGGCATATTGAGTGTAGCACTTTCATAGCATCATCTTTCAGGATTTGAAATAGCTCAACTGGAATTCCATTACCTCCACTAGCTTTGTTCGTAGTGATGCTTCCTAAGGCCCATGTGACTTCTCATTCCAGGATGTCTGGCTCTAGGTGAGTGATAAAATCATTGTGATCATCTGGGTTGTGAAGGTCTTTTTTGTATAGTTCTTCTGTGTATTCTTTCCACCTCTTCTTAATATCTTCTGCTTCTGTTAGGTCCCTACCATTTCTGTCCTTTAATGAGCCCATCTTTGCATGAAATGTTCCCTTGGTATCTCTACTTTTCTTGAAGAGATCTCTAGCCTTTCCCATTCTATTGTTTTCCTCTGTTTCTTTGCATTGATCACTGTAGAAGGCTTTCTTATCTTTCCTTGCTATTCTTTAGAAATCTGCATTCAAATGGGTATACCTTTCCTTTTCTCCTTTATCTTTAGCTTCTCTTCTTTTCTCAGCTATTTATAAGGCCTCCTCAGAGAGCCATTTTACTTTTTTGCATTTCTTTTTCTTGGAGATGGTCTTGATCACTGCCTCCTATACAATGTCACAAACCTCCGTCCATAGTTCATCAGGCACTCTGTCTATCAGATCTAGTCCCTTAAATCTATTTCCCACTTCCACTGTATAATTGTAAGTGATTTGATTTAGGTCATACCCAAATGGTCTAGTGGTTTTCCCTACTTTCTTCAATTTCAGTCTGAATTTGGCAATAAGGAGTTCATGATCTGAGCCACAGTCAGCTCCTGGTCTTGTTTTTGCTGACTGTATAGAGCTTCTCCATCTTTGGCTGCAAAGAATATAATCAATCTGATTTCGGTGTTAACCATCTGGTGATGTCCATATGTAGAGTCTTCTCTTGTGTCGTTGGAAGAGGGTGTTTGCTATGATCAGTGCATTCTCTTGGCAGAACTCTATTAGCCTTTACCCTCCTTTATTCCATACTCCAAGGCCAAATTTGCCTGTTACTCCAGGTGTTTCTTGACTTCCTACCTTTGCATTCCAGTCCTTATACTGAAAAGGACATCTTTTTTGGGTGTTAGTTCTAAAAGGTCCTGTAGGTCTTCATAGAACCATTCAACTTCAGCTTCTTCAGCATTACTGGTTGGGGCATAGGCTTGGATTACTGTGATATTGAATGGTTTGCCTTTGAAATGAGCAGAGATCAATCTGTCGTTTTTGAGATTGCATCAAAGTACGGCATTTTGGACTCTTTTGTTGATTATGATGGCTACTCCATTTCCTCTAAGGGATTCTTGCCCACAGTAGTAGATATGATGGTCATCAGAGTTAAATTTACATACCCACAAATCCTTCACTCTTCTTCTCTAAAAAAGGAGGGACCACGGCCACAGAGGTAACAGTGCACAGCTATTACACTCACTCTTCATATTCAACCCATCCTTCAAAGCTCAGTTTTGAACTAATTCAAGTTTTCACTCAGTTTTCTGTCATCATCGTATTTATGCCACCCATGTGATATTTCCTAAAGATTATTTTCTGTTGAAGCATAAAAGTATTTTTTCTCTCTTATTTAACTGTATGCTCTATATATTTCCAAAGATATCAAGTCTTTTCACTTTAGGTATTCAGTAACTATTGAGACACTTAAAAAAAAAAGTAAGTTAAAGTGTACATAAGATATTTAAAATAGATGGATAGTGGCAAGCTGCTGCATAACACAGGGAGCTCAACCTGGCGCTCTGTGATGACCTAGAGGGGAAGGATGAGGAGGGAAAGGAGGCTCAAGAAGAAAGGAAGTTATGTATACTTGTGGCTGATTCACATTGTTGTATGGCAGAAAGCAACACACAATTTTAAAGCAATTATCCTCCAGTTAAAATTTTTTTAAAAAGATCTTTTATTCCTTTTTGCCTTCCATAGTACAAATGACCTTATCTCTGCATATCGACAAAGAGAATCTTTTTAAGAATTTCAAGATGACATTGGTGCAACATTAGTTAAAAACTGGCAAAGGACTGTGGAGACATTCTGGCCCAAATTCCGGAAACCAAATTTTAATTTAGAAAGATAATTACATAAAAAGTATAATCTGCCACAGTGCTCCACTGGATAATATAATACTGGGTTTTAACTAACGTTGGCTTGGTTTTTTGAGAACTGAAAATGTGTTTTCTTAAATTACACATGTTCTAAGAGTTGCCTGGTATAAACTCAAATCTGTTAAACAACTGTCTGTTAAACAACAAAACATCTGTTTTGTATGTTAAACAACATACAAAAATGAGTTGTAACACTGTAGTACAGTGAGGTTACAACATTGTTTCAGGTTGGGTTCTAAACCACTTATAAATATACTACTTTTTGTGTACATACCAGTTGTAGTAGTTTTGTTTGCCATGTTGTTTAAAACAATTGAGCAACATCTAATACAAATGTTTGAACATTCATGCCTGCTTTGTTTGTTTGTTTGTTTGTTTGGATAATTATTCTCAGTCAAATGGATGAGAGGTGGTTGGAATCTGAAGAATTGTAAATGCTCCTGCTTACTGATCTGCTGCTGCTGCTGCTAAGTCGCTTCAGTCATGTCTGACTCTGTGTGACCCCATAGAAGGCAGCCCACCAGGCTCCCCCGTCCCTGGGATTCTCCAGGCAAGAACACAGGAGTGGGTTGCCATTTCCTTCTCCAACGCATGAAAGTGAAAAACGAAAGTGAAGTCGCTCAGTCCTGTCGACTCTTCACGACCCCATGGACTGCAGCCCACCAGGCTCCTCCATCCATGGGATTTTCCAGGCAAGAATACTGGAGTTGGCTGCCATTGTCTTCTCCGGCTTACTTATCAGATTCCCTATATTCTGTTTTAATGCTAAACATTTGAAACCACAAAATGTATTACTTGATATGTTTATTGTCACAAGAATTAAGTATATATAGTAGAATAGCACTTTATTTGGGTTATGACCAACAATGCTGAAGTTATATGTACACATATTAGTCAGTTTTCACTAAGTTATTATTTGTTAACAAATGACCTGAAACTCTCAGTGGATTAAAACAACAAAAGTTTATTTCTTACTTCGTTATGTCTCAACTGCAGGTCAGCTACAGCCTCACTTCATTTGTCTTCTTCTACCAAAAAGGTCAGGCCTTATCTGTGTAGAATGCATTACTGTTATTCCAATATTTCAAGTTAAATAAAGCTCACTCATGCTAAATACTGTGTGTGCTGGCAGAAAAAAAAGAAAAAAAGTTCAATGGCAGAACCACATGATGGCTCTTAGAATTCTTGCTAGGATGTGGCAACATCATTCCCAAAGCAAGTAGCATGGCCAAACTAATGGAAGTAGAACCTCTTACAGAGAGGGCAACGTATCATTGAGAATAGTAACAGGATGTACCATAGGGCATATGATACATCTCACAGCAACCACACCATATGAATGTTGATTAGGCACTAAAATAGAAATCAGGCAACTCTGATCTAGAAATCACAGACAGAATAAATAGTTGTATTGGAATAGCATCTGCTTATTTCCTCTACCTGCAAATAACAGGAAAGGGTATGTATGAAAATACACTGGCAGGTCCAGACACACACACACATACGCGCGCGCGCGTGCAGAATCACACACTGGTGTTAACAATCTGCAATCTTTGAAGACTGAGTTTCGCTGTCTCCCAAAGTCTTTAATTGGATGTCAGTTAGGTTAGCAATAATTTCTGAGACTAAGGGAAAAAAGAGAATGCCTTGAAGGACAGCTGTTATCTGTGATGCCAGGTTCTATGTTCTGTCTCTAATTGACGGCACTGGTTTGAGAGGTGAAAAATGTTTCTCTTTGTTAAGGGGGTATATTTATTACCAAACAGGAAAAATATAAGTTATTTTCCAAATCAAAAAAGATTTATTATATGTTATTATTCAGTCTACATCCAGAAATATTGTATTAGAAAAGAACACAAAATATTAGTCAATCCTCATAATTATGCTGTCCTTGTACTTGTTAACCCTAAGAAGTGTCAGTCTTCCAAGTTATTTACATTAAGCAGGCAAGTGACCTGATTTATGACTTCAACATATGTTGCATTAGAGGAATATTTAATGCTTAGAACTTGTACAGGGAAACAGGCTTGAACTGAAACTTTTGGAAGAGTAGGAAGTGATAAGGAGTTCAATATTTCATAATTTACAGTAACAGGAAGTAAAATCATTACTGACTAAAATAAGTCTTAGAATTAACCAGCCAGAATGAACTCATTAGGCAAAAAACCTTTAGCAAAACCTGAGGTTAGTATATTTTTCTCATTAGTCATCTCTGGTCCCATAAAAGAGACAATCAAGACGACATAATCCTACTTTAATAAGGGTTTGCCAAATATAGCTCTTCAAAATTAATTAGCCTACTAATCATAAAAGAGAAATGAATAGGTAGGTAGACTCTCTAACACTGAAAATACCCTGAAGAAGTATCAGACCCATTTTATTCTATTAACATGTCTATTAGTTTTACCTTACATGATACTAATATTAACACACTGGATGATACTCTTATAAATAAATAATTTTCTTTTGTTCTATATATATCTAATCTTCACAAAGATCCCATCATTCATAACTCCACTGAATTTACTTGGTAAAAATTTTGTTTTTTAAAAAATATCCTAAAAAACAAAGAGATGCCAGATGATCACAAGAAATATCCATGAGAACGCAAGCATTTTAGTGATCCTATCCCAATATTTATACTTTTTTTCTCATTAATGTTTGTGAGGGAGTATGTGGAATAAAGTACCCTATTTTCTGGTGGACCTCTGAAGGCAGCTGAAAAAAACAGAGTTGGGGGAGGATCTTAGACAATATGGACAGATATATGAAAAAGTGACCAAGTGGAGGAAAAAATTCAATTACCAATCTTGATGACTCTCAGTACTTTATGTGATAAGATAGTATATTTTATGTGGTTTACCAAAGATCTTTCTTCAAAAAATACTGACAGAGAAGAGTATTAGGGACTTCCTCTTCCACATGGGTTAGAACTTCGTCTCGTATGGTTCTTCTAGTAGTCTTAACACATAAGTGAACTAATGTAACCCCAACACAAAATAACGTGTACATGAGCTGAGGCACACATGATGTACTTGCACATTTCACACACAGACTCACTCAAGAGCTTTTCAGCACGCCGCCACTACGCCAGGAATGAATGCACCAGGTGCTGAGGTGTGATGTCTGAGTGACCTGAGGCAGTTTGGATATGCTAGCGAGTCAAGAGCTGAAGACAAAGAACTGGGTCGCAAATATACACAAATATACACATGTCGTTATCAGCATATACTAATAGATGGTATTTTTTAAATGGAAATAGATCACTTAGGGAGGTACTAGAGATACATGAAAAGAAGACTAAGGGAGACATAAGGAATACCGATATCTAGGGGTATCACAGACAGAGACAACTATTGAAATGGGAGAAACATTAGAAGCAGAAGAGGGAATTTTAAGAACAAAGAAGTGGTCAGTTTTAAGCAGGGTCGATTGAACTTGGTTTCACGGAGGTTGTCGGTCATCTCCACAGCATCAGTTGTGGTGGCACTGGCTGCCTGGGAGAGTTAGACAAGAATACACATGCATGCAAACTCAGTTATGACGTCCTCTGGTACATACACATCATATCCAGGATGCTCCAATGTTTGGAAAGCCTGGTATTTCTGCAATCATTCAATAACTGAAGCACCTTACTTCCAAATGGCAACTACTATTTTTGCACTTCCCAGGTGGCTTAGTGGGAAAGAATCCCCCTGCCAAGAAGGAGATGAAGGAGACACAGGTTGAATCCCTGTGTCAGGAAGATCCCCTGGAGGAGGAAATGGCAACCCACTCCAGTATTCTTGCCTGGAAAATCCCGTGAACAGAGGAGACTGGTGGACTGCAGTCCGTGGGGTCACAAAGTTGGACATGACGGAGCACACACTCAAGATCATCTAAATAATTCGCTTATTGTTGCTAAAGGCACTCCATAATAATTGACTGCATGTAAGACTGTGAAAGTAGGCAAGATCTTTAAAAATTACTAGTGAAGAATAAGTGATAGACTTTCATATGTAGATAGTTTCAGAACTAGTCGAAGCAGAAAGTTAGTTTCTGAATATGTTATTAAGCCTTTTTTTGTAGTTGAACTATCCTAAAAAATTAAATTCTAGATTTATTCAAAGTAGTTGCTGATTTATCCATAAAATAAGTCCTTAATTGTAAAGAAATATAAGCAAGTTCAATAAATTCCTAGAATATGCTTTACAGAATAGCCTACCCTGCCCCCCATCCACTACACACACATATAATTTATTCAAGTCATAGATCTCAAGACCACTCAACCAGGAGAATCAAGATTTATACAGTAGTTGTAATTTATGTATGAACAACAGTGACCTCATGTGGCTAATGTCTCATGCCTGAAACTATTAGACTAAGAACAACAAGAAATAGTGTATGCTATCCATCAAAAGTTATGTCATAATGAATGATCTGAGCTGCCCATGTCATGCAACATAATTTCTTTTTTAAGGCCTCTGATCACAAAACAAGCCTTTCCAAGACCCATTGTAGGTTCACTCTATGTTTATAAGGTGAGTTGGCTCAAAAATTAATATTATGGAATAGGATATGTTGAGGGCCAAGGACCAAATCTTCCTTCTTGTGTCGCCAAGGGATTCAGTTCTGGTCTTCGTACATGGAAGCATTTGGTTCCAAACACTTTTAAAATTTCATCTTGCTTTCCTTGTTGTGGGTATTCTAATGTTAAAAGCAAATGCCTAGGCAATTAAAGAACATATTCCTTTGGCACTTCATTGCCCAGCTGTTTCTAACTTTGAGGGAATGGCTGTATTTCTCTTATATTTGAGCAGTTCCCTTAACTAACTTAAACAATGATAATAGTCACAACTTTCAACAAGGATTTCCTCAAAAACATATTTTACTGTGTTATCTGCTACTAGAATAACAACAGATTTCAAATGTATTACATAACATTAAAAATAAAGCAACTTCCAGCTCTTCTTTATAATGAAACACAGTATCCTTTATCATCAATTTAAAATTGCTATAGTTAAATCAAAGGTAAGTATTTAATTGCATCGGCAGCATGTTTCTCACTTGGGAATTCTTCTCTATCCTTCCTACCAAGTGACACTAAAAGATCACCAGCTTTGAGTGGGGCCCAGACAGGAGAAGTTCTTAAACAGTGTGACCAGACTCAGCATTTAAGCCATAGGACAATGCAGCAGCCATCATTTTAGAGGCATTTGTGATGGGGAACGATGCCACGTGGAGGTTATGGAAAGCCCCAGTGAAAGAATTACAATGTGAACACCTAGAGTGCTGAAGCAAAGCCACATTTTCTACAGAAAAGAATTCTATGATATTAAAAACAGGCCCTGGGGCCCAAGATGGAGCACCTGACCATGGAGCATCAATGGACTATCCCGCAAGAACTGCCCATCTTGAGCTGGGAATTGTCAGATGCATCCAGGCCTGGTAGGCTAGCCCAGCAGCAATCCACTATAAAACAGAAATGATATATCTAAGGATCAGACATGAGCAGCGCCGAAAGGCAAAACAAGTTGCAAAAACAGGTGGCCCAGACTCCCGTATCACTCACGAGGGTCACACTGGCACCACTCCGTTGGCTAACATTTGTGTCCATATGGCAAGGGGGGGGGGGGTCTCATAAAATCAAACGACAGGAGGAAAATGACTGAACTCTTGTAAGGATGGGTAGGCGTGCTATATGCCTACAAGCTGAAAATGAACAGTAGCTATAGTCCAGCTCTGCTTAAGGGGGGACAGAAAGTCAGCAGCGAAGGAATTGCTCCCCAATAGGCACATCTTTGGGTGGTGTACTTGGTCATCCCCTTTGCAAGGAAGGGACTTCCCTGGCAGCTCAGCTGGTAAAGACTCTGCCTGCAATGTGGGAGACCTGGGTTGAATCTCTGGGTTAGGAAGATCCCCTGGAGAAGGGAATGGCCGGCCACCCACTCCAGTATTCTGGCCTGGAGAATCCCATGGACTGTATAGTTCATAAGGTTGCAAAGAGTCAGAGACGACTGAGCGAGTTTCACCTTCACTTTGCAAGGAAAGAGAAGCAGTCTGAGGTTGGAATATATGGAACAAAAGTCATTTGAGGATAGATTATCGGGGAGGAGAAAGATTTGGAGATCAGGGCTAAGGAGGTCTGGGGAAGAGGCATATGGATGAATCCGTGGCAGTAGACCTGAATTATTTTATATTACATTATTAAAGCCCCCCAGAGAACACCCACATTCAGTTCAGTCACTCAGTTGTGTCCGACTCTTTGTGACCCCATGGACTGCATGCCAGCTTCCAGGCTGGCATGCCAGCTTCCCTGTTCATCACCAACTCCTGGAGCTTGCTCAAACTCATGTCCATTGAGTCGGTGATGCCATCCAACCATCTCATCCTCTGTCATCCCCTTCTCCTCCTGCCTTTAATCTTTCCCAGCATCAGGGTCTTTTCCAAGGAGTCAGTTCTTCGCATATCCAAGTCCCCCAGAGAATACCCACACTAGAAAAAACAGTAAATTACCTGTGTATTGACAAAATAATCCAGCCAGGTGATGCCAACCAGCTTTGGTCATTAGCCACCCCAGTGCTGGCACAATGGCCGCATGAAAGCTGTAGCCATGGTGGGAGGAATGCAAACTCTAGCTGGGCCTTACAGCATGCGTTCCCACTTACCAGACATGATCTAGCTTCAGCTGCTATAACATCCAATTTCCCAGCAATAGAAATCAGTGCTGAGCCTCAGTATGACACCATTCTTTAAGAAGATCAGCTGGACACCTGGGATTAAGTTGGTCACTTTGAATTCTTTTCTGCTGGTAGGGCCTCAGCCAGGATCACGCTTATAAGCTTAGAGAGTGTTTGACACTCATAAATGAAATTCTTTACATAATCATATCAACTAAAGAACACACGTGAGTGCAAATTAGGTGAGGTTGTGAACACGTGACCACAGGATTCACTGGTTCTACTGCATATTGAACTTCCCTGAAGCTGTCAGCCTGCCAGAGTGACGGAAAAGCCTCTGAAGTCACAGCTGAGGTGTCAACTTGGAGATGACATCCTGCAAGGATGGGACATCATTCCCCAGGATGTAGTGTACAATGCCCCCACCCCCTGCTTCCTTTATCTATGGTTTTGCTTTCCTCAGTTTCAGTTGCTCATGGTTGAAACACAGAACAAAAATATTAAGTGAAAAATTTCCTAAATAAAAAATTCATGACTTTTTAATTGCTGCCATTGTGAGTAGTCCATTAAAGTCTCACACTGAGCCACACCATCCCAGTTCCATCCTGCCTGGGAAGTGAATCATCCCTCTGTCCCGCACACCCTGCCCGTTAGTCACTCAGCCATCTCAGCGGTCAGGTTGACCATCATGGTACTGTAGTTGCTTGAGTTGAAGTAACCCTTATTTCACTTAATTATGGCCCCAGTGTGCATGAATAGTGATGCTGACAGTTCACATATGCCAAAGAGAAGCTGTAAAGTGTTTCCTTTAAGCGAAAATGCGAAAGTTCTCCACTTACTAAGGAAACAAAAAAATCATGTGCTGAAATTGCTAAGATCTATGGTAAGAACAAATCCTTAATCCATGAAATTGCAAAGAAAGAAAAAGAAATGTGTGCTAGTTTTGCAGTTGTATTTCAAACTGAGAAAGTTACAGCCATAGTGAATGATTAAGTGTTTAAGATAGGAAAGGAATTATATCTGTACAATATGATACCTTGGGAGGGAGACTATATTCACATAACTTTTATTATGCTATACTGTCATAATTGCTTTGTTTTGTTATTTGTTATTATTTTTCATTTCTTATTGTGCCTAATTTATAAACTAAACTTTATCTTAGGTGTGCATGTATAAGAAAAAGCATAGTATATGTAGGATTTGGTACTATCTGCAGCTTCAGGCATCTACTGGGGTCTTGTATCCCCCGTGGATAATGAGGGGTTACTACACACACGGAATCAGTGACCTTAAATGGTCCTGTGTCCCCAGTAGGGAGGATGATTGTCGGGACCCGGGAGCCCAGGCAAGAGAGTGGGAATACCTCTGCGCGGTGTCGCTCTCGGTGAGCTGCTTGGTGACTGAGTGCCTCTCTGGCCTGCAGGTCTAGGCTCTGCAGGTCTAGATGTGCTGGCTCCTCTACAGAACCTTGCAAACGTCCAGTTAAACTCTGAGCGGTGGCTGCAGCTTGGTCATTTGGGAACCCCATGAAACAAGGAACCAAGTCACCACTTTCAGAGGTGGGTGGAATTAATCCTGACTTGCAGGAGGCTGCAAGGTTTCCAGGCTTCCTGTTATGTAAAGGAAGCAGGGAGCAAAGTGTTAGGGGTTCATGTGATCCACGGGTGTATCTCATAGGACTTTGCTGCCCAGTTGTGAGAGATACTTGACAAATGCAGCAGCCACAAGGGTATGGTGATTAGGAGCAAAGATACCTCCAGAAGAAGATAGGGTTAGCCCACAGAGTAAGCACCTAGACCTGCATAGGTACTTAACAGGCAGAAGAAATTCAGGATGTACAGCAGAGGAGATATTTTAGCTTCTAAAGTTGTTGCAGAAAGGGGGACCCCTTCCAGGGCCTGAAAGTGGGCTCTTGTCTAACATTTGGAAATGAATTGTCCGAGGAGACACATAGGCTGACAAAGTAAGAGATTTTACTGGGAAGGGACAACCCGGCAGAGAGTAGTGGCGTAAGGGAAGCCAGGAGGACTGCTCTGCCACGTGACTTTCAGTCTCAGGCTTTATGGTGATGGGATTAGTTTTCGGGTTGTCTTTAGCCAATCATTCTGACTCAGAGTCCTTCCTGGTGGCGCACACATCACTCAGCCAAGATGCCAGTGAGAAGGATTCTGGTAGGTAGTCAGACACGTGGTGTCTCTTTTTGACCTTTCCAGAACTCTTCTGGTTGGTGGTAGCTTATTAGTTCCATGTTCCTTACCAGGACCTCCTGTCTTAAAACAACTCATGCAAATAGTTACTATGGTGCCTGGCCAGGGAGGGTGGTTTCAATCAGTATGCTTCCCCTAACAAACTTTCTGTGGCAGGGGGAATACAATTCATCTTACTAATTTTCTTGCAAGTCTCCCAGGAAAAAAAGACCAAATAGAAACCTGAAGAAACTTTTACTAGACGGACCAAACTTACAGAAATACAAAGCAGTGACGGACCAAACTTACAGAAATACAAAGCAGTTGTACGCAAGCAGCTCACAGATGCTTTGATATGTCACTCAGATGTCCTCCCTCAGCCCCCCAACCCCCCAGCTGCTTGGATCATTGTCTGCTGATAGCTCAAAAGATGAGTTCCTCCCTCTAAATTGCCTTCAAATGAAAGGAGATGCCTGGCCCAAGGCTATGTCTCCTACCACCAGTCAGCTCTCGTCTAATGGTGGGACCACGTTAAAGGTACAAATGTCGGGCTCTTGACTCAATTTGAGACAATTTGGCACAACTCTGAAAATATAACTATAAAAATTAACAATTTCAATTAAAAAGAGCCAAGAGATGGGCTGAAAGAGTTATCATCCTATGATGATAAAGAGTCCAACAGGAAGAAGCAAGACTCCTCTTTCCTGGAAAGGACTCAGTCAGTGAAAATCCAGGGACTCTGCTTTCTGCAGCCCTCCAAACTTCCTTTTCCCCTCTATAAAACAGTTCTCCTTTCCCCAGCATGCAGGGACTTGCATGTGGCATGCCAAGTTTGCAGGAACCACCCATCCCCCCTCCCCCCCCCCCCCACCATTCCCTGTATTAAGATACTTTGCTGATACTAAATAACTTTTCTGGGTTTTTTTTTGCTGGAGAAATAATTGATAGTCTGTTTTAGGTCAGTGAAACTTTAGATCCATAGCTCCTCTGGGATTGGCCGAGGTCTCTGCCTGCATCTCAGTCTAGTTCTCTGTCTGCCCAATCCTGCTGCTCTCACTCCTTTTAGAAGTGCTTTTGTGGAGTACCCTCCTCAGTAAATCTCCCTCACACAAACCTCAACGTTTGTTTTCTTAGGGACACAATGTGAGACAATAATCTTTCAATACTGTTTTCTCAATTGCTTGATTTTTCATTGTAAAATAAGTTAATACTATTTTTAAAGAACTGATTTCAAATACCCAAAAATGTAGAGATATAGTTGGCTAAATTACTTCCCAGACAATGCAAACAGACTCTCACTGCAAAGCTTAGATTTTTACTGTGTTACTTTGGGTTTTGGTTTCCCTTCTGATGCTACAAGGAAGCTCTGCTTTCCACCAGCCAATTCCCTTTCTTTCCAAGCAGAGATCCTTATGAGACTTAGTTTTGCTTTTTTTCTTTTCTAGTTTAGATTTTATCCCAAAATTCGAGTACATAAGAAGGTATTATTAGCACAATAGAAGCAAGGAGAAAAAAGCAAACAAACAAAAAAACTTTTGCTTTTTTCTAAATACCCTATAGGAAGTTGTAAAAAGATTCATGCATAACAATAGGATGTAAATTTAGGTAATGATTTGGATCTTCTCCAACTGCAGCCACAGCCTGGCAAACAACAGATTTCCTTAGAAATTCATTGTAGCTCAAACATAAAATTCTTGTTTCACCATGGCTAATTGACATCGCACAAGCATATGTAATGAGTTTTTCAATAAAGAAATAAATACCTTTTGTGTAGTGGGAGTAAGAAGGCCAAAATGGAAGAATATTTCAGTAAATGAATCAAGATAGGGATTCAGATGTTTTAGGTCTTTTCATTCATATCACTGATTCGAAGAATTTCCAAATGAAAAAGTGGCAACATTTTGTGACAGAGGCATTCTAGAGTAATTATGGGGGGGCAATAAAAACACCCCAAGTTCCCCATGCTTAATCAATATAAAAATATTAGCCTTGCAGATTTAGTTTCATTTCTTCATCTTTTTTTTTTTTGACTGGGGATATGGAGGAAAAATAGCTAATATATAATATAGACATGGGATGAGTTCAAAATCACTGCTTTCTCAGCCCATGTGATTTACTCAACATGCTATTTTTAAACTATTTTTTGAAAATCTGCAAGCGTCTAGAAAATATTTAAGATGACAAAAAGCTAAAGCAAATACACAAAATTAGATGATACATAAGAGAGAAAATGAATATGAACAGAGATCGAAAGGAGAGTGGAGTTAATCAGCTCAGAACTAGATTGGCAAACAAGAGCTTCCTTATGCTGGGCATACATTTAATGCAGGACTGTTAATTTGGCTAAACTTTCCAGCAACCATCAAAAAGAGGAATGATGATAAGGATTCGATTGACAGCCTCTACAAAGCAGGGGAAAGCAACAGATTAAAATAAGTATAATGTTCCTCGTTGCTGAGAAACATTTTTCCTGAGGCTTACCAGAGATGCCATCATATTGTAATTAAAAAAAAAAAAACTCCAATTACATTACGTGTGAAAACTGTTAAGAAACAAAAGCTTTCAGGGGAACCCTTTTGCTTCTTTAGTAAGAAATCTGTTGTTTTCATAATGTCCCTCAATTTAAGCCAATGACACAATACTAAGAAGCAAAGTCAGCAAATGAAATTTAAATAAAGTCTACCCAGATACTCTGAAAGAGAAAATTACTCTGACACTTGTTAAAATGGTCAGGAATACTTTACTCAAGACGACTGACTGTAAAAGAAAAAGACATCAGGCTCAAGTCCAAGTACAATGTGAAGATTTACAGGCAAGGTTCAGGGTGATGGGGCTCGGTGGACAGAGACTCAGTAAGAGTAGACATCAAGGATAGGAAGATGTCTTGCTAAAATGACTTTATAGAATTTTTGCTAAAGGCATCAGATCAAGGACTTACACAAGGAAGTTAGGGGATGTGGAACGTGACCAGATATTAAGAGTGGGGGGATTCTTGGCAAAATGACTTAGCAGAATTCTTGCTAAGACTGGACGATGCAGGTTTGGCAAATGCACGATGGACACAGAAGACCACTTATGAGACCTAGTTAAGAAGAGACCACAAAGGAGACTAGAGTTTGGTCAAGGCTAGAGTCTTAGTCAGTATCTACTGTGAGCTAGGGCTTCCCTGATAGCTCAGCTGGTAAAGAATTCACCTGGAAGATCCCCCAAAGAAGGGAAAGGCTACCCACTCCAGTATTCTGGCCTGGAGAATTCCATGGACTATACAAGTCCATGGGGTCACAAAGAGTCGGACATGACTGAGTGACTTTCTCTTCACTTCACTGTGAGTCAACATCAAAGACTACCAAGATCTGTTCAAAAAGAAGTTTGGCAAACACTTATACTTTGGTTAGGACATCTGCATCTAAAGCAACAGGCTTCGATGAAGCGAATCTCCATGTCAAATACCTCAGGATCAGAAAAAGGAACAATGGATAGTTATTCCCCACAAATGAAGGCACTTCCATTAGAACAACAGTTATCAATTTTTTTTCTCTCAGGATACCTTTCACTTTTAAATACTACTGAGGACACCAAAAAACTTTTGCTTAGAAGAATTATATTTTCTATATAAAGAACTGTGAAAATTTTAAAATATTCAGTTATTAATTCATCTAAAATAGCAGCAATAAACTTTTCTATATTAATACAAGTAACATAGTTTCATAAAATAATATTTTTCAAGCCAAAAAATCAGTGTGATGAGATGCATTACTTTACATTTTTTGCAAATATTTTTAATGTCTGAATTTAATAGAAGACAGCTGGATCTTCATATTTGCTTCTCATTCCCTTGGACACAGTATATTGTTCTGGTTGAAGTACATGAAGAGGATCCAGTCTCACACAAATGTGTGGTTGAAAAGGAAGACCATGAAGAGCTCTAAAACGAGGCCTTGCAGATCCTCCGACCACAACTTAAGAACCATTCCTAGCCTTTGATTCTCCACTTATTCCCCTCTGGAGAGGAGGTGTGAATTTCCCAATAGATTACTGCGCTGTTGTTTAGTCACTCAGTTGTGTTCAACTCTTTGTAACCCCATGGACTGCAGCATGCCTGGTTTCCCTGTCCTTTGCTGTCTCCTGGAGTTTGCTAAAATTCAAATCCAGTGAATCAGTGATGCCATTCAACCATCTTATCCTCTGTCATCCCCTTCTCCTTCTGCCTTCAATCTTTCCCAGCATTCAGGTCTTTTCCAATGAGTTGGCTCTTTGTATCAGGTGGCCAAAGTATTGGAGCTTCAGCATCAATCCTTCCGACTTAGTAGCAGCAGCAGCACAACCTCTGTGTGCTGAATTCTGGGTTTTCACTGTCCATTCTGTACAGAGTTAAAGACACATTTTTTCAGATGAACATTTATCAGAGAAATAAAAAGCTAAATATTTATCTCCATCTGTCTGACTGCTGTGCTGATCTCTCAACCAGTTTTGAACAGAGGAGCAGAAGACATGAGTGTTATTTACTGACCCCCTTAAATGCCAGCAAATGGAAGGACATATGCTGGGCTGCCCAAAGCCATGCTGCCTTGAAAATACAATGTCAGGTGTGACAAGGGAATAAATTTTAAAGACTTCTCATTTGGAATGTTAAGTAAGATTTTAATTTTAAGAATATGTGTAATTATGTATATCAATAATCTAGAATAAGCATAAAAGTTAGAAGAAACTGGAAAGAAGGCATATGCCTAAGAAAACAACTTTGAATCATTTGGATTTATAAGCTAAAGGAATAGTTAGTGAAAAGAAAACCTGTTTCTTAAATACATAACTTTTCTACACAGACTATGTACCTACGTAGAGTAGGAGCTCAGAATTAGAATCATAAAGTACCGAATCTGCTGAGCTTAGTTTGACTTGTAATAACCCATGGACAGAGGAGCCTGGCAGGCTACAGTTAATGAGGTCTGCAAGACTTGGACATGACTAAGCACATGCAATGCATTCTTGCTAAACACCAAAAATCATTATAGTGAAAAAATATAGTTAAGCAAAATGAAAATAAATAATTCAAAATACTGTTAAAAGGGCCATAGCAAAAATGTCTGTATATTGAGGCTTCATGACAGGCACAATGAGGTACTAAGAAAAAACACATATATACATTTCTGTGTTTTTGTACACCAAAGAAATAGTCAAGTGTCTATCTCTGAATAAAATGGAATTTTACTGACATAACTAAAAATTAGTAATAAGATGACACTGAAATATAGCCTCCCACTCAAACTTAGTCTAAATGCTAATTCAGTTCAGTTCAGTTGCTCAGTTGTGTCCAACTCTTTGCTACCCCATGGACTGCAGTAAGCTAGGCCTCCTGTCCATCAACAACTCCCGGAGTTTACTCAAACTCACGTCCATCGAGTCGGTGATGCCATCCAGCCATCTCATCCTCTGTCATCTGCTTCTCCTCCTGCCTTCAATCTTTCCCAGCATCAGGGTCTTTTCAAATGAGTCAGTTCTTCACATTAGGTGGCCAAAGTATTGGAGTTTCAGCTTCAGCATCAGTCCTTCCAATGAATATTCAGAACTGATTTCCTTTAGGATGGACTGGTTGGATATCCTTGCAGTCCAAGGGACTGTCAAGAGTCTTCTCTAACACCACAGTTCAAAAGCATCAATTCTTCAGCACTCAGTTTTCTTTATAGTCCAACTCTCACATCCATACATGACTACTGGAAAAACCAAAGCTCTGATTAGATGGACCTTTCTTGGCAAAGCAGTGTCTCTGTCTTTTAATATGCTGTCTAGTTTTGTTATAGCTTTTCTTCCAAGGAGCAAGCATCTTTTAATTTCATGGCTGCATTCAACATCTGCAGTAATTTTGGAGCTCAAGGAAATAAAGTCTCTCATTATTTCTATAGTTTCCCCATCTATTAAATTATACCTAAAGTCAGTGTAATTTATTTCTTATAGTTTCTTATACTTCCTTGAGATTTTTCAATTCATGGAAGTATGATTTCTTACCCACAAAGTGTGGGAGCAAAATACTTTCAATTAGATTACAGGATTCCTTAGAAAAAAGCACCACGTCATATAAGTAAATATGGGGGTTTTAAAATTCAAGTTAGTGTTTTGAATATTTAAAATGTTTTCTGCTTGAATGAATAAACAAATGTTCCTTTAATTTATGCTTTCTTGTTAGCTACATCATCACTATTTACAGCTCTTTTCTAAGGACAGTCTGCATTTAACATACTTCCTAAACTTTCACGAGTAGTCCCAACCCCATTATCTGCACTATTAATCATAACTGTCAGACCAGATGTCCTTACCTTTAGACTAAGACCAGCATCAAGGTAAGGCCAGTATGGTAGTCATTTTCAAGGAATATATTAAGGGGGGGGGGTGTCAAAACCTCAGTAATCAACATAAATGATATTTAAATGTCCTAGTTTTTTAAAGTTGTAATAAACAAAATATCAAATTTTTTAAAAAAGATAGGCTGTTTGTTGTATGGCTTTGTGTTACTGGGCAACACAAATGACAGTCTTCCAATCAGCATGAATTTTCCAAGTTCCAATCCAGAGTGGGTCTGGGAGGATTCACAATGATGTGTAAACAGACTGGAAAATATGGAGCTTTACATGTAATCACTATATTTTATGGTAAAGCTTCTATTAACTTTTAATCCTTGGTTCAAAATATGGGAGGATATTTTGATAAATGTACTAGGGGTGCACATTTCTGGTTTTGTCTCAGACCAATATGGCTCTGTTTTTTTCTTATATTAATTGTGTGCTGTGAAAGCAAAATTTCTATCTCTTTCCTTTACTTCACAGCTCAACTTCTTCTAAGTTGCTTTTACTTCCTCCTCTTCCTCATCTCAAACTTAACCCATTCTTCACTTTCTACTCCATGGGAAATCTACCCACTAATGTCCTTAAATGACATTCATATTGCTAAACCCAATGGGTCCTTTTCAGGCTTCATTTTACTTAACTGCTTAGCATCTTTCAAGTTTGTGGATTACTCTGTTCTTCCAGAGACAATTTTTCGGGTAGCTATCATGACACCACACTCTTTGTTTTCCTTCTACCTTTCTGGCTACTTTTTATTACTGGTTTATCCTCTTCTATATACCATTAAATGCTGGCATTTCTAATGTCATACTCTATAGGTATTCTTATTCTATACTTACTATTTGACAACTAATACTCATCTATAAATTCACAGGCACCTATATACTCATGACACTACATCTATAGCTCTAACTTAGAATCAGACTCAATAGCTTTCTCTCTACATCCACTTGAATCCCTGAAAGTCATTTCACCATCAGTTTATCCAAGACCAAATAACTTTCTGTCCTACTTAAGTCTTTTTCCATCCAGCAGCTCAAATGAGAAATCAAGGAGTAATCTCTCATATATCTCTCCCTTCCCATGTCATCCAGAACTCTCTCCCATTAAATGAAAAATCAATCTCACTTGAGCAGCTCAAATGAGGAATCAAGAAGTAATCTCTCATATATCTCTCTCACTCCATATCATCCAGAATCCATCCACATCAGGAACCTCTATGGCCCTCTCTCTAATCTAATTGAGGCAGAACACAGATGGGCATCCCCAGCATAAAGTAATTGGAGATTCATTCCCTATTAACCGAAACTTCAAGATGAGAATAGCAGGACAATTAAGCGAGAAGACTGGGCCCTTCCCAGACCACATGTCTCTCATTCCCAATCTCAGGAGACCTCTCTGACCACACATTTGCAGAAAAGGCTCCTTGCAGAACAAATGGGGAGCAATGTCAAGGGATGCTCTACCCAGATGCCTCTGCAGTAGGACCCATCTTGACTAAGAGGTGCATAAGCATACATAGAAGGATCCTAAGACATACCAAATATGAACTGTAAACCAGGCAAATCAAAATTATTGGTGAAAGGAAACCTGAAAAAAATACCCTATAAAACTAATTCAAAGTGCCACAAGGAAGTGACTCAGGGACTCTCTGAGTCTGTCCATGTGCCTATCCACAGGGTACTATATACTCTTTTTCCTCTTATTATTTTACTTGCTTCATCACTTTCTGTCTTTGTGGGAATTCTTTTCCACAAAGCTGAAGGGCCAGGGCCCTGTCAGTGACCACCGGCCTAGTGGCTAGGATTTGCTGCTCTCACTACCATCACCCGGCCCCAATCTCTGACTGGGAACGCAAGCCCCACTCCAAGCCATTGCAGGCCAAGGCCACCCAAGATCATAATTTTTTCCAAATCATCTAGAATATTCTAATAACCCCAACTACTTTCCCTGGAAAACACTTTTCTCTCCTTCAAATTGTTCACACTGAAGCCAGAGTTCTTGATGTAAAATTGTTGTTTTTCTTTATTCTAAAGAGACTCAGTTCAGTTCAGTTCAGTTCAGTTCAGTTCAGTTCAGTCGCTCAGTTGTGTCCAACCCTTTGCGACCCCATGAATCACAGAACACCAGGCCTTCCTGTCCATCACCAACTCCTGGAGTTTACTCAAACTCATGTCCATCGAGTCGGTGATGCCATCCAGCCATCTCATCCTCTGTCGTCCCCTTCTCCTCTTGCCCCCAATCCCTCCCAGCATCAGGGTCTTTTCCAATGAGTCAGCTCTTTGCATCAGGTGGCCAAAGTATTGGAGTTTCAGCTTCAGCATCAGCCAGGACTGATCTCCTTTAGGATGGATTGGTTGGATCTCCTTGCAGTCCAAGGGACTCTCAAGAGTCTTCTCCAACACCACAGTTCAAAAGCATCAATTTTCCGGCACTCAGCTTTCTACACAGTCCAACTCTCATATCCATACATGACTACTGGAAAAACCATAGCCTTGACTAGTCGGACCTTTTTTGGCAAAGTAATGTCTCTGCTTTTTAATATGCTATCTAGGTTGGTCATAACTTTCCTTCCAAGGAGTAAGCGTCTTTTAATTTCATGACTGCAGTCACCATCTGCAGTGATTTTGGAGCCCCCACCACCCCCCCGCCACCAAAAAAAGGTCAGTCACAGTTTCCACTGTTTCCCCATCTATTTCCCATGAAGCGATGGGACCAGATGCCATGATCTTAGTTTTCTGAATGTTGAGCTTTAAGCCAAACTTTTCACTCTCCTCTTTCACTTTCATCAAGAGGCTTTTTAGTTCCTCTTCACTTTCGGCCCTAAGGTTGGTGTCATCTGCATATCTGAGGTTATTGATATTTCTCCCAGTAATCTCCCAGTAATCTTGATTCCAGTTTGTGCTTCCTCCAGCCCAGCGTTTCTCATGATGTGCTCTGCATATAAGTTAAATAAGCAGGGTGACAGTATACAGTCTTGACGTACTCCATTACCTATTTGGAACCAGTCCTGCTGTTATACGTCCAGTTCTAACTGTTGCTTCCTGACCTGCATGCAGGTTTCTCAAGAGGTGGGTCAGGTGTTCTGGTATTCCCATCTCTTTCAGAATTTTCTACAGTTTATTGTGATCCACACAGTCAAAGGTTTTGGCATAATCAATAAAGAAGAAATAGATGTTTTTTCGAACTCTCTTGCTTTTTCGATGATGCAGTGGATGTTGGCAATTTGATCTCTGGTTCCTTTGCCTTTTCTAAAACCAGCCTTAACATCTGGAAGTTCACGGTTCACATATTGCTGAAGCCTGACTTGGAGAATTTTGAGCATTACTTTACTAGCATGTGAGATGAGTACAATTGTGTGGTAGTTTGAGCATTCTTTGGGATTGCTTTTCTTTGGGATTGGAATGAAAACTGACCTTTTCCAGTCCTGTGGCCACTAGTGAGTTTTCCAAATTTGCTGGCATATGGAGTGCAGCACTTTCACAGCATCATCTTTCAGGATTTGAAATAAGAAGGATTAGTACCCTTATAAAAGGCTTCCCAGGCGGTGTAAGTGATAAAGAATCCATCTGCCAATGCAGAAGACACAAGAGATGAGGGTTCAATCCCTGGGTCAGGAAGATGTCCTGGAGTAGGAAATGGCAACCCAGTATTCTTGCCTGGAAACATTCCATAGACAAAGGAGCCTATCAGGCTATAGTCCAGGTGGTTGCAAAGAGTCAGACATTATTGAGTCTGTGTGTACGCGCACGTTCACACACACACACACACACACACACACACACACACCTACCCATACAGAAGAGATTCCAGAGAGCTCCCTAACCACATCCAGCATATGAGGACACAGAAAGGAAAAGACAGCTGCTTATGAATAGGAAGTGGGCCCTCACTACACACAGTGATTTGAACTTAGACCTCCCAGCCTCCAGGATGATGAGAAATAAATGTTTGTTGCTTAAGTTACCTTGTTCAGTTGCTCAGTCATGTCCAACTCTTTGTGACCTCATGGACTGTAGCATGCCAGGGTTCCCTGTCCTTCACCATCTCCTGGAGCTTGCTCAAACTTGTGTCCATTGAATCAGTGATGCTATCTAACCATCTCATTCTCTGTCATCCCATTCTCCTTCTGCCTTCAGTCTTTCCCAGATTGCAACTCAGGAGGAGCCCTGAATGGTTTAAGACAGCAACGAGCATATGAAAAGATATTCTCCTCTATTAGTTATCAGGGGAATGCAAATTAAACCCACAACAAAGTATCACTATACATCTATTGGACAGGCTAATATTAAAAAATAGCAACACCAACAAATGCTGGTGAGGATGCAAAGAAACTGGACGGTTCATACATTATTGATGGCAATGCAGAATGGTATGCCCACTCTGAAAATTCACTTGGCAGTTTTACAGAAAACTAAACATACAATTATCATATGATAGAGTAATAATACTCTTGAATACTTTTTCCAGTTAAGTATAAAAATTGCCTTTGTAAGAAATTATGTATGAAATGTTTATAGCAATTTTATTCAGAATAGCTAAAAACAGGAAACAGGTCAGATGTCCTTCAACAGGTAGACGGTTCAATATATGCTGGTACACCAGTACTGTTGCTGTTATTTGTCTCTACATTGTATCTTTTGTGACCCCACAGACTGTAGCCCGCCAGGCTCCTCTGTCCCTGGAATTTACCAGGCAAGAATACTGGAGCGGGTTGCCATTTCCTTACCCAGGTGATCGTCCTGACACAGAGATCAAACCCTCATCTCCAGCATTGCAGGTGGACTCCTCACCGCTGAGTCACCGGGAAGCCCATATCCATACTACTCAGCAGTAACATAGAATGCACTCTTGGTAGATGCCCAACAATTTAGATGAATCTTCAGGGAGTTTTTCTGAGCAGAAAAAGAATTAAATCACAAAATGTTACATATTGTACAATTTCTTTTATATAACACTTATGAAGTGACAAAATTTGGGAAATCAACACATGACTGATTATCAGGGGTTAGTGATGCACACAAAAGGATAACATTGGGGATACTTGCGATGGAGCTTTTCTTATCTTGGTTCTTATGGTAGATACATGAACTCATAAAACTGTACTGAACTAAATACAGAAAAGAGAGAGAAAGAACAATGAGTAGAACAAGGAAAACCTGAGAAATCCAAACAAGATTTGTGGATTACATTTATATCAACATCTTGGTTGTGATATTGCACTAGTTTTATGTTATCATGGGGAGAAATGGTAACAGGTACAGGGTGTCTGTTATTTCCCACAACTGCACGTGACTTTACAATTATGGCAATAAAAATTTAAACTAAAAAATTTAAAGTGAGATGTTTCCTCTAAAGGGATTCTTGGATACCTTCTGACTTTAATGTGCAAAGAAGCTTCTACAATGTCAGTGTTGTTGATGAGGACAACTGAAGAGCCAGAGGACTGTTCCCAATTTGTGTCATCTTTCTATATCCTCCAGAACAAGACTGTCTTCCGGTCTTTCATCTCTGATTAATCCCATTTTCTCAGACTCTTCAGTGAGACCTTTTCCCTCTTCCTCTCCATTCAGAGGTTCCCTAGGGCTTTATTCTCAGATTATTCTCATTCACATTCTTTCACTAAGGTGCCTCCTACAGCTTTAATTAGCAATAATTGTGCCTCAGATAAACCTCATTGGCTATGACAGTGCCACTGCGCCAGGCTCCCACAGCTTTAGATGTCACTGATTCCCTAATGTACATCCCCAGGCCTGATCATACTCCAGAGTCCTAGACTTTTTAGATATAGCTGCCTTCTTGGAACAGCCATTTAGATATTTAATCATTTTCATCTCATGATGACCAATCTCTTCCACTAAACATAGTTAGTGTTAGTCACTCAGTTGTGTCCAATTCTTTGTGATCACATGGACTGTAGCCCACCAGGCTTCTTTGTCCATGGAATTCTCCAGGCAAGAATACTGGAGGGGATCTTCCAGGGGATCTTCTCCAGGGGATCTTCCTGACCCAGGGATCAAACCTGGGTCTCCTGCATTGAAGGCAGATTCTTTACCGGTTTAGCCATCAGGGAAACCCACCAAACATGCTTCTCACCAAATGTTCTCATATTGGGGAACTGTATCATTCATCTCAGTCTAAAAAAAATATTACCTTGGACATACATTTCTCTCCTTACTGTTCTCCCTTTTATATTTATCTTATTTACATTTAAGCAGCAAATACTATTGGTTCCACCTTCAAAATGTATTCTACCCTTGACCAATTTTCACTGCCTTCCCTACTACCATCCTAGCCTAAACCATTTTCATACTGCCAGGTCTAACTACAAAATAGTCTCCTAATGAATTCCTTATTTTCCACTTTTATTCTTCTAGCGGTTATTTCAGTACTTTTTTCTCTAGTATAACAGTTGATTGAAGGATATTGCTTAGGAAAGTCAGACTTGTGTAGTTTAGGAATATAAATCTACTTTGATTCCTATCTCTGTTATTTACCACCTGACTGGCCTTGATGAAGTAACAATCTTTCTGAGCCTCAATTTCTTCATCAATAAAACAATATTCACATAATAAAGTTTCTGTAAGGAGCATATGTGATTATATCTAGCACATGGTATCCCTTCAATAAATGTCAACTATAATTGTTACTATTTGCAGTTAACTCATAACTTGTTATGTCAGAGAAAGAGATCATTCCACCTGGGGTTTTAGTTCTTAGATTTATTCCTCTGCCAAGGCATTAAAAGGATGGGATAAAACTAAGATTCAAAATAAAATAAGCTTGTTTTGTATGAGATATAGAAATGAATGCTTTTTTAATCTTTTTTCTTTCTTTTAACAAAAGATTAAATTATAAAATAATTGGTTCTCATAGATTTTGCTGTTAAATGCATCATGGCACTGATCTTTCTGCTCTTTCATCTTTTTAAGCTCATTACTATTACTTTTTCAGATTATAAATCTCTTGTTGTCTCATAAAATTTTCTATTTCAAAACAGTGGTATTTTTTACCCACTAATGTTACTCCATTATTATTGAGCCAGACTTCAAAATGCAAAAGAAATCCATGGTTAATCTTACCACTTAGGAAAAATTATTAACAACTGATAGGATCCAGTGGTTAAACAAGTATCAAATTCTAAGCACTATATATCAGAAAAGAAAATATTTCATACCTCTACCTGCATCCCCACAACCAGTCTTGACAAATTTTCTTGATATTGTTGAATAAAAAATGCACAATCTTTTCAGCAACTAACATCACCCCAGGATCAGACAACCCACATTGAGCATGCCCTGAACTGTTTCCACTGCTATTTACCAAGGTGACTGTGGTAAACAGTAAAAAACCTCTTTGAGGAGCATCGTTGGAGTTTGTAGTTTATGAAGAGATCTATATGCTAGCTTAGATGGGTCACTAAAAACTTGAAGAAACCATACAGAGCATCAACAAACATATAAATATCTTAACTAAAAATCTCATATTTATGTTGTGGCTACATTATTTTAAAATTACCATTGCCTTTCTCTGCTTTGTTTATTCTCCATAAGAGAGCAATTTCACTAATTTATCTTTATTTTATATCACCCCCAAGGAATATAAGTAAGCACAAAGATAGAAATTTTAACTTATTTTTTTCACTGTAGTTTCCTCAAGACCTAAAACACTCCAATATGCAGTAGATGCTTACTATATTTTTGCATATTGAATGAATTTGACATCAACCTACCTTAAATGTTATAAACATAAATAACACGTTCATCTTTAATAACTAGACAATTCATTTAGACATTGCTTCAATTGAAAAAAAACAGGTTACCATCATTCTAAATTCCATATATATGTGTTAGTATACTGTATTGGTCTTTATCTTTCTGGCTTACTTCACTCTGTTTAATGGGCTCCAGTTTCATCCATCTCATTAGAACTGATTCAAATGAATTCTTTCTAATGGCTGAGTAATATTCCATGGTGTATATGTACCACAGCTTCCTTATCCATTCATCTGCTGATGGGCATCTAGGTTGCTTCCATGTCCTGGCTATTATAAACAGTGCTGCGATGAACATTGGGGGTGCATGTGTCTCTTTCAGATCTGGTTTCCTCAGTGTGTATGCCCAGAAGTGGGATTGCTGGGTCATATGGCAGTTCTATTTCCAGTTTTTTAAGAAATCTCCACACTGTTCTCCATAGTGGCTGTACTAGTTTGCATTCCCACCAACAGTGTAAGAAGGTTCCCTTTTCTCCACACCCTCTCCAGCATTTATTGCTTGTAGACTTTTGGATAGCAGCCATCCTGACTGGTGTGCAATGGTACCTCATTGAGGTTTTGATTTGCATTTCTCTGATAATGAGTGATGTTGAAGATCTTTTCATGTGATGTAAGCCATTTGTATGTCTTCTTTGGAGAAACATCTGTTAATGATAACCCTATATGAAAAAGAGAAACAGATGTACAGAACAGAATTCTGGACTCTGTGGGAGAAGGCGAGGGTGGGATGTTTCGAGAGAACAGCATTAAAACATGTATATTATCTAGGGTGAAACAGATCACCAGCCCAGGCTGGATGCATGAGACAAGTGCTCGGGCCTGGTGCACTGGGAAGACCCAGAGGAATCGGGTGGAGAGGGAGGTGGGAGGGGGGATCGGGATGGGGAATACATGTAAATCCATGGCTGATTCATGTCAATGTATGACAAAAACCACTACAATACTGTAAAATAATTAGCCTCCAACTAATAAAAATAAATGAAAAAAAAAAAATAAAAATGAGCAGAAAAAAAAATCAATCAATTAACACACACAAAAAATGTTATCTTTCCTTCTTTGACTAATTGGCCAACTAAAACACTTTGCCAATAGAACTGTGGATAATCAATCAAACTTCTTGACTGAATGAAGCAAGAATTGACAAAACATCTATTATAAAACCAAATACAAAAGTGCATATATATTTTAAATTTTATAGTGGCATAAAATTGGTTTCCTGATCTGAATTTCTATCATCCAAAGCCTTTGACTGTGTGAATCACAACAGACTGTGGAAACTTCTTCAAGAGATGGGAATACCAGATCACCCGGCCTGCCTCCTGAGAAATCTATATGCAGGTAAAGATGCAACAGTTAGAACTAGACATGGAACAACAGACTGGTTCAAACTGGGAAAGGAGCACATCAATGCTATATATTGTCAGCCTGCTTACTTAACTTATATGCAGAGTATATCATGCAGAATGCTGGGCTGGATGAAGCGGAAGCTGGAATCAAGATTGCCGGGAGAAATATCAATAATCTCACACATGCAGATGACACCACCCTTATGGCAGAAAGTGAAGAAAGACTAGAGAGCCTTTTGATGAAAGTGAAAGAAGAGAGTGAAAAAGTTGGCTTAAAACTCAACATTCAGAAAACTAAGATCATGGCATCCAGTCCCATCACTTCATGGCAAATAGATGGGGAAACAGTGGAAATAGTGAGAGACTTTATTTTTTGGGCTCCAAAATCACTGCAGATAGTGACTGCAGCCATGAAATTAAAAGACGTTTACTCCTTGGAAGAAAAGTTATGACCAACCTAGACAGCATATTAAAAAGCAGAGACATTACTTTGCCAACAATAGTCCATCTAGTCAAGGCTATAATTTTTCCAGTAGTCATGTATGGATGTGAGAGTTAGACTGTAATGAAAGTTGAGTGCTGAAGAATTGATGCTTTTGAATTGTGGTATTGGAGAAGACTCTTGAGAGTCCCTTGGACTGCAGGGATATTCAACCAGTCTATCCTAAAGGAAATCAGTCCTGAGTATTCATTGGAAGGACTGATGCTGAAGCTGAAACTCCAATACTTTGGCCACCTGATGTAAGAACCGACTCATTGGAAAAGACCCTGATGCTGCGAAAGATTGAACGCAGGAGAAGGGGATGGCAGAGGATGAGATGGTTGGATGGCATCACGACGTGATGGACATCAGTTTGAGTAGGCTCCAGGAGTTGGTGACGGACAGGGAAGCCTGGCTTGCTGCAGTCCATGGGGTTGCAAAGAGTTGGACATGACTGAGCAACTAAACTGAACTGAACAGAAGGAAATTATGTTGTTATTCCACATATTCTTTTTTTTTTTTTCTTACTACCTATCTTGAAAATGAAGACTTTAAGAAAATATTTCTGAAAATAACCAAATACATTTCAACACTTTTGGAACCAGAAAGTGTTCATTAGTCATTATTTCAAAGCCAGGAAGTACATAAGTTGAACATAGTAGATGGTAGTTAATGCTGATTCTCATAAGGATTTACAAGAAAAATGGCAAAAGTCTTCCTGTTTGTGTAGCATTATATCAATATTTAGTATAATTTAGTGTGACACAAATTCAGATCTTCATATTTTCCTTTTCTGAAAAGCCTCTATATTGTTTAAATATCATGTTGAATTAGACTGTACAGCTCTCTAAATTAGCTAAGTGGTTCTACAATAGTATCACTGCATCTAGGCTGCCAAGCAAGTGCCAACTCAGCAGGATTTCTGAATAGTTGGTAAATGAAGCATCAGAATTCTGGAGTTTAAAATGAAAACACTTTCTTAACAAAAAAAAAATCTCAGAATTATGTGTCTTTTACAATAAAAATTCTAGGGAAAATCCTTTGACATCTGAAAAAGATAGGGCAAATATTTCATTAATTGATTAAAAGGTAATTATTAATTTTTTTTCACTTAGTGTAACACTATGCTACTTTCTATTTTAACTATCAAAGAAAAATATACTGAAAAGTATCACTTGGAGCTCTTCTTAATGATGATTTAAAAATAACCAAACAGCAGAGTTAATCAGCACAGGAAGACAGGAAAGATAATGCTGAATTGCATCAGTCATGCTCTCCTCTGGTGACAAGTCCTTTGAGGAAGTTCTAAGATTCCTTCAATCCAGGAAAGAACTGATTTGATCAATCTTTCCTTGTAAGAATTCCTCTCTGATGAGTAGTTTTATTTTTGAAAACTAAAAGAAACCATTAAATCATGAAAATGAATCTCTAGTGATAAAGCATCTAGTGTCAGGACTCAATAGTAGAGTATGTGTCTGACCTGTGTGCTGCAAAAGGTCTAAACCATCACTCCTTCCTAACAATCAGACACTACCAATGCAGGTGGTTGGATCACCGTGGGGGAGAATCAAAATGCTTCCTGCTATCACAACTTGACATAGGGAAGTCACAGAAGGGAAAAAATGTAACTGAATCATGACAGAAAATGAAATATAATACATAAATCCACAGTGAATAATGAAAAGTGTCACAGTACTATCTTTTGTGAAAGTGTAAACAGGCAAATCTTTCATCCAGAGGGAAACCAGAAAACAAAGATAAACTATCCACATCTCCTCCTGAAGGGAATCTTCTACTGTTACATCAACATACGCTTCTCTGATCATAATACTTCTACATGTCATCTCTCTGGGTATCTGTGTGCATGGTATCCAGAGTATGTGATAAATCGCACATAAATGTACTTAAACGCCACTATTCATATTCTGAATTCACAGACAACACCTGATTAAGTGCCTTCTTGGACCAAAGAGGGACAGGGCAATTATTTGTGCCCAATAATCCATATCCAGAAGAGTTTCTTATGAATGACTTAATCTGATAGACAGTGATATATTTCAGGCAATGTGCTAGGAAATACAAAGAGGAATATGACAACATTATGGTGTTGTTTGACATTCCCAAATTCCAGCTGTGAGCAGGCACAGTAAGAAAAATAAGATGAAACAGATACTGAGAAATGCTAAACAAACATATTCAGAGTGGAAGAACTGGTTAATTTGTTTAGAGAAGTCAGAGACATTTAACAGAGGAGGTGATTTTTTTAAAAAAAAATCTCTTATAGGAGAAGAGAACCATTTAATGTATACTATATTTTTGAAGTAATTTGAATGCTGTTTGTTTTGAGTGCTTCAGGAAAGTCTTCTTTCTGCCAACAAAATTATTTATACTCAGAAAGGATAAAATTTTTCTTCTGAAATTGTCTCAATTACAAACATATATTTGGCATACGACATTTTAACACTTGGGAGTTTCTATTCCTGTGAACAGGAGGCCAGTGACAGGTACTCACTTGTGATTCTGATGAGGCGCAAATTTGAATCACAGCTTTGTGAGATGGTATGTGGGAATGACTCGTACAGCTAATGTGTGCGTCTAGAAACCTCCCACAATCTACAACCTGACGTGGATTAGTTGTACTTAAATATCTGTGACATCAGCAATAAATCTTAGGCTGCAAAAATATTTTTGGCAACTTTATATATGCTAAAAATATAATGAGGTATATAGTAATGCATACTTTATTTTAGTAATGAAATTAACCCCAATAACACCATAATTTCTGTCCTATATGTATTGAATCAGTTAAGCACTTTAAGTTATTCCTAACATGTTCAGTTGTGTTTTATACGGAATATTATGCATTAAAATGTCACTGGCAACGTTAAGGAGTCACTATAGTCGGTACTATTTTCCCAGACAATATCCAGTGTATCTTCATAAGGAAGCAATATATTCTCGCTAAATGGGCAGTACTGGGCGTACTCTCAAAAATGACAGAATGATCTCTGTTCATTTCCAAGGAAAATAATTTAATATCACAGTAATCTAAGTCTATGCCCCAACCACTAATGCCAAAGAAGCTGAAGTTGAACGGTAATATGAAGACCTACAAGACTTTCAAGAACTAATACCAAAAAAAGAAGTCCTTTTCAAAATAGGAGACTGGAATGCAAAAGTAGCAAGTCAAGAGATACCAGGAGTAACCAGCAAATTTGACCTTGGAGTACAAAATGAAGCAGGGAAAAGGCTAACAGTTTTGCCAAGAGAATGCACTGATTGAAGCAAACACCCTCTTCCAACAACACAAGAGACAACTCTACACATGGCCATCACCAGATGGTCAATACTTATATTGAATATGGTCAATACTTATAAGAATATGCTTATATTCTTTGCATTCAAAGATAGAGAAGATCTATAGAGTCAGCACAAACAAGACCAGGAGCTGATTGTGGCTCAGATTATGAACTCCTTATTGCAAAATTCAGACTTAAATTGAAGAAAGTAGGGGAAACCACTAGACCATTCAGGTAAGACCTAAATCAAATCTCTTAAGCTTATACAGTGGAAGTGACAAATAGATTCAATGGATTAGATCTGATAGAGTGCCTGAAGAACTACGAACAGAGGTCTGTAACTTGTACAGGACACAATGATCAAAAGGAACATCAAGAAGAAGAAATGCCAAAAGACAAAATGGTTGCCTGAGGAGGCCTTAAAAATATCTGAGAAAAAAGAGAAGCAAAACGCAAAGGAGAAAAGCAAAGATATATCCAAAGAATAGCAAGGAAAGATAAGAAAGCCTTTCTCAGTGCAAAGAAAAAGAAGAAAACAATAGAATGGGAAAGAGTAGAGATCTCTTCAAGAATAAAAGCATATAAAACTGACAGCAAACATTATCCTCAATGGTGAAAAATTGAAACCATTTCCCCTAAAGTCAGGAACAAGACAAGGGTGCCCACTCTCACAACTACTATTCAACATAGTTTTGGAGGTTTTAGCCACAGCAATCAGAGAAGAAAAAGAAATAAAAGGAATCCAGATTGGAAAAGAAGTAAAACTCTCACTGTCTGCAGATGACATGATCCTCTACAGGAAAATCCTAAAGACTCCACCATAAAATTACTAGAGCTAATCAGTGAACATAGTAAAGTTGCAGAATATAAAATCAACACACAGAAATCCCTCGCATTACTATACACTAACAATGAGAACACAGAAAGAGAAATTAAGGAAACAATTTCAATCACCATTGCAATGAAAAGAACAAAATACTTAAGCATATATCTACCTAAAGAAACAAAAGACTTATGTATAGAAAACTATAAAACACTGATGAAAGAAATCAAAGAGGACACAAATAGATGGAGAAATACACCATGTTCATGGATCAGAAGAATCAATATAGTGAAAATGAGTATACTACCCAAAGCAAACTATAGATTCAATGCAATCCCTATCAAGCTACCAACAGTATTTTTCACAGAACTAGAACAAATAATTTCACAATTTGTATGAAAATATAAAACATCTCAAATAGCCAAAGCAATCTTGAGAAAGAAGAATGGAACTGGTGGAACCAACCTGCTTGACTTCAGGCTCTACTACAAAGTTACAGTCATCAAGACAGTATGGTACTGGCACAAAGACAGAAATATAGATCTATGGAACAAAACAGAAAGCCCAGAGAAAAATCCACACATCTATGGACACCTTATCTTTGACAAAGGAGGCAAGAATATACAATGGAGAAAAGACAATCTCTTTAACAAGTGGCACTGGGAAAACTGGTCAACCAGTAAAAGAATGAAACTAGAACACTTTCTAACACCATACAAAAAATAAACTCAAAGTGGATTAGAGATCTAAATGTAAGACCAGAAGCTATAAAACTCCTAGAGGAAAACATAGGCAAAACACTCTCTGACATAAATCACAGCAGGATCCTCTATCACCCACCTCCCAGAGTAATGGAAATAAAAGCAAAAATAAGCAAATGGAACCTAATTAAACTTAAAAGTGTTTGTACCATGAAGGAAACTATAAGCAAGGTGAAAAGACAGCCTTCAGAATGGGAGAAAATAATAGCAAATGAAGCAACTGACAAAGAATTAATATCAAAAATATACAAGCAACTCCTGAAGCTCAATTCCAGAAAAATAAACAACCCAATCAAAAATTGGGCCAAGGAACTAAACAGATATTTCTTCAAAGAAGACATTCGGATGACTAACAGACACATGAAAGGATGCTCAACATCACTTATTATCAGAGAAATGCAAATAAAAATCACAATGAGGTACCATCTCACGCTGGTCAGAATGACTGCTATCAAAAAGTCTACAAACAATAAATGCTGGAGAGGGTGTGGAGGAAAGGGAAACCTCTTACACTGTTGGTGGGAATGCAAACTAGTACAGCCGCTATGGAGAACAGTGTGGAGATTCCTTAAAAAACTGGAAATAGAACTGCCATACAACCCAGCAGTCCCACTGCTGGGCATACACACCGAGGAAATCAGAATTGAAAGAGACACATGTACCCCAGTGTTCATAGCAGCACTGTTTACAAAAGCCAGGACATGGAAGCAACCTAGATGTCCATCAGCAGACGAATGTATAGGAAAGCTGTGGTACATATACACAATGGAATATTACTCAGCTATTAAAAAGAATGCATTTGAATCAGTTCTAATGAGGTTGATGAAACTGGAGCCTAATATACAGAGTGAGGTAAGTAAAAGTGAAAAACACCAATACAGAATATTAATGCATATATGTAGAATTTACAAAGATGGTAATGATGACTCTATACACAAGACAGCAAAAGAGACACAGATGTAAAGAACAGACTTTTGGACTCTGTGGGAGAAGGCGAGGGTGGAATGATTTGAGAGAATAGCATTGAAACATATACTTTATCATATGTGAAAGAGATTGCCAGTCCAAGTTTGATGCATGAGACAGGGTGCTCAGGGCAGGTGCACTGGGATGACCCTGAGGAATGAGAAGATGGGATGGGGAGGGATGTGAGAGGGGCAATTGGGATGAGGAACACATGTACACCCATGGCTGATTCATGTCAATATATGGCAAAAATCACTACATTATTGTAAAGTAATTAGCCTCCAATTAAAATAAATACATTAATTTAAAAAAAAGAAAATTGGATACACCAAGGGAACATTTCATGCAAAGATGGGCACAAAAAAGGACAGAAATGGTACAGACCTTACAGAAGCAGAAGATACTAAGAAGAAGTGGCAAAAATACACAGACAAACTATACAACAAAGATCTTCATGACCCAGATAACCATGATGGTGTGATCACTCATCTAGAGCCAGACACCCTGGAATCTGATGTCAAGTGAGCCTTAGGAAGCACCACTACGAACAAAGCTAGTGGAGGTGATGGAATCCCAGTTGAGCTATTTCAAATCCTAAAAGATGATACTGTGAAAGTACTGTACTCAATATGCCAACAAATTTGGAAAACTCAACAGTGACCACAGGAATGGAAAAGGTCAGTTTTCTTTTCAACCCCAAACAAAGGCAATGCCAAAGAATGTTAAAACTATTGCACAATCGTACTCATCTCACACGCTAGCAAATACTCAAAATTCTTCAAGCAAGGCTTCAACAGCACATGCACCAAGAACTTCCAGGTGTTCAAGGTGGATTTAGAAAAGGAAGTGGAACCAGAGATCAAATTGCCGAAATCCTTTTAATCGTAGAAAAAAGCAAGAGAATTTCAGAAAAACATTTATTTCTGCTTCATTGACTACACTGAAACCTTTGGCTGTGTAGATCACAACAAACTGTGGAAAATTCTGAAAGAGATGGGAATACCAGACCACCTGACCTGCCTCCTGAGAAATCTGTATGCAGGTCAAGAAGCAACAGTTAGAACTGGACCTGGAACAACAGACTGGTTCCAAATTGAGAAAGCAGTACATCAAGGCTATATATTGTCACACTGCTTATTTAACTTATATGCAGAGTACATCATTTGAAATACTGGGGTGGATGAATTACAAGCTGGAATCAAGACTGTCACGAGATATATTAATAACCTCAGATACACAGGTGACACCACAATTACAGCAGAAAGTGAAGAAGAACTAAAGAGCCTCTTGAAAGTGAAAAATGAGAATGAAAAAACCGGCTTAAAATTCAACATTAAAAAAATGAAGATCATGCCATAAGGTCCCAACACTTCATGACAAATAGAGGGGGAAACAATGGAAATAGTGAGAGATTTTATTTTTGGGGGCTCCAAAATCACTGCAGATGATGACTGCAGCCATGAAATTAAAAGACACTTGCTCCTTGGAAGAAAAGGTATGACCAACCTAGACAGCATATTAAAAAGCAGAGACATTACTTTACCAACAAAGATCCATCTAGCCAAAGCTATGCTTTTTCCAATAGTCATGTATAGATGTGAGAGTTGGACCACCAAGAAACCTTAGTGGCAAAGAACTGATGCTTTTAAACTGTGGTGTTGGAGAGGACTCTTGAGAGTTCCTTGAACTCAAGGAGATCCAGCCAGTCAATCCTAAAGAAAATCAGTCCTGAATATTCATTGGAAGGACTTACATTGAAGCTAAATGTCCGATATTTGGCCACCTGATGCAAAGAGCTAACTCACTGGAAAAGACCCTGATCCTGGGAAAGACAAAAGGCAGGAGGAGGAGAGGACGACGGAGGATGAGACAGTTGAATGGCATCACTGTCTCAATGGACATGAATTTTAGCAAGCTCCAAGAGTTGGTGATGGACAGGGAATCCTGGCATACTGCAGTCTACGGAGTTGCAAAGAGTCAGACAAAACTGAGCGACTGAACTTAACTGAACTCAAATGGGAAGGAAAAAAGCAGAAATAGTTTCATACTAATCAGTCTCTTCCTAAGAATCTTCATAATTTAACTAACTGCAATAAGCAACAGTTATAACTGGACATGTAACAACAGACTGGTTCCAAATCGGGAAAGGAGTTCATCAAGTCTGTATATTGTCAAACTGCTTATTTAACTTACATGCAGAGTACATCATGAGAACTGCTAGACTGGATGAAGCACAAGCTGGAATCAAGATTGCTGGGAGAAATATCAATAACCTCAGATATGCAGATGACACCACCCTTATGGCAGAAAGCGAAGAAGAACTAGAGAGCCTCTTGATGAAAGTGAAAGATGAGAGTGAAAAAGTTGTCTTAAAGCTCAACATTCAGAAAACTAAGATCATGGCATCCAGTCCCATCACTTCATGACAAATAGATGGGGAAACAGTGCAAACAGTGGCTGACTTTATTTTTGAGGGGATCCATAATCACTGCAGGTGGTGACTACAGCCCTGAAATTAAAAGACGCTTGCTCCTTGAAAGAATAGCTATGACCAACCTAGACAGCCTTTTAAAAAGCAGACACAAAACTTTGCCCACAAAGGTCCATTTAGTCAAAGCTATGGTTTTCCCAGTAGTCATGTATGGATGTGAGAGTTGGACTATAAAGAAAGCTGAGTACTGAAGAACTGATGCTTTTGAACTGTGGTGTTGGAGAAGACTCTTGACAGTCCCTTGGACTGCAAGTAGATCCAACCAGTCCATCCTAAAGGAGATCAGTCCTGAGTTTTTATAGGAGGGACTGATGTTGAAGCTGACACTCCAATATTTTGGCCACCTGATGTGAAGAGCTGACTCATTTGAAAAGACCCTGATGCTGGGAATGATTGAAGGCAGGAGGAGAAGGGGACAACAAAGGATGAGATGGTTGGATGGCATCACCAAGTCAATAAAGATGAGTTTGAGTAAACTCCTGGAGTTGGTGACAGACTGGGAGGCCTGGTGTGCTGTGGTCCATGGGATCGCAAAGAGTCGGAAAGGACAGAGTGACTGAACTGAACAATACCATGTAAGGATTTTATGGGCATGTACAACAAAGAATTTTTTAAAAATGCAAAGCAAATAACTAGTTGTTAATAATGACAAATTGTCCCTTTGGGAGTTTTCCTCTATATTAGTCAGGACTAATCTGTAAAATGTTTCAAAGACATTGATTGACACTTAGTAACTGGCTAGCCTATTATTTCACTAATGATAAAATAATCACAGCACTCTCAAAGGTATTTACTCTTTAAATACTAAAAAGAATTCCCATTTGCAATTATTTCACTGTGGAGTTACAGATTCTGAACCTTAGTATTTGAGTTGTCCAACTTTACTACTATTATGTATGTTGCTGTAATTTAATTTTATAAAACATATTTAGTATCAATAAAAAGGTATTTATTCTATTTTGTTTTAATACAAACTACCCTACAGTTGAGTTCATTTCACATGCTTGCAAGATAATGCTCAAAATCCTTCAAGCTAAGCTTCAACAGTATATGAACTGAGAAGTTCCAGATGTATAAGCAGGATTTAGAGAAGGCAGAGGAACCAGAGATCAAATTGCCAACATCCGTTGGATCATAGACAAAGCAAGGGAATATCAGAAAAACATCTACTTCTGCTTCACTAACTATGCTAAAGCCTTTGACTGTGGGTGTCTTACCCAGTCATGTCTGACTCTTCACGACTCCATGGATGGTAGCCTGCCAGGCTCCTCCATCCATGGGATTCTCCAGGCAAGAATACTGGAGACGGTTTTCATTCCCTTCTCCAGGGGATCTTTTCAACCCAGGGATCAAACTTCAGTTTCCCATATTGCAGGCAGATTTTTACTGTCTAAGCCACCATAGAAAAAGCAAGGGAATTCCAGGAAAACATTTACTTCTGCTTCAGTGAGTATGCAAAAGCACTTGTGTGGATCACAACAAACTGTGGAAAATTCCTAAAGAGATGGGAATACCAGACCACCTTATCTATCTTCTGAGAAATAGGACCTGGATGCAGGTCAAGAAGTAACAGAACAGGACATGGAACAATGGAACTGGTTCAAAATTGGAAAAGGAGTATATCAAGGTGTATGTCTTCACCCTGCTTACTTAACTTAGCAGAAGAAACAATGTGACCTGCTGGGCTGGAGGAAACACAAGTTGGATTCAAGTTTGCCAGGAGAAATATCAACAATCTCAGATATGTAGATGGCACTCTAATGGCAGAAAGTGGAGAAGAACTAAAGAGCCTCCTGATGAGGGTGAAAAAGGAGAGTGAAAAAAAGCTAGCTTAAAACTCAACACTCAAAAAATGAAGATCATGGCATCTGGTCCCATCATTTCATGGCAAATAGATGGGGAAAAAGTGAAAACAGTGACAGACTTCATTTTCTTGGGCTCCAAAATCATGGTGTACAGTGACTGCAGCTATGAAACAAAAAGGTGCTTTCTCCTTGGAAGAAAAAGCTATGACAAACCTAGATAGTGTGTTAAAAAGCAGAGACATCACCTTGTCCACAAAAGTTCATATAGTCAAAACTATGGCTTTTCAAGTAGTCATGTATGGATGTGAGAGTTGGACCATAAAGAAGAGTGAGTGCTGAAGAATTGGTGCTTTTGAATTGTGGTGCTGGAGAAGACTCTTGAGAGTCCCTTGGACAGTAAGGAGATCAAACCAGTCAATCCTAAAAGAAATCATTCCTGAATATTAACTGGAAGGACTGATACTGAAGCTGAAGCTCCAATACTTGGGCCACCTGGTGTAAAGTGGAAAAGACCCAGATGCTGAGAAAGGTTGAAGGCAAGAGGAAAAGTGGATGACAGAGAGTGAGATGGTTGGAGAGCATCACTGATTCAATGGACGTGAGTTTGAGCAAACTCTGGGAGATAGTGAAGGACAGCGAAGCCTGGCGTGCTGCAGTTCATGGGGTCACGAAGAGTCAGAGAAGACCTGGTCAGTGAATAACAACAAATGAGTATTATTGATTTAAACTTAAAAGTCAAAACAACATTAAAGTGTAATTAAAGTATTTCTATTAGATATGTCTGCCGGAGTCCGAAGTTAGCAGTTCAGCTCATCTGGTAATCCCATTAGCTCACCTATAACCCCTATAACTGTGTTTCTTTCCCAGAACTACTGTATCTTTCTGTAGTAGACTATTCTACTTGATTAAGATGATGTATCAACTTTTTTGGTTTGTTTGTCTTTGTTTAACATTTGAGATGCAGTGGTAAAGAATCTACCTGCCAATGCAAGAGAAGCAGGATATGTGGGTTTGATCCCTGGGTCAGGAAAGATTCTCTGGTGTGGGAAATGACAACCAACTCCAGTATTTTTGTCTGGAGGATTCTATGGATAGGGGAGTCTGTTGAGATACAGTCTATGGGGTTACAAAGACTCTGACACAACTGAGCAAGTATGCAGGAGTTTGAGAGATGTTGGACATCAGCTTCGACTGCTCCTCTATTTCACACACACACACAGAGCCAGACTTTTGAACCACTAAATGGGTAAGGTAACTTTTAAGATATTTAGATGTATTTAGAAGGGATCAAATTAAATATTCTAATATTCTTCCTTTCTCCTTCTGCTATTGATATGAAAATGTTAATTTTTCAGCCCTCTGAAACTATGCAATGCTACCCTTCTTTAACTTTTTTCTTAATTTCAAAAGGATTTTGTAATCAGGTAAAAAATTTCTTGTAATACATAAAAGCTTCCATAGGTTTTCCAACAGTGAAAAGTCATTCCTTTCACTTTCAAATAAAATTTTATAAAAAGAAATGCTAAGTGGTGAACCAGTTGTTAATGATAGCAAACTTCTCATTCGGGGTTTTAATCTCTGTATGTCAATGATATATAACTAATATCATATATTATCAATGGTATATATCTGCTATATAATTAAATATCAGTTTTAATTACATAGATGATTATACCTGCTCCCTTTAGTCTCCTGACACATGAATAAAAATAAAATATAGGCTATATTTTATGCATTATAACACATATTTCATATATGGAAAGGGCAAATATGATACACAATAAAATCACTGCAAATGGTGACTGTAGCCATGAAATTAAAAGACCAATGGTCCTTGGAAGAAAAACTATGACCAACCTAGACAACATATTAAAAAGCAGAGACATTACTTTGCCAACAAAGGCCCATCTAATCACAGCTATGGTTTTACCATTAGTTTTGTATGGATGTGAGAGTTGGACCATAAAGAAAGTTGAGCACCAAAGAACTGATGCTTTTGAACTGTGGTGTTGGAGAAGACTCTTGAGAGTCCCTTGGACTGCAAGGATATCCAATAATCCTCAAGGAAATCAGTCCTGAATATTCATTGGAAGGACTGATGCTGAAGCTGAAACTCCAATACTCTGGCCACCTGATGTGAAGAGCTGACTCACTGGAAAAGACCCTGACGCTAGGAAAGGATGAAGGCAGGAGGAGAAGGGGATGACAGAGGATGAGATGGTTGGATGGCATCACCAACATGATGGACATGAGTTTGAGTAAGCTCCGGGAGTTGGTGATGGACAGGAAGCCTGACATACTACAGTCCCTGCGGTTGCAAAGAGTCAGACATGACTGAGAGACTGAACTCCTAGGGGAGTCCAAGATGAAGGCTGTAACTGTAACAAGCAGTTAAGAATTAGCTTGTTTCATTTCTTAACTAGCCAGGTAGAGGACACTAATCTTGCATTCAAGTCAAAGGAGAACATGAGCTGTGAATGGCAACCCACTCCAGTATTCTTACCTGGGAAATCCCACGGACAAATGAACCTTCCATGGGGTTGTAAGAGTGGGACATGACTTAGCAACTAAATAACATGATTTAGAAATAGAAAGCAAAGTTCTGCTGCATTTCTGCCCTTTGATAACCATGTACCATTTGACACCTTTGAGCTTTTTATTTCGATTCTATAAATTGAGAATAAAAATACTTCAAACCAGCAGTATGGTTAAGAATGTGTATATGAGAGTCACTATCTCTGAATTTGACTCCTGACTCTGCCCTAACTATATGACATCAAGTAAATTGCTTCATTTCTCTGTGCCTTGGCTTCATGATCCATAAAATGAAGATGAATAATCTATTCCTTCATATTACTTTGAAGATTAAACTAGTTAGAGTGTGTGTATATATATATATATATATGTATATTATATATTATATGTATTATATATATATATATATATATATATATATATATATATAATGGTGTTGGTGACACAGTAAGCCCTTAATATATGTTACTACTTTTGTTTTCAATATTATTTTTATTTGGAGGGTTGTAAGAATTAGGGAGAAAACAGATGTTTTAAAATAAAAACATTTCAAAAACTTGAAATGGGAGAATACAACAAAGCAAATTTGACATAGCCACTCTGAATCTATTATTAAGAATCTTTGGGTTTATTTAAATAATTATAATATCGTATATTGATCCCTTAGCAATTTGTTACAGTTTATATTTGATATTTGATTTCCATTTGACCCCAAAGAGTTAAAATAGCTTTTAAAACACCAACTTTCTGATTTTGGCAACATTTTTCAAAACTTATTATTAATTCACAAAAGTTGGCATTAGACCATGAACTTCTTCAGAAATAATTACAAAGCAGGAATACTCAGCTGCCTCAAAAATAAATTCAGCTTCCTTGCTAAAGGGGATGATTTTAAAATAAAATGCTTTCCTTTTATCTTTAAATTGACTTGGAGACATTATAAATTCTGTTTTTTAAGAATCAATCAAACATAATCTCAATTAACTATATACAGAAATCCCAATAAATAGGGATACGCTTTTAAAAATTACCATGTTGGTCACCACAAAAAAAGAATCTCCACAGAATTAGATACATCCCTGCACAATATTACAGGTTTAAATATACAACCCAGATTCTAGAGCTGTTATTATGGTCTCAAAGTCTGAGACTGAAACTGAAAGATGCACTTCAGCTGCAAATATGTAGCAATTATCATGAAATGAACTTCATTCCACATTTTTGCTAATCACCATGGTAACCTGCATTCAATGGATTCTTTCTGGGAAACATTCCAGACTCTATCAGACATTTTTAGTTTGGAAGGTTAGAATATTCTTACTTACTTGGTTGCTTATATTGTTTTTAGCAATATATAATGGCATTATCAAAAGAATGTACAAGAATATTGAAACTGTTTGATATAATAATAAAATTCTTAGGTCATAAAGGTAAGAAGACTTGACTGCTAACATTTACTAATAATACTTAATAAATATTAACAAATACATGATCTTACAAGTTTATAAATTTTAAGTGATCTAAATTCAACATGTTTTGACTATTGATAATATACACACATGTACTTACATGCTATTTATGAAACATATAGGATATAAAATTGATTCCTATCAATAAAATATAAAGAATTTCTCATTCAGCCATAGGAAAAATGTCCATTTTGGCACTAAAGTGGTTTGAGAAACAAACTATCTTAGAAAACATATCAAAAGAATGATGTGTTGGCATTGGAACAATATCCTCCATTCTCAGGTCTATGTATACGGCTTACGAGGTAACTTATACATCAGACTGAGAGAGCAAAAATATCAAGAGAGAGGTATGGACCGGGAATTCATATTTCAAATTTTTCATAATGAGATAGTAGAAGAAAATATACACCTGGATATCAGACCGAGGACATCTACTTTAAGTGGACAGTCAGCAAAGTGTGACCAGTCCCTGATGGGACAAAAGACTTGTGCAAGAATGTGCAACACTTTGCCTCTACATTAAGGAAGTCTTGTTATTAAAAAAAAAAAAAAAAGCCATCTGAGCTAAACACGTGCTTACTGATGTAGTAGATTTACATTCTGGAATAAGTTTCTTGGGTTTTCCTGGTGGCTCAGCAGCAAAGAATCCAACAATGCAGGAGATGAGGATGCAAGCTCTGCGGTGGGAAGATTATCTAGAGAAAGAAACAGCGACCCACTTCAGTATTCTTGCTTGGGAAATCCCATGGACAGAGGAGCCTGGTGGCCTACAGTCCACGGGGCTGCAAAGAGTCAGACATGACTTAGCCCCTAAGCAACAACAACACATTCCTTATCTTACTGCAGATTGGGAATAGTTTATAAACTGGTATTGGAGGAGAAAATGGTCTTCTAAGGAAAGCCCCAAAGATCAAGGAAGAGGAAGCCTGATAGAAGACATCTAAATTGTAAATAAAAAGTTAATTAGGGATTTGGTTTCTGTTTTAACATGTAAAGTGTTTAGAAATCATCAGTTCTGTTTTTATAATGAGAAAAAGTCAGACACACTGAAACTGACTTTCTTAAACCCATCAAATTATTGAGGTTACAGGATACCAATCCAAATGTGGACAGAAGAGCAAATCCAGAGAATCACAGCTAGAATTTGCTTATCTGGATAAAAGTGGCTGGAATTATAAACAGGTAGAAACCCTGAAATGGTAATGTTAAAAAAACTGCTTGAAGCTGAGTATGGATTAGTGTGAGAGCAAGAAACTCTTGCAGCCCCAATCTTGGTGGGGGTGGGGTGGGATGGAGGTTCGTATATTCCTGGACTTTAACTCCAAAAAAAAAAAAAATTCCACCAGCATTCACAATGAAAAGTCAAAAGAATATGCCCTATTAGTTCTAGAAGAGGTAGAGGAAGAAAAACCTTTGTGAAATAAACCCACCGTTTTTTCCATAACAGAGTTATAGGGGGAAATGACTATATTGGAACCTTCCTTTCAAAGAGCCATGTGAACAGGGCATTGTACTCATTTCAGCCCTCTTTAGCTTTCTCGTCTCATTGAAACAGGAGATAGTTATATAAAAAGAAATACTTATGATAGCCACAGGCCAGAGACACAGACTCACTAAAAGACTGAGACTTGATTAGATTATACAACACCGTTCCTCCTCCACACCTTTCCCCATACCAGCAGGTTCTAGTCTAGTAACAGTAGATTACAGCTGAAGAAGCTGCAAGCCCAAAATGTCTCTGGTGGTATTTTCAGAAAACCAAACTCAAGATGGAAATTAAAGGCTGAGTTGTGTCCTCAACCAAACTTATATGTTGAAGCCTTAACCCCAGTACCTCAGAATGTGACTGATTAAAAGATAGTAATAATAACAATAATATAATATAATATAATCCTAGGCAGATCATATTAAAACTTTAGAAAACCCAAAACAAAGGCAATTTTTGAAGGAAGCCAGTGGAAAACCTCTTACCTATAGGGGAGTAAGAATAGTAATTACAGCAGAATTCTTATCAGAAACTGTTTAAGCAAGAATATGGCACAGTGAAACATTTAAAATGTTGAAGAGAAAAAAAAAATCACCAACCTGAAATTTCATATCCAGTGAACTTATCCTTCAAAACTGTAAAGAAATAGTCTTTCTCATACAAACAAAAACTAGCAGACCCATCCTATACAAAATATTAAACAAATATTTTCAGGCAGAAAGAAAATACAAGAGAATAAATAAATAAATAAATAAATAAATAAATAAATAAATAAATATATTTGTTACCATTAATTGATCTAAAGATAACTCTTAAATAGTTGCTAAAACCAGTAGCAATTTACTTTGTCACAAAGACAGATAAGTGAAATGTAAGAAAATAACATCATATAGAATGAGAGGGATACTCTGCAATTGAGAACTCTGGTATAGAATTCTTTGAAGGTAGAGTTAGATTGTAAACTCTAGAATAATCACTATAAAATTTAAAAAGGTATAATTGATATGATAAGAAATAAAAATAAAGTTCAGAAATAGACCCATGCAGGAATAGCCAACTGATCTTTGACAAAGGAACAGAGGTAATTCAATGGAAAAGTCTTTCAACAAATGATATTGTATTAACTAGACCTCTACTGCAACAAAGAGAACCTATTTATGATATGAATGATGCCACTCTGAAAAAAACTGCATATTGTATAATCCCAGTTTTATGACTTTCTGGTGAAGATATAAAATATAGTCATGCTGCTGCTGCTGTTGCGAAGTTGCTTCAGTTGTGTCCGACTCTGTGCGACCCCATAGATGACCGTCCACCAAGAACACTGGAGTGAGTTGCCATTTCCTTCTCCAAGGCCTGCAAGTGAAAAATGAAAGTGAAGTCGCTCAGTCATATACAACTCTTCGAGACCCCACGGACTGTAGCCCGCCAGGCTCCTCCAATCCATGGAATCCTCCAGGCAAGAGTACTGGAGTGGGTCACCATTGCCTTCTCCAAAATATAGTCATAGTAAAGAGATAAATGGTTTTTAAGACATCCGGCAGGGAATAGGATGTGGTCAGTAGGAAATGCCCAAAAGATTTTTAGGTACAAAGTTATTTTTCATTATACTATAATGGTGAATACAAAACATAAGACTGTAGTAGTAAAATACATAGAACTTTACAACATAAAGAGCAAACATCATGTATCAAATAAAAAGTTATTTAGGAGGTTTGAGGATCTCAGGATATAATACAGAATGTGACAAAAATAATTTAACAGTACTACAAATGAATAAACCAATCTCATTGGAGAGGGTGGAAGAATATGGGGTTGACTTAAGCAATTTTGGAAATTAGTGAGAGACTTTAAAGGCAAAATGAACTGTACACACAACTGCACTCTATTCGATAAATTTGTTTCCCTTGAGGGTGGGTATAAGTCAATAATAAGAAATAATTATTTGCACATGCTGGAGCTGAACATTTAAGCAAATGGGTGGTAGCAGAAGCCAAGTTTCTCACTATTTGGTTGGGAGGTTACAGATAAGCAAGTGAAAAAGATAAAATGAGCCTTGATAATGAGTTTGGGTTGTAGATATCGGTATATACTTGTGCTTAGTTTAATACAGGGAGAGATGGCTATCCACATAAGTATATTTAGATATATGTATACATATAGGTTAGTTGTGAAATGAAGTGAAAGTGTTAGTTGCTTAGTTGTGTCCCACTGTTTGGAATCTCATGGACTGTGCCCCCTCCCTAGGCTTCTCTAGGGTAACCTATATGTAAGATAATGTGATTATCCAAGCAAGAATACTGGAGTGGGGAGCCATTCCCTTCTCCAGGGAAGCTTCCTGGCCCAGGGATTGAACCTAGTTCTCCTGCATTGCAGGCAGTTTCTTTACCATCTGAGCCAGGTTAGTATACATACATATATCTCATTTGAGAGGGCCTAGAATCAACAACACCCTAACAGCAATATACAAACCCAGTGCCCAGATTGGTTTCTAATATCACAATCCAGCTAAAGAAACTATGACTACTTAGAGAAGTAACTGGTTCTAGGACTAGGTGTAAAAAACATTAAAAGATGCACATGGGGTATCTTCTGGTGTCAAAAAGTAAGGAAGTGCTTGGGGAAAAAAAGCTATATTAACGGCAATATGTCTAAAAGACATAGGAGTCAACTGGAAGAGCTCCCAAAGGCCACAGCTGAAACAATGTTATTAACAGTAACAAAGTAAATAAAGTTGCATTGGTTTATAACACAAAAGGTGAAATAAATATCCAAAATGATACATGTGAATGAATTAATATGTGTATTATTATAAAATACATGGATTCACAGGCTTTGCAAAATTTTGGGGGTAAACCAACATTTCTTAGGCTGAGGCTCTTGGAATGACTCCAAGAATAATATAAAACTGACCCCCTAGGGAGCTAACACGTCTGATATCACCATCAGTTGTACCAGTCTAGGTCTGAACTTGTGGTCACCTTCACAACAGTCTCTGGACACAAAGGAATTAGAGAATAGAAGAGGGAATGACACTTGAACTGAGGAACTAGGAATTAAGCTCTAATTACTACAGAGTTAGATCAAGTCACGGCCACTGCTACTGTTTCTCGAATAACAACAATGCAACTTACTACAGGGAAAGTCTGGCCTTCCTAACCAGTGATGAGAGCCAGAAACCACAGGATTACCTCCAACTCATTTGCACTTGGGCTTCCCTAGTGGCCAGTGGTAAAGAACCCACCTGCCAATGAAGAAGACATGAGTTCAATCCCTGGGTTGTGAAGATCCCCTGAAGAAGGAAATGGCAACCCACTCCAGTATTCTTGCTTGGAGAATAACATGGACAGAGGAGTCTGGCAGGCCATGGTCCGTGGGGTTGTAAAAAAGAGTTGGACACAACTTAATGACTAAACAGTAACATTTGCATTTTCCAGTTTTTGTAAATAATGCATTTTGTAATAAATGCATCTATTTTGTAGAATTTGAGTTACTTGAAAGTCTGGGAAATATAACTTTCAGCTTTCTAACCTCTTCAAATAGAACATTAGTGAAATAAAGCCTGAGAAAGCCAATCTAAGTATTTACCACTGCAGATTACAGACGTATTTTAGAACAAATTTCAAAGAATATCACAAATTCTCAAGTATATTTTAACTCAAAGTCAAGCAAAAATCTAAAGAATTTAATTTTGATATACAGCAACTGAATGCAGTAGGAGGTCAACACAAATCTCTGGAATATTATCTTTTATAAACCCTGAATATTCACTGGAAGGACTGATGCTGAAATTCCAATACTTTGGCCACTTTATGCAAACAGCTGACTTCATTGGAAAAGATCCTGATGCTGGGAAAGACTGAGGACAGGAGGAGAAGTGGGTGGCAGAGGATGAATAGTTAGATAACACCACCGATTCAGTGGACATTAATTTGAGCAAATTCTGGGAGATGGTGAAGGACATAGGAACCTGGTGTGCTGTAGTCCAGGGGGTTGCAAAGAGTCTGACATGACTTATCAACTGACAATGACATAGAATAGAGGAGCAAGATGTCACAGATTTTAAAAAGCTCATTTTTACATTCAGTTTTAATTTGATGATTTTAGAAAATTCTTATGCCTCTCGAAGCACAGAAGTTTTAAGTGAATAGAATGCTAAAGACATCATTTCAAATGAAAATACATAACTTGATCATCAAAATACATAGACTGATCAACATCATAAAAATAAAGCAGAAGTTTTGATTAACACACACATATTACAGATTGATGAATTTTCCTTAAGATGTTAAGGAAATGAAGAAAGTTTGAAAAATAAAATTTAGAACAATTTAATGATGAATAAAAAAGAAATTTTTTATAAATAATTTCACTGCCATTTTTGGTGCATTTCCTTGAAGTTGTTCTCCTATATCATAAGTATTCTTTTTAAATAAAGGAATATCCTACATTATAACTCTGTATCCTGCACTTTTTACATAGTAATGTATTTAAGCACTTTATAGTATTAAAATATAAAAACCAGCAACTTGAGAGCTACACAGCAATTTTTATATGTACAAAACATAATTCTTTTCTACTCTTTTGTTACTATTTGAATTTATTGCAACTTTTCACTATTATAACAATGTGCTCTCTCATTAACATCTATTTTATACGAATCTTTTAATGCAATTAGTATAACATTTCTCACAAATTTCTTCCCAAAGGTTTCTTCCCTTCTAGTACTTTTAAAGATCGTGTTTTTTAAAACCTTCATGTATGTTAACCAAATTATCTCTCATCCCATATCACTAAAAATTATACAATTTTTTAGAAAGAAAATGATAGACTTTAAGAGACATTCTGGCCCAAGGCCTGAAGTGAAAAAAGTCAATGATTTTATATCTGGGAACCTGAATGTAAAAGATAAGGGTTGAAGAATTGTATTTCTCACAGAATTGAGGATACGCTTTTCTGAGAGAAGTAGAATTGTTAGGGGACTATTGGTAAATAGTTTAAAGCATTAGTCCCACAGCCAAATGCTAAGTTTTGTATTTGATTTTGACTTATGTCAGATAACAACTTTTTTACATCAGAAAATAGTCTCAAACTTTAAAATGATGGATTTTCTCTCATTTTCACCGTTGTGCTAGCATATGCAAATCATTGCCTTTTTATGCCCTTCAAATACATCTTGGAAATATGCAAATAAAAAGCTAGCCATTGCATGTGTGTGTTAGCAGTTCTATCTGCTCAGTTATTTCAAGATTAAATATAATTTTATGTTGTTTACTTAAACAGTAACTATATAATCATAACCCTTGCATAATAATTTATGATTGAGGATTTACAGCTTTACAACCATTAACTTATTAATCTTTACAACTTGCTCTGAAGGCTTAACTTGGTAACTCTAAGCATTTGTGATTTATAGATGGAGAAAATGAAATAGGCAGGTGAGATTCTTTATTTGTAATTGATATTGACTTATCTGGGAAAGAAGCCAGGACTCTGGAGTGTTCATTCTCTAGTCCGGTATCTTGGTTATAGAATCTACTGATTCATTATTTTAATTGTTACAATAACATAGCAAATTATCCAACACCCAACGTTCTATCAAGTGGAACCACACACATAGAGCTCTAAAATCAATGAGGTTAACAACAGTATTGCTAACGTACCTTAAATTGAGGGTTTTCTGAAGCTAAACTTAAATCTGTTAAATTAAAATGCTAATGCTAGTGTTATCATTATGTGTATATTTAACTTTATTATATAATTGTAAAGTTTATAAATTGAGGCTACCTCATTTAAATACTCTCAAATACACCTTTTTATTTGCAGAATATTGATACATAAATCAGAGAAGGCAATGGCAACCCACTCCAGTACTCTTGCCTGGGAAATCCTACGGACGGAGGAACCTGGTAGGCTGCAGTCCGTGGGGTTGCTAAGGTGGGACACGACTGAGCGACTTCACTTTCACCTTTCACTTTCACGCATTGGAGAAGGAAATGGCAACCCACTCCAGTGTTCTTGCCTGGAGAATCCCAGGGATGGGGGATTCTCATGGGCTGTCATCTATGAGGTCGCACAGAGTCCGACACGACTGAAGGGGCTTAGCAGCAGTAGCAGCAGCAGATACATAAATATTACAAATTCATGTTGAATAAGAGCTACTTGACAGCACTAGAATTTTATTCAATGTGCAACTAATTAATTGTGACATAGTATAAGAGTATAAGACCAAGTCATGGAAGGCTGTCAGATGGGGTAAATCAGAAAATGCCAGACCTAGTGGAGTGAGACTGTGACATGGGATAAATACTGAGATGTGGCCAAAACGTAAGTTTACTCTTCTGTCTGAAAGGTAGATATGTGACTTTCAGTATGGAGCAAAGCAACTGATTCAAAATATAGATTGTAATGAGCTTCTGGAGGAACAGACAAATTGAGGGGTAAATATTTAAAATAGGAGAAGCTGACAGAATGTTTCAGGTTTCATAGAACTAATAATACACATAACAACAAGACAAAATATTTGAACCCCTTAACTATGGACAGAGGTTCATGACATTGTACAAGAGACAGGAATCAAGACCACCCCCAAGAAAAAGAAATGCAAAAAAGCAAAATGGCTGTCTGAGGAGTACTTACAAATAACGGGAAAAGAAGAGAAGCAAAAAGCAAAGGAGAAAAGGAAAGATACACCCATTTGAATGCAGAGTTCCAAAGAATAGCAAGGAGAGATAAGAAAGCCTTCTACAGTGATCAATGCAAAGAAATAGAGGAAAACAATAGAATGGGAAAGGTTAGAGATCTCTTCAAGAAAATTAGAGCTACCAAGGGAACATTTCATGCAAAGATGGGCTCAAAAAAGGATAGAAATGGTATGGACCTAACAGCAGCAGAAGATATTAAGAAGAGGTGGCAAGAATGCACAGAAGAGATATACAAAAAAGATCTTCATGACCCAGATAATCACGATGGTGTGATCTCTCACACTCACCTAGAGCCAGACATTCTGGAGAGTGAAGTCAAGTGAGCCTTAGGAAGCATCACTACAAACAAAGCTAGTGGAGCTGAGAGAATTCCATTGAGCTATTTCAAATCCTAAAAGCTGATGCTGTCAAAGTGCTACACTCAATATGTCAACAAATTTGGAAAACTCAGCAGTGGCCACAGGACTGGAAAAGATCAGTTTTCATTCCAATCCCAAAGAAAGACAATGCCAAAGAATGCTCAAACTACTGCACTATTACACTCATCTCACACACTAGTAAAGCAATGCTCAAAATTCTCCAAGCCAGACTTCAGCAATATGTGAACTGTGAACTTCCAGATGTTAAAACTGGTTTTAGAAAAGTCAGAGGAACCAGAAACCAAATTGCCAACATTTGCTGGATCATCGAAAAAGCAAGAGAGTTCCAAAAAAACATCTATTTCTGCTTTATTGACTATGCCAAAGCCTTTGACTGTGTGGATCACAATAAACTGTGGAAAATTCTGAAAGAGATGGGAATACCAGACCAGCTGACCTGCCTCTTGAGAAACCTGTATGCAGGTCAGGAAGCATCAGTTAGAACTGGACATGGAACAACAGACTGGTTCCAAATAGGAAAAGGAGTACATCAAGGCTGAATATTGTCACCCTGCTTATTTAACTTATATGCAGAGTACATCATAAGAAATGCTAGGCTGGAGAAAACACAAGCTGGAATCAAGATTGCTGTGAGAAATATCAATAACCTCAGATATGCAGATAACACCACCCTTATGGCAGAAAATGAAGAACTAAAAAGCCTCTTGACGAAAGTGAAAGAGGAGAGTGAAAAAGTTGCCTTAAAGCTCAACATTCTGAAAACTAAGATAATGGCATCTGGTCCCATCACTTCATGGCAAATAGATGGGGAAACAGTGGAAACAGTGGCTGTTTTTTTTGGGGGGGGGGCTCCAAAATCACTGCAGATGGTGATTGCAGCTATGAAATTAAAAGACACTTACTCCTTGGAAACAAAGTTATGACCAACCTAGACAGCATATTAAAAAGCAGAGACATTACTTTGTCAACATAGGTCCATCTAGTCAAGGCTATGGTTTTTCCAGTAGTCATGTATGGATGTGAGAGTTGAACTATAAAGAAAGCTGAGTGCCAAAGAATCGATGCTTTTGAACTGTGGTGTTGGAGAAGACTCTTGAGAGTCCCTTGGACTGCAAGAAGATCCAACCAGTCCATTCCTAAAGGAGATCAGTCCTGGGTGTTCATTAGAAGGACTGATATTGAAGCTGAAACTCCAGTACTTTAACCATCTGATGTGAAAAGCTGACTCATTTGAAAAGTCCCTGATGCTGGGAGAGATTGAGTGCAGGAGGATAAGGGGATGACAGAGGATGAGATGGTTGCATGTCATCACTGACTCATTGGACATGGGTTTGGGTAGACTCTGGGAGTTGGTAACGGACAGGGAGGTCTGGCACGCTATAGTCCATGGGGTCGCAAAAGTGGGACACAACTGATGACTGAACTGAACTGATATCAAAGATTGGGTTCTCTTTGCTGAATCTGGACTAATTGATAATTGACAGGCAAGCATTTGCAGGTGTGTTCTATAGACACTGAGCTTATGTGTTCAAGGCATTGAGCTAATTAGAAAGGCTATCAGTAAGTAAGTTGCTTCTAGACCAAATATTATTATATATATAAAATAAAAAGTTCTGTATCAGTCAGGTTTCTCCAAGAATCAGAACCAATGGAACAAAACAAGCAGAAACAGAACCAACACATACTCACACACACACACACACATATACAGTGGTTTACTTCAAGCATTTGGTTGATAGGATCGCAGGGACTAGAAAGTTGGAAATCTGTCTGGCCAGCTCACAAGCTGGAAACGCTTGGGCAGGAACTGATGCTGCAGTCTTGTGACAGAATTTCTTCTTCCTCAGGGAAATTTCAGTTTTGGTCTTTCAACTGATTGGACCATCCCCACTGAGATTACTGAGAATTATCTTTGTTTAAAGTTAACTAATTGCCCATCTTATCCTCATTTATAAAATGTCTTCACAGCAACATCTAACTTCATTTTTAATTGAATAATTCGGTACTATAGCTCAGCCAAGTTGACATGTAAAGTACCACAACTTCCTAAAACTATCTGTAAAATTTATAGTTCAGAAAACAGATGCATAAATATCAGTATATCAATGTTTTCTAAATGAGGATGTGTGTGAAAGAACTGAAGAATATATTCTTTTGTAGGAAATATACATGTGACAGTGGAGCCTTGAATGGATTTAATCCAGAGCCGGGAGACCTGGGTTCGATCCCTGGGTTGGGAAGATCCCCTGGAGAAGGGAAAGGCTACCCACGCCAGTATTCTGACCTGGAGAATTCCATGGACTGTAGAGCCCATGGGGTCGCTAAAAGCGGAGACGACTCAGACACGACTGAGCAACTTTCACTTTAATCTAATGATGTACAGAAACTGTGAAAACCTCTAAGCAGTAGCTGGAGACCATAAGAGATTGCTCTAAGATTCTGCAACAGCATTGTGAGGCATACATTATTTAATATGACTAAGACATCTATGTTACCTCTGTTCTGAGGTGAAAAATTTGTGACTCTATTCCCCGGAACGCGGTGCCAGGACCCCTCATTGCCCTGGTCATCCTCATCGACCCGGAAGCAGTTTCTGGCCGCGGCCTCCCAGTCCTCGCGATGGAAGAGCTCTGAACCCTGGCGGGTGCTGGGCCCTCGTGATCGCGCGAGATGTGGTGAACTGGGAGGGCCCGTGCACGCCGCCTGGCTCTGCCCCTGCCTTGGTCCCCAAGGACCTGCTGGCGGGTGGTGTCCCCGTGCTCCTGGCCCTGCCTCGGCTCGCATCCCTCTCTGGCCACATCACGGAGGCGTCCACGTAGGCGGGTGAGGCGTTGCGTTCGTGGAGCGGGAAATGGTGCTGGGAGGGATGGTCCTGATGCTCTGGGTGGGGTCCCACCATTCGGAGGGCTGCTCCACCCTCTGGGGGACACAGACTGGGGGCGGGGTGGAGGATGGAAATGCACGGTTCCCAGTCTCATGCATGTCGGGATGCCACATAGTGGTCAGGAGCAGGAAGACCGCCAGAGAGTGAGAGGAAACGGTGGTCGATGGGGCTCGCGAGGCGCGTGGAAGTAGCCACCGCGTAATAGGTGTTGGGAGTCCCGGAGATGGCCGCCTCCGGATTGCACAGGTCGCCCGCATCCACCAGGGTCACGCCGAAGCCCTCTACTGGCTCCTCCTGCAGCCCGTTGAGCTCTAGCAGCAGTGTCTTCTTCGAGCTGGGCCCCGGCGGCCGGGTGGGCCGTGACCTGGGTGCGCGGGACCCGGTGCGTGAGGCTGCGGGTTGAGGGCTGGTTCTGGGCCTGGACTGGGCCGCCTGCCTCCTCTGTGCCGCCGACACTGCCACCCCGGACCCCCAGGCGCCCCACCTGCCTTTATTACTTTTATAATTGTTTCTGTTTGTAATTCACTCATTCCTTAAGTAATTTTTGTATACTTGTTGTATTCATGTCCAGTGAAACTGACTCTAGTCTATTTAGTGTCAAGTGAGTGAAGTCGCTCAGTCGTGTCGGACTCTTTGCGATCCCATGGACTGTAACTTACTAGGCTCCTCTGTCCATGGGATTTTTCAGGCAAGAATACTGAAGTGGGTTGCCATTTCCTTCTCCAGGGCTCTTCCTGACCCAGGGATTGAACCCGGGTCTCCCGCATTGCATGCAGATGCTTTACCATCTGAGCCACCAGGGAAACCAGGATTTAGTGGAAACCCATGAAAAATTATTGAGTAGAGAGAAATTGCTTTCTGTCTACCTGCATTCACTCTACTCTCTTGGTTCCTTGTTTGTTCAGGTTCCTATTATGTTCCTTTTGTTCCTAAAACTTACAGGTCACGTTCCCTAGAAACAAAGCTTGATAATGGGATTCTTATGCCTGTGTTTATTGTGGGAGTACTCTCAGCAGAAAGTGAGGGAAGCAAGATATGTTGGGGGGAGAAAGAATTGGGTCTTGAGAGTGTCTCATCTGATCTCACAGTAAAGTTTTTAGGGAAAGGTACTATATAGATTTAATCCAGCTAAAGGCAGATGGAGCAGTCTATTGAAAGTCTTTGGCCAAGTTTTACCCCAGGGAGATGGGTTGGGCTGGCATGTGGCCTCCCTCTCAAATTAGCTTCCTTCTGACTGAGAGAAATTCCCCACAGAGGGGAGCAGGTGTGAGTTGATATTAGCCAACACTCACATCAGCTAGGAAATATACACTCCTCACCTTAAGTGGTGTTTGGGAAGGGTACCATTAGCAACATTAGCAAACATTACAGTCTTGTCCCTGCACAACTCAGATCCACTTGCTGATTACATTATTTATTTATTTTTTTCCATACCAGGACCAGGTGGCTTCAGTGGTCAAGTCTATCCAACATTTAAAGAAAAATTAACAGCAGTCCTTCTCAAACTCTTCCAAAATATTGAAAAAAAGGGACTGCTTTCAGATTCATTTCTTGAGACCTGCAATATCCTGATACCAAAACCAGATAAGAACATTACCAGAAACAAAAGGCTATAGACCAGTGTCCTTGATGGACACAACTGCAAAAATTCTCAAGAAAATATTAGCAAACTGAATTCAACAATAAGTTAAAATGCATACAAACACCATGATCAAGTGGGATTCACCTCTTGGATGCAAGGATGGTTTAACAACCTCTACATTAATAAAAGAAAAGATAAAAATCATATGATCATCTCAAAAGGTGCAGAAAAAGCATTTGACAAAATTCGGCAGGAATTTTGAATTCCTCCTACAGTAGATGAGAGCCCGTTTGTGTTCTATCAGGAAGGCCAGCTGGCTTTCATACTTGATTTTCAATTGCATATTAATGACTGTAAGCCTTTCATTTTCTTTCTTTTTTTTTTTAATTTTGAAAAAATTTCACGCAATTCCTTATAATTAAAATTTCCCACATACTTGTCAAATATCTGATAGAAGCTAGCTAGTGAATTCCCTAACTGAATTATACAATTCCAGTTTACCACAGATGGAAATTTTATCAATTAGGCTGCCACCAGTATTAATCTGTTCTCCACCTACAATTAATGATGAAGCTCTTATTGCTATAACCAGACTACAACTGATGATTGATGATGCTCTAAAGCCTCAGTCCTGCTTATCAGCAGTTATAGGGGGCGTACGCTGGGAAGTGGACTCTGGGATGGAATTTACCATTTGCGGTATTGATTAGGAATTATCCTCAAAATCTATACCCCTGGAAGGCAGAGGGAGGAAGCAGGATTGAGCAGAGAGAAAAGGCAAGCTGTGATGCAGGCCACTGTGCGTTTTGGCCAACGTGACAGAGAGCTCTGAAACTTAAGTGGACTCACAGCATTGTCACATTGAGCTGAGAAAGCTGGCATTCATGTGCTGGCCTGGATCTGTCATCGTGAATGGGCTTCCCTGGAAGTGTGTCCCTTTCACTGAGACAACCCTTTGCACCTTAGGGATTTGTGCAGGGCACTGTAGCCGTTGGGTGAGACATTGACTAAAGGTGTCAGTTCTGTGTAACATGAATTTATGGACTCCTGGAGTTACCAATAAGGTGCTGATATCATCCACTTGCCAAGTGTGTTCTCGGGGAATTCTTCCTAAAGCCATTTTCATGTGGTTTCTTTGTCTTCATATCAAGTACAGTCCTTTGACCCATTGGTGATTTCAGCAGGGGCAATGGAAGTACATCATCATTTGATCCACCTTTGCTTTGCTTGGGTATCTCATAACATTTTGTCTTATGAACCCAGAAAAATGTGGATTTTATTGGGCAACTCCTGTCAGTGAACGAAGTAGCCTCTTTTATCTTGGTTGGGAGAGAATCAGAATTCAGAGCACGGAATGATGGGGGTAGCTGGATCCTTAGTGGGCTCTACCACTGGTAGTGAAGCAACCTGCTTACACATAGGTATTGAGGAACTCCCTCTGAACTTCAACCCTGTCCCTAGTTTTCAAATGTACCTTTTGCTCTTTATCAATGGGCTCTGTTTTCTCTGTCACTTTACCATTCCTCTGATCTTATCCAAATTATTATGATCATTTTAATCTCAGGGTTATCTGATATTCTCCTGTAGTGGGAGGAGTCTAGCAGTACTCAGCAGCAAGCTAGCTGTATTCTTTTGTAAAGGACATGAAAGCATCTGCATCAGATTGCTCTCAAATCTGAAACTCCAGCAGTTTCCAGTGAAGAACAGTATTCCGTTTCTATCATATGTCCCAAATGACATGTGATCTGTTTGCGAGCACTTTAAAATCAGCTGGGCATTTGAGCATCTTATCCTTCAGTATGATTTGATGAGTCATGCCTGGAACCCAAGCACGTGTAAATCTTTTTAACTTTTCCCTTCTCATGATCTCATCCAAAAGGGAATTCTTTGCTTAATCCCTGTTAGTCTGTTTGTCTCCATGTTGGTCCTGTGAACAGACTGTCATGTTTATCAGTTAGACAAGGCTGTTTAAAAAGGAGTTGGTGGGAATCAGTACTCTCATTTCAACCATTTTCATATGCAAATTAGTGTTCACTTGCTATGCTCTTAATATTTACTACCAAAATGGTGATTTTTGCTTAATATTTATTACCAAGAAGGGCTCAAGCAATACCACGCATGTCCAGTTGAAACCTGGTAACAGATAGACATTGCTCTATGTTATTTGGTCCTGAAATAGGCAGATCTGAATTTATCCAAGCTGTAATATATGGGGAGAACTTGAAAAGGCCTTTTTTGAGGAACAAGGGTCATGGTTAGCTTTGAAGATATGCTTTTTGCTCCCAAAAGTTGGCAACATGTTATGAATTTTCTGGTGAGGATGCTATCAATTTCCCCCTTTGTCCATACACTCTAAACAGCTTTCTAAAAATCCCACTCATTAAAGCTGGTTATTTTCCTTTGTATTCTCCTCCACCAACTTAGAACCACCTTTCTTTTGGATAGGTGAAGAACACAGATCTTCTTGGATAGAAGAACACAGATCTCATTATTTAGCACCATGAATGATAACAGGTCTAGTAAATTAGGTTTGTCCCATGGTTAATTTCTTGACATACAAGAGCGTTGTTAAGTAAGATGTTTGAGATTGAAGAACTTTCCCTCACAGCTTCTGTCATGGTTGGTTACTAGCATTAAATTGGCTGTCTTTTTTTTAATCATTATATGGTCAGTCTAAGAGTGCACATTCCTATGCTTCGAGGGAGGGTTGTATGTTTTCATCAAAGAAAGAGTGAGGCTATAAGGGTTGGGATGTGCTCTCAGGGTAGATCTGCCAAGCTCTCGTCATTACCCACTGCATCTATTTAGTTGTTTTGCCATCTTGATGAGACTGCTCACAAATGTTTGCAGACAATTGGGCATCTGCGGTCAACCCAAATAATCCCTTCCATTCATCAGTATCTAAAATTAGTGACAGGACACCCTGTCATTTAAACTGAGGATCTCTGTAGCAGGGATCCCCAGTCTCTGCAAAACGTCTCTGTAAAGTGTCTCAGATTTTTAGCAAACGGACTACCCTCTGCATGTTCTGGACATCTAGCCACGGCCCTTGACTACTTCTGTAGTCTTTCTGGTGATCAGTGATCATAAACAAGTTACATTGTGAGCCTACCAGGCTCCTCCATCCATGGAATTTTCCAGGCAAGAGTACTGAAGTGGGTTGCCATTTCCTTCTCCAGAGGATGATCTTCCTGACCCAGGGATCAAACCCGGGTCTCCCACATTGCAGGCAGACTCTTTACTCTCTGAGCCACCAGGATCTCAAACAAGTGACTTTGTGAATAAATATAATGCCTGCTGAGGTGACGAACAAGAAAAGGCATTTCAGCAATTTAAAAAGAGGGTTTGATTCCTTTTAGTCCCAGTTTTCCAGTTGGCCCTTTAGAGATTTATGTTTCATAAATGATGCCTATAGAAACTTGGAGATCTATTCCATCCACTTAATGAGACTTTCCCTCAGGAAAAATCTATTTCCTTTAAAGATATTCAGTAAGACTTGTCCCCAGAATCGTCTATAAACCTTTTACCATGAGTGTGTGGTCAGTTGCTCAGTCATGTCTGACTCTTTGGGACCTCATGGACTGTAGCTTGCTCAGTTCCCCTGTCCATGGAATTTTCCAGGCAAGAATCTTGGAGTGGGTTGCCATTTCCTACCTCAGGGAATCTTCCCGACGTAGGGATTGAACCCATGTCTCCTGCGTTGCAGGTGGATTCCCTACCACCATGCCACCTGGGAAGCCAGGGCTTTTACCTCTTCTTACTAAAGATGTGTGGAAAGTGACCTAGGCCTCAATTTCTTCCCAAGTTTTCTCCCCTTTTTCTTTTCTTAACAACAACCTTCTCATTATTTATTAGTTTGAAAGATAATCTTGCCACTGGTATCTGTGGCATGAAGTGTTGAACTGTCAAAGCAGACATATGAATGGGAAATCTTACCGAGTATCTAACTTTCCTAGTATTTAACTATACTAGCAAGCCACAAGCTCCATTCGGAGAGTGTGTGTTACACACTCATTGCTCCTTCCTTCTACCAGGTCATTGCTCTTTTTCACCTCAGTTTTCTTACCTTAGGTGGGCACTTTAGATCCAGGCCTAAAACAAAGTCTACCTCTCTTGTAGCTACTCTTTTATACTCCCTACTATGTCCAGAGGATTCTAATTGTACTTCATAGAAATTGCCTGTTTTCCTAGTAAGTGGCACATAAAAATTCCCTGGTTGAAGCAGCTTTTTCATTTAGCTAGCATTGCTATAGAAGCTTTGCATATATTTTCCTTCTTTCTTTGTTCTTTAGTATTCCTAATTCCTGATTCCTTGGACCTTGTTTGTCATGGCAGGGAATAGAATCACTCAATGCTTTTAAGCAGAAAGGAATTCAAGAATGAAGGTGCCTACAAAATTGTTGCGGAGGGAGAAGTTAGAGGTCAAGAAATGCTACTGCCTCCTAGTGGTCAAGACAAGCGCCCCACTGCTGCCAGCTTCACAGATGCCTTCATCGGCATTTCTTTTAAATTCTGTGGCACATCTGCTGCATACTGCTTACTGGCTGACTCCACTAAATAATGAAGAATGACCCTCATCTCTTTCATTTCTAAACTCGAATGAGTACTTCTCAAGATTATGGTGGAAGACAATCTCATCCAGAAAACTAGTTGCAAGGGCATCTGGGAAGTGTAGTTTTTGATCATACAACCCCTGTGATGCAGGGGGTAAGGGTATTAAACAGGAAGAGAGTGAAACATTCCACAGATGTCTTAGATGACAATACCTAACACAGATTTATTCCTTGCAGTTTCCCAGTCTCAGAAGCTATTTCAGCATCCTTAGTCCACGCAGACCTGATACATTCTTTCTGCATTTTCCTAGTGTGTCTTTTCAGTAAGTCACCAAAAGTATCTTCTTAAGATTCACAGTATCTTAAGAAGTAGCAGCCAACTATTTATATTTTAAAATTTATGATAGCAGATTAGTATTTTCACTGCTGGTAAAGCATTTGCATTGTTACTGAGTCTTTATGGAATCTTTAGCTTCAACAATGACTATACTGAGAATATCAGGTTCCCTGGCCAGCTGACATGGGAAATGTGCGTATTAGTAAGATTTAGGAGCTTCTCCCCTTAGGGCACCCATAAAACCTGCCCTCTTTGCTCTGTCCCTAGAACTGGCCCTAACAGATTAAAGTATAATACAAATTAACTGATTTTGTGGCCACAAAATTATGAGCAGTGCTTTTCTATCCTGAAAATAATAATGTGCAAAATAAAAGGAAATTAATTTATTCCTTTAATATTTCTGGAAAAGGAGAGTGGATTATTTATAAAAATGATAATAAAACAATCCATTTCCAAAGTGGAAAAAATGTTTAAAATATTTTGCAGTCAGTTTCCAAAAACCTTTTGTCCTGGCCCCTTCTATGTTCTAGTTAGGAGGAACAATCTCAGAACTGCGTCCCTTCCAAACTCCAAACCAATAATTGAGAAAACAGTTTAAAGTTCCATTTTTGGAACTTGCTATTAATATGCTAAGTTTGAACTATAACATGAAATAAAAATGCTTTGAAAATGTCCCCAGTATTGTATATCTCACAATAATTATGTTCTCGATTTCCTGTTATTTCCTCCCTTGCCCATTCTTTTATCCTTCTTCATCTGATTCTCCTTCTCTCACTTCTTCACTGTAAAGATTTAATATGTTTGTTATTTTTTTCTTCAACTGGTATTTTACTGTTTAAAGGAGACTTTTCATTGCTCAAGTAGTCTTCCCCCCCCCCCCCGTATATTAAACACTGTTACAAAGCTGATTTTTTAAAAGTAAGAACAAAACTTTTACTTTAATTGTACAGAACACCATGATAAGGATGTTATTTAAAGCAAAATATTCAAGATATTGTGACCGGACCAAAAGAAAAATATAGTTTTTTGGGTTTGTTTTTTTTTTTCTTTTGGGGAATGAGAATTTGATTCTACTAATGGAACTGATTTTTCACCAAGATACATTATGCACTCTTTTAAAATGAATTCTTGCTAATTAATGTCAGTGTAAACCACAGAGGATATAAAGTGAAAAGTTTTAATCAACCACTGAAATTAAAAAGTTCCAGATTTGTACAGAAAGTTTCAGGAAGATGAATACCTGTTTGCTTTATTAAATATCCAAAATGTGAGTAATATCTATATGCAAATTTAAATAGCCATTACGAACTAGTTAAAACTGTGCTACTTACCAAACTATAAGTTGCATAATAAAATGACTAGGATAGTGCATTGTTTTGATAATTTCTGCTGGAAAAATAAGTCCTCATTTCAATAATAATTTGTTAAAATGTTCAAGGATATTTTAACATTTTGTTAGATGATAAGTTCTAAGTTATTTCTGTAAGACATGGGCCACCATGGCATGTTTATAAACTGAGTATAAAAGAGAGACACAAAAAGACAGACTTCAAAAAAGAAAATTCAATGTTACATGTTTTAAATGCAACCCCTTCCTTTTCATGCCCATGCCAACTTCTGTGTGACACAAATTGGCTTTCTGTTGTTCTTACTATGCTAAATGAAAACTGATGCTAGCACTAGCAGTATTAAATACAATGTTCATTATAAATATAACTTATCATCAGGAAAGATTTGGATAAAGATTCAATATTTACTTAGTCCTACTTTGTGTCAAGCTCTGCATTCATCTCTTTTACATGCATTATTTCATTTATTTCTTTCAACAATCTGAGTGTGTATTAGAAGGAGGGAATAGATAGTTCATTCCAAAATAATTTTATGGCATTAGGATTCCAGTTAAAAAGTCAGATATCACATAAGTAATAATTTGTTATCACACCAGAAATTGTCTCATCTAGCAAGAAACCATATATTCTGGCTGGGGAGGTGCTGTGAGATCCCTTACGTCAGGAAAATACTATGGGAACCATCAAGGTACAGTTGTGTTTGCTGCCTGGGCACTTAGGATTCTTTGCTCCCGGGGATTCAGCAGGCAAGAAGAAGGGTCACCCACAGGGGAAACTGACAATGATGGCAGGAGGAGGAAGGGCTGATCTTACAAGTGGGAGTCAACCCCATCCTCACTGCGAATGAACAATTACAGCTGCCCCGGGTGGAGAGGGTAATTGTCAAGGACTTATGGCCTTGAGGAGTGGAGGTTTAGGTCATTTCATCACGCATACCTCACCATTAGCTGGCAAGGTGATAGCCGGGGATGAGAGGAACCCGAAGCAAATACTGGAGAAAGGAGAGGATGAGGCACAGTGGTGGCCTCCAGATCCACTGCAGAGGCTGGGGCTAGCACTCTTCACTATGAAGCTCCCTGTTCAAAATCCAAATCATTGATATTACTTAAAATCTCACTGAGGAAGAGAGCCCCAGGGGGAATCACACAGAAGATTTTCTGGCATCTCTGGAGTAGCGCAAGGGTGGGCTGTGGAGGGCGTGAGCGCGCAGTGGGCTGGACCGCGAGGAGCGTGGACGGAGCCCAGCTGCCCGGTCTGACATCCGTCGCCCTGCATTGCCCCATTTCCATGGCGGCCACACTCCCCCGTGAGCGGGTGAGGCAGGGACTCAGAGGCAGGCCTGTTCCTTGGAGAAGCAGGACTCCCGGGATAGCAGCTTTTGGCTCCCCACCAACCTTGTGGAACTGAACTTTCTTCTGAGCTTCCGTCTGAAATGTTTTTACCCGATTGCTTCCGTCCTGTCCTTTCTCCTTCACTCAGGAGAGATTTGAATTCTGAGCTCATGACCCTCGCAGCCTCCCTCAGAACCCTCCCCATTGCCTCACAGCTTGCTTCTCACAAGGCCGGGACAAACACAGACACTTTAGGTGAAAACTGCCCACTTTTTCACCGAGCAGCTTTTGCTCATGTTGCATAACGAGCTGACAGCACAGCGACCTTATCTTATGTAAGCCTGACAAGCTTCCTATCTCCCAGAAATTAATCAGCATTTCAGGCCCGTTGAAGAGACCTTTCTAGTTTTTGCTGCTCCTGCAGATAAGTGTCTTAAATTCTGGCTCATTTCTTTGTTCAGTTCAGTGTGATGTTGAGAGGAGGAAACAGGTAACAGCATTTGGGGAGGAAAGAGGTGATAGCATGTTGAAAGTGAATACCACTCTTAAATCTTTACCATTAGTTCCAACAATAAGCTAAGCTATGCTCTATTTTATCTTGCTGACTTACCATAGCCATTTTTTACAGTGCTTGTTAATTTTTTTGTTTCTGTTAACAAAAATATGTTTATTAATATCAGTACTATTCTCCCCTCAATTTGGACCCTTTCACTTTCTGATTATCAATTATGTCAGTCATTAATTTAAACACATTTACTAAAAAGCAACCTCGTATTAGACAAGAAAGGAGGAAGAAGAAATGAGTATTAGGTGGGTTTTAATCCCAAACATTCTAGAACTTTTTATTGTTTGCAAAGACTTAAGGAAGGTAATTCTTTTTATAGCTAGGAAAGACTTAAACTTTCTCAGCATGACTCTGCTTTCCACCTTTGTTTATCTTCTGTGTTTCCCAGGTTGTGTGGCTCTTCAGAGAAGGACATGCAGTCACATAAGTATAGAAAGCTAAGAGTTTTGTATATTATTGGATGAAAAATGAAGGACAGTCTATGTAACTGCTACACAGAGCTTGCTAAAGTAAGCATATTTTCCCAATCAGAACTTTTTTTTTTTTTTTGGTAATCATGGAAAACTGCTTATTGTGAGCACTTATTACCCAATTGAAATGATTTTTTTTAAGGATAGAGTGTGATTTTGAGTTTTATCCAACTGGAAGCTTATCATGAAGCATGATTGCCTATCTTAATGCATTATATACAATCAGAAAATATATGTTAATTAGGTAAATTTTGTTCAAGTACTTTTCTGAGATGCTTGGTTTAGAACACCTTGCGTTCAAAATTGAGAAAGACATGCTCATGGAGACAAGGTCTAAGGGAAAAAGAATAAAAAGGTAATACTTGTCCATCAGTGTTCCCGTTAACCTGTGGACTTCTGTCTGCTTTTTGATCGACTTTTATTGACTTCAAACCCAGATTATATCTTAGAATCTGATTTTCACATCCACGTTATTAGATATGATAGTTCTTCTTTGCCAAATTGGTACCTGACTTTAGTCTATTTGTTATATTTTATTGAAATTTGTCTTACTTTAGCTCCCAATCTTGACCTAACTGGTCCTTTTCTTCAAAAAAATTCCTAAAATGTGTAACATAAGTAACAGTCTACCATTGAGATTCTGCAGTTTCTCTTCTACTATACTGGATTTACCACATGCATATCTCTCTACCCATGCTACAATTCATCTTATTTTGGGATGCATTTCAAAGTTAGTTGCAGACATGACACTTCAGCTTGCATATCATTAACTGGAGTTCAATAATTATTGTTCTAGTTAATTCTTTAGAGGTAAAATTTATATACAAAGAAATGCTTAGATCATGATTGTTTCATTCCAGGAAAATTTTGACAAATGCTTTGACCTCTGTAACCCAAATCCCTGTGGACATATTTCTTTCTTAAACTTCTAGTAACTATAACTCATAGCTCACAGACACATTGACATATGACTCAGTTTAGCTGGGGCAAGAAAACACCTCTTTGGGATATAAACTTGGTTTAACACCAGGGTCACTTTATGGCATCTTGATGGCTAGCTCTAACTATTAATATATATGACTATGTGTTATTGTCATTTGCCCTTCAACATGGCAGTCGACCCTTCTTACTCCAGACTCTGAACTCAATATTGACAGAAAAAAATCTCATTCATCTCAAATTCCAAACATTTAAGAAAAGTAAATATTTTACACTTTAATAATAAATAGAAGTTGCATATTGATCCACACAAAAAAATTGTCCAAACTGATAGTGTATACAAGTATTGTCTCCCTTTCAAATAATTTCAGTTCCTAAGATCAGATAGCAAGAGTTTCTAGGTCACAGGTGTATGACATGTATATATTTCAAATTTTCAAAATCTACCATATATGTATATATATATATTTTTTTTCAAATTTTCTGCTGGGGGTATGTATGTATTTGTGTGTATATATATATATACACATATGTATATATTTTAATTTTCAAAATCTGCTGTGCGCTCCTTTGTTCCTCAATGCATATTCTACCTGTTTAAATACTTAAGAGAGCCTAGGTTGCTCAGCAGGCTTATGGAAACAGATGTCCACAGAGCCTTTTTGCAGCCTGATTCTGAGCTGCTGGATTCTGTTTAGCTGCCTATACTAGTCTATCCAGGTGGCATTAGTGGTAAAGAATCCATCTGCCAAAGCATGAAACACAAGAGACTCGGGTTCAATCCCTGGGTCAGGAAGTTACCCTGGGAGAGGAAATGGAAATCCACTCCAGTGTTCTTGCCTGGAAAATCCCATGGACAGAGGAGCTTGGCAAGCTACAGTTCATGGGGTTGCAAAGAGTTGGACACGACTGAGTGTCTGAACACCTCTGAACACAGCACAGCAGTCTGTAATGGGGTCTTTCCTTCTACCTGCTATGATATCTGATACTTAGATGATCACTAATCCATCATTTAAATTCCTGTCCTCCTGCAGATTCCAACTTTTAAGAGGAGCATGTATTATTGTACTGATTGACTTTACATACTATGATGTTCCAGATAACTTCTTTTATAATGCTTTTTTTATCTTAAGGTTTTAATAGTTACCCGCCAAGGGCATTTTTCAGTGCTCTTAGGTCGTCAGGATTGAAGTGACCTATAATGGATTCCTTTATCCATTCAACCATTCAGATATTTATTGAGCATCTATCATATGTCATACCCTGAACTAAGATCTGGGACAGAATATTAAATACAATTTGACTGCTAGTCAATGACATAATACAAGAAAAGAAAAATATTCGAGAAATAACTACATTATGTGATCAGTGCAAAAATGAAGATCTGTATTAAGGAAGAGTGGGAATTAATTTCCTTTACTTGGATAGCAGTGGAAAATGGTAGAGAAGACATATAAACTCTGTCTTTGATGATGAGAAGTGTGTACTGCTGGGATTTGTGGGTATGACAATAAAGGGCATTCTAAGAAGTTAAGTACAAAAGCATGGTATGAAACTATAAGGTGGATTAGTGGAATCTTAAATAATTCAGATGTCTAATTCAGGCTACTGCATTGGTGGGAGATGAGATTGAACAATTAATATTACATGTTTTAACTCTTTACAACAGCTCTGTGAGGTAGGTATTGTAACTTCATTGTTTTCCGCATTTTGTAGATGTAAGAATGCAGGCAGAGAAAGGCTAAGTAAGTTGATCAAGGTCATATAATTAATAAATTATAGAGCCAGCTTCAAAACCAGGCAGACAAAAATTTTCCTGATTTTATTTTCAAATTTAGGTTTTTTTGAGGTAAAATATACATATTATAAAATTCAACTTTTAATGTTGGCAGTAATTTTGATAGGTGCACTTGATATTCATCCAAATGAAGGCATATATCAGGAGTTCTTGTTTTCTATTGCTCAGTAGCTTCCATTAGGTGAATTCCATAGTCAGTTTATCCATCCACTGGTTGGTAGACATTTTTCTTGTTGTTTTAGATGATTATGAATAATAATATGCTAAAATTTCTGCTAGGCATTTCCAACATCTGGGTCATTTTAAGTCTGGTCCTTTTGCTTGCTATGTCTCTTGACAATGTTTCAAGACCCAGATAATCATGGTGTGATCATTCACCTAAAGCCAGACATCCTGGAATGTGAAGTCAAGTGGGCCTTAGGAAGCATCACTACAAACAAAGCTAGTGGAAGTGATGGAATTCCATGTGAGCGATTTCAATTCCTAAAAGATGATGCTATGAAAGTGCTGCACTCAATATGCCAGCAAATTTGGAAAACTCAACAGTGGCCACAAGACTGGAAAAGGTGTTTTCATTCCAATCCCAAAGAAAGGCAATCCCAAAGAATGCTCAAACTACCTCACAATTGCACTCATCTCATACCCTAGCAAAGTAATGCTCAAAATTCTCCAAGCCAGGCTTCAACAGTAGTGAACTGTGAACTTCCAGATGTTCAAGCTGGATTTACAAAAGGCAGAGGAACTAGAGATCAAATTGCCAACATCCGCTGAATCATTGAAAAAGCGAGAGAGTTCTAGAAAAACATCTACTTCTGCTTAATTGACTATGCCAAAGCCTTTGTGTGAATCACAACAAACTGTGGAAAATTCTTAAAGAAATGGGAATAACAGACCATCTGACCTGCCTCCTGAGAAATCTGTATGCAGGTAAGGAAGCAACAGTTAAGAACTGGACATGGAACAACAGACTGGTTCCAAATCGGGAAAGGAGTACGTCAAGTCTGTATATTGTCACCCTGCTTATTTAACTTATATGCAGAGTACATCATGTGAAATGCTGTGCTGGATGAAGTACAAGCTGGAATCAAGATTGCTGTGAGAAATATAAATAATATCAGATATGCAGATGATGCCACCCTTATGGCAGAAAGTGAAGAAGAACTAAAGAGCCTGTTGATGAAAGTGAAGGAGGAGAGGGAAAATGTTGGCTTAAAGCTCAACATTCTGAAAACTAACATCATGGCATCCAGTCGCATGACTTCATTGCAAATAGATGGGGAAACAGTGGAAACAATGTCAGACTTTATTTTTGGGGCTCCAAAATCACTGCAGATGGTAACTGCAGCCATGAAATTAAAAGACATTTGCTCTTTGGAAGAAAAGCCATGACCAACCTAGACAGCATATTAAAAAGCAGAGACGTTACTTTGCCAACAGAGTTCCATCTAGTCAAAGCTATGGTTTCTCCAGTTGTCATGTATGGATGGATGTGAGAGTTGGACTGTAAAGAAAACTGATCACTGAAGAACTGATGCTTTTGAACTGTGGTGTTGGAGAAGACTCTTGAGAGTCCCTTGGACTACAAGGGGATCCAATTAGTCAGTTCGAAAGGAGATCAGTCCTGAGTGTTCATTGGAAGGACTGATGCTGAAGCTGAAACTCCAGTACTTTGGCCACCTCATGCGAAGAACTGACTCACTGGATAAGACCCTGATGCTGGGAAAGATTGAAGGCAGGAGGAGAAGGGGACAACAGAGGATGAGATGGTTGGATGGCATCACCGACTTGATGAACATGAGTTGGAGTAAGCTCTGGGAGTTGGTGATGGATAGGGAAGCCTGGCGTGCTGCAGTCCATGGGGTCTCAAAGATTTCAACACAACTGAGCAACTGAACTGAACTTGACAATGACTATAGTTTTCCCCTTGCTTTTTTTGTGTGTATATGCTGGACATAATATGTAAATCAGTGGAGATTCAGTTAAATAATACTTTCAGCTGAGAAATATTATATATAAGAAGAAATGGGCACTCTTCTTTCAGGCCATTGGTATGAAATATTGAGTCAGTCCAGTCAGGAGCTGAGCCAAATTTGGATTTTATTTTGGTTTTGATCATTGTCAGTGTACCAGGCTTCACTTTGCTCTAGCATTGCCTTGTGTTTTGGGTGGCGGCTACAGTACCACAGGTTTTATTTCTTCCCTCATTGATGATGTTTTACTCTCTGTTTCCAGCTATTTCTAAATGCCTGTACAGCAAAGGGAGAGCACGCACTCTCTCGCCCTCTCCTCATGGTCTTCCCCGACCACAGTGACAGCCTTCTGTAGCCTGTTACTTGGTGTGTTTTTGGCTTCTTGTGGAGACAGACAGACTCTCTGCTGTTCCAGTCCAGGCCTGATCTTACACAGATCCCGTGTGCCTGGGCCTTAGGGGAAGATTTATGCCCTTCCGCCCACCTCTGCCGGGGAGCCCAAGTCTAACTTTATCGATTGGGAGTGTTTTCTGCCCTTTTGCTAGTGGTATTACAGTGGGTCGCAGACTCTTTTCTGCTTCTTACTCTGGGGTAGAGGGATTTGTTCCCCATATCCTTCATGTAACGTCAGTGAGTATTCACCTGTACCCTAAAGATGACAGGGTTTGCTAGCCTCCCCAGCGTCTTTAGACTTTTGCTCCATATGTGAGAAAGATGAAGACAGGGGAAAAGGATTTCATACTGTTCCCTCAGTGATGGCTAATCTTCATGTGTGCCGCACCGTGGGGGTGGGAGGGGGTGGCTCTATTTGGTCTTGGAATCTTTCTCATAAGCCCTGAGTGAAAGTCCATGGAAAGGAGACCATGAGTGTGTGCAAAGTCCACCTTGGCTCTAGAATTTCCAGGGCTTCTATATTGTCACAGTAGTCCCCACTTGATTATAGGAACTCATTTATTTTTACCTGATTTCTTCTTACCTTCTTATATGGTGAATGATGCTTCTTCTTCCTGTGCTATTCCTCAGATGAGAAGGTCCTTACATTCCATCTCTTCTTGGATTTCTTCTTGTGTCTCCTTGGGATTCAGGCTACTTCACTGCTGCATATACTCAGCAATCTGATGGGCTCAATAAAAGCTTTGACTTTGTAATTAATGAAGCTTTTTCTAACTATTGTTAGTGAACAATGTTCATTCTAGCTTTCTACAACCTAGGCAGACACTGGGAAATGTTTTTAAACTATTACACAGTCTATTATCCAAAGTAGCTGGAAATTAGATAATTTAGGGCTTACATGTATATATTATATTAAATAAGTACACTATTATCCTGAAAGGCAGATAAGTGACAATAAGGAATTTTAAACAAGGGAATAATATAATCAGATTTGGGATCTAGAAAACTAACCTCAATAGCAGTGTTAAAAGCACTTATTGTTAGAAGCCAAAAGATGAGTTGAGCCTGAAATATTCTAGAGATGAGATGATGAGAACTTGAAGAAGAAGTAATGGTCCTGAAAAATGACAAGATGTTTTCTAGACTCAGTGACCAATGAGTTGAAGTAAAGGAATGTTAATTCTAGTGTAACTGCACATCCTAATTGACCAGCATATTTACCGAGTTCCCATTTCATTATCAAACATATTCTAACTGAAATGAAAAACTGCATTATATGGTCACCTTCAGCATATGGTGACCCAAAGATTTCACCTTGAGAAGCTGGATTTCAGTAACTAATATGACTGAGCTCTGCTTTAGGTGGGGTCAGTATTGGAAGAAAGAGGATGTGTTCAAAGAAATATCACCGAATTCCACATCAGGTGCTGATGGTCAGCAGAGAGCTGGATAAATGGATGTGGAGATTAGAAGAGAGACCTAGAGCAGAGACAGAAATTTGATAATCACTAGTAGTATTAGAATTTATTGATATAAATAAAGTTGCCCACAGAATGCAAAGTCAGAGAATCAAGAAGGAAACCGATAGAGAATGGCCAAGAAAAGAAAAATGAATGTCAGTGAACTGCCATGAAAGAGCAGAAAGTAAAGAGTTTAATCATGGAGTGGTCAGTAGTGTCAGTCACTGGTGAAGTAAAGGGTGGACCTGAAGTGACTCAGTGGATTTCCTAAACCCAGACAAGAGAGGCCACGGAGAACAAAGCCCCAGAAGGCATGTTAGATGCTGTGCTGTCCACACTCACTCAGTCATGTCTGACTGTCTGCAACCCCATGGACTGGAGCCTGCCAGGCTCACCTGTCCATGGAATTCTCCAGGCAGGAATACTGGAGTGGGTTCCCGTGCCTCCTCCAAGGGATCGTCCCCACCCAGGGATCAAATCCAGGCCTCCCACATTGCGGGTGGATTCTTTACCATCTAAACCACCAGGGAAGCCCACTAGACACATGAAGGAATTCAAAACAAATACTTTTCGCATGAACACTTGGCCTGCTCCTCCCATATAGTTGACACCTGAAGCAAAAATGTTATGCCTGAAAGAATAAAAGTCATATGTGGTAATGGTATGTTTCTTCATTTTTTATTTTCTTTTCCTACATTTTTAGTATGATGATTTTTACAAAGTCACCAAACTATAACTTATATATCACAATTTATTCAGCTGTTTGATGCATTATCAAATTTTGTGTTTTATTACATTTCATTCTGTTACAAATACTCTCTTTCCAAAATGTCAGACTGTGAATATGGGGCTGCAGGATGGTGAGGAACAGAAAAATAACAGCTTTTAATAGATGGCAAAGGGGTGAGTGTCTGTGTGTCTGTGTGACTGTGTTTGCACACACTACTGTTTCACTGCATTAAAGAGTGTAATTAATTTAGAATTAAAAGTTCTATTCTAGGAGAGTCATCTCAAATTGACTTGTTCAGAAGAGTTGATTTTTCAGAATTGCAGAGTCAATATTTGTCTTCAGTGTCCTCTGTTATGAGCAGATTTAAAATTAGTCGTCTTGCCTTCCTGCATAAAGCAAAATAATTTGGTTTTTCTGGATTCATGGGTTTTCCTAATTGCATTTTTTTCCCAAGAATGAGATCTGCTTGTCTGTTTTTTTTTGAATTTCAGACAATATGTGTCCTTTCTCCATTTTTCATACTTAATAACGTTCACCAATTTAGAAATATCTTTATTGTTGAAACAAAGGATATTTGCGTAGTGTCCTTTCTTCATGTCCTTCCAAAACAGTACTCTCTAATCTCCCAGTACCTTGGCAATGCAGACCTTTCTCTTCATTTTCTCCTTTTGTTTTGTTTCTGATTATGTTTAATGTAAACCTTCTATGACCTTTTCTAGAGGCCTCTCAGGCTTAATACTGTTGGCAGTGATTTTTCTTACCCTTAATTGTGCTCCTGACTTTGGTTTAGTTTGTCCCTCTCTGCTCCAAGCCTCAAGGTTTATTATTGCAAAATATTTGTCCACCTGCCAATCACTTGCCTCCACTCTTTGCATAGGCATTCATAAAAACATCTCTAGTTACGCTCTGACTTTTGCTCTTAGTCTCTTCTTTCTTGGTCTTAGTCTGGAAGGAGAAATAGACTTTAATCTTCCCATTATTTTTGGAGTGGGAAGCAATAAATGTTCCTTTTACCTCTTCTGTAAGCCATCTAAAATACTTATCCTCAATTGCACTTTAACTCTCCTTATTTTTTAGCAAGTACTAAGGAAAGACTGCTCATTTTCATTGATTTATTTTGCTCTTTGCCCTGACAATCCTTCTTTCTCTCTCCTTTCCCTTCCATCAGTTATATATAATTATCACTTTCTCTTCCTTCTTTTCATTAAAGTGTCTTTCTCCCTCTATTGTTTTTCAGTCTCGAAGGTATATCCTTCCTTGTCATTACCTTTGCATAGGCTTCCTCTGAGCTTAATTTGGAAGTTCTCAACTCTTCTTGCATACTGGAATTACCTAGGAATTTAAAAGGCCACACCAATGGTACCATACCCAACCAAATAAGTCTGAATCTCTGAGGCCACACCAATGGTACCATACCCAACCAAATAAAAGCTTCTCCAATGATTTTAATGTGCAACTAGAAATGAGAGCCTTTGATCCTACTATTCTTAGTCAGTTTGTTCTCACTTGCTTTCCTGTTTCAAGTAAGGGAAATCATTGAGGATATCCTTGTATTGCTTTTTATTTTGCTGGTGATAAAACCATACAGCCTGTGCAAACCGTACTGATAATCTGCATCCAAAGAGATATGATGCTTAGGAATTACATCATAGTTCCTGTCACTTATTTAGAACTAAACAAGGCAGGAAAAGCAGAGGAGAAAACAAGGTGAAAAAATAAGTGGTAGGAGGAGTAGGCTGGGAGAGACAGAGAAAGTAAGAGGAGGCTGTAAAGTGTACCTGAAAGTGATAACATCACCTAAGGTTGCTTGTTGCCTATAGGGATTCCTGTTGTCCTTTCCTGACAGACTGGATTGGAGTCTTTCTGAGGGTGTGGGCATCTCTACTTTAATCACTTTGAGATGATTCTATGCCTCCTGAAGTTTGAGAACAGTGATACTTATCAACAAAAGAATTGCCAAGTCCCACTAGAAGTTAACACTCCTACTTTTTAAACACTTTATATCATTAATAAACTGCAGACTTGAAAAAATTCATTGAAGAACAGTTTCTATAAAGCAGAAATGCTGTGTATAGGTATGTGAGGGCAGGTGAATGGGTTTGTTTGTGGTTGTATGTAGTACCAAACTTTGCGATATTTCCCAAATTTGTAAGATCACAGGATTACCTGGGTCACTTATTTAAAATTTAGATTTTTGAACCCCTCAATGGGCTCAAAATGAAGATTTTTGACTTAGTAAGTTGGGAATGGGCTCTAGGATTGTGTGTGTGTTTGTGTTCCTACAAGTTCCATAGGTGATTACTATGATAAGGGAAATCTAGAAAACATTGATCTTGGGCAGTTTTAGAAGAATTAGCAAGATCCCTCTGAACATTAAATTTAAACCTGTTTTTTAATGCCAGAAATCCTATAAAAAGTCATTCATTCAGTAGTTAGATATAAAGTATAGATAGTTGGTATCATTATTTTTGGAATGATTTACTTATTGTTAAGATGTTATATTTTTAAAGATTTGTTTATTTTTCTGTTTCTTTTTGGCCATGGTGTGTCTTCATTGCAGCACACAGGCTTTCTTTAGTTGCAGCAAGTGCAGGCTACTCTTTGTTGCAGCATGTGGGCCTCTCAGTGCAGTAGGTTCTCTTGTTGCAGAGCACAGGCTCTAGGTGCAGGGACTTCTGTAGTTGCAGCACTTCAGTAGTTGCTGTAGTGTGACTCATGCCTTAGTAGTTTGCAGTCCATGTGGTTAATTGCTCCTCAGCATGTGGGATCTTCCCAGACCAGGGATCAAACCCATGTCCCTTGCATTGCAAGCTGGATTCTTAACCACTGGACCACGAGGGAAGCCCTTGGAATGATGTAGTTTAAGGCAAATGATGGAGTAAAACATACAGACACTACAGAGACATATTATGCTTTCTTTGGTCTTGAGCTTTGGCAGAATGGATTAGCTTAAACAGCCAGATGGATGTTCTGGGTGAGATGAAGAACTGACTATAGGCTTTGGGTACTGGATGGAGAATATGACAGTCCAGTTTCACTTTCAAAGGACTGCGTGGAGGAAGTGGGAACGCTATCTCTCTGCCATGCTTTCAACCTGAGTATGTGAAGTATTTCCCTCTGTGGAGCCCAACATTCTGCCAGCCTCTCCTCTGCTCCTCTCCCAGCTCCCAGTGCCTAAGAAGCCCCTCCAGACAGGGAGTCCCCTTTCTTTAAACTGTGAGTCTGATTGTTCAGAGTGGGGATGAATGCAACCCTTAACAGCTAGTGTCTCAAATATGAGAAAGGAGAGAGAATTCTGCTTGGCCTACCAGTTTTTACTGTGGGTAATGCAGCTATTAATTGCTCAAGTGTTTATACTCAGAAAGCAGTTCTCTTTCCAGTTATACTGTCAGCTATGAACATCTTTGAATTTGCTCTAACTGTGAATGTTTCTAATGGTTTCTTCCTTTTAAGCTTTTGGGTTCTTTAAGCTTATGTGTTCTTCTATTTGTATCAACCAATGCCATTTATTTTTCTCTCTTCTAAGCATATATCCGAATTTATTTGATGTTAGTTATATCCTTTATTGATTGTGAATACTTTCTGTAATTTTAAGGGATTAGGATGAGAGAAAGAGTGGAAAAAAATAAAACCAAAATTGATCAGCTGTTGTGTTAGTCAATAAGAAAAAGGAAACAAAACCACAAACCTCTGATTAATTTAAGCTGAAGTGAAGCTTACCGAGAAGATACCAGGAAACCTACAGAATTACCCTAAATCCTGCAGAACCAGTTTCAGAAATCTCATTTCATCTTGTACTCTAGAATCCAAAGAGGCTTAGAAAATGAAAATAGGATCTTTTGACCTTTGATGGTGGGAGGATGGCAGTCAAACTTCTTCAAACTCTATCATCACCTTGTAGATTTACCTTCCTCTATGCAAACATAGACTAACTTTCCAGGGATGCACTCATTCCCACCTTAAAAAAAAAAAAAAAAAACCTTGTGTATTTAACCTTGGTTTGTGGCAACTTGCTGATCGTCAGCAGTGAATGACTTCATTATCTGTTTTTCAGATTTTATTCCCAGGTTGCCAGACTTTGCTGGATAAACTCTCAAAATTATGCTGACTGAAAATTCATGCTGACTTAATTCTGAATCATGAATTTGTCCATTTTTTCCTCCTTGACCTTCCTTTCTTTTTCTGCATTCTTTGTCCCCATCAACTGTAGTATAAATGAAGGAGCAGGAAACTGGAATGGGAAAGCCTGATTTCAACTCTAGGTGCTACTAGTTATTAGTTGTGTGATTTAAGGAAGAACTCTTCCTTTTACTTTGTCCCAGTTTTGTCTGTGACATGGGGCTAAGACTTAAATTATGGGCTCCTGATGATTAAAAGAGGTATTGGCATTAGCTACCCTGTGCTCACATATGGTAGCTCTGATATGCTTAATATGCAAAGCAATCAAAAAATCTATTAAAACTATTTGCTTGCTGATTTTGTCCTGTGGATGTTCCTTTCCAACTCTTTCTGGACAAACAGGTTGCAATCTCCACTGATACCTCAAAACTAAAATTATCTATAATAAACCACCTCATTACTTCTTTCCTTCTCAGCTTAGGGCAATACTGGTTAGTTAAAAGAGATTCTTCGGTATTACATCACCTTACTGTTTCATTCCCAATAAAATTGTATCATGGCATTTTTAAACATCTTTCCTTCTACTTCACTTTGATTAAGGGCATAATGTTCTGTCCTATCTGAATGGTGCTATCAAGCAGAAGCTTGTTCTGTACACTAATTCATCACTCAGGATATGATACATTCCCTGGAATAAGTAGGCAAATCTAAGTAATCCAGGCTATCTAACCACTTTATTCATTTATTTTTAATTTCCATAAATCCTACAATTTAACTCATGAGTCCATTAGATTGTATCTGCAGAACAAATATTACAATTATACTTCAAAGCATATGATAAGTCATTTTACTTGCATTTTCTTCATATCATTATTGGACTCCATCTTCTATTGCTTTAGTCTAATAAATGTTTCTAAAATTCTGGGATCTTTATTACTGAAGGCACTTTGCCCTCTGGTGCTGACATTATTGTATACTTTCAGAAGACCCCATCCACCCTTTGAGATCCTTGCTTCAGTAGGCTAAATTGTATTAAATGTCTGATTCTTCCTTCCTCAAACCCTCTCATTAAAATCAGAAAGAATGATTCTTACAAACCAACTGCAGAAGCAGGATTTGCTTTTCTTGTGCTCATAATTGAGAAGTAAAAAAATCTGCTGGAATGTAGTGTTTAGAGTTTTCTCTTGTGAGAGTGCAGATGGAAGATGCATCTGCTTTACTTCAAATCAATTTCCTCCCATCGGTCCTCTGTTATCCTTTTTCCCAGAGAAATTTCTTGTTTTCCAAAAGTGTATTTTCCCACACAATGTAAATTATTTTTGTACAATTGATTCTTGAGATTTAATGTTAACACATAATTGTCATACCTTTGACACAAACCTGTAGCCAAGAATGGAGACCCCTTGTCAGGCAAGGGACACAGGATCATTGAGGTCCATCCAGTTTGTGTTACAGACTTCTGAGTAACACTTAAGAGGATGTACAGTATTTTCACTTCTCTTACTAAAAGAGACATCACATACATTTTTAAAGTAATCATGGTTTAAAAAGTAAGTGTAAGATCAGAAGAGGTGTTAAAGAGCAGAAGGATCCCAGGTTTAAGTGATATAATAGCACCAGTAGTGAGGGGCAACCAGTCTTAGGCTTTTGGTACCTGGAGTAGACCAGTTAGTCCACAAATATGTATTTTTTCTAGGTTTTGGAGATACAGAAATAGAACAGACTGAGGTCTCTGTCCAAGTTGCTTCACTAATTGAAGGAAACAGATAGTGAACCTGAAAATAAAGAAGCTGATTTCAGTACCCAAAAGTGTTACAAAAAAGAGAAATCATAATAGGGAATGACACTTTAGGTAAGATGATTAGGAATAGTTAGTTAGTTAGTTCATTTGCTCAGTTGTGTCTGACTGTTTGCGACCCCATGGACTGCAGCATGCCAGGCCTCCCTGTCCGTCACCAACTCCCGGAGCCTACTCAAACTCATGTCCATCACATAGGTAATGCCATCCAATCATCTCATCCTCTGTCATCCCCTTCTCCATCCACCTTCAATCTTTCCCAGGATTATGGTCTTTTCCATGAGTCAGTTCTTCATGTCAGGTGACCAAACTGTTGGAGCTTCAGCTTCAGCATCAGTCCTTCTAGTGAATATTCAGGACAGATTTCTTTAAGATTGAATACTTGGATCTCCTTGCAGTCCAAGGGACTCTCAAGAGTCTTCCCCAACACCACAGTTCAAAAGCATCAATTCTTCAGCACTCAGCCTTCTTTATAGTCCAACTCTCACATCCATACATGACTACTGGAAAAACCAAAGCTTTGACTAGATGGACCTTTGTTGGCAAAGTAATGTCTCTGCTTTTTAATATGCTCCAGGTTGGTCATAACTTTTCTTCCAAGGAGCAAGCATCTTTTAATTACGTGGCTGCAGTCACCATCTGCCTGCTCACAGAACAAAGAACAACAAAGCTAGCCGTCTGCGAACTGGCCCATCCCTTGCCAGAGAGAGGCAGGCAAGGGCAGCCAGCGCCAGAAGGTGCAGTCATGACCCCAGAGAGGCATCTTCTACCAAACTGCAAGCAGGCTCTGTTGTTAACAAATACTTCTTGGAATTCTGGATAGTTGACATCTGCTGGGAGGGTCGCAGCCAGAGATCAGCTCCCCAGAAGAGACACACGGCACACCTGAGAAGGTGTGCCCATTGTACACCCAGAAAACCGAGTGACTGGGATGGGGGAGGCGTTAAGACACACCCTCCACCTGGGGGTGACCGTGCTTATCCAGTCCCAAATGGAATAAACCCAAGGCGAAACACCCTAGACACATGTTAATCAAATTTACATCGATTAAACACAAAGAACAAATATTAAAAGCAGCAAGGGAAAAACAGCAAATAACACAGAAGGAGGTTCCCATAAGGATAACAGCTGATCTTTCAGTAGAAACTCTTCAGGCCAGAAGGGAATGGCAGGGCATACTTAAATTGATGAAAGAGAAAAACCTACAGCCCAGATTACTGTACCCAGCAAGGATCCCATTCAAATATGAAGGAGAAATCAAAAGCTTTACAGACAAGCAAAAGCTGAGAGAATTCAACACCACCAAACCAGCTCTCCAACAAATGCTAAAGGATCTTCTCTAGACAGGAAACACAGAAAGGGTGTATAAACTCGAACCCAAAACAACAAAGTAAATGGCAATGGGATCATACTTATCAATAATTACCTTAAATGTAAATGGGTTGAATGCCCCAACCAAAAGACAAAGACTGGCTGAATGGATACAAAAACAAGACCCCTATGTATGTTGTCTACAAGAGACCCACCTCAAAACAAGGGATACATACAGACTGAAGGTGAAGGGCTGGAAAAAGATATTCCACACAAATAGAGACCAAAAGAAAGCAGGAGTAGCAGTACTCATATCAGATAAAATAGACTTTAAAATAAAGACTATGAAAAGAGAAAGAAGGACATGACATAATGATCAAAGAATTAATCCAAGAAGAAGATACAACAATTATAAGTATATATGCACTCAATATAGGAGCACTGCAATATATCAGGTTAATGCTAACAAGCATGAAAGGAGAAATTAACAATAACACAATAATAGTGGGAGACTTTAATACCCCATTCACACCTATGGATAGATCAACTAAACAGAAAATTAACAAGGAAACACAAACTTTAAATGAAAAACCTCGAAGAGCCAAATCATCTTGAGAAAGAAGAATGGAACTAGAGGAATCAACTTGCCTGACTTCAGGCTCTACTACAAAGCCACATTCATCAAGACAGTATGGTACTGGCACAAAGAAATAAATATAGATCAATGGAACAAAATAGAAAGCCCAAAGATAAATCCACGAACCTACAGACACCTTATCTTTGACAAAGGAGGCAAGACTATATACAATGGAAAAAAGACAACCTCTTTAACAAGTGGTGCTGGGAAAACTGGTCAACCACTTGTAAAAGAATGAAACTAGAACACTTTCTAACACCATATACAAAAATAAACTCAAAATGGATTAAAGATCTAAATGTAACACCAGAAACTATAAAACTCCTAGAGGAGAACATAGGCAAAACACTCTCCGACATCAATCACAGCAAGATCCTCTATGACCCACCTCCCAGAATATTGGAAATAAAAGCAAAAATAAACAAATGGGACCTAATGAAACTTAAAAGCTTTTGCACAACAAAGGAAACTATAAGCAAGGTGAAAAGACAGCCTTCAGAATGGGAGAAAATAATAGCAAATGAAGAAGCAGACAAAGGATTAATCTAAAAAATATACAACCAACTCCTGCAGCTCAATACCAGAAAAATAAATGACCCAATCAAAAAATGGGTCAAAGATCTAAACAGACATTTCTCCAAAGAAGACATATAGATGGCTAACAAACACATGAAAAGATGCTCAACATCACTCATTATCAGAGAAATGCAAATCAAAACCACAATGAGGTACCATTACACGCCAGTCAGGATGGCTCCTATCCAAAAGTCTACAAGCAATAAATGCTGGAGAGGGTGTGGAGAAAAGGGAACCCTCTTACACTGTTGGTGGGAATGCAAATTAGTATAGCCACTATGGAGAACAGTGTGGAGATTCCTTAAAAAACTGGAAATAGAACTGCCATATGACCCAGCAATCCCACTCCTGGGCATACACACCAAGGAAACCGGATCTGAAAGAGCCACGTGTACCCCCGTGTTCATTGCAGCACTGTTTATAATAGCCAGGACATGGAAGCAACCTAGATGCCCATCAGCAGATGAATGGATAAGGAAGCTGTGGTACATATACACCATGGAATATTACTCAGCCATTAAAAAGAATTCATTTGAATCAGTTCTAATGAGATGGATGAAACTGGAGCCCATTAAACAGAGTGAAGTAAGCCAGAAAGATAAAGACCAATGCAGTATACTAATGCATATATATGGAATTTGAAAAGATGGTAACAATAACCCTATATGCAAAACAGCAAAAGAGACACAGATGTACAGAACAGACTTTTAGACTCTGTGGGAGAAGGCGAGGGTGGGATGTTCTGAAAGAACAGCATTGAAGCAAGTATATTATCAAGGGTGAAACAGATCACCAACCCAGGTTGGATGCATGAGACAAGTGCTCAGGACTGGTGCACTGGGAAGACCCAGAGGGATGGGATGGAGAGGGAGGTGGGAGGGGAGATCAGGACAGGGAACACATGTAAATCCATGGCTGATTCATGTCAATGTATGGCAAAAACCACTACAATATTGTAAAGTAATGAGCCTCCAACTAATAAAAATAAATAGAAAAAAATAAATAAATGATACAATAGACCAGTCAGACCTAATTGATATCTATAGGACATTTCATCCCAGAACAATGAATTTCAACTTTTTCTCAAGTGCACATGGAACCTTCTCCAGGATAGATCACATCCCGGGCCATAAATCTAGCCTTGGCAAATTAAAAAACATTGACATCATTTCAAGCATCTTTTCTGACCGCAATGCAGTAAGGTTAGATCTCAATTACAGGAGAAAAGCTACTAAAAATTCCAGTATATGGAGGCTGAACAACACACTGCTGAATAACCAACAAATCACAAAAGAAATCAGAAAAGAAATAAAAATATGCATAGAAATGAATGAAAATGAAAACAACCCAAAACTTATGGGACACTGTAAAAGAAGTGCTAAGGGGAAGAGTCAGAGCAATACAGGCTTACCTCAAGAAATAAGAAAAAAGTCAAATAAATAACCTAACTCTACACCTAAAGCAACTCGAAAATGAAGAAATGAAGAACCCCAGGGTTAGTAGAAGGAAAGAAATCTTAAAAATTAGGGCAAAAATAAATGCAAAAGAAGCAAAAGAGACCATAGCAAAAATCAGCAAAGCCAAAAGCTAGTTCTTTGAGAAAATAAATAAAATAGACAAACCATTTGCCAGACTCATCATGACAAAGGGAGAAGAATCAAATCAATAAAATTAGAAATGAAAATGGAGTGATCACAACAGACAACACAGAAATACAAAGGATCATAAGAGACTACTATCAGCAACTATATGCCAATAAAGTGGACAACTTGGAAGAAATGGACAAATTCTTAGAAAAGTACAACTTTGCAAAACTGAACCAGGAAGAAATAGAAAATCTTAACAGATCCATCACAAGCACAGAAATTGAAACTGTAATCAGAAATCTTCCAGCAAACAAAAGCCCAGGACCAGACGGCTTCACAGCTGGGTTCTACCAAAAATTTAGAGAAGAGCTAACACCTATCCTACTCAAACTCTTCCAGAAAATTGCAGAGGAAGGTAAACTTCCAAATTCATTCTATGAGGCCACCATCACCCTAATACCAAAACCAAAAAAGATGCCACAAAAAAAGAAAACTACAGGCCAATATCACTGATGAACATAGATGCAAAATTCCTTAACAAAATTCTAGCAAACAGAATCCAACGGCATATTAAGAAGATCATACATCATGACCAAGTGGGCTTTATTCCAGGGATGCAAGGATTCTTCAATATCCACAAATCAATCAATGTGATACACCACATTAACAAATTGAAAGATAAAAACCATATGATTATCTCAATAGATGCAGAGAAAGCCTTTGACAAAATTCATTATCCATTTATGATGAAAAACCCTCCAGAAAGCAGGAATAGAAGGGACATATCTCAACCTAATAAAAGCTATATGTGACAAACCCACAGCAAGCATTACCCTCAATGGTGAAAAATTGAAAGCATTTCCCCTAAAGTCAGGAACAAGACAAGGGTGCCCACTCTCACAACTACTATTCAACATAGTTTTGGAAGTTTTGGCCACAGCAATCAGAGCAGAAAAAGAAATAAAAGGAATCCAGGTTGGAAAAGAAGAAGTAAAACTCTCACTCTTTGCAGATGACATGATCCTCTACATAGAAAACCCTAAAGACACCACCAGAAAATTACTAGAGCTAATCAGTGAATATAGTAAAGTTGCATGTTATAAAATTAACACACAGAAATCCCTTGCATTCCTATACACTAACAATGAGAACACAGAAAGAGAAATTAAGGAAACAATTCCATTCGCCATTGCAACAAAAAGAATCAAATACTTAGGAATATATCTACTTAAAGAAACGAAAGACCTGTATATAGAAAACTATAAAACACTGGTGAAAGAAATCAAAGAGGACACAAATAGATAGAGACATAGAGCATGTTCATGGAAAGAATCAATATAGTAAAAATGAGTATACTACCCAAAGCAATCTATAGATTCAATGCAATCCCTATCTAGCTACCAATGGTATTTTTCATAGAACTAGAACAAATAATTTCACAATTTGTATGGAAATACAAAAAAATCTTGAATAGCCAAAGCAATCTTGAGAAAGAAGAATGGAACTGGAGGAATCAACCTGCATGACTTCAGACTATCCTACAAAGCTACAATCATCAATCATCAAGTATGGTATTGGCACAAAGACAGAAGTATAGATCAGTGGAACAAAATAGAAAGCCCAGAGAAAAATCCACACACCTATGGACACCTTATCTTCGACAAAGGAGGCAAGAATATTCAGTGGAGAAAAGACAATCTCTTTAACAAGTGGTGTTGGGAAAACTGGTCAGCCACTTGTAAAAGAATGAAACTAGAACACTTTCTAACACCATATACAAAAATAAACTCAAAATGGATTAAAGATCTAAATGTAAGACCAGAAACTATAAAACTCCTAGATGAGAACATAGGCAAAACACTCTCTGACATCAATCACAGCAGGATCCTCTATGACCCACCCCCAGAATATTGGAAATAAAAGCAAAAATACACAAATGGGACCTAATTAAACATAAAATCTTTACACCATGAAGGAAACTATAAGCAAGGTGAAAAGACAGCCTTCAGAATGGGAGAAAATAATAGTAATTGAAGCAACTGATAAAGAATTAATCTGAAAATTATACAAACAGTTCCTGCAGCTCAATTCCAGAAAAATAAATGACCCAATCAAAAAATGGGCCAAGGAACTAAACAGACATTTCTCCAAAGAAGACATATAGATGGCTAAGAAACACATGAAAAGATGCTCAACATCACTCTATCAGAGAAATGCAAATCAAAACCACAATGAGGTACCATTTCACACCAGTCAGAATGGCTGCTATCCAGAAGTCTACAAACAATAAATGCTGGAGAGGGTGTGGAGAAAATTGAACCCTCTTACACTGTTGGTGGGAATGCAAACTAGTATAGCCACTATGGAGAACAGTGTGGAGATTCCTTAAAAACCTGGAAATAGAACTGCTATATGACACATCAATCCCACTGCTCAGCATACACACCAAGGAAACCAGAATTGAAAGAGACACATGTACTCCAATGTTTATCATAGCACTGTTTATAATAGCCAGGACATGGAAGCAACCTAGATGTGCATCTGCAGATGAATGGATACGAAAGCTGTGGTACATATACACAATGAAATATTACTCAGCCATTAAAAAGAATGCATTTGAATCAGTTCTAATGAGGTGGATGAAACTGGAGCCTGTTTTACAGAATGAAGTAAGCCAGAAAGAAAAACACCAATACAGTATACTAATGCATATATATGGAATTTAGAAAGATGGTAATGATAACTCTATATCCAAGACAGCAAAAGAGACACAGATGTATAGAACAGTCTTTTGGACTCTGTGGGAGAGAGTGAGGGTGGGAAGATTTGGGAGAATGGCATTGAAACATATGTATTTTCTTATGTGAAATCAATCACCAGTCCAGGTTCGATGCATGAGACAGGGTGCTCGAGGCTGGTGTCCTGGGATGACCCAGAGGAAAGGGATGGGGAGAGAGGTGGGATGGGGGTTCAGGAAGGGGAACACATGTACACCTGTGGAAGATTCATGTCAATGTATGGCAAAACCACTTTAGTAATGTAAAGCAATTAGGCTCCAATTAAAATAAATAAATTTATATTAAAGAAAAAAGGAATTCATGATCTGAGCCACAGTCAACTCTGTTCTTGTTTTTGCTGACTGTATAGAGCTTCTCCATCTCTGCCTGCAAAAAATATAATCAATATGATTTTGGTATTGATCATCTGGTGATGTCCACATGTAGAGTTTTCTCTTATGTTGTTGTAAGAGGGTGTTTGCCATGACTGTGTGTTCTCTTTGCAAAACTCTGTTAGCCTTTGACTTGCTTCATTTTGTACTCCAAGGTCAAATTTGCCTATTACTCCAGGTATCTCTTGACTTCATGATTTTACATTCCAGTCCCCTATAATGAAAAGGACATCTTTTTTGGGTGTTAATTCTAGAAGGTCTTGTAGGTCTTTATAGAACAGTTCGACTTCAGCTTCTTCAGCATTGTTGGTCGGGGCATAGTTTTGGATTACTGTGATATTGAGTGGTTTGCGTTGGAAATGAACAGAGATCATTTTGTTGTTTTTGAGATTGCATCCAAGTACTGATTAGGTGTTGCCTGTCCAAAAATGTACATTTCAACTAAGAGTTGAATAATGGGAAATAGGCAGCCATATGAAGATCTGGGGGAGAGAATTTCAGTTAGGAAGTACAGCAAATGTGAAAACCTTGATCCAAGGAACAGCCTTATGTGTTACAAAGATGAGGAAAAGGGCCAATGGCTGGAGAGAAGTGGATGAGAAATAGTGTGGAAGGGCATGAAACCAGAAAAATGGCAACGAGAAGATCATAGAGGGCCTGGTAGGACATGACACAGGGTTCAGATTTTTATTTAATAGTAACCCATAGCCACTGCAGTTTTTAAAAAGGTAGTGAAATGATTTGATTTCCCCTTCAGAAAATCATCCAGACCACTGTGTGGCAGATATACCCTGGAGGCAAGGATAGTCAGGTAGATCAGATAAGTGGTGCTGCTGAAATCTAGGGAGAAAGGATGAAAGCTAGGAGCAAAGAAACAGTAACTAAGATAGTGGGAAACTGCATGTGTGGAATTTATTCAGAGGAAGGGCTGACAGTACCTACTGATGGGTAGAAAATAGAGTGTATAAGAAAAGAATCACGACTATTCACCTTATTCTTTCCTCTTTTTTTTTCTTTCCCAGAAATATTACATTATTATAAGTACAGAAAAGTAGCTTTTCCTTCCTTCCTCCCCACTTTTCAGTTCTTCTCTAACTGGTTCCGTGACCTGTTTTCTTAGCTTTGTTTTTGGACATCATAGTACAATTCAAATTAAAAACAAAACAAAGCAAATTAAAAACTATGCTTTTTCTCCTGTAATAGCAAAGAGAACCATTTGTGTTGTATCAACATGTTTTCTCTTTGAAAGCTTATTTTGGCTCTATTCTTCCACAATGAATGAATAATGAAACTTGAGGACAGAACAGTTGCATGCTTAGCATCTCCTATCTGCATTGACATTTCTAATATCAAGATTGGAGATGGGATATTACATTCCTTTTTCAAGTGAAAGCTAATTGTTGGCTTAAGGCAAAGAAAACTACAAGAGAAACAATAACAGCGATTATAGTTTGTGTGCTTGCTTTGTGCCAGGCATGGCTCTTCATACTTTATTGTATGTTAACCAATTTAACCCCACACAACCCCATGATGTATTTTAGAGATGAGAAACTAAGGCACTGAGGTGGAGAAACTTGCCCAAGGTCATGGAGTTAACATGTAATAGAACTGGTAATCAGTTCCAGGCAGCCAGCTCTAGAGGCTGTGCACTTTACCACTCTGTACCAATATTCCTTCTCATCTTGGTGCAGTTTTAGAAATCATGGAAGGATGACTGCTATTTCTGCACCCTCTCTAATGTTAAGACAAGCGAACACAGCCTATTAATCTCTGAGAAGATAAAGAAAGCTCAAATTGCTCATGAACTTCTCGTGATGGATAACATAGGTAACTGGACATGCTGGCCCTCCTAGGGTCTCCAAAATGAGTTTATGCTAATTCTCTAGCATGGAAAACTCCTCAATAAATATTCTAAAAGCATAAATGTGAGGTCTGAGTGTAGGAAGTGACACTGGTAGGCTTTGGGCATGTTATCACCTTGAAATTTTACAACAAATCTCATAATAATCTAAGTATTATATTATCATGGGATCATGAATGGGATTCAAAAATTATGAACTTGCCTTGAGTCATCATACAATGAACTTCAGAGTCAGTGTCAGTACTTTGTATACATCTAAATCCCCACGCACTTTCCAAAACAATGTGCTATATTAGTAGTTAATTATGAGCCAAAACACTTTCATCCAGTTTCAAATATTGTACTTAAATGATACTCTATTTAACAGCTGTAAAATAATACTTCAGTAATACTTTGAAACCAATGACTTCGATGTAAAAGCATCTATGAGAATAGAGTTATTACTTTGTTTTCCCATTTATATTAACTCATAATAAGAAACATGAATGGTTCTTTAAAAATAAAACCATAGTCACATAAAATAATATAAAAGCATGAAATCTTTGTTCTAAAGAGGGAAAACCACAGAAACAATACATGTTCTACCTTCTTTCATGATTCATTAGTCAAGAGTTCTTTCATTTTTACCTTTCCATCCACTCTGATGTGTGTGTTTTCTTTCCACATGGCTGATTTTTCTGTTTTTCGTTCCATAATTTTGTTCTATGGAATTTTCTTTGAGTAGCTTTTGTTTTGTGTATGTGTGTTTTCATTACAAAGATAGAACCTTGCAGTAATAGTAAACTTATCAATCTAGTTTCATCCTGCTGAAAATGGAGTTTTCCAAAGACTTGGAAAATAACTTTCACTCAAAAGAGTGAGTGCCCTGTAGCTGAAAATGAAGAAAAATCATTTAGCGGTGAAATATGAAGCTGAAACAGAACTGGACAAGAGGAAGTCAGCCTCAGATAGGACTCTGTAAGGTGTACTGCTTATCTGATCTCACTGTTTTGACCATTAGGTTCTTAATTTCAGTTGGGTTAAGTCTATCATATCCAGTCATCAACATATGTCAGCATTTTATAAAATAAAATAGCAATTAGAAATAAAATAACACTTTAGATAGAAAAACTATATATATTCTATATATAATTTGTTTTAAACATTAATTTTATGTAAGACCCCTTGTTTCAAGTTTGGAATGCTCTAGCTTATCCCAGTTTGGTCCTAATATAGAGATTATTTCAACTTTTCTCTGCCACCATTCTGGTAAGTGCTGGTGAATGGTAAACACATTCTCACAGTATTTCTAGGCATCCTAGCATGTCATTAAAAGATAATAACATCCTAGACCCAGAGAACCAAGCAGAAGATTATCTACTCGCATTGTAGCCGGATGAAGTTTCTAGGCTGGAGTAGCTCCCTGGTTCCTCTGGTGACAGGCAGCTGTATCAGACCTGTGTTTCATGTTTTGGGACTTAAGTGGTTTCTCTATGTGCACATAGCTCCTGGGAACTTGAACACCGACTCCTCATAGGATTCTCCTGGTCTATGATCTCTGATACTTTTCTGGCCACAGACTGAATTTAGGATGACTTTCAGAAAGTGGGCCAAACTATCAAAATTCTACAGTTTTTCCTGTCCCCTTTAACCAGATCTCTTCTGGATTACTTCTCTGCCAGGTCTTCAGACAGAAAATGTGTCCCAACCTCCCATGTGGAAATGTAGTTCTAACGTTTTCTCAAAAGAGCCATTTTAAATCACATTACTCTCTCAATTTTGCTCCAACCTTTCAACCTCTAAACAGCTTTTCCAGAAACCCTTTTTATGCCTTCAAGAAGTAAGCAAAAAATTTCTATAAGGTTTTCTATTTCAGATACATGAACTATATATTTTAGTAGATTTAGTCTTAATTTTTAATTCATCATTAGAAGGAGATAATAAAGCATGGGCCAGGTTTTCCTAAAAACATTTTTTTTGGTACATTTACCTGGTAGCTCTTGTGGAATTGTCAAACAATTGTCATATACCATGAATTTTATTGTATAATTGTCATATAATAATTGACAGGACTGGAAAAGGTCAGTTTTCATTCCAATCCCAAAGAAAGGCAATGCCAAAAATGCTCAAACTACCAAACAATTGCACTCATCTCAAAGACTAGTAAAGTAATGCTCAAAATTCTCCAAGCCAGGCTTCAGCAATAAGTGAACCATGAACTTCCAGATGTTCAAGCTGGTTTTAGCAAAGGCAGAGGAACCAGAGATCAAATTGCCAGCATCCGCTGGATCATCACAAAACCTAGAGAGTTCCAGAAAAACATCTATTTCTGCTTTATTGACTATGCCAAAGCCTTTGACTGTGTGGATCACAATAATCTGTGGAAAATTCGGAAAGAGATGGGCACACCAGACCAGCTGACCTGCCTCTTGAGAAACCTATATGCAGGCCAGGAAGCAACAGTTAGAACTGGACATGGAACAACAGACTGGTTCCAAATAGGAAAAGGAGTATGTCAAGGCTGCGTATTGTCACCCTGCTTATTTAACTTATATGCAGAGTACATCATGAGAATCCCTGGGCTGGAGGGAGCACAAGCTGGAATCAAGATTGCTGGAAGAAATACCAATAACCTCAGATATGCAGATGACACCACCCTTATGGCAGAAAGTGAAGAAGAACTAAAGAGCCTCTTGATGAAAATGAAAGAGGAGAGTGAAAAAGTTAGCTTAAAGCTCAATATTCAGAAAACTAAGATCATGGCATCTGGTCCCATCACTTCATGGCAAATAGATGGGGAAACAGTGGAAACAGTGAGAGACTTTTTTTTTTCTTTTTTTTGGCTCCAAAATCACTGCAGATGGTGACTGCAACCATGAAATTAAAAGACGCTTATTCCTTGGAAGGGAAGTTCTGACCAACCTAGACAGCATATTAAAAAGCAGAGACATTACTTTGCCAACAAAGGTCCGTCTAGTCAAGGCTATGGTTTTTCCAGTAGTCATGTATGGATGTGAGAGTTGGACTATAAAGAAAGCTGAGCACTGAAGAATTGAGGCTTTTGAACTGTGGTGTTGGAGAAGACCCTTGAGAGTCCCTTGGCCTGCAACAGGATCCAACAAGTTCATCCTAAAGGAGATCAGTCCTAGGTGTTCATTGGAAGGGCTGATGCTGAAGCTGAAACTCCAGTACTTTGGCCATGTGATGCAAAGAGCTGACTCATTTGAAAAGACCCTGATGCTGGGAAAGATTGAGGGCAGGAGCAGAAGGGGACAACAGAGGATGAAATGGTTGGATGGTATCACCGCCTCAATGGACATGAATTTGGGTAGGCTCCGGGAGTTGGTGTTGGACAAGGAGGCCTGGTGTGCTGTGGTTCATGGTGTTGCAAAGAGTCGGACACGACTGAGCGACTGAACTGAACTGAACTGTCATATAATAAAGTGCACATATTTAAGTTATATAATTGCATGAGTTTTGACAAATAGAGTCACCATAGAATTCATTACCACAATCAAATGAACATTTTTGTCACCCTCTCCAATCTTTGCTCTACTTCTTCCCCAGGAAACTGCTGATCTAATTTGTCACTATACGTAGTTTACATTTTCTAGTATCTTATGAAATTTAGTTGTGCAGTATATGCTGTTTCATTCAGCATGACTTTGAGATTCATTGTTGCATGTATCAATATAGTTATTTCTTTCATTTCTAAGTAGTATTCCATTGAATGAATAGATCACAATTTGTTTATCCACTTACCTATTGATAAATATCTGGGTCATTTCCAGTTTGGTACTATTTCAAAGAAAGCTTCTATGAACATCGATGCCTAAGTCTTAGTATAAACCTATATTTATACAGTAGGTTTATTTTTAACTCCTCAAGAAACTGACAAATTTGTTTCCAAAGTGCCTGTAACAGTTTTCATTCTAACCACAAGTGTGTAAGAGTTTCAGTCTTCATGTGCTTGTCAGTACTTGGTATATCAGTTCTTTCAATTTCTGTCATTCTAAAGGTAGGTTAGTAGTATTTTGTTGTGGTTTTAACTTGAATTTCTGACTAAGAATCTTGAAGTTGTTTTATATCCTTATTGTATATCTTCTGTTGTAAAAATCTATTCTCAAATCTTTTGCCCATTTTCTAATGTATTTTTGTTATTCATTGATCTATAAGTTCTTTGTATATTTTGCATGTAAGTAATTTGTGTGATATGTGTTTTGTGAATATTTTCTTGCAGTGTACATTACTGTTGTTTTCTTGATGGTTTCTTTTGAAGAACAGAAGCTTTTAATGTTGATAAAATCAAATATATGTATTAACATTTTTCTTGCATGGCTCAAGTCTCCTTTGTTCTATCCAAAGCATTTTTCCTATCCCCTACTGCTGTGCTCACTTGCTTCAGTCATGTCCAACTCTGTGAGACGCCGTGGATTGTAGTCCACCAGGTCCCTCTGTCCATGGGATTCTCTAGGCAAAAATACTGGAGTGGGTTGTCATTTCCCTTTCCAGTTTCCATTCCTATGTCACAACAATTTTCTTTTATATTTTCTTTGAGAAGATTTTTTTAGGTCTGAATATTATTTGAAGTTGGATTGATGTTCCTTTTTTTTTTTCCTTTCTGTACAGACGTCCAGTTGAGCAAACACTGTTCATTGAAAAGACTTTCCTTTCCCCCCATTAAATTGCCCTGACACTTATTGCCATGATCTAATTGATTACTGTGTGTGGCTCTATTTATGCATTCTCTCTTCTGTTCAATTGATTAACACATCTATCTTTTTGCCAATGGAAAATTGCCTTGATTATGGTGGCTTTATACTGTCTCAGAATCAAGAATGATAAGTCCTCCAACTTTTTTCTTCTTTGGGCATATATTTTGTATTAATCCTTTTTATGCTTTAAGGTTTGTGTTCTATGTTCTCATTACTAGGAGGTAGTGTGTTTTAGAGTGGCCATTATTCATAATCACAGAGCTCAAAATATTTGAACTGTAGATCTAAGGAGATTTTCCTTTCTTACAACGTGATCTGCACTTGGGAAAGGAACATTTTTTTTTTTCTCTTTTTCAGATACCTTTAAATTGAGCTTTTCTAGTAAGAGACCTTCATAGTTCTTGGACTTTTCCCAATGAGAGGCACATTAAAGTTCTCCTGGTTAGAGAATGCGAGTTCAGTTGATGGACAGAGACTTGATAAGAGTTAGGAAATCTTGGATATTATCTTGTGGTCTGTGCCCAGAATTCCTTTTAAAAAAAAAAAAAAAAAAAAAAAACCTTCTGAGAAAACCAGGATTGGACAAAAGTTACAACTAGAGTAGTTGGAAGCCAAGAATAGGAGGTAAATATTTCATCAGAGAAGATGGAAGTGGGATATAGGCCTTGGGAACCAAGAAGCAAGATTAGTAAGACATCACAGAGAGAGAATAAGCCGAGAAGCATCTAAAGCAAGTACCTGATCATGGAACTGCTTCTTGTTTTTAGGGTAGTACATGGAAGGAACAGTACATTTAAAGTAACAAGATAAACATTATAACTTACAGTTACTGGGTGCTTGCTACAGATCTAGACACTGCCCTAAGCTCGTAGATTTCAAGATAAGCTTCAAGCTGTCTGTTACAAGTATCACAAACTGTGTGAAACCACCCATGCTTTGTGAATCTCACTGTTTTCTTTCTAAGAGGTCTCAAATTTTATAAGCACATGTTTACCTTTGGCTGTTTTGACAATATTGAAGCTTGGGAAAGCCAAATTGTATATTGGATTTGACCTGGGTAAGATGTCTCTTGTTACACAACAGCCACCATATATATTCTTACACTTTCTCTGCATTGCTCCTGAGCTGGAGACGTCTTAAAGTTTTACTGTTTTAAAAATATTTTATGCTAGCTTTCTAAGAAAGCTTATTTAGAACTGAAGTGATCTTTCTTAATGGAAAAATGATGGGAAAGAAGTACCCTGGACCTCACTGAAATTTATGAATAAATAGACCTTCAAGAAAACCTCTTCAGTAGCAGTGCAGTATCTGAATTTTCACTTAGCATGTCTACAGTCATATTTTCTCAGTATTTACAGTTGCTTTGGTTCATGAATTTGGAATGCAGATTGGCAATATCTTCTCTAGGGTTTAGTTCTTTGAAACTGTTTACAAAGCAGAGTGCTAAAAGGCCATGCTTTTTTGGTTCTTCTGTGAAGTTTTAGGAATTTTCAGAAGATCTACTTCCACTCTGAGTTCCAAAGAGAATATCGTATTATGGATAAGAGCATGGAATTTGCAGTCAAATTTAGGAGTGCATCTGCTTTTACTTTTTTTTTAGCTTTGCAATTATTTTAATTGCAATACATTTCTAAAATTTGTAAACTAAATTATCAAATTTCCTGCTTATAAGTAAAATGATAAAAACTATTAATAATAACAGTCATAATGAGTAAGCTTACTTATTGATTACTATATATGTTACTGTATATATATGTTTTATATATATACACACACACACACACGCACACACATATATATATATATATAAATTTATTTTTAACTTCACTACAACACAGTTACCTGGGCATCACTGTGAAAGAAAGAAATTAGGCTCAAGAGGAAAAGAAAAGAAAGAAACTTCCCCAGATTGATAGTACTCATGGATGGAACCAGGATATGGACTGAGGCTGTTTGTTTTCACGTGCTGTGCTGTGTTTAGTCACTCAGTTATGTACAACTCTTTGCAACCCCATGGACTATAGCCTGCCAGGCTCCTACATCTATGGGGATTCTCCAGGCAAGAATACTGGAGTGGGTTTCCATGCCCTTCTCCAGGGTATTTTCCTAATCCAGAGATCAAACCCAGGTCTCCCGCATTGCAGGTGGATCCTTTACTTTCTGAGCCAACAGATTTCATATCATTTGTTATAGGATCTTCATTGAGTTGGGCATATAGTAAGCAGGCAGAAGTGGGTTTTCCAAGAAACGAAGAAAGCTAAGCTTCAAGACCCCTTAATCGCATGGACTCCTTTCAAAGCTCTGTTCCTAAACCTATATTTACATTTTTTCATTTATATTCTTACAAATCACCCCATAAACCATGCAAGTTTTTGGCCCCACTAACCCTGGATCCTCAGTGATCAATGCAAATAAATAGAGGAAAACAATAGAATGGGAAAGACTAGAGATCTCCTGGAAATTAGAGATACCAAGGGAACATTTCATGCAAAGATAGGCACAATAAAGGACAGAAACAGTGTGGACCTAACAGGGGCAGAAGATATTAAGAAGAGGTGGCAAGAATACACAGAAGAACTATGCAAAACAGATCTTAATGACCCAGTTAATCACAATGTTGTGATTACTCACCTAGAGCCAGATATCCTGGAGTGTGAAGTCAAGTGGGCCTTATGAAGCATCTCTGCGAACAAAGCTAGTGGAGGTGATGGAATCCCAGTTGAGCTATTTCAGATCCTGAAAGATGATGCTGTGAAAGTGCTGCATTCAGTATACCAGCAAATTTGGAAAACTCAGCAGTGGACGCAGGACTGGAAAAGGTGTTTTCATTCCAATCCCAAAGTAAGGCAATGCCAAAGAATGTGCAAACTACTGCACAGTTGCACTCATGTCACACGCTAGCAAAGTAATGCTTCAAATTCTTCAAGCTAGGCTTCAATAGTACATTAACCAGGAGCTTCCAGATGTTCAAGCTGGAATTAGAAAACGCAGAGAAACCAGCGATCAAATTGCCAACATCCATTGGATCACAGGAAAAGCAAGATAATTCCAGAAAAGCATCTACTGCTGCTTAATTGACTACTTCAAAGCCTTTGACTATGTGGATTACAACAAACTGTGGAAAATTCTTCAAGAGCTGGGAATACCAGACCACCTTATCTGCCTCCTGCAAAATCTGTATGCAGGTCAAGAAGCAACAGTTAGAACCAGATATGGAACAATAGACTGGTTCCAAATTGGGAAAGGAGTACATCAAGGCTGTATATTGTCACCTTGCTTATTTAACTTATATTCAGAGCATATCATGCAAAATGCTGGGCTGGATGAAGCACAAACTGGAATCAAGTTTGCTGGGAGAAATAGCACTAACCTCAGATATGCAGATGACACCATCCTTATGGTAGAAAGTTAAGAGGAACTAAAGAGCCTCTTGATAAAGGGGTAAGAAGATAGTGAAAAAGCTGGCTTAAAACTCAACATTCAAAAAACTAAGATCATGGCATCTGCTCCCATCACTTCATGGCAAATAGATGGGGAAACAATGGAAACAGTGACAGACTCCATTTTCTTGGGCTTCAAAATCATTACAGATAGTGACTGCTGCCATGAAATTAAAAGACACTTGCTCCTTGGAAGAAAAGCTGTGACCAATGTAGACAGCATGTTAAGAAGCAGAGGCATTACTTTGCCGACAAAGGTCCATCTAGTCAAAGCTATGGTTTTTCCAGTAGTCATGTATGGATGTGAGAGTTGGACCATAAAGAAGGCTGAGTGCCAAAGAATTGATGCTTTTAAACTGTGGTGTTGGAAAAGACTCTTGAGAGTGTCTTGGACTGCAAGGAGATCAAACCAGTCAATCTTAAAGGAAATCTGTCCTGAATATTCACTAGAAGGACTGATGCTGAAGCTGAAGCTCCAATACTTTTGTCACCTGATGCTTAGAGCTGATTAGTTAGCAAAGTTCCTGATTCTGGGTAAGATTGAAGGCAGCAGGAGAAGGGGATGACAGAGGATGAGATGGTTGGATGGTATCACCAATTCGATGGATATGAGTTTGAGCAAGCTCTGGGAGATTATGAAGGACAGGGCTGCCTGGAGTGCTGCAGTCCATGGCGTCACAGAGTCACACATGACTTAGTGACTCAACCACAACAGCAAACTTCGATCTACCTCAGGTAGAAGTTCACTAAATGTTAGTTCTTATAAACACTTACTATTATAATAATCTCACTTGCTACTTATTATAATATTCATGGAGCTTTTTGTGCTGACATTGCAACTTCCCAGTTACTCATCTCTTTTCTGTTTCTTGTTTGCTGGTTCCATGTAGCTTTTTTTTACCCAGTATCTCTGTAAGCCTCTGGTGGATGTATGCTAATTTAAAACATAAAAGCTTTTGTCAAAAGTGAATTGCAAAACATGTATGAATTTTTACCCCTGCTCTCAGTATGCACATGCTTTTGAGAAGCGAGCAGAGATTCTGGAGAAATGTGTCCTCTAGTTGCCTTTCTTATTCACTCCTCACTGCTTCAGTCTACCATTTGTGAATCTGAATAAAATACTTAGTGTTCTATGAGTTTTTTAGCACAGCCTTGAAATTTATATAGTTTCCATGATAAAACATTGGACATCATTATCATGATAATAATTATACCAGAGACAAATTATTGCTGCAGTCATAGGCTAAGTGTATAACCTACATTAATTATGTCATTTGATAATTATAAAAACCTTCTGAGTTTGGAATTTCATTACTAGTTTATAGGTAAGGAAACAATGTCTTGAAAGATTAAGTGACTTGTCCAAAGTCACAAAGCACGTAGTAGAATCAAGATTGGGACTCAGATCTGTGACCCCAAAACCCTTAATCTAACCTCTATTCTTTCTGGGTTCCCTCTACCCAGCATTGCTTAGACCACTAGCACCTTGGTTCAGCTACATTAAGTATGGGTATAAATAGTAAATTGATTCATGGCGGGGGGAAAAAAACCTCGAAAAGCTGAACTCTTTATGTCTGAAGTATTCAGACAAATCATGGAGTTAATTATATATTCTAAAATTATGCAAATGATCTTTAAAGTTGTGAATTAATCAATGTTAATCACTTGAAAAATAGCTTTTAAGTTGTTTTTTTTTTTCTTCTTAGAAATATGTCAGAGTAGTTGAAATTCTCTTAGTAAGCTTCCTTTTAAAAAATTCCTCTTTTTTTTCCTGGTAGATGAAGACTACTTGAGTTATTTTGGTGTTGAGCAACAGTCACAGTAGGTGATTAAATTAGAGGCAGGTGTAAAACCCCCAAGAGTTCCTAGGGTTCTGTTTCTGTTCACTGGGGTTATGAATCAGGAATACATTTCTGACACTCAAATGCCTTCCTTTTGTGTAAGGTCAAAAGATACTAATGTAAGCTGCTATTTTGAAAGAGGAGTCAATAAAGGAATAGAATGAATATTGGCTGAGGAAGATATGGTTCATCCTCTTATTTGAATCCAAAAGCAACACCTTCTCAGCTGTGGATATTTCAAGTGCACCAGTTAAGAAAAATGCAAATAGAGCAAATGGCAATCCTCTTTTTCTTATCGGCAAACAGGAAACCTGCAACTCTCTGTTCTTTTTCAAAAGACATTAATCTACTGATATTAAGTAAGGTTTTTGAAGGTCCTCTAGTGAATTAACATTCCAATTTGTTATTTACATTTGTAATTTTCTGAAAGCAACAGAACTACAGGAATTCCATTATAACATGGGAGAAATGCTTGCAGCCCATCATGAAAGGGATATTTGAACTAAGAACCATCTCACGTTGTTTTTTGTTTATTTTCAGGTGTGGTTAGAGATGTATTTTCAATCTGTATTTTGTGCCATGGATATATATTTTTCTTCCTAAATAGTATATCAAAGTACTAGTTTTAATCTAAGATTTCTTAAAATGTATTGCTCTTAGGCATCTGGGTTTTGGCATGTCTTGATTTTTTTCTTCTCCACTTCCAAATACTGCATTTTTTTTTTTTTTTTTTTGTAAAAAATGTCTTTAAATGTAAATCTTTGGTTTTGCATTCTGTGATTCTTAATCTCAGCAGTTTTATATGGTTTAAAAGGCAGATTAATTTTTCATCAGATATGGTTTCATTTCTCCACTGAGAAAAGGCTATGTGATGGCTTACTTAAGTCGCCTGGTTTCACCGTACTTTCTTAACCTCCTGTAGGGAGAGAGCAAATCAGCCAAGATGGCGTGATCAGGCTCTCTCACCCCATGTCCTCGCACTCTTGCCCACGTTTTGTAAATAACTTATGTAACAGCTGAGATCACTTATAGCACTGCACGCACAATACGAGCACCACCTGAAAGACTCTTGCCGTTGAGTTGCGTTACGGCTGTGTCCACTGGGTCAACCATGAGAGAATATGGCATGTCTACTGCTGTTGCCTTGCCATTCAAGAGAGAATAAGCATGTTTGTAGCTCCTACAGCTCCTCACAGCTTCTTCCTACTTGTGTCTTATCTAACCTGGGTTCTGCAAACAGCGAGACACCTCCCAAGTATCTCCATCCCTGAGTTCAAATAGGCTGACTAGACCTGCCTCCTGCTGAACTTAGCAGAAGATGTCTCAAGCGCATTGTGATTTTTGAGGTTTCATAGAATATTTGCAAGAAATGATAGCAAGTAGATCTTGTGGACTGAAAATTTTAAAATATGTATGATTTTGGCTAATGAATATGTGTAGTCAAGTATACATCTTGGTAGAAAGATACTGCCAGTCACACGGACAGGTGTATTGGTTTATGATTTTAGTACTTTTCTATGTGTGAGAAGATACATGAAATCTGGGTTCATTAATTTTTTTTTCCTGAAATATATTTAACTATCTTAGGAGTCTTTTCTGCCTGTTTTCCTAAAGCACAGAGTACCTCATCCTGTTCTTTGTCCTGAATTTCTTTCAGGGTGAACTTCTTTCAGGGTTTCTTTCAGGGTCAGAGGCTACAGTGGATAATGACCTAATCGTTGTAGGACCAACCAGATGATAGGAAATATTCTTTGTTTTATAGCATTTTACAAGCTGTGTTGATTCCTTTTTCCCATTGACTTTAACTTTGCTCCCTCTATCTGTTGTGGTAGGTCTCCTCTTCATGGTTTAAATAGTTTCATAACCATTCAGAAGCCCCACTTATAATAAGGAACACTCCTTGGTAGGTAAATAACTCCAGAATTTGTAGCCAGGCTATGCACTGCAGTTGATTTCACCTAGAGACAGCTTGGCAGCCAGAAGGATTTTTCAAATGTCCACATTTTTCACTCATCCCCAGGGAATTCTAGTGAGTAAACTTTTCTCCTTCTCTTCACAAAATACATAACCATCAACCATATCATCTTAGAAAAGTCAAAATGACTTCCAGTATTTTGAATAGGCCTTATACATTGTAGATACCCAATGATAAGGAAACAGTGAACTGGAGGCCCATGATGTGGTGTGATTTAAAATTTTAGTGTATTTTTTTTTAAATTACATCAAAATACATTGCGTGTCAAAAGACCAGTTTCTGGATTGTGTTACTTTTATCATGATAAAAAATGCCATTAGACGTGTCATTGAAAATTAAGTAATGAAATGATTTGACATATTAAAGAAAATCTTAAAACAGTAGTTTTTCTTCTAGCTGTCATAACTCATTTAGATACCAATTGTCTGCAATTGCAAATCTCTGAGTTGAAATGTCAGCGAATGGCTGCCTGTGGTGGGGAAAATGTCTCTTAAGCTGAATATGAATATTAATTGCCAAAGCTGTATCAAGAAAGACTTAGGATTTTTTTTTTTTAATTAGGATTAAAACTATGCACAGACATTGGAGGATTCGGAAGAAATAAAGTCCCAAATCACCAAGAATATTTTAAATGTGATACTACGCTGAAAAATTTTTCCATTTACAGGAATTACATCATGTATGCTCCATGAAGTTTCCCACTACATTCCTTAAGACATCAGTATAACAGGAAGAAGGGGGAAATGCTAGAAGAGAAATCCTCAGTTTTTCAAATTGTCCTGCCTTTGTCAGTATGTCAGAAAACTAAGATCATGGCATCCGGTCCTATCACTTCATGTCAAATAGATGGGGAAACAGGGGAAACAGTAACTGACTTTATTTTTGGGTAGCCCCAAAATCACTGCAGATGGTGACTGCAACCATGGAATTAAAAGACGCTTACTCCTTGGAAGGAAAGTTATGACCAACCTAGACAGCATATTAAAAAGCAGAGACATTACTTTGCCAACATAGGTCCGTCTAGTCAAGGCTATGGTTTTTCCAGTAGTCATGTATGGATGTGAAAGTTGGACTATAAAGAAAGCTGAACGCTGAAGAACTGATGCTTTTGAACTGTGGTGTTGGAGAAGACTCTTGAGAGTCCCTTGGACTGCAAGGAGATCCAACCAGTCCATCCTAAAGGAGATCAGTCCTGGGTGTCCATTGGAAGGACTGATGCTGAAGCTGAAACTCCAATACTTTGGTCACCTGATGTGAAGAGCTGATTCATTTGAAAAGACCCTGATGCTGGGACAGATTGAGCGCAGGAGGAGAAGGGGGTGACAGAGGATGAGATGGATGGATGGCATCACCAACTCAATGGACATGAGTTTGAGTAAACTCCGGGAGTTGGTGATGGACAGGGAGGCCTGGCATGCTGCGGTTCATGGGGTCGCAAAGAGTCAGACACGACTGAGTGACTGAACTGAACTGTCATTATGTCATGATCTTATTACCTCAGACACATGCAATTATGTGTTTCAAACAGCATTTTGAGGGCATAGTTCTGTAGAAGAAAACTACTGTAGTGTTTGAGAATGTGGTCTTGATGTATTTTGACAAGCTCCTTTGTAACTGTTGTTTTTATGGGCTACTGAGATACTCAAAGGATAGGCCTTTGGGACAGAGATATTTGAATCTCTTATAATAAAAAAGCATTACAGCTCTGTGAGTTAAATAAAGATATGGAAATGTACTATACATATGTGCAAAAAAGGATAAATGTTCCTTCATAAACTTTTTAAAAATAATAAAGAAAATATGAGATTATAGAAATGGAGCCTGAACTAGTTTTAGAAGTTTACATATTTTATGACATAAAGTAATTGAATACCCAAATGGACGTAGTTTGCTTTTATTTCAAGCATAGGAAAGCATTTTGAGATAATCATACTAATTTTTTATTTGGAAATGAATGATTAATGTGTGTAAACTACATAATGTTGGATTTTTCCAGTATTCATTTAAATCTTTTGTCAGATGATTACAATTCCAAGCCTGCTGTTGAGGGCATTATTTCACATCGGAAGAAATTTTCTCTTTTCAGAAACAAACATTTCACATTTACATGGGAAATATAATATTCTATAGTGCTAATATTTCCTCCTCCCTATGTTATCCTAACTCTAGAAAGCAGTGAATTTATCAGGTACCAGTAGTTCAAGAAAAAAGAAAACTGTCTTTGCTCCTTTGTCACTTTTTCTGTGTAGCACGCAGGGCTCTAACACTAGACCTACGTGCCAAAACACAAGACCCTTAGAAAGCATCTCCTAAATCTTTTCTTCCTTAACACACGATGATTGGAGATTTGAAACTAGTGAAAAGCTGGTTGGGATATGGTTGAACTGGGTTGAAAGTTGGCCCCCCTATAGGTATCAGATTCTAATCCCTGGAACCTGTGACTGTTTTCCTTCTATGGTAACAGGCTTTTGCCAGAATGAATAAGGATTTTGAGATAAGTAATTATGGATTATCCAGGTGGGCCCTAAATGCAATCACACGTTTTGTAAAAGGAGATTGATACATACATGGAAGGAAAAGGTGATATGAAAATGGAGGCAGTGAATGGAGTGATGCAACTATAAGTGAAAGATTGTGGGCTTCCACCAGTGGCTGGAAGAGCCTCCAGAAGAAGCCTGCCCTCCCAACATTTGTTTTAATCTAGTGGAACTGGTCTGGGACTTGTATTCTCCAGGACGGTGAAAGAAGAAATTTTCATTGTTTCAAGTCATCGAATTTGTGGCAATTTGTTATTACAGTTTCAGGAAACTTAATATACTTGTCTATCAAAATATGGTGTAATAAATATACCATAATCTCATTTTTACTAATAAAATTTCTTTTTTTTAAAATTTTATTTTATTAGTTGGAGGCTAATTACTTCACAACATTTCAGTGGGTTTTGTCATACATTGACATGAATCAACCATAGAGTTACACGTATTCCCCATCCCGATCCCCCCTTCCACCTCCCTCTCCACCCGACTCCTCTGGGTCCTCCCAGTGCACCAGGCCTGAGCACTTGTCTCATGCATCTTACCTGGGCTAGTGATCTGTTTCACCATAGATAATATACATGCTATTCTTTCGAAACATCCCACCCTCACCTTCTCCCACAGAGTCCAGAAGTCTGTTCTGTACTTCTGTGTCTCTTTTTCTGTTTTGCATATAGGGTTATCATTACCATCTTTCTAAATTCCATATATATGTGTTAGTATGCTGTAATGTACCAGATCTGAAAGAGACATGTGCACCCCCATGTTCATTGCAGCACTGTTTATAATAGCCAGGACATGGAAGCAACCTAGATGCCCATCAGCAGATGAATGGATAAGGAAGCTGTGGTACATATACACCATGGAATATTACTCAGCCGTTAAAAAGAATTCATTTGAATCAGTTCTAATGAGATGGATGAAACTGGAGCCCATTATACAGAGTGAAGTAAACTAATCAAATTTCTAAAAGCAATCTGTTATTTAGAATTTTTTTGAAATTCTCTTTGCCAGTGTAAAGCGGAGCAGGACCTTGTGGTCTGTACCACCCACCCCCACCCCATCTTCAGCCTTCCCTTTGTCTGAGAATAAGTTCAATCAGAGAAATGAGAAAAATGCAAAAACAAAGGAAACCAAAAGAAAACAGTCAGTGGAAACCAAATAATAATGATGTACTCATTCAGCACAGTCAGAAGGACCTTTAGTTCCTTCACAAGGGCTATAGGTAAAATTCTAAGCCATATCCTATGAGCTGTCTGAGAGATACTGAAACATCACGTGGAGAAGTTAACCACGTGGTGACGAGACTGCAGCCGTGACATAAGCTGCCACGATTCTGCGAATTGACCTCAAAGAAATGGAAACACGCCGACCTTGGCACTGAAGGTTAACTGTACCTAAAACAATCAGGATGATGCTGGTCAGACCGCCAATGACCAATTTGAAGCTGACTGTCAGAGCTGACTGTGCTGTTTCTGCACATTGCCTCCTGTTTCAGCCTATGAAAGCTCTTGCCCCTCTGGTTGTCAGTGGTGGGGAAGTCAGCCTTTGGACAGACATCTGCCCTCCCTGCCAGTTGCCAGCATCTGAAGTAAAAGAAACTCCTTTTCAGCAAGGTGGCCTGTTTATTGGTTTTTGAGCAGCAAGCAGCTGGACCCCACCTTTCAGTAACAAGTAGATAGAGAAATGAACAAGAAAATAGAATATCACGTGATTAAAATGTAACAAACTGTGATTCCTTTAGAATATTACATTAGCAATATAGAAATAGCCATCTCAAAATTGTCAGGATGCTACTATAAAATTATATAAATATCATATCAGCCAGATTAATTATTTAACTTATTAATGAGTTCTTAGATTACTTAGGAAAAATGTTTATCCTTTTATAACATAAAGTATATATATTCAAGGTTGTAATTTTAGACATAATCTTCAAAACAAAAATAGTATAGTTTATCTCTTTCAATATAAATTCTCAAAAATTATCAGAAATCAGGTTTCCAAATAATTTTAAAATATAACTTTATAGTTTCTTTAGAAGAGATTAGGCAGAAAGAAAATAAAAATTTTATTTATAAATGTACAAAATTTAAAAACTTTTATAGAGAATATATCACTTTTTGAAAGATGTGAAAGATGTTACACAAAATAATATTTGTGGAGTAAGGTGGTAATAATTATTAAGCAATTTAAATAAAAGTTATCAATTAGAGTAAAATCGTGAAGCTGAGTAAATCAGTTCAGTTCAGTTGCTCAGTCGTATCCTACTCTTTGTGACCCCATGGACTGCAACAGGCCAGGCAGCCCTGTCCATCACCAACTCCCAGAGCTTGCTCAAACTCATGTCCATTGAGTTGGGGATACCATCCAACTATCTCATCCTCTGTCATCCCCTTCTCCTCCTGCCTTCAGTCTTTCCCAGCATCAGGTTCTTTTTCAGTGAGTCAGTTCTTCACACCAGATGACCAAAGTATTGGGTTTCAGCTTCAGTATCAGTCCTTCCAATGAATATTCAGGACTGATTTCCTTGCGGATTGACTGGTTTGATCTCCTTGGAGTCCAAGGGACTAACAAGAGTCTTCTCCAACACCACAATTCAAAAGCATCAATTCTTCAATACTCAGTTTTCTTTATGATCCAACTCTCACATCCATAAAAAACCATAGCTTTGACTAGACAGACCTTTGCTGCCAAAGTAATGTCTCTGCTTTTTGGTATGCCATCTAGGTTGGTCATAGCTTTTCTTCCAAGGAGCAAGCATCTTTTAATTGCATGGCTGCAGTCACTATCTGCAGTGACTGCAGATAGTGGAGCCCAAGAAAATGGAGTCTGTCACTGTTTCCATTGTTTCCCCATCTATTTACCATGAAGCGATGGGACCAGATGCCATGATCTTAGTTTTTTGAATGTTGAGTTTTAAGCCAACTTTTTCACTATCTTCTTTCACTTTCATCAAGAGGCTCTTTAGTTCCTCTTTGCTTTCTGCCATAGGGTGGTGTCATCTGCATATCTGAGGGTTATTGATATTTCTCCCGGCAATCTTGATTCCAGCTTGTGCTTCATCCAGCCTGGCATTTTGCATGATGTGCTCTGAATATAAGTTAAATAAGCAGGTGACAACATACAGCCTTGACAGGCTCCTTTCCCAACTTGAAACAAGTCTGTTGTGTTTCCATGTCTGGTTCTAACTGTTGCTTCCTGACCTACATACAGGTTTCTCAGAAGGCAGGTCAGGTGCTCTGGTATTCCCAGGTCTGGAAGAATTTTCCAGTTTGTTGTGATCCACACAATCAAAGGCTTTGGTGTAATCACTAAAGCATAAGTAGATGCTTTTCTGGAACTCTCTTGCTTTTTTGATGATCCGATGGATGTTAGCAATTTGATCTCTGGTTCCTCTGCCTTTTCTAAATCCAGCTTGAACATCTGGAAGTTCACGGTTCACATACTATTGAAGCCTGGCTTGGAGAATTTTGAGCTGAATAAATAACACTAGAATAAAATTCTATTCAACTTTTATCAAACCTAACCTTCCATAGTCTTAAGAATTTTGGATATAAATGTTTGTTTTGCTTTGACTCAGGCCATGTTTTAATATGGTCTGATTATGAAATGAATGGAATGAGAAAAGAAACACAAAAATTCAATGTCATATCAGAATATTTCCTGCATTCACAAACATAGAAACTTCAATGTAAAGTACTACTAAATAGGGTTAATTGGTTTATTATAAGAATAATTATGCTAGAACAGAGTATTTTTCTTGGAATTCTCAGATGATATTATTCTAAATGAGAAAAAAATGTTAGGAAATCAATAATAGTTAAAACACCATAAATATATAACTTGAGGAAATAAAACAGTTAAAAATGAAAGGAATAATCACCATTATTATTCTTCATGAAAATATCAACTCAAGAAACATCTCTTCTAATTTATCCTAGCATGTTAGCTATAATTTTTGCCTTTTAATTACAAAGACTCAGTGACAGCAAGTGTGTCATGAGATAAGCTCTCTTTTACTCTACTTATGGGAATATCATTTAGAACAACATATTTGGAAAGTTATTTGGCAATAGTTCTTAAGAGTAGTAAAATATTTATATCCTTTGACCCAATAATTCTACTTCTAGAAATCTCTCCTAAGAGAATAATTTAAAATGCAGATGCTTTTTGCTCAAAGACATTCATCACTGCAGTCATCGCAAGTAATAATTTGGATTATTTGAACTCTGGAAATACCTTCATGTGTTCCAAAACAGAGAGATATAGTTAGGTATGGTGTAAGACATTTTTCTTTTCTTTTTTTGGTAGTTATTGGGCGTGGTGTACAAATTAAATTTTTTGTTTGGCAGAACAAAATGAATAACTGTGGTAAAGATATAGATGTTACTAAAAAAGAAATCAATCTACTCATATCAGAAAGAGTCCATAAATGTACCCTAGGGATTAGCTAAGAGAATAAGTCACTAAACATGTGTGATTGGTTAAATAAAGGTCCCCTCTCTAGTAGGTTCACTTTCTAATTTCCAAAATCTGTGAAAGTTACCTTTATGGCACAATGTGCCTTGCAGATGTGATTAAGGATCTTGAGATGGGGGATTATCTTTGATTATGCAGTAGGCCCAATCTAATCACAGAGGTGGTTATAAGAGGGATGTGAAAGGAGTCAGTCAGATAAGAAGATATGGGATAACAGAAACAATGATTAGAAAGATGTGCTTTGGAGATGGAATACAGTCCAAGAATACAGGCAGCCACTAAAAACTGAAAAAGGCAAGGAAACAAATTCTTTCCAAATTTCTGGAAGGAATCAGACCTACTGTCTTCTTTAACTTCTGAGAACTGATTTTGGAATTCTCTTCCCCAGAACTGTAGAAAAATAGTTTTTGTTGTTTTAAGCCTCCAAGTTTATAGTAATTTGTTATAGTAATTATAGGAAACTATTGCAACATATACAAAGCATGTCAGTGAAGTCTTGAATGTAAAGATTTCTACTTTTCTAATCAACTCTCCTCTCACACAGGAATATCCTGGGATTACTGAGTATGTGTAAAGTTAATTTTTGTGTAGGAATTCATTGGAGGCAATAATCAGTGTTCTATTTATAAAATATGTATAGTAATGTCTTAGAAAGTCAGAAAGCAGTAGGAAAGGTGAGAGATATTTTGTACAGAAACCCTTGGGAAGCTCTGAGAATGTCAGTAAACTGAATCTGGTAGCATAAAGCACTCTTATAGGTTCTCTGGATTAGGTATTGACTAAAGAACTATTTTAAATGTATAGTTATCTTCATTACTTTCATGAACACTCAAACAGCCTAGAAAGTACCTAGATATTAAACAATTCATAGATTGGACTATTTACAAATCTATGGAATATATGATTATAAAGTAATTACGTAAATAATTATTTTATTAAGTCATTATTAATATTAAATGAAAATGCAAGTGATAACATTATATGTATAAATGATCTCAACTAAATTATAAATATGTATCATTGAAAAACTAAACAGAAAATGTAACAATAATTCTTTCTGATGATTGAGATTATCAGTGACCTACTTTGCTTCCTAATTACTGTTTCTCAAATTATTCAAAATTAATGAGTTTGAGAGTCAGAAATTATTAGTCAGTAAAGCTTTTAACTAAAAATTTATATTTCTGTTGTAAATTTCTATAAATGTACTTGCTTTATGGTTAATTTTTATTTTGAGACTGACAAAAATTACATAATTTATTTTATTAAACAGTTTCCACGCAATCAACTTTATAGCCACAAACAATGGATATTCTACTAGTCCGTGTCTAAAAATGTTGAAATCTCAGGCATCTGAAAAGAAAGTGTTAGGTTGTTAGAATAGGAAAATGGTGTCCAAAATGGCGGTGGCTAAAAGACAAAGAAAGGAAAAAGCCTGTGAAAATGGAACAGAAGAAAATCTGAGGACTGGAGTGAGAACCTCAGGTGAAACAAACAGGCCTCCTGACTAGCCCAGTTTACATAGGGCAGGCTCCGGGAGAGGAGACAAAACATATAAAGTGAGGAGCCAAGATTGAGTCCTCTTCTTTTTTTGGGTCAGCCTGCCCTCACGCCTCCAGGATCCTTTGCTTAATAAAACTGAGGTGTAACCTGCTGGTCCACCATTTCAAATCTTTACTGTGGGGAGAAAGAACCGAGGAAATTACACACTCCCCCAACAGAAGTATACAAGAAAATTTGAATCATTAAAATGCACTAAATTTCTATGTGCCAGATGGGAGAGTCTTAAGTATTTAATACAGTCACTTTTTTAATCTTTAGTACAATCCTATGATTATCATTACCCTCATTTAGTGATGAGGAAATTGAAGGGAAGAGAGATTAAGTAATTTATTGAAAGTTTATATACCACATTAATGGTAAAGTCAGAATTCAAAGTCTGGTAGTGTGAGTCTAGAGAAGCATTTTAACTGTCTGTCCTTCTTAACTCTAAAATCTTTGCAAGTACAATTTTAGAGTAAAAATTTAGAAAACTAATTTTTTTCAATTGTGAAATTTTAAGATGTGTATTAATTTTTGGTGCTTTTGCTTGCATGTAAGGTATAGAAGAATTATACACGAGCTGGTTTTGTTCTTCTCAATAATAAATTATATATATATATATATATATTTTATATGTACATACATGCAAGCATACATGATACATTTATTATATCTGCTTTTGCCTATTGGTTATCATTGCATAGCAAATGTCATAAAATATTCTGCAGAGATAGAAATATCCTGCAAGGTCCACCAGTTTTGTGAAGAACTAATTTTGCACATGAGTGTGTCCTCAGCTCAGTGTTACCCATGCAGTGCAAATCAGTTTCAAGCCCCAAGAATTTGAGAGTGGAACTCAGTATACATGAGAATTTAAAATCTAAGAACACATTGGACACTTTGAGACTGCTGTACTTAGAATACCAGATACCACCAATCTGCTGATAGAGGAAGAATCAAAAGGTAAATGTGCAGAGAGAACTGGAGATTAAAGGCTTTCAGGAAGCAAATGGGCTGAGTCCTATACTCCCAACACCTCCCAACTTGCCCTCTCCACTCACCTTAAACAGAGCTCTACTTTCTACTCTAGATTCTCAGAAAGTGGCTTAAAATCTTTCAAATAAAAACTGCTCTTTCAAGCTGTTGTGGGATACTTACTACTTTCATCTAAATGATCCCAGATTGAAATAATTATATTTTGGAGAAGAAATATTTATTTTAAGGAACTATAAAAAGAATTTGATATAATTCTTTCTTGCCAGCAATATTGAGAATTCTACATTCTGTTTTAAAATCTTAACAAAAAATTAAATAATATGCTTAAAGATACCTTTGGAGAAGGAAATGGCGATCCACTCCAAGAAATCCCATGGAAAGAGGAGTATGGTAGGCTACAGTCCACGGGGTCACAGAAGAGTCAGACATGACTTGTGGCTCAGCTGGTAAAGAATCCACCTGCAATGTGGGAGACCTGGGTTTGATTCCTGGGTTGGGAAGATCCCCTGAAGAAGGGAAAGGCTACCTACTCCAGTATTCTGGCCTGGAGAATTTCATGGACTGTATAAGCCATGGGGTCGCAAAGAGTCGGACAGGACTGAGCGACTTTCACTTTCATTAAATAATATGCTTAAAGATACCTTTGGAGAAGGAAATGACAATCCATTCCAGGAAATCCCATGGAAGGAGAAGCCTGGTAGGCTACAGTCTAGGGTGTCACAGAAGAGTTGGACACGACTTAGCAACCAAACAACTAAGATATCTTAGAGGACTTTTCTGTTGGCTCGGTCTTATTAAGGAAAGTCATAGGTATAGGTTTTGTTTTTTAGTACATTTTAACATATGTAAAGCAGATAATGAGTGTATTCTCCCCCAATTTCTTGAGAGAGGGTAGATTTAGAAGCTCTTACATTGATGGCTATTTTTGAGTGTAATGAAAGGTTTTGTGACATAAAACTGATTAAAATAGATGTTTTTTTAAACCCAAGTTTATTTGAAAAGTAATTCTAATACACTTCATTGTACTATGTGTAAACCTTACTATCCAGTGGCTATCTCCCTTCTTTCAGGAGCCACATCTCCATATAATTTTGGGAACTTTATTGTGAGCAGTCTGTTTCCTATTCTTTTTGAGCATTGTGGACAACTAACCAAAACCTGGACAATTGGTACTTGTGTTCTATGACTTCAGCTATTGATTGGAGAGACAGAAGCATATGTAAAAGTCAGATCACATTCATTCTAACCATACTCAGCGTTCAGGAAGCTGACTTTCAATAGCACTGGCATAAAAATGTTAGGAATTTACTGTCAGAATTATAGATTTTATATCACTCTAATACTAAGCATGTATTCAGTGCTTGACCATTAATTAGATGGCCTTCAGGAAAATGAACTGCTCAAAGAAGAAAATAGTAACAACACAGAAAAATGGAGACATAATTAACACATCCCTAGTTTCAAGGCATTTAAAAATGTTAAATGTTTCCTGCCAATTGACATTTTAGTTCAAGAACACTGGAAAGACCCATTATGCAAACAGATGTTCTGAGGTAGTAACTTTGTAAAAAGTTAATAGGTAAGAAGAGGAAGTTTTATTCACTCAAATTACTTGTTAACATTAATGGACAGATTCAAATAATTTCAGTATGATTCTTATGACTTTAAGTGCCCCTTTTCTCTTCTAAAATAATTCCCCATCTTATCTATCATGTTAGCTAGCTATTTGTGGTGTCTTTAATATTTTGAAAACAATTTTATGCCTGTTGTGAACTGTAAACAACAAAATGGAGGCATTTAGGTCAAAGGGAGCAAAACTGAAGCCAGGGCACCCTTCAGTTCAGTTCAGTCACTCAGTCGTGTCCGACTCTTTGCGACCCCGTGAATCTCAGCACGCCAGGCCTCCCTGTCCATCACCAACTCCCGGAGTTCACTCAAACTCATGTCCATCGAGTGAGTCGGTGATGCCCTCCAGCCATCTCATCCTCTGTCATCCCCTCTCCTCCTGCCCCCAATCCCTCCCAGCATCAGGGTCTTTTCCAATGAGTCAACTCTTTGCATGAGGTGGCCAAAGTATTGGAGTACCATTAGAGAGATGGAATTTGCACATGTCTGTGAATGGATGCAATATAAACTTTTGGCCTGGTCATCTTCAGGCTAATCTAGAGCTCATTTTCTTTAAGAAATCACAGCTTAGCAACCAATCTGCTACTAATAAGTGACAGTAGGCCTGCCAGCACTAATTGTAGTTCTGTAAATGTACCCTCCTATCTAGTTTCTTTGAAATGTTTTTGTCTGTTGTCCTTTTAAACCTCTGCCATTTTCTACTCCCCTCAGAGGAAATTTGAGTTGCTTTTTAAATGGTCCCTTCCAAATTGCAATTCTTAAGAACCCAAATAAATCCTTTATTCTTATTAGCAGTTTTCTATATTTTTTTTTAGTTGACAGTACATGGTGTCAGAAGTGGGATACAAGGCAACCTATATAGTCTCTGCTTGCTCACCACTGACCCCCCAACCTCTGGCACCTCCATGGATTCCAGTAAGGTATTTGCAATAATCCATTGTTCTTTATCATTTCCTGGTGATCCCAGGACATGGAATGAACCCTTTTTCTTGGTAGAGAGTCTGATTTATTTGGGTATCGTCTGTACTGGCTTCTGTTTTAGGAACTTTGTTTCCCATTTTGGTCTGGTGATTAATTGCTCTTAGAAAAAGGGAAGTTCACTCTCTAAGGATAAGGCTATGGAGCAGCCTTCTTCTGGAACTCCTAATTGTTTTATGTATAAAAAATTCGGGCCCTTCTCCTATGAGTATCAGCCTCACTGGACTATGGTTAGCCAGAATGATTTACAATTAAATTGGCTAGATTCGGCCTCCTTGAAATCCTTAATTAGTTTATCTATACAGATGATTAGAAAAAACATGTAAGATGAAGTGGCCTGAATGGGAAGCTTATTTAAATCGGCATTTTGAGCCCTCAAAACAACTAGCAATTCCAAAATTGCTTCGCTCTAGGATATTGATTCCAAATTATCTAAGGCTAATTCTGAATTGTCTCAGTGATTGACTGAACTAAAAGAAACTTCTAAATGTTCTCCCACTGCTCCCCTGCTGCTACTTTCTACTCCTGCCAGTGCTGCACCTGCCTCGCTCCTTTCAGCCTCTCCCCCATAACCTTTTCTTGCCAAACTTCCCTTTTGTATTACTCCTATCCAGATGATTCTGAAGCTACTGTAGACCCTCCTGTTCTAACCAAGCCAGCCCTAACCAGAATCACCAACTTCTATCTTACATTGCCTGTACTAAAGCTGAGCTCCATGCAATTGCTGAGGACTTCCCAAACCCCAGTGCTTTTGATTCAGATGTTTTTCTCCTATAGGCACAATCATATTCTAATTTTTAAAAATGAATCTAAGTTAAATTGTGGACAGTTGTTCTTGTTCAGTACTTTAAAAACTATAACTATAACTTTGGAACTTACATGAATGGCCCATCAACCAAACCTTAAATGACTCTGTGCATCAGTATTTATTTTCTCTTAAGGTTACTAAGGTCCAACCTCAGGAAGCAACTAAACCAGAATTGGAAAATATCACGTTTTATATTTTAAGGATATCATTCCCCAATATAAGGCAAATTTCTATGGTTAACCCTGGGTTATGGACATCTGAATACCAAAGCCATACAAAATTTTGAGAACAGTTTAGCCATTCAAAAATTAACTTATCAACTTACACTTGACATCATGGATGGGCACCACTTATTTCTTAGTATATGTTGCTGGAAAGACCAATATTATATGATGATCATTTGGATATTAGACCTGAGAAAAAGAGAGTATTCAAAGATAACATGCTAAGTTTTTAGCGTGAGCAGCTTATTAATTGATGTGTCATTTATTAAATCAGAAAAACTGAAGGAGGAATGGGTTTTGAGGTTAGGATTGAGAATTTCTTTTACATAGCTTAAGTCTGAGATTCTTTTTGAACATCTCAGTAGGTTCAAGTGTTGGGAGAGTGAGAACAAAATAAATTGGTGCTAACGATGTAATTTTGGGAGCTATCAGAAAATAGGTAGTATCTAAAGGCTTAAGATTTGATGACATCACTTAAGGAGTAGGAAAAGATAAAGCTTAATGATTTAGCTCTGGATGCTTCCAGAAATTCTCATTCAAATAAAGGTGATAGATGGGAAATTGGTATGAGGAGTAACTGATAAGGCAGGAGCAGATCTAAAGATGTGTGCAGTTCTGGAATGCAAGTAAAAAGAGAATTTTCAGAAAGAGAATGATCAACGTGTCAAATGCTTCTGAGAAATCAAGGGAAGTGAGGACTGAGAATTATTCATTGATACTTGGCAAGATGTAAATCATGAGTGCTTTCACAGGGAAAATTATTTTATGGAGTGGTAAGGATGAAACTTTATTGGAAGGAATTAAAAACAGAATGAGAAGTAAGATAAGTCAGAATATTCAGCTTTTTGGAATTTTGCCAGCCTGTTAACTGCCTTATACTTTACATTAACATTTATTTTATTCCTTACTTTACTTTCAGTCCATCATATGATCACAGTCTCTAACCAGTTTTAATTAGCTTGCTATCTTGCCTTTTCATCTGAATATCCAAAACCCCCCAAATCTTGTCCAATTTAACTACCATCTTTTTATTTCTGTATTTCAGACAGATGAGTCCCACTGAAGGGAAATCACAGACTTACATAGGCTGGTGCTTTGAAAAATTTATATCATCAATACCATCTGTCATTTTCCCTGTGTTCTTCTAGTTATTTGTCTCTGCTATTCCACACATGTATAATTTACTTGGTGTACACATATTCTTTCCTTTTATAACCCTCTCATAAGAAAGAAGTGTCCCTTCTTACAATTTAATCTATTTCAGTCTTTCATAGCCATTCCTTCCACCTCCTCAGTAATCTTACCCAGTTAATTATCTTTTTCCTATATCTTCAAAACCACTCTCCTCACTGGCTCTTTTCCATCATCATTTAAATATTCTAAGTTACTTTCCATCATAAACATGATATTTCACCATCTCTCTTTCCACTCCAGTTTTTCATTTGGCTCGCAACAATGACCAAATTTCTCTAAAGTATTTTCTCTACTCATTATGGCCATATTTTGTTCCCATTTCCTAGTCAGGTTTCTGGAGCCATTTCCTGGAACCCACTTTCATGTTCAACACACCATTAAAACTTTCTCGTGATTGTAATCAGCAACTTCACTAAATCCCATGAACACTTTGGAAACCTAATCCAATTTGAGATTTTCCCTATCACTTGACATCATTGAATAGTTATTGAAATGTTCTCCTTCACTGGCTTTTATGACTTACACAGTTTGTTTTCTACCAGTCTTTCTGGTTGCTCTAAGTAAACATCGTAGCCAGCTCTTTTACCTTTTTTTTTAAAGAAAAAAATGTTACATGCCCGTGTTTTATAGGGTTCCACATTTGTTTGCATTCCTTTATCCCTTTGTAAACTATTGATCTATGATCTCATTAGCTCCCTGACTTTAATTATCATTTCTAGGCTAACTCACAAATCATCTTTCCAGACATGTACATCAAGTAGCTTCCTAGATATCTCCACTTGACTATTTCTCTGACAAATTAAGCTCAGCAAGAACACTGTCTTGTCCACCGAAACCCATCTCCCCTTCAAGGTCCTCTACATCAGTTATTACAGGCAGGATGCTTCCAGTTCTGCTTACTAAGGTAAATTGGATAAAAGTATATATATATATATTCCCTTTGTTCATTCTCACACCAAATCAACCAAGTCCTATTGAATTTATTAATACAGCACCTTTAAATCTCTTGGTTTATCCAGTTCTACCCACACCCTGTGAATCTACCCCAGCTGAAGAATGCTATTCTCTCTCCCCTGGGTTTCTTCAACAGCTCTCTAACATGCTTCCCTGCTTTCAGTATCAACCTTTCCATTTATTTGTCATGCCAGTATGATGCCATTACTCTCTGTTTCCCTGTCTTTCACTTTTTCCTTGGTAAATGTCAAACCTATTTGGGCTTTATATATGCATTTGGGGGAGTGGGGGTGGAGGGTGGAGGTGGAGGGTAGGAATTGGCCTCTCCCCTTCATCTCTTATTCTTCCAGAATCTGTCCATATCTTACTTATCTTTGAAATTTGAGCTGAGATGTTATTATTCCCTGGGTATTTCTCACCTCTCAAAATCTGAGTTTATTCCCTTCTTAGCACATATCATTTTGAACTGCATATAACTCATATATGATGAGTTTCTTCAGTCTGCTTGCAGTGACGTTATAGTGACATTAGTATACATTTCTTGTTTCTGCCAAATGCTGGTACCCATAGAAACTCTCCTGCTCATTCTTCTATCATAAAGGAGTCAGTGCATCAATCAGCATAAATTTTTTGGAAGGACCACTTAGAGGACAGGCAATACATGAAGCCCTAGAAAGAGAAGTGAAGACGATGGAATGACTACAGGATTATGAGACACTCAATAAACACACAAACATATACATAATTTCAGGTACAGCTGAATGCTAAAAGCAAACAAAGAAAGTCAAACAAGAAAATGTGGCAGATTAACTGGATTCTAAGGAGAAGAGAGGGTGTTATTTTAGTTTAGAAAATTGTGAATTGAGACCTGAATGGTGAGGAAAATGCAGCCATGCAATGACCTGGAGGAAGAGAATTCCAAGCCAAAAATAACACACTAGTATCTTGACGTGGGAACAGGTAGACATATTCAAAGGTTGAAATGAGGCTCTCATGACAGCAGCATTAGTCAGAGGGAAGAGGAGGGCAGAGAGGTGTTCGGGCCGAGTCATGCAGAACCATGTAGGCAGGGAAGCCTTATTCCAGTTGTGGTGAGAAACCATCGAGTTTGGGCTGGACAATAATCTAATTTGATCTAGTTCATTAGCTCCTGGGGGGTAAGGGGACTCCCATGTTCTCCCACACTAATCTCTCCCGTATAGTCAATGTGTGGGTAAAGCGCTAAGTCTTTCCCAGACTTCAAAATGAAACAGCTGAAAGACTAAACTTCTTGGAATTTCTGATTGCTTCTCAAAAACAGGTTCTTTTTTTTGTTATGTGTTAATAGGCTCCTGACTTCCCAGGTGGTGCTAGTGGTAAAGAACCCCCCTGCCAGTACAGGAGACATTAGAGATGTGGGTTCCATCCCTGGGTTGGTAACATCCCCTGGAGGAGGAAATGGCAACCCACTCCAGTATCTTGCCTGGAGAATCCCATGGACAGAGCCCTTTGGGAGTGAATGCAGGGTAATGGCCCAGAGAGCTGCACGGTTTTCACCAGTGTTAGTCTAATGCTTCTTCAGAGGCCTTCATCTCTCTGTAGCTAAAACTGTAACTTGTTCACCATTTTATCCCCAGGCCTATTCAGCATCTGAATAGGCCTCAACTACTGTTTGTTGAAGGAAGGAGAATCTATGGAGACAGAATGGAAAATTTTAACATCAGTCCAGAGGATGGGTGGATCATCATGGTGGCTCATATTTGTATACCCCAGTGACCATCACCCGTTTCCTGGAAAGAGTGGTCCACAGCTCAGCACAGTTTCCCAGCATTCAGCACAAATTATCTCCTTGAAAGAGCTGAGCTTTCATTTTGTGAAACACAGCTAGGTGAGTACTCCCTTTTGCTTGTATGTATTTAGATCTCAGTGCTGGGAGGAAAGAAAAAGAAACCACAAACCCAGAACTAATTAAAATGAACTTGAAGATTGGATTGAAATGACATATGTTTTTTCATTTGCATTTGGAAAAGCAAGTGACAGGATCTAGCATTCTAGGATAGGAAGGTGATTGACAGTAATGAGTAACAATTTGGAAAAGAGAAACATATTGCTAGAGTCACAAAACCTCTTATGCCCCAAACATTTTCCCTCTTTTAAAAATTGGCCCTCTTTGTATTATCTTTTTTTTCATCAGAAGAGTTGTAGCTGCCATTCTTAGCTCAGTTTCTTTTGCATTCATGCTCATGAAAAAACAAAACTGCAAAGCACAAAAGCTCTACATTTATATGTTCAGATGGATGAAGGGCTGAAATCCCAAACACAGAAAGATATTGACAGCTCTGACAGATCCATCTCTGGCTTTAACAGTCAAAGATGGTTGCATGGAAACACTCAGAGTCAAAAATAACTCCTTTTGTTACAAAAAAAAATAATGAGGAGGAGATGAATTGAAAGGCTTTGGGGCCCAACTGAGTATCACAAAGATTTTTCTAAAGTCTTGGACCTGACATTTTGTCTATTAATTTTCATTCTAAAATAATTCAAAATGAGCCTGAGAGAAATTTGCTTCTCAGGTTTCTAATTTTAAGTTTAGAATAGAAAACTGTGACTTCCTTACACTTTAAAGCATTTATTTCTGATTTTTCTTACTGTGATTGATACCCTGGGTCTTGCCTTAACTCTATCACCACCTCTTTATATGGAGGGCTGAGTGTTTCATCTCCACTTTTCAGTGCCACTTTCTCAACTCCACGCTCATCATTGTCATGTAGGGAGTATTTCTGCAGTAGAACTCTCATTTTTTTTTTTACAGTGATTATTTATGCCACAGTTAGATTAAAACAGAAAGCAGAATGACTAAAGACTTGATGGTAATTCTTAAAATTCTGAATGTAGGCTCAGGGTTATAGTTCTGTGAAGCCATCAAACCGACTATTTAGAAAAGATATTTTAAAAGTAGTTGTTTAATGGAATTTTTTATGTTCTAGGGAGATATATTGGCAGCCTATAGCAAACTTTATTTCTCAAAAAGTTTGATGTGTTTGAAAAAATGGACATTGTCATAGCTTAAGAAGGATTGAAATTCAGCAGAACTCATTTCCCCATATCTATAAATAACTGTTTATTGAAACTTACTCTCTTACAAATTCTATTTCCTTTCTACATACGAAGCTTTGCCTGAAATGTACCCATCTTTCATTAATATTCATTGGAATTACTTAGTTCCCTAATTTTTTTTCTGTTCTTTCTTTCTTTTTTTTTTTTTTGTTTTTCCAAAGCATACTATTGCACCTTGAGGGAACCAGGACTCATTAATTTTTTAGCTACCTTTGAAATTTAAGCTGTTTTGTGCACTTTTCCCAAAATGATACTGTGAATTCTTTTTGTCTGGCTTAAACTGAACTTACTTCAACAGAAGACAACTGTCTAAATGATGACATTTGGTTAAAAATAAGTTAGCACTGCAGAAGGTAAATAAAACCTGAGACCATATACATCTCACCCTAGCCCTCATCCTTACACACAAGAAAAGAGATGAAAAGTTATATAGTTCTAAGTTGCTTTTAAAGTGTAGCAATGTGCTGTGGTATAATTTTCAAATTAATTAATATAAATCTGTCTTTTTTTAATTCAACGATGTTTAGCAGATACTACATTTACTCTAACCCTCACAGGAGTCCTAGAGCAGTGTGAATTACAGTCGTCAAACAGAATCATTTGATAGGGAGAATTCTAGGAGAGTTTATTGGCTGACTGACATGCCCCACACCACAGGAATCATGCTTAAGGAAAGAGCGGTTTCGTGACAATTTTGTAAGGTCCCAGTTAAATTGATTTCCCTAATCTTCCTTTTAATTACATCTGTCCTCTGAACACAGTAATCCCAAACATATGATGTGGAGGGCATGTGCTCAGTAGGAGTCAGAACCAGTATCACCCAGGAAAGACAGACGGCTGTCGGATTCTGACTGCCTTCACTACTATTGCGAAAGGGCAGGTGGAGTGTAGTTCTGTCTCTAAGAGTTTGGCTTCTTTGTCTGAACTGGGTTTGAACTCAGGCCCTGCCATGGATTGGCTGGATGACCTTGGGAAAATAAATACTTTCCTCTGTGCCAGAGGTTCCTTCTTAGTGAAATAAGGGATAATTATAGAGTCTACCTCATAGAGTTCTATATGGATTAAATCAGTTATAAGTAAAAGCTCAAAACAGTGCCTGGTCTGTATTGATCCTGTCTTTATTTGTTCTTTGTTATCGATCCTTTTGATATTTTCATTCATCTTGAATTTTCGCATTAAGTTTTTAATACATTAAAGGGAATTCCCTTGTGGCTAAGTGGAAAGGAATCTGCCAGCAATGCAGGAGACATGGGCTTGATCCTGGGTCAGGAAGATCTCCTGCAGAAGGAAATGGAAACCCACTTCAGTGTTCTTGCCTAGGAAATCCCACTGACCGAGGAGCCTGGTGGACTACAGTCCATGGGGTCGCAAAAGAGTCAGAAAGGAATGAGTGACTGAACAACAATAGCCATACATTAAAAGAGTAGTTATTTATGGTTAGTGAGTTTTAAAGTTTGCACCCAAAGTGAGTGCCTTGCTCATCTCATCCTATTCCTGGCCCTGTCCTTAAATCATTACCATTGCTATCTTTCCAGTTTTGAAATTTATTTTTAATTGGAGGACAATTGTTTTGCCTTGTTGTGTTGGTTTCTGCCATACGGCAACATGAACCAGCCATAAGTATACACATGTCCCCTCCCTCGTGAACCTCCTTCCTCCCTCCCACACCATCCCGCCCTGCTGAGTTGTCACAGAGCACCAGGCTGAGCTCCCTGCCTCATGCAGCAAATTTCCACTGGTTATCTCTGTTACACATGGTAATAGATACATTTCAGTGCTACTGTCTCGATTCCTCTCCTCCCCCCACTCCATGTCCGCCAGTTCATTCTCTACATCTGCATCTCTACTGCCCTGCAGATAGGTTCATCAGTACCATTTTCCTAGAGTCCACATATATGCATTAATATACTATATATGTTTTTCTCTTTCTGACTTAACTTTACTCTGTATAGCAAGCTCTAGGTTCGTCCACCTCAGTTCAACTGACTCAGATTCCTTCCTTTTCATGACTAATATTCCACTGTATACATGTACCACACCTTCTTTGTTCATTCATCCCTCAGTAGACATCTAGGCAGCTTCCATGTACTGGCTATTGTAAACAGTGCTGCAATGAACACTGGGGTACATGTGTCTTTTTCAAGTATGGTTTTCTCAGGGTATATGCCCAGTAGTGGTATTCCTGGGTCATATGGTGGTTTTATTCCTGGGTTTTAAAGACATCTCCTTATAGTTCTCCATAGTGGCTATATTAGTTTACATTCCAGCAACAGTGCAAGACCATTGCTATCTTTCTTGTTGCCCCTGGTTTAACTTGAAAACTTCTCCTTTATTTTATTTTAAATATTGCAATTATGAAATCTATAGTACATGTAGAAAAATATTTTTAAAATATGCATGTGATTCAACACAAAGCAAATAAATACTCATGCAGTGATCACGCAGGTCAAAAAATAGAACATTGCCAGCATCTCATACCCCGGCCCTCCACTGTCCATAGCTGCACTTTTCTCTTTCTATAAGATTGACTCTTCTAAATGGTAATTGCTGCCTTACTTTATTTGACAGATGTCTATCTAAACATGCATTCTCAAGTGTTACAATTTATACTTGTCTATTTTTTAAAAAAAAATTATACAAACAGAATGATGTCCATAGGCTGTATCGTCTTTTCTGTCTGGCTTGTTTTACTCGACATAAGCCTGTGAAATTCATCTATGATGTCACACTCAGTTGTAGTTCAGTTTCCTTATTGAATTGTAATGCATTGTATAAATATACCATAATGTTTCCATTCTACGGTTCATGAGTATTCGGTTTGTTTTCAGTATTTGGCTGTTATTAACAATACCGTAAGACCACTTTTATAGAAATCTCTTGTGGCACATATGGTATATGTGCTTGTATTTATATTGGATATGTGCTTCAGATTAGAATTAGTTACTTTCCAAAAGTTACTTTACCAATTTTTACCTATTAAACTAACTTATTATTTCTTATTATTTTTGGAGGTTATTTTGTGTTTTCTATGTGCACAATCATGTCAACGATGATTAATGATATCTGTATTTCTCCTTTCAAATCTTTTAACAGTTTACTTTTTGTTCCTTATTATTTATTATAAGCTCCAATACAATACTAAATAGAAATATCTGTGTTTTATTCCCACTTTTACAAGGAAAAGTTTCAACATTTCACAATTAGATAAGTTGGTTGTGCTAGGTTTTGTGTAATGGCCATTTATTCGATTAGAGAAGATTCCTTTATGATTGCTGAGGGGGGAGGATGGAAGGGAAGGGATAGTTAGGGAGTTTGGGGTTGACATGTACACACTGCTATATTTAAAATGGAAAATCAACAATATCCTACTGTATAGGACAGGGAACTTTGCTCAATGTTGTATGTCAACCTGGATGATAGGGGAGTTGGGGGGAGAAGGGATACTTGTACATATATGACTGAGTCCCTTTGCTGTCCATCTGAAACTATTACAACATTGTTAATTGGTTATGTTCCAATATAAAATTAAAACTCTAAAAAAGTTAAAAACAATAAAGAAGATCTTTAATACTGTAAACACCCATACATACACCAAAGAATATTGTATTATATAAAATATTTTTTCTATATTTATGTATATGGTCATATACTTTTTCTCCTTTATTATTGATTTTTTAATGTTAAGTCAAATTTATATTCCTGGAACCAATCTAAATTGGATATGGATGGATGTATTATCCTTTTATATGTTGCTGGGATGGTTTACTAATTTTTGTTTAGAATTTTCACATCTGTATTTATAAAGAAATTGGCTAACTTTTAATTTCTTTTTCCTGTTATGTTCATGTCTGGTTTGATATCATGGTTATCGTGAACTTTTTCTGTGTAAAAGTCACCTGTTAGTTTCTGCTGATGCATTTTTTAAGGTGAAATTCCTAGTTTTCTATTGCTATATGTAAAACATTTTCCCCTTTTTATCTCTGGCTTTACTGATGTGCCTGAGAGTGGTTTATTTATTTTTTCAGGAAATAACTTTTTGTTTTATATTGAACTATAATTGACTAACAATGTGTTAGTTTCAGGTGTAAAGCAAAGGGATACAGGTACACATATATCAATTCTTTTTCAAATTCTTTCCCCTTTTGGGTTGTTACATAATAATAAGCAGAGATCCCTGTGTTATGCAGTGGGTTCTGTTACTCAGTCATTAAAGAGAGTGGTTTATTTGCATTCATTCTGCCTGAGGTTCTCCAGGCTTCTTGACTTTATGTCTTGATGACTTTCTTCTTAAAATCTGAGAAGTTATCAATTAGTCTCTCATAATATTACCTGTCTTTTGAGAACTCTAATTATACACGTAATAGACATTCTCTCAATCATCTTTGTCTTGTACACCATCATTTCTGTTTTCTCCAGACTTCAGTCTGCTTGATCTGCTCTAAAACCTGTTAAGCGAGTCTTTAATTTCAGTTGTTGTATTTTTTCAGTTCTACGATTTCCATTTTTCTACAGTTATTTGTTCTTCAGATTTCTCCCTCTTGTCTTTTGTGACCAGGAACATAGTAAGAACAATTATCTTAAAGTCACTATCTGATATTTCTAATATCAGAGGATTTTGGAATCTTTTACAAATGCCTGTTGTTTCTGCTTTTGCTGGTTCATGTTGTCTTCTGTCTTTTTGCCTGGGTATTTTTAACTGTGTCTTTAAACCATCTTTGCAAACAATTGGTAGAAATAATCTCTGCCCTAGGATATTACTTTCCTCCACAGAGATTTTATTATTATTATTATTACTATTATTACTTTGGTCAAATGTCTTGGGGAAATAGCTTTTCAGAATTACCTTAATATAATTTTAGATTCAATATTGTATGAGGCTGAGCTATAGTTCCTTTGGAAGCCTATTTTGGATTCAGTCTTTGCTAAGTTTTGGATTCACAGGTAGCGCCTGTCAGTGAGGGGTGTTCATCAAGTCTGCCTTCTTTTGTGAGAGCTCATGCTCCAAACCTCTGTTCTCCTAGTGTGTGAAGACTGTCAAAAGTAGAGCTCAGCCTAACCTTCAGTTGCCCCTTCTGAAATAACAAATAATCCCAAGGAAAGAGAAGCTCATCAGCTGAGCCTCTGTCCTCAATGGATCATATCAATCTTCATTGTTTTATTAATTCTAAAATATAAGTTTTTAAAAATATTTTGTCCAGCTTTTCTTGTTGTCTTGGTGGGAGAATTGGTACAAATTATCCCATTTGACATTTCTAGAAGTGGAATTGCTTTTCATATAAAAACCCATTATACCAAATAAGGGAAAAAAAGACACTGAAACTGAATCCAATTTCACGAGGCATGTTTGTTTAACAGTAATATTCCAATTCAATTAGGAAAGCCTTTTGACAAACACAAAGCCATTCAAAATAATCCAGTCTTAAAAGGTTCAAGTAAATATTGGGAAAGAGATGTTATTTTATATTTTTAACCCAAGCTCATTTTCAGTTCTATCTCCATATTTATATTATTTTCATTATGACTCATCAATGCCCTGATACTATGCTAGGTGTTAGAGATACAGTATTACTATGTGAGCAGGATAGACAGAGTCCTTGCTCGAATGAACCTTAGAGAAAAGTGGAGAAGACAGCTAGGATTATATGAGGTAATCTGTGAAGCATGGTTCTTGCTATGTAATACACATTTAAATACTATTGCTACTAATACACACAATCATTTCCCAACAGCCTGCAGTTCCTAGGCCTCTTGGGCCTGCATCTCCTAGTGGGTCGATTTATGAGGGTAGGCAGTATGTGCAAATAGATAAAGCAGCAGGAGCTTTGTAGGTAGCTGTGTTTTTCGAGGAAACTTATTGGGACATACAATGATGGTGCTGACAAGGAGAGGGACAGTAAAAGGATGCATTTTGGAGAAGAGGAAGAGAAACCTTTTCAGAAAAAAGTAATGAGAAGCAAGAACAACACCTAGAACTCCTCCAGGCATTGAGGTCCAAGACAAAATACTATCCCTACTTGACAAACTGAGGGAGAAAATGTCTTTTCAAAAGAAAATCAGACCTCAGGAAAACACAAAGTTAAATAGAATACAGACAAGAGGCTGAGGATTTTGCTGAGGAGAGACTGCAGTTTTAAGATGGCATGATGCAACCTTTGGTGTGTTATTTTTTGAGGCAAATGGAAACAATTAATTAGTCCTTGTTCCCTTCCAAACTGTGCAAGACATTCTGGACCAGGGACAAACTATATGTTATTTCTTTTTTCATTTTAAGGAGGTTATCCTCTTCTCATCATTGTATGTTGAGTATGGATCATCTACATTTATTTTTAACTTTAGATTCATAATTACTGAAATACATATGTCAACCAAGTCAAGAGTATTTCTCATCACTCGGAGATAAATCAAGTGACATGATTTTTGTTTAGAGGAAGAGGTTGGTGTGTTTTTAATTGTACGTGGGATAGTTGTATTGGTATACATATCTGGGAAGAGGTATGTATGACTCTGTGTGTGTGTGTGTGTGTGTGTGTGTGTGTAGTGAGACTCATGATCAAGGAGACATCTGTTTTGGTCAGCTTAATATTCCTCACTGTCTTCCGACAATAGCATCATCCTCCCTGGGCAACTGCGCCTCTCTGCCCTCCCCTCTCCCTTATCCTGGAGCTTTCTGATGAGGCTGCCAATTACTGTACTGAGCCACTCCCCAGCCACGAAAGATTGGCTTGCAGCAATCAAAGTGTCCCACTATCCTGGTCACAGAGATTAACTGAGGATGTGATTAGGCCAAACCAGTAAGAGTTTTTCCCAGCAATATTTGTATATACATATTGGGAAAAGGCAGCTGTCTCTTTCTTCTGGAGTCATAACCTTAATTGACCTGAGTGAAGCAGGGGCTATTTATATAGCCATGCCCGCATGGAAAATGCCCATTTGATCACACAGAAAATGTCTTTACAAAGTGAGAGATAATTAAGTAAATATATAGCAAATAACAGAACTGAAAAATAAAGTACCAGTCATACTGTCACATCCCTGGATTCAAAGATATTTAAAACCATCTACCTCTTTTTAGGATTCAGGGGCTGTGCTGTGCTTAGCCACTCAGTCGTGTCTGGCCCTTTGCAACCCCATGAATTGTAGCCCGCCAGGCTATAAGTTAGTCTTTCCAACACTCAGTTCTTTCCTCTGTAAAATAACCAAATTAGCTTCATCTGTTTCTAAGATCCTTAAAACTATAAACTTACATGTCCCAGACACCACTAAACTAATCACCACGAAACTAATAAGTGCCCCACCAGTGAATAAGTGCTTAATAATTTTTTTTCTTGTAATAACATTTTTCTTTTCCATTCCTTTGCTTTTAAGCTTTCTGTTAAAAATAAAAAGTATGATGCTACCAGATTAATCTAGTGGAATGTAAATGCAATCAGTGACTAAATCAAATGTGTCTGTAGTCCACGACGTTTCCAAAGCAAAAACAAAATTATATATCCTTCTAATTCGAACCAGCTGAAGTAGCTGCTGATTTTTATAGTTCCAATGAGATAGTGAATTGTCAGAATTGATTGTCTCTGCAGATTATAATTCTGAGCACTTATGTACAGCAGCCCCTAAATTTAGAGGTCCTTGAGGTTTGGCATTGGAAATGCCCCTATTAGTCTTTCCAGTGGGGTCTCAACCCTCTGAACCCATCCTTCTGAATCCCTTCCCAGACTCATGGCATGGCTATTAAGTTCATACTTCTTGCTTGTGCTCAGTTGCATCCGACTCTTTTGCTGCCCCATGAACTGTAGCCCACCAGGCTCCTCTGTCCATGGGATTTCTCAGGCAAGAATACACAGTGGATTTCCCAACCCAGGAAGTGAATCCACATCTCTTGCATCTCCTGCATTGGCAGGTAGATTCTTTACCACTGCGCCCCCTGCCACCTGGGAAGACATCTAAGTTCATAGTCAGAGCCAACTAGGATAAACTGTAGTGGCTGCATGGAACACTTCATTGGAGAAGGTTGCTTGTAGAAAAAGATGCTCTGATAAATAAGTAAAGTGTACAAAATGGCACAGTTGTCGAAAAGTGTGGCTTTTCTGACTCTGATGGGTATGTGCCTTCCAATTTCTAACTTAATTTTGTATTCCAAATGTTATTTTCCTTTTAATAGAAAAGTTTCAAATTCAATTTTAAATGATAGGACGGAACCTTTGATTTGTATATAACAGGCTTTCCTACTGGGTGATACATTTTGGGACCAGGATACTCTCTACATTATTCTTCATATCCAACCATATATTCAAGGCAGCATGAATTTATATACCTAGTGTCTTTCACAACTCCAATTTGTGCCCAGCATGAAATACCACTTATATTGGTTTGAAATTCTGTTCTAAACTTAGAGCCCACGATTTCTGTGTGGGATGTAAAGTTGACAAAACACGTACTTTTTTCCTAATGCAAATCCTATACGCGATGGCTTTCAGGTAGTCAGGCTGACACTGTTGGGGGCGTGTAAGACAGAAAATAACTCCTGTTAAATGAAAGGGTACGGAGTAAAGAAGGAGGAATGGATCTATTTTGTTAAATGGAATTTTTAGAGACCCAGAGCAAATGGTTCTGTTTTGGTTTGAAGGAGATTAGGAATAAAAATAAACTATTTAAAATGAGAACAAATGCATACACGTTAGGAGGTCAAGGAAAGCTGACAATCTGCTATTTGTGACAACATTTAATAATATTCAAATTAATTATAATATTGAAAATGGGAAACTCTGACTTCAAATGAATAATGAATAGCAAAACCAGACACGGCTCTGAGGTGAAATGTGATTTTCATGAGGATGGGAACATTTAACATTTATATAGCAGTTCATATTCTCAAAGTCATATATCACTGACAACTGTAAAATACATCTTTAATTTGAATTGATGAAATAGTCTGCAGGGGCACATTTGGATGGTAGTACTCTCCCTTGGTCAAGTAGAGAGAGAGAGAAAGAGAAGAGATTTGGATAAACAAATCTAAAAGAAAACCAAAAACCTGCTTATAAAAATGGAAGTCAAATGTCCTGATATCAAGTCATTTGAAATGATTTAATTCTTGGTAGGTATGTCTTTGTAATTCATCCACATGCATATTCATGGTGTGTTACAACTCTCCCTGTGTTTAGCAGTTAAGGGTAATCCACATCCTGAATGCAAAAAGATTGATTTATAAGTATGTATGGTAATCCGTACACACTACTTAAAATAAAGGCCTTTTCAATCATATATTTTCTCCCAAACTGTCATCTCTGTATTGCTCTCTCCTTGGCTTAACTTTAGCCCAAATTTTTCTTGAAGGCTACACTTGCCCAGAGATTTCAGACCAGCTACCTATGTCTTCGCTCCAGTGCTCAGTCTATTAACATGTCTGTGGAGGCCTCAAGAATAGGCCTGTGGCAGAGATCCAGTCCTTGTAAAAGGACTGGAGGCCTAGTCGAGGCCAGCCCCATCCTCTCCCCCTGGCAGATAGGTAGGACCAAGAATTACACCCTCGCCGTGGGGTCGAAGCAGCAGAGCGCCTTGCTGCTCGCGGGCCTGACCCATGTGGCCTTGTGAAGCTCCCTGTCTTTGCCCACTGGAGGCGTGTAAGTCACTCAGTCGTGTCTGACTCTCTGTGACCCCACAGACTGTAGCCCACCAGGCTCCTCCGTCATGGAATTCTCCGAGCAAGAATACTGCAGTGTGTTGTCATTCCCTTCTCCAGCCAGCTGGAGGGAAGCCACATAAAGATGATAGAGCTGCCGTCACCCTGAATCTGTAAATGACCCCATGGGAATGAATAACTGCCCACTCACCTGTTAACCTGAGAGGGATGTGTTTTTATTTGTATGTTGGGGGAGGTGTATTTGGAGTTCTTTTGTTTTTGCCCTTTGGTTATACTAAGTAGTGTAAGTGGGTCTGATACTGCAGACTCATGGTCTCTGGCCTCACTGGCCTCTCAGGGGAACTCTGCACTTGCTTAAGAAGCTGCCTCTGTCTTTACTTCTGCTGGTTTGTGAAACCTTCAGAACTTTCTTCAAGATGTCATTCTAACCTCTAACCCTTCATTTCTCAGCAGATGACACTGGCTCACAGAAAATGATGTCATCAGGCATGAATTCCTTTCCTTTTCCCCTTTCACAAGTCAAAATTATCCACATTCGTCCCATCTTAGTTCTTTTTCCTAAGAATTTTTTATTTCTCTTCAGAAATTCTCTCCACATGAACTCTATCTTTACCCTTTCATTTGCTTGATGCTTTCTCTAAATTCCTTCCCTTTCCTCTCTCCTAGGTCATTAATCTCTCCCTCATTCCTATATTCCTTCTTATAAAGGAAAACATGGTCAAGGTTTTCTTAATCTTAAAAAATCTGCTGTACCCAATGTGTGCTAAAGTCGCTTCAGTTATGTCCAAATTTTTGCCACCCTATGGGCAGTAGCCTAATTCTTAATCCATCTCACTCCTTAGCTTTTCACATAAGCTTCCTTGAAGTATATTCCAAGTTCTCTCTTCCATTTTATGATCTCTCATTTGCCTCATATTCTTTAATCCGGCTTCTATTTCTAAGGCTCTCTTGAAATTGTCTTAAGGAAACTGCAGTCATCACTGTTGTTGAATCCAGTATTTCTAGAAGATAAATTTGATTATTTCCTGTTTTTGCATGAAATACTTCAGTGTCATCCTAAATTGGAGTTAAATCCAAAAATCTTAGTATGACTTATAAGGCACTTAAGTTTCGGGTTCTTTTTTTTCTATTGTTTCTTCTTATGGAGCTCTCTTCCAAGTACCCTGTGACCAAATCTTACTGAACTATTTAAAGTTCATTATGTTTAAACCTTTATAATTCTTTGATAGTCATTTCCTCTATTTGGCAAGTGTGTCCTCAATCGATCATTTATTAAGTAATTTCTTACACTTTAAGACCCTATTCTAGTATTTCTTACCCTTAAAGCCTTTCCTGTTGCATTAAAACTCCTTTCCTGTCATTCAATGCCTAGTGTTTCTGTACTTAGGACTAACCAGGCTGCATTATAACTTTTGGTATAACTTTTTTTACTTTCCTACTAGACTATGAGTTCCTTGAAAACAAAATCTTGTACTATTTATCTTGATATCACTAAAACCTAACCTAGTGCTGAGGGCAGAGTAAAGAGTGTGTATGTGAGAGAGACAGAGAGAGAGACACGCACACAGAAAACATAATGGAATGAATATGTTATTTCCTTACTTACAGGCAGGCTTCCAAAGTTAGTCCTCTAGTTGGTATTCATTTGTGATAAACAGGTATAACAGATTATATCATTGATAAAGCAAAGCATCAAAATGTAAAACACAAAATGATTATATTGTGAGTTTTTTGAAAATTAGCAAATAGAAATATCCATTTATATTAATCTTAGAGAAAAATTTGTGTCTAAGAACTAGGCAGCAAATAATTTATCTTTTATAAGAAAACTATTTATGCCTTTATAAGAAAACCGAAAAGCACAAGCCATAAATTCCCGTTGAGTAGTAACCAGAACCATAGAGTGAAGATCGTGTGTGATAGACTTCAGAGCAGTGAGCAAAAATCCAAATTATGGACTCCACAGGGGCACCTACTACTGGATATTGCCAATCTTCATGAAGAGGACAGTGGCAGTAGACAGAAGTTGGCTCTTCAGATAAAGGGATCTTTAAGAAGAAAGGGCATCCGCTGCCTTTCTTAATTGAAGGCTAGATTGACGTGGGCAGGCTTCTGAGGGAAATGTTTGACAATGTCAAATGTGTGTGAAGCCTGATACTGGAGACTCAGCTACTCATGAGTCAGAGTTAAACGGAGGAAAGTTTTTAATTGCACTGGAATGCTTTCTGTCATTTGAAACGAGCTGGATTGCACCATTTCTAAATAATCAGTTGGTAAGCCAAACCTATGGAGTGACTTTCAACCTTTGGTTAAAGAAATGAGCACAGGCCATTTAGAGAAAGTAAGGAGGACAGAATGAGATTTTTCCATGACACAAATAGAACACAAACAATTTAAAATAAAGTGAACAGCAGTGCTGAGATGAAGTAAGATTAATGAACTATAATAGTTCAATTGAGGCTTTTCCTGTGATTCTGAAGACTAAGTTTATCAAGTGAGCTTCATTTCTAGGTTATGTGATGGGATTACAAAGTCAGATGAAAGCAAATGCAATCAAATAGTCCCCAAGTTCACTTTCAGTGTTCCTCGTTCCTTCTGTATTTTTTCATTCTAAAGTTTAATAAGCCAATTCTTTACACACCTAGTTTGTTTTGCCATATTTCTTCACCCGTGAAGCTAAAAGTAAAGGATTTCTATTTACCCCCTAAGCTACTTCAACCAAGGCAGAGTTTGCAGTTTGTTAGCTAATATATAAAGCTGTCTTATATTATGACATTCTGTCCCCCACCTTCCCTACTTTTTTCCCCCAAACAATCTAGTTGGTTATTTTTGCCTTCTATTAAAATTAATCTGAAAACTTATAAAAGTTACACCTATCATTATTTTAAGGTCAAGTAATGAGTACTTTCTATCCTAATTAAATACCTATAAATTTACTCCCACTCTGTATGAACATATAATATCATTTTAATTATTTTTCTTCTGTTTAACACCAATTTAGGTATCGACTTTTCAAGTGTAAGCTGTTCACATATCTGTAAATTAAGAAACAGAAGATGTGATTCTAACTTTACTTTCTCTCAAATATCCCTAGTCCTTAAGAAATAGGTGACGGATGATAACTGGCTACTTACTTCCATTTATATCTCTATTCACTACTCTATAAAAAGTGGCACTGAGCAAGGCAATGTAGTATGATCTTTAAGTAAGTAATTTTTTAAAATGAAATTGTTTTTTTGATTTTTTTTTTTTTTGGTGGAAACCAAAAGTCATAAAAAAGCTCTCCTTGCCTTCTGAATCTTTTTTATATTATAAAATTCAGCGTAGATGACAATATCTTGCTCAGAGTCAACTACAGAGTATGTCTTAACGATTGTTAGTTTATGATAACAGCTGGATTTTTTTTTAATGCTCTAAGAATGAATATTTTTGGCTGCTAACTTGAATATTTAGAATATCTAGTGAAAGTCACAAGGGGTAATGATCAGTATAATCAGGTTGGAGATGCAGCTTGTACTAAATGAAGCATTTTCTAGAGGAAAAAACTTGTCATGGTTTTTCATCAACTTATTTTAGACCAAATCAGTTAATAATGCATATAGGAACAAGTGTCTTTGTATGAAAAACCAAAATAAGTTTATTTGTGCTGATCCTACAGTAATGAAAAGTATGAAAGTACATCAGAAGCTGTCACTGAAAGAAGCGAGAATCATCACTTTTAGGTCATCTCGAAAGATCCCAATAAATTGGTGAGATCCTGTTAAAGCGAATACATGTTAAAATGAGAAAACCAAAAAAAAAAAAAAAAAAGAAGAAGAAGAAAAGCAAATGTATTGTTTGTAATATTTTGTCCTTTGTGTACCTTTAGAAGAATGTCAGTTGCTTTGTTTTGGAAAGCTTCTCTGAGTTCCACTTGAAACTCAAAGACGTATTTTATGAATTGGGTTTCAAATAAGTCGAAAAAGTTCTAGTAACTTTTCAAAATGAGAAATATACTGAGTTCTTAATGTCTAAGAAAATTCATCAACTCTTCCAATAAATGGATTAAAAAACTTATTGCCCCGTAAACATGTTTAGCTAGAGTATTTTTACTCTTCTTTTTGTTTCTAGTATGACATGAAATTAGTGATGGGGAATTTAAGAGTAACATCAATCACTAATCTTGCACTGTAGTCTTGTTTGAACATTTTAATGTGAGTTCTTAATGAGTTACACAAGGTATTACTATTTTATCAGTTAACTGCAGTGAAAGACTACAAAATTGATTGACAAAAGGAAATTCAAAGCACAATGCTTTCTTCAAGTTAGAAGCAGTATGGCGATACTGAATGGAGATGGCTTTGGGGGCAAAGTGAGGAGGGCTCTGCTTTTAGGCTACCTCCTCCCCGCTGTAAAAAATAGACACCAACCCAGTGTTCTAGGGAAGTGCTGGGAGGAGCTCACAACTTCTCATCAATTTTTGTTGTTGTTGTTTAGTAGCTAAGTCTTGTCCAACTTTTTTGTGACCCCTTGGACTGTAGCCTGCCAGACTCCTCTGTCCATGGGATTTCCCAGGCAAAAATACTGGAGTGGGTTGCCATTTCCTCCTCCAGGATATCTTCCCAACCCAGGGATCAAACCCATGTCTCCTGCAACATCAGGTGGATGCATCACTGAGCCACCAGCAAAGCCTTTCCATCTACTGGTGGACCTAATTTGTTGTGGTTCCCTTTACCTGCAAATGGCACTGGAAGCCGTAAGTCTTGCCTCTTCAGAAAGATCAGACTTGAAGTCAAAAGCCTCAACCCTAACCCTCGGTGTAGAATTTTGTATAAATCATGAGTGTTACCTAGAATTATTTCCTCTTTTGTGGATTAAGATTGCTTACTTCCTAACCCATCTATTCGGCTGGTACATGAACACTTTCTTTTGTAGGAATTGGGCAGCAAATACAGAACTGCCAACATGCAAAGAATACAGCTATTGTAGACTCTTCTGATGTTAAAGCAACATGTGTGACTCTGCTTTCTGATCTCTGAAGTACCATGCAAATTCAAGAGGTTCTGGCAACCAAAGGCAGCAAGTTAAGGCTAAAAGTTTAAACCGCAAGCACCCGTTAGGTTGAATGTGAGAATAAAATAAAAGATAAGTGTAGCCAATCTCTGATTATTCACAGATTGGCTAGAGTGTGTGATTATCAATGCCCTTTGATTCTCCTTCTCCTTCTAACTGCCAACTATTGAATATTTCTCTGCTCATTAACACCTGTCTAGTAGTGGGAAGGTGAAATGCTAATCAGCCAATTTGGCTAATTGTTGGCTGCTATGATCCTTTTTATTTTATTTTTTTGAAGTTGAGGTAGAGAAAAGTTGAAATCTTATATTAAAATATGAGCTATGGACTTCTAAACTTTATACCACCTTTCCTTTCTTTTATTGCATAGATAAATTCAGGTATTTTGTTTTCATGAAAGTATTGAAAAGAATGAAAAATCTAGTAATTCATCAGTTCTCAAGTGTCAATACAACTTTTCATTACATATTTCTTATTGGCCAGTGTTTGGAAAATCTTAATCTCCTATAAGAAAGCTTCAGAATTTAATAGTTGCAACTTCAAGTGTAGCCCTATATAAATAACTGCTTTTGCTAAGTGAATTTAGACCAATAGGGAAACAACTTGGAGAAAATGACAAGACTACCCTCCCCTTTGCTCTTGGTAGACATTACAGGACCCTCCCCACACCAAATAAGGGGATGAGGAATGTTCTGAGCATTAAGGGCACTAAGAATAAATCTGAACTATTATGGATAAGATTACTTCCAACTCTTTATTTTATGTTTTCTGACACAGATCCCCAAATCTGTAATTATCTAGGGAAACTGCGGGGGCTTAGGCAGTACTTTTGGTTTCTTTGCTTTTTTTTTTTTTGGCCTGTCTCTCTTTGGGACTAGTGAACTGGTGTGTGTGTGTGTGTATGTGTGTGTGTGTGTGTGTGTTCCTCTAGAGTGCCAAAAAAAAAAAAAGTGCTGAAGAGTCCTAGGGAGATGAAGCTATTTTTATTCGAAGCTGATACTTCTGCCTGAGCCACAAGTGCTGCCTGGAAAGGGCTCAGGTTGTTTCCAGGGGGAGAACTCCGCAGAGAAGAGAACAAGTTCAACAGGACAACAAAAGAGCAGCAGGAACAGCCAGGAAAAGGAAGCGACCTCCCGCTTGCACACAGAGCCCCCATCAGAGTTCTCCAGTCCTAAAGTATCCTTCAGAGTGCCACTTGACCGGAATTCTTGCCTGCCTTTGCCTTTCTCCAACCACCATGACTGAGATCACGGCTGAAGGTATTGCTAGCATTTTCCAATAGTATCGACTAGGGGGTAAAAAGAGGTAGAAATTGACAGTCCCATTGATGGTCAATGTGTCCCCTTAGAATGTTGCTTTCAGAGAGTTATCTTGATCATTGATTCTACATGGGATCAGAGAAGTAGGTTTGAGAGCTGAGAAGTCTCCCAAACTGGCAGGTCTCTGTGTTGGGGAGTGAGAAGAGGTTCCTCTGAAATTTTGCATGTGGAAACTGTTCTTTGTGATGCCAAAGTTCCCACTAGTTAACAGTTATCACCCACAGCTCTATAAATAGCTATGGTCATACAATGTTAGGGCCAATATCTTACCTAGCAAAAATGACAAGGTTTGGGTACAAGGCTAGAGACCACAATGAACTTAAAATGTTGCACTTAATGTTTAAACTTAGAGAATTGATTCTGACCATTTTCACTTTATGATATGTCATCTTGGAGATCTTAAATTTGTTTATACTTTTTAACTCAAGTATATAAATATGCACACACACATATATAAAATTTATATACCTAAAAAATGTGTATATGTGTAGGTGGGTATTCAGAGAAAAGGTTTGGAATTGCACAAAATCACTGTAGATCAGTATGATTCTAAAAATAAAGTAATTAAGCTTTTGCTTTTGATTCTTTTCACACACTCATGTCTTTTACCTCTACATGATAAATTCTATATGAAAGTCAATATTTTCTGTTTCAATGCTTATTCTGAAAAGGTATAAGTCACAGCTTAATTTTTACCTCTTTATTTTTAGACCATGATAGCAATCATTTCATTCAAATAGAATGTATGCAAAATATATGTACATATGTATATGTGTGTGTGTATATATGTGTGTGTGTGTGTGTGTGTGTGTGTGTAGATTCTTTAAAACAACCTGAAACAGTTTGAATACAGACACAATCCAGTTCTAGTTGGGGTAAAAATTTGGGAGGTGGATCTAAAATTTGCTTCTGACAGCTGTAAGTAAATCAGACAGGTGGTGCTCTTCACAGCTTCCACGTCTAATGCTGAGTTGATTTGTTTTCAATCAGACAACTGAAAAAGAGAATGTGTGGTTTTGGATCTTTGGTCAGACATTAGAATGGGCACACAGTGATTTCAGAGTTTAAGACTTCCAGTCAATGTTTATAAGGAGAATTGTCTTACTTTCACCTTCCACTAACAAATTTAGTCTAGCACCCAAATTAATAGAAATAACTACTGAGAGATTGCTATGTATCAGGCATTTTGTTCCAGACTTTATGTACTTATTTATACCTCACACAACTCAATTAAGTTGGCATTATTATCTCCATTTTTCAGACAGAGAAACTGTAACTCAAATGTTTGGAGACTTGCTGAAAACCACAGCATTGCTAAGATTAGAAGTCAGCTCCCTTAAATCTAGTTTGTGTTTTTTCATTTCTCTACGAAGATATCAAATTTACTCTTTACCAATTTTAGTTCAGAATTTGCTAGCTCAATATAAATAGCATTTTTCCGTATTCCTTAGATATTCTGCATCATGTGGCCTTTAGATTGTCTTCAAGAAGTCCATCTATAGAAGTCTCTCACTTCGTCTTGCACAAGTGTTAAATACCTGTGAATATGTTTCCCTTCCTCTGTGTGGGTTGTGAACTGCCAACTGATTCAGGGTCACTTGGCTGAAACGTTTCTTTGCTGCCTGTGGATTATGCTCCGTAGGCCTTTTGCTCTTGATTAATAAACATTTTTATAGGAAAATTCCTGATTATAAAATAGAACTTATGTTTCTGTTTTCCCCCTGTGGAGAATTTAAGGGATTCTTAGAAGACCTCTTGTCACCTGTAAAAATCATTGAATTAATAATAAATTAAAAATATAAAAATACCATCTAGATCCTAGATGATGAGCATTTCCTGTAGTCTGGCTTTAACTGTTCATAGGATCTTTGTCATTTGAGTTTCACGGATTAGTTATACCCTTTTTTCCTTTTCTGGGATGCCTTATTAATCATATTTCTCAAATGATTATTAGACTGACAACTCAGATGAGCTTACCTTTTAGGGTTAGTAGCAGAGTCATTCTCTGTGGCCATCCAAGGCGTCTTGCCTGCTGCTCTGCTACACTCCTTTCATTTTGTCTTCACGATTCTCACTTTTTGTGCCCCAGCTACAACAGCCTTCCTTCAGTCTTCTATAAAAGGTGTACTTTTGTGCCGGGACCTTGGCACAAGGAACAAGCTGTTCCGTCAACCTGGAATATTCTTTCCTCTCATCTGTTACAGTTCTTATGCCACCACTTTGGACGCATTATTGAAATGTAAGCACTGCATTGGTAGTCTTGGACATCTACTGATTGATTATTGTTCTCATCCACTGATCACAAAGGAAACAAACAGCTTGTGGCACTTAAGACAGAGCTGGATCAGCTCCTCAGGAAGCTTAAGGCCACTGTCCTCACCTGTTTTTGTAAAACTGAAGGTCACGGATATTATATGGCTCTCTTGTGGTCATCGATGATTGGGGGAGGTCTGAGAATAGTGTTCATGGTTTTTGTGGTACTTACTCAGCTATGATGCATGACTTACCTGTTTACCTTACTGAGTTCCTCACATAAATCATCACTACATGTCCTAAGCTGGATTATTTCATCTGACAGAAGAAAGGAAGTAATGGAATTGTATTTCAGGTACAGAGCAATAGATTAGAACTAAAATTAGAACATATTTGAACCCCAAAGGGCATTAGGGAAACAGTATATTTGATTCTAGCTATGATAAATTAATACAAATAATGATAATGATAATAACATCTCACTTATTCAGAAGACATTATATGTCAGATGTTAAGCTTCTAATAATGACCATTTAAACCTCAGGACAGCAAAATGAGATAGATACTTTTATCACTGCTATTTATAGAATAGGAAGCTGAGACTTAGGTTAGAAATTTGGCTAAATTCACACAGCTATATACAGTGTAGCTAGGATTCACACCCCAATCTCTGACTCCAGAGTCATGTTGAATACTTCCTTTTGTTATGTGAGACTAATACTTAGCCTGATGTTAATTCAGAGGTTAAGAGGGACCTGTACTAGACCCCTGTTCTGATTTGGACCCTGCTACATTGGTTAGGTTAGGTATAGCTCCAGACTCCAAACAGCCCTAAAACTTAGAATTATAAATAGCCTTGTACCTTCTTTCCAGAGGCCCAGTTATTCCTAGACCAGTGCCAGAGTTAGCTCTGCCTCCTGAGGTTCATATGAACTTTCAACTAGTAATTTCAGCATCTCTATGACAGTATGTATCACTCAAAAGGTAAAAAGAATTTTTGAGTAGTTTTGATAACAAAGTAAATTTAATTAATTCTTAATGACTTTGTTGAAATGATGAAGACTTTTTAAAAAGTAAAGTATGTAATGTTTTCAATTTGCCAGTTAACTAATACACGTCATATTGTGTTTTATGATAATATTCATATAATTGAATCTCTGGGTCCAAGAACCCTCAGAATATAGGAAAATATAAATTTTGTGCAATAGATTCAACTTGGTAGACATCCTATATGCAATTAAATTAGCATTTGCTAGAAGAGTTAGGAAATTCTTTTTTTTCCAAGATTTTTTCAGACTTTCAACTTCTGAACTATTATACAACTTCAGGGTTCAGAAGGGTTTTTGTACTATGTATGGAATTCTTCTCTTACTATTAGTTGAACCACATTTTACTGTTCTGTAACAGACATTTGAGACGATTTGATGATCCAAATTTAGAGCAAAAATGGCCATTTATTTTATGTGCTGCACTGATTTAACACAAAAGTACCCATTGATGAGCTCAAGAGAAAAGAATTAAAAATTCACAGCCAGAATGTTCAACAACTACGCACCCAAGTTATATTATCCAGAGTAACAGATGGTGGAATTAAGAGGAGAAGATGCAACCTACATCATGTCTATGTTTATCTCACCAAACCCAGGAGTGGAGATGACTCCTGGGCGGGAAAGGAGACCTAAGTGGAGATGACTTGGGTGTGGGAAAGGAGGAAGAGGAAGCACTAGGTTCACAGCTTAATCTGTTCTGGGTTATGTTCTCCTGATCAAGAAAAGCAATGTGCCACCTACAGAATATCATTTTTAGCTCCAGGAACACATTTTAAAATTGTCATTGACAAGCCAGTACACTCAGAAGAGGAGGACTGTGATGGTAAGAGGTACAGTGAAATAAAAAGAACTGTTCTCAGTCAGATCCTTTAATTGAAGGTTAGATTTTTTTTTTTTTTTTTTTTTTTTTTCATTTTGTAGCACTAGAGGGCACTGCAAAGACCCATGGATAAAGAAGTCTGGAAGCCACAAAAAGGGAAATTGTTGGTGAAATATAAGGCAAAGCATAACCAACCATTAAAACAATATCTAGAACTGGCTCTTCTGACTAAAAACAGGGGAAAAAAGCAAAAGCAAAAGCAAACCAATGAGAGAAAAATAATACAACCTTGAATTTTCAAGAAATAGAAGAATGCTGCTGCTAAGTCACTTCAGTCGTGTCCGACTCTGTGCGACCCCATAGACGGCAGCCCACCAGGCTCCCCCGTCCCTCGGATTCTCCAGGCAAGAACACTGGAGTGGGTTGCCATTTCCCTCTCCAATGCATGAAAGTGAAAAGTGAAAGTGAAGTCGCTCAGTCGTGTCCGACTCTTAGCGACCCCATGGACTGCAGCCCACCAGGCTCCTCCGTCCATGGGATTTTCCAGGCAGAAGTACTGGAGTGGGGTGCCGTTGCCTTCTCCGATAGAAGAGTGAGGAATACGTTACAAACAGCATCATATTATGCAGTCAGCACAACCCAGGCTATGGTAACCTCTACACCACAAATAACCTTCAAGTTAAGTTGCTAGGAACGTAAAGAGATACCAAGGAAGCCTATAGATTGAAAAAAATACAAAAACAGCAACACACTACAATGTGTAAAATTATTAGATCATGATTCAAACAAACTTAAAAATATCTATGAAATAATTGGAAATTTGATAGATGCTGGATTTTAGATGATACGAATAAAGCATCACATTTATGGTGGAATAATAATATTGTGGTTATGCTTTGAAACTACATATTATTTGGAGATTGTTGTTGTTGTTATTCAGTCGCCAAGTCATGTTTGACTCCCTGCAAGATACATGTACTCAAATATGGATGAGACGACATAATATTTCAAATTTGTTTCTACATAATATGCCAGAGAAGAAAATAGATGAGTTGTTAGTGTGGTTGGGATTGGCCATGAATTAATTACATTGGGACTGATGAAAGAGTACATAAGGTTTCATTAGAATATTCTGTCTACTTTTGTAAATATTCGAGCTTCTCCATAACAAAGAGTTAGAAACAAAAGAGCAGAGCTGATGTTTTTAGTAAATAAATTTAAGAAAACAAATGTTTGTAGTAAATACAAGGTCAGTGACTCTCTTGGTCACCAAGTTTATTCATACGTGCACATCACTCTCTAATTGAACAGTCTGTAGGTATTGAAATGGAAACCAAAACTGCTTATATTAGAGGGAAGTGTCCAGAGATCTCCTTTATATTTGTAACAACATACCAGGAAATAATGATTTTCAGATATGTTTATTATAATATGGAAATCTGTTGCTTAGTTTCATAACATTTTTTGGTATTATTAGTGACATTAATGAGAGGCTTTAATTAGCAACAGATCAATCTTGAGATGGTCCATGTGAAAACCTGAGAAGAGATTAAAAACCGGATCAATATGATGCAAGAAAAAATAGCCCTAAAAATGCTACGGTCAGGAACATCATATTTACTGTCAGGGAATGTCAAAGCCTTGTGTGACTATGTCTTTTAAATATTACAGAAATTCTGAAAGGCAGATATCACAAAGACCTCATTAGTCTGACTAAATATCTCTATCTACTCTTTAAATTGAATTTAGAAAAGAGAAGAAACACAGAGTGTGAAAAACAGTGGCCTATATATTAAGAGTTCACTAAAAAATCAGAGAGAAAAGCAGTACAGAGCTGAGGGAGGGCATCATCAAACATTAAAGGCAGTGTGATACAGTAGGAAGTGTGTGGAGTTTCAAGTCAGAAATCCTATTTAAGCCCTAGGTCCACTACTTAACCTTAGGTGGTCTGGGAGGATGGGGGAGGGGCCATACCCTGGTTAGTTAACCTTGGTTAGTAGTGACTAGTATGACCAGAGGAAATTTTCCAACTTTTTACAAGATTGTGCTCATTGGAGAATTATACTTTTTTTAGTTGTTCAAACCATCCGTGATACAAGAATCTGTGAAATTGGTAGTGAAAGTAGACAGAAAATACATCTTTGTAATGTCAGCCCTAGTTGGGTTTCATTAAGAAGCTTTTCCTTGTGGCTTGTGTTATTATTTACGGTACTGACTCTTCTCCCCTGCCCCAAGCACACAGTACTCATAGAAAAATGTTCTCTTTTTCAGTTTAAATGCTTCTTAATTTTTCCTATTTATTTTTGCTCATCATTGTGACTATAATTTAAAAAGCATGCTACTTTTACAATGCAAAAGTGAATTGAGGCTATTCTAGCTATTATTCTAAAAGCTTAGGAATCCTTAGAGAGTTAAAGTCTCCAATGCTGTTTACATTAATTTTTAATCAGTTAACAATATTTAATATGAAAGAAACTTAAAGCAGTGCAACTAAGCAATTTTAAAATCATCTGCATTGACTTTTGGGTTGAATATATCAATATGAAAGAGAATGCATAGATGGTTTAGACATACCAGCCAAGCTTTTAGTTTTATAGTTACAGAGTTTAAAGTTTTATTATTTTCTTTTCTCCCTTCAGATAAAAAAAAAAAACCTTTGGGGACATGCTTAATATATTTTTTAAAATGCATATTATTTAAAGTAACATTTAGAAAGAGCAAATTAGGGGGGAAAGCTTCATCTGGTAACTATGCATTAACATTATACGATATAAGTTTATGGAGTGTGGGTTCTGTTCAACTTAAAGTTCTTAGAAGATCTGTCAAAGTTTTTGCTCTCCTTATTTCCCATTTTCTTTCGATAATATGAGTACCATGCATAATGTCTGATAGGAAGTGCTTACTTGAATGTCACATAAACATTTATTGCCCCAAGTGAGGGTTATGCAGAGATAGATGAACTTCCTGGTCCAAAAAGATAGTATTTTCTATCTTCAAAGGAAGTTAAAAAGAATTATCCTTGGCAAATGTGTAATGAATGAAGTCCTGCTTCTCTCTGTACAAGTTATGCTCTCTAAACATCAAACATCTCCACATCTCCATGCCCCAAGTCAAGCTGTCAAAGGCGCAAGGAATTTACGATTTTGAGAGTTCCTTTGGTATGTAAATGAGCTGTTTCCTCGTAAACCTCAGAGTGTGTCTCACAAAGTATTTAAATATTGCATTTAAATATATATCATTCAAATATTTTCTAAGTTAGTTTCTGTGGCAGGGGCTGGGGCACATGGTTTTTCCTTAAACAAGTTAAGGATACAGTCTTGTAACCTAGGAGAAGGCAATGGCACCCCACTCCAGTGCTCTTGCCTGGAAAATCCCACGGATGGAGGAGCCTGGTAGGCTGCAGTCCATGGGGTCGCTAAGAGTCGGACACGACTGAGCGACTTCACTTTCACTTTTCACTTTCATGCATTGGAGAAGGAAATGGCAGCCCACTCCAGTGTTCTTGCCTGGAGAATCCCAGGGACGGGGGAGCCTGGTGGGCTGCCGTCTATGGGGTCGCACAGAGTCGGACACGACTGAAGCGATTTAGCAGCAGCAGCGGTAGCAGCTTGTAACCTAAAGGGGAAATTTTTTTTAGATGGCATGAGGCTCAACTGTCTATGGTAGACTCACTGTGGTAGACCGGTTTTATCCTTGCTACTCATTTATTACATCATTCTCCTCTCCGTGACACAGGTTCCTGAAATGTTGAGGAAAACTAAACAAGGAAGAGCTCTTAATATTTAAAACTTTGTTCAAGGTCATTGGTGAGCTAGTGGATGGGAATGAATCAGTTTCCACTTATTTATATAACTTTCAAAGTACATTTTTAGCTAGCTTTCCCTGGAAAATTTATTTTTGCTTTTTAAAATAAAATCATCATGTGATTAAAAGAATTTTCTGTTTGTGGTAGACATTTGATACAAATGTCAAGACAAAAATGGCAAATATTATATGATACTCTTTGACATTCAGTGCTGGAGTATTATTTTTTTCTGTGGTTATTCTTTTCTTTTTTCCCCCCTGTGGTTATTCTTATTTAACTTAGTGTAATTGCCTGGGGAAAAGCAGTGTACTATAAAATCTGTAAGTTACCATTAAGATGGTAAAACATCAAGCTTGTGAATTTAAATCTGCAGAAGTATTAGGTGTTGCATTTAGAGAAAAACAAAGTACATTTATTAAAAATATAGTAAAAATCTACAATCTATGGTATTATCAGCCTACAAGTTTATTTATAAAGCAGCAGGTCAAGTCAAAAGTTCAGTTGTAGTTGATATTTTAGCACATATTACACGTCAGGCTGAATGCCAGACAATGGGGATGTGAAGAAGAATAACACAGGGTCCCTGGCTCTAATGTAGTAGATTTAAAAACAAGCAGGAAAGAGAAAAACTAATTTGGACAGATTTAAAAACATATGACTTCAGTTGGAATTTATGAATGATGAGTGTTTAGTTTGCTTGAACCAAGTCATGCTGCTGTTCATGTATCTTATGATTAGTGAGCACAGATCGAAATTTGCTGAAAATAACTTCAGAATGAGTCTTCTGTTCTTGACTGATCAGTTGCATTGCATGCACTGTTGTGAAGGTGGCAGCCTTGTGGCTGGCCAAGGGGCAAGGGGATCAAGAGTGGGTTTGATCAATGCAGAGATGAAGAAAAAAGAAATGGCTGGTAGGTGAGACTTAGTGGTCTGTGGGAAGAAACCCTAGGATAAGGTACAGAGTTACCTGGCTTAGAAAGTTGGTAAAACCCTGTATTTTTGTTAAGGTATCCTATAATATTGAAAAGGTTGGATGTCTCATGTGCCTGATTTATTTTAAACTGTTTTGATCCCTGGTTTTTCCCTCCTATTTAAGTGTTCTCACACCATATCTCCACTCCTGCTTTTGATCCTAAAGCACTCTACTTTGAGCTAGTTTGTATTTATGGAGCACTATTTCCAGTTCATGAAGAAATAATGAGATAATACTAACTGTCAAACAGGTACTCACTGAATAGGTTTCTTCAGACTAATAGTGAAAAATAAGCTATAAAAATTAATTATATGGTCAGTGTTGTGCTAAGTACCGTGAGAACTATTGTTGTATGCCAGTGGTCTTCTCAAGGTGTCCTTTGAAGGTAATAAATTAAACAGTGAAGCAAGGCAAGAAAGTTTTCAAGGTGCTAGGGAAAGACCTTTTTCAAGAAAAAGATAAAGGGACATGATCTTTAGTCTAAGGTTCAGAATATGTGAACAGGAATCTTTAATCTAGCTATGACTAGATTAAAGCAATAAGTTAACAGAACCCTCTGGAGACTTTGTTCATAGTAATTGGAAGAGTTATATTACAAAAAAATAGTTTTTGAAAGTTGCCAGATCATTTCAGTTATCTCTTGAATTAAGTAGATAGATTTAACTATTGAGTTTCTGTCCAGACTCTCTAGATTTGAAATGTCTTGTAGGCCTTGCTTAGAATGAGTCTAGAATGGGTCCCTATCTTTGAGTGACACAGGCTGGCAGTACCCAGGTGTTTTGGAACAGAACATTTTATCTTTGTTCCATCGGTCTGTAATTCACCTGTGGATACAGAGGGGCAATACTTCTGACATACCAAAGATATTCATTTTCTTAGTAAGTACTTACTTGTTTATATTTTGAGTATTTGCTTTTTCCAGTAACTATTCAGCTTGAGGATGAGATGTGAAATATTTATTAATCTAGCATTCAAGGAAAGATGAGATAGTTGTATAGTTAACCATATGATACAAGTTTAGAAATTCTAAGGTACCTAAAGTAAAAGTACAGCTAAAATAGAAATTAAAAAAAAATTGTGAGATAGATGTTTTGGTTTCTTGTCACTCAAATTTAAGACAAAGTTTACATATATGAAAGAACTAGAGAATAAATTAATATATAACAAATAAACAAATTAGGGTTATAAGATATGATTATCAGGGAAAACTGAGACACAGGGGAATAGATGGACTTGGTTGACCAGGGACTTTTCAAAAGGAGTAGAATTTAACTTAAAACTTGAAATGTCTTTCTAATAAAAAGATAGCAACATAAAAGAAAAGCAAGTAACTAAGTTTTTCACCAACATCACTTGATGCTAAAAGTTTCAAGTTAATTTATTTAACAAACAATTATTCAATATATTTTCTTTAAGTTAATATCTTGTCTTCATGTTCTGAGTTGGGGAATCAAAGCTGGAAAAGACATACTCTACTGACATTGGGGGCAGAAGAGTCGTTCCCAGACATTGCAGAACAATTAGCATATTTGTCCTTACTGTGATTTTGACTGCACATACAATCCCAAACATTTTCCAATGGCGGTGCTAAATCACAACTCAGTTAACAACCAAGAATCTAAGACAAAAATGCACGAAGGTCCAAATAATTGTGAAGGAGCTAGCTTCAAAGTACTCAATTATGAGAAATCCCTGGCTTAGTTATCTTCCAATTTTATACAGAGGATTCTTTAGGTCAACATAGAGGATTTGGATTGGTAGGAAGGTTTTGTCAATAGTCTTTAGTTAGTTACCAACTAAGACTTATTATAGCCATCTAGTTCAATGATTAGAAAGTTATTTGGAAAAGACCCTGATGCTAGCAAAGATTGAAGGCAGGAGGAGAAGGGGACAACAGAGGTTGAGATGGTTGGACGACATCACTGACTCAATGGACATGAGTTTGAGGAAGCTCCAGGAGTTGGTAATGGACAGGGAAGCCTGGAGTGCTGCAGACCGTGGGGTTGCAAGGAGTCGGACACAGCTGAGCAACTGAACTGGACTGGGTTGAACTGGGATAGAATGAAATTCTTACTGAAAAAAATCTATGTCTGGTTGTCTTGATTTGCTATTTTTAATTCTATAGTAGAAAGAGAAAAAGCACAATAATTTTTAGGAAGTGTTAATTCCTTAAAACATGGTAATTTTAAGGGTCAAAGAGATTCACAAGCTAAATGTGAGAACACAATTCCCCCTTGAGAAAAATCAGTGAAAGGTGAAGGCTTGTTTTCTGTGTCCTTGAGCTAATGAATTGAGAAGTGACAGCATAATTTGAGGAAAGGCACAGGTGGAAGCAGCTCTGATGGGTAAACTGAAAGTCAGTACTTTGCAAAATTGCCTCATATAGTTTTACAAGTTAAATTATAAACTTGAGGGTGGATTAAATTTCTTTACCTGATAGTCACCCTACATTATGGCATATTAAATTCTGAGTCGACTTAGAGACTTCCAGTGTGTGTGTGTGTGTTTTTAACTCATTTGCTACACTACCAAAAGGTCAAGTGTGTTTTCTAATCATGTAGAGACTCACTTAAAATTATGTTGTTATATAAGACTTATCTGGAAGCCAAAATGCACAAGAACAGTATCTACAGGTGACCTGCTAATTAGATAGCGGTGGCAGTTTTTGAATGATACTGTCCAATTGATTTTCAAAAGATCAGCCATCGCATCATTTCAGTGTTAAAAGAAATAACATGAAACATTATAGATTTTAAAAAGTTTTAAATTTTTTCTTTAAAATGCTTTTAAAAAATATAGACACAGAAAACTGCATACATCATGTATACATTTACATAACATTTACTAAACATTAGTGGAGTTGAGCCACAAAACATACATCCAGATCAGAAAACAACACTTCCATGACCTCTGAAACATATTCCTATCTGCCCAAGAATAGACTGTTTCTCACTGACTTTGCTTCCCAATCAAGACTTCTGTTCTCCATCTCTTCCCCCATAAGGAACAACTATCCTTAACGGTTCTTGCTACATCTTTCAGCATCATATAGTTTACTTCTGCCATGTTTGTTCTTTGCATAAATGAAACCACACAGCATATATTTTCCTATTTCCTGCTGAGTTAGTTAGCACTGTTTTTATTACTCTTCTGTTTGGTTGTATGTAGATGTGCATGCGTGTGTGCTAAGTCACTTCAGTTATGTTCGAGTCTTTGCGACCCTATGGACGATAGCCCACCAGGCTCCTCTGTCCATGGGGATTCTTCAGGCAAGAATATTGGAGTGGGTTGCTGTGCCCTCCTCTTGGGGAATCTTCCTGACCCAGGGATCGAACCCGTATCTTTTGAAGTTCCCTGCACTGGCAGGCTGTTCTTTACCATTAGTGCTACCTGGGAAGCCTGTATGTAGCTGCACTTTATGTTATTCTACTTGCTACCCAGTATTTCATTGTATGAATGTTATAATTTGTTTATCATGTGGACTTTCTAAAAATTGAGGGCTATTATGTGCCATATTGCTGTAATCATTTATCTTTTTTTAGTTTTATTATTCTGTGGTTTTACTCTCAATACATATCATTCCATGGCATTATACTATGTGATAAAAAGGTGTATTAGGCATGAAGGAGACACCTTTTTCACTCAGACTGAATACTGTATAGATTATCATTTAGCTTATTAAATTCAGTTATTAGCTACTTGAAAAATATGGAGAAAGATGACCTCAATGGACTTCTACTAGAAGTGTCCCAGCTTGCTTTTCAGAAGAGATCAACCTAGCCTAAGATGGGTATATAGAGGAGCAGGGAGAGAATAAATAGAATATAAGGACTTCTCAGATATATAGAAGTAATCTCCCAAAGATGTGGTATACCTATATACTGGAATACTACTCAGTCATGAAAAATAATGAAATAGTGCCATTTGCAGCAACATGGATGCCACTACAAATGATCATACTCAGTAAAGTAAATCAGAAAGAGAAAGATAAATATCATATCCTATCACTTATATGTAGAATCAAAAAGATGACACAAAGGAATCTATCTTTGAAATAGAAACAGAATCATGTACGTAGAGAATAGACTGGTGGTTGCCAGTGGGGCAGTGCTGGGAGAGAGTTGAGAATTGGGAGTTTGGGATTAGCAGATGCAAACTGGTATATGTAGAATGGATAAAGAGCAAGATCCTACTGTTTAGCATAGGAAACTATATTTAATATGCTGTGATAAGCCATAAAGGAATATGAAAAATAATACATACATATTTGTATAACTGAGTCACTTTGCTGCACAGTGGTAATTAACCCAACATTATAACTCAACTATTCTTCAATAAAATTAAAAAAAAGAAAATCACCAATGTATCTGAGACTATATAAGCAGCATCTCAAGAACTGACATTTAGACCTGACATAAAAATATATTATGTAATAAATATTTATTAAATATCATGACTCCTTATTGCCAATCACTGTGCTTGGAGTTGGGCTAGTAACAACAAAAAAGAGTTCCCGTTTTCTTTTATGCTGGTGTAGAAAACATCTATTTAATGACCACTCACCCTCACCAAGTTCTACATGTTGATCTCTCTGGCACTGCCAAGTATGACTAAATTCTTGGTGGTCAGGCTCCTTTTTTTCTAGGATACCTAGTACATTTCTATTCAATGGACATGAGGTTTAATCAGTCTTCAGTGACATTTATTCAGATATTGCTGTTGTTCACATTCAGGTGTAACTTAAGTTTCTAGTCTGCTCTCCCTGCTTTTAGATTAAGACCTCATGTCTTTAAAAGAAATCCACTTCAGAAATTTAGTATTATCCATTTCGTGTTCATTTTGTCAACTGAAACCCTAAAAAAAAGATCCTATTCCATGGAAGTAAATTTTGTTGGTGTAGAAAGTCAAACTCTGCCTCAGTGAGTGAGAAAAGAAGAATTAGGAGACACCCTCATTTTATACCCTCATAACTAATATTTTGTTGTTGTTCAGCCATCCAGTCATGTCCAACTCTTTACGACCCCATGGACTGCAGCATGCCAGGCTTCCCTGTCCTTCACTATCTTCCGAAGTTTGCTCAAACTCATGTCCATTGAGTCGGTGATGCCATCCAACCATCTCATCCTCTTTCACTCCCTTCTCCTCCTTCCCTCAGTCTTTTCTAGCATCAGAATCTTTTCCAATGAGCCAGCTCTTCGCATCAGATGGCCAAAGTATTGGAGCTTCAGCATCAGTCCTTCCAATGAGCATTCAGGGTTGATTTCCTATAGAATTGACTTGTTTGATCTCCTTGCTGTCCAAGGGACTCTCAAGAGTCTTCTTCAGCACCACAGTTTGAAAGCATCATTTCTTCAGAGCTCAGCCTTCTTTATGGTCCAGCTTTCACATCTGTACATGACTACTGGAAAACTAACATTTTACTACCTCTAAAAATGAATGTGAAAAATTTCTATTTGTGAAAATTATGAAAGTCATGATTATGATGGGCAATTCTTTATTGTTTTTCAACTCAATTTTTAATTTAAGTTTATTTTGAATCAAAATGTAAGAATGCATATAAGCTTTGTGGATATAACTGGAAAAATTCCAAATAGGTTGCAGTATCTTAAATCAATGTCTTTCAAAGTGTGGTCACCAGACCAACAGCCAGAGGCATCAGCATCATCAAAGAACTCATTAGAAAGATCTACCTTTCTAATTAAGTTAGTAATAGGTATATACCCCATATTTTCTGAATCATAAACTTGAGAGCAGAGAATTGCAATCTATGTTTTAATAAACCTTTCAGATGATTCTGACACATGCTAAAGCTTGAGAACTACCTTCCTAGTTAATTAAATACAGACTTCTAAGCAAGTTCCTCTCTATTTCCGGTTATGTTAGAAATAAATATATAAATCATAAATCATGCATATAGTGTAGAGGCTTAAAATTAATACTCTAGAGTTGAGGATTCTTATGATCAATTTGTGTTCATGTGCCATGTATGTGAGCTCAGTTGTGTCCACTCTTTGAGACTCCACGGACTGTAGCCCGCCAGGCTCCTCTGTCCATGGAATTTTCCAGGCAAGAATACTGGATCCAGTATTCCTGGATCTACCTGACCCAGAGGTCGAACCCACATCTCCTTCGTCTCCCACATTGGCAGGCGAATTCTTTACCATTGTGTCACTTGGGAAGCCCTTTATGCGCAATGTCTATTGTCACTCAGTCGTGTCTGACTCTTTGTGACCCTGTGGACTGTAGCCCATCAGGCTCCTTTGTCCATTTGCATTTTCCAGCTAGAATACTGGAGCGGGTTGCCACTTCCTCCTCCAGGGGATCTTCCTGACCCCGGGATGGAACCAGTGTCTCCTGCTCCTCTTGCATTGCAGTCAGATTCTTCACCTCTGAGCCACTGGGGAAGCCTTATGTGCAATAATAAGGTTCTTCTCATTGATTATGAAATCTAAAGAATAGAGATGGGGAAAAAAAGAAAGTGAGAGCTATTTGTCTGGATAACAGTGAAGGTGTATGGAGCTCAATAGTCCAATATATGCCTACTGAAACTTACTTTTGGTCAATCAGCTTTTCCTCTGACCATATAGAATTTTGTTTTTTTTCCCCCCCATATGCTCAGTCTCTAACCTTTGCATTCTTCATTTCTTTATTCCATCTTTTCCTCTTTATCCCCATTTTTCTTGCTTTAAGCTCCCATCATTTCATACTTGGAACCCTATATGTGTCCCATTTTATTTTTCACAAGTGGCAGGAGCAGTATGTGTGGTATACCACCACATATACGTTTTTTATAATGAAATTTTGATATCTTGATTCTTCTTCCACTGAAAAGTTAGATCTACTTTCCCTCCTCTTGAACCTAAACAAACCTTTGTGACGGCCTCAGCAAGTAAAATACAAGGAAATTGATGCTATATGATTTTCGAGGATAGATCCTAAAAGTGCCAGGCATATCCATCTTGCTTTCTTGGGATATTTACTTTTGAAGTCATGTTATAAAAAAATTCAAGCATTCAGGGTGAGTCACATAATGAGAGGAACAAGGCCTTTGGCCAATAAACCCAGCTGAGCTTCCAGACAAACAGCCTGCACTAATTTTTCCAGCCATGTAAGTGTGGTATCTTCAAAATGGATCCTCCAGTGTCAAGATGAGCCAACCTCATCTGAACACTTGTGGAACAGAGGCATTATTTTGCAGATTTCAGAGCAAATTAAATAAATTATAATTGTTTTAGGCCACTTGGGATATTTTGTTATGCAGGAACAGATAACAGATATACTGTATAATCTTCTGTGTAATCTGATCTCTAATGCATCTCTGATACATGACTACAAAATTAAATCCATACTGTATTATCTTTTGAATAAAGGTAACACATTCAGTGTATAGTTGTTTCATCCAGGTTCAACATGATATTCAGCAATTGTACAATTGTTATACCTCAGGTTTATTATTCATTTATCCACATATTCATTCATTTTTTCAAAAATATTAAAGAAATGTTAACTATTATAACATGTTTTAGTCACTGGAGGTATGCTTATGGAAAAAAGGAAGAAGAAGAATGCAAAGGAGGAGAAGAAGTTCCTGCTGTTAATGTATTCTGAACAAGTTCTCAATTATGACCCTATTTGGAGATTTTGCAAATGGGAATGAACATTTTTTTTGTTTTGGTTATAGTGCTTAAAGGATGTCCTGGTTGTGGGGAAGGGAATTTAAGCAAATTTCCATGTTTAAGATCCTCAACAATACTTTGTTCTACTGAGCAGTCCTAAGCACTTTATGTTGAGAAGTGCTCACAAAATGTCTGTGGATGCAGAGAGAATATTAGTTATGGTATGCAAAGTAACTGTCCTCAAAAATATCCATTCCCTTATCCCCAGAACCTGTGAACATGTTATTCTACCTGGCAAAAGAATTTGCAGATGTGAGTAAATTACACCTAGAGATGAAGAGATTATCCTATACGAACTGGGTGGGTCTAATCTAATCACATGAGTCCTTAAAAGTGGAGAGTCTTTCCAGGTTGTGGTTAGAGGAATATGTGACATCAGGACTTGACCAGCCACCATTGGCTTTCAAGATGGAGGAAGAGGCCATGAGCCAAGGGGTGTGGTAACCTGCAGAAGTCAGAAAATTTGCGGAGATGAATTCTTTCCCCTAGAGTCTCCAGAAAGGAGCATAGCCCTGGAAATGCCTAGATTTTAGTCCCTGGAGACTCACTGTGGGCTTTTATACCACAGAACCCTAACATAATAAATTTGTATTATTTTAAGCCACTGAGTTTGTGGTAATTTGTTATGGCAGCAGTAGAAACTTAATATCGGAGAAGGCAATGGCAGCCCGCTCCAGTACTCTTGCCTGGAAAATCCCATGGACAGAGGAGCCTGGTAGGCTGCAGTCCTTGGGGTCGCTAAGAGTCAGACACGACTGAGCGACTTCACTTTCACTTTTCACCTTCATGCATTGGAGAGGGAAATGGCAACCCACTCCAGTGTTCTTGCCTGCAGAATCCGAGGGATGAGGGAGCCTGATGGGCTGCAGTCTATGGGGTTGCACAGAGTCGGACACGAGTGAAACAACTTGGCAGCAGCAGAAACTTAGTATGCCAATGCTTGTCTGATACCTGCAACTCTTTCTTGGGCACTAAAAGACAAATTTCCAGAATCCTCATAAAAACTTGACATAGAATAACTGCAAAATTTTTCCACCAAAATTTTTTGCAAAGGCACATTTTTAAATAAATAGATCTCCCCTTTGTATAAGAAACATTAGACTAAAAAGAAATCATCCTCTCAAGGTGACAATTGGTACAATTAACATAGATTAATGACTAACTAGGTTGGTCTTTCTGTAGAAATGTTTGCTGACTTTTCTTCTAATAAATGGAGTTTCCTAGTCAATAATAACTTTCTCTCTAATAATCAGCAAATTTAGAGAGGCACTTCATTTTGGTTCATGTTTTTCAGAAATAGATAATTGAAAATCATAGGAAAGAGGAGCAATATTTATTTCTTCTTGAAAGCTCTACAGTTGGTCTGCTTCCGTTCAATTCTATGCTATTTCTGACACACAAACTGATTTTTTTCTATAATCAATAGCATTTGCATATATGTGTTTAGTTGCCTACACAGAAAATATAATACATATTGTCCACAGTGCCTTGAAAATTATAAAGTAAACTTCTTTAAAATGTTTCCTTAGCTCTTAAGTCAGGACACTTTGCCCTTCTTTGGAATGGGTATCCTTCACCTTTCCAGGTTTGCACACACCAGGAAGCTATGTACATTTTCCACTGGATAAAAGCCTATTAATAGAAAGCTGACACTGCTGCAGTTAAAAAAAAAAATTCAGGTCAGAGATTAATTTCATGGAACCTACAGTCGTGTCAGCTAAACATGATCTGTTTGCGGTAGGTAAAAGATGTGAGGTTACTCTGCTAACTGTTCAAAGTAAAATAAATATGTCTTTCTTTTATACTCAGATTTTGAAACTTTCCTTCTTTTGTTTGAGACTTTTAACATACTCTTGCATAAAGTTTCTGCCGATTTTAAACTGCTGACACAATCTTTGTGCTGAAACATCTTCCAAATAAAACCCATCAAAGAAAAGAGGTGGTGATCACATCATGGGATTCAAGATGTGAAAAAAGAGGAAATTAAAATTCTTGAAATAATAAAAGTTAGAAAAGTAAAACGTGGAACTATGTAAACAAAATTAGATTTGCAGGAAAGCAAAGTTTCCTTAGTTTGACCTGAAGAAATTGGATGTCCATTAAAGGGCAGAATGCTGGTGGTTATATCTTTGTTGATAAATATTAAAGGACAATTTTTAGAAAGGAAAGGAAGCAACTTCAAAGTCAAATTGTAAGCGATAAGAAACCATAAATGTGTAATATTTATACAGAATTTATGCAGTATAAATTCATGTGAAAAAATATTAACTATACATGTATTTGGGCTTCCCTAGTGGCTCAGCGGTAAAGAAATCTGTCTGCTATGTAGGAGGTGCAGGAGGTGTGGGTTCAATCTCTAGGTCGGGAAGATCCCCTGGAGTGAGGATGGGAACCCACTCCAGTATTCTTGCCTGGAAAATTCCATGAACAGAGGAATCTGGCAGGCTACAGCCCATAGAGTCTCAAAGAGTTGTATGTGATTGAAGCAATTTAGCACGTGAGCATGCGCCCATGCATACATGTATGTATCTTGTGATACAGAGAATGAAATGTGAATTTAAAGTTTTAATTAATATGGAGTTCCTAGACCATACGACACTATGAATAAAGCACTAAGAGAAAGTATTTGGTAACTGTATCATAAAAAGTTATGATTTCATGATTGATATTCTTTGATAAATGTATTTTAAACATGTATTTAAAATATAATAGTAGCTTAAGGTCAGCAGAAAATAATATTTTTATTTTAGAATAATTTTGTAAGTACACCTTATTTTCTAAATTTTTCATTCATCTTTGCATTCATATTAAAAGGATCAACCTGAGGTTATTTTAAAAGATAACTAAGTATTGTTCCATGGTAATATTAGTATGTTCTTTGAATTGTGGAGAGTTTGAAGTGATTTATACACACCTAAGCCATTGCTTCCCAAACTTTGATATGTGTATGAGTCACTTGAGGCGCTCATTAAAAGGCTGATTCTGATTCTGATTCTGTAAGGATGAGATGAGGCCTGAGGAGCTGCGTTTCTAACATGCTCCAGTTGACGGGGATTCTGCTTGTACCTGGATCTCATTTTGCATAAAAAGATCTAGAGCATTTCAAGGGATGATTGGGGAAAAACTCTGCTTTTGGTCTTAATAACTAAGATGAAGTGAGTAAACCAATGGGTATCCTGGGAGAGAGGACTAGAATGAGGAAGAACATTTTTTAAAACTTGTTTTTCATTTGATTGTTTAAAGGATATGTAGGAGTCTTTATAACAAGAAATGTTCGTAATTCTACCTTACTTGTATGCCATCCAACTCATGTTTATTATCTGTTTGTAATGGTAAGTAGTTTAATTTCTGACAAACCTTAAGAAGAGTTTTTTTACCCTTAAATGATATTTCTCTGTTGCTTATGATGACTTAGATTTTGCAAAGGGATGCAAATTGCATGAACTTTTATTTAAATGCTTTTGAACACTTAAAAATTAATAATTATTATCAATTTATAGTCATTGAATATCATTCGGTATTTGGTTTTAGGCTTCACACTTTCAAAATGATCGAACACATATCTCTATATAATGCACTGTAGACTATCTCTATGCTTACTTTTTTAAAGTTTCAATCTGAATAAATGAGGTGTTAAGCAGATAACATAGCTGATTAATAATGTTGATGACATTAATTGATTAATGCTGAAGGAGATTATGTTTTCTCTTTAAGATGATAGGTTTTGAATTCCTTATAATAATTAAGAAACATCAAACTTGCAGAAATATATTTAAATACATTTACTCATTAAACTGCTAGGAATCTCTAAGTTTATTTCAATTGGAATTAAAAATGATTCCTGGTATAAATATAGATTGAGACTTTCTTCATGTTAGTTCTGGCATCACTTGACCATCCCTAAATCATGAGTGTTTTTTCTAGCACACATGTGTTTGAACTGTGTGAGTCTTAGATTTGTTCACTGTCTAACATTTTCTAATATCTCCTGAAGTGAAGGATGATGCAGTTGCCTTTCATACTTATTTTAGGTCACTATTCACCAAATGTATCACTTTTCCTTGTTATTTAGTGCATCTAATTTTATCCTTATGCTGAATTCAGTTATTGATTGTGTTTCTGTGACGAGAAAGTATATTATAATGATAAAATAGTGAGAATTGTGAGAAAGTAGAGTTGAAACAGTTTTCAGGGTCATTTCAAACAATTTCATGTTGAACTACAAGAGTTATTCATGTTATAAAATTATGTGCCTGGAAACTACTTCTAGTCTTTCTCCTGTCCCTAAACAGAAATATACTTATACTATAAGAAATGTCAAAGAAAATGAATATCCATCTTATGGTTAAATATTTCCATTCAAGTGTACTCAACATTTTTCCTTAGAAAGCTATTTTTATAATATACTCATGTCAAGATGTCCTCACCTAAATCTCCTCTGTTAAGATTTAACACAATTTCCTCTTCTATTTTTGAACTTGAAAATAGCAGGTCACCATTCTCTTTATAGTGACCCTTTGTCTTTTAGAACACTAATTTTACATTGTTCTAGGCTTTTTACTTAACAATTTGAAAGTGCCAAGAAGAAAAGATATTTCTCCATATGCTGTACATTGTTTTTCAGTCATTTAGTCATATTAATTTCTAACCTATAAATTTCATATAATGCTATTTTTTGAGAATGTATAGATGTGATATTTCAAACATTTATTTATAGATAAAGCAAAGATGCTGACATAAAAAAAGAACCCCCCCCAAACCAATCAAAAAGAATGTCAGCCTTGATGCTGTTTGTGCTTACTAGCTACCAACTTTGTGAATTGAGAATGTTTGATGAAAAAATTGTGTGAGATCAAACAGTCATAGATTTTAAACTCTTGCCTTCCCTTGTACTCACAATGTGATTCATGTTAGCTTTCTGAAATGCAGTTTTCTTATCTACATTAGAAAGGTTATAATGACACTTCATAGGGCATATATAAGCATACCTCATTTTATTGAGCTTCACTTTATTGCTCTTTCTATCTAATTTTTTTTTTTTCACAAATTGAAGGTTTCTGGCAACTTTGCATCAAATAAGTCTACCAGCATCAGATTAGTCTACCAGCACTTGCTTATGTTTTGTCCCTGTGTCACATTTTGGTAATTCTCACAATATTTCAGATTTTTTTTACTATTATTCTATTTGTGATGGTGATTTGTCATCAGTGATCATTGATGTTGCTATTGTAATTATTTGGGGGCAACACAAAGAGCACCCATTTAAGACAGCAAACTTAATTGATAAATATCTGTGCTCTGACTGTTCCACTGATCAGCTGTTCCCCAGTCTCTTTCCTTCACCTCAGCCTTCCCTATTCCCTGAGACTTAACAATATTGAAATTAGGTCAATTAATAACACAGTGGCCTCTAAGTGTTCAAGTGTAAGGAAGAGTTGCATTTCTCTCACTTTAAATCAAAAGCTAGGAATGATTAAACTTGATGAGAAGCACACATTAAAGACCAAGATAGGTGGAAAGCTAGGATTCTTGTACCAGTTACCCAAGTTGTGAATGCAATAGAAAAGTTCTGAAAAGAAATTAAAAGTGCTACTCTAATGAGTATATGAATGGTTGGAAAGCAAAACAGCCTTATTGCTGATATGAAAAAAGTTGGTGTGCATAGGATATCAAACTAGCCACAACATTCCTTTAAGCCAAAGCTAGTCCATAGCAAGGATCCAACTTTTTCAATCCTATGAAGGCTAAGAGAGGTAAGGAAGCTGCAAAAGTCTGAAACTAGCAGAGATTATTCATCAGGTTAAGGGAAGAAGCCATCTCCATAAGACAAAAGTGCAAGGTGGAGCAGCGGTGCTGCTTAGAAGCTGCAGGAAGTTATAATATCAAGATCTGGCTAAGATAAATTCATGAAGGTGGCTACACTAAACAACAGATTTTCAGTGTAGACTAAATAGCCTTCTGTTGGAAAAAGATGCCATCTAGCACTTTCCTAGCTAGAGAGGGTAAATTAATGCCTGGCTTCAAATCTTCAGCGGACTGGCTGACTCCCTTATTCGGGGCTACTGCAGCTCTGGTGTGTGCTTAATGCTGTCCTTAGTCACTCAGTCTTGTCTGGCATTTTGCAGCCCTGTGGACTATAGCTTGCCAGGCTTATCTGTCCATGGGGATTCTCCAGGTAAGAATACTGGAGTGGGTTGTCATGCCCTCCTCCAGGGCATCTTCCCAACCTAGGGATCAAACCCAGGTTTCCCACATTGAAGGTGGATTCTGTACCCTCTGAACCACCAGAGAAACCCATAAATACTGGAGTGGGTAGCCTATCCCTTCTCCAGGGGATCCTGGAGTTCAAATCCTGACCCAGGAATTGAACCAGGGTCATCTGCATTGCAGGTAGATTCTTTGCCAGCTGAGCTACAGAGAAGAATAATAATGCAGTTGGTAACTTTAAATTGAAGTCAATGGTTATTTACTACTTTGAAAACCCTAGGTCCCTTAATAATTATGTTAAACCTAATCTACCTGTGCTCTATAAATTGAACAATAAAAACTGGATGATAGCACATCTGTTACAACATGGTTTATTGGATATTTTAAGCCCACTGTTAAAACCTACTGCTCAGAAGAAAAAAAATTCCTTTCAAATATTACTGTTCATTGACAATGCACCTGGGCACTCAAGAGCACTGATAGAGACATAGAAGGAGATTATGTTGTTTTCATCCCTGCTGAGAAAACATCCATCCTGAAGCCTATGGATCAAGGAGTCATTTTGAATTTCAAATCTTATGATTTAAGAAATATATTTTGTAAGGCTAGAGTTACCAAAGATAGTTATTCCTCTGATGGATCTGCTGCTGCTGCTAAGTCAGCGTCAGTCGTGTCCAACCTTGTGCGACCCCATAGAGACCCCATAGGAGCCCACCAGGCTCTTCCATCCCTGCGATTCTCCAGGCAAGAACACTGGAGTGGGTTGCCGTTTCCTTCTCCAATGCATGAAAGTGAAAAGTGAAAGTGAAGCCGCTCAGTCGTGTCCGACTCCTAGCGACCCCATGGACTGCAGCCTACCAGGCTCCTCCGTCCATGGGATTTTCCAGGCAAGAGTACTGGAGTGGGTCGCCAGTGCCTTCTCTGTCTGATGGATCTGGGCAAACTAAATTGAAAACATTTTGGAAAGGATTCACCATTCTAAATGCCATTGAGAATATTTGTGATTCATGGAAAGAAGTCAAAATATCGACATTAACAGGAGTTTGGAAGACTTGAGTCTAGCCTCAGTTTGGATGGCTTTGAGGGCTTCAAGAATGAGTGTAGAAAGTAACTACAGTTGCAGTGGAGGTAGCAAAAGAACTGGGATTAGAAGCAGAGCCTGGAGATGGGACTGAGTTGCAATCTCATGATAAAACTTGAATGAAATAAGTTTCTTCTTATAGATGAGCAAAGAAGGTGGTCTTTTGGGATAGAATCTGTTCCTGGTGAAAAAGATGGGAAGATAGATTCTTGAAATGACAACACAGGATTTAGAATATTACATACACTTAGTTTATAATGCAGTGCAGGGTTTGAGAAAATTAACTCCACTTTTGAAAGGAGTTCTACTCTGGGTAAATTTATCAAATAGTATTGCAAGTTATAGAGCAATCATTTGTGAAAGATAGTGCTAATAGATTGGGTAAATTTCAGTGTTGTGTATTTTACAAAATTGTCACAGTGACTCCAATCTTTATCAACTACCACTCTGATCAATGAACAGCCATCAACACTGAGTCAAAACCCTCCACCATTAAAAAGACGATGACTCGCTGAAGGCTCAGGTGATGATTAACATTTTTTAGCAGTAAAGTATTTCTAAATTAAGGTGTGTATATGGTTTTCTGGACATGATGTGTGTTCAATCACTCAGTTGTGTCCTACTCTCTGTGACCCTATGGACTGTAGCCCACCAGACTTCTCTGTCTATGGGATTTTCCAGGCAAGAATACTGGAATGGGTTGCCATTTCTTTCTCCAGGGAACCTTCCTGACCCAGGGATTGAACTCACGCCTCCTGCATCTGCTGCATTGCAGATGGATTCTTAAAGCCACCACACATGTAATAGACTTAGTGTAAACATAACCTTTATGTACACTGGGAAAGCAAAAAAAAAAAAAAAAAATCACATGGCTAGCTTTATTACAGTGAACTGGAACCGAACCTGCAATATCTCTGACATATGCCTGTATATGAAAGTGCCCAGTACTGCATGACACATACTAGGACAATATAAACATTAGTTTATTTATTTTCTCTTATATTGATCAAACATCTTTATGGGAGCTTTGAAGAATCATGCATCTGTGTTGGTGTATGTATAAATCATACACACATGCAATCAATAATACGTAAACATTATTTTACCTCTGTCTACTCAGATAATAAAGATTATGATATTCCTCTAATTTACAAAAGTTACAAAAGGGTCAGTTATTTCATTGTTCTTTTTTTAATTCCTCCTCACATCTTGTGAATATAGTGTAACTTTTGTTCTTCTCAGTCTGATTTTCTTGACTATTCTAAAATTATTAGCATTTTTTTCAGATTTAAAATTTATAGTAAAACCTCTAATTATGTATAAAGTTTTTGCATTTGAATTTTCTTCCACATACTAATCTCATTTTACTATTTCACAAGAATTATGAAATTCCTGAAACAATTTAATTCTTCCAGTTCTAAGAACTTGTACAAATAACTAACATAAATTGCTTGTTTCCAGGCATAATTCAGCTTGGCAGGCCCTTGTATAACTTTTCTATTGCTGTGTAACAGTATTACCACAATCGAAGTGACTTAAATCACCATATATTTATTTTCTCACAGTCTCTGTGTTAGGAATCTAATCTGGGTATAACATAGTCGGATCTTCTACTTCAAGGTCTCTCAAACATGCAGTAAAAGTATCAACAAAACTTGAAGTCTCATTTGAGGGTTAAATGGGGGAAGGATCTACTTCCAAACTCACAAGGTTATTGGCAGAATTCATTTTTATGACCACAGGACTGGGCTAAATTTCTCGCTGGTTCCTGGAAGACCCTGTTGGCTAGATGTTGCTATCAATCCCTAGGGGCTGTTTTTAATTTCTTGCCACATAGGACTCCCAACATGACCACCAGAAAAAAAAAAAAAAAGCAAAGTCTTCTAGGAAAATCAGGTGTTACGGTATTTTGTAAGGTAACACTTGATCTTGGAAGAAAAGCTATGGCAAAGCTAGACAGCATATTCAAAAGCAGAGACATAACTTCACTGCCAAAGTCCATATAATCAAAACTATGACTTTTCCAGTAGACATGTATGGATGTGAGAGTTGGACCATAAGGAAGGCTGAGTACTGAAAAATTGATGCTTTGAAACTATGGTGCTGGAGAAGACTCTTGAGAGTCCCTTGGACAGCAAGATCAAACCAGTCAATCCTAAAGGAAATCAACCTGAATATTCATTAGAAGGACTGATGCTGAAGCTCCAGTAGCTTAGCCACCTGATGTGAAAAGCCAACTCATTGGAAAAGACCCTGATGCTGGGAAAGATTGAAGGCCAGAAGAGAAGGATGTGTCAGAGGATGAGATGGTTGGATGACATCATCAACTCAATGGACATGAGTTTGAGCAAACTCTTGGAGATAGTGAAGGACAGGAAAACCTGGCGTGCTGCAATTCATGGGGTCACAAAGAGTTGGTCACAACTGAGCAACTGAACAACAACAACAATAGTGTACACATTCCTTCATTTTGTTGCATCCTATTGGTTAGAAGTTAGTCCCCGGTCATGTCTACAATCCATAGGAGATTATGTAAGGACATAACTATCTGAAGATGGATGTTACAGAGGCCATCTTAGAACTTGTCTGCTACAGCCTCTAGAATTTGGGATCTGATCTTCAGTTGAAAAAGTCAGAAAGCTGTTTATTAATCAGACTTAGTTGAAAAATTAAATCTTATGAGACTGAGTTAAGACATGAAATATGCTTTTATTTAATTATTTATAAATGGTTTTGCTTTCCCAGGGACCATAATATTTGGGTTCAGTTTATTTTAGTCTCTTCCTGCATTTGGGCACATGGATAATTTAATTAAAAGAAACTTTACTGCTAGAAATAGGACAAAGGAATTTTCACAGTCCTGAGGGATGTGTCTGAAAATGGGAGATTCTCATGGATTAGGGCTTGTACCACTAGAATACAGCTTCTACAGTGACCTAATTGTGACGACTGGCCAGTTTGGTACTGTTAGGTGGGGTTGAATGAAATAGAAAAATTTTTTTCTTGCTCTAGTTTTTTCTGGTTATCACATCAGATCTTTCATGGATCATTTCATCAAAAGTTTTGCTTCAGCATATCTTCAAGATAAAATCTGATGTCCTAGGTGTATTTGAATCTAAGAATCCCACTTGGGTGCTCAGGGGAACTTAATAGTGTTTACCTTTCGTTAAGCACTATGAAAAGTCTTAGGGACTAGACTTTTAACCTTGTTCCCGGAAAGGCCCTACACTTGTATAAAAAGAAAAAGTAGGGTTTTGTGTTCTTGTTATGAATTAACTTCTACTCATTCCTCAAATTTTATCTTGGTTGTCGGTGCCTGTGTTTAAGTCTCCATTATAGGATCTTATCATGCTTCCCTGTTAGCTCAGATAGTAAAGGATCCGCCTGAAGTGAGGAGACCTGAGTTTGATCCCTCGATCGGGAAGATCTGCTGGAGGAGGGAATAGCAACCCTTTCAAGTATTCTTGGCTGGAGAATTCTGTGGAGAGAGGAGCCTGGCGGGCTCCAGTCCATAGGATATTATAGCACTCATGTCTTCTCTGTAGCTTTTATTATGATGCAAATGTCCATTTGAATGATTATTTCATAGATGCCTATGTTACTTACTAGTCTTGGCCCAGTGAAGGCAGAGACCATAAGGAAATTTGCTCACCTTTTGATCCCAAGTACCTAGCAAAATGCCTGGTGCATGCGTGTGTGTGTGTGTGTGTGTGTGTGTGTGTGTGTGTGTGTGTGTGTGTGTGAGCACATGCTCAGTTCGGTCTGACTCTTTGCAGCCCCATGGACTGTAGCCTGCCAGGCTCTTCTGTCCATGGAATTTTCCAGGTAGTCATCTGGAGTGGGTTGCCATTTTTTTTTTTTTCCAGGTGATCCTTCCTAGCCAGGGATTGAACCTGAGTCTCTTGGGCTTACTGCTTTGGCAGGCAGTTCTTTACCAACTGAGCCACCAGAGAAGGGCTTTGACACATAGTTGCTGAGTGAATGCATATGTGAGCATCTGGAACGAGAGTTTTCAGGCTCAAACCTCTCCCTTTGCCATATAAGTGATGTTATCAAACCACAGGAAGCAACAGAATAGCCCTGGTTTGATGCTGAAACCTGTGTTAAGGAGTAAAAGAATTCATATTGAGAATGGCTCTTGACTAGGGCTTAGCTATGGTGCTTTTTGATGTAATCATTTTCAACTTTTTCTTATTTAATATTTTTAATACCTGGCCATTTACCAAGATGCTATTAAAAATAGCACTTGTTAAACTTCAGTATATTTTTGGATACCTTTAATAATTATTACATAGTCTGTTAGACAAAATCAACTAGACAAATAAAAATTAAAGCTGTATGTAAAACATTTAAATTTATCACTTAACACTTTCTTCTCTGGATTGCAACATTAATTAAATTGACTAAAATTGATCTTTCAATTTTAATTTATTGAAGTAAGTTATTTTCATAATTTCTAGTTTGAACTTTGTTCTTTTCTTGAAACTTTATATTTCGTCCATCCTTTGAACAATCATGTACTGAGCACTTCTTTTAAAGCCAGATATTGTAGAATATGATAATGATAGAGATTAATGGGGAGAACAAGCAGGAATTTTAATGTAGCATAATGAGAACTATAAACTTTATATGAGAACAGTTAAGATTTATGTATATAATACCATGATAGCGTATACATGAAATGCCAGCCCATGGCAGTAGTGAGACCAAAGTAACAACATTCCCAGGAAAGGATTCCATTAGAAGAGATACTTTGAGGAGAATCTTGAACCAGTTACAATCAGCTAGGAGAATACCAAAAGGAGGACTGATTGATTTCCCAGTTTTGCTTCATCTATGTCTTAACAGTTTTTAAGTCCTCTAATGTATTTAATAATTTAAATCATTCAAACAATTACTTTGAAATTGACAGGATAAATTTATTCTTTTTTAAATATCAATTAATATAATTTTAGGTATAAAAGTAAGAAAATACAGATAATATCTTGAGTAATGTCTATAATTTGATTTCTTTCATAAAAATTTACTGAGCATCTGTTTATTTCAGTAAATATAAATTTTCATTAGTATTTGGTTGGCTGTATTGTGTTTCATTATATTGTTTATTTAGTCAGTTCTTCTATTTTGGGCATTTAAATTGCTCAAATTGTTTGTTATTATCAACAATATGGAAATAGTCATGTCTTTGCTTAGCATAATTCATGATTAATTACTTTGTAAGAATTTAAAGTATGATTTGAAGGTGTGTGATTTTTTTTAAGCTTTTGGTAATATGTTAGCATTTTCCTCAAAAAATCTAACATCATTTTACTTTAATTTTTTTAGATAAAATATTGTTTTATAGATTTATTTTCTTATCCCATTTTATCAGTTCTAATGTTTTTCCAGGTTTTTTAATTGAAGTACAGTTGATTTATAATATTCTATTAGATTCAGGTGTATAACACAATGATTCTGTATTTTTACTGATCATACTCTGTTAGGAATTATTACAAGAAAGTGGCTATAATTCCCTGTGGTGTAAAATATACCTTTGTTGCTTATCTATCTTAAACATAGTAATTTGTATCTCTTAATTCCATACCCCTAAGTTGCATCCCCTTCCCTCTCTTCTTTGGTAACTACTAGTTTATTTTCTGTATATGTGAATCCATTTCTGGTTTTTTATAATCTTTTTTTTTTTTTTTTTTAGATTTCACATATGAATGAAATAACACACTAACCCTGAAATAACACCTGATAACACACAGTATCTGTCTTTCTCTGTCTGACTTTTGTCACTAAGCATAATACTCTTCAGATCCATCCTTATTGATGGACATGGCAGAATTTCATTTTCATGGCTGAGTAATATTCCACATGTGTAAATATATGTGTGTATATGTGTGTGTGTATATATATGCACTTGGGTTGTTTCCATGTGTCAGCAATTCTAAATGGTGCTGCTATGAACATTAGGGTTGTGTATCTTTTTGAATTAATGTTTTCATTTTTCTCCAGGTATATACCTGGGAGTAGAATTGCTGGATCATGTGGTAGTGTTATTTTTTGTTTATTGAAGAACTTCCATATTTTTTTTCTGTAGTGATTGTACCAGTTTGCATTCCCACATCCTCTCCAAAGTTTGTTATTTGAGACTTTTTGATAATATCCATTCTGACAAGTGTGAGGAGATATATCATTGTTGTTTTGATTTGCATCTTATCATATATATGTTAGCTATCTGTACATCTTCTTTGAAAAAATGTCTATTCTAGTCTTTTGCCCATTCTTTGATTTGAGTTGCATGGTTTTTGATATTGAGTTATATGAGCTGTTTATATATTTTGGATATTAATTCCTTGTTGGTCATATCACTTGCAAATATTGTCTTCCATTTTGTAGGTTGTCTTTTTGTTTTGTCAGTGTTTTCTTCTGGCATGCAAGATTTTAAGTTTGATTAGGTCCCATTTGTTTATTTTTGCTTATATGTCTTTTGCCTTAGGAGACAAATCCAAGAAAATATTGCTACAATTTATGTCAGAGTGTTCTATGTTCTCTTCTAGGCATTTTATGGTTTTGGTTCTTATATTTATGTCTTTAAAAGAACACTTTTTAAGACATATTTTTTCCTCTAAGCTTGCTGCCTTGGAGCTTTTTCTGAGAATTTTTCTAAAGCTGTTGAAATTTTCATGTTTTACAATCATACTCTGATTCTTCATTATTCTGTGACTATCAAGTACACTAAATATAAGTTGTGTTAAGGAGGCAGAATATAAGAAATAACTCTTCACATATTTTTGAACACCAGTCCATAGATAATGTGTGCACTTAGAATTGGGAAAATACAAGTATAGGGAAGTGACTATTCACTATCAATGCTTGAAACACGAAGGCAATGAAGACTTGAAGGCCTGATCAAGTGGCCCACCACTGGGCGATGCTCTCCAGTGAATTCATTGGTATTGAGTGATGATAATCTAATAGTGAATGTATTTATATGTCACTATTGGGCTTTCCCTGACATTTTCATATAAGGCTCTTTTTGGTAGTACTTGCAATGAACAAGTAAGATAGAATGGGTATTTTTATCTTGCCATTTTTTACAGACAAGAAAACTGAAGCTCAGATTAGTTCCTGACTCAGTGAATAATGATGATAATGATAACACTTATATTTTGAACATTTATAATGTACCTAATGCTGTGCTAACAACTTGCTAGATATTGTCTCATTTAATCCTTATGACAACTCCATAAGACTATTATTATCATCATTTACACATAAGAAGCATGAACACTGCAGAGCTATAATGACTTGCTTAAGAGGTAAAAGCATTTAAATACTGCATTTATCTCAGGCTTCTAAGTTCAACCTCGTGTTTTCACTTGCAGTCAGTAAATTTGGGGGTATATTTTGGCATCTTATTGACACTTCCCTCTTTTTAGTAAAAGTTATTTTGAAACCGTGAACCCAATATATGTGCCTGATGGGTTAGGTGTTTAGAATAGAACAGGCTATTAAGTTGTGGAGCAACTTATCAGTAAACAAGAAAGAAGGTTCCATATTTTCTTAAAAAATAAAAATATTTTCAGGATACAAGCCAGAACTTATAATATTGGCAAGTAAACATTTTTTATTGTAATAAAATTTTAGTAAAATATAAGATGTGGATCGAGTTTGGTCAGAAAGACAAAATCAAGTTTTATATTTTTGCTAATGGCCTCACAGATAAGATTAAGTCAGAATGTTCATTCCTAGTTTCAATTGTGTGTCTCTGATCTTAGTTTAGAGTATGTTCACGATTCATGAAAAAAATCAAACTTTGACAGAAATGCAAGCATGTGTTTTTCTATAATGTCTTTCAAATTTCTTTTGTGCTGATTATATTTAAAAACCACTATGCAGGAAAAAAAAGTCACAATGAATAGGATTATGGTTGTAATTAGATTTCAATAGACCCATGATCTAACCATTTTGTTATACATTAGCCTCTGGAATAAAAAAGATCTGAGTTCTAGATACTTGAAATTTAAATAAGAGCTGATATTAAATTGAATAATACATCATAAAGTCAAAATTTAATTTTGTATTAAAATTTTATAAATCTAAATTGCATGCTTATTTTAAATATTATCACTGTCCTTTGGCTAAAGTAATAGTATGAAGTCATTATTATGGAAGAAATAACATAATGGCTAAATTGTGCCTTTGTTGTTGTTTTTGAGGTTTTATCCTGGACTGGACTGTTGTTACCAGTCCATAGGGCATAAGGAAATTATGAGAGTCTTATTGTGAAAACAGCAGTTTCCAAAGTCTGTCTTCATAAGTGCGGGGTGAGGGAAGTTTATGGTAAGTATTATGAATTTATGGAGCTCAGTTCCTCTTTGTGCCAGCAGCATCTTCATTCTTTTCCCTTCATTTGGCGATAGATTGAGATAGGGTAACTCCTGGAGTTAGCTGAGTTGGGGGAGGCAATAGATTTAGTTAAACTTGAACCTTTTCTTTTTATTCAAACTCACCTTGAAAACACATTAGAATGTACATTTATTTCATTAGAATATAGACAGCTTTAGAATAGGGACTATATTTCTAGATCTTAGAACCAGTGTCTGACATATAGTTGCCTCACTATTATTCTTAATGTTCTAGTTCAAGCTGATATAACTAAGTCTTAACTATCTGGGTTCTGGTCTTGACACCACTGTTTTCCAGTTGTTGTTGTCGTTTAGTCACTAAGGCAAGTCCGACTCTTTGCAACCCCTGAACTGCAACACATCAGGCTTTCCTGTCCTTCACTATCTTCTGAAGTTTGCTCAACTCATGTCCATTGAGTCAGTGATGCCATCCAACCATCTCATCCTCTTTTGCCCCCTTTTCCTCCTGGTCTCAATCTTTCCCAGTGTCAGGGTTGCTCCCAATGAGTTGGCTCTTTGCATCAGGTGGCCAAAGTACTGGAGCTTCAGCATCAGTCTTTGCAATGAATATTCAGGGTTGAGTTCCTTTCAGATTGACTCGTTTGATCTTGCTGTCCAAGGGACTCTCAAGAGTCTTCTCCAACACCAAGTTCAAAAGTATCAATTCTTTGGCACTCAGCCTTCTTTATGGTCCAACTCTCACATCCATACATAACTTCTGGAAAAACCATAGTTTTGACTGTATAGACCTTTATCGACAAAGCAATGTCTGCTTTTTAATATGCTGTCTAGGTTTGTCATAGCTTTTCTTCCAAGGAGCAAGAGTCTTTTAAGTTCATGGCTGCAGTCATCATCAGCAGTGATTTGGGAGCTCCAGAAAATAAAATCTGTCATTGTTGCCATTGTTTCCCCATCTATTTGCCGTGAAGTGATAGAACCGGATGCCGTGATCTTCATTTTTTGAATGTTGAGTTTTAAACCAGCTTTTTCAATCTCCTCTTTCACCCTCTTTAGTTCCTCTTTGTTTTTACCATGAGAGTGGTATCATCTGCATATATGAGGTTGTTGATATTTCTCCCCGCAATCTTGATTCCAGCTTGTGAGTCATCCAGCCTGTCATTTCACATGATGTACTCTGTGTCTAAGTTAAATAAGCAGGGTAACAATATACGGCCTTAAAGTACTCCTTTCCCAATTTTGAACCAGTCCATTGTTTCATGTACAGTTCTAGCTGTTGCCTCTTGGCCTGCATACAGCTTTCTTAGGAGTCATGTAAGGTGGTCTGGTAGTCGCATCTCTTTAAGAATTTTCCAAAGTTTGTGGTGATCCACACAGTCAAAGGCTTTAGCAGATGTGTTTTTGGAATTCCCTTGCTTTTTCTATGATTCAATGAATGTTGATAATTTAATCTCTGGTTCCTCTGCCTTTTCTCAATTCAGCTTATACATCTGGAAGTTCTCCAGTAATTTTCTCAAAATCTCTCTGAGCATCAGTTTCTCTTCTCTCAAGTGAGAGTGGGATTAGCTTCCCAGTCTTCCTCAGGAAGATCAGTTGATATGATTCATATGAATTTGGCTTTATAAATTCTGAAATGTTGCACAAAATATGATATTGCTAGCCCAACAAACAAATTAAAACTTTCTTAATGGTTATTTATTACCTACTGACCTACAGTTTCTCTGTCCATATTGGCCAAGATGGGGACTGCCACAGGTTGTGGCCTGCAGAAGAATACCTGGTCAAAGAAGCAAGAAAGAGTATTGTCAACTAAGAAACACAGAAGGCTGCACAGAAGAAAAGATTTATTTGGGGGTCTTAGGAATCGCAATTTGGAAGACATAGATCAGATAAAACGAAGAGTATTCTGGAGAAGAGAAAGAGTCAAAGGTTTATAAAGACAAAAATTACAAGGTTGTTAAAATTGTCTTATAAGAATTATGACTGACTCTGATGCAAGAAGGGAAATATTTGTCCTTAAGGGACAGATTGTCATGAGTGGTTTAGGGTAAATGTCCATGAGCATCTGGAACACTGGGCAGATGTTCTAGGTGCCTACTTTAAGACTGTAAGTGGACAATGTTTAGATTCCATCTAGGCTGAGATGTACGTAAGTCACACCCTTTCTCAACAGCCTCCTGGCTCATTTCTAGGGAGCTCTCTTACCAGTACCAACTCCATTTTGATTTTCCTTTCACAGTATAAATCTAGCATGTTCTCTCTTCAGCATGTCCTGAGCTCTGAAGTTGTGAAGGCTTAGAAAGGACGGTTCTTTTGTTTAGTATAAATGAGTCATTTAGAGTATCTGGAGCCCTGACCAAGACCACCATTGGATTCTCTTACACTTGATTTAGTGTTGAAGAGACATAGTGCCTACCATGATGAAACCTGCTTTCTAAGGTACAGAAAGGACTGCAACCTTACTCTTAAATCCCGGTGGTATGTATCACGCTTGGGTGAGCAAAAGGTGTCAATGGTGATATAACAAAGCATTATGTCGTTCTTAAAGAGCTAATCAGTTTTGGTCCTTAGAAGTCAGAGTTGCCAATGGCATTTTTTCTTATTTATAAAATGAGAATTCTGTCTCCACTATACATCTAGGAAATATATAATTTTTGCACTAAGATCTTTATTAAAAATCTATATGCAAGTACTTAATATGCATCACCTCAAATTTGGTTATGCTATACTTCAAATAGTCTTTCTTGGCCTGTCTTGTATCCTAATGCAAATAAACTTGTCAAGTATGGTTAGTAAGAGAGACTAAAGAAAGGGTAAGGAATCAAGTGGATATAGCACAGTTTTTAAAAAAATATTTTCACATTTGGAAAGTTTCAGCTGTGTTGAGTTATTCGACTGGTAAGTTGAATTTCAGTAAGTAGTATCCAATAGATACCACTAAAAAGTCTGCTCTCCAGAGTTTATGTTTAGAAAGCAAAAAAAGAGGGGGGAGCAGTAGAGTTAGTTCTGTACTTAGGAACACTTCCCAACAACACTTGTAATTATCTGTGAATGTGATGGTAGTTGCTGTCTTTTCCTCAGCCATCTTCTTCACTGTGAGTTGGTAATATTTTTAACACAAAGCTCTGAATTTTCTTCCCATCTCTGCGTGTATATCTCCACCTAACCAAAAGTAGACAGATGAGGGTGAGAAGCTTCAGGGAGCTTACGTTCTAGCTGGAGACCCACAGGCACCTGCAGGATAACATGGCGCATATGTGCTCTGTCGTGTCCAGCTCTTTGTGACCCAAGGTAGCCTGCCAGGCTCCTCTGTCCTTGGAATTTTTCAGGCAGGAATGCTAGAGCAGGTTGCCATTTCATGCTCCAGGGGATCTTCTCAACCCAGGGGTTGAACCCACATCTCCTGAGTCTCCCGCATTGGCATGCAGATTCTTTTCCACAGAGCCACCTGGATAATCCTCTAGGTCTTAGATAAATGTATGGAGAAGGTGGTCTGAAAGCATCAAAGAGAGACATTTTTAAGTCACCCTGGAGGTTTATATATAAGACTTTAGAAAGATCTGAGGCTTAAGCTGACTAAGACTTGCGCCCATTCCTCATGTAGATAATATACAAACATATTAAAAAGCATGAGGATGTCTACGGTTTTATTTGTATAACAATTCAGCTGCATAATATTAGAAAGGTTTTGATGGGCATATTGAGACCATAACCAAACTTCATAACATGCTTTAATTAAAATGGGGAAATACATTTGTGCTCCAAATAACCACCTTATGAAAAAATCCTTTGGGACCTAATGCCTGTTTAGAATAAAGAATAGCACCAAATTGTGGCAGAGATTATCAAAAACTGCAGTACTGTGCTTTTTGTAATTGGCAGCGAATGCATTAAAAACATTATGAGTTTTTCATATGAATGAAAATGCATGATTTTACCCATTATGCATTCTGAACACTGGTTGGAGAAATACATTCTGAGTTGTTTACATCTGTTGGCCTTATTTTAATGGTAGTTATGAATGAGTTGAACATCAGTTGTATACTTTGCAATGTAAAGTCTCTTTAAAGAGATGAACCTCTGAGCCTCCAGGGCTTACATTCTCAGTTATATAACCCCAATTATTATATACATGAAAAAGCAGTTTAATCTTTGTACTTCAGAATACCATGTACAGAGCTAAAAGAATGAATGGATGGAGCTAAAGTAATTTTCCTCCTAAGATGTTTTAAGAAGCCATATTTTTATGGAAGCATGTTTATCACTATTATCAGCAATACATTAAGGTAGGGGAGGTTAGTAATAGAGGGAAAGGAGAAAGCTATTGTGCCTGACACTGTGCTAAAAAATTTATTCTTCTTGATAGTCTTCTGAGGATTTTGATGATCTCGGTTTTATACGTGGACACTAGGGTACAGTTAGTAGTAAAGAGAAAAGCCACGATTCAAACTTCAAACCCAGTACTAAACCCAGTTTTTATGTCACTGTGTCCTACGCCTCCCCTATACCTAATTAGTCTTTTTAAATGTTAGCTTAAAGTATTTCCTGATTTTAAAACAACTTAATATATATGCACACACAAATATTTTAAATTTTATTTATTTATTTTTGGCTCTGCCGGTTCTTTGTTGCTGCATGCAGTCTTTCTTTAATTTTGGCAAGTGGAGACTACTCTCGAGGTACGGTGCAGTGCCTTCTCTTGTTGCGGAGCATAGACCCAAGAGTCTGCCACTTCAGTAGTTGTAGTACATGGACTTGGTTGCCCTGAGGCATGTGGCATCTCCCCAGATCAGGGATCGAACCTGTGTCCCCCGCATTGGCAGGTGGATTCTTAACCATTGGACCACCAGGGAAGTAACCACTTAGCATATATTTTTAAGTTCTTACTTTATCTGTTACTCTCCTCCAAGAGCAGGGATTGGCAAACTTTTTCTATAAAGGGCCAAACGGTAAGAATTTTAGATGCGGTGGGACAAATGATCTAGGTTGCAACTACTCCATTCTGCTACCTTAGCAGGAAATCATAGAAATAGACAAAAGACAGGTCATAAACAAATGAGTGTGTGTGTTTTCCAGTAAAACTGAGTCGTGAAGAGAGAGTAAGAGGTAAGACGGACAACTGGATGAGGTCATTTCGGTCTTAGGCTGCAGACGACTTATGCACAGAAAAGAAGGAGGACACAGTGTATCCCAGGAATCACAGAAATTTGGAGTTGGCCAGAGTATATAAAGGGCTTCCCAGGTGGCGCTAGTGGTAAAAAGCCCACCTGCCAATGCAGGAGACATAAGAGACACAGGTTCAATCCCTGGATTGGAAAGATCCCCTGGAGGAGAGCATGACAACCCACTCCAGTATTCTTGCCTGGAGAATCCCATGGACAGAGGAGCCTGGCGGGCTACAGTCCACGACTGAAGTGACTTAGCACGCACACACAGAGCATATAGACGGAAGGGCTGGCTGAGTGATGGGAGCCAGGGTTGCCTGAGACTCGGTGTGTGCAATTCTTTGTACTCATGCCTTTTGTCAATGTTAGGGTTAGGTCTTGGTAGATAACAGAGCCTCAAGGGTAGAGATAACAGTAATATGACCTGTTGGTTTTCTGTCATTTGCTTGAAAACCCTTTTAATGCACTTAGGACTTTGCTGTTGGTCACATTCCTTCCATGGCACTTGCTGAGCACTATGGTTTTCCATAGTATCCCTTTTTCACCCTCAGCTGGTCTTGATCATTGTAGGGGTGGGACTTGACTTACATTTTCAGAGACTGGTAGCCTTGTAGGTAGGTGCAGTGACGCCCACGAGGTCCCTTAGTCACTGCTCCATCCCAGTCTTCTGCTATTGACCTATGGCATGTTCTTTGTCTTTTTAAAAAATATGACCCGACTAGTCCTTTCTAATTTCTCTCTCCTGTCAGAAGAACCAAAGCCATCTTTAAAAGAAGACTAAAAGAATATCTGAGTGCTTTTTAGTTTCTCATTTAGGTTTGTAAATCTATTTATGGAAAATCCACTTAACAGCTATTCAGGCTTTCATGTGGATCCATTGAAGAACCTATTGATTTTGTCCCATTCACCAGTGGCTTGCTTTATAGATCATAGAATCTGAGGCATGCATGACTATAGAAAGGGCCATATGAGAAATAATAAAATTCTGTTTCTTAAGTGTCACCTGAATAATGAGTATTTTTAAAGAAAAAAAGTCTATTCATAAGGTCTGTGAGAAGTACAAATGAACAGTAGAATAAATTAATAAATGATTTCATTAAAATGTTCTGCATTACATAATCAAGACAAATTTTATAGATTATTTTCAATTTCAATTTCATGAGAATCAATTTGTAGGACACCAGGGAATGTTTCTATTCTGCTCTAAACATTTTTGTAGTACTGTGGAGGCAATGGATTAAAAAATTGTCTTTTTTATGAATGAGGAATTACGGTTCTCACAGACTGTGTACCTTAACATTGTTTCTATATTACAGAGGCATATTTTGGGCTGGTATCATATTCTAGACTTATTTTTCTAGCTTGTTTGTTTTAGGCTTCGCAATTATTAGTCCGTCTTGTTAGAGAATGAAATTTGATCATTTGGCAACTGAGAATTCCTTAGGATTGACGGATAAATTGAAAAACTTGTTTCTTTTTTAAATATGAAAGATATGTTATCTAAATAACTAAAAAAAGTTCAGATTGACTTTTTGACATTTCACATTATGAATTTTAAGTTGTTTCTTAACCTAAAAGGATTTTCTGTAGTATAAGTATTGAGGCTAGTATTGAGTTGGCCAAAAAGTTAGTTTGTTATTTTTCTTTTCAATCTTATGAAAACCTCAAATAAACTTTTTGGCCAATCCAATGGATTTTGCTGAGTAAATTTTCTTAGGATCAATCAGCAAATATTATAGTCAGGATTTTACTCTGCATAATTGTGTTTATGCTTTAGGCATTTTTTAATTATTAAAATTTTTTTCTTTTTCTTGGATTAGTGAAAGAAGCATTCTTTGAAGAAACATTTTTACTGTTATTATTTTAGCTTAGCTACAATTAAGCTTTTTATGACATGTTATAATTAAATTAAACAAAGGCTATAATCTATAATAAATTTTTATCTGAAACACCCATAAATGTTGATTCCTTTGGCAAAAAGTAAAATGTGTTATCGTTATTTGCATTAAAGTTTGTGGATAAAGGAAAAAGAATAGAATTATTTAACTGCTAAATATCTAGTTAAAGTGATTCACTCAAAATGCCTGCAAATTTGGAAAGCTCAGCAGTGGCCATATCACTGGAAAAGGTCAATTTTCACTCCAATCTAAAAGAAAGGCAATGCCAAAGAATGTTCAAACTACCATACAATTGTACTCATTTCACATGTTAGCAAAGTAGTGCTCAAAATCCTTCAAGCTAGGCTTCAACTTAAAGTAGGCTTAAAACTCAACATTCAAAAACTAAGATCATGGCATCTGGTCCCATCATTTCATGGCAATTAGATGGGGAAAGTGGCAGATTTTATTTTCATTTTCTTGGACTCCAAAATCACTGTAGTTGGTGACGGCAGTCACAAAATTAAAAGATGCTCCTTGGAAGAAAAGATATCACAAACCTAGACAGCATGTTTAAAAGCAGAGACATCACTTTGCCAACAAAGTTCTGCATAGTCAGGGCTATGGTCTTTCCAGTAATTATGTACAGATTTGAGATTGGACCATAAAGAAGGCTGAGTGCTGAAGAAATGATGATTTTGAACTGTGGTGCCTGGAGAAGACTCTTGAGAATCCATTGGACAGCAAGGAGATCAAACCAGTCATTCCTAAGGGAAATCATCCCTGAGTATTTACTGGAAGGACTGATGCTGAAGCTGAAGCTCCAATACTTTGGCTACTTGATGTGAAGAGCCGACTCACTGAAAAAGACTCTGATGCTGGGAAGGATTTAAGGCAGGAGGAGAAGGGGGCAACAGAGGATGAGATGGTTGGATGGCATCACTGACTCCATGGACCTGTTTGAGCAAACTCTGGGAGACAGTGATGGACAGAGAAACCTTGCTTACTGTGGTTCATGGGATCACAAAGAGTCGGATATGACTTGGCAACTGAATGGCAAAGACATTTGGTTCAAAGGATCTAGTATTTCAATTTAGTGAAAAATGAATAATTTGGACAAGTAGTGGCCTTATTGTAATTACCTTGGGTTTTGATAGTCTATCATTTCATTAAAATATGTTGATGGCATATGTCTGCCTAACCTACTATGTTTGTGTTTAGCTGTGCATACAAATGTTTAAATACACACACATACATATATATATTTTTTTTTTAATTTAACATTTCTCTAACAGAGAGAAAGTAATCAAGAGCATTATTTCCAGAAGGCATTACTTGAATAATTTCAGTTACCTTTGGAAGCCAAATGCTCTTTATGAGTCTTTATGTGGCTTCTGAAATTACTGAGTTTTATTTCAGGAAATAACACACACACACACACACACGCACACACACCACCACCCCCCCACCCCCCCCCCCCCAGAAAAATCTGGCTTGTGTGGTTGTCTTTCACTTCCCTGGAGCAGAGATGCTTTATAAGCCTAAAGCAACATAATTATGATCAGTTTTAGAACTAGAGTGTTAACAGTTACGATTTTCTTATGAAAATTGCCTTAGCAAAATTTTTTTTATGATCTGATTCTTTTTACAATCTCTGGAGTCTTTTATAGGAGGCACATTTCTGCAGAACTAAGATGCAGAAAAGATTTGATGCCATCTTTGAAGAACCTCCTCTAATACTGAATCAAAGGGCTTAATATTCATATTTGAATATTTAATGCATTTCCCCTTTTGTTAAAACATTACAAGGGAAAGTGATTTTTATGCAAGAAAAATGATCCCTAAATTGTTTCTCATTTCTCTTCTCCTCTAAGATGGAGAGAGACATTGGATGGCAAGAATCTTGTAGAGCACAACGGTGGAGCTGCGTTCCTCCAGCTACAGCTGCTTAGTAGTTTCTAAAAACACATGCTATGGGGCAACCACAATTTTACAAAGCTTATTTTACCGAATTTGCTATGCCTTGGTAATACTAATGCAGCTGCAATGGCTGGATAAGCTTAGTCAAATAAAGCCTATAAAAATGCTCAATCCATAGAAAGAACTGCTCTGAGAGATCTAATGTCAGAAATATGGGTCTGTCAATAGTAAAATCCTATTCAGATAAGCTTTTCAAATGATAGGTTAGGGAATTTCACCGTTCTGTATAATACTGACAGACCCAACACATTGTGGTAACCCTGGATTAACTCTGAGGAAAGTGGCCCTTCTCTCCCAGTCCTTAACATGAATACCAAAGTCAAGTCTGTGTGTGCATGCTAAGCTGCTTCAGTCGTGTCCAAGTCTTTGTTACCCTATGGACTGTAGCCTTCCAGGCTCCTCTGTCCATGGGATTCTCTAATCAAGAGTACTGGAGTGTGTTACCATGGCCTCCTCCAGGGGATCTTCCTGACCCAGGGATCAAACCTGCATCTCTTAATCCCCTACAATGGCAGGCAGATTCTTTACCACTAGTACCACCTGGGAAGCCCACCCAACAGTAAATACCAAGTAGATTCTTAGAGAATAATGGCCTAGTTCTCCATTTATTTCTTACTCCTTGAGGTGCTGAGGATATAATTTTATCTTCAGAATGCACAGTAAAATGACTGCTCTTCTGCTCGATAAAAACTGAAATGTTGATAGGTGTGAAGGGGCTAAAAGGAAAAAGTTAAACCATTGATCATTTTGTTTATCTCTTTGCTTTCTCACATTTTTTGTATCAGAATTTTAATTGCCGAGAGAAAAAGCCTTTTTATTAGTTGCCAATGAGTGGCATCCTCCTTACATACAATTAAAGATCAATTTTAAGTCTATTTGGACAAATGATTCAGACAGTGAAATGTTAGCGACTAAGCGATACATAATACCCGAAAGCTCTGATAATGAGTAGTCTTCAGAAAAGACTCTAAAGAGTCTTTAACTCTTCAACTGGTTCTCTTTAACGCCTCTGCTTCCGTTTCCTTTCATATCATATGTGCAGCTTAATCAGCTGTTTCTAAAACCCTATAAGTTCCTTAGAAGATCTGTATAAAGTATTGTTTGTGTTTACCTAATTGCTTGCATTTTTCAAATATGGGCATGGATACCTTAATGTTTCTTTCAGAAATACATAAAAGAGCTTCAGGCTCATTTGAAAGTCCTTTGAAAAGCACAGGAAGCTGATTTTTTCCATATAGAGTGGATGACTTTTTTAAAAATCCACAGCAAATCTTCACTCTCTAAGAAATTTTTCAGACTGTATTTTATTCATGCAATATGTGTTTTTCTTCATGGGGTCTATGGACTCAGCTCAGAAAGATGACGGTTTGGGCTAGGTTATTCTGATTGGTTCTAAACCTATCAAATAACTTAATGAAGATTTGGGTTCAAGTTAAACAAAATACAATATCGTATTATAATGTGCCCAATTCTAAGCATACATTTTTTTCTCACAAAATTTAAGTATTTTACTTCACTCAATATTAAAAAATTCTAAACAGAGGAAATGAATAAAGAAAATGGTACATGTATACAGTGGGCTATTAGTCAACCATAAAGAAGGAAATAAGATAATTTGTAGCAATGTGAATGGACCTAGAGATTGTCATGCTGAATAAAGTAAGTCAAACGTGATATCACTTATATATAGAATCTAAAGAAATGGTACAAGTGAACTTATTTACTTGGTTTCCATAGTGTAGTGGTTATGACATTCCCCTAACATGAAAGTTTCCCCCATTTGAAACCATGCAGATACAGAAGGGTATTTTTGGGATTCTCTAGTGGTTCAAATGGTAAAGAACCTGCCTGCAATGCAGGAGACCCAGGTTCGATCCCTGGGTTGGGAAGATCCCCTGGAGAAGGAAATGGCAACCTACTCCAGTATTCTTGCCTGGAGAATTCTGTGAATAGAGGAACCTGGTGAGGAACTTATTTACAAAACAGAAATAGAGTCACAGGTGTAAAAGACACACTTATGGTTACCAGGGGGGAAAGAACAAGGAGGAGGGAGAGATAAATTGGGAGATTGGGATTGATCAACATACACTACAATATATAAAATCAATTGCTAAGAATGACCTATTGTACAGCATAGGAAACGCTTCTCAGTACTTAGTAATGACTGGTATGGAAAAAGAATCTAAAAAAGAATGGATATATGTATAGGTATAACTGATTCAGTTCACTGTAAAGCAGAAACTAATGCATTTTAAATCAATTGTACTCCAATAAAAACTTTAAAAAAAATCTGTGTCTGCTTTTAATCCAAATATGGCAATAGCATTAATTCTGGAGTGACCATAGACAGTGTCAGTTTATATTACCAATAATTACAGATGCATGAAAACAATGGTACATCATTGTAGTTTTTATTTATTTTAAAAGCTCCTGAGGTACTCAATAAAATCAGTTATGTCCCTACTTAATGATTATATACTCTAAAATGTCCTTATCCATGTACATGCACATATGAAAATTTTATGCTATTGAATTATCACTACTTTTCCAACCAGTGGATACAAATTTCCTTATAAATAGAAAACACAGGTTTACTTTTATTTATATTTGTGTGGTGTGTGCCTAGTTGCTTCAGCTGTGTCTGACTCTTTGTGATCCTATGGTCTGTAGCCTACCAGGCTCTTCTGTCTGGGGGATTCTCCAGGCAAAAATACTGGAGTGAGTTGCCATGTCCTCCTCCAGGGGATCTTCCCCACCCAGGGATGGAACCTGTGTCTTTTATATGTCCTGCATTAGCAGGCAGGTTCTTTACTGCTAGTGCCACCTGGGAAGCCCTTATTTATATATAAGTATGTCAAAAATGTGGACTTCCCTTGTAGCTCAGTCAGTAAAGAACCTGCCTGCAATGCAGGAGACCTGGGTTCAATCCCTGGGTCGGGAAGATCCTTTGGAGAAGGAAATGGCAACCCACTCCAGTATTCTTGCCTGGAGAATCCCATGGACAGAGAAGCCTGGCGGGCTACAGTCCATGGAGTCAAAAGAGTTAGTCACAACTTAGAGACTAAAGCAACACCATGTCAAAAATACGGCTTCCCTGGTGGCTCAGATGATAAAGAATTCACCCACAATGCAGGAGACCTGAGTTTGATCTCTGGGTCAAGACAATCCTCTGGAGAAGGGAATGGCTACCTACTTCAGTGTTCTTCCCTGGAGGAATCCATGGATAGAGGAGCCAGACGACAGGTCACAAAGAGTCGGACATGACTGTGGCTAACATTAACTATGTCAAAAATAAACCAGCTTGATTCATGAAATAATTGCCTAAAAATTCACTCAGAGAAGTAAACTTGAAAGAAGTATTGCATTTCTTGAAAGAACTTGAAAGTTCTTGCATTTCCTTAAGTTTCCTGAAAGTAGATGATGCAGTGTGAGAAACCAATCATTTTTTTTTTTTTAGAATAACAAAAAATATTTTACTAAAACATAAGATTTACAGAAGTTTCCAGACAAGCCAGACAAAATGGTCACAAGCTTTTTCTTGAAGGGAGAATTCTACACTTGACAGCAAGGTCACAATGTTATTAGTGAGGGCTGTGATGTCTGTTTAATGTTCCCATTTTGGCTCAAACAATCAAGCTTGTCCATCTACAGCATCTAAATAAAGTTAGACTTGGCTAGAGAGCATATTCTAAAGAACTGGTTAGCTGCTTTTAACCAATGCAATTAGATCACCATAAAAAGGGGGGAAGGAGCCCATAAAATTAAAATAAAACTACCTTCCCCCCACCAGAAAAAAAAAATAATAATAAAATAAAGAAAAACACCCACACCCCTGCAACTAACCCTGACAACTACCTTCATTCACAGTGCTTTATACTTAAACCATGATGGGGGAAATGAATAAAAGCAGAGAGGCGCCACTGCTTTTAAACGTTTCGCAACAATCCAGATGGTACTTCTAGCCTCTGCTCATGCTTTACAACAGTGAATCAGGACAAGACATAGATTTGCTAATGTGCATTTAATCACCAAAGGGTTGAAGATGTCTGGGTTTTTCTTCTGTAATGTTTCAAAGACTGTGTCCATTAAATGCAAACAAAAAAGGAAGAAGTCTTGGCAGAAGAGGAGAAGTGATGCACACTTGAGGGTCGAAGCGATTTAAATATTATTCATGGCATGTAGCCTAGTCCATGCTCTAGCTGTTTCTGTGGCTTGGGCTTCGTTGGTCTTCCACTGGTCCGCTACGTCATTTGCTAACGGATCATCTGGATTGGGAGCACTTAAAGCCTGGATCGATAGCAGAACTGTGCGGATCTGCAGTGCTGGGGACCACTTATCTTTCAAAATATCTGAACATATTCTTCCCAACTTGTCTACATTAGGATGATAAATTTTGGTCATGAAACGTACTTTAGGGGCTGCCATTGGGTATTCCTCTGGAAGGAATAGTTCAAGTCTAAAAGTCCCTCCCTCAAATGGGGAATCCTGAGGGCCGGCAATGACCACATGAAAAGAACGGGCGTTGCTCTCATCTGGGTCTGCTTTAATGCCAGGAACTGGTTCTGCCAGCAAACGCTGGGTTTCCTTGATAATCCTGCGGGGCAGCCGGCCATCTTGTCAGATCCCGAGCTCGGCCTCTGGTCTCCTCTCCGGCTCCGCTCTCCTCACGCCGAGAAACCAATCATTTTTATATGACTATAGTTTTAAGCAGTAGCATTCCTTGAAGTCATTATTATTATTACAGAGTACCTTCAAATGAAAAAAGTCTAAATATGCTGTGTGCTCTTTCGGGGCAGGGAGGACCGTTACACTCTCTTAATGGAAAGAAAGTTAAAGCTATTGTGACACCACATTGCTAGGATTCGGACTCCTCTGAGGTAAAAGCAGCTGGAGATAATTAATTCTTATAGAAGAGTTGATTTCCATGAAAATTTAATAAAAATAAAGTAAAAAACACACATTTGAGCAAAAAAGTTGTGGAAAGTTAGTGATGTTGAAGCATTGAATTTAGGATTTTTTCCCAAATCGAAATAGCAGATTCATTACTCAGTCCTTTTCTCTTTCAAGGGGTTTGTAATTCAATGACAGTGGGGCTCTTTAGCAGGAAAATTTCCAGAGCTAGGTAAAGCATTTCAATTATATATATTTGGCACAGGAAGAAAACATGTCAACCCAAACATAAAATACTAGAAGATTAATTTCTAAAAAGAACTAAATATAGCTCATGGATCTTATATCTATTCTATTTAAATCATATTTGCTAGGAACCAGGGTCTAACATTTCTTTGCCTAAAATTGAATCCACAGAATTTGGGAGATTTTCTGTCAATCTCGTATTCAAACTTCAAACTGAGAAAATCAGACACCAAAATGACTTATCTTCTTGCATGAGAATTTCTGGGCTCATGAAGTCAGGATGAGTTATTTTCCTGAAATGAATCTGATTGACTCTCTCAAAATCATTGCCATGAAAAAGTCACATCATGGCTCTTGTTGATTAATTTCCATCACTAAGCTTTTCCACTGACATTTTGATTTGGGTTACTTGGGCATGTACTGGTAGTATGGGGCCATGGCCATGATTTCCTTTAATTTAGTATGAAAGATATAGCTCTATTAAAATAGCTTTGTCTATTAAGCTTAATTATATTAACATTTGTTTCAGTAATTTTTAAATAATCAAACAGAAACTTGCAGGCTATGGACTGAATTTTGTCCCCCACGTTCACATGTTGAAGCCCTGTTTATTCCTCCGTGTGATGATACTTGGAGATAAGGTGTTTGGAGGTAATTAGGTTTAGGTTAAGTCATAGAGGTAGAGCCCTTATAATGAAATTAGTTCCCTTATATAGTGAGACAGTGTAGAGCTTGCAGAGCTCTCTCTGCCATGTGAGCACCCAGTGAGAAGGCCGTAATCTGCAAGCCAGCAAGAGAGTCCTCCCCAGAAACGAACCAGGCTGGCATCCTGATCTAAGACTCCCAGCCTTCAAAACTGTGAGAAAATCAATTTCTGTTGTTTAAGGCACCCCGCCTGTGGTATTGTGTGATGATCCCTAACTGACTAGGAAAATGCACCGGCACATATTTGTAACTTGATCTTCAGCACTTTTAGTCATCTGCACACTTATTCTGCCTAATCTGCTTGTAGAAACCTCTCCCAGATGTTTTACCTTTTGGAGATTTAACAACCTTAATAATGTTTTAATTGCCTCATTGGAAAGGAGTGTCTCTTCTTAATTATTGTCATTATTTAGTAAATAAATGCTTTTTTAGTCAAGGAAATTGAACATCTTTTTCTCTGCACCACTCACGTGTCCTCCTCTGTGGAAGGCTTAATTAATTATTTTGACCAACTAAACCTTCCACTTCTTTTGAAATGCACCCTGAAAAATTTTTTTAACTTTAATTTTTTTTTGTTCTATACAATTTTACTTTCCATTTACAACCCTCACAAAATATTGGCTATTTTCCTTGCATTGTACAAAACAACTTGGAGCCTATCTTACACCCAGTAGAGTGCTTCCCACCCTTTTATTTCCTCTCCCCCTCTCCCCACTAGTAACCACTAGTTTGTTATCTATATCTTTAAATCTTCTTTTATGTTATATTCACTAGTTTGTTGTATTTTTAGATTTTGTGTATCAGTTACATCATACAGTATTTATCTTTCTCTGTATGAATTATTTCACTTAGAATAATACTCTTCAAGCCCACCTATGTTGCTGCATATGGCAAAATTTCTGAATAGACATGCTTTTACTTCTATCAGTAAACATATATCTTAATTCAACATTGTCTCATGTCATAAAAATATATTTTGGTTTATATTTATTTCTGGATCAAAATTGTCAGAAATAAAACCCACTGGCCCAAACCCAGAGAATGGACTTGAAGACACTAGGTGCAGTAGGAAGCAAGGCTTTAATGATGGTCTTGCGAGATCGGGTGTCTGGTGAGCAGGCACAACCAGTGTCATTACAACAAGCACTTTTGTCTCCTAGAGTGCAATTGCCTCCCCCAGTTCCTCATTGGCTGAGTACAGTGGAGTGAACAGTCTTCCAGGATGTTGCCTAGGTTTATTCCCTCCCTCCTCCTGGGAGGGCCCTTCCCTGACATCATGTTTCCTCCTTTCCTGTGCACCTATCCATTCTTAGGTTTTGCATTCATCCATAGAATGAGTTTGCGTGAAACCCTATACCTGTTCTTCTGTTTTGAACTCACCAATAGAATGAGCCCGCATGAAAATCCTAGGCATCCCACCGTCCCTTTGTTTGCCCAGACTTTACAGTTTTCTAATCCTTACAAACACTACATACATCAGTAAGCTGTTAGGCAAGTTTAGCTGGTAGTAATTTTTCCACTCAAAGCCAAAAACCCTTGAAAATGGACCACTTTAAGTTTTTTTTATTTCTTATAAATTCATTGCATCCTGCAGATCGTTCTAGCTGTAGAAATAGATACTATTTATCATGACATTTTCTTTAGTTGATTTTCTTTAGCAAAATTTATGAATTTTTTCATACTAAATAAGTATTTATTGCAGCCACACTGTGTAAAATAAGTGCTGTGCTAAGGTCTATGAAAGGGTAAATGACTTGCTTCCAACCTGGAACTTTGCTGAAAACAGAAGAAAAACTATAGAAGAGTTGGGATAATTTCATCCATGTATTGTGTTAATAAAAAATGTCATAGAATTGTAAATAAGAACAGTAGTGTTCACTTAATAAGATCAGGGGAATATCATTATGGAGTTGAGATTTGAGGCAATTTTTGAAAGAGAATTTGGCTTTGAAGAGTGGAATTTCACCAGAATTGAAAGAGACACATGTACCCCAATGTCCATTGCAGCATTGGTTACAATAACTAGGATGTGGGAGCAATCTAGATGTCCATCAGCAGACGAATGGATAAGAAAGCTGTGGTACATATACACAATGGAATATTAGTCAGTTATTAAAAAGAATGAATTTGAATCAGTTCTAATGAGGTGGATGAAACTGGAGCCTATTAGACAGAGTGAAGTAAGTCAGAAAGAGAAACACCAATACAGTATACTAATGCATATATATTGAATTTAGAAAGACGGTAACAAAGACCCTATATGCAAGACAGCAAAAGAGACACAAATGTAAAGAACAGACTCAGACTCTGTGGGATAAGGCAAAGGTAGGATGATTTGAGAGAATAGCAGTGAAACATGTATATTACCATATGTAAAATAGATGGCCACTGCAAGTTGGATGCATGAAGCAGAGCACTCAAAGCTGGTGCCTCTCAGACAACCCAGTGGGATGGGGTGGGGAGGGAGGTGGGAGGGCTTTCAGAATAGGGGGGACACATGTGCACCCATAGACAATTCGTGTCGATTTATGGCAAAAACTGCCTCAATATTATAAAGTAATTAGCTTCCAATTAAAATAAATGAATTTGAAAGAAAAAGAGTGGAGTTTCTATTTTTTTTAAAAAAAATAGAAATAAAAAAGGAATTCATCAGAAACCCTTACCCACTCTAGATCGGTAAAACAATGTATTTTAAGTTCAATACATTTTCAGAAAGTGAATTCTAGTTATGGACTTATCATTGCTTTTCACCTTTAAATTCAACTGAATGGAGAGGAACTGCTGTGTCGAAAAAGAAAAGTTCAAAACGTAGGGAAAAAATAGGCTTACTGGTGCCAATACAAGAAGAGACATCTATTACCTGGCAGTAAAGAGTATGGGGAGGTGAGCTAGCAGGTCACAGTGAGAGGTCACTTCTCAGGGAGGGAGATCCTGCCTCTCACCCAGAACACAAGGGAGTTCTTCCTAGAAAGAGCACTTTAATATGAAAATTTGACCTTGACCAGAACACCTCATTTCTTTAGGACAGTAATAGCACAACCACTTAAAAAATAAGAGTGAGATTTGAGGTTTTCTTTCAGAAATGATTTAAGAAAAAAAGAAAAGCTACATATTTAGATCATTCTGACTGATCATCACTCCTTATGACACAAACAAATGAAGGAAAATAATTATTTACATTCCTAGCAGAAGCAAAACCATCAATCAGAATTCCTGATGACTGGTAATGTGGACTCAACCAAATTAAAAAAGAGTTTATATATTCTCATATAACTGGAAAGTCCAGTGATCAATCTGGCTCTAAACATAGCTGGCACCATGAACCCACATGGCGGTGTCTGGACTCTGCCTGTTTCCATCTAGCAGCAGATTTCAACTGGTGGGCTAGAGAGCGACTGGCAGATCCTACCAACTTGGCAACCCCAGCAGAGAGTGTCCTCCATCAGTTCCATGAAAACTGAGGTTTTTGATTGCCTCATCCCTTCACAGTCCTGGGCAAGATGAAATACCCTGATGGCCAGGCTTGTCTTAAAGGCCCATTGCTATGGCTGAGGGAGGGTTCATTTTCTAATCTCAGCCCTGGAAAAATAAATTCACTTGCAGGAAGAGTGGAGGCAGTGGGTAGGTAGGAAGGGGTGGTAGATAATATAAAATAGAGGTGTGTATCTCTCCATCTCCCAGGTGGTGTAGGTAGCCAAATCATCCTCTGAAATATTATAATAATCACGTGCCCAGATCTGGGGGAAAAGATGGCAATTTAGGACTTCCATTGAAATTGGCAGGGGGTCAGTTTCTGGTTTAAGACAAAAGCAGTTTTTACCTTGAAAGAATATATAGTTTCTTTTAAAGTGCTTAGAATATACATTCTTCTAAAAATTATGTTAAATTACTACTCATGGCTTACTGATATTACACACACACACATATATATATATATATATCAATGAGAATATCTAGAATTATTTTGATAAAGATTGTTTTTGTGAATTGTCATGATTTTTCTTGCCCTCAAAAATCCATTTTCATTCAGTTTATATATACAAGAAGAAGCATGATTTAGTTGTTACAGATCTCTATGCATATGATACATAGACATTTTCATTGTAGTATAGTTGATTTATTAATACAATGTTGTGTTAATTTCAGGTGTACAACAAAGTGATTCAGTTATACATATAAATATATAATTTCTTTTTTAGATTATTTTCTCATATAGGTCATCACAGAATATTGAGTGGAGTACCCAGTGCTATATAATAGGCTCTTATTCATTATCTATTTTATATATATAGTGTGTGTTCATCCCAGGCTTCTGATTTATCACTCCCTGCCACATTTCCCCTTTGATAACCATGTTTGTTATCAAGATTGGATTTATACATATAGACATTCTTCAAACACTAGGATTAATAAAATATAAAAGTTAAAAAATGTATAAATCTTCACTCTTCAACTTTATTTGCTTAAGGATCTTTTCAATAGAGTTTCTCCAAAATTGTTACTTACGTGCATGTTTTCTGGAACACTCAAAAATATAGTAAAGGTCATTCTTGTAATTGGGAATTACATTCTTAATATAATTTTGAAATAACATTTTTTTTTCTTGGATAGTATATACTCCCCCTCTCTTCTTTGCTCTCTAATTTTTGAAGAAAAAATTTAGTGTTAGAATTTTCCATAAACCGCATCTCACAATTAAATGTGAATTCATAATTAATGCTTTTATGAAGTGGATATGCAATATTTTATTTACACCATTCTAGAGTATGGGTGTCTTTCTCGAGCATCCTGGAAGACTGCATTGCTACTGTCCCAGAGGAATAATAATGGTCAAATGTGCATGGCGGTTTCCTCATCTGATTAACAAGGCATGAGGAGGTTAAGCGAGTTCTTTCAGAAGGCTTGTGATTTATTCTTCAATGCATAACCTGTCTGCGAAGCTGGTCTTTGGAACCACTACATAGACAGCCCCTAATTTTATTTTATAGAGCAGAGCCTCTTGGCCCTCCAGTCAGAGCCCCACTTCCTTTGAAGCTGATTCTGGCTATCTGGCAATCAAAGTAATTTGTATGAAATAAAAAGGAAAGCAATGAAAAAGTAGTCATGGAAAATAGTCATATACCCTTACTGCTCTGCTTCAGTTGTGAGACACCAACTTTCAAGAAGCATCACCCATGTCAAATTACTCAGTAATATTTACCTCTCATTTTTTTCTGCCATATCAATAACTAGCTCTTGTCATCTTCAAAGTGCTTCTCAAACATTAAATAATCTCAGATTACACACTCTGTTCTTTTCATTTATCTTGACCAGCTGTCAGAGAAGGCAATTTATTTCCCCTCAATTTTATTCCTCTTGGCTGTACATGTGTGTGACTTCTGTAAATAAATGTGAATGGAAATTGAAAGGTACAAGCTAGTGTGTTTCCATAACAAAGGCAACACATAATTTTCCTTAAACAAAATAACCTTCAGATTACTTTCAAATTGCTTATGGTTTTGTTGTTGGATACTCAGAATATATTTTCATCACTTTTTAATCTTAATTCTTAAGTAGAACTTATGAAGATGTGAAGATAAAAGAAATCAAAAAGATTTTAAAAATTGCTTAGTGTTAACTTTATTTTTTATTTTTTTAAAGTATCGTACCATAATTGTTTAGGCAGTACTGTAAGGTGAAATAAAATTTAGAATATATATTAAAAGCAGTTCTTAAAGCATTTAAAAGTCCTATTTTAACTCTAAACTTGCATTACTTCCTGAATTTATAGTTTCTCATTTTTTTCTGATAAAAAGGAGAAAATGTATAAATTCTTACTATATTAAAATATTCTGTCTTTTAAAACTGTGACCAGGGTTCAACTAATTTTGTATCAAATTTCAGTAAGTTTATTCATTCAGTTTCAAGATACCAAGCAGCTGTGTACTACAATGTCTGCAGAAATACTCTCTAATACACAGTTCACTGAAGTGAATCTGAAGAGCAAAAGCAATTCTTCCCATGTTCTCTATGTAGTTGTAGTAGAAAGCCTTCTGAGGTTAGAAATCGGGAGATTAGCAACATATCAGCTTTCAGGTGGGCCTCTCCTAAACACTTACAATTCACTTATTCTGCTGAAAATCATTATTCCAAAGATTTGATTCACTTGTAGCCCCACTTGAGTCTTAAATTGCATTTCAAAGCACTTCTACCATTCATCCATTTTCAGAACTGCCATTTAAAAGTGATGGGAATTTGGCACCAAAATCAATGAGAGGATATGATATGAGCTCTTTCTAATTTTTTCTTCTTTGAACACCATCTCAAGTACAGTCTGTGAAATCTGTTTTTTAAAGTTATTTTTCCATCTTGGTATCATTTCAACTAAATTGAGTTCTGGAGTTTGAGATTTGTATTCACATAGTTTTTCAGAGAAGGCGATTCATTGTTACTATTGTTAATTTATACCTAAAGTTGTTTTAAATTTTTAATTAAATGTTTTTACTGCTGATGTTTCTCATCAGCTTTTTACTCTTAAAAATGTATACCTAGATTTACCAGTGTCATCTCTAAATAGTTGCGCTAGTTATGTCTGTTTATTATTTTTATTTAGTCACTAAGTCATGTCCTACTATTTGTAACCCCATGAACTGGAGCCCACCAGGCTCCTCTGTCCATGGGATTTCCCAGGCAAGAATCCTGGATTGCCCTTTCTTTCTCCAAGTGTTTGCTATTAATGCCTACTAATATATGTATGGGCTTCCCTGGTGGCTCAGAGGTTAAAGCATCTGACTGCAATGCAGGAGACCTGGGGTCGATCCCTGGGTTGGGAAGATCCCCTGGAGAAAGAAATGGCAACCCACTCCAGTATTCTTAAGCCTGGTGGGCTACAGTCCACTGGGTCACAAAGAGTCGGACATGACTGAGCGACTTCACTTTCACTTTGAATGTGTTTGATTTTCTTTCCCCTAGTCACTCTAGATTTTATGTCATTTATTTTATTTTTTTTTAATATATAGGGGAGGTAATTACCATTTTATGGGTAAAGAAACAAAAGGGTAAAACTTTATTAACTAGAATACTTAATTTTGCATGTGGTTTTTTCATTTCTTCTATCAACTAATTGTCTTATGAACTGGATTTATACTTTAAGTATCTGGTGTACACATCTGTTTGAGGGTTCAAACTTTATTTTTGTACTTTTATTAAAGAATTCAGTTACACTGATAATTTTTGTACTATAACAAAAGTGACTATTTTTATTGATCATCTCTCTTAATTTTGTTAATGGGGTAAAACAGCATCCATTAATATGAATCAATTAAAGCACATGTTGCTTTTTTCCTATATTAAAAAAATATATTGATTAGAAAAGACAATGAGGGAATTATAACATTTTTTTTTTTCTGGTTCGTTGAAAGTGTCTTAGCCTAATGTATATGCTTATGAAGTGGAAATAAATGTCTGCATTTATTTAAGAGTTAGGCCCTCAACCTTTGCTTCCAAGGTTAATCTTGCACTTTTAGGCCTTCCTTTTAAGGACAGTGGTGGTTATAATCCTACCTGTGGAAATGGTGGTCAGTGTAATGATGATAATAATGAAGATTATTCTAAGAGTAATTCTGTTTAGGTGAAATTTATTTTGTGAAAAATGTCAAAAAGGTTTCTGGTTAGGAATGGAAAAAAATTTTTAAAAATTTTAATGTCAAAGAAGTTTGAAAATATGCTTTTTAAAAAAAGAAATTGGGAATATAAGTTAGAGATAAAATTGAAAATATTTTCTTATGTATATTAAAATATGATTAGTCAAAATTTTCAATTTCCTGATATGTAGTTCTTTAATTGTTACAGACAATGTAGCTCATATTTAAAGTATATGAAATATGTTGTTAAGCTGTGATGTTGGCAAAAATATTTGGATTGTTAGAAGTGTTTTTTCTCCTTAGTACTTAGGCATTTACTTCACATTTGTGTAATTTCTGGTTGGTCTTCAATTGTTCTTAAATAAAACATGATATATTTATTTCAAATTATCTCTGTGTTTCCTCTTGAGATAACTTTCTATGAGTAAAGTTTATCGATATAATCATATATGCCTGCTCTCCCTGAGGGGCAACTTTCTGGGCATGCAAAGGCAGCAACTTTAGAGGAGAAACATGAGTTACAAAATTTTTAAATGTTTATACATAAAATATCATTAAAAAGAAAAGGTAAACAGTTGAAGGAAAAAAATTATAACGTAATTTTAAAGGTTTAAAGTAGTACTATCCTATAAGTGTGTATTTATTTTTAAACATGCATGTGTACATGCCTGCATACATGTGAGTACATATAAGTATAGACACATGCATATATGTATATGTACATTTGTTGTTGCTTTAATCATGAAGTCGTGTCCCACTCTTTTGCGACCCTATGGACTAAAGCCAGTCAGGCTCCTCTGTCCATCGGATCGTCCAGGGGATCTTCCTGACCCAGGGGTTGAATCCATGTCTCCTGCATTGAATTATTTACCACTGAGTCACCAGGGAAACCTATATATGTACATATACATATATATTAAACAAAATGCTTACATATACATTATATATATGTACATATGAACACAATTTAATAAACTGCCAAAATGAGCTTTCTAGAAAAATGAACAAAAAACGTCACAAGATAAAAATATAAATGAAGAATAAACATATAAAAAGCTTATCTCTAATAATCAAAGAATTGCCAATGAAGTTGAATTATCCTACTATGTGATTACACATATTTTGAACACTGGTAATACCCAGGGTTGTCAAGAATAAGGAAACAGACCACTGGTATATACAATTTTCTAAAATAAACTTTCAAATATATGCATATATTTTCAAAAGATATAAAAGTAATTATTTTATTTGCCCGGAAATTCTATGTTCAGAAAATTCTCCTAACAGAAAAATCATTAATAAGTGCTGAGAAAACTTCTGCCATGTTCCAGGGTAGAATGCTGTTTGACCAAATTATACATAGCCACAAGAATGACACAGCATGTAGCCACTTACGTGGTGTTTCATGGAATACATGCAGCAAGAAAACATGTTTATTATATATCGCCTAGTAAAAAAATAATGGAGAGTATGATGATGACTTGTCAGGAACAAATAAAACATGTTTATGTATTTGTTTGCATGTGCCAAAAAGTAGGTATAATTAGAACTATGTCAACAGTTGTTTTGAGGTGTTGAGAACACAAATCAACTATTGTTTAATAAAGAATCCACATAGTTATCTATTTATTTTGCTGTTTTTTATATTTTTGAATTTTCAGTCATAAATGTGTAGACTTTTAAGAGCAAGTATAAAAAGGTTTTGGATATAATAAGATTTTCCAACATTAATCTCTTAGATCTTCTGTGCCTCTTTCACAAATAAAAATGAATGACATCAATAGAGGGTCAATTATGCTGTTAAACCAGGATATCCAAAAGGACTTTCATCCATTTGAACTATTTTATCCCTGATTTTGTTTTTCTCCCAGAGGAGATATTTTGCTTGCATTTAGACCTGACATGTGAACCTAAAGAAATGAAAAAGGTATTAAAAAGCAACTTGACCAAAAAAGCCATTGCCCTTGATGGGAGTGGATAAAGGCGGTGGTAAGGGAGATGTAAAAATGATTGAAGGTGATGACAAAGTTTGTGGCCTGGATGGCAGTATTTATGGAACTTAGGAGACTAGGAATGCCGATTATGAGGGCCTATGGGTATCAGAGTGGAGGGTAAATGCTGAGGAAGTAAAAATGTGGTAATGGACAGGGAGTTTGCCCCTACCACCAAGGAGGTGTATTCTGCCATAGAAAGTGCAGTAAAAGAGCTATGTATACTTATATGGTCTGTGTTTTGTGAGGGTTTTTTGTCATCAATATTTGATGTGAAATTCTAAACTGCAATTCTCCTTTCTCAAATGTTTGATTAGGAAATGCATCTACAACCACAACTGTGATAGACAGCAAGAATGGATCTGTGCCCAAGTCACCTGGAAAAGTGCTGAAGAGGACAGTCACAGAGGACATAGTGACAACGTTCAGCTCCCCAGCAGCCTGGCTTCTGGTCATCGCTCTCATCATCACGTGGTCAGCTGTGGCCGTTGTTATGTTTGACTTAGTGGATTACAAAAACTTATCAGGTAAGGTCCGTGAAGTTTGGCTCTTACATGAAAAGAAGCAGTGTTTTCTCCAGCTCGAGTTTTGTTTCTCTTCACCCCACAAATAAAGCATCCTACTGCAAACATGCTTGAAGGCCACTGAGGGCCAGTTCCCATCTTCACCTTTCCTTCTTTTTCTTGTCTATTTTCCTCATAGATCTCAAATGCAGTCTTATTTGAAGAGCTGATCAAAGGCTGAATACTGTAGTCCCATGAGGATAATGATTCTGAAGCATGGTGATGATGGATATTTGGTTTCGGAATAGGGATTTTATCAACCAATAATAAAGGATAATTTGTAGATCTTATACTTGGTTAGTACTCCTTTATAAAGGAGTAAAGTGTAAGGAGTAACATAAAACTAAACCAAACCAAATAAAGCACTTTTGGATAAATGGAAAATTGCGTAAGTCCCCTCACCATCTGGTTCCAAGCTCCCTTCGCAGGTATTCTCTTTGCTCCTCCCATTGCATGCACACCCAGTCACTCGGTCACTCAGCATACTCAGTCCACCCCATGGACAAGCAAAAGTAGTGGAGTGGGTTGCCATGCCCTCCTCCAGGGGATCTTCCCAACCTGGGATTGAACCCACATCTCCTATGTCTTCTGCATTGGCAGGTGAATTCTTTACTACTGAGCCACCCGAGAAGCCCTTGCTCCTCCCACTAAAATACCCTATTTTGAGTTTTCTAATTTGTAATGAGATACTATGACCAACCATGTGTTTTTATAATTTGAAGTGAAATAGGTATAGCACAGAGCTTCCCAGGTGGTGCTAATAGTAAACAACCCACCTGCCAATGTAGGAGACATGGGTTCAATCCCTGGGTTGGGAAGATCCTCTGGAGGAGTGCGTGGCAACCTACTCCAGTACTCTTGCCTGGAGAATCCCATGGACAGAGGTACCTGGCTGGCTACAGTCAGAGGATCGCATAGAGTCAGACACGACTAAAGTGACTGAGCACATACGCATGCAAGAATATCACAAGTAACGAAATTTAGATTTTCACTGTGGCCTATTCAATGTCTGAGTATGTTGTTCATCTCTTTGTTCAAGATCTTTTTGTATTTTTCAAATTATATTTGTTTATTTCCACATCTGCTATGCTCTATTGACTGAGTTCCTTGAGGGAAGGAGTCAGTCAGGTGCTCTGTAAGTATTAAATGAATTGATGAATGAGTTTATGCTGATGCCTTTGTATCACAAGCAAAACCATTTCATCAACCTCTTAATGTGCTCGTTCATATTTGCACTGAGCACCCCCCAACCCACCTGTTCTTTCTTTAGTAGGAGTGGAATCAGTAGAACGCAGAAACTGTTAAGTTGCATTCTATACACTAAGTGATCCTCTATTTCTCATTATGGTATTTTGCTTATTCAACAGTTATTATCATCAAGTATCTACTATATGTGCCAGAAAATGACTAAGTAAAATGACTTAGTCATTTAACTAAGTAAAATGTAACTAAGTAAAATTTAACTAAGTAAAATGACTAAGTAAAAAAAAAAAATTAACTAAGTAAAATGACTAAGCTAGTAGGAGTAAGGGGAAATCATAAAAATATATGCTTGGATTTATTGACATGGAGGTGTGAATGAGTTGACTCTGCCCCCATAGCAGAGTAGCTGGGCTAAAGTGAGCATGTGCATCATACAACAGAGAAACAAGTCCCATGATGTCAACCAAAGCAAAAGGGCTGTTTATATAGAGCCATCAGCATCTGCTTTAAATAGGCCATTGTTTTGATACTTTGTGTAAGGCAGGCTCTTAAGAGAATATACTGTTAAAATGTGAATAATATAAAGTATGACCTAGAATTTTAAATGAAAATCAGTTGGTTACATTCAGGAGATTTCATTTCCCTTGAGCCTAATTGACTGTGATATTTCATCCCTTCTTCTTTAGAATTTCATTCATTCAAATTTTAGAACCAAATATGGTCATAAAATACAGTTCTTCAATTTTTACAGTAGATATATTTTAGAATTGCATGTAAATCTAATATTTGTAAAGTTAATATTTTAATAAGTGTACTAAAGAAATTACTGTTGAATTTGTCCTTAATTACTTGATAAAATGAGCAGCTACATGTAATTAGACTTTCAGGTTAGATTATTTGAATGCAAGATACACTTATAGTCCACAGTAGAGCTTCCTTGGACTATTGCAATGAGGAACTATGGATAATGCCTCTGTTACTGGTATTACATTTGATTGGCAAAAAATAACCTCTTTCTTCTTTCGAGAAGTGCTTATTAAGTACATCTTCTTTGCAAAGACTCTTCCTCCAGTTCTCTGTGTTTATTAATGACTTAACCATCTCTCCATTCCCTGCAAAAAGAAACCTGCAAGTCATCTTTTCAATCTGCTGGGCACCTGATCAATCACCATACTGTATGCCAGCCAACCTTCATACCCCTCATAAATTTGCTTCCTCCTCACATGGCCACGGTCTCCATCACTATACTTTAGACCTTGATTGTCTTTCAAGGGTGCTAGTGCACTTTCTTCTTGCCTGCCTCATCCAGTCTCTCCCGTTTAACATTACCCTTAAGGTATCTTCATAAAACACACATTTCATCATGTATTTTTGCCAAGTACAGATTCCCTGGCATGAAATTCAAGTCCTTGGCTTAGCCCTTTATTTTCATCTTGTGATTCTGCTCATGTGCCCCATTTTACCTCCCACTGCTCTCACCTGTTTTCTTTCCCTAGGAAAACATGCTCTCTCACTCCTCCCCGCCTCCACTCATGCTGCCCTTTCCCCATTCCATGATCCAGTATAGCAGAAAGTGTACGAAAGAGGCTGAGAATGTTTACTCTGGTACTGGATTTCCTCACTGTTATTAATAAAGCCTGATCTTGAAACTTTCTGGCTGTTGTGATGTGAGAAAAGTTGCTTAGAATTTCTTTGCTTCTGTTTCATCATCTGAACAGTGGGGATAATATTAGTACCTAGACAATAAGATTATTAAGGAAATCATTATAAATGAATTTATTTGTGGAGTGTTTAGAACAGAACCTGGTTTATCACAAAGTACTGTATGCATTTTAATATCACTAGGAAGAGATTCACTCCTCTTTTCTTGAAGGATGGATTCATCCCTTTTTTGCTAAACGTTTCCAGATTTCCTAGGAAAAATTCGCTGTGCCATGCTTTTCTTTTCTTAGTCCCTTATGGGCACTTGCATTATCAGCAGCTAACACACTGTATTATTAGTATCTGTTTACTTGTCCATCTCATTCAGAAACTTAAACTTATTCAAGGAAGAAACTCTCTTATTCATCTCTGTACATGAGTGTCTGTCACATAGCATATTTTCTGCTGTATATTGCTTAAAGGAATGAATAATGCTGATATTTTGATTTTGAAATAATTCCTTAATTATGAAGAAATAAACATTTATAATAAAAATTTTATTAAAGCTGGATGGCTTTTGAGCAACTTTAAAAATTGATAAGTAATTTAATTTTTAAGTAGTTTTAATTTGACAAAATTTTGTGTGTGTTAGTCGTTCAGTTGCATTGTACTCTTTGCTACCGCATGGACAATAGCCCACCAGAGTCCTCTGTCCGTAGAATTTTCTAGGCAAGGGTACTGAAGTGGATTGCCATTTTCTTCTTCTTCAGATTTTGGGACTTCCCTAGAGCTCAGTTGGTAAAGAATCTGCCTGCAATGCAGGAGACCAGAATTCGATCCCTGGGTCAGGAAGATAACATGGAGAAGGAAATGGCAACCTAATCTAGTATTCTTGCCAGGAGAACGCATGGACAGAGGAGCCTGGTGGGCTACAAATTGAACAAAATTAGAATAAGAAAATTAAATATGTTTATAAGATGAAATGATACTTGTCATATTTTGTAATAGTCATCTATGGCTGCATGGTAAAGTAAGAGGTTTAAAGAATAATAAATAACTCACCTTACACAGTTTCTGTAGGTCAGGAATTTGGGGATGGCTTAGGTGGGTGGTTCTGATGTAGGGTATATCTGAGGTTGCTATGAAAATGTTGGCTGTGATTGCAGACATCTGAAAATTTTTCTGGGATTGAGGATCCGTTGGCAAGATGTCTCACTCATTCAGCTGTCAAGTTAATGTCGGTTTGTCCTCAAACATCTGGCACCTGGTGCCTCCAGACTGAGTGATCCAAGAAAGAGCAAGACAGAAGTCACAATGCCCTTTATAACCTACACTTGCAAATCACACACTGCCATTTCTGCAAAATCCTTTTGGTCACACAGTTCATCCCTACTCAGTGTTGGAAGAGACTGCACAATGGCATGAGTGCCCACAGGCAAAAATCATTGGGGCCAATGTGGTGGTTGGCTACCACATAGTATATTGTCAGGAAGTTATATTGCCAAGTTATGTATCTTAGGATAAATGCTTATATCTAAAGAAGCAGCGTTTGATTCTCTTACTTGACAAAGAGAGACAGGTGAACAGAGAAGGATGGTGTATTGGAATGGCTGGTATAATGGGACCATATCTAGGAAAATAAATATTCTTCAATGGATTTGAAGTCTTAAAAATCTCAAAACTGAAATTCTCAAGGATATATATATATATATATATATATATATATATATTCTTCAAATAAGAAATTCAAATACTTTTTGCTATGAAATTTGAATAATTAATTCTAGAACCCAAGAAGTATAAGTTCAAGGACACTGTATAATTACAGCATAAAACTTCTAACTCATATTAACCACTGGTTGGATAGGATACATATACTTACATTAAAAATTCTGATTTCTTTTCTCCATTTATTATGTCTTTAACCTCCCTTTTTAATGTTGTTTTTACAACAACAACATTTTTACAGAAAAAAAAAATCATTCACTTCATTGAGAGTTTCAAAATGTAAATGATTCTGTTTTTAATGGTATTTTTAATTGGTACCTTTCAAATATTATTACTATGATGAGGCTTCTGTGCTGCATAATAGTCTTTGAAGTATGTATTGTTAATGTTTAAAAACAAGGTTGGTGGTAGAAGAAAGCATATCAGAAATAGTTCTGAAGGCCAGGCAGGTTTACTATCCTTGGGCTCTGAATTACTCTCTGGCACTGGAGAAAAGTAGATAAACAACTCTAAGATATTAAAAAATGTTTACAGAGAAATAAAAATCTGTTTTCATAAGCAAGTACTGGATTGGGAAGAATGATTCTCATCTGGGCAAAATTTTCTCAATTCCTTATTTTCTGAATTTGATTTGGTTGATCTGTGTATAATCTACTTGTGAAGTACTAGTAGAAGTGGCTTTTAATGTGTGCTTAATTCAAAAGACTGGGTTCACTTATATCTCTATAGCCTACAAGTTAGCATTACTAGGTGGTTACATTTTCTTGTCTGTAAACTAGAGATGGCACCTTGATTCCTGGTCTGCAAAATTTGTGACTTTGCTTCATCTTTTCAAATAGGACAAATTTTAGGACACCAAAATCAGATACTAGATAAGAGATTTCACCTACCGGTCACTTCTTACTAAATGTAATGTTGAAACACTATGCCAATAATACTATTGTCTACTTTGATCAGAGTAGAGTCGCTATAAGTAATGTAAAATAGGGAATTTATTTTATGTGACTTGCATATAAAGACTGCTGATTAAGCAGTCTAGATGAGGCTGTTGTAATTTATCTGGTACAGGGTCAGAAGTCAGCAGAGTTGAAGATAGGGTAAAAGAGAAACATATCTTTTTCTTCTCTCTTTCTAAATTCTTGGCTAAGGCCCCTCTAGCAAAAGACAAATTAACAAGAGAAAGGCATTCAGATTTATTTAATATAAGTTTTATGTGACATAGGAGCCCTTCATAAGGAAATGAAGACCTTAAGAGGCAGTTAGACCTGAGCATTTTAGTGCTTGCTTTGATGAAAAGTGGTAAAAAAATGTGACAGGACCAAAAAGGGTCTGAGCTAACTGTAGTGAGCTGGAGGACACAGTGAGGGCTGTTCATTCAGATTCCTCTGGACTTCTGGGGACAAGGACGTTGCTTTCCTCTGGGCATAGTGGGTGCCGTCTCACAGGAGGGTTTATGACCTGCTTCAGAGGAAGATCAGAAAATTCTTCTTGCACATGCTCTTTGTTTAATTCTTCCAACTCAGTATGCTATGGAGCCACAGATTGGGGTAGCATATCCTAAACTCCTTCACTGAAAAGGACAGATGGAAATAGAGTAGGGGAGACTAAGGACGAATGGAACCCTCGTTTGACTCTTACCGCCTCTAATTACGATGATGTGGGTGAGCTTCAGTATAAGCTGGTGCCTTCCACCTTGGGAACACACAAGCCTTAGAGCAGGGTTTCGAGATGCTGAAGGAGGAAATCCAGTGGGAACTCAGAGAAGCAGTCCACTGCTGTCACCGGTCAAGATCAGCCTGTATGTTTATCGTAATGTGCATCGCATGAGAGGTGACAAAGCTGCTCTGCACCAACCTTCAGAGAATAAACAGTGGCTATGACTTCTATTTTGTCTTCCACAGCTCCTATAAATTTCTTTCACACCCAGCGGTTACCTGGAACATTTATATAAGGGAATCCTGGGAACAGTTCCAATTAGAGATTGGACAGCACCCGAAGCCACACGAAGCCACACCATAGGATGACTGTATCATCCAAAACAGGACACCTGCAAGAGTGGAATGGAGATCACAAGGCTGCTAGAGGCCTTGCCCCCAAGCTTCTGTAGACTCAGCCAGAGGTCCTTCCAGAAAACAGAGGGGTGTCCTGATAATTTAATGACTCAGGATTAGAATTTGTGGTCTTTGTTGGTACTCCTTATAGACTTCTTTTTCTTGTTTACAGATACAAATTTCTCTCTAAACAATAAATGCAAGCAAATAGGATTGCTAAAGAACTGACTACAAACTTAGAGGTCTTTGTGGATGTTAATGATTTTCCTCCAGGTCAGAATGTACAGGAATAAATTGTAGTGATTTGTGGCTTTTCTTAACTTAAGAACAAGGGTCATAATTTTTTAGCATCTTCATCCATAAGAAGGGAAAATCATTATATGGCTATATCCAAGGGGTCTCAAAGCACATAAAGTGATTTTTTGCAAGCATTCCACAAAATATTTCAAAACAATTTTCAAAAAATAGAGAAGATAATCTATGTAAAACATACCTGCTTGGCACATAGGAAGCACTCATTAAATGTAACTTGAATTTGAATCTTATTACCAGGAAGTAAGATCAGTAATCTGAGAAGAGAGCCCGCAAGAATATGATGGTAAGAAGCATCAATTTCTTATGAAAGTCTTGCAGACATCTCCTGATGTGCCTTTTAAATAGATTTTCTAATGAGGTGTGCCATTTATCTACTGCTCTTGAAAATTAATTTCCCTGATTTTTCTTCCCCTGGCACTTAGCCCAGTAAAACAGGTGCACTGTTGTCAGGGTATGAGTTTAGATGAGCAGAATGACTTAGGGAAGACCCAAAGTCAATCAGAATGTTTAAATTTAACATTTAATAGTTATGTACATATGTATATGTGTGTCTCTGTGTGTGTGTGTATAGAAATGACTGTGTGACTGTATATATATGAATATATTATTGCATTTCAGGAGACTTGGAAAACTGGAACACTAAATGCAACATTTTAGACTTTATCAGTTCTCCTGTGTACTGAGTTTTCAAGAATAGTTGACATTTTGTGTGCTTCTTATTCTGATTCAAGTCTTATCTCCAACCCCACATTTTCTGTTCAGTGTCCCAGGCTTATTTAGTCCTCTTGGTCACCATATCTAAAAGGATACATTTCATTACTTAATTCCAATCTGCCCTTAAACACCTTAAGGAGATAGCAGTTTTTGTAGTCCAATGGTTCCCAGATCCTAATCAAATTTTGTTGATTCTTCATGAAATGAAGAAAAAGATAAAGAAGAATTTATCCACTTTAAAGATGTGTCCTTATTTCTATTATTTATATATTTTTGATCTTAAAATTCTCTTTTGAAATGATGATAATGGCAGGTTTTTTAAATGACATTTTCTTACAAAATAAAAAGTTAACAATTCGATGTTGGGCTCCAGGTTTTTGCTGGTGGCAGTTTTCAAGGTCAGAAAAACCCAAATTTGATACCAATGCTCTATTCCATTCATTTGAACCTTGGCAAATGATACTGTATATTTATAAATGCATCTAGTTGGATACAATTATAAATCATATCAAATGTTAATACCCACTTTTCAATTGTCCAAGTATTAAATATCTTTTTGTGCTGTGCTTGGATTCACTTCCTTAGCGAAACCTTTTCTGAACTTTCAATCTAAATCAAGGTACTCTATCCTAATTCCCCATTATATCATGTACTCTTTACTCACAGCACTTATTACAAGTTGTATATCTTTGATTGTATGTGATTATTTATTTAATATCTCTCTTCTCCACTGATCTGTTAGTTTTGCAAGGAAAGTGACTGTTTTATCTGCTTGATTTTTCTAGTACTTAGAAGTATTTAGCACTGTGAGCTCAATAAACATCTGAATGAATGCTAAGATGAAAGAATGAATATATAAGTAAATAAATAAAGGAAAATGTGATAGCATTTTTTACACTCTGAATGCTGAGTAATGAGCATAGCTGTTCTTCTTGATGACTTTGAAAGTGTTAGGATTCACTTTGTAAACTTCTGTTTCCCTGATTGAAACTTAAGCATCTCACAGTAAAGATTGTCTCATTTATCTTACTATTCTTGTTAGCCTGCTGACTGCCTGCCACACATTGTTCAGTACAATTTGTATGAGCTTAACAGGAGTTATTTGCTAAGCATATATAGCCAGCAAACAAGCAAAACCACAAGACAGCAATAATAAAAGAACATATGGCCTTCAAGACCCAAGTGAAGTGGTGGAGTACAGGCTCCGGACCAAAGCCCTCACTGCAGTTAGTAGCTCTGTAGCCATAGAAGCATGACTTGTCTGTGCCTCAGTTTCATTCTCTGTAGGCAATGATAGTATCTGCTTCATGTGGTTCTGTGAACACTGAATGAGGTAATATATACCAGACACTTGGAATTTTGAATGGCACATAGTAATTGTTAGATAAATTGTAGTTAGTATTATTTTAATTTATTCTTCATGACTTTAAGCATATTCAGTGTTTCAGAAAGATGAATAGGCATATTTCAAAAAGATGGATTGACTACATGCTTTCCAATTTTAAATATCATTTGAATATACATAGATTTTCCCAGTTATACAATAGAAATACAATGATTAAAGTATTCAATTTTATTTTTACACTGAGGGAATGTTCTAGCCTTTCTGAAATAGTTTGTTATTTTTGTATGATATGTAGTAAGTACATAATTCATGACCCTACATGCTACGTTTTAATGTGGTGAAAATAACTTTAAAATTATTTCTTTGGCTAACATAGTGATAGAATAGCTAAAGAGAATGTATAATCAAGAGTTTCTCAAACTAAACCTTGACTTGATGAAATACATGTTTATTAAATCATTAGTCAGAATATGCTAATTGCTGTATTAACCTCAAATTTAATTTCTTTCTTCTTCACTGGTCTGCCAAGTTTATAACATACTGATCCAAGTAAGTCATATAACTGGAGTACTATGGTATTTTAACTCTTCTTCTGCTACCAGAAAATTAACTCTGTAGCTTGGAAAAAAATCTGTAGAAATTTACTAATATAAATCTACAGAAAACTTGCTTTCTCATTCCTTATTAATTCATGTAGCAATCGGATTGTATTTATATTTCAAATATACTTTTCTAAGAGGAAGAAAGTTAATTTTTTCAATTCATATAATAGCATCCACACCATGCTTATTAATAAAAGTATAATAAGGCTCTTAAATTTTTCTATAGATGCTTGATAAGAAAAAAAAGCAACAGCCAAAAGTTGTTTGTGATTTTTATTTCAGAATAAAAAATGCCCTTGGATATAAAATGACATGGATGTAGCTCCAGCTAGCTGGAAATATTCCAGGCTTAAACATCTGCAACGCAATTTTGCCAGCAAAAAAATTGGTTGATTGGGGTCATATTGAGAAAGAAAGGTGAAGTGTACATTTATTTGCATTAATGCTTCTTACTACCTCAAAAAGTAACAGTTGAGATACAGTAAAGGACAACTTAGAATCATACTGTGAAACTGTTTAATACTGATATAATCACACGATTTAAACTAAAGTTGCTTGTGTTTAATTTTATTAAGTTTCCACACAAGTGCATATTTCTAAAATATTTAACTTAGTTAATAGTGAAGATGAGTGTGGGAAAATTTCAGTTGCAAAAATGTTAAAAATCAGAAGGAAAATACCTCAGATGTTGAATGGCAAGAATTCGAGCTATACTCTGACTATTCAGATGTAGATTAGAAAAAGTCATGGTCATTTCCTCAGGCAGTCAATAAGACAATGAACTCACTAAGTCAGTCAGTTCAGTCACTCAGTCATGTCTGACTCTTTGCGACCCCATGAATCGCAGCATGCCAGGCTTCGCTGTCTATCACCAACTGCTGGAGTTTACTCAAACTCATGTCCATCGAGTTGGTGATGCCATCCAACAATCTCATCCTCTGTCGTCCCCTTCTCCTCCTGCCTTCAGTCTTTCCCCGCATCAGGGTCTTTTCTGATGAGTCAGTTCTTTGCATCAGGTGTCCAAAATTATTGGAGTTTCAGCTTCAGCGTCAGTCCTTCCAATGAATATTCATGGACTGGTTGGATCTCCTCGAAGTCTAAGGGACTCTCAGGAGTCTTCTTCAACACCACAGTTCAAAGGAATCATTTCTTCGGCACTCAGCTTTCTTTGTAATCCAATTCTCACATCCATACGCGACTACTGGGAAAAAACATAGCTTTTACTAGATGAACCTTTTTCAGCAAAGTAATGTCTCTGCTTTCTAATATGCTGTCTAAGTTGGTCATAGCTTTTCTTCCAAGGAGCAAGCGTCTTTTAATTTCATGGCTGCAATCACCATCTGCAATGATTTTGGAGCCCAAGAAAATAAAGTCTGTCACTGTTTACATTGTTTCCCCATCTATTTGCTATGAAGTGATGGGACTGGAAGTCTTGATCTTAGTTTTCTGAATGTTGAGTTTTAAGGCAACTTTTTCACTCTCCTCTTTCACTTTCATCAAGAGGCTCTTCAGTTCTTCACTTTCTGCCATAGGTCAGTGTCATCTACGTATCTGAGGTTATTGATATTTCTCCTGGCAATCTTGATTCCAGCTTGTGCTTCCTCCAGCCCAGCGTTTCTCATGATGTACTCTGCATATAAGTTAAACAAGCAGGGTGACAATATACAGCCTTGACGTACTCCTTACGAACTCACTAAAATTGCTTGAAAATCAGGCTCCTAGTTTTTCTTTGCTTTAAATGCATTTAAGTATCTACATCTGCAAGTATTTTGTTTTTTTTTTTTCCAAATTATAACTCAAATGGGTTTTGTTTTTTAGTATCTGATGCACTTCACGGGCTTTGTGTTCACCCTTTATCTTTTGCATCATTTTTACTAACAGATGGAGCAGTCTGACCTTGCAATCTAATACGGGCAGTATCCAGAGCACAGAGGGAGGAGAGAGAGACAGGAAGAGGATGATGAGAGAGGTGGAGAGAAAGGGAGAGAAAATGATTTGGAGATATGTGTTTATCAGCGATGTTAAAAGATATACTAAGCCAAATTCAAAATATTAAGAATATGAGCAAAAGCTGATTCATATCAGACTGCACCAAACCACAAGTGATTAGCAGTGCTCTGGTGACAAGACCTTGGAAAAAACTTATATAGAGAAGTGTGCTGTATGTTGTCATATCTGACTTTTGTGACCCCATGGACTGTAGCTAGAAAGGCTCTTTTGTCCATGGGATTTCCCCAGCAAGAATATTGGAACAGGTTACCATTTCTGTAGGGTATAGTTGGGGCCGAGGCAGAAAAGGAAAGACGACCTCAACAGAAGTAGGTTACCTTTACTCAGGCAAGGAGGGGCGACAGTCGGCCTAACAACCAGGCTGAGCGCTGAGAGGGAACAGGGAGGCTCCATATTTATAAGGAGGTTTGTGGAAGCGATAAGGGAAACGTTAATCAGGCGGATATTTTGAGTATTCTTTTCTTGAGATGACATTCGTAGTTGGGCAGAGGGTGATAAGTCTTCTGGGCAGGTGTAGGGGGTGGAAGGTTTCTGGACAGGGGTTGATAAGTCCCAGATAGATGCAACCAGCCTGGAGCATGAGGGTGGAACTAAAATTCTGTTTTGTTTTCTCCAAAGTTAGATGATTCAGCAAGGGGCCTTTGAGACTGTTGTTCTCTTTTCTAGGCCCAAAAGACTCCTTCAATTTCCTACTCCAGGGGATCTTCCTAACCCAGGAATGGAACCCAGATTTCCTGCATTTCCTGCATTGTCAGACTGATTCTTGACCAGTGTACAACCTAGGAGAAATTGTAAAGAATCTGCCTGCAGTGCAGGAGACCAGGGTTTGATCCCTGGGTTGGGAAGATCACCTGGAGAAGGGAAGGGCTACCCGCGCCAGTATTATTGCCTGGAGAATTCCGTGGACAGAGGAGTCTGGCAGGCTATAGTCCTTGGGATCACAAAAAGTTGGTCAGGACTGAGTGACTAACACTTCCACACCTAGAAGCAGGGGCAGAAGCAAAGGAAGGGAGTCATTTGGTTGGCTGCAGCCGAAGCCTTGCCTTATTTGGGAAGTGCTAGCTGACTCTTTGCAACTTGTTGTCCTTAGATCTGATTTCTTAACCTTGAGGCATTTAAAGGCTTTAGTTTTTGTTTGCTTACAAAGGCTGCTATGGTCTTAGAACCACCTGTCCAATGGCTTTCTAACAGAGAAGTACAAGTTACTGCTTCAGGAAGTTCTTGCTTTTTAAAAGGGATTATTACTCTTAAAGAAATATGTGTGGGGGTGGGTGTGGTATGATAGGAGAAGGCCTCATGAAGGTGTGTTTTCAATGTTGCTACATCTAAATATTTCTAGGTTTAAATGACATCTCATTCCTGTATCTTCAGTCTTTGCTGTATTCCCCCTTTCCGTTCTACATATGTTTATGTGTTTTCTAACTTGAAAAAACCGACAAATTTCCCTCACTTCCCTATATCCCTATTTAGCTCTTTATGCAAACCTTTTGTTTCTGTCCCTGTAGCCAAGCCCCTTTAAGAGATAATCTGACACTATTCTATCACTCTGCGGAAATGTTTCAAATATACACTTGATTTCTAAATAAAGAAATGGAACAGATGAACAAAAGAACAAGTTGCATAGTTATCTTCATCTCAGTTAAATCTTGCAGTACTAGAACTGTTGACTGACACTTGCTTATCAAAAACATGAACTCTTATGATTTTTATTCTTTTCCAATTGTTTTTATTTTATTTTTATTTAAATGTTTTATTTCTTGTTGTATAGCCTGTTAACAATGTTGCAATTGTTCAGGTTCAACAAGAAAGAGTTGGGGGGAGACTGGACACATATATATGGATGACTGGGTAGCTTTTTTGTGCACCTCTTATGACTTATAAACTTCTTTAGCACCGTTAGCTTCTTTCCCCTGTTAGACAATACCACCTTATTCCATTGCTGTGGTGACTTTGTGTTTCCCATACAAGTGATGAGGAAGTTGCCATCATATTTAGTCTGCTTATCTTCAGTATATGGCTTTCAGTCTAATAACAGGGTCAGCCCTTCCTTAAAATGGTCAGATAGTTAGATTAAAGGCCAAAAGCAGTGATACAGTTCTAAACAATTAAACCATCCAAGATAAGTTTTAAGAAATGCATTATTCCCACCATGGGAGTCAGTAAGTGATTTTTATTTTGAAAAAAAAAAAAAAAATGAGCTCATCAGTGTTTTTATTTTCCTCTTAATTGACCTACTTGCTCAGAAGTTTGCTTATAACTGACCTTCACACATAATAACTTCCCAGTTCACATCTTTGTCCCTAATCGCTCCCCAGTTTTAGAAAGATAATCAGATGGAGCATCAAACTCAAAATTCCTCACTGGGCTGATTGTATTTCTTTCTAGGCCTGCCTCCTAGATTCCAAATCCAGTTTCCTGTTTCTTCAATTAGAAACTCGAGACTCCTCACACTCTTTCCCCACTACTCATGAACATTCAGTGATCAAAAAGAACTGATTCAACTTTCTAAATGTCTCTTGATTCTGCTTGTACTCTGACCTTGTCTCTATAACTCCTGCCTTAGTTTCCCCCAAATTGTTAGAGTGGCTTCATATTTTCTCTTTGCCTCTAATCTTACTTCTGCCTCCTTGCTCATTCTTCGGTCAGACTACTGCAAATTGCAAATCTCATTTTATTATTCCCCTGTTTAAAATTTTAGATGTATTCCTTTACATATAAGTATGTATATGAAAGAAATACATGAAATAATGAAAGGATAAGTCAATATTAACAAAATTAGGTAGTTGTCAAAGGAAGAGGACACTACAGCAAAAGATCAGAATAGCAACACAATTTTCTCTCTTTCTTTCTTTTAAAAATATTTATTTATTTCTTTGTCTACGACACTGGGTCTGAGTGCAGCACTCAAGATCTTCAATCTTAGTTGCGGCATGTGGGATTTAATTCCCTGACCAGGGGTTGAATATGGGGCCCTGCATTGGGAGCACAGAGTCTTGGCCACTGGATCAGCAGGGAAGTCCCACAATTTTCTTAAGATGTGCTCTTAAATGATTTTTGACTTAGAACTCATAAACAGTTTTTTATATTTTAAATAATTTAAGCCCTAAAATCTGAAAACACACTGAAGCAAATGAATCTTAACTATATATGAAGTTATTGGCATAACCAGAGAAAATAATTACTTCAAGTAACTTTAAAACATACAATTCAGACTCTCTGTCCTTATTGTGGTATAGTTCAAGTACAAAAAGAAATGAAAAGATATCTGAAGCTCCCTTTGCTGCTTTTATTGTTATTAGTAGTATTGATGTCATTTTATTTGAAATTCTTATTGGTATACGGTAGAAAAAATGAAGTAATTAATTCAATCGATATTATTAAGAAATGAGATTTTCAACAGAAGAGAAGTGTATCATAGCTGAAAAGGTGGGCGAAAATTCCAGATTTTATTTGGAAATATCACTGTAAACACATGCCTTTTTTTGAAATTTAATATTTCTTGCCACAACAATCCAACTCAATGAGCACTGCTGCTAATCAAATTTTAGTCTCAAAATACCATTTCCCAATAAAAAGAACCATGACTCCTTCAAGAAGTAGCTGATTCCAGACTTTGACAAAAGAAAGATAAAAACAAACTTTGGACATTTTTTGACCTCAAACAAAAAACTATCAGACAAATGATGGAAAAGACATGTTGTTATGCCCGATGTCCGAATCCCCGAGCGGGAAGAAAAAAAGGCTTTTAAGACAATGCAACTCGCAAAAAAGGGAAGTTTATTACTGACTCGAGCCAGGGCTTTTTGCCTCACCCATCACAGTGGTGCAGGGTCAGAAGAAGCCCCGAGCCCAAGCTGTTAGCAAATTTATAAGATATGCATAAGCAATTAGTAGCTGGCTTAAGCGGATTGGTTACATGTTTGTAAAGCAATTTTATTGGTACAGACTTTCGCGGGCTTTTTTAAACCTGGGCGTTCGCGGGCTTTTTAGTTTTTCCTTTGTCTCTTACTGGGCGCATATTGATTGGCTGGCTCCAGGTTACCTGATGCGGGTAGGGAATCTTACCATTTCGGGGGAAGCTAAAACTTAATCCAGGCTGCCTGTCATGGTATTAACCCTGGCAGCCTCACATTCCCCCCTGTCTTCTTGTTTCTGTGGAAGGCCCAATCATGGGTCATTTATCTGTGGGGGCAGTTGAATATTGAGATCTGAGTAACATTAGGTGGACAGACAGGCAGTGTGTTTTTCCTAACAACTTTCCCTTGAGAGAGACTTCATACTCAAGATGCTTTTTGGGAATTGGGGCAGAGGTCTCTTTCTTCTGTAACTTCTTCTTGCTGTGCCTGGGCGTAGGCCTGCCTGGCAGAGCAGAAGTCTCTCTATACCTGACCTAAGTTGGGGTGTCTTATATCTGAAACCAGCTTTTATTTTTGTAATAACAGCAACTTAGTTTGAAACTGTTGGCGCCTCTCAGAGATAAAATAGACAGTTGCCAAACAGGAGACTTAACAGGATGGTCATCACTGGTCTCCAGAAACAGGAGGCAACATTTGGGGTGATTTGCTGGTGGTCAAGCAACAGAGCTGTGTTCCAGGAATTTTGTGTTTAGTCTGAAGTTACCATATTTTACCTGGGTGGGGGCTCTAGTTCTGTAGAAGAACTCAAAAGACATTGTTATGCATATATTTTTTTTTTTTTTTTTAGTAGGAACCAGGACCTGTCTCAAGGCTGTACCACCATTTGATTGTTTCCCCTCTGTTTTTATATTTTTTTCTTTCTCTGATTGGCAATTGTTTGAATCTACCCGTTGGAACTCAGGGAAGGTCAAGGAGGCTGAATAAAGCCTATATTTTACAGTACAGCAGATCTGTACTCCAGAGTCGCCACCCCGCAGAGTCCTGTTTAGTTTTATTTAGGGAACAGGGCAACTATGACTGTGATAACTTTTTGTCAAAATGGGGCATAGGATCGCCTCAGCTTGGAGAAGAGACATTGAATTGGAAGTATTCTTGAGTTTTAAGTCTTAGATCTGAGTCTTGTATGATTAAAATCTCAATCTCTTGGTCTGCCATTTTGTTGTAACATACCCAGTTAGTAGTAGCTGGAGAAGGGATAACTGGAGTTTTAATAGACAAAGTAAATCTCTTTCTTTTAGAAGAATAGGCCTGAAATCCAGTCCGGACCTGGCACTTCAGGGAGACTTGTAGCCAGGTGGCCAGTTGCCTAGTTTTATAAAAAGTAAGATAGAAGTTACTAGCTTTCAGCAGACACTTTTGAGAATGGTAGCATCTAAGCCTGACACGACTCAGAAAACTCAAGTGTCTAGCAATACAATGTCTAATCTGAAATTATACACATAGTAACACCTGGTTATTTTCCAGGATGTCTGAACCATAGCTGAGTACTCTATTTTGACTTTTAATTGTAAAATTTTTCTTTAATAGCCAAAGCAGATGGCACCATTAATGATGTCAGTGTTTCTCTAGGTATGAGAAGATGCAAGAATTGGGACTCATAAAAATCTCTTGAAAAGATCTAACTATCTGAAGGCCTGTTCTGCCAGTTTTTTCCAGAGCACGGAGCGCCTCATTCCTTATCTTCACCCTGAACTCCTTTCAGGGCCGTTGAAAGTCGGCAGTTGCAGTGGCCATGATATAATCACTGTAGATGTAGATGGCAAGTGTCAATCTTCAATTGGCAAAGCCCCTTTTTGCTCACAAACTTGACGACGACTTTGAGGGGGGCATTTCATGACCATTTTATCCCATGGTGCTGAGAATGTCCATTCTCAGGTTTGGCAAAGATTTTGTCGACCGGCTTCTCAATGTGCTGTTACTGGATTAGGCCATAAAACAGTATCTAAAATTCTCTGGACCACCTGTCTTACTAGCCTCTTGGTCCAGGAAAACATTTCCTCTTGTTGCTTTTTCTCATATCTAGAGTTACACTGTCATATCATCGATTTTATAAGGAACTATATATTATTTTATCAGAGGCCTCAGTCACACATTTGGCAGTGTAAGAAACAGCAATTTTGTAAAACAGGTGAAATACAAAGAACATAGCCAGCAGTATTAGTAAAGTCACGAGTAAGACTTAAGAGCTTCCATTAGATGTAGCCCAGTATATCCCAGGTCGTCTGACTTAGTCTACTCTGTACGAATCTTTATTTTTCAGGGAAATTATACATTGGCACCACCATCTATAACGCACATAGCCCAGTTTTTTTAGTGTTACTAGACTGATTATCCTTAGTATGATTTAATTGTTTTTAACACAGAGGAGACTTTAAACCTAAATTACCATAGCTTAGTGTTATTTATATAAATTTATCTCATAATTGTGGGAGACTTTTTTTTTTTTCTTTGCTAAAACTTTTTTGTTGCTCTGATTTAGCTTGAGGAATAGAAAAAGGCTCAAATTTATGGCCAGAGTCAGAGTAGGCATTATTAATTGGCCCAGTGAGGGGATCTCGTCTAGTAGTATCACAGTGACCTGAATATGACTATAATTTTCTTTTTTTAAGTAAATTTCCTCAGGGCCAACCAGTTAGAGTCTTGTAGTAGAGAAATTTACCAAGGTAACCCAGAACTAGATACAGGTAATTGGCCACAAACCCACCAATTGGATTGATTTTTAAAACTAGCATAGGATCAGGCCTATGATAGAAAAGCATTTGATTTGTATGCAAAGGTCTAAGAAGTCAAGAAAACATTATAAATGATCATACAAAGCAGATCCAGCATCTTGGGCAAGCTGTCTATCTCTGATGTCGTTGTCGTCTCATCCTGGTGTACTGTAGTTTCTCTTCAGTTTTATTGTGCATGATGAGCTAGTTAAGAGTACCTGATAAAAAGTCTTTCCATCCAGGTTGGAGACAGTCTCTTAAATTATGTCTTTTTCCAGTCCTGGTTGCAGGCCACGAGGCATCTGATCTTTATCCAAAGATAGATTACTGAGATAAGCTTTAGAAACAAACTTTTACATTAATATCACATAACAGCAAAGAACTATCTGAGAAATGAGTCTTACTACATGCAGACTTCTATCAACAAACTGGGATTTAACATTTATGTACCTGTTAGTGAGATAACCTTCTTAGCTCATTTGTTAAACTTACTGGAAACCTAAGAGACCAAATTATTTTTATAACTAGTTTGAGAGGAAGGTTTTTTTTTATTTCCGGAAAACACACGATTTAAACCTGTAATTTTTAGATAGAAACCATAAAAGTTATAAGCATATTTGCTGGTTCATTTAGTCTTTTGTTAACTTTTGTAAAGTCATCAGGTTTTTTATTAGAATACCAAGACGTATCAGAATGTTAAGAACTCCATACACTTTTTAGGATATCTGTATTATAAATTTTTCATACATTATAACATGAGCAGATTTATTACTCATTTGATAATCTTTTTCATGTAATTTAACCAACTAAATAAACAGTTTAATATCTCTCTTTGGGGTGTTTTAGGGGCCCACTGAAACACCCCAAAGTTAGCTAGATGTCAAAGGAACTTCAAAAGAATTTAATTTAGGAAGTTTTATCGAAAAGATCAATTAAAAGCTTTAGAACATTTGGTCAGATTTAGTCAATGCTGATGGGTGTATCATTTAGCTTGTTGATATGTCACAATGGGTGTAAATACCAAGGCTCAAGGTCTAGTGAAAGTCAGCTCAGCCACTTGGACCTAATTGGTTCTAAGCAGTTTTCTTACAACCAGGTCATTTTTAACAAAATCTACTTATCTAATTAATTGTAATTTAATTTTAGAAAATCTTGATCATGCATAACTCTTTTTACTATTTTTTTATACTTTACTGAAAGCACACTTCTTGCTTTCTTTTAGCAATCAAGAGCTAACTTTTATTAGCATTTTATAGATTGGTGAGCATAAATACCAGTGATAATTTTTAAAACTCTTGCTTTTTTAAAAACATTTTAGGATGGCATGGAACATTATTTATTTATAGTCTCAAATCTCTTTTGTTTTTCTGTAAAAAGAAATTAGTGTTTAGTAGTAAATGTTTTAAAATCTTATTTCATTTGGAAATGACCTAATTATTTAGACACACACACATATAAACCTGGCAGTCCTCATCAGACACTCTCTTAAATACAAGAATGCAGTCTCTCAGAAAACCTTTTATAGAGACACAAAACTTCAGATGTCTTCAAAGATTTTAAAAGGAGGAAGGGAAGCCAGGTTGAAAGAAGGAGGAGGAGGCGGGAGAGGGGGCAAAGGGGTGGACTTACAGACGTCTCCTGCCACCTGCAGACACCCAGGCGTTACAGGAATTTTCCTGGGCTTTTAGAAAAGGGAGACCAGAGACAATGCCGGCACACACACAAACACGGAGAGCCGAAGACAAACACACAGACAGACAGACGTCGGCCGACGACACAGCGCTGGGTTTTCGGGCCCCCCGTATTTTTTTTTTTTTTTTTTTTTGCCTCCCGGTAGCCGATTTACTTTACCGAATGGCGTCCGCTGTTCACCAGACTCGGGGTCGGGAGAGGAACTTTTTTTCCCGCGGAGTCGGCTGCCTCCCAGCGCGTCTGCTGGCCTTGGCCTTACGCCGCCTGGCCCCCCCCTTTCTAGAAAGCCTTCCTGCAGAGTCGGCTGCCTCCCAGCGCGTCCGCTGGCCTTGGCCTTACGCCGCCTGGCCCCCCCCTTTCTAGAAAGCCTTCTTGCAGAGTCGGCTGCCTCCCAGCGCGTCCGCTGGCCTTGGCCTTACGCCAACTAGTCCCCCTTTATAGAAAGCTTTCCTTCTGCACCAGATACGTACCCTTCTGCTCCCCAGCAGGGCCTTGAATTTACTCTGGTCCTTCCTGAGCACCGGTGTTATTTTTTTATCCTTCCCCTTTGTCCTGTAAGCGTTTTTTTCTCCCAGTCAAGGCATCCCGGACGAGCCCCCAAATGTTATGCCCGATGTCCGAATCCCCGAGCGGGAAGAAAAAAAGGCTTTTAAGACAATGCAACTCGCAAAAAAGGGAAGTTTATTACTGACTCGAGCCAGGGCTTTTTGCCTCACCCATCACAGTGGTGCAGGGTCAGAAGAAGCCCCGAGCCCAAGCTGTTAGCAAATTTATAAGATATGCATAAGCAATTAGTAGCTGGCTTAAGCGGATTGGTTACATGTTTGTAAAGCAATTTTATTGGTACAGACTTTCGCGGGCTTTTTTAAACCTGGGCGTTCGCGGGCTTTTTAGTTTTTCCTTTGTCTCTTACTGGGCGCATATTGATTGGCTGGCTCCAGGTTACCTGATGCGGGTAGGGAATCTTACCATTTCGGGGGAAGCTAAAACTTAATCCAGGCTGCCTGTCATGGTATTAACCCTGGCAGCCTCACAATGTTTATTGAAGTATTTATGGATCTTGGATTAAGAATTTAAGCATCTAAGATTTGCTTTAAAATATTTAGTAAGCCAGAAAAAAGAAAAGGGGTGGAAGAGAAGAAATATATAACTGTGAAAATGTTGATAATTAATGAAGCTAAGTGTGGTGAATTTGTGTTGTGTCCCTTTGGCTAAGATAAGACTGTGTCTTCCAGAATTCCCTCGTCTGCATAGTTGTGGGTTTGTGTGAGCCCAAAGATTCATTGTGTGGGACACTTGAGAGGCAGAGGCAAGCAGGACCACGAAGGTCACTGCAGCGGACCAGGCGCGTTTGCACATGTCTGTTGTCACTGATCCCTCGGCTCACCTTGCCGGCCTGGTGACAAACAGCTCCTCCTGCCGCAGCCCCAGCTCCTGCCAGAGCCTCCTTTTGGCTTTGTAAGTCCTGGCCGAGGTGCACAGTTAGCTCCAAGAGAAGCGTTACAGCTTCTCCTCTTTGCAGAGGGAGGCTTGGAGGTCATACGACCGATGCAGTTTCTGTTGTGTTATCAGCCTTCCCAGGCCCCATGTTCCACCACCCCCTTCACTTTTCACCCGGTTTTGGTTCCCAAGTGCCTCTTGTTCCCTGTTCAGACCCCAGCACCACAGGCATTAGTTAAAATCATTCATAATGTGGTGACTATTAGAAGTACCGTAGGAATTTTATGAATCCAGCTTTTTATATCACCATATTTTGAGGGTTATTCATTGAGGGTAAGGATAAAAGATTATAAGGAATTTCAACCTCTCTACGCTATCTGTGTAAAAATCTAGTGGAAGGAAAATCTATACAAGAGACACTTGATTTTGAAGTTAAATTATTTATGTAATTCAGGGCAGGAGATTACATACAACTTTTCACAATGTTTTTATACTTTTAAAATATAACGTCTGTTATTGAGTATGGCATTGTCATGGTACTCATTTGTAAAAGATGTCATTTAAACACATCAAAATGAGATTTCGTCAAACACTTTTCTCTGCAAAAACATCTGAAAGATGCTATATAGGAGCATCTCACAAATTATTCATGACTTAATTGTGTTCCTGCGTGATAAATTACTTTAGTCATGTCCGACTCTGTGTGACCCTGTGGACTGTAGCCCAGAAGGCTGCTCTGTCCACGGGATTCTCCAGGCAAGAATACTGGAGTGGGTTGCCATGTCCTCCTCCAGGGGCTCTTCCCCACCCAGGGATCGAACCCAGGTCTCTTACATCTGTTAGTGGTAGGTGGGTTCCCTCCCAGCAGTGCCAACCCAGAGTTCCTTCTCAGAAAGGAACAAATCTAATATTTATATTTCTTGCTAAATGACAAAATGTAAATTAATACAAAACTCATTTTAACCTATATATTCAATTTCAAAGAAATATTGCAACATAGATTAAAGTTCATATTTTTGTCCATGTGAGAATCTGTTACTTAATGCAAAGCATGTACTACGGTAGTTGAATTTAATTTTCTTTGGCCTCTACTCCATTTTATTATTATTTTTACCTTTGCTTCTTCCAAACCCATATCAGTCATATCCACTTCTATTAACTCTTCACTGTAAATCATTTTGAAGTGCTACTATAAGTGGTTTTAAGGAGAGGATATTAAAAAATGGGCTCTCAAAATACTTCTTGGATAGAAAAGCTATTTTTAGAAAAGCTATTTTAGGGCCACAATTTTTCACTATGTTGGTTACAACAAAAGTGGCTTACTGGATACCAAAATATCAGGTGTTCTCTCTAGAACTGAAGCAGTCATACAAATATATAGTTATTTGCTGAATTTTTCAAGAGGAAGTAATGGGAATATTTTATAATTCCAATTAGTGCAAGTTTTACAAACTTCATTTGGAAGGATGTAAATACAGTTTAGAGGTTAAATATGAAGGAATAATGTTGCTAAATATCAAATATTTCTTGAATTTTTGACCTCCTTGGATGTGTTACTTCTCATTTCTCGTATTGGCATTATCTTCAATTTGAAATGAAATAGAGAATTTGAAAACAATAAACTTGCAAGAGAGAAAAGGAATGCAAAAGACTGTCAGAGCTTGAATGGGTCTCCATTGTGATGATAACAGCTAAAGATGACAGTTCTGACATCATTGAGTTTAGCCAGATAAGTTCAAGGCTGTTGGTCTGTCTAACTTGTGAGAAATTTGGAAGTTACTTCATGCTGGACCTAGAACACTTACAATATAATATCTTGAGTAATCATGACTTTGATGAAGACAGTGACCTTTCTGCTGCTGTTTAGTCACTCATTTTCAGTCATGTCCGATTCTTTGCGACCCTGTGGACCATGGCCCACCAGGCTCTTCTGTCCATGGAATTCTCCAGGCAAGAATACTGGAGTGGGTTGCTATTCCCTTCTCCAGGGGATCTTCCCGAACCAGGGATCCAACCCAGTTCTCCTGCATTGCAGGCAGATTCTTTACCACTGAGACCCCAGGGAAGCCCAATAACCTTTCTAGTAGATGTGAAAGCACATGTTTTTGTTCATTATTTCTTAAATGCCTGTGCCTAGTATCAGCAATGCTGGAGACTCTGGGGCCCAAAAGAGCCAGAGGGCAAGTAAATTCACTGAGTGCTTTTTGTTTCTAATGTGTCCTGGTTAAAAATAAGCTGAATCAGTATTTTGACTTTATATCCTTAGGAAATTGTTGAATATTCTGAATGATGTGAAATCTCAAGATTTCTTGTTTAACAAGAATTTGTGTTTTCTCAGTTACATTTCTGCATAATAAGAAGCCTGATAACATAGTGGAGACAACCATTATTTTCTGACAGCAATCAGATCATTTTATCTTTTTGTCTTGTTTTTCTTCCCTGTGTTTCGCTTCCTTTACTGCTGATGGGTGACTTGGGAATGGGAAATCACATCGATAGCTCTGTTTTCCACTGGTAAAGTTCTAGGGAATTCTGTTTACCCTGAACAAAAACAGTAATATCCCAGGACATCAAACAAAAATTATTGTGTAACTCAGAGCATATTAAATGATGCATAATTTGCTAATATTTTTCTTAACTTGATCAAAATTTCACCAACAGAGATGAAGTGTTCAAACACTTAATGGCAGAAAAGGAGAAGCTAGACATTTCAAATGTAATGATTTCTTTAGGTCTGGAATCACCACTATATATTATGAAATAACACCCCTCACAGATCAAAACTAGATAGCAAGCCCATAAATGACAGCACTGTGTTAATTATTGGGCTTCCCTGGTGCCTCAGCAATAAACAATCTGCATGCCAATGCAGGAGACACAGATTTGATCCTTGGGTTGGGAAGAATCCCTAGGGAAGGAAATGGCAACCCACTATAGTATTCTTGCCTGGGAAATTCCATGGAGAGAGGAACCTGTAGCCTAGAGTCCACGGGGTTGCAAAGAGCTGGATGCCACTTTGTGACTAAACAACAACGTTAATTATATTATGTTTAAGATATTTCATATAATAAATGCAAAATAATTTGTGTTAAAAGAATTTTATATTTTAGCCAACTTTATATTGAGTACTAATATCTGTAAGATATACACATCTGCATATTAACAAAATTAGGTAGTGGAATTTTTTTCTAACTTAGGTAGAGTTTATGACACTTAAAACATCCTTAGCTCAGGTTGGATCCCAATATTTGGATGTGAATGTTTTCGGGGAGATAAGAGGCAGCACTAGTTGTTCCCTGAGTCCTGAGGAAAGCGGTGTTTGGATTTGGCAGACTCTGACATGTTGCCTGTGAGGACGTGGGGAGTAAGTGATCACAGGGTGACATTTATCGCAGTGCGCACTTAGGGAGCACGGCCACGCCGCGCTGCGCTGTGTGTGTGTGCTCCGCCGCTTCCGACTCTGTGGCCCCATGGACTGTAGCCCACCAGGCTCCTCTGTCCTTGGAATTTTCCAGTCGAGAACAGTGGAATGGGTTGCCATTTCCTACTCCAGGGGATCTTCGAAAGTCAGCAATTGAACCTGTGTCTCCTGCATTTCCTGCATTGGCAGACAGATTCTTTACCACTGAGCCACCTGGGAAGCCCAGACTACCGTATGTGTGAGTTAGATGATTCTGAAAATTCAGACAGTTCAGTTCAGTTCAGTTCAGTTGCTCAGTCGTGTCCGACTCTTTGCGACCCCATGAACTGCAGCATGCCAGGCCTCCTAGTCCATCACCAACTCCCGGAGTTCACCCAGACCCAGATCCATCGAGTCGGTGATGCCACCCAACCATCTCATCCTCTGTCATCCCCTTCTCCTCCTGCCCTCAATCTTTCCCAGCATCAAGGTCTTTTCCAGTGAGTCAGCTCTTCTTATCAGGTGGCCAAAGTATTGGAATTTCAGCTTCAACATCAGTCCTTCCAAGGCATACCCAAGGACTGATCTCCTTTAGGAAGGACTGGTGGGATCTCCTTGAAATTGAATTAACAATTATCTAACATTTGCTACATGTTTTGCTGTATTGTAGGCACTTTACACCTAAGAGTTTATGTACAGTAAAGTTGAGTGAAGCTCGATAAATAGCATCTGGCAGAGACTTATGGGCAGAGGGTCAGAAGATGCCTACAAGCTTGGTTGTAGGATGGTTCTCTGGCCATCCTGTGGAGTGACTCAGAGAGACACTGTTGCTCTTTCCTTCTTTAAGGAATGCAAGAGGTCAGCCTTATAGTTGGAGGGATCACTTCTTTGGTAATGGATACCATGCAGTCAGAACTAAGGTCCCAAACATCCCAGGGGCTACTGGAAATGACAGTTGTACAACATTTGAAGAACTTGAGAAAGATGAGATCATACACAGTGCCTGCTGCTGAGGGGAGGAGAAGCCACTAACCCCAGATAGCAAACTGGAAAGAGCCCTTGGGTCATTCAAAATTCAAAGGCAATCTTGCTTCTCCCACAATGACATTGATTAATTACCAGGCACTTTCCAGTGTGCTTTGAATGTATTATCTCATGTAATACTGATGTCAGACTTGTGAAGTATTGGTACTCTTATTGTCATTTTTCATTCTAGCAAACTGAAGCACAGAGTACTTTGGTTTTGTATCATACTGTATAATACTGTTGGCCAGAACTGGACATATTATAAATTGAGGTATGAGAAGTCTGAATATAGAGACAACAGGCATAAGGGGTTGAGGTCTTAGCTTAGACCAGTGACTTCAGAAAAGGAGACATATCAATGAATTTTATAGATATGGCAACAGTTAATTTTCTCAACACCACACAGCATGCAGGTGGCATAAACACTAGGACTAAGTCAGATGAATAAAGCACTCACTCTAGTTGCCAAATTTAAGAAGCTCCAAACAACAGTAGTTAAGATGCCAGTATTTTAATACCATCTCTAATATTTAAAAACTAATACAAGAATTTGGGATGAACAAAATTGTAAATAAAGACAGAAGCATTATTACTGATTTTTCCTTTTGTCTCTGTCTTCATTATTGCACAGTTCAGCATTAGATAGGAGAGCTGAATTTGAACACTGTCATTCTGAACTCAGAGCCCGTGCCTGTAAATGTCATTTGCTGATGCTTCTCAGGATTTGAAAGATAGAGAAGAGCCAATTATATGTAAGACTGATGGTCAAAGATAATGATGAAATCATAAACTTTGTTCTTTAGGAGTAAGGCAGAGAAAATGACTAATTTAATTTCCTGTGTATGTTCTCATTTAGAAATGAAGAATCTATATAGTTTGGCTTCAAAGACACTGGATGAATAAAAATCTTATTTAACTTAAAACCTTTCCTTGACTCTCTTGCATCTCTTGGCAGTCTTTTATCAGTGCCAAGAATCCAATTACTGATTATAAGGAGCCTTGCATTCAGTGGTATATTTTTCTGTAAGAAACATAAGAGACAATTAAAAGTGAGTTGAATATTGAGAAACAATTCTTATCTCATATAACAGAAGCTCAGGAAGTAGGGAGATTATTCCAGGATCTCAGTGCCTCAGCAATATCTTGCTGAGATGTTGGATGAAAATACATCATACTCTAGAACCTATTTTGAATTCATGTTTTTGTTTGTTTGGTAGCAGTATTGTATAGTAGTTGAGTCGTAATCTGAAGAGAGCAAAATCTGGTTCCCTTACTAGCTATGTAGCCTTAGGCATCTTATTTACATTCCCTCTGTCTCAATTTTGTCTTTAAAATAGAGATGCCTACCTCACTGGATTTTTGAAAAGAATAAGTGAGTTAATGTACATTTAAGTTCTTAGAATGGTATCTGACAGTTAATATACACCCTAAAAGTGTTAGCTACTACCATTTTTATGATTATATTTTTTATAGTGTATGTAATTTAACTCATGGAAACATGAGAGGTAGGAAAGTATGATTAAAAAAGAAGGCATCTATAAAAGGTTTAGTTGCATTGTATAATATTATTCCCACTGATATAATTTGGATGTGATGTTTGAGAGAGGGAATCAGAATTAACATGAGGACTGCTATTTTTTTGAGATATATCTATCCCTATATGTTTTTAAAGTTGTTGTTCATTTGACTGAAAATCAGAGGCTGGTCTCAAGCCAGCATTTTTTTCATAAAAATAACGCAGTTTGACAATTTTAGAACCCTACAATATGCATGTCTGCAAAGTGTATGTGTGTATGTGTGTGTGTATATATATATATATATATATATATAGTGCATTTAAGCATAAGGATAATTAAACTATCTATTTTGTTGGATTTTATTGTTAAGTTCCTCAGTGAACACTTAGAAAGAAGAGGAATGGGGAAATGGTCTCAATCTATTCAAATCATAAAAATCCCATTTGCAATATTCTTCCATTAGATATAAAATATACTACTTCTAAAAATGCCTTTAATGGTGCCAGGACAATCCAGTTTCTTACATATAGTTCTTTTAAAATTCTCAATTGCAATTATAAAATTCCATTTCATTTCCTTTCTCTAAGGTTTAATCTCACCTTTCAGAGTATCATGTCTTATTCACATGAAACAGTGAAATAAGGTCCAAAGAGTAAAGTTATGCTGCCATTGATTCATGGAAGTACATTTCCCTGGGACTAGTTGTAACTTGGCATCCCTGTGATGGACTGTGAATCCTCTGAAACAGAACATAAAATTAAAATTTTGCTCAGAAGTCTCCTCATATTATTTTCCCTCTCTATGGGATCTTACCCATCAGCATAAAAATAGAATATTCTTCCCTCTTGAACAATACTAACAATGAAAACCCCACTATGGTTCCAGTTCTTCAACTATTGCCCAATCTCTGTCATTTACTTTACAGTAAAATATATTTATTATCTGTAAGTTCTTCCTATTTGGTCTTGAATGTATTTCACTGAAATTGCCCTTTGAAGGTTACTAGTGACATCCTCATCATTAATAAAGTCTTAAGTTCTATTCTAAGTCTTTGTCTTTCTTGACTTATCAGCAACATTTGCCAACTGCTCACTTTATCCTCACTGAAACAATTTCTTGACTTGATCTCTAGTACATTATACTCTCTTTTTTTCTTTCCTCTCAATTAATCTGTCTCTGTGTGTCTCTTTGTCTCTGTCTGTCTCTCATCCCTCCTCAGAATTCATTGATGATTTTTCCTCATCTCTCTGATTTGCCTATCTTCTTACTGGTGGATTGTTCCTAGTTCCACTTCCTTAGTGATCACATAGCTTTGAGTTCTTTCTATTCTCTGTTGAACTTCCAAATTTCTATCTTCAACTAGAACTTCATTTTTGTAGATCATATTAAGCTATACAGATGTCTACATCTCCACTTAAAGGTCTAGTTGACAACTCAAATTTAACACGTTTAAAAATTAGCTACTTAAATACTCTGCCCAACAGACCCTGTTTCTCTCTAGTTCTCCCCATTTTGGTAAACAGTAGTTTCATTCTTCCAGTTTCTCAATCCAAAAGCCTTGAAGTTACTCCATACCTCTCTCTTTCTGTCACATCCAGCAGCCCATACTGTCAGTCTCTGCCATCAATTCTGTCTTAAGTACATTCAGAATCCAATCACACCTCATCACACACAGTTACCACCTTCTGTATGGGTGATACAGAGATCACCATCTTCTTCCTCTTGGGTTATAGATTGTTTCACTTGGCTCTTTATTTTCCTGTTTCCAACCTGGCATTCTTTCAATCCTCAACGTGGCAAATGAAGTTATATAAATCAAATCACTTTTTCCTCTGCTCAAACCTTCCAGTGATTTCCTATCTTAATCAGAGTAAAAGCTTCATTTTGGCATACTTAACCTCTAGATAGTATAATATGTTGATATAATTCTAGTCTCTTAAGATATCAAAGGAAGAGAATCCCTGAAAATCTTAAGTAGTTTTTAAAATTAAGAAAGACATAAATCTAAAAGTTAATTATAGATTGTTGAAAAATCAGATGCAACTCAGACCATATTTCTGGCTAGATCACATTTTCAATCAGATCTTAAAGGCTACCCTTATTCCTTCAGAGCAATTTTCATGTAGCTAGAATGAGAATAACAACATGTTGGAAACCCATAATATGTCTATTTACTTGCTTGCATTTTTATTATTTAATCTTTCATTTTACAAACAGTTTATATCCCTTAGGATATAAGAAAGGGAAGATTTACAGACTTCAATTTTTTCCTAATACCACCCACTGAAGTTACTAGAAGTTCAAATGCTTTTTTTTTATTTTTAGGTACTGGGATGTCTAACAAAAATAAAACAATTGAATCTAACCGAAACTTGATATGATTACTACCTTGACAATTCTAGATATTTCCTGATGTATCATAAATCATAATAAATGAACCTATCAATTTTACTTTAGTCACAGCTATCTTAGTCAACTCAGAACTTACTGTTTGTCTAAAAATTTACAGAGCCATTTTTCCATGATGCTTTCCAGTACAATATAGACCAAGAATGATTTCTTCTGTTCCAGAACATCTGTAACTCAGGATTGCTACAATGTGGATAACATAATACACATTTCTTTAATTCATTCTTAATTTTTCCCTGTGCTGAATGCTTACTTGGATTGTAAACTTCTCAAGGGTAACCCTATAGTGTTTGGTACCAGATGTACCCAATAACGTCTCTTTTTAATTGAACACACCTGTATACTATGACAAAAATTAATTTCTTTTTATGAGCAAAAGAACTATTTCCAAGCAATATTTAAATTAACAAAATCGACATATTTATTGTGTTAAAAGAATAAATCAGGAAAATCACCTTTTTTTGGTTTCTTTGGGAATAATTGCAAAACTTTTCTTTGTTTTTAATTACTTTTAGCAAGCTCTATTTCCAAGATTGGCTCAGATCCTCTAAAACTTGTACATGATGCTGTGGAGGAAACCACCGACTGGGTCTATGGCTTCTTTTCTTTGCTGTCTGACATCATCTCATCTGAGGGTGATGAAGAAGATGATGATGATGGAGAGGAGGACACTGATAAAGGTACAAAGAGCACAGAGGCATCCAACTGCTGAGTCTGCTATTTGATATGTATAATAGTAGTTTCCTGGTGGCTCAGACGGTAAAGTGTCTGTCTGCAATGCTGGAGACCCAGGTTCAATCCCTGGGTCAGGAAGATCCCCTGGAGAAGGAAATGGCAACCCACTCCAGTATTCTTGTCTGGAAAATCACATGAACAGAGGAGCCTGGTAGGCTATAGTCCATGGGGTCGCAAAGAGTCAGACACGACTGAGCAACTTTACTTTACTTACTTACTTAAATTTCTGCACAAATGTGCACTTGGGTCAAGCTAAACCAAAATGAATACATTTCTGAGTGCAAATCGCCTATCAACAGGTTGCCAAACTCAGTAAATTGGTCTTTATGTGGCTTTCAACTTATAGATTATCTGCCATTATGGCAAAGATGTCAAAATTAAATGCTGTATTAGAGTAGTACAGAGAGACTTATTAGGCAAACCTACAAAACCACAGTAGAAACACATTTATATGCTTTTTCAAGAAAGAAATAGTTACTATTTCCCAAGTTTGAAATAACAGTAGTAAGACTAAATATGCATATATATATGTTATACATAAAATTTGTATTCATAAATAGCTGAAAGCAATCCTACTAAAATCATGATGAAAGTAAACTGATTGAAACAAATGGAGGTAAATGTCACAGAAATTATGCAACTAACCTATTTACTCTCTGTTATATATAAATGAACAAAAGGAAATAACAAACTTAAACCACATGTAAACTTCTATTAAGTGGATGTGAAAAGAACAAGTACTGTGATTCTGCCTTTTCGATGACATTTTTAAGATCAGCTTTACTCATCAGAACTTACGTATCCAGCCTTGACTACCAGGAAAGCTCTTATTATCTTAGCCCTTTCTATGACTTTGTCTAAATTTGTATTTGTTTGGCCTCTGTCAGAAGTTGAGATGAACAGCAGAGAACTGAAATGAGCATGATATACAAACCGTAATGTATAATTTGGATAACTGCCACAATTTTATTGAACTCATAAAAGTGAAACTATCTTAAATACATGTACATAGGCAAAGTTTATATTAAAGCTTGGAATTTGGAATGCAAAGTAATATATAGACTACTATTATCAAAATTAATAGATGTTTTATAAAAGAATGAACAAAAGCAAATGGGAAAATTGAGAGGCAATTTTATGCTCCGCTGAAAATTTTTCTAATTTACTGTTTTTGTCTTCATTTAGGAGAAATAGAGGAGCCTCCCTTGAAAAAAAAAGGTTAGTTGTTTCACCTCTGCAAAAAAAAAGTATTTTTTATGGTAATGTTGATTTTCATCATGACTCAAATAGATTTTACTTTGTTGTGGACTTAGTTTGGTTTTTTAAATTTTTCTTCAGTTATTATCAGTATTTTATTCAATTTTAGATGATAGCTATAGGACAATGTGGCTGATATAATGTGGAGGAGAATAATCTTGGAGGCGGTATATATTATATGTCCTCATAAAGCAATTGAATCATCTGAGTGTGGTTGGTTGTGGTTCACAGCGATCCCTTGAAGGAATAATCAAGGTCTTCAGTCACTGAATGAAATGGGCACAAATCCAAAAGATAGGCGCAATATAACTGGGAAAGGGAGTTAGAACCGTGAAGAAAGAAAAAGACTCAGAGATTTTACAGGAAGGGGTAGGAATTATGTCTAGAAGGAATAATAGAAAGCAAAGTATAGTATCCTGAGGTTTATTTTGTAGGAGAAAGATACATAGAAATCACTCTTAATGCAATTAGTTATTGTTCCACATAACTAATTGGAGAAGGAAATGGCAACGCACTCCAGTATTCTTGCCTGGGAAATCCCATGGAGAGAGGAGCCTGGCAGGCTACAGTCCATGGGGTGGCTAGAGTTGGACATGACTTAGCACCTAAACCACTATTGTTCCACTATTGTTCCACATGCTGAGCAGTAGCTCTTGGGTGTATTTGTTACAGAGGGAAACTTGCTGGCTCCTATTGCTATCTCCCTAGACCTATTGTGGATGCAAACAGTAGGATCCGAATTTGGAGCTTTGGCCTTGCCTAACAGATGATGATCACCTCACTGTTTGGAATAAAATCTGCTTAGTATATGTATGTTAATTTGGAAAATTTGAATTTATAACTTGTCCAATAAATGATAAATTAAGTAGTGAAACTCAAATGTGGGAATGCCATCTAGAAATGAAAGTGTTTATGAAGCTATTGAGAAGAGAAATATTACTCACAAATCCATGATGAGAACCCAAGAACTCAGACTTTGTCATCAAATCCGGGTTTCGAGACTCTAGATTAGTTTATAAACTTCTTGGGGTAAAAAGTTAAGTCTTTTTATAGTGGATCTCCAATGGATAGTGCACAGAACATAATCAAAATTTAATATAATGGGTTACTAGTCATAGTCTGGAAATTACAATTTATGTATATATTTAGTCGGTTTAGATGTGGGAAAGAGGAGGACAAATGTTTTCTTACTTATAAATTAAATTCTATGAGAATATCATATAAGATCACATTCTTCATAAATCAATATCTAGTATTTAATGTAGAATCTGTTCATTACTTTTGATTTGAATTTCCTGGTGGGATTATTTTAAAATTAAATTTTATGAAATGTTTACCATAAATGTCAAATGCACATAAAGCTGTTCGTTGTTTCTTAAATTATTGCCTTACTTTACCAGATCAACAGAGAAACTATTAAATAATTGTTTAGGATTTTTTTTTAAATGTCAGTAATGATTATTAGTTCAAACAGTCTAAGAGATATGTATGTTTAAAACCATGTACACTAATGCCTTCAAGGATTACTAGAAAGAGAATTGACTAAAATCACCTGAATATATTTTCTTAATATTATTGTTCACAGAGTTACATGAGAAAATGGACATTTAGAGAAACATGTTATACACCCTACCTTGTTACAGAACCTGTATAATAACAACCCTTAGTTGAAGTGAACCAAAGGAAATATATTTCACTACAATTAACATATTTTATTTAAAACCTTTTCTTTTGTAGAATCGTCATAGAAACAAGTTTTTAATCACCATGTAATATTTTGCAAAACATTTGTAATACATATTCTGCTTTTAAAAGCATATTTTCATATTATTATTTGGGGAAAGATTCTATGAGCTTATCTCTACCTTATGGATTATTTTATGAATTTCACATTTTGAAATTGTGTTTTAAGAATTTTTTAATTGTTTTTATATAATCTAGAATTATATTCTCTAAAAATATTTGATTTTCACCTGTCTAAATGAGTATTAATCTTTTCAGTAGTACTCTTTCCCATTCAGATAAATTGAATAATATTTAGCCATTTTATACTACCTAAATTATCAGGTTGTGACATTGTTTATTTAACTGTCCTGTGTCTATATGAAACATTTTGTTTATATGTGCTAAAAATGTTGGTTTCATTTGTCCAGTTCTAGCTATTTTTACCAAAATGAAAATTCAGCCACCTTGTTACTTATGAGTGGAGTTTGCATTTCTAATTTAATAAGGAATAATTGTCCAGTCACATAATCTCAGGTTTATAGGATTGATTATTAAACAGGTTATTAATATGGATGATGCTTTAGAATCTGCTCCTCTGTGGTTTATGTTGTTATATATAAATATAGCCTTAGGATATTAAATGTAGTACCTCAGTTCAGTTCAGTTCAGTCACTCAGTCATGTCTGACTCTTTGTGACCCCATGGACTGCAGCACGCCAGGCTTCCCTGTTCATCAACTACTCCTGAAGCCTACTCAAACTCATGTCCATTGCGTCAGTGATGCCATCCAACCATCTCATCCTCTGTCATCCCCTTCTCCTCCTGCCTTCAACCTAGTGTCTTTATATTCTTTACTCATATTTATTTTTCAGCTTGTCAAAATTTAAATATTAAGTTCTATTACCAAACACTGGTGATGCCATCCAACCATCTCATCCTCTGTCATCCCCTTCTCCTCCTGCCTTCAACTTAGTGTCTTTATATTCTTTACTCATATTTATTTTTCAGCTTGTCAAAATTTAAATATTAAGTTCTATTACCAAACACTCCAGGATGAGGATCAAAGACACCGAATCATTATAAAATATGTATTTTTATCATTTGATTACTTAAAACTTCTAATTACAAAACCCAATACAATTGTAAATCACATATTCTAGAACAATTCCACGCTATGTATGGTGGGTGTGCTTTGTTTACCTGGAATCACCCTGTTCAGTAGCATTCTTCACAGCAGGGTAAACATGGACCTGTTATCACCCCATCTTCTAAGGGATAAATGAGTGCCAGTAGCATTAAGGGAATCAAATTAATTGATGCTTTCCTAAAACTGATCTGCCTGAGAACATCTCCAGAGTTATCAAATACTTATTCTATGTTACAAAATAAAGAAGTGTCTTTCACCCATCAGCAAATTGCTATAATGCCAACCAAAGAAGCCAGTAGGCTGTCTTGCATATATCTGCTAAAGGAGAGTGGTGGTGCTGACACTTAGTTGTCCTGTGTCATGATGGGATGGTGTGAAGTCAAAAATAAGGTAGGGTCAGATACAGGCGCAATGACAAATTTCATTTCATGATTTTGCCTTTTATTTAGCTGAATAATGTGAAAGAATGCATTGCTCTTGAGGGAGAGTCCCTTGAGAACAAAACAAAAAGAATATCCATAGGAAATAAACACTGAAAGCTAAAAATGACTTTTAAAAATTTAAAGGTGAGCAGTTCTTTTCAGTTCTTTTCAATATTTGTTCCTAGGAAGTATGACTGCTTTGAAAAAAACAAGTACTTTGAAACAACCAAATCCGTTTAACACTGATTCTTTTAAATATAACTGGATATTTTCTAAGGCAACCAAACTGTTAAAGACGTGTTGAATAAACCCATGGATGTCAAATTTCTGTGATTCATTTCAGACTAATTCTGAATAATTCAAAAAGAAATTTAAAACCTAATTTATATAATTATATTATGAAATATTTAATCTAATTGAAGTCAGACCTTATCATATTTTATTTAATATAAAATGCTTAATATTTTGTGAAGGGCATGGCAACCCACTTCAGTGTTCTTGCCTGGAGAATCCCATGGACAGAGGAGCCTGGCAGGCTACAGTTAGTGGGGTTGCAAGAGTCGGACACAACTGAGCCACTAACACTTTCATTGACAAAAAATTAAATTATATACTATTTGCAGGACCAATTCACTATGTGTATGTGTGTGTGTGTGTGTTCATATATATGAATGTATGTGTATATATATGTGGGCTTCCCTGTTGGCACAGTGGTAAAAAATCCACCTGCCAGTGCAGGAGATACAGGGGATACAAGAGACATGGGGTCAATCCCTGGGTCAAGAAGATCCTCTGGCGTAGGAAAAGGCAACCCATACCAGTATTCTTGCCTGGGAAATTCCATGGACAGAGGAGCCTGACTGGCTACAGTCCAGGAGGTCACAGAGAGTCGGACATGACTAAGCGACTGAGCACACACACATACACACACGTGTATATATATACACATAATACATTATGTAACATTTATTTATTATATGTATTTTCTACCTCCTATTAACAAAAAACTCACTATATGCTAGTTGCTCAATAAATATATGTAAATGTATGAATTTAATATATATTCTCTTTTGCCTATAAATTTTTTTCATGATATCTAACAAAATTATTGGAGTTAATTTCCTTTATATTTAAAACTTTAAAAATTATTCCCTAAAGTGAAGTATCAGAATTTAGTATCCGTCTCACATAAATATTTCAGGAATATAAAACTTTCAAAAAGACTCTTAGCTTTATAAACAATTCAAAATTTTACCTCACATTAATTCAAATAAAATAATGTGCAGTAGAATAATGATTTGTCTTGTTTTATAATTTGTTGTAAAGTGAACTTATAGTAAATCTAAATAATTTAAACATTTTCATCTATTTATAATAATTTATCTTCCGAGTATGTTACAAAATTTATTACTTCATAATAATTTCCTAAAAATACCTGCTAAAATTGTTTTTGAACTGAAAAGTATAATTATATATTTTTTTGACAAGGAGTTAGTTTGATTTGTTCCATGTTCCGTTCTAACTGTTGCTTCCTGACCTGCGTACAGTTAGAACTGGACATGGAACAAATCAAAGTAACTCCTTGTCAAAAAAACAAAAACAAAAACAGACCGGTTCCAAATAGGAAAAGGAGTATGTCAAAGCTGTATATTGTCACCCTGCTTATTTAATTTATATGCAGAGTGCATCATGAGAAATGCTGGGCTGGATGAAACACAAGCTGGAATCAAGATTGCCAGGAAAAATATCAATAACCTCATGACACCATCCTTATGGCAGAAAGTGAAGAAGAACTAAAAAGCCTCTTGGTCAAAAACTAAATAAATAAATAAATAAAGAGCCTCTTGGTGAAAGTGAAAGAGGAGAATGAAAAAGTTGCCTTAAAGCTCAACATTCAGAAAACTAAGATCATGGCATCTCGTCCCATCACTTCATGGCAAATAGATGGGGAAACAGTGGGAACAGTGGCTGACTTTATTTTTGGAGAGTCTCCAAAAATCACTGCAGATGGTGATTGCAGTCATGATATTAAAAGACGCTTACTCCTTGGAAGGAAAATTATGACAAACCTAGACAGCATATTAAAAAACAGAGACATTACTTTGTCAACAAAGGTCCATCTAGTCAAGGCTATGATTTTTCCAGTGGTCATGTATGGATGTGAGAGTTGGACTATAAAGAAAGCTGAGCACCGAAGAATTGATGCTTTTGAGATGTGGTATTGAAGAAGACTCTTGAGAATCCCTTGGACTTCAAGGAGATCCAACCAGTCCATCCTGAAGGAGATCAGTCCTGAGTGTTCATTGGAAGGACTGATGTTGAAGCTGAAACTCCAGTACTTTGGCCACCTGATGTGAAGAGCTGACTCATTTGAAAAGACCCTGATGCTGGGAAAGACTGAGAGGAGGAGGAGAAGGGGACAGCAGAGGATGAGATGGTTGGATGGCATCACCGACTCAATGAATGTGGGTTTGGGTGGACTCCAGGAGTTGGTGATGGACAGGGCGGCCTGCCGTGCTGTGGTTCATGGGGTCGCAAAGAGTCGGACACGACTGAGCAACTGAACTGAACTGAACTGAACTGAAGTTTCATTTGAGTAAGAAATTTGAAAACAAAGGCTGACTTTGCCCATTAGATAACATAGCAAACATTTTCCATTAGTTAACATAGGAAACATTTTCCATAAATTAAGTGAGCAGCAGCATCAAAGTTTAGATGAAATATACCTACAACAAGAATTACATCTGAAACATAAAGCAATATCACTTTTTCAAAAATTATTACAGTTTGCAAATTTTATTGAGTTATAATTAACATACAACATTATGTTAATGCAACTTAGTGATTCATTGTTTTTAGGCATTATGAAATGATCACTGAAGTAAAACCAGTTATTATTCACTGCTGTACAAAGTCATAACAATATTGACTATATTCCCTATGTGTACACTATATTCCTATGATCATTTATTTTACATTAGAGGATTGTACCTCTTAATCTCTTTCATCTATTCCAATTGGCCCTCGCCGCCCGCCTCCCACTTGTAGTCTCAACTTTGTTCTGTCTGTTGGAATCTAAAACAGAAACAAAACATAGTAGAAACAACAAAAACCAAGCAATCCAATTTAAAAAATGGGCAGAGGAGTTAAATAAACAATATTTTTAAAACAAAGTTTAAAATATGTGTCTATTTAGCATAGGCATCTTAGCATTTTTCTGTTTCTTTTTTCAAAAGTAAAATACTGGTTTCTCTCAAATCTAATTGATTTTTCTTTCATATTCCTATATTAGCATTCATGTGATACTGACTTTTGAGATTGCACAAGCATTCATAAAAAGTATAATTTTTGTTGAATATAAAGCTTTTTAACTTTTTTGTACTAACATGTCTAAGTACAACATAATGGATTATACTTATCTCTTTTTACAGTTAATTTTTACTTAAACCTTTGTCTGTGATAAGTCTGTATATAATAATAATCATTACAGCATTTATGTTCCTTGAAATACGTGATATTAGGAGACAATAATTGTCTCTTAACAAGAAACTACATCTTATAATGTCATTTCTTGACATTCAGCTTTAAAGTTAAGGCTGCATACTTTTAGTCCTTCAGAACCATATATACTCATTTTAGGGGGAAGGAAAAATTGGTCTTCAATTTTAGGGACATAGAGACTGTATGAGATAAATCATCACCTGCCTTTAAAGAAAGAACCCAAATCCCCTCTATATTATGTTTAAATTTCCTTTTTTCCCAACTGTTTGCTCTGTGAACCAAGGAGCGTCTTGAAGTTTGAACAGGACTCAAATATGAAGGCTGATATTCTGTGAGATTGTTCCTGATGCATGCCAATGGCAGAGAAAGAGGTTCTTCTTAGAGCAAAACAAATTACATCTCCTTATAATTGTGTTTTAAAATTTCCCTAAAGCTCCTGGGGTTGAAAGAGTCCAGTAAATTTAAACTCAGTTCTTTCATTGTGTATTTTTCTCACTTTATTGAAATCTGCAATAGCTCTTTGCAGTCAGGGTGAATAAGAGAGAGCCAGGAAATTTGAGCATCATAAATATTCAAGACTCTAGGATTAGGCCATTCAGAAGGTTGTATCACGTCATCAGGAGTAAGATAGATGGACACGTTTCTGTGCCAGAGATTTCAATGCATCAATCTTTGCTGGCAGCTTCGGTGCCTTACACCAGGCTGAACATAAAGTGTCTGAAAAATACTGTGCATGAAAAAAGGAGGGAGAATGGAAAGGTGACTAAACTTGTTAAAATTCATAGCCCCAGAATATTGGTTACCAGGTTGGCCCTAGTAACACTGTTAAGTATATACATTTATCTTTGGACTGCTTATCTAAATAAGTCTAGATCAAAACTCAGCTCCCTTACTGCACTACTGCATATTCCCCTTAGGCTGCAGAAGGAACTCAATGCTTTATCTTCTGCTTGTCTTTCCCAATATTGATCAGGCTTGTGAGGACAGGAAGCAAAACCCGGAGAACAGACAGTGGGCCTGGAGATGGAATTAGAATGAAAAAGACTGAGGAGGTTGAGTTAAAGTGAGATCTGATGAATGATCCAGAGATTCACTTTGCTAGGGAGTTGCAGCTGTAGCGAATTGTGGATCCAAAAGAGCTCATTTCTACCAAGGCAAGCAAACTGGAACTAGAATGGTGGATATAATGATAGTAACACTGGAGCTTAAAGGAGCAAGCCTGTTAAAGCAAAGGATTAAATTTTGGTGACAACATCACAGAGAATAAAAAGGCTGAGGCAGCTCAGCTGTGGTCTAACCATTTTAATTAGTTCCTTTTGGAAATAAGGTTGGATAAGTAATTTAAGAGTCTGTGAGTGAATTCAAGATGCCAAGGGAATATTTCACGCAAAGATGGGCACAATAAAGGACAGAAATCGTAGGGACTTAGAAGCAGAAGATATTAAGAAGAGGTGGCAAGAATACAAAGAAGAACTGCACAAAAAAGGTCTTCATGACCCAGATAACCATGATGGTGGGATCACCCACCTAAACCAAACATCCTGGAATGTGAAGTCAAGTGGGCCTTAGGAAGCATCACTAAAACACAGCTAGTGGAGGTGATGGAATTCCAGTTGAGCTATTTCAAATCCTAAAAGATGATGCTGTGAAAGTGCTGCACTCAATATGCCAGCAAATTTGGAAAACTCAGCAGTGGCCACAGGACTGGAAAAGGTCAGTTTTCATACCAATCCCAAAGAAAAGCAATGCCAAAGAATGTTCAAACTACCACACAATTGCACTCATCTCACATGCTAGCAAAGTAATGCTCAAAATTCTCCAAATCAGGATTCAATAGTACGTGAAATGTGAACTTCCAGGTGTTCAAGCTGGATTTAGAAAAGGCAGAGGAACCAGGGATCAAATTGCCAACATCCTTTGGATCGTCGAGAAAGCAAGAGAGTTCCAGAAAAACAACTACTTCTGCTTTATTGACTATGCCAAAGCCTTCAACTGTGTGGATCACAATAAACTGTGGAAAATTCTGAAAGAGATGGGAATTCCAGACCACCTGACCTGCCTCCTAAGAAATCTATGTGCAGGTCAAGGAGCAACAGTTAAAACTGGACATGGAACAACAGATTGGTTCCAAATCAGGAAGGGAGTCCATCAAGGCTGTATATGGTCACCCTGCTTATTTAACTTATATGCAGAGTACATCATGCGAAATGCCGGGCTGGATGAAACACAAGCTGGAATCAAGATTGCCAGGAGAAATATCAATAACCTCAGATATGCAGATGACACTACCCTTATGGCAAAAAGTGGAGAAGAATTAAAGAGCCTCTTTATGAAAGTGAAAGAGTAAGAGTGAAAAAGTTGGTTTAAAACTCAACATTCAGAAAACTAAGATCATGGCATTTGGTCCCATCACTTCGTGGCAAATAAATGGGGAAATAATGGAAACAGTGAGAGACTTTGTTTTTTTGGGTTCTAAAATCTCTGCAGATGGTGACTGCAGCCATGAATTTAAAATATGCTTACTCCTTGGAAGAAAAGCTGTGACCAACCTAGACAACGTATTAGAAAGCAGAGATATACTTTGCCGAAAAAGGTTCATGTAGTCAAAGCTATGGTTTTTCCAGTAGTCATGTATGGATATGAGAGTTGGAATACAAAGAAAGCTGAGCCCTGAAGAATTGATGCTTTTGAAGTGTGGTTTTGGAGTCCCTTGGACTGCAAGGAGATCAAACCAGTGGATCCTAAAGGAAATCAGTCCTGAATATTCATTGGAAGGACAGATGCTGAGCTTGAAACCCCAATACTTTGGCCATGTGTTGTAAAGAACAGACTCATTGGAAAAGACTCTGTTGTTCAGAAAGATTGAAGGGGATGACAGAGGATGAGATGGTTGGATGGCATTACTGACTTCATGGACATGAGTTTGAGCAAGCTCCCGGAGTTTGTGAAAGACAGGGAAGCCTGTCATGCTGCAGCCCGTGAGGTTGCAAAGAGTCAGACACAGCTGAGCAACTTAACTGAGTGAGAGCGTCTTAGGTTTATACGTTTTCTAGAGTCTTCTCTCTTCGATTCTGCATGTTCCCTCTTTCAACATCATGAGACACTAAGGTGCTGCACTGAATTGCCAGCAGTTTGCTAAAAGTTTTACCTATTCCAGGTTATGTTTTTCCTTTTAGAAAGGTTTGTAGAAAAATGCAGCAAATGATTTAAGAAAAGCAAAGCAGAAAAACCATCAGGGATTCTGAACTCTGCATCAGATTCAAATGTTGTCCTAATTAAACTTATTTTTTCCACAAAAGACTAAAGCCCATTTCAGACTGGCTTACTGGAAAAGGTTATTGGTTCAAGTGACTAAAATTTACAAAAGTAGAACTGGCTTTAGGGATGTCTAGATACGGCTTTTTCTATGGTGTTATTAGTAACTCTTTTCTTCTCATTTACTGATTCTGCTTTCCCTTGTCTGCTTTGTTTGCTTGATTCTCTGGCAACCTTTCCTGTCCTGGTTGCAATTATGGTTACCAGAAACTTGAGGCGAAAATTACTTACTTTAACAACTCTGGAGAGGAGCTTGTGCTATTTCCCATCTGTTTCAGCCAAAGCAATGTAGTTGACTCATTGATCCATATTGAGTAACATACTCTTATTACAAACAATCAGGGGGTCAGGGATGTGCAACAAGCACTTTGTCAAGACCTAGGGAATAGACCCACTCTTAAAACTAAAAATTAGGTTTGTGTGTTTAGTTACCCAGTTGTGTTCGACTCTGTGAAAATTAGGTTTAGTATCACCCAAATACTTGTATTGATATTGGAAAAGGATTAGTTCCTAAGACTAAAAGAGGGTCACTGTTATAAAAATTGATTCCATTAGGAAAGTTACAAATATCCAAAATACCTAATTTTTACTTTTATTTTTATTTTTAATTTGAAATCCCAGATCACTTCCCACCTCAGAATTTCCAGAGTTTGAGTTGTATTTTTTAAATCTCCACAGTGTACTTCTAATGCACACTTAGGGTGAGAACCATTGCAACCCAATGATTAATTCTAAAAATAAGAGTTTTGGGGGATTCCCTGGTGATTGAGTGGTTAGAGCTTGCTGCTTTCACTGTCAGGGCCTGGGTTCGATCCCTGCTTGGAGAACTAAGATCCTTCAAGCCCTGAGGCAAAGCCAAAAAAAAAAAACAACTAAAAATTAAGAGGTTTTGGTGGCTTAGATGGTGAAGAATTTGCATGCAATGCAGGAGACCCAGGTTTGATCCTTGGGTCTGGAAGATCCCCTGGAGAAGCGAATGGCTATCCACTCCAATATTCTTGCCTAGAAAATTCCATGGACAGAGGGGTCTGGCGGGCTACAGTCTATGGAGTTGCAAAGATTTGGACATGAATGAGCGACTAACATGCGTTGTGATACCAGTAAGGGAAACAGTTGAGGGTTAAGTGCATAACTGCATATTTTGTTTACACATAGTGACTGTTTTTGTATATGAATTTGCTGTTAAGAAAATACTAAATTGTGAAGGATAAAATAAAAACTAATTCTATATCATTGTTGCATTGACCTAGATCATTGAAATAACTGTTGATAATTGATGCCCATCAGCTGAACACATCAACATTTTTAACATGACTGAGATAGCCTCAAATAAACACAACAAAGAGATGTTTGTGTTAGTTCCCTTTCTGCTATTAACCTACTATGGTTAAATTACTTAACCTCAGTGGTTCTCACATCTGTAAAACAAAGATGCTAGATTTACAGATGCCCAGGTCCTTTCCACTTATGATTTTTTTTATTCTATAGTTGAATTGTGCAGCCATATGTTAATAATTTTTCTAAGGATTTCAACTGGACTAGGACCTTGTGACCCAAAATGTGCTTAATGGGACAGTAGTTTTAGCATCACCTGGGATTTAGGAACACAGAACCAGGCTCCATCTAGACCAAATGATTCAGAATCTATATTTTAGGAAAATTCCCCAGGCAAGTCATATTACCATTAAAATTTAAGGAATATTGGTTTAGACAGTAGGTTCTACTTCTGACTGTGGTTCTGAAACTACTTCAGAGTTAATTTAAATTGGAGGTTCCTAAAAGGTTTCTCACCATGAAAAACACATTACATTTGTGCTACAGCTAGGAATATGTTTTAAAATTTCTCCAGATGATTTTGACGTATAGCCACATTGACCTTGTCTAGTATATCATCAAATATGAAACACACATATGAACCAAGCCAAAACTTATCCGAATCTGTAAACTCCACCAGTAATTATCTTAAGAAAGGTATTATTTAATCATTTCCACCTCTGTCTGGTTTATGAACACATGGGAAACAGTTTCTCATTTTATTTTGTGTTCAGTCGTAAAGTCCTATCTAACTCTGTGACCCCATTGCCTGCAGCACACCAGGCTTTTCTGTCCTCCACTCTGTCTTAGAGTTTGCTCAAATTCATGTCTATTGAGTTGGTGATAATATCTAACTATCTCATCTTCTGCCATCCCTTCTGCTTTTGCCTCTAGTCTACCCAGCATCAAGGTCTTTTCCAATGAGTAGGTACTTCACATCAGGTGGCCAAAGTATTAGAGCTTCAGCATTGGAGCAACAGTCCTTCCAGTGAATATTCAGAGTTGATTTCCTTTAGAATTGACTGGTTTGATCTCCTTGCAGTACAAGAGACTCTAGAGAGTCTTCTCCAGCACCACAATTCAGAAACATCCATTTTCTGATGCTCAGTCTTCTTAATGATCCAATTTTCACAATCATACCTGACTACTGGAAAAACCATAGTTCTGACTATAAGGACATGTGTCAGCAAAGTGATGTCTCTGCTTTTCAATACACTGTCTAGGATTGTCACAGCTTTCCTTCCAAGGAGCAAGCATCTTTTAAATTCATAGTCACAGTCACTGTCCAGAGTGATCTTGGAGCCCAAGAAAATAAAATTTGTCATTGATTCCACTTATTCCCCTTCTATTTTCCATGAAGTGATGGTATTGGATGCATGATCTTAACTTTTTGAATGTTGAGTTTTAAGCCAGCTTTTTCACTCTCTTCTTTCACGCTCATCAGCAGGCTCTTTAGTTCCTCTTCACTTTTTGCCATAAGAGTGGTATCAGCTGCATATCTAAGGTTGTTATTTCTCTCAGCAATCTTGATTCCAGTTTGTGATTCATCTAGCCCTTTATTTCACATGATGTACTCTGCATATGAGTTAAATAAGCAAATTAACAATAGATAGCCTTGTCATACTCCTTTCCCAATTTGGAACCAGTCAGTTTTCCCATGTCCAGGTCTAGCTGTTGCTTCTTCACCCGCATACAGGGTTTTCAAGAGACAGGTGATGTGGTCTGGTACTCCTGTCTCTTTAAGAATTTTCCTCAGTTTCCCTTTGACTGATCCACAAAGTCAAAGGCTTTTGCATTGTTAATGAAACAAAATTTTTTTTTTAATTCCCTTTCTTTCTCTATGATCCAACAAACGTTGGCAACTTCATCTTTGGTTCCTCTGCCTTTTCTAAACCCAGCTTATACATCCGGATGTTCTCAGTTGACATACTGCTAAAGCCTTGCTTGAAGGATTTTGAGTATTACCTTGCTAGCATGTAAAAGAGCACAATGGTTTGCTAGTTTGAACATTCTTTGGCATTGCCTTTCTTTGGGATTGAAATGAAAACTGACCTTTTCCAGCCCTGTGAGCACTGCTGAATTTTCCAAATTTGCTGACTTTTTGAGTCCAGTACTTTAATAGCATTGTCTTTTAGGATTTTAAATAGCTCAACTGAAATTCCATCAGCTCCACTAATTTTGCTCATAGTAATGCTTCCTAAGGCCCACTTGATTTCACATTCCAGGATGTCTGGCTCTAGGTGAATGAACACACCATCGTGGTTACCCAGGTCATTAAGACCTTTTTTGTATAGCTGTGTATTCTTGCCACTTCTTCTTAATATCTTCTGCTTCTGTTAAGCCCTTACCAATTCTGTTCTTTATTGTGCCCATCCTTACATGAAATATTCCCTTGATATCTCCAGTTTTCATGAAGAGATCTCTATTCTTTCCCATTCTATTGTTTTGCTCAATTTCTTTGCATTTTTTCATTTAAGAAGGGCTTCTTATGTCTCCTTGCTATTCTCTGGAACTCTGAATTCAGTTGAGGATATCTTTCTCTTACCTTCTGCTTCTCTTCTCTTTCTTTCCTATTTGTAAAGCCTCTTCAAATAACTTTGCTTGGTTGAATTTTGTTTGGTTGAATTTCTTTTTCTTGGAGATGGCTTTGGTCACTGCCTCCTGTACAGTGTTACCGACCTTGTTCTTAGTTCTTTAGGTACTCTGTCTAGCAGATCTAATCTCCTAAATCCATTAATCACTTTCACTGCATAATCATAAGGGGTTTGATTTAGGTCATACCTGAATGGCCTAGGGATTTTCCCTACTTTTTTTCAATTTAATCCTGAATTTTGCAATGAGAACCTCATGATCTGAGCCACAGTCAGCTACAGGTTTTGTTTTTGCTGACTATATACAGCTTCTCTGTCTTCGGCTGTGAAGAATATAATCAATCTGATTTAAGTATTGACCATTTGGTGATGTCCATGTGTAGAGTCATCTCTTGTGTTGTTGGAGAAGGGTGTTTGCTACGACCAGCGTGTTCTCTTGACAAAACTGTGAGCCTTTGCCCTGCTTCATTTTGTATTCCAAGGCAAACTTGCCTGTTACTCCAGGTATCTCTTGACTTCCTAGTTTTGCATTCCAATCTCCTGAGATGAAAAAGACATCTTTTTTTGGTGTTACTTCTAGAAGGTCTTGTAGGTCTGCATGTGTGCCTGTGTGCTAAGTCATTTCTGTCATGTCCAACTCTGCAACCCGATGGACTGTAGTCACCAGGCTCCTCTGTCCATGGGATTCTCCAGGCAAGAATGCTGGAGTGGGTTACCATTCCCTTCTCCAGGGGATCTTCCTAACCCAGGGATTGAACCTGAGTCTCCTGCAGCTCCTGCATTGCAGGCAGATTCTTTACCACTGTGCCACTGGGGAAGCCTCATAGGTCTTCATAAACTTTCAGGTTCTTCGGCATCAGTGGTTGCAGCATAGACTTGGATTACTGTAATGTTGAATGGTTTGCCTTGGAAACGAAGTGAGGTCATTCTGTTTCTTTTCAGATTGCACCCAAGTACTGCGTTTTGGACTATGAGGGCTGCTCCATTTCTTCTAAGGGATTCTCATCCACAATAGTGTATATAATGATCAGCTGAATTAAATTCACCCATTCCTGTCCATTTTCATTCACTGATTCTTAAGATGTTCAATCTTTCCATCTCCTCCTTGACCACATCTAATTTACCTTAATTCATGGACCTAACATTCCAGGTTCCTATGCAGTATTGTTCTTTACAGCATCAGACTACTTTCACCACCAGACACATGCACAGCTGAGCATCATTTCTGCTTTGGCCCAACTGCTTCATCCTTTCTGGAGCTATTAGTAATTGCTCTTCACTCTTCCCCAGGAGCATTTTGGACACGTTCTTACTTAGGAGTGCTCATCTTCTGATGTCCTGTCTTTTTGTCTTTTTATATTGTTCATGGGGTTCTCCAGGCAAGAATACTAGAGTGGGTTGCCATTTCCTGCTCGAGTCGACCATGTTTTGTCAGAATCCGTCACTACGATCCATCCATCTTGGCTGGTCCTGTATGGCATGGCTCATAGCTTCATTGAGTTGTATAAGCTCTTTCATCATGACAAGGCTGTGATCCATGAAGGTGTTCTCATTTTATAAATGGGGAAAATAAAATTTGCAGAGAAAAATAGGGAAAATACAAATCAGAGAGGAAAAATGAATTAACCAGAAATTACTGGGTTTTTGTGGAAAAGGAAATGGCAACCCACTCCAGTGTTCTTGCCTGGAGAATTCCATGGACAGAGAAGCCTGGCAAGCTACAGTCCATGGGGTCGGGAAGAGTCAGACATGACTGAGCGACTAACACACACACACACACACACACACACACACACAATGGGTTTATGGAAAAAATGAGATTGCACACACATATATATATGTTTTGCAATTTTTATAGGGGCCAATACTATGCAGTGCTGAGATTATTCGTTTTCTTGAAAAAGTTTTGCTTATTTTAGAAAATTTTGCCAAGTAATCAAACATTCAAACATATTAAAATAGGGATATATATGCTTATACATATGTATAACCCTGAAGGAAACTGTCCTCAATATTTGCCTATCACTATACCTGGAATGTTTCCTCACTTATTCAAAAACACTAGATGCATTAAGTAGGAGAAAGTATTCTTTTTCACCCTTAATTAATGGTTAGTAGTGCACTTTCCTCAAAATTTTTGTTTATCAGTGCACTGGAAAATTATAAGAATCATTAAAATACAAACAGCTACACATCATTTGGTATATTTATATAAAATGCTGAGAATTCAGCAAAATATTCTCCTTCAGCATTTCTTAACTAGCCACTAAAGAGATAACTAAATTTGTTCAGTTATTTATCTGAACTTTTGTGTCCTAATAACAATTGGCAAAATCTTACAAGTGTAGATTCCATGTTCAAGTGAATAAATAATTTGAATTTTTAATATTAGAATAAAAATTATAAAAAGATATTTTATATTGTCTAGCATTTGTGAGATATATTGAGAAAACATCTTGACAAAAGGCATTATTTAAAATCCACAACCCTCAGAACAATTTAATAAACTGGGTTGTCATCTTAAAGAATTAGGATGGTTGCCTTGGTGACAGAGATTGTCCTTTCAGTTTCTTGAGTCTGTCATTTTAAAATCTTGAATAGATAATATTTTTAATTTATTAGCAGTGTGTCATATAGAGAAAAAAATTGTGAGCTTTAAACTATCCATGTAAGACTTAAACAAATTTATAAACTGCTCAACAATAAACTGTGTTATGATTTTAAGTAGAATAACAATTTATAATAAGTAAAATACATGTAATATAACAAAATAATTCAGAAAGTCTTTACTGGAGTAAACTCATTCTTTGGACTTATTTAGGACAATCTATTTTACTAATTCTGGTCCCATTGGTTGCTGCTGCTGTCAACCTTCCTATTTGTTTTTTGTACATATGGCCTCTCTTCCTAAGTTAAATGTGAGCGTCAAGCTCAGAGAGTCTTGGGAAAATTGGTTAGTCTATGATTAACACTGCACCCTGGGAGATGTAGAGCTTAGATAAATACATTTTGATAGAATTAAACAGTCTGAAGATGAAAGAGGATAACCAAACCAATGAAACAAAGTTTCATTTCCCATTGGGAGTTTTAAAGATTTTGGCTATTATGCACTGCATGTTCCTGAGGAGAACCAGAACATTCACCATTATACATAGAAGTTCCACTTTGGGCCACCAGGAAGATGACTAAAATTTATATCTGTCCTCTCAGGTATCCAACAGAAATATATACAACAAATGCCAACATGTCACTATTCTACATATACAATATCATAAATATATAAGCAGTGTTATTACACAAAATAATGCAGGTTATCACTTAAATGCCATAATCAGAAATAGGAAAAACTGAAATGAAATATTCCTTAATATGTAGACCAAAAGAGATAGAAATTTCTACCCCCTTTGGGATAGCATATCCCACTTTAAAACCTGTTTCAACTTCTTTTTTCTGTTAAAATGAACATGGTTTTAATTGTCAATATTTTATTATAGGTATAATTGTCAATTATATATGTCAGTTCATAGTTGATATCCTGTGTATGAACATCTATACGTAAGGCAAAGTATTAAAAACGCTCAGTGCCTTTAATTTGATTATTATTTAGCTTTTCAGTGTTCCAGGAAAACAATATTAAAAACCCTGACTTTTTGACACCCATGTTGATGACTGTGGGAAAAAATGCTTTAAAAATATATTGGTAATATGCTTTTAATTTTCTTCCATATCTTTTTATGGCTTGATGATGTATTTTTATTTCATATTAGTCTTGAATGATATTCCATGTCTGGAGGTACAAGAGTGTATTTTTTCACTTACCTGCTGAAATATACCTCAGTTGCTTCCAAGTTTTGACAATTATAAATAAAGCTCCTGTAAACAAATAAGAATAAACCCTACCTTTTGTGCAAGTGTTGCAATTTACAATATCTTTCATATACATTTAAAAATTTTCACCAGTAGTAAAATTCTGCAACTTTCTCCAGCATTTCTAATAGAAAGTAAAAAGGTTGAAAAATGCAACATTTTACTGTCTCAAAATTTTCAACCACACGTGTTTTAGTATTTAAGTCGTTTGAGCATTGTGTCATAAAGAACAGGTGAAATACTATCCACCACAACTTTCTTTGTTGTGTAGGAGTTAATAGTTTATAATTTTACTCAAATATTTATTTTTTAACTTAGTATATATTTATCAAGTAGTATGTGCCAATTATTACTGAAAATTTACTGTGAAACAAAATAGACATAATTTTTGCCCTCAGAAAATTTAGAATTTAGTAAGGGAGACAATAATAATAATACTAGCCAATATTTACATAATGTTTGTCAGATGTCAGTTGCTGCTCTAAATCCTTTACATTTTAACTTATTTTATTCCTCATGTAAGTCTATGTGTTGTGATGGTTTAGTCACTAAGTCATGTCCAACTCTTTTGTGACCCCATGGACTATATAGTCTGCCAGGCTTCTCTGTCATTGGAATTTCCCAAACAACAGTACTGGAATGGGTTGCCATTTCCTCTCCAAGGGGTTTTCCCTATCTGGGAACTGAATCCAGGACTCATGCATTGCAGGTGGTCCCCTGCATTGCAGGCAGATTCTTTGCTGAGCCATCAGAGAAGCCTAAATTTATGTAGTAGGTACTATTATAAACCTCATTTTCCAGATGAGGAAATGAAGTTTTCACAGCTAGTAGGTATGAGAATTATATTTGAAGGGAGCAGATTGACTCAAGCATTAATTATCTTCAACACTAAACTGCATTTTAATACATGCCAGCAATGATACTATTTTTGTGTAGATCTTTTAATAGTTTATGTGTCCAGTGTTTTCTAACAAAATGCATTTTAATTATGCCAGAATTTTATTAATTTATGTCATTTTAGTATGACAGTTATTTAGTATGACAGTTATTCAAATAATTGTTTAATGACTACTGCAATCCAGAAATAATGAATACTCTAAATAATATTAATGTTTATTTTTTTCTCAGCAACATAATAAGTTATTACATCTACCTTCTCTTGTTTCTGAGCACTTCACAAGTCTGATGCTGAGACTAATACTTCTTCAGAGACGTTGAACTGTAATCCAATTACTTATTTGGCATTGGACTTCAGAAAAACAGCCTGACCTAGGAGGGTATATTTTTTATTATCTCCATTGAGTTATAACACATGAAAGCCAGAGTTTAAATTTTCTGGATTCGTTTAATAAGAAAAATGTCTAAATGCCTTTAAAGCCTAACAAAGTGAGATGAATAACAATAAGAATCTGAAAGAAGACTTATACTTTTTTCTCCACTTCTCATATTTACACATACTTCCCTACAGATAATGAGAAATGTGATTGAGAAAGTCAGGACTAACGAAAGTAGTTGGAATACACTTCCCATTTCTGTGGAAGTAACCTGCCCTTCTCTTAAGTACCCCTTGTATCATTACAAACACAGTAAACACTAGTGGAGAACTGATTCATATCAGTTAAGGTTACCAATAATTCAGTAAAGCCAAGGGTTTCCTTACATTGCTTTCTGACGCACTGAGATAACTGTCACTCTTTCCCATTTGTTTTTCCCTTCTCCAATTATCAAAATTTTAAATTGACCTCTGTACCTTTAAGGACCTATGGATAGTCTGACACCTGGGACTGAAATACTTTGACTTCCTGCTTTTTAAGACACAAAGCAATTTCTCAGGTTTACTGTTACCAAAATGGTTTATCTTTCCAACTAGAATCTGATCCTGAGACTTACCACGTTCTCAGAGACACTGGACTGTAACCTAAAGTAAAGCACATACATTTGGAGGTAAATAATGACTGCTTTAATAAAAATAAATGAAAAAAAAAATAATGACTGCTTTGACCTTTTTCTTTGTCCCTTGTATCCAGAATTGGCTCAAGTTTAGTGAACTATTTTTAGGGAGTGTCAAAGTTAAATGAAACTTTATGCTACTATGCATTACTGCTGTGTCGCGTAAGTAGAGGCATTCCCCTGTCTATAGACATTATAGAATAACTAGAAGCTAGTATTAATATATGAAATTTTATTTTTCTTTGAGGTTTGCTGGAAGACATAGGGTAATAAATTTCTACTTTACTGACTTGAATCTTTAAATTTAATTTTCTGTTCTCACACGAATGGCCCTTAGCTGGCAAGAGCAGTTGGGAGTAAGAAATTAGGCATTATCTGTTTATGAGAAAAAAGATCTTTCTGAAGTCTAAATTGGTAGCATGCTGTTACTCAGTTGGGCAGGAGCCTGAATGGTCATCATTTCCTGGCTGAATTATAAGGAGATAGA